>NC_073644.1:61617500-62863013 GCF_029407905.1 Bubalus kerabau
ACGTCAGCTGAGCGTGCTTTAAAAACCTATTTCTGTGTCACCTTCATCTACTGGACACAGAATAAATACACACATGACCGTCTATACAGCTCCTCCTTTAATATTCTCAGGGCGCTGTCTTTTTACGTGGGGAATGTCTGGAAAGCAGGATGTATGCCAAGAAACATGGTTTGGGGAATTCTCCGGGGGCTCAGTGCTAGAACTCCACCCTTTCACTGCTGAGGGCCCAGGTTTGATCCCTGGTCAGGGAACTAAGATTCTGAAAGCCTGGAGATGCAGCCGAAAAAAGAAAAAGAAAGGACGGAAGAAACTCAGTTTGAGGCATATTAAATTCGTTCCTTTTAATGATGAGGGCCAAGCAACGTGGATCTTGACCAAGAGCATGTGAAACCTCTGCCGTTGTGCTGACCAGATGGGGCAGGAAGAGACGGGGTCTAACGTTTACTCCACGTCTGTAACCCACCCCGCCTCTTCTCACACGTTGTCTCACGCCCTCCTCAAAACTCCAGGACTTGATGAGAGCCACTCCACAGCCTGAGCCATTCACAGAAGCTGGGGAGTTAACTGGGATTAATTATAACGTAGCCTGGAATAGGAGGGGAGGGTATATATCTAACTCCAAAGTTCACTTTCTCTCTCCCCTGTGAAGCTACTTTCAGGACTCCGAACGCAGAGATATCAGATTAAACCTTCTTCCTGCAAGAACCAGTATACAAAATAAAAAATTACTCTCGAGCATATCTAGGCCTTGTTCATTTTCACCAAATCACATCAGTGGCTCACAGGACCAATGCCTCTGCCTGGTAATTGCAACCTCCTGTCGGGCAAGTCCCCAGAGTCTATGGGCTTCAGAACACTTCAGTGTGGGCGCAAAGTGGAGAGCCAGAGACAGGAGGTCAACATAAAAGGGAAGCATTGCATTGGATTATTTCCTTTTCATAATATTTTGAAACCCTGAGCCTGGTGCTTTTTTTATTTTTTCCCTAAGCTATTCTTGGTTTTCATTCCATCATGTTCAATATATGTTCAAACAAAATCTTTAAAGACAAGAAAACAGAAAGCAGATTCCAACAAGAAATTACGTTTTATTCTCAGCACAGTTAGGTTCAAAAGAAAATGACTCATAGAATTGTTAGGTTAAAAGGAAATGCTAGTGACATCAGACGGACATGCCTATGATCTCCCATTACTTCAGATTGTGAATCTAGATCTGTGTTTTGAAACAAAAAAGAAAAATGGAAACTTAAACCAAAGCAAACTTTGTAGGAAATTTTAAATAAACGCTCCCATACAAGCCCAGTTATTTGTAAAATCAGACTACAAAGAGAGTAGCATTATCATATTGCTTTTAGTCCATACATTTCAACTTTTATATTCACACATGCACGTGTATAAATATACTAACCTTATTGAGTGTGCATAACCCTCCCAAAGAAATGGAAGCAATGTGGAAGGAAAACAATTTAATTTGGTTCTCATTTTAGTCACATTCGAAGCACTGTATTGTGAAACATAAAATATATACAGAAACCAACACAAAAGTTATATATGAAGTGCAAAGACTGCTTATCCAGAAAGACCTGTAAAAAACAGCAGCCAGGTTAAAACACAGGTCTTTACCAGCACTCTAAAACTCATCCTACATACCCTGTGTCTACTCACAATTATTTTTTTTAAAACAAAAGTATTTTGCTTTTCCATCACAGAAAGATGAGATCACATTGGTTATAATGTCCAAGTTACTCAAGAGGTCCATATACATGGGTTGTATACGTGTGTGTCCATGTGTACACATACAGCGAACGGAACTTGATCCACTTTCCCCCGTCATAGCTGCACTTCGTAAAGGCAGTCACCTGATGTTCCTGCTGTCACAGGCTCTGGACTTCCATGAACCTTGGCCGATCCTGGTTCCTCTGAGAGATCCCCAGTAGCTGAAAAACTCTGCAGGCTGTCATAGCCGCCTCGTGCCTCTTTAAAACTGTTTCACCGTTCATAACCTGGCACGTGGAGATTATAAACGCTGGCTCATGACAAATAAGCACATGATTATAGCCACCTTAGGCACAGTGTGCCCGGCCACACATTCCTAAAAGTCTACTGACCTAAAAATAACATACCTGTAACACTGGTATCATGGCTTGCCAGAATTTTAAAAATTCAAATTCAAAACAGGGATTCAATAAATAGCAGATGGTTCTTAATCTGTGAGGCCCTGAGGCTTCACTTAGTCTTACTTTTAGTCTTGTCCTTAACATTTAAAAACGCATGCTTGCCTTAAAATGAGTGAGATATGCCAAAAAGCACAAAGAAGAAAGAAGAAATGACCCATACATCTTCCAGCCATACCTTCGTGCAGTAATATTATGTAACAACACTCCATCTGGGTTGGACCCTTGATCTGAGAGCCCCCTCCTGGCCCAGTACCTCCTCTACTGGAGGGCAAATTTCTCCCAAGTGGTCCAAAAGTGGTCCCTATCATTAGCATCAACCAGAACCTTACTAAAAAAGTAAATTTTATGGCTTCACCCCAGGCCCACTGAACCACAATCTCTGGAGATGGGGCCAGGCGATCCGTGTTTTAACAAGCCCTCCAGGTGGAGAAGGGCACGGCTACCCACTCCAGTGCTCTGGCCTGGAGAATTCCATGCACTGCATAGTCCATGGGGTCGCAGAGAGTTGAACACGACTGAGTGACTTTTACTTTCCCTTTCCAGGTGGTTCTGATGTTCATCTACAGCTGAGAACCACTGCTCTAAACAATGAGGCTTTACCCAGATTCAGTTCAGTTCCAGAAACCTCCCAGAAGCCCCTTGGAAATGCCTCCCAGTAGAACTTCGGGTGCAGAATCCAGAGCTGTAGTTCAGTCTGCACATCTTCTCGCACGTCACCAAGTTAATTGTAAACGTAACCAACAAGCACTCTCTGGTGAGAAGCAGAAAAGCCTTCAGTAATTGCTAAGGTTTAGAAGATAGAAACTCTCCTTTTGTCCATTGTTATTCCCAACTAAAAGATTATTCCCAATTTTGAGAGGTAAATGAAGTGTTTTGTCATACTTTCTCCATAGAACAATTTCTACAAGTTCTCCATATGATTTCTAAAATCCATGTAATAGCAAGACTATAGAAAAAACTGTACTACTCTTTCTTTGATCTTACAGCATGCAATTCAGAATGCTTTAGTTTTGCCTTCAGTAGTAAATGAAATCAGCAGCCTGATTGAATCTTGACGCTGGAAACGTAAGAAATGTTGAGAATGTCCAAGTTGATGAGTGGAGATTGTGCTGAAGTCTCACAAGAAGATGATACTCAATAAACATTAGCTCTCTTTCATAAAAAATAACTTCTTCCTCTGAAGTAATTAGAGAAACTCAGATTCATTTTACTAGACCTATCAGACTGGCAGCAGCCTAAAGGCCTGATATAACAAAGTGTTGATGAGCAGAGAGAGCAACAGAAACTCTCCTATGCTACTACTGTAAATGAAAATTAGCGTAACAATTTGACAGCAGCATGCAAAAAAACTGGAGAAGAAAATGGCAACCCACTCCAGTATTCTTGCCTGGGAAATCCCATGGACAGAGGGGCCTGGTCAGCTCTCATGGGGTCACGAGAGTTGGATACGACTGAGTGATTAAACCACCATCACCATGCCTGAAAACATGGATATATTACCCCAGCAGCTCCAATCCTAAGAACACTGAGGACTTGAACAGTGAGAAATTCAAATATATGAGTTCGAGGGCACACACACAAGAGAGACAACAGTTGTTTCAGGACTGTTCATAACAGCTAAAAGCTTGGGAAATAACCCAAACATCCATCAACAAGAGACAGTAAAAACTGTTGCTCACTCACACAGAAAAACATCACATTTTGATAATGTAAGATATTAAAAGTAAGCTGTGAAAGTATAGGTACATTCATGACACCATTAATGTCAACGCTTAAATACTTGAAAAATTATAGTATTTATGATAAGGATTAGACACATATATCAGTAAAAGAACATTTCTGAGATATAATACAATTCAGATGTGAGACAACTGTGTATTTTTTCTGGGGGAAAAGGATACACAGAGACCTTCAACTGTGTTTGCAATTTTTTTTTCAGGTAAACACAAAATGTTTTGATGATATACTAGAACACTTGCAAAGATTTAAAATATTTTTTTAATGGGTTTTGAATCTCAAGAGATTACGAATATCAACTCTAGCCCTTACTTAGTAGTGAGACCTTGGTCAAACTAAGCTCCATGAGCCTTGGCTGTCTCATCTGGTATTGAAGAATTTTGAGTACAAAAGAAGTGAAGGTTGCCTTGGACTGAGGAAACATCAAGTTTTGAGAAAAGTGGAGGTAAGAATAACAAAGTAGGGAACCACAACTTGGTACCGAAAAAAATAAGAATAATGGACACAAACTCACGGAGCAAAACTGTATCTGGCGGGCAGCCTCATTTCTTGACACTAAATCAAGGAAATAAAAGGACACTTTTCTCTTTTGCTAACTTGTAAACTGGAAAAAGCAAAATAATTCTTAGAGCACAGCTCCTGGGTATATCTGGGAGACTTCTGACCTCAGGAGCTAAAACTTTAAAAGAATTAGCTTTTGGGCTGGGGTTTTTCACATTTAATCTCATCCATCTGATATTACGAGCTCTGGTCCATTATCAAGGTTGCCACTTTCTCATCTTGCCCCTAAACTTCAAGCTCAGACTCTTAGTGATCTATATTTATGTAATATAAATCGGTGATATAGTGCCAGCTGAACCATGGTGATACAAGGCTAGCTAAACCAAGACGACATATACTGAGAATGCAGCTGCCATGCTTCTTCATTTAGCAAGCAAATAAAGAATACAGTGTTCAGTTGGTTTACTCAAAAGGAATTTAGCTAATCCTTCTATTTTTAATCCATTTTTCATCTCATCCATCAAACTTGAAGTTGAACTACATGAGGCACCTCAAAGAATCTGACTCACAGCTCTCTACCCCTTCCTAGCTATGCTGCTGCTGCTGCTAAGTCACTTCAGTCATGTCTGACTCTGTGCAACCCCATAGATGGCAGCCCACCAGGTTCCCCCGTCCCTGGGATTCTCCAGGCAAGAACACTGGAGTGGGTTGCCATTTCCTTCTCCAATGCATGAAAGTGAAAAGTGAAAGTGAAGTCGCTCAGTCGTGTCTGACTCTTAGCGACCCCATGGACTGCAGCCTACCAGGCTCCTTCGTCCATGGGATTTTCCAGGCAAAAGTACTAGAGTGGGGTGCCATTGCCTTCTCCTCCTAGCTGTGCACCATTGGGCAAATCAGTTAATCTCCTCTACCTCACTGCTCACATCTGTAAAATGGAGATGCTAAGAGGGCTTAGTTCATGAGGGTATTCTGGGGACTAAATGAGTCATTTTAAATACCTTGACAAATTCTTGGAACATGGTGTTTCTAAACGAGTACAGCTATAAATAAGCTCCTTTGGCAAGACAAGGCGATACTGAACATCTTGCTTGTCATTCAACGTGTCCAATAGATAATGCATCTAAAGATTTACAGTCTCTTATACTAAGGATGTCAAGGGTACTACCTGCACATTACAATATAAGACTAGTGTAAAAGCCATGAAACAGATGAGCTCATTTTTAAAAGTCCACACTTAATTTCAGATACTTCCCAAACTTCAAAGAACTTCAAAGACATGTCCACCTTCAGTTTTCAAAATCTACATGCACAGGTGTTTTGTCTTAATTTCTATTCCTAAAGGTCTCCAGTGAAACCATTATTCCACAGAACTTAGTTTCATTAAACATAATCATAAATATGTCTGTATCTATTGAGATACTTTCCAATGGAATAAAAACAAATACATCAGCAGACATCTCAAAGCTCCCACTCCTGCCTTCTCTCTATAAATCACACATTTTTTCTTGGCTATCTTATAACATATAGGATACATATACAGACATATATCTTCTTACATGGCTTATAATACTATTTTCAAAAGGACAAGTGTGCTGAAATACGGGAACTAGTAGGCTTGGGGTGCTACACATGACAACTTGGGGGAAAAATCAATGCTTCACGTAAAGAGAGACAAAACAGCCACGTGATTGAGAAAGCAAACTCTCACTCAGTTGAAATGTGAAAGACCACAGTCTAGCCAACATTTGATTATAGGCTGCAAGAAACTCAAAAAAGGTCCCAGCCGGCATTACTCACCAACAAAAACAAATTTAATAAACATGCATTGTCTTAAGCTGCTAAGCTTGGGGATTTTGGCATGCAGCAATAGATAGCAAACACAAAGCTTATCAACTAATCACAAAATCAGAACACCCTGGTCATCCGACAGCTGGATGAATCTGACTGTATCTTCTGGTTCCTTAAAACCTCTAAATGTCCATTTATCATTTTTGAAACTAAAATGAAAAATTCTTACTGCCCCAAAGTTTATATTGTCAAATATGCTTTAAAAACCACATAGATAAATAATCACGACTTTCAGCTTCTTTTAAATCATGTTATACCAGACTGAGATTTCTGTCAAGCTTTACTTTTATAGTGAGTGTTTGCCGTTTTTGAAATACAAAACTATTTTATATTAAATATTGGTAAATAAGCTTTTTCAAATTCTACATGTCCTTGTGCCCCTTACAGACTTCCTCTTTGACACAACTGGTTGCTTTTAAAGATGACTACATGACCTCGAACCCATAAAAAAAATTTTTTTTTTTTTGGGGCCATGTGGTTTGTGGTATCCCAGTTCCCTGACCAGGGGTTGAAACTACACCCTTAGCAGTGAATGTGGAGTCCTAACCACTGGCCCATCAAGGAACTCTCAGAGCCCCCAAAATCTTGAGTTCTAAGATAAACTTACCTTGCATGATAAATAAAACCATAGGAGTCAGGAGGCATATTTAAGTGATTAGGGTATACTTAATCCATTGTTACTACTTTTGAGGCGCTGATGAACTAACTCTAGGTGCCTTTTAACATTTCTTCCATAAAGTAAGGCAGTTAAACATTAGAACTAGACATTTTTATTTATTTGTTCTGGGTTTTTGTGTTCTTCATATTGGTTCTAACACCCAAAGGGGTCAACAGCTCAGTTTTTATCTATTATCTGAGAGAATTATACACAGGGCCCAGAAAGGTAGTACAATTTAAGCCTCACATAAATTGGAATAATTCAGGGTCAAATATATCCTAACGAAGCTGAGCACCGGTTTTGTCCATGTTAGCTGGACTGTGGTCAACCTTGGTATTAAGTGTGAGTAGTCATGGGGAGGGAGAAGGCAATGGCAACCCACAGCTGGAGTGTGGTCAACCTTGGTATCAAGTGTGGGTAGTCATGAGGAGAAGGGAGCACAGTCAATTTTTTTTTTTTTTTGAGGGGACGGAGGAAAAGGGGTCTTTTCTGGCTTCTTACAGTTTCAAACCATAATGGTTTAAAGTACCAAAGCCATCCTTTCCCCAGCATTGATTTTCTCAATAAAACCACTTCCACAAATGAACCCAACCTTTCTGTGTCACAAGGTTTTATTCATTTAATGAACTCAAGTTCTAAAACACACATCAGCAAACTACAGCCCTCCACCCGTCTTTGCAAATAAAGTTTTATTGGAACACAGCAAGACCTTTCATTTGCATAATGTCTATGGTCACTTCCGTGCTGTGAGGGCACAGTTCAGTAGCTCTGACAGAGACTGTATGTGCCCACAAAGCCCAGAGTATTTAGTATCTGGTTCTTAATAGAAAAGGTTTATGTATTCCTGTTCTAAAAAGTGACAGACTCTAAGGAATTGTGCCTGTGCAGTCAGTACTTGATAGTAAAGTAGAACTGTTAGAAAAATAACAAATCAAAAATATAGTCTAGCTATTTCTTCTCTAGAGGCAGGACTGAATTTGGAGTCCAGAGAATTACACTGGAGTCTCTCCCTCACCCCTCTGACATAAGAGCCTTGGGCGGCTCACGTAAGTTCTCAGAGACTGTTTCTCATCACAAAATGACACTGGTATCTGACCCATTTCTTGGGGTTGCTTAATGATAGGATGAATTTATATGCAGTAATTTTGTAAACCATCCATTCTTTTTTTTCATTGTTTACTAGTATGATGTCTGCTATTGAGAGAGTCAATCCCTAGGCAGGTTGATAAGAAGTCCGGGGTTCCCGAGGAGGAGAAAGGGGTCTGGGGCTCTCAAGGAGGAGACAGGGGTATGGAATCCTCAAGGAGGAGGAAAGGACAAACTTTTTCCCCCTATATTCCTTGGTCTTAGTCACATAAAACGTTTTCATCTTTAAGCCCAGAACTGATGACCACACAGCAAGCAACTCAGTTGAAGCTCTGAACTAAGGGTTCTACAACAGTGCACCCTGCTTGCGGACAGCTCCTCCTTCCTGAAAACCTTCTGATTAATCCTGTTATCTTAGAATGTATACTATAGGAAATATATATTATGGGTCTGGTAAGATCTTTCTGTTGTTAAGTTCTAATCCTGCTACGTCAAAATGTAAATTGTGGGAGTGTGTCTGGTAAAATTTTTACAACTTTGAAACATTCTTTTGATTTATTGTAATAACTAATTAAAAAAGTATACAACTCCCTTGCTTAGACTAGTGAGGGGGGCGCTCTTTCTGGCCCCTTCTGATGTCTGTGTCAGAAGCTTTCTCTATCTCTTTCATACTTTAATAAAACTTTATCACACAAAAGCTCTGAACTGTCAAGCCTCATCACCGGCCCCAGATTGAATTTCTCTCCTCAGAGGCAAGAATCCTGGCATCTTTCATGGCTCAGCAACAACCTTTCACTATTCAACTTGAGGAATCAAGGACGATTATCTTGAGAATTTGGTCACCTAAATTCAAAGTCAGAAAAAAACAAAGTCATGATAAATGCACTGATGATAGGAAACCAAATAGCAACAAAGAGGAGAAAGCCAAGGTCATGACTGTGTGTCAGGGAGCTTCACAACAATCAAATGCAAAACTCTAGGGAAGTACTTTTAAATGGAACTTTGTAATAAAGAGAGATGTAGGGATCACTGGGGATCAAACTGGGTCTACTGAGATCAGGCAATTCCAAATATCCCTACTACTTTTTGGAGAAGGTCACAAATCTAGTGGAAGTGGACACAGTCTGTTGTGAAAATATCTGGGTCTCAGCAAGACATGTAATAGTCTCTTATGATCTTCAGAACAAGCTGGGGAAATATATATTGTGTTTGGAAGGTACTGTTGAATCAGTCGGTCCAAAGGGCACTAATGGATTAGTATTCCTCTCTGGCCCGAGATTGTTCCACATACTCATTAACGACTTAGACAGGAATTTTGATGCAAGTTTTCCTAAATGTATAGATGACTTGAAAGTGGGATGTGGATAGCAAATCACAGAATTTAAGATTTTCCAAAGCATTTCACTGCTAAAATATATTTTCATATCCATCTTATATGCTCTGCAGCTCAGGAACCATCTGCTAAATGATCTGGTGATCATTCACAAAGCCTGGTTGAGTGGGTATCATGACCATCTTCATTTTATATGGGAGGGAACAGAATTCAGCTGACAAGTGAGAAAACTGGGATTTAACACTGTGTTCTGGTGATAAGTCCCACATTCTCTCCACTGTGCATGAGCTGAGGTGGGACCCCCCAAAGATCAACAGACTATAAAAGTAAGCACAATCTAACAAAGCAACAAGTGTACTGGATTCTGAAAACCTATTTCAGAAGGTTCAAGTGCTAGTTTCTTAGTCGTGTCTGACTCTTTGCAACCCCACAGACTGTAGCCCACCAGGCCCCTCTGTCCATGGGATTATCCAGGCAAGAACACTGGAGTGGGTTGCCATTTCCTTCTCCAAAAGGAACTATTGAAAGAAAGAAAGTGAAGTCGCTCAGTCATGTCCGACTCTTTATGACCCCATGGACTGTAGCCTACCAGGCTCCCCCATCCATGGAATTTTCCAGGCAAGAGTACTGGAATGGGTTGCCATTCCCTTCTCCATTTTGTCAGCTTGACAGAGCCAGCTTGACAAAGAGATTAAGGTGTTACTCAACCCTAAGTGTGGGTTGCTCTATGATACAGCAGCTGTAAGGGATGAGTTAAGATAAGGTTGCTGCAAATATCATTCAGGCATCAAAAACTAGGAGCTCTTTCCATTTGCAACCACATGGATGGATCCTGTGGGCACTGTGCTAAGTGAAGCTAGATCGAGAAAGACAAAGCATACTGGATTCTAAAAACCAGCTTCAGAAGGTGAGAGACAAACACTGTACGATCTCACACGTGAAATCTAAAAAACCCAAATTCGTAGAAACAGAACAGATTGGTGGCTGCCAGAGGCAGGGGATGAGGTGTGAGGGAACTGGGTGAAGTGGTCAACAAGTACAGACTGCCAGTTATAAGTCATGGGGGTGTAATCCACAGCATGGTGACCAGAGTTAGCAAATTTCAACGTCTGTTTGGAAGTGGTGGAGAGAGTAGACCTTAAAAGTTCTCATCACAAGAGGAAAGAATCTGTAAAGAAATGTGATGTACATTAACTCATAATTAACTTATACATACATAATCGAATTATTACATTACACACTTTAAACTTATACAATGATATATGTCAGTGATATCTCAACAGAACCAGGGGGGAAAAAAGAGGTATTTCAGCAGCAATGCGGTATCCAGAAAGGGGTAAGAGTTCTGTTAAATGCTGTCATCCAGACTTCCTCAAGGAAGGGATTTAGCTCCAGGTGTCCACGTTTCAGGGGCCACTGATAACAAGCCGTCCAGAGATCAGCAGGAGTGAGGGGCCACAGGGGGACATGTTGAAGGAAAAGACCAGAAGGAAGATACAGGATGACACCCTCCCAGTGTTCAAACGGGTGATGGGCTGGGATGGAGAAGACACCAGACTCCTCTCAGCTGCTTTCACCAACGTCAGCATTAGAGCCAGGATGCCAGCAGGCAGACAGCTGATTAAGAAATCTTACCTCCGGTTTGAGTCGTTCATTAAAGAACTTCCTATACATATGAATGCACTGTATTCAGCAATGCAGTATTGCTGCATAATGTACTATATATGCCAACCTTGAAACTTTAAAGAATTTAAGGGCTATTTGGTTAGCAGGAGCTGTAACTACCTTTGCAAACATGAGATTCCAGATTTTCCACAGACAAGTTGCCATAGAAACATTGCCACTTGACATGATACATGATTAGTCCTCATACAAAGGCAGAACTCCATTCTCAGCACAAACCTAAAGCACCACAGAGAGAAGTATTACACAAACTGAAGACCACAGTTTTTAAAAATTATACATATATTTTGATGTTTAAAAGTATTATCATACAGATAAAGAAGAATTGGTACATATATACAATGGGATATGACTCGGCCATAAAAGAAAGAATGAAACTGCCATTTGCAACAACATGGATGGACCAGCACTACCATACTAAGTCTGAGAAACATATCATATGATATCACTTATGTGTGAAATCTAATTTTAAAATGACAGAAACAAATTTACTCACAAAACAGAAACAGACTCACAGATTTTGAAAACAAACTTAATGGACACGAAAGGGGAAACGTGGGGAGGAGGGAGAAATAAGGAGCTCAGGGCAGACAGACACACAGCCCTGCATACAAAACAGATCCCCAGCAAGGCCCTACTGTACAGCACCGGGAGCTCTTCTCAGTATTCTGTTTAATAACCTATATGGGAAAAGAATGCGAAAAAGGATGAAAATAAATAATAAAAACAATACCACAACAGATCAGGAGAACAGCTCTGTCCCTTTGGTGGGACTGATAAGAAAGTCATATTCATATTCCTGTGCTTTGTGCCCATCCGGAAAATGAAATGCACTAGAAAAGGCAAACACCGTTTCCGTGACTTTCTGCCATATTGCTGGGCAACCAGCAGCCCTGCTAAAACGTGTCTGGTCAAGACAGTCCACGGCAGACCAGGCTGCAGCACTTGGAAATGGCGCCGCTCCACCAGACCACAGACGCCTCCCCACCCTCAGCAGAAGTTCCGGCTCCCTCTCCTCCGGGCACCCCCAGGGCTCCTCCAGAGGACTGACCCCCTCCAAGCGTGACCTGCAAACGCCCCTCTTCTCTCGGCCACAGCTGGCTTCCCCATTCCTACGGAGCTCTCGAACCCCACCAGGGAGAAAGACCAGTTCCTGCAAGATCCCGCCAAACCCAGGCCACCCAGAAGCGATCGCTTCCTTCTTCTTGAAAACCTCTTTAAAATTTTCTGAGGAACAAGCCAGGAAGTATTAACCAGAATTCTCCTCAGAATTTTGGCTTCCTTCAAGAAGTCCCAGATTTCCCCCTAGTTCAACCCTAAATGTTTCATACTTCCTTAGACACTAGGGGTGACCTGGGAATAGTTTAAAATGCAGAGTCCAGGGCCCTGTCCTTGACTGGGGGGTGGGATACTAGGATCCTCCATGAGTGACACCCCGTACCCCAGATCCCACCTGGACAAATCCTGGGAAAGAATCTAGAAGTCTGTGCCAGGCTTATGCAAACTCTCATTAAACAGACGCAATAGTAGGTAGCTTTATTTTTCTTTCCTTTCATTCAGAAGAAAACTCAAAATAAATTTTTCTATAGCTAATATTTTAGGTTGTAAGAAGGAAAGGGTTTCATCATGCATATATGTTTTTCAGGTAAGTTAGACAACTTATTTAAACAGGATAACATGATGGCTGCTGAGGTTTTTTTAAAGACTGGGGATTACAAAGGTTGTATCTATGAAACCAGTATGTGAGGCTCTGAAATGACAAATTCTCTCAGTTTTGGGACTCTCGGTCCATGTTATATGAGCAGCAATTTCTCACAAAATAAGAAAGTTGTAACACAGGTATTCTAGAAGAAGGATATCTTTGCTTTTAGTATATAAAAGTGCTTTATTTGGAAAATAAAACATTGAGTATTATTTAAATTTTACTGTTTATAAAGCACAAAGATTAAAACAATGTATAAAATATCCAGGAGAATGAAGATAATACATGGACTATACTCCAGGCCAGAACACTGGAGTGGGTAGCCTTCCCCTTCTCCAGGGGATCTTCCCAACCCAGTCTCCTGCATTGCAGGCAGATTCTTTACCAGCTGAGCCACAAGGGGAGCCCAAGAATACTGGGGTGGGTAGCCTGTCCCTTCTCCAGGGAATCTTCCTGACCCAGGAAGCAAACCAGGGTCTCCTGCGTTGCAGGCAGATTCTTTACCAACTGAGATTTCAGGGAAGCCCAACGTGTAAAATATCCAGGAGAATAAAGATAACACACGAACAGCTGATTTAAAGGCATAACAGGAATTTCGTCACTTTAATACATTTTATCGGTTACACAATAAAAACTTTTCCTAATGTTAGGAAACCAAACTTTCCCTGTGCTACTTTTGGTCATCCTTAAAGCTTACTTGATCCCTTCTCCATAACTATGAGGCAAGATGTAATAGTTCTAAGCATATGTTGTCTGTGAAAACCATTTTGCTTCAAGTTGCTTTTTACTAATAAAGAAATTTTAATGAGATTAACCCCTCCACTACGAAATACAAACCATTGGTCTCCATTTCCACACCATTGCTTCTTCCTCAGAAACATGGCAAGATCTGATACCACCTTGCAAAGTATCTTTTCAAATTAAATGGCACTCCTGCATCTCGAGCACACCTGACCTTGCAGAAGCTCTGGACTAGAAAACAAAAAATTTCTTTCTTCCAGATCCTGTCTTTTTCCATTGATGTGGCTTAAGAAGCCTCAGAGCACAAAACAAGGTATTAATAGGGACTTTCCCCGTGGTCCAGTGACTAGGACTCCAAGCGCCCAGTACAGGGGGCCCAGGTTCAATCCCTGGTTGGGGAACTAGATCCCACATGCTGCAACTAAGACCCAGAAAAGCCTAATAAATAATTTTTTTTTAAGATGCTAATGACTTTGGAGTGAGTTTGGCTATTAAAGGTCCATTTTCCCATTACACCTGTAATGAGGAGAAGTCACTGCTTTGACTTGTACTCACTCCACGTTAGGCCAGAGGTCACTGAGTAGGTTACCCCACATTGCAAGTCTAACTGAACAACAGGCACCCTAGTGAGTCACACTGTCTCAAAGTCTTCATTCCTAATATGAATTTCAGACACGGAAAAAAGAGATCTTTGCAAAGCTTTATGTTAATAGAATCAATATGCAACTCTAAAAGTTCCAAATTAAATCATAAAAATATGCCTTTTATTACATGAATTCCAAGTGACTCACAGACCTTTAATTTCCCAGAACAACAGAGAATAAGCCTGGAGGCACTGAAGGGAGAGCAGGGGGTCAGGAGAGGTTCCGCAGGCGGAAGGTCTTCAGGACCCAAGGAAACCTCCCTTCTCTCTATGCATGCATCTACACACGTGTGTGATCTGCACATACAACATTTACACACACATATTTTAAAGCGGTCTCCATTTTTCCCCTTTTTTCTCCCATCATAAAAGCAATGCATACTCATGATAAAAAATTACAAATAATCAAAAGCTCAATAAAAAAAAAAGTAAAAATACAGTCCCAACCCAAGTCTACTTCTCATTCTAGAACGTGCACTCACCCCACGTTTTTGCTTTCATGAAAATGACGACACATATGGCTATATCACTCCACATTAGTACATACAGATTTTGTTGTTTAGTCGCTAAGTCCTACCTGACTTTTTCAACCCTACAGACTGTAGCCTGCCAGCTCCTCTCTCTGTGGGATTTCCCAGGCAAGAATACTGGAGAGAGTTGCCATTTCCTTCTCCAGGGGATCTTCCTGACCCAGGGACTGATTCCACATCTCCTGCATTGGCAGGCAGATTCTCTACCACTGATTTAATTAAGTCTTAATATGGCTGTTCAATATTTACTGTACAGATTTATCATAATTTGCCCATTTTCTTACTGGTGGGCTTTAGTGTTCTAGTTTTATTGCCACTACAAATAACGATACATAAACACCCCTTTGTAGTACATTCTGGGGTACCTGTAGGAGTATTTTTATCTGAAGAAGTAGAATTTGCTGAGCCACACACATTTTATATTTTGAGCAGAGCTGCCAAAAAACCTTTTAAAAAGACCACACTAATATACACTCCCAGGGAAATGTATGAGATTCTCCCATAAGCTTGTCAGCACTCTATGTTATTAATAACTAGACACTGCATATTCCATTTCCAGATGAAAGCAGCGTCGTTTTTATTGACATTACCTGACCTCTAGAGAAATGTGCGTTTTTCATGTTTATTCATCATTCCTATTTCTTCAGTGACTTGCCTGCCCTATCCAGTGGAGTGTTGCACTGGGGACCTACAGCGGATCACGCCCCTTGCTCATGCTCTTCTGTTATCACCTCCTACACTGGCTGGATTTGGCCATGTGACTCGCTCTGGCCAATAGTGTATAGCAAGCGTGATGTAAACAGAGGCCTGATGAGCACTTACACAGTGGGGCTGTTCCATTTGGAAGGCTCACTCTTAGAACCCTAAGCCACCAGGTAAAGGTCTAGCTTCCTTGTAAGAAAGCCCTCAGAGAGACTGAGATGCCTGGCTGTTCCAGTCAGGCCAGCTGAGGCCTCAGGCACGTCAACGAGAAGCCACCTGGAACATTTCCGTTCCAGTGGACACCACTTGGGAAAAACAACTCATTTGAGTCCCAGACTACAGATTCATGACCTTATAATACTCAACTGTTCGTTGAGGGCAGTACATTCTGGGCAGTTTGTTCAACAGCAATAGATGACAAAATCCTTGATCCAATTTTGTATTCCTTACTGAATTGTAGACACTTGTTGTAGTTGAGGAATGTTCATCTTTTGCCCCGTTATATATGCTGCATACATTTTTCCCAGTCAGCACTTTAAATGTGTTAATCTTCTATATGGTAAAAGATTAGTCAAATTTGTTAATCTTCCAGGTTTTACATGTACATAAATTTTAAGTCAATACATTATCTAAATCAACAGAATCTTGGGTTATCATTTTACTCCCAAGTTAATCTTCATAAACTAGATCTCATTAGGCAATTCCCCACTAATTAAGTCCAAACACCTTCATTTGGGACTGGATGTGCCCTTGACCTTGGCCCACAGTGACCTTTCCAATGTTCAGAGTGCACGCACGGCTGTGACACACACCCTCACCCAAGACCCATGTGCCCAGCAGCAGCAGTGTGCTGGGGTCTCTAGCAGGACTGGACCCGGGCTGGGTTGCTGCTGCTGTTCTGCGTGTAGAAATCTGAGATGGTCCTGCTGATGCCTGGAAAGGTAACCCGACTGAAAGATGAACATTGGGCATCTTGGCCAAGATTTTGAACTTTTACATATAATTTTATTCACCCCATGGATAAAGAGACAGCTATTAAGAGGTTTACATGCTTTACACTAAATTGAACATGTTTTAACAGCTGTTTCATCACATGATGCCAACTATCTAATGACCAAATGTTTGGGAGTTCTGGAGAAGACTCGAGTTCATCCAAGGTGGTCCCCTCATATTATGAATAAGGCAGCTAGGGTCCAGACCACATGGGTGGTTAGTGCTCCATCCGGGCTGAGATGTTAAGCCTCCTCTTCACCCTCAGCTCATTGCTCTTTCTTCGGGAAGAACGATGTCCTTGTTATGAGAGCAAGCGGGAACATTTGCACTGATAAACTACAATCACGTGGACACTTCCGGATTGCTCTGGCTTCCATTCTCCAAGTAGACTGAATCATGTATGTCTTAGTTCAAGCTGCTATAACAAGGTACCACAGACTGGATGGCTTCAACAACAAAGATTTCTCAATGGTTCTAGAGGCTGGGGAGTCCAAGATCAAGGTGCCAGCAGATCCAGAGTTTGGTGACAGCCCACCTCCTGGCTTGAGACAGATGGTCACCTTCTACCTGTGCATTACCTGGAGGAGAGCAGAGAGGATTGGGGGAGAGGGGGGAAGAAAACCACCTCTTTCTTCTTCAGTTTAGTTCAGTCGCTCAGTCGTGTCCAACTCTTTGCAACCCCATGGACTGCAGCATGTCAAGCCTCCCTGTCTATCACCAACTCTCAGAGCTTGCTCAAAATCACGTCCATCGAGTCGGTGATGCCATCCCACCATCTCATCCTCTGTTGTCCCTTTCTCCTCCTGCCTTCAATCTTTCCCAGCATCAGGTTCTTTTCTAATGAGTCAGTTCTTCCCATCAGATGGCCAAAGTAACCCTATCCCTTTCTTCTCATAAAGACAGTGATCCCATTCATGAGGGCTCTATCTTCACATCTAATAACCACCCAAAGGCCCCACCTCCAAATCCCATCATGTTGCAACACGTGAATTTTGAGGAGGACCCGAACATTCAGTCCACAATAACATCTAACAGAAAACCTAGGAAAGGAGCTTTGATTTTCCAGGCTATAAAAGATGAGGGGTAGAGACCGCAGGGTATGGCTAGGTAATCACCATGATTCCTTTCAGATATCACAAGGAATAAAGATAAAAGAAGGAAAAATCCAGGACGCTCTCCTGATAAATCCCTGGTAGGGAAAATCAGAAAATGAAATCATGGACCAACAAACTATTTGCAGAAAGCCCTTAAAACTAAGAGTTAAACTAAAAGGAAGATGCTGAGCACTGCGAGGCTCTTCATTTCACTTGGAAATATAGCTCAGACTGTTTTACATGTCCTTTTAAAATAAAAGATAATCCATATTCAAAATGTCAACATATGATTTAAATAAGGCAGTATTCTAGAATCTAACACTGGTGAAAATAAAATCTACATGCACCATCATGGCTGAACTAACAAGCTCTTTTAATTCTTATTCTGCCATCTCCAAACACATTCTGGCAAAATTACTGAATTAAATAAAACACGCTGCAACTAGGAGGAGCAAACAATACTAACGGGCACTCCATGAAGGGAGAGAAGGGTCCCGAAAAGTAAACCGAATTAAGAACATGTCATATGATCTCCAGAGAAGGCAATGGCACCCCACTCCAGTATTCTTGTCTGGGAAATCCCATGGATGGAGAAGCCTGGTAGGCTACAGTCCATGGGGTCGCTAAGAGTCAGACATGACTGAGTGACTTCATCTTCACTTTTCACTTTCATGCATTGGAGAAGGAAATGGCAACCCACTCCAGTGTTCTTGCCTGGAGAATCCCAGGGACAGGGGAGTCTGGTGGGCTGCCGTCTTTGGGGTCGTACAGAGTTGGACACGACTGATGTGACTTAGCAGCAGCAGCAGCTGTGCCTGGGCCCAGGGACAGATAACCCTTCAGTCAGCTGCTTAAGCCCTTGGCAACAACAGGCACTGAGCCCCCAGTTGTCCCATTGCTGAGTGAATGCCATGGGGGAGATGCCAAAACTCAGACGAGTAGATGAATAGCAAGGTCAGCAGTCAACAGCGCTGCAGTGATGCAGGGCCCAGTTAGCCAAGCTGTGGGCAACAACCACGTTAGTGATCTAGGGCTGCTCCCCACATCGGGCATCCCTTGGACAGCAAGGAGATCAAACCAATCAATCCTAAAGGAAATCAACCCTGAATAGTCACTGGAAGGACTGACGCTGAAGCTGAAGCTCCACTACACTGGCCATCTGATGCTAAGAGCTGACTCATTGGAAAAGAGCCTGATGCTGGCAGAGTTTGAAGGCAGGAGGAGAGGGGGTGACTGAGGATGAGACGGTTGGATGGCATCACCGACTCAGTGGACATGAGCTTGAGCCAACTCCGGGAGAGAGTGAAGGACAGGGAAGCCTGGTGTGCTGCAGTCCATGGGGTCGCAAAGAGTCAGACGCGACTGAGCAGCTGAGCCACAACAGCACTGGGAGACAATGGCGCTGAACTTGATTCCTCTCCACGAGCACAGGGTGGAGACCACATCAGCATGGCATAGAGAGCCTGCCATTTTGCAGAGTCTGCTTCTCACTATTCCCATTATACAGATAAGCATGCCGAGACTTAAAGAACTTTGCCCCAGGACACGGCTGAGGAAGCTTCCCTTTCCCTGTGCCAGATGGCTGGCTGCCATGCCCAAATGCCTGCCACCTGGCTTTCTCGGGAGTCCACTGGAATGATGGTGCTACTGCAAGGGGTGCTTCCATGCATCCCGAGAAAGCATCGCTCACCATCTGATCCTATAGGCTGTACTGACTCCTAGCTTTAGCTTGTCTACACAGCAGCTACCTGGGAGCTATGGGAGCGATTCAACGCTCAAGCCAGCCACGGATGGCCTCTTAGTGGGCAGGCTTCCTCTAATTTAGGGGCTGGCAAGCTATGACCCACAGGCAATATCTGGCCCACATTTGTTCCTGTGAATAAAGTTTTATTGGAATACAGCTTAGTTACTTACTGACTATGGCTGATTTCAAGCTGCTGCTGCTGCTGCTAAGTCACTTCAGTCGTGTCCGACTCTGTGCAACCCCATAGACGGCAGCCCATCAGGATCCCCCATTCCTGGGATTCTCCAAGCAAGAACACTGGAGTGGGTTGCCATTTCCTTCTCCAATGCATGAAAGAGAAAAGTGAAAGTGAAGTCGCTCAGTTGTATCCAACTCCTAGCGACCCCATGGACTGCAGCCCACCAGCACCCCTGTCCATGGGATTTGCCAGGAAAGAGTACTGGAGTGGGTTGCCATTGCCTTCTCCCTGATTTCAAGCTACAAGGGCAGAACTGAGTAGTTTTAACAGAGACCATGTGGCCCGAAAAGCCTAAAATACCACCTGGTCCTCCATGGGAAAAGTTTCCTGAGCCATAACTGATGGTCTAGCTCTTCCAAAGGGCCCTCACCCAAAATACAGCCAACCCCTGTACACTTGGGTTTGAACTGTGCGGGTCCACTTACATGCAGATTTTTTCAACAAATATTTCACTATCAGCTTCCCTCATGGCTCAGTGGTAAAGAATCCACCTGCAATGCAGGATACGCAGGTTCCATCCCTGGGTTGGGAAGATCTTCTGGTGAAGGAAATTACAACCCACTCTGGTATTCTTGCCTGGGAAATCCCACGGACAGAGGAGCCTGACAGGCCACAGTCCAGGGGGTTGCAAAGAGCTGGACACAACTAAACAACAAGCCCAGTATTACAAGAGCGCTGACTGGCTGAATCTGAGGCTGGAGTGCCACAGACACAGAGAGTCCACAGTGGGAGTTGAGCATCCTTAGATTTTAGAACTAATCCTCTCCACACACCAAGGGATGACTGCACTTGAAACTTCAGAATACCAACTCCTACAGCAGGCTCACTTCCCTGGTGAATATCTTCCTTCACTTGAGTGAACTGGACTAGGAAGTCCTTATAATTACAGTCTTGACCTCAGATGAGTTATGCTCGACCAAGCCCCATGAGGTTAGAAAATTAGCAGCTGATATATCTGTAAGCTCAAGAATCCTGTTCCTAAAGAACAGGTTTTGAAAGTGTTTTGGGAAACACTTCCTAATGAAGAAAAACAGACTAAAAACAAAATTATGCTTTTTGTTTTTGTGTGCCAGAAACTTATTTTTTTCTATTTATTTAAATTAAAAAAAATTTTTTTACAATGTTGTGTTGGTTTCTACAAAATTATGTTCTAAAATCAGTCCTTATCATCTGTTTATAAGAGACTAGTCCTTTTAAAAAAAAAAAACACAACACTTAACCTTTCCAGCAATTCAGGACTTTTTCAACTGAAGTGGGAGTTGGCTTTTAGCCAAGCCAAGGAAAATCTGGAGTCATAAAGATCTAGTTCAAATCATGATTCTGCCACTTACTGCCTCTACAACCCTTGGGCAAGTTACTGAACCTTCCTGACCCTCGGTTTCTTCATCTGGATTGTGGAACTACGTATCGGTTATCTGTTGCTGTGTAACAAACCTCCCCAAAACTCAGTGGCTCAAAGCCACCGTTACTTGCTGGATCACCATTCTCCGTTTGAGCCGGGCAACTCTTGCCTTGCTTACTCATGGCTCCAGCCATCTGGGCGGCTGTACTGGGGCTGGATCCAGGGTGTAAGATGGATTCATTCGCACGGTTGGTGCCAGGGTGCTGGCTGTCATCTGGGCCCCTCTCTCCACGGGCTTCTCGTCGTTGAGTTGTCTAGCCTGATCTTCCTTTGCAGAGGCATGAATATTCCAAGAGGGAGAAGGAAGAAGCTGCCGGGCCTCCTGTGGTCGAGGCTCGTCAGCACAGCTGTTGCATTCTATTGGCCAGAGGAAGCCACGAGGGCGGGGAAATGGACTCCAGCTGTTGATGGAAAGCGTTGCAAAATCCTGTGACCACGTTGTGCCCAGGGTATTTCTGCCTTTGTGTTCATTGTGATCACCGGGGTAACACGTGTAGAATGTTTCATCAGAGGATCAGTTCACAGACTCTATCTAGAGGGTCGAGAAAGAATTTTTCTCTTCTTTCTCCAGTTTTTGGCAAGATTGCATGTCTTAACGAGACATTCCCCCTGTTCACGTGCATCCTGATGCCAGTGATGTCTGGAAGCAATCTGCCAGCTCCTTATGCTTCAGCTACCCCAAGTATTTGTTTATTCACTTAATGATTTTAAAGAGGAGTAAGTCCGAGTTGGCAATAGTTCCAGTGTTGTTTTTTCTATCAGGTTTGCAAAGATTACTCTGGGAAGTTGTCTAAATCAAAGAGGAAAATACCTTATCAAATTCATTTCATGTCATGGGCTTCCCAAGTGGCACCAGTGGTAAAGAATCTGCCTGCCCATGCAGGAGACGCACGAGATGTGGGTTCAGTCCCTGGGTTGGGAAGATCCCCTGGAGTAGCAAATGGCAACACACTCCAGTATTCTTGCTTGGAGAATCCCATGGACAGAGGAGCCTGGCAGGCTGCAGTCCATGGGGTCACCAAGAGTCAGACACGACTGAGCAACCGAGTGCACACACACACATTTCATATCACAACACATGCTAAGTGGCAGCCTACGCTTTGGATGGAGTATTTCCTTTTTAATAAAAGAATCATGTAATCAATCATCCCGGGGAAAAGAAACACCGTTTATCTGTGTCCTTGAAATGAATGCTCAGCCTTGGCTGAGGGCACCGTTTTCCTTGGCGAAGTGAAGCTGGTCTTTCTCTGATCATATGCCTGTCCTGTGTCTAGCCATACAAAGGTAGAACAGTAACCCTGGGGAGATATGGTGGAGATGGAAAAAATGGACTCCACTAACCTCACAGCCACACTCACATAGCCTTTGGGGGCGAACGTCTCCGTGTGCCAGGAGATATCCCCTAGACGTAGGCTGCAGCCAACATATCCTCAGAGGGGTGAACATCCTAATCCTGGGATCAATAAAAGACAGCAACACCCTGGCCAAGTCAATGAGATAATTTTTTAATGGTCCCTGTTCTACTCATCTGGAGTCAAACAGTTAAACCGAGGGAGAGTTTCTGTTTATTGAATCGCAGCCATTCACTTTGAGAAGAGTCAAAGGTACACCTCAGCTCAGCTGATGCCACTCAACCGCCTTTGAGCACAGGCACACGTCATTACCATCATGGACTTCAGAGATACAGGGGACCCTTTCATTTGACAGATGAGGAAACCGAGGTCCTGAGACACTCTTACAGTCACACTCAACCAGAGACCGCAACACACAACCACAGCACCAGCCAGGCACACGAAACCCAGAGGCCGTGACAGCCCCGCCTGAGAAGTGGGCATGGAGTCAGAGCTGCTGAAAGATGCCGAAGGTGCCTTGTCTGCAGCATCATAAACTCAAGCCATTAAAAACCCTTCCTGCTCCAGGGATGGGGCAAAAGGGGAGAAAGTTTGGGGCAAAACCCAGACCAGCCCCAAGTACCACTTTTACTGGGGAAAAGCATACTTTCTAGGTGAGTAGGTACTGCCTTGTAGGCTGCCTTCTGCTACTGAGCCCCAAACCCTGACAAGGGAGGCTGAGATGCATCTGCTGTTTTCTGTAACCGTGGTCCGCCGCAAAACACCAGGCTGTGTCTCCAACATCGCAGGCCCTGTCAGCACCGCGGTGACTTGGAGGCCTGCGGAACAAACTCCAGAAGTGTAAATAAAACGTCTGTGGTATCGTAAAGCTGGCCCACGATGGAGCAGCTTTCTATGTCCTTCCGGATGTTGGAGAAGCCACTGCTGGGGACCACTAGCATCTAGGGCAGAATTCTGGTAGTGATCAATGCTCAATGAAATGAGCGAGTAGTTTCCAGATCAGAACTTGACCTGGAGTAAAGGAGGGAGGGAGCTGGTTCATCCTCTGCAGTCAGTCCATCACTATTGTGTGCGGATGTTACGTATTGACTATGTTACCTACTGTCTGTTACACATTTTAAAAAAATGATTGGCTGAAAACAATCCATGGGGTTGCAAAGAGTCAGACAAAGCATTTCTTGTCCTTACTGTGTATCGAAGGTCCTTTGAGCAACCAAAATAGCTATTTGTTATTGACACTGTTTATATCATTCCCACTTGCTTTTGTGTCACTGTTCCAAGAGGCCAAGAAGACCACAGGACTTCTGATAAGAGGTGAGCTCTGTGCAAAATGACAGGCTGAAACGGCCAGCTCTTGAGGGCTCAGCACACTTAGACCTGCCAGATGTCCACCTCTAGGATCTCTTCTCTCCTGCTTACATCAGCTTTTATGTGATAAGGAGATGAGACGGTGTCCCGCAGTCCACCAGGGGCGATCGGACTCATCCATACCAGGGAGGACAGTCCTGTAGAGGAAGTTTCCTGGGGGTTCAGGCTAACTGCTACGTGGAAATGACTTCAAGAAAGAGTAGTGACCGCCTGTCTTTAGCTGACTGCCCCAATGTCTGGAGAGAATAAAGCAAGCGGCTTGGAGGTATAATGGAAAGGAGGCAGGAATGACAGCTCAATAGTGTCCAACTCTAGATCTCTGCCAGTAAGCAGCACGGGCCTTCATTAATCCCAGAGCTGGTTTAAAGGCATTCATATAAGACGACGGTTGGAGGATGTGATTTCTTTGATTCCTCTGGCTCAGACACTCATTTTATTCTCACCCAGCCAACTTCATAAACAGGCATGTGTGTTTTTCATATTTTAAGGAATAAATGGCACGTTTACCCATTCCACTCTTATAATGAGAAAGTGAAAGAAAGTGAAAGTCGCTCAGTCGTGTCTGACTCTTTGCGATGGACTATACAGTCCATGTAACTCTCCAGGCCAGAATACTGGAGTGGGTAGCCTTTCCCTTCTCCAGGGGATCTTCCCAACCCAGGGATCGAACCCAGGTCTCCCACATTGCAGGCGGATGCTTTACCAGCCGAGCCACCAGGCAAGCCTGGTATAAAGAGAAATTTTGTGATAAAGCACTTCAGAATTTGAAACGTTTTTTTCTTGAAATGGCATAGTTTTAAAACTCTTCAACAAGAGTCTTGAAAGGTAAAACTTTCAAAACTTTCAAAAACGTTCACTGGCCTTCACTGAAAGGTAAAAGGCCGCAAGTTTAAAAGGACACACGGCTTCTCGGCGCCTTCTCTCGGGACAGGGAGCTGAACTCGGTGGCAAGCTTCAGCAGGTGTGTTACAGCCACTCACAGTTGCACGGGGACCCCGCGACCCACACCCTCACCCCTCGTTGTCTCAAACATGATATGCACTTCCTGCTCCAGAAGCCCAGGCCCAATGTCATACTTGAAGAATCTGGTTCTTGTGCCAGCTCTCTTCGGTACCATTTTTCAATTTCAGAAAGATTAAAACAGACAGCCACTGAAGCTGGTCATGTACCTGCTTTAGAAAAACAGCTACAGCGCTAATTTGCAGTAGAAATCTTCAGTTCCATTCAGAAGGTGCAAAAGATGGGAAAAAAAAAAAAAAAAAAAAGATGCTGCTGTATCACGTGTGAATGCCGTTGACCTGGAGTCATTCCTTATACTGTGTGAGGGGAAGTCAGTGTATGGTCTCAGCCTGGACATCCTGGAGAAACAGACCAACTCCATCTGTTGTAAATGACGTCCTGTCTTGGCAGGAAAACCACAGCTCAGGAGCTCAGGGGTATCACAAGCAATGCCAGAGGGGAAGCTTTGCTGCCTGCAGCCTCAGTAATGAAAGCGCTTTCTGAGCATCTCAGGGCATTCAGAATCTCATTTCCAGAGTTTGCCCAGGACCACAGTCTCCAGATCTTAGTTCTGCAAGCTCCCAGGTCAGTCACACCTGCCCCAGGGCCTCTGCTCCTCCTTCCTCTGACGCCCGACCTCCTGTCTGGCTCCTGCCTTGAAAGACATTTCAGCTGCTCTTGACCTGGGCTCCCCCTGGCAAACTCGCAAAATGCAGACGAGGCATCTTGTCCTCAGAGCACTCCTGGAATCTCAACAGAGTCAAATCCCAGCTGTGGACAAGTCCCCGGGGTGCTCAGGCCCAGCTGCGCTCTGTCTTCTAGGAGCAGTTAAAGTGCTGGACGTGACAGGGCCCGGAGCATAAAGAGGCCTCGGGTCGGTGAGACAGGAGAAAGTGAGCTGCAGTAACACCCGCCTCCCAGCCTCCTTTCCTGGAGATGACTAAAGTGAGCTCTGGGATTGACCTTCTTCAGATGCACTGTAAGGACTTACTGAATATGACCCAGCTGCAGAGGACAGAGGGCTTTATGCAACATTAAAGGCAGCTGGAGTCAAAGACCCTGTGGCAGGGAGTGAGCAGAGTGCCGGGCAACGACCTTGTGTGTCAGAATTTAATTACGCTTCTGCGCGGAGAACCAGCCATTTTAGAATGCTCCGATCAGCTCTGAAATGAGTAATTATTTGGAGAATGAAAACATCATCATAGCCTGTAACTTCTCCAACCCACACTGGGGTTTTGGGGTTTTTTTTGTTTGTTTCACTGAAGTGGGAGTATCCAAGGAAAGAGGTCCTTTCAAGCTTAAGTGCATTTTGTTAAGAGCTTAAGTCAAAACAAAGAAGAGAGCTGGTTGCATTGTTTATGGGGATCTTCACGTATCTGCAGACCCTGTTGCAATCAGGCTGCACTGGCTCAGCAATGATGGGACCATGGTCCTCAGAATGGCCAGCTCCACATGCGTGCGGGGCACACGGGCCAAGGTGGGCAGGGTCTGCAAGGGGAGGCGCGGCAGCTGCCCCGCTCTGCCTAGTCTCCGGCTGGCGCTGGACCCAGGGCAGCAGATGGGTACTGCTTCCTCCCTCTGCCATGGAGCTGCCCGTGCTGGCCGGGGATGCAGAGGGGTTGAAGGATGGACTCCAAGGGCACTGTGCCTCGAGAGGCCCCAGATCCACAGAGTGAGGCCCCTGCTGGAGGAAGTGAGCCAAGGCTAAGGGATACTCAGAAGCTAGCTTCCTTGGGCTTCAGTCCAGCCAGAGTCCTGTTGAATGCCTCCAGGTGTGAGGAATTCTCATGCTAAGGATATGAAAGACGATGAGAACCCAGATCTTCACAAAGGAGTTTAAAATTTAGAAGACATGTGCCAATTCCCCAAAAGGTACAAAGTTATTTGTCAAAACCTTTGAATCAGCAGTAAAACCTCAGGGCTTAGAGAAGAAATGGCATCGTCTGGGGAGCCTGCAGCAGAGACTGGGACTAAGAGTGGGTTTGAGTAAGTGGAGGAATTGAGGTTCCTTCTCTGAAGAACCCATACTGGCTGACGTGGAGAGTTCCAGAAGCCTGGGTAACACGCTGCTACTGCTAAGTCACTTCAGTCGTGTCCGACTCTGTGCAACCCCACAGACGGCAGCCCACAAGGCTCCCCCGTCCCTGGGATTCTCCAGGCAAGAACACTGGAGTAGGTTGCCATTTCCTTCTCCAATGCATGAAAGTGAAAAGTGAAAGTGAAGTTGCTCAGTCGTTTCTGACTCTTAGTGACCCCATGGACTGCAGCTTACTAGGCTCCTCCATCCATGGGATTTTCCAGGCAAGAGTACTGGAGTGGGGTGCCATTGCCTTCTCCAGGGTAATACGCAGAGGTATGCAAACAAATCCATTAACTGAAAGAAACATAAGAGATAAAGAGAGACAGAAAGACGGGTTATCAACTTTTTTTTTTTTAGAACAGCACAGATAAAGAGCCTGTTAAATTCTCAAACACACCATCAAGGTTTCAAATTTTCTTCTCCCCCAAGAAATGCCAAATACAATATCCACCTAATGAGTAAAACAGTCTAAGGCAGAGCTTTTCAGGCAGATACTCAGGACTCTTGTCCCCAGTCATCATCAGCTAGGACCCCCGAGTCACAACCTCTGACCTCCAGTTGTTGTTTTTTTTTTTTAATGGCCACTTGCCTCTTGTGATCATTTAGAGAAGAAATTGCCAGGCGGAGCCGTGTAGTGTTAGTCGCTCAGTCGTGTCCGACTCTTTGCAACCCCACGGACTGTAGCCCATCAGACTCCTCTGTCCATGGGATTCTCCAGGCGAGAATACTGGAGTGGGTTGCCATTCCCTTCTCCAGGGGATCTTCCTGACCCAGGGATCGAACCTTGGTCTCCAGCACTGCAGGCAGACTCTTTACCGTATAAGCTGCAGGGGGAGCAGTGAGGCCGCTTTAACACTGAACAGGCTTGCTTACGGCTCATGTGCATCATCTTCCTGTTGTTCCGTCTCTAAGTCGTGTCTCTTTTCAACCCCATGAACTGCAGCATGTCAGGCTTCCCTGTCCTTCACTAAGATCCAGAACTTGTTCAAACTCATGTCCATCGAGTCAGTGATGCCATCCAACCATCTCATCCTCTGTCGTCCCCTTCTCCTCCTGCCCCCAATCCCTCCCAGCATCAGGGTCTTTTCTAGTGAATCAGCTCTTTACATCAGGTGGCCAAAGTATCGCAACTTCAGCATCAGTCCTTCCAATGAATATTCAGGGTTGGTTTCTTGTAGGATCATTTACTAGTAACTTAATCACACTCTTCTTTAGAAATGCTGTGAAAGTTAGGAAATTTGAGCAAAGATATCAAAAAGTCATCTAAGAGGACAGAAGTTCTGTCACTTAACAGCTTTAACCACATACAGGTATATCCAGTTAAATCCCTTAGTACAGCCTCTTCACACATGTTTGGAAGAAGTCCCGATATCAGAGTACACAGGAAAAAATCACTTGACTGTCCCAAGACAGGAACCGAGCTCTCTGCTCTGCTGTACATTGCCAAGGATCCTGTTTGCGGATGCTGCTAATCTTATCTGAACGTATTAATAAAATCCCTCAATTTCCTTATAAGAAACATCATCACGGACAGAGTGGCAGGCTAACACTTGCTTCTGTAAAAATATCACTCCCTCTGCCTTTCCCCACCAAGAAAAATTATTGGCTGCTTCCTGAAATGTCTAGCTACCAAAAAAATCTATAAAGCCTCATAAGACATTAAGAATACAGATGAAAGTCAGGGCGAAACAAGCAATTAAAATAAAAAGAAAAAAACCCACTTAGTCTTAAGACAAGCTTCCTAAGGCCACCGCGTTCATCATCACAAATCATTTAGCAGATTGTTTCCTTTCCATCTGTAAAGTGAAGGGACGAGAGGCATTGGTCATTTCCAAGGTGTCTCTGTCTGGCGTTATGGAAAAGTATTACTCCTTCTTTCACTATCTTATTTCATGAAATATTTCTTGCTTGCATGAATGGTGGAGGACCCTAACTCTTCAATTAGCTAATAGGGAAACACACTCAGGAGGAAGTGGTGGAGGCCCAAGGGATTGAGATCCTATTTGATCCTTGTTGTTTACTTGCTAAGGCCTGTGCGACTCTTTTGCAATCCCATGAACTGTAGCTGGTCAGGCTCTTCTGTCCACGGGATTTCCCAGGCAAGAATACTGGAGTGCGTTGCTATTTCCTTTTCCAGGGGATCTTCCTGACCCAGGGATCAAACCCATGTCTCCTGCATCGGCAGGAGGATAAGACCACTGAGCCACCAGGGAAGCCCATTCTATCCCTGACACCACCCTAATGTGCATCCCCAGCTGCTACCACGTAGATTCAGTGATAAAGTATTGATTCTCCTGGGGAGGCAATCAACTCCCTGCTGGTAACGGAGGTCCCTTCACTGTGTCCTTGTTTAGGGCTGATGTTGGCCTAATGCTCTGCCTAGAATCATCTGAGTCCATAGCCACTATGTTATTTTGCTCAACAACAACCAAATACTATTCTGCTTCTGTCAGGAATAAAATTCAACATCAATAATGTGCAATAATAAGCAGACCCGGTTCACTCCAGGTTTTATCAATGGACTCAGATTTCAGGCACCAGATCAGATCTTATCCAAGGCAGGGCTTTCCCGCAGGACAGAGGTGATGAACCGGCCTGCCAATGCAGGAGATGCAAGAGATGCGAGTTCAATACCTGGGTTGGGAAGATCCCCTGGAGGAGGGCATGGCAACCCACTCCAGCGTTCTTGCCCGGAGAATCCCATGGACAGAGGGGCCTGGTGGGCTACAGTCCATGGGGTTGCAGAGAGTCAGACACCAATGAGCCCCCACACAGCCCTTTCCTAATGTTAAACTGCACTATTGAATTTTTAACTTGTTTTGAACTTTAAATTTGCCCACTCATTCAGAAGGGCTTTTTAAAATTGCTGTTATGGCTATTATTTTTCTAACTTTTGAAACCTGAACTCACACAAAGAACCACAGTGAGGAAAATTCCTCTGGGGCAAAAAAGGGGCCCCTGCCGGGGTCCTTCCAGCACTTTTCAAACCTGAACCCTCTTGTCTCAGCTCAGACAGGCTGCCCGGCTTAAACAACAGAGTTATTTTCTCTTAGTACAAAGTCCAGGATCAAGGCGTCAGCAGGCGCTCGTGTCTGCTGGGAGCTCTGAGCTGCAGATGGCCTCCTCCTCTGTCCTCACATGGCCTTCTCTCAGAGCTTGTGAGTGAGAGAGCGAGCTCCTGGAGAGAGAAAGCTACTTGTCTCTGCTTTTAAGGACACTAATCTCACTGGATCAGGGCTCCACCCTTATGACCTCATTTAACCTTAATCATCCCCATCAGGGGCTTCCCTGGTGACTCAGATGGTAAAAGAATCTGCCTGCAGTGCAGGAGACCAGGGTTTGATCCCAGTCAGGAAGATCCCCTGGAGGAGGACATGGCAACCCACTCCAGTATTCTTGCCTGGAAAATCCCATGGACAGAGGAGCCTGGTGCCGTGGGGTCTCAAAGAGTCAGACACGACTGAGCGACTAACACTTTCACATCACTTCATCTTCATCAAGGTCTTGTCTCTGAAGTCTGGGGTTTCAAAATATGAAGAGATACCGAAAGGTAGAGTGCAGTCACTTCCTTAGTCTGGCTGAGGGGAGGGAGCTTCCTGGGAGAGTCAGAGAGGAATTATTTGGGAAGCGGTGTGCTACTGGAGCTTCCCAGGTGGTGCTAGTGGTAAAGAACAGGCCAATGAAGAGGAGCCTGGTGGACTACAGTCCACAGAGCTGCAGAGTCGGAAACGACTAAGGTGACTTGGCACGCACACTCGAGTGTGCGGCTGATTGCCCGGTGCCGCTCACAAGTGGAGGGACAGTGTGACGGGAGGCGGGCGCGAGCCTACGTACGGGAAGCACTGAACAGTCAGTGAGGTTAAGCAGAGCCCCCTTGCAAACAGAGACTGTGTGTGTGTGCTGGGGAGGGGCTGTGAAAGTCAGGCCTCTGAGCCAGAACTGAAAACAGTCAAGAGCCGGGGTCTGATCAGAGAGCACAATGACGGGCCCGGCTGTACCATCCCTGGCCTCCGCAGGCCTTTGCATATATTCTTTCGGATTTGACTTACACCCCAAATGGCTGTGAGCGAGAGTCCAGGGGAGGGACTCTCGCCCCAAGACCACAGCCAGAGGAGAGGGGTCCAGGGCAGTGACCTCCCAGAAAATGAAAAGGAAGCTGCCCTCAGGGAGGTGTGGGACACCGGGACACTCCAGGGGCTGGGGCAGCTCATCAGTGCAATGTGCAAAGTGCTCTGGGTGTGCGGCTTCCAGAGAGAACAGAGGGTAGCACCGCAGCTGGGTAAAGGCACCAGGGCGGACCCCAGCCCAGGGCTCCCAGAGAGCCGGAGGCCCTCTCTACCGCCCGCCAACCAGCACGAAAATCGGGGCATCAGAGCCTCTGGCGCTCACGTGGTCCTTAAGCGGTGCCCTGGGCCCAGATCCCACCAAGCTGGTCCTGCAGCTGGGGGGCCATCTTCTTCACTTTCATGCTCCATCAGAGAAGTAAGTTGACTGCTGAGTTGAAATATATGAGCCTGAGCCAGAAAATCACCCCACTGCTTCTGATTAGGGTCACAGCCAACCCCCCAAAGTGAAATGTGCTTTTTCCTCTTTTTGGTCCACAGTGGAGCCAGGCCAAGACTAACTTACTTCCTTTCAGAGGTCGGCTTGCTGAAGTGCATCAGACAAAGCTGAAGCATTTGGCACAAAGTTCTGTATTCTTTGCACCATCACATGACTTTTCCTTACATGTTTCTTTTTGCTCTTCTTAAAAAATATAGGTCATAATTCTTTGACAGTGATTTTTTAAAATATACCTACCCATATAGTAGTTCTATTAAATACTAAAGTAAATGAATAGGTGAAATGGACAGTCAGTAGGAACACCAGTGTCTTTATACCAAGGTTGATTTAACCTAATATTTTCTCTCTGATATACACCCAAGAGTGATGCTCAAATGGTCCTGGCCTGGGATTTTGTTAGAAATGAAAATCCTTAGGTCCCACCTTGAGAATTACTTAATCAAAATCTGGGAGAGAGGCCCAGCTGTAAATGTTGTCTGGACCCCGGTCAGAGCTCACTACATTTATTTTTTAAATATCCATTCATTTATTTGGCTGTGTCAGGACTTTCTTGCCTCATGTGGGATCTTTCTTTGTAGCACACAGGCTCTCTAGTTGCCCTATGTGGGCTTAGTTGCTCTGCGACATGTAGGATCTTGGTTCCCCGACCCGGGATTGAAACCCACGTCCCCTGCATTGCAAGGCAGATTCTCAACTGCTGGACCACCAGAGAAGCCCCAGAGCTCACTGTCTTTAGATTCCTGAAGAGCCTAGTCTAGTCTAGACTTCAGCCACTGAAGACACCCGGCGATACCCCTCCATCTTTTCAGAACGACCTAAGAATGGCACCAGATGGGCCTCTGCAGTGGTTGTCTTGGCAGAGGTGGTATCTGGGGGAAAACCAAATGAACAGAACAGATTACGTGGCATCACTGTGGCATTCATCAGCACTTTCACAGTCACCGAGCATGAAAAGAAAGAGACCACGAAGCAAGCCCGTGACAGTGAGGGAATGTGTGCTGTTATAAACAGTGTCTTAGGGCATCAGATCAGCTTTGCTATTGAGTTTAAGCCGAGGCAATATTATGTAGCTGTCACCAATCTTATGCTTTTTCCCCCTCGCCCTGGTGAAGCTGGAACCAATTGTTGTTATAGGGAGACTAAATAAAAGAGGTCCTGGATTTCCTGTTACTACAGATCAATTCTCTGAGATGTTAGACTAATATCATATGTGCGTTTGGGTTTTGGGGGGTAACGTAATTAAACCCACGTGCAATGGCATGCAGACTTGGCCGCAGATTGTTTTGACAATGTTTCCAAGTGAATTACCTCAAGGGAAAAAAATGACTATATAACAGTACCCCCCAAACATCCTCTATCATGATATCACACTGATTTTTTTGGGGAAAAAAGTCTGCTTTATGAAAAGTGTCAAAATATGTAAATCAGTCAAGATAATTTATATTGTTTAGGCAAGGTTGGTTGGATTAACTTCATTCACTTCCAAACTTCACCCAATGTAGACAAGCAGGGTGACCCAGCCTTGAAATGGCAGGAAGCTGAAACCCAAGATAGTTTAAAGAGAATGAACTCTGAGCTCTGAACATCTGTGCTTCATTCAAGTTTTGAGACACTGAAGACTCTAAAGGTTCATGCGTCCCTGAGATGGTTAATGTTTCAACTTGGCCAGACTATGGGGACCAGTTGCTCGGTCAAACACTGGTCAAAATGTTGCTATAAAGTCATTTTTTAATGTGATGAACATTTAACTCAACAGACTCTGAACAAAGCAGATTACCCTTCATAAATGTGGGAAAGATTGAGGGCAGGAGGAGAAGGGGGTGATAGAGAATGAGATGGTTGGATGGCATCACCGACTCAACAGACATGAGCTTGAGCAAACTCTGAACATAGTGAAGGACAGGGAGGCCTGGTGTGCTGCGGTCCATGGAGCCACAAAGAGTCGACACGACTGAGCGACTGAACAACAACAAAAGTGTGGGCAGGCCTCACCCAATCATGAAGACCTTGAGAGCAAAGAGAGGGGTTTCCTCCAGGAGGAGGAGTTCTGCTCCAGACTGAAACCCAGAACCCCTGCTTATTCCAGCCTTCACACTCAGCACTGCGACATCAACTCTTGTTAAACCTCCTGCCTCCTGGTCTGTCCCGCGGGTTTCAGCCCTTCCAGCTTCCACAACTGCATGGGTCAACGTTCTACAATATGTCTCTCTCCCTCTAGATATGTATCCTATTGATTCTGTTTATCTGGGGGACTCTAATATAGCCCCCAAACCCTATCCTTTGACCTGTATTCTCTGTAACATTTACAGTACTCTCTCGTTCTGTTTAGTTGACATAATTTGTCAGAGAAAAAAAAAGTTGAGACACTTCCTAGAGCTACTGGAAATCTAAGTGCCCCAACTTCCCAGGTAGAGAATGAAGTTATTGATGTATTATGGTTCCTCCAAATTGGAGTAACTGCCATAAAAATCTGAAATTCTACAGAACTTTGTTTACATTTCCATTATTTATTATAGGATGCAATTCATCTATTTTTGTTATTCAGTTCACTGTGAACATCTTGAGGACAGGGACTGTCTGAATTTTTTAATCTTTAGGCAATGAACGTTAGATATATATTTTTACTAAACGAATGGTCAAAATCGTCAAATCAGATACCATTCTAATGCTCTTTTGCCTCTTCACAGCTCCTCCCTTCATGGTGGGACACTCTCTCTCTGTACTAAGCCAACTAGAACAGCAGCTGGAGTGAAAAGACCACACAGGTACCAGTAACTCTTGAAGGACCTCGGAGCTGAGTCATCGCTGGTTCACACCAGTGCCGCTCACTCGATGAGATTACAGCAACATTGGTGGGCATTTGCTGGGAACCGAATTAGACCACAATGCTTTTGAGACTGACTTCAGGGGTGATACTCTCACATAATTTATAGTATGGTGATGTGGTCAGATTCTCTACGCTTTCACACTTCTAGAACCTTACTGGAAATAAACTAATGACCTAAAATTGAAGCTCAGAGTCTTACTATAAAATATTTCCTTAATAAATCATTGACAAGACACCAAACTGCTAATGCTGTGCATTAGAGAAAATGAGCTCTAACTTTAAAACATGGTAATAGGAATTCTAGGGCTTCTCTGGTGGCTCAGATGGCAAGAAAAGCTGCCTGCAATGCAGGAGACACTGGTTCAATTCCTGGGTCAGAAAGATCCCCTGGAGAAGGGAATGGCTACCCACTCCAGTACTCTTGCCTGGAGACTTCCACAGACACAGGAGCCTGGCAGAGTCACAAAGAGTCAGATGTGACTGAAGAATTAATGCTTTCCCAGGAGGAATTCTACTGCCTAAAAAAAGCTTGTTAAAAATTGGGTCAACACCACTCACAGATTTCACCAACTTTCTTGCTCACAGTGTTTCAGTTCAGTTCCACGTGGATTCCAAGAAACGTATGTTTACACTTCTGCGTTCTAGTTTTGGAGAAGGTTAAACCAACGGTCTGCTTTGATGTTGTGTTCATGAAATCGACTGCACTGCAGCCTGGCACGACGTTTAGTACCACGGCTCCTGTGGCATCCATGCGTTTGCCCAACTGGAAGTGCGGAGAGACCTTTCAGTCTAGACCTCCAGGTGGCCGACTCTTCCTCCGGTCAAAAAGCAGTAATTGATCCACTGTTCTAGGCTGAACTGTGTTCCCCACCCAGAATCCTCTGTTGAAGCCCCAGTCTCAGAATGGGACTCTACTAGTTAAGACGAGGTCACACTAAGACTCCTTGCAGCGCTCGTGGTAGAGAGCCCACCCGCCAATGCAGGAGACGTAAGAGACGCCAGGTTCGACCCCTGGGACAGGAAGGTCATACTAGAGTGGACCCCTAACCCAACACACTGGGGTCCTTATAAAAGGGGGCAGTCTGGATAGACATCCCATGAGGAGAACATCACGTGAAGAGGAAGGCAGAGATCGGGGTGATGCTGCAGAAGCCAAGGGGAGGTCAAAAGTGGGGAGAGGGGATGGGCCATGTTCTCCTCCATTAGCCCTCAGAGAGAACCCACCCCCGACACCTGGATCTCGGGCTTCTAGCTTTGAGAACTTGAGAAACAGTGAGCTTTTCCACAAGCCGCCCAGCGTGTATTCCTTTGTAGCAGCAGCCCTAGCAAACTAATCCACACTCCTACCTGCAGGGCACAAAGTTCATGCAAAACACCACAGAAGGGCAGACAGCACACATCACAGGGTGCAGGGTTCAAGAGCAGGACAGGGTCAAGATAGATCACGCCCCTCCCTAGATTACTCAGAGAGCCAACAGCCTGGATCTAGTGGGATCCACTCAGGATCACTTGAATCCACTCAGGACAACAAACCTCTGGGAATAGTGAGGACACGTCTTTACAAAAGTGGCCTTGGAGACTGAGCATATCCAACAAACTCTAATCCAGATCTTGACACCAGGAATGAATATCTAATACAAACTAGCGTAACATGACCAGACAAAAGACTGCTGCTGCTGCTGCTAAGTCGCTTCAGTCGTGTCCGACTCTGTGCGACCCCATAGACGGCAGCCCACCAGGCTCCGCCGTCCCTGGGATTCTCCAGGCAAGAACACTGGAGTGGGTTGCCATTTCCTTCTCCAATGCATGAAAGGGAAAAGTGAAAGTGAAGTTGCTCAGTCGTGTCCGACTCTTCACGACCCCGTGGTCTGCAGCCTACCAGGCTCCTTTGTCCATGGGATTTTCCAGGCAAGAGTACTGGAGTGCGGTACCATTGCCTTCTTGAGACAAAAGACAACAGAACTTGAAAGTAAAGGGGAATGGAGGCCAGATGGCCCTTGGAGAGTCCCATTGCTCATGTCAAACTGAAGCCAACCGCACTGTCGTTATTTCACCCGTGCGCCCTCAGGCCCCATTAACCCGTGCCGTGGGAGTCATTCATAGAGTCCTAAGTCAAGGTGGTGGGCGAGGATCCAGGACACTGGACCCAGCCGGCTTCGGCAGCCACAGGGCTGCGGGTGGGCAGTGCCCACTCCCATGGGTGATGTCTCCCCACCCATCTTTTTTTCCCTTCATATTTATTAGCGCACAAATTACATCTGGTAAAACCCACCTTATTCAGTGTTCAGTTCTCCAAGATCTGATAAGCATAGAGTCAGTAACTAGCATCACCATCAAGACAGAACAGTTCTGTGACCCACAAATCCTCCCCTCCCTGCACCTTTAACTGACACCTTCCCATCAGTCCCAGGGCATTGTCTTTAATTTTTTTTCTGTTCCTTTAATTCTTCCTCTGCAAGAATAACACAGAAAGGAAATCACATAGGAGGCTGTAGCCTTTATGCGTCTGACTTCTGCCACTTAGCATAACGCACCTGAGATCCAGTCAGGTTCTTCCATGTAGCGGTGGCTCATTCCTGCTGTTTGCTGAGCAGTATTTCCACGGTATGGATGCACCTCAGCCTTGTGCATCCCCCCAGATGCAAGATCTTTGGCCTGTTTCTGGTTGTTGGAGATTATCGACATAAGCTACTATAAATACTTGCATACGCATTTTTGTGTGGACATACGTTTTCATTTCACTTGGCTAAATACTCAGGAGTGGAATTGCTGGGCATATGATGAATGTATGTTTAACTTTGTAAGAAAATGTCAAACAATTTTCCCAAATGGCTGTACCATTCAGATCGTTGTTTTCAAATAGTTTTTACTTTTTCCTCCCCTACATGGGCTCCACAGTCATTTTTCCCTGAATGTCAAGTGTAAAGTAAGTCAGCAAATATGCTTTTTGGTGAGTGGCTTCATTAGAAATGTCAACATTAAATGGGGTAGAAGTCTGAGGCTTGTCAGAAACCTTGACATTTATGGCTAAGGCAGAAAAAAACACCAAAGCTGTAAGGAGACAGAGGCATAAGACTAAAAGCTACTTCTCACTCCATTTGGTTCTGATTCAATGCGGGATTGTATCACTTTTGCTGTCTCCCCTGCAGTGAGGAGCTGTGTGTGGAGCCAGGACGTGGCTTTTGCCCCCCCTGAAATTGTTCCCCATCCACTCACCCCCCCACCCGCCGCCCGCCCCAACCACGGGCGCCTCGTCAAGGCTTCTGCCTCTGAGCCAAATAAATGAACGATCCTTTCAAAAGGATGGAGGAGGTGAAACGCACCCATTTGTTAGGAGTTCCTGCATCTTATCCAGACTGCCATTTCCCCAGGGATCTGTCTGTCCTCTTTCAGAGCAAGGATGCCAACAAGTCTGCAAGTGCACACTGCCGACCCGAAGAGGGGCTTTTGTTCTGACTCCTCCGGAATCCTTTTATCCTTTGAACTCGACTCCTGTCGCGGATGTGGCTCTCTGCACGGGACCCGGAGAAATCCCGTAGCACATCTGAATAAAGTCCGGCTGGCTGGCATAAAGGAAACCCAACACCCTTGTTCCTTCCTCTGAAGGGTCCCTGGGCACAGCTGGGCTTGTGGGAAGCAGAAGTGTCTGTGACTAGCGTTTGAATGTCCTGAATTCAGACGCAGATGGGGAAGGGGTGGCAGAGTTTGAGAGAGAAAGGCACAAGCATTAAGACACACCAGTGAGCTCTGAAGCAGGAGGAGAGGTGTTGGGGCCCCAGGGCTGGCACATCTATCTGGGATGCTGCTTTAAGTCTCTAGGTAACAGAGATGAAGCCGGTCCTCTCTTCGGCCAAAGCCAAGTCTGGCAGTACAATAGGGGTCTGAAGTTTAATTTGGTAAAAGGAAAGCTCCCTGGAAAAACATGACAGGCCAATGTAAGCTGCCCATGATTGACGGCACTTCTGCTATTCTGCCAGTTCTAAAGCTCATATCACAAAGTCTTCCCCAAACATCGTAGATCATATTTGATGAAACTATACTCCAATTTGCTTGCCATGCAGATGGAAGCATTAGTAAGATTTGTGGATTTTTAAGAATCAATTCTATCCATGAAAACATGAGTAGGTTATATAGACTACATAACAAGCCTGTGACCCACATACCCCATGTATCTAACTGGGAAAACTCACAAAGACAGGAGTTGTAGTATTACTCTAATGAATTAATTTTGAATAGATGTAGAGAGGAAAAAAGTCAACGATGTGATCCAACTGAAGCACAATCCCACAGGGCTGAGATAATTTAGAGGATACTTGCCTCTATTATTAAAAACACGAAGAAGGTCACAGTACAAATACGGATGTTTGCCATGTTGCCAGCTTAAAGACAGAGATTAATTTCAGCCTCACTGACATCTAATCACTAGGTTCTCACAGATGGAATGTTATATAATTTCTTATTCAACATCTCTCAAAACACAAGAATCCCCTTGACAAAAGCTTGACAGGCGATTCATCTCTGTTGACAACTCCTATAACTGCGTGTTTGGCAAATGCGCTTATTAGCTTCTCGGTTTGTTAAAATTAGCTAGGAAAGCAAGAGGAATTCTAGCACAGAGGTGAAATCAGCGACATTTGACAGTTCCATAAAGACACGAACAGGACCTGGATCATGAACCTCATCAACATCCCCCAAGAACAGCTTCCCCAACTTCAGCTGCACGTGGGAATCTCGTGAGGATCCTTAAAAAAGGTGGGTTCCTGGATCCGCTTCTCCAAGATGCTAATGTCCATGCTTTTAAAGCACCTGTGTCTCCTGGGTGCTTTAAAAGCTCCTCGCTTTACATGCAGTAGAAGCTGAAAACTACCACTCCTGTGGTCACAAGTGAGGACACCTTTCATTGAATCACCCTTCATAATACATCTGTCCACATGGCAACCAAGTGACGCCCCTCCCAGAACACTGAATTCCAGAGGACCTTCATCACCGCCTGCATTGCGTGCGGCACTACACACCCGCCTGGAACAGGGCAACTGAAGGAAACGTTCGGGGCTCCAGTAGCCTCAGTGAGGTCCAGCTGGGACTATCCCCGAAGAGCGGCGTTCTCTGCCCTGTCCAGGGATTCCTATTTTATAGGACCCAACTCTCGCTGTTGGAAGAGGACACGCCTTGCGTGTACTGAGCTACCAGTATCCGCCTTCACTTTACTAGAATAACTAGTGATGCTGAGTATGCGCACACACACAAGAGAAAGGCACCTCTGGGCATCTGAAGACAGGAGAACAGCCTAAGAAAATCATTCTGAAGCGCCTCTATTTCCCATAACTGAAAGACAGCCAATCATATCTGACTTGAATAGAATTTATTTTCTACAGAAGACTGTCTAAGAGGGTGAAGCCACTGTTGATTACTGAAAGTCTTAGGATTAGAAAACACTGGAAATATTTTAGTTCAACATTCTCACCTGTGATATTAGGCCATCGAGGCCAGGAACCTAATGACTTGTAAGGCATTAGCTGCTGGCTGGGCCAGGATGGGGGTGGGGGCCCCCCAAGTCAGCCTGTCCTCCTCCCTTTGGACTATCCTACTCGCCTCCAGTTCTATGCCCTGCCATGGTCAGCTGGGCACTCAAGGGCCTGCCATGTGCTGGCCAGGCTCCGGGCCTGACAGCAGGGGGATGAGAACTGGCACCAGAGCGTTGTGCTCTTTCCTTTGGTTCCTTTCATTTCCTTGCATTTGAGCAACAGTTGCCAACGCATCTGAAGCTAAAGCGACAGCTTTTCATCTTGCTTAACACTGCAAGGCCGAAAAGCAGAATATAAGGTGACAGGAGAATACCAACTTACCCAACAGAGTTTCTAGTTCTGGTGGGAAATGTTCAAGGCGTTCCCACTTGTGTCCCCTCAACTTTCTCGAAAAGTCCCAAAGCCTAAAGCCAGGAATAAGTCACGTGCAAGGGGAGCCAGAAGACCTCAGATTGGAAACGCCCAGACTTAGAGGGTAACAGAGGCTAATCCTGTCTTCCTCTGACTTACAGATGTCCCCATGGTGGCTTTTTTTGGGTAACTTAAGGAAAAGAGGGATCGAAGTGGGGTTTTCTGGTCCTTCCAAATACACCTATCACTAGGGCGGTCTCAACCCCAGGACTACTGGCATTTGGGTCTGGTTACTTCTTTGCTGAGGAGCAGGAAGGGACGTGGTCTTGAACCTTGTAGGGCATGCAGCAGCATGCCTGGCCTCTGTCCTTAGAGGTGAGTAGCACGCACGCTCCATTGCAACGACCCAAATACTTGATATGAAAATGCTGGCATTTAAATGTGTTTTGTGGACTTCCCTGGTAGCGCGGATGGCAAAGAGTCTGCCTGCCATGCAGGAGACCTGGGTTTGATCCCTGGGTCGGGAAGATCCCCTGGAGAAGGGAAAGGCTCCCCACTCCAGTCTTCTGGCCTGGAGAATGCCATGGATGGAGAAACCTGGCAGGCTATGGTCCACAGGGTTGCAGAGTCAGACACGACTGAGCGAGCAGCACTTTCACTTTGTGTAAAAAGACCTCGAAGATCTGTTTGGAGGCCTCAGCAGAGTCCGAGGAAAGAGAGACTCCTGGCTTCAGGAGTCTGGTGCTTCCGCTCAGCTCCAAGCACTTCCGGAGCCAGGGCGGAGGAGGGGGCCCCTGCGGAGCCACAGGGTCAGACCCTGATGGCTGTGGGGCAGCCAGACGCGCTCATACACGGGTGCTGGGTCGGGACTGCCCTCAGCAATTCTTCTACGAGTCAGCAGGAAGAATCCCTCTGCTTGGTTCCTGCGTGCCCGACAGGGTACAGCGTGTGTGGGAGCTCCAGCAGCGGGCACGGCGTGGGTGCCCCAGGCACGCACCCCCGCTCCTGCAGCGATCTGCAGCCCAGCTCCAGCGCCCAAGTCGCCCAGGGCCCGGCAGTGCCCAGCCCGTCAGCGCCCCCCAGCCTCCCCGTCAGCCGCTGCGCCCTGAAGGGCCACGTGGGCTGTGCCCCTAGAGAGGCTGCGGGCAGAGTTCAGGGTAGGAAACCACCCACTTCCTCCCTGCACAAACCTGCAGCAGTGCTCCACTGGCACAGGATCGCAGCAGCTTCTCCACCAGCCGCTGAGCCCCAGCCATGCCATCTGCAGCAATGTCTGGGTCTCACCCTGAGGGGGCTCCTGGAGACGGGGCTGGGGTCTTCTCCCTGAGAGCTCAATCTCAGCCCTACAGACTGTACACAGCCAGTCCCTCATATTGTCAACTCGCAAACCTGTCTGAAACACCTTACTTCCTGGGAAAGTACAGTTCATCAACACAGAGCACATTAGAGAGAGAAAGCTCACACAGGCCATCTTCACATAAGAACAGAAAGTTACCCCCCACAAACTGGTTTTGCTGAGGTATTCTACCAAAGCATTAAAGAGGAGATGGAAAAAGTGAAAGTCACTCAGTAGTGTCTGACTCCTTGCGACCCCATGGACTATACAGTCCATGGAATTCTCCAGGCCAGAATCCTGGAGTGGGTAGCCATTGCCTTCTCCAGGGGATCTTCCCAACCGAGGGGCTGGACCCAGGTCTCCCACATTGCAGGCAGATTCTTTACCAGCTGAGCCTCCAGGGAAGCCCCAAAATGAGATCCAATATTAAATAGCCTACTGCTGATAGCCCCCCAAAAGTATTACAACCAACATCACAATATTGATATAAATTTCCAAAAGGAGATAGCAAATAGACTCTAGTATCTCAGTAAAATGCACCATGGCCAATTGTATTTAGGAAATCCCAACTGGGATGGACTCCAGAAATGCACGTTAAGTTCAACAGTAGGAAGTGCATCAATAAGTATAATGTGTTAACTGATCTAGAAAGAACCGTATTTCCATAACGCCAAAAAAAAAAGTCTGCCAATTCAATATCCAGTTTTGACTGAAACACACACACACATGCTCCAGAATATAGGAAATGACATACATACACTTCAGTCCTAAAGTTAGCATCTTATTTACTTTTTCATCTCTTGGCTATGCCATGCAGCTTGTGGGATCTTAGTTCCCTGACCAGGGTATGAACCCAGGCCCTCGGCAGTGAAAGCACAGAGTCCTAACTGCTGGACTGTCAGAGAATTCCCCATTATCTACCTTTCTCAATGAAGAAGTTTATTAGAGACATTTCCACTATGGTCAGGAACAAAACATTGATGCTACCATTTAACATTAACATTGTAATTAGCCAGCTTGGGCAAACCAATTAGAGGCATAAAATTGGAAAGGGAAACTATCTCTATGTACATAGGATACCTAGAAAAACTAAGCAAAGTAATGCAAAAATATCTCCATGGTAAAGCAAGTTAGTCAGTATGAATAGCAACATACAAGATAAGCTACTTAGGAATACACTTAAATTTGCAAAATCTATGTGCAGACTATTTAAAAAAACCTTCTTGAAAGACAAAAAAAAAAAAAACTAGAATAGATATCTATTTTTCTTGGATTAGTATAACTTAATATCATAAAGATCTCAGTTCTCCTTAAATGAACTTATGAATTCCAACAAAATTACCAACTCCAATAACTTTGCTTTCTATAGAATTAGACAAGTGCACAAGGAAAACAAATGTGCAAGAAGAGCTAAGAAAACACTAATGATGCAAAGCTGGGGCAGGGGATGAGGAATATAGCGCTGGAAGATATTAAACATACAAAACAGGCTTTTCAGAATTAAAACACTGTATACCACAAGGACAGACAGATCAATGAAACAGAAGAGAAAATCTAGAAACAGAACCAAATGTAGTCAAAGTTTAGTCTATTAAACGTGGTATCAGATCACTGAGATAAAAGATGCACTTTTTAATAATAAATTGGAATTGGACAACTGGATAGTCATTTGCAAAAAAAAAAAAAAAAATCAGATCCAGACCTCATGCCATAAACAAGAATAAGCCAAGTAGATCTGAGACATAAATGCAAGAACTGAAACCACAGAAGTGCTAAATGAAAACATGGGGGAATTCCTCTATAGCATGAGTGCAAAAAGCAACCTTCTGATTATAAGCAAATTCCACATGCAACCTTAAATTCATGAATTTGACCTCATAAAAATAGAAGCCTTTGCACAGTGAAAAAATCAGAAGTAACATCAAAAGGCAAAAGACAAACCTGGAGAAGATGTTTTCAACAACATATCATAAATAAAAGGCTGATATTATATATACGATATATCTATGGGGGCTTCCCGGGTGGCTTAGACAGTAAAGAATCTGCCTGCGAGAAAGGAAACCCAGATTTGATCCCTAGGTCGGGAAGATCCCCTGGAGTAGGGAATGGCAACCCGCTCCAGTATTCTTGCCTGGAGAATCCCATGGATAGAGGAGCCTGGCGGGCTACAGTCCATGGGGTTGCAAAGAGTCAGACATACCTGAGTGACTAACACGTTCATAGATATACACTACCACGTGTAAAATAGAGAGCTAGTGGGAACCTGCTCTATAGCAAAAGGAGCTCAGCTCAGCGCTCTGCAATGAGCGAGCGGTAGGATGGGGGAGGTGGGAGGAGGCTCAAGAGAGAGGGGGTATATGCGTATAGTTGATTCACACTGATGTACAGCAGAAACACTTCATTATAAAGCAATTATACCTCGATTAAAAAATAAAAATTACTCTCATTAAAAAAAAGTGTCTCAGTAAGAATAAGCAAATCAGTGCAATTAACAAAATGCAGAGTGTGGGAAACTCTACAGACCAAAGGGCCCAAGATCCTCAGACAAACTGTAAGGCAAAGGGACAGAGAGAAACCCAAGGATTTAAAAGATTAACCTGCATTAAAAAACGGGCAACCCCCGAGATTCAGGGACACACACGCAGATGATAGAACTATGAAGACAACGTGAGGAAGTGCAAGGAGAGCGGCTGCTTTCGGAAGGATGAAAGGTTTATGTGTTCATGGTTAACATGGGGGACTTCTAGATGGCTGGCAAAGATTTTTCTTGACTTGTGTGGTGGCTGGAGGTATTTGCCTTACATTAAGCTGCACAGTTGTTCTGAGTTGTCTTCTAGATCTGTATCTCATTTTAAAATAAAAAGCTTTGCGAACAGACTCAATTGCCGGCCATCTCAGTTGCTCAAGTGATGCTTATCTGCGGGCACTCTTAAATCTTCAGCGAGCGCTTTTCTGACACTCAGTGCAATTCCATACCACCCTCCTCCCATTAGAAGCTGCCTGATTAGAGGACACATCCTAATTTTCAAATTAGCTTAAGAAAAACATGATGAGGAGGCTCTAAGTGTTGCCAACAATAACTTGTGTAACGCGTTCCAGCACCAAACTATCAGTTCTGCGCTTGTTCTACCAGCTGTTTTAGATTATCTACATTGCCATCATCCCTCAACAGCACATAAAATGAAAGGAAAATGTAAAAACCTTACTTTCCTAAGAAAAATCCCCCAAAAGGTTTAAAAAAAAAAAAAAAAAAACCCTAATGCTATTACATAAGACAAGGCCTAAAATTTTCTGAACTCGCCAAACATATTTATAATCATTATAATCCTGGCTGCAGGCAGCGCTGGCTTGAGTATTCCCAAGATTCTTGATTTGTGCTGACATTTGAATACTTACAACATTTGGTGGGATGGGGGGTGGAGGCATTAATCAGGGTTGTTCACATCATCCAACTTCTATCAGTTGTACAACCTGTAACTGATTAAGTCTGGTACATGGGCTGTTATTAATAACTGATCACCAATGGTGGTAGCCTCTGGTCTAGAAACAAAAGCCATGTGACTTAGTGGGCACCTGCAGGGAAAGGGGGACTTTTGATATCAACAGCAGTATCATTCATTCTCACCTGGCACATTCTAGAACTATAGTCCCCGATAAACCCAGGCAGCGTTCTGGATTTAGGTTATTTCCCTCGTTCTCCAACTCCTGCAAATCTAGATAAAGGTACAGGAAATGTTTGCTTCAGCAGAGACCAACAAGCCAAGGCAACCTCGTGAAAAGCAAATTCTCTCTCCCTTTATGGTTCCTGCCACACTGGGGCCCAAACAAAGGCAACTTTCATCCCCTACTCTCCTCCTTAAGCATAAAACAGCCGTTTAAATAGTATCCCAATGTCTTCCTTCCTTCTATTTCTCTAAGTCCCTCCAGGTTCTAGAAAATCTGAGTGTTAAAAGGTTAAAAAAAAAAAAAAAAAAAAAAGGTGTCCAACAGATAGGTATTTATCTAAAAGAACTGAAATCATGGCTTTTAAAATCAGAGTCTAGTTTATTTACATTATATTAGCTTCAAGTGTACAACATGGAGGGGCTTCCCGGGTAGCGCTAGTAGTCAAGACCCCACCCGCCAATGCAGGACACACATGAGGTGTGGGTTTGGGATGCACTGGGATGACCCCCTGGAGGAGGGCATGGCAACCCACTCCAGTCTTCTTGCCTGGAGAATCCCATGGACAGAGGAGCCTGGCGGGCTACAGTCCTTGGGATCACAAAGAGAAGGACATGGCTGAAATGACTTAGCACATGTGTACAACATAGCAGTTCAATATTTTTATAGGTTATACTCCAAAGTTATTATAAAGTATTGGTTAAATTCCCTGTGCTATAGAGTATATTCTTATAGCTTATTTAATTTATACTTAGTCATTTATACCTCTTCATCCCCTACCTCTTCCCACTGTTTACTATATGTGTGCGTCTGTTTATGTTTTATTATACTAAATTTTTCTTAAATGGAAGGGATGATAGTATTCCTCTTTGTGCCTATATTTACTAAGTATAACACCCTCCAAGTCCATCCATGTTTCTGTAAATGGCAACATTTCTTTTATGGTTGAACAGTGTTCTAGGCTAAACATATGCTTCCTCCATACAAGCTTTCCCATTAGATGATAGGTAATGAATGTAATTAAAAGGAAACAGACAGAGCTAATTAAACAGGCTCCTGCTTAAAGCAGAACCTGGGGCCCTCTTTTCCCTCCTGTGGGAAATGGCTTTAGTCAAAGATGGTAAAGGACCATTACTATTTACACCCTCCTCCCTGCCACCCCTCAGCGAGCTTGAAATCACTTAAGGGAAACCAACTCCAAGCCTTGGGGGTGAGGGGTGAGGATGCCAACTGGAGAAGCAGGGGGAGGTCTACACTTCTGTAAGAAAAGGGAGCGAGCTGCTGGGAGGGGAGACTCTCCGTGGATGAGGAGCTGGCCACAGCCGGGGCTGGGTGTCACGACTGAGGGCTGGACTGAGGCTGGGGGTGGGGGTGGGGTACGGGGAAGGGGCAGGGCAGATGCAGAGAGAACGCTCTGGAGCCACCGCTTTTGAGAGACAGACCTTGGGACACGGAGGGGGCTTTGTTGACCACATTTTTTCAAAAGGACCTTTTCCATTCTGCACATCTTTAAATGATTAGCAAATTCAACATCTGATCAGCTTCCTTAAATAGGAAAGTTAAAAATGTTTCAAATTTGTGGATATTTTAGACATCAGACAAGACTGGAATGAGAGAAAGAAAAGGGGTCCGCCACAATTCACGCACGCTTTCCTTGAATCATATGACAGGTTCCATAAAGCTAGTGAAGACCTAAGGATAGCACCAGCTTTTGGCAGCAGGATCCTTTAGGGTGACAGGAGAGGCTAGAGAGAAAAAAACGAGCTAAATTTTTTCATGACTTTCTTTCATCTGTCTTTTTCTGTTCTGCTTTTGCCTCTTGATAACCACGTCAAGGGAAAGACCCTGAGGCCACGAGCATTTTCATCTTGGAGTGGTTTCTTCCGTCTTCCATTAAGATGTAGCAGCATTGCACTAAAGACTCAAAGCCCTGGCCTTCTCCCTTACGCTTCATTTGTACCCAAGCGCTTATGCTACAAATTCAGCATAAAACCACCGGATGGATAGATGAACAAACACATTTTCCATCTGCAAAGACCTTGGTTTTTCCTGTACTCATACGCAGATGTGAGAGGTGGACTATAAAGAGGGCTGAGCGCCGAAGAACTGATGCTTTCGAATAGCGGTGTTGAAGACTCCTGAGAATTCCCTGGACTGCAAGGATTTCAAACCAGTCAATCTGAAAGGAAATCAACCCTGAATATCCACTAGAAGGACTGATGCTGAAGCTCCAATATTTTGGCCACCTCATGCTAAGAGTTGACTCATTGGAAAAGACCGTGATGCTGGGAAAGATTGAGAGCGGAGGAGAAGGGGGCAGCAGAGGATGAGCTGGTTAGATAACATCACTGACTCAATGGACCTGAATTTGAGCACCCTTATGATGGAAAGTGAAGAATTAAAGAGCCTCTTGATGAATGTGAAAGAGGAGAGTGAAAAAGTTGGCTTAAAGCTCAACATTCAGAAAACTAAGATTATGGCATCCAGTCCCATCACTTCATGGCAAGTAGATGGGGAAACAGTGGAAACAGTGTCTGGCTTTATTTTTCTGGGCTCCAAAATCACTGCAGATGGTGATTGCAGCCATGAAATTAAAAGACGCTTACTCCTTGGAAGGAAAGTTATGACCAACCTAGACAGCATATTAAAAAGCAGAGACATTACTTTGCCAACAAAGGTCCATCTAGTCAAGGCTATGGTTTTTCCAGTGGTCATGTATGGATGTGAGAGTTGGACTATAAACAAAGCTGAGTGCTGAAGAATTGATGCTTTTGAACTCTGGTGTTGGAAAAGACTCTTGAGAGTCCCTTGGACTGCAAGGAGATCCAACCAGTCCATCCTAAAGGGGATCAGTTCTGAATGTTCATTGGAAGGTCTGATGTTGAAGCTGAAACTCTAATACTTTGGCCACCTGATCCGAAGAGCTGACTCATTTGAAAAGACCCTGATGCTGGGAAAGACTGAGGGCAGGAGGAGAAGGGGACAACAGAGGATGAGATGGTTGGATGGCATCACCGACCCAATGGACATGGGTAGACTCCAGGAGTTGGTGATGGACAGAGAGGTTTGGCATGCTGCGGTTCATGGGGTCGCAAAGAGTCAGACACGACTGAGTGACTGAACTGAACTGAATTGGGAGACAGTGAAAGACAGAGAAGCCTGTTGTGCTGCAGTCCGTGGGGTCACAAAGAGTCAGGCACAATTTAACAACTGACCACAACCAGAGCCCTTGCTAGAAACCACCACACTGTGACAAAAGAAAATACCCACAACAAAGAAAGGGTGTGTAACAAGTCGCTGTGTGAAGGGAAAACGCCATGTTCCGAGGGGGGAGAAATGAGGAGAGGATCACAATAAGCTGAAAGAACCAGGAAAGACTTAACGGGAAACCTCGAAGCAAGAGTAGGACTCAGGAAAGTAAGAACAGAATGGGGGAGGGGGATCCCCCAGGAAGGAGCCAGGCGCTGAGCAAGGGGGCAATCCCACAGGACACAGAAAGGTCAAAGCGCCCAAGAATCGGGGGGCATAAATTATCTTGCCCAGTAGTAGTGGGACCCCAAGACCACGGAGGGGAAGGATGCAAGATGGCCGGTCTCCAAGCCCAAATGAGAGCATGGGGTCTGACAAAACCAAAGAGCAAAGGGTTGAAGTTAGCCTTGAGGTTAAAACCTGGCCTCAAATTCATTCACAGGCTCCCATCCCTCGGACACCTTGCTAAACCTCCGTGTCTCACTGTCTGGAACCATACATGAAGTGATAAGGTCGTCATGAAAACTCAAGGAGAAAATGCTTAAATTGCACTCACGTGCTCCCAGGAACACAGAACACTCAATTTGTTAGCTATCATTACACACCAAAGACTAGTAAAACAAAATATTGAGTTTAAGATTCTCCTAGACAAAAATCCAGGGCGTGTGGGTACCATAATCAATGCTAACCACTCACTCAGAAGGTTCTGGAATGACCACTGGGAGAAGAATGGTCATGGCTCCTGCAGCCTCAAATATCAAGGCATAGAATTTAGTGCCTGGGGCTTGAAACTCTGCTCTCAGAAGTTGAAGGAATGGGAGAAACTCTGTTGCGAGGCTGCATCAATCACAGGTCAACTGGGTCTTTCAGGTGCTTGGCTGAAAGGTTTTGATAAAGTTCTTTTCATTTCTAAAACAATCTTTCTCCTCTACTCCTGTGAAGAGGCAGAATTTGATAATGGCAGTTCACCTCTCTGTAAAACATCTGACTTAAATGTAGTCTTTGGCTTTCTCCAGGGAGCATAGCTCCCAGCTTCAAAATAAGGCTTTGCTCATCTTAAAGTAATTAGAGAATCATCTACTAAGTAATTCTATGTTCCTATGTTGTTGTGAAACTCAACAAGAACACAAAATGAAATTAACATCCAGCTCCTACTACAAAGCGGTTGTTTTTTTTCTTCCATCCCAGAAAATTCTCTTATCTTTTATAAAGAAACATACTAATTTTATTTTATGAGAAAGACAACCTCTCATCCTTGTGAAAATACTGGAGACTGAGCAAACACATCATCAGATAAGAGAGAGAAAACACAGTTCAAACATCAGAAAGGGGATCTGAGGTAGCGCCTGCAGCCTGGAGGGACCTCAAAAGTTCTATCCAGCTTCCCCGGGCTGAGAGGTTTTCATCCTCTCCAGGCATCAGTTTCTACATCCAAAAAGGATGCACCGTGTAGGGTTGTGTGTGGGCTCAGTCGTGTCCGACTCTCTGCAACCCTGTGGACTGTAGCCCGCCAGGCTCCTCTGTCCCTAGGATTTCCCAGGTAAGAATACTGGAGTGGGTTGCTATTTCCTACTCCAGGGATCTTCCCAACCCAAAGATCGAACTCATGTCTCTTATGTCTCTTTGTAGGATTATTAAGAGATGAAGCAGAAAGCCTGACACTCCATACCCATGACAGCTGATAATGTATCTATTACCTGTTGAAAAGTCTGAGTAGGAAAAGGTCTCTCACATTTCTCTCGATACTTTAACCCATCTCAGGCAGGCTGATGAGGCAGGATCCTTGGGAGAGAAGAGGCAGAAGGAATTGGAAATCCTGTCTAAGTAGGGCCCCTCTTCACTCCAGGAAGGTGTTAGGCGTCCAGGGACCTACAAAGCCAAAAGTGTTACTGGACGGAGCCATGGTCCCAGGCATACAGAAGACGTTCACCCTCTTTGTACACTTAGGGGTGAAAGAGATGCAAAATAGAAACTTATCCACTAAAAAGCAAAAGACGGTCTCAAGCCAACTCTTTCCTCTGCAGACCGCTTTACTAGAACAGACATAAAAATCAGCAATTTTACTACTCCTTTGATCTAAACTAACATGCCTCCGAAGCACCTGCTTACAATCACCTGTATTTAGGAGTTAATTCCTCATCTACTTATACAGCAGAAAAATGGCAACTAAGCAATGTCGATTAAATGGTGATTTCATGCTGATAGATATGGGTTAGTAAAGGAGCAACTTCCACTGTATATGATTGCTTCAATAAGTATTTGCATCCACCGTCAACTTGAACTACTGTTCACCATAGCCTTGATATGCACTTGACCAGGACTCCTGGTGTCCTTCAAAATTCAACCATGAGTTGCCAATTTTTGCCAGCTTAGCATTAAATGTATTTTGAGGACATATCCAAGTCTTTCAAAACTTATCACTCACTCGGGGGCAGCTATTGCTGAGTACCCACTTGGGACACCTCTCCTATGGTGTAGGGGCTGGGGGACCTGTCCCGCGGGAGGCAAAGTGAGTAGAAATAGAGAAAGGGGAGGTGGGGTCTGGCAGCATGAGGAGCCTCGTTCTTTTTGATAGAATGTCTTCTGGAACATGCTACAAGTAAGAGCTAAACTGTTTTAAGGACAATAAAGCCTCTGTGTGGACATGTGCAAGCTTAAAACAGCAGCAGCAACAAAATAAGAAAAGCCTAATCTCGTGGTTACAGAGAAGAGACCTGGGGTGACCAGAGGCAGGGGTGGGAGGCAGGCAAAAGGAGTGAGGGGGGCCCAGGGCAGGAACAGGGCCCCAGCACAGACAGAGGGGAGTGCCTTGTTGCCCGGCAAAGATGGGGAGGGCTTTGTGTGGAGGAATCACAGCTCAAACTGACCATGTGCTGACCATGATGGGCAAGCTCCCGATCTTCTTTCACAGGCGAAGACCTCGCTGGGAAACCAGGCACCTAACGATGGTGGCAGGGAGCCCCTTCCACCTCCACGCAGACCCTCCCCACCTCGTGCTCTCATGGACCCCGCCCTCTGCCTCTCACTTACCCCCGTAACACGTTCCTAGCTGGATGAGAAAGCAGGACACCCCAAGCAGAGAGTTAAAACGCATCTGGGTTGTGATCAGAGATGAAACGCCCAAGGAAGCCTCGACTGCCCTAGAGCTAACTGGACCCCAGCCCAGCAAAGCAGCTTTGGGATGGCCTGCCCTCCTCCTGGCAGCTTCCATGGGAAAAGGTGAAGGTGGAAGTGACCTGCTCCCTGGAAAACCTCCTAGGCCAGGTCTCTGGAAACTGGGGTTGGAGATCGGCTGAGGCCAGGAACCAGAAAGCTTGAGTTTCCCAGCTCTAGCTTCCTGCCCGAGGCAAGTTACCCTCCCAAGCCACCGGGCTGATCTCAGCTCCTACTGTGCTTTGGGATAAACTCCAATTTACCCCAAACTTAAAGTTGGACAAGCAGAGTTTTCTTTGTAATATAGCTTAATCCTTAACTGTTCAGCAACCGCTTCAGGAAAATGTTTTGCAGAGCTCTCGGAGGGCCGTTCATGCCCGAGGGTCTCCTGTAGGCTCACAACTGAGTTTAAAAGCATCAGAACTCCCCAAACTTGGAGTTTCAGTTGCTCAGAAAGAAATTCCTCAGATGCAAGAGAAAAGGATACAGTGACCTTTCAGGGAAAGCAGAAAGGCATCTGTGATGAAGAAAGCAATCACACAGCCAAGCACAAACTGCACCCGTGAAATGCTGACTTCCTACGCACCTTTTTCCTGTTTTTGTTTATAAAGCAGACTTTGTTTTAATTATCTACAAACCTAACAAGGCTGTTATGACATCCCATTACAGATCGTCTTTGGATACAGCAGTAAACACGACTTTCATCTTGGAAGATAACACCCATATATAAACCCCTACCACCTTCGGCCCTGTCTTGGAGCCGGTAGGCAGCTATAAATCAAGCATCTCCATGGACCATGGGGTGACATAAACCTTGGACAGGTATCAAGAAACACATCAAGAATAATCCCTGGAGGCTATATTTTATCTTGGACCTTTATGTCACTCTGGCTGTTTCATAATGCAAAGAAAACCCGGTTAAAGCTTTTTATCCGAGAAATCTGACTTTTGAGCCCAAGTTTCCTTAACCAAAATGGGTTCACCTTATGTTTATAAACACAATGCTAGTTCTCTTGGTCTACATTTTACCAGCTGCTCAGAAAAGCCTTTTACAGTGAACACCCACATTCTTAATGAAAACCCGTAAACACACTCATTGCATCAGACTGATGAAGGGAAAGAACAGTATTTACTCTTAGACAAAAGTCAATCCACAAATCCTGTCCAGTGCACCTGGAAACTAGAGTTGAGAGGATTTAGTCCTTTAACTTGACATAGTCTGGGCTGATCCTTACGTAACCATATACCAGTGCTGCAGACCATGGCTCACAAGCTTGTGTAAGACACGAAGATCCTCCTTCACACTCAATGCCTGATCATCTTTGAACCAACTCAAAGATGGACCACGGCACGGATGTGGCTGCAGTGTGGTGGAGACCTCCCACCGCTGCCAGCACCGCTCAGCTTGCAGAACCGTTCCAAACGTCCAAGAGCTGAGAAATACATGAACTATGGGGCACCACTGCTTGGGGGCTGCTTGTGAAAATGCAAGTGAGGCAAGACTGCTCCCATACTACAGACCAACCGAAGCGAAAAGGAAGACGGCTGAAGGTCAATGTTCACCTCCTCTTGTTTCTTTCCCTGCCCTCCCGCTGCGCCCTTCAGCTGCCCTTGAGAGCATCAGATTTCACCCCAGAGCTGGAAGCCTGGGAGCTCACACAGCACTGTGGTTAAACACAAGGCTTCAGCATCTACCTTTGCTCAAACTCCAACCACTCACTATGGGACACAAATACTGTCATCTATCTCTTCAAGCCACAGGTTGTTGGCTAACTGCATACAAAATGGGGATAATAAAGGCATGTGTCTGAGGTGCTGATACTAAAAACTAAAAAGAAATGTCTAACAGGCTACTCAGTATTTGACTCACAAGTACTGAATAAGTGTTAGCTGGTATTATTGTTGTGCTATTCACAAAGCTTTCTCCCCAGAATGATTTTTAAAACTTCTTATAGGTCAACACTATAGTGAAATTTCTGTTCCAGACCCCAGGGCCCTACTCCTGGCTTGTTAAATAGACTATTTAGCAAACAGGCCAAGGTGCAAGACGGGAGACAAAATAACTTCGTGTTGTTCCTACCAAGGACTACCAAGGCATTTCTAAGGAAAGGAGGTCCCATCGGCCTCCACTGCCTTCTTAAGAGGTATGTTCCAGGGAAAGTTTAAGAATAAGGCCTAATTTTAATTTTATATCAGCAATGGAATGATCTGGGGAAGGTTCTTTGTCTGAAGCTAAAAATCTGTCAACTACTCAAGAAAAGTAAAGATTTCTAAGGGAAAAATGGAATTGAACTGTGAACATTTCAAATTCTATTAATATAATTTATTATTATAAGGTGTTTACATTATGTAATGGGCTTCCCTGGTAGCTCAGATGGTAAAGAATCTGCCTGCAATACGGGTGACCTGGGTTCAATCCCTGGGTTGGGAAGATCCCCTGGAGAAGGAACGGTAACCCACTCCTGATTCTTGCCTGGAGAATTCCATGGGCAGAGGAGCCTGGCAGGCTACAGTCCATGGGGTCACAGAGAGTTGGACACGACTGAGCAAATAACACAAACACCTTATATAATAAAAATAAGGGGTTTACTGTGGATGGATGTACACTTATTTGATCCATACAGAACCCCAAGCTTCACCACCTTAAGGCCCAAAGACTCAGGCCGATGCACCCATTCATTCATTTTTCAGTTTATTCATTCATTTGCATTCTGAATGACCATTTATTCAGCATTTCCTGTGAACCAGACTCTGTCTGATCTGGCTACTGGCACGTAAGGTTTATGTACTTTTTAAAATCGCCTTTTAAGTAGTTGACACTTGAGGTGAACGGCATCAAGTATCCTTAGAGAGGAAGATGAATGTCTGATTCAAATGGAAGGCTGCGGTTTTAGTGGGGCAGTTTTCAGGGAGGTCTCTACCACAGGACTGGCTAATCACTTGCTATGATGTTGGACATATTCCACAGCTCTGGTGTCCAATACGTGGCCACTACGTGGCTACTGCACCCTTGAAACATGGTTAGAGCATTTAGGAACAGAAACTCTTGAAAAGTGAAAGTGTTAGTCACTGAGTTGTGTCCGACTGTTTGCAACCCCATGGACTGTAGCTTACCTGGCTCCTTTGTCCATGGAATTCTCCAGGCAAGAATACTACAGTGGGAAGCCATTCCCTTCTCCAGGGGACCTTCTTGACTCGGGGACTGAAGCCGGGTCTTCTGCATTGCAGGCAGATTCTTTACCATCTGAACCACCAGGGAGCATTTAGGAACATAATCGCTTCAGTGTATATAATTTTAATTAAATGTAAAGAGCCACAAGTGGCCCATGGCTACTCTATGGACAGTGCAGGTCTTGAGAAAGTGATGCTGAATGACTCGTAAGACAATCAGGCATTTCTCCCGATCAGTGGTGGTTAGACGAACGGTGCCTGCAGAGGTCCAGTCGCAGCAACAGCCTCAGCCTCCTGGCTCCTCTGCAATTTATCTACATCCTCACATGTGTCTTCCTTCTTCTAGTCTTCCTCAGTGGAAAGGGACAGTTTCTCTTCCCCAAAGATGATCCTTCCACTTTTGTTTTGGATTCCATTCCTTCCCACGGACCAATTTGATTACTTCCTCTCTTGTTCATCATCAAGTTTTCCTCTGACACTGACCTTTCCCCCTTTGGCACATAAACACGTGTGTGCTTCTCTTAGATTCAACACAAAACTTCCCTTGACCCTCCTGCTACCCTCCTGCTGCCATCTGTTTTGCTTAGGCCCAACCTAGCCTCTTGAAATTGGACTCTGCCTCGGTTGCTCCCTTTCTCTCGTTATCCAGCCTACGTTGACTCATACTCCAGCCTCTACCCCACCCTTCCCCTGACCTGGCTCTCCTGAAGGCCCCCAGTTTTATGGGGTCAAATAGCCCTTTGATGGCATCAAAGGTCCTCTTTGATGTCGGATCCAGTGGACTTGAGTCTCGCCTAAGCTGACTTTTGTCACTTCCGGTCTGTTGATCAATTCCTCCTTCCTGAAACCAGTCTCCCTATTTTCAGGACAGCACTCATCTCCCTCTTTTGTAGGCCTCGACCCTTCACACTGCACACGCTCTGCTCCTCGGTGTTCTGATGGGTTTTGTCTCCAGCCATTTCCCCCTCACTGCACATGCTCTTTTTTGGAGTCATGTCTACTTCCATGGTTTCATCCGACACTCACATGCCAATGACCCTGAGAATTCTATTTCCAGCACCCATCTCTCCACTGTACCCCAGCCTAACATATGCAGTTGCTTACTGGACATCACAGGCATCTCAAATTCAACCAGCCTAAACCTTAATCCACGTTCACCACCATTAAACTGGTTCCCTCCTAAGAATTTCATATGCTAGAGACTGGTCTATAATGAACAATGGGACCAGAGCCAGACAGAAACCAGTGTTTCCTCCACATCCGGTCCACCAAGTCCTAGAGGTTCGATCCTCACCCTTTCTCACATCTTTACACTTCTCTCAATCCCGATGGCCACTGTTGAGCCAAGGACTTCATACTTTTCTGGCCTACTTCACTCTAAAAGTATCTTTACCTCATATCCCCTTTACCCTCCTGCAATCCAGTCTTCAGATTTCATTATTTGAATCAACTTGCAAAATGGCATTTTCTGAGAGGGTCTGGGCTCAGTCACATCTGACTCTTTGCTACCCTTTGGACTGTAGCCCACCAGGCTGCTCTGTCCATGGGATTTTCCAGGGAAGAATACCGGAGTGGGTTGCCACTTCCTCCTCCAGGGGATCTGCCCGATCCAGAAATCAAAGCCTCATCTCCTGTGTCTCCTGCATTGGCAGGCAGATTCTTTACTGCTGTGCCACTGGGGAAGCCCCTCTGTGAGGGTTTATTCCTCTTCTAATAACAAACATTACCAAAGCGTAAGTTTTCCAAATGAAAAGCTACACTAGAAAACCTACTCACAGCAGAAAACAATCCAGTTATGGGAGACAGTTATTTCAACATGACTGGACAAGAAAAAGACTCCATTCACTACGAAGACAGCATTTCTGCACCAATCAATACTCTGGAATTTGGTATATTCATGCAATGGGATTTCACAGAAAAGTGAAGATGGATTACCCAAGCCTACCTGGGTCCACAGGAATACACACAAACACCTGATACGGAGCAAGGGAAAACTCATATAAGAATAAGGAAAACATTTCATTTATGTGAGGCTTAAAAACATGAAAACCATATCACTTAGGGGATACACATGTAAAAGCAACAAAAGTGAACAGAAGTGCGTTCAAACGATAAACACTAGGTTTAAAACAGTGGCTTAATCCGGCTGGCACAGAGGGGGCTGGAATGACCAACGAGTGTGAACTGCCCTGAAACGCCTGATAAAGGGCGTTGGAGTCAGTGACACTTAGTCTGTGCTTATATTTCTCAGACGTATTAAGTACCAGTGAACAACTTGTTTACATGTAATTCCCAAGGTAAGACATCTGACACAAAGACCATCTCATATTGTTCCAAGTTCCCCCTCTCCCTACCCGTCCCTCCCCAAAGCCACCCTGTCATCACATTACAGACCGTTAGCCGCCAGAACAGAAAGCATGGCTAGACTCCAGCCACAGGAAATCCTACCCTCGAGCAGCATTTGATAAAACAGAACAATAGAAGACTCTGGAATCCCACAGAGCTGGCCTAAAGGTGCTTTGAGGGGACTGTTGGAGCGTTCCTTTTCAGAGGATGTTAGCGTGATGCTCCGAACATAACGGCCTGTCTGACCTGTCTTTGAAATGGGAAAGAAACACGGGCATCTGTAGCCATTTCCTGAGAGGGCTCCAAAGCGCCCCCGGACAACGATCTGGCACCCACGCCCCTCCAGGTGGACACCTGATCTGAGCCGAGCCCCAGACAGAGACCGGAGGCGACAGGTGCATCCCCCAAGCGGCCAGCAGGCGGAGCGCCCCTCGCACACAGCCCCTCCCTTCCCTACCAAAGCCCCGGGATGACGCGCTGCCAACTGGAGGCTGGCAAGCACAGCCCCAAGGCCCCCTATGAAAAATTAATTTTACGAGGGCCCCTGCAAGCCAATGCCCTTTGCAGCAGGCTTACGCAGCTCTCCAAACTGCTTTCACTGTGTAAGCCTCATGCCTTCGCACTAAGAAAATGGAGACAGAAACCGTCCGTAGCACCGCGCTTTTTCCTAAGGACTGGGAGGTCAGTGTACCTGGCAGGCCTCCCAGCTGGCGTGGGCGCGCCCATCGGGAGACCAAGGGGGCCTTGAGCCGGGTTCGGACGTCACAGGGCATCAGTGCGCGTCCTCTGTCGTTTCTTAGGTCTCACCAGCTAGTGCGTCATCTACACCTGCTTCCGGGTGAGGGCCGGCAAGCGTGTCAGCAGGATTAGAGGGTGGTAATGAAAGGAAAGGACCCCTGTTCACATGTAGCCTTTCTTTCCGACCCTCTGAGCACAGCTCATAAAGGAAACACAGCAACTAAGATTTTTCAGAAAACAGAAAGACCACAATTGAAGACTCTTTCAGGAGAAGCCTACGCTTGGCAAGAGGGCTTCCCACATGGTGCAGTGGAAAGGAACCTGGCTTCCAATGCGACGCAGATTTGATTCCTGGGTCGGGAAGACCCCCTGGGGGAGGAAACAGCAACTCACTCCAGGATTCTTGCCTGGAAAATTCCATGGACAGAGGAGCCTAGTGGGCTATATAGTCCATGGGGTCGCAAAGGGTTGGACACAATTGAACAACTGAGCATGTACAAACACCTGGGCAAGGCAGAAGGTTTGTCAAAAAGCATTTCTCCACTTACTGAATGCAGCAAAAAGAGCATTATTTCTAACCCTGAACTAAAGGTTTCAACACCGAGACTGAGGCTTAAATACCAAGTTCAGGTTGACGTATCCACTGATTGAGGTTTATGACCACTGAGGAAACAGACGTCTAAAAGGTCTCAGGAGCAGGATGAGCACAAGGATTATTCATCACCATGTGAGCAGAGTCAAAATGCAAACCGTAAATTAGATTTTATGTCCGTGGGTGTTTTGTCCTCGAGAGTGGTACAGAAACTCATTCAAGTTACTTTTGAGTTTTCATTCGTTTGAAAAACACTCAACGTATTAAAATTTATAAATCCAAATGCCTTAGGGAAGCTCAACATACAAACCTATGTAAGCACATTTCTGCAATTATTTTTCAGGGGGACTTCCAATTACACTTAATTTTTAAACTGCATTTGGACATTTTCAATGATCCATTCTTTTTAGAGTATGTGGGATCCAGTTCCCTGACCAGGGTTTGAGCCTGGGCCCCCTGCATTGGGAGCATGGAGTCTTAGCCACTGGATCCCCCCAGGGAAGTCCCAGAATTTTAGTTTTAAAATAGCACTATGATTGGGTTTTTAAAAAGCTGAAGTATAGCCGATTCTCAGTGTTCTTCGTTTCTGGTGTGCAGCAAAGTGACTCGGTTATGCACAGTACGACAGACTCAAGCCCCATTATGGTTCATTACAGGAGACGGAGTGCAATTCCCTGTGCTGCACAGTAGATCCTTATTTATAGATAGTAGTTTTCATCTGCTAATCCCAAAGGCTTCAGTTTATTCCCCCTCAACCTCATTTTCCTTTGGTAACCTTAAGTTTGTTTGCTATGTCTGAACCTGTTTCTGTTTTGTAAATAAGTTCATTTGTATCCTGTTTTAGATTCCACATGTAAGTGATCCCATACAGAATCTGCCTCTCTCTTTCTGCTCATTTCACTTAGTAATATAACTTAAAGGCCGCCCGTGCTGCTGCAAACGGCATTATCTCGTTCTCTGTATGGCTGAGTAATACTCCATCGTCTGTAGGTATGTACCACGTGTTCTGTGTCCAGTCCATCTGTCAGTGGGAACGCAGGTTGCTTCCATGTCTTGGCTACTATATTTGGTGCTGCTATGACCACTGGGGTGCAGATCTTTTGGAATTCGAGTTGTCTCCAAACATATGCCCAGGAGCGGGACTGCTGGGTCGTGTGGCAACTTTATTTGCAATTTTCTGAGCAACTTCCATACCGTTTTGCATAGTGGCTGTACCAGCTTACATTCGCACTGGAACTGTAGGAGGTTCTCTTTTCTCCTCACTGTCTCCAAAACTGTTATTTGGAGACTTTTCAACAATGGCCGTCTGACCAGCGTGGGGTGGTGCCTCACTGTAGTTTTGATTTGCATTTCTTTAATAATCAGCAGGGTTAAGCCTCTTTTCGTGAGCCTGTTGGCCATTTTCATGTCTCTGGGTTACGTCTACTTAGGTCTTCTGCCCATGTTTTGATTGAATTGTTTGGGTTTTTTTGTTACTGAGTTACATGAGCTGTTTGTGTATTTTAGAAATTACCCCCTTTTCGGTTACATTGTTTGCAAATGTTTCCTCCCAGTCTGTAGGCTGCCTTTTCACTTGGTTTATGGTTTCTTTTTCTGAGTAAAAGCTTCCAAGGCTTGATCAGGTCCCATTTGTTTATTTTTGCTTTTATTTCTATTGCCTTGGGAGACTTAAGAAAATATTGCTATGATTTATGTCAGAGAATGTTTTACCTGTGTTGTCTTTTAGGAGTTTTATGGCGTCATCCTACATGCAAGTCTTTAAGTCATTCTGAGTTTATTTTTGTGTGTGGTGTGAAGATGTGTTTTAACGTGATTTGCATGCGGCTGGCTGTCCAGCTTTCCCAGCACTACTTGTTGAAGAGACTGTCTTTTCTCCTTCGTATATTCTTGCTTTGTCAAAGGTACGTTGACACCACACTGAGGTGTGTGGCTTCACACCTGGGCTCTGCATCTCGTCCCACTGATCGTATGTCCGTTTTGTGCTGATATCACATGTTTTGGTTACTGCAGCTTTGCGGTATTGTCGGAGGTCTGGGAGGGTTATGCCTTCAGTTTTGTTCTCTTTTCTCAGAACTGCTTTGACAATTCTGGGTCTTTTATGGTTCTATATAAAATTTCAAGATTATTTGTTCTAGCTCTGTGAAAAATGTCATGGGTACTTAGACAGGGATTGCATTAAATCTGTAGCTTGTTTGGAGAGCATGGGCTATTTTTCTCTTTCTTTGAATCATCTTCGGTTTATTTTACTATGATTAAGTAGTAAAATTAATGTCTCTCATGTTCCTATACTTAAACAGAAGTCCAAACCTCTTACTCAATTATCATTTTTTTTTTTTTTTTTTTTGCTGTAACATGTAGTAGGTAAGATCCTAATTCCCGGACCAGGGATTGAACCCATGTCCCCTGCATTGAAAGCACAGGTTCTCAACCCCTGGATCCCCAGGGAAGTCCCTCAATCACCTATTTTAAGTTTATGCAAAAGGATGTTTTCTTTCATAGAGAACATTTTTATTAATTCTAAATATCACTAATATTTAAAATAACAGATATACACAGATTGGTCTTTAATCATAAATATAAGTGCTTAATTTACTTTATCATTTTTCTTAACTCAGTTTTCACTTAAATTTAAAACACACTTAATCCACTAAAGAAACAATCAAGCTTTCCCAGATAACTGCCAAGTTGCCGTCCTAAACTAATTTTAGGGGATTTTTTCTGAGCCGGCTGCATTTGCACATTGAACAGATACAGAACAAAGACAGCCAAGGCAAATTTTTCAACACCCTGTTTTAAACTTGTTATATCCATGCAATCCAGAAAAAAAAAAGGTCTCAGCCCCCATCCCTAAGACTTAAGTAGGGATCGAACCCAAGTCTCCAGTGTCTCCAGCATTGGCAGGCGGGTTCTTTACCGCTATGTCACCTGAGAAGCCCTAAGACTTAAGTACAGGTTACCAACTTCTCAATCCTGACGAGTCTGAATACTGGGACTGTAACCTTGGAACCGAGCTGGAGTTTAACCCATCTGCCTCCAGGCTTCACTGACCCCGTGGTCACAGCTCCAGCTGGTGATTCAGGTGTCCTGACTTTCATTCATTTGGTGTTAAATGGGGTGAGACTATCCCACCTACTTAGGTCTCAGGATTGACCTCGGGACAAACGTTAAGATGCGAGAAAGAACCACGTCCCCATCACAAGCCATTAAGCCCCTGACAGCCTCCTCCTGGTGTGACAAGCCCTGGCGTGTCCCCATTCTCAGTTGATGGCGCCTCCAGATGCTCAAGCCAGAAACCTGGTCTCCTCTGACTCTTTGCTTGCCTCACGCTTAGCACATCCAGGCACAAATGCTGGACAACGACGGGTCCAGTTTCCTCGACTCTTCTCCACTCTGCGGCCCTATGACGGAGGCCAGAACTGTCGCCACGGCTTGAATGGAAGACACCCAGAGCTCGGAATCCTAGCCAGTCTGCCCTGTACATTTCCCTTGCTCCGCCGAGGTGAGCTCTGGAACACACCATTCTGTGAAACCTGGAATAGTTTCCTCTTATCTGCAGGGCCAACCCTACGGGTTCATAAGGCTCTTCAAAGCTTTACCACCGGCTTCGTACCCTGGCGGATGCCCTCACTCCTGGCCGTACCCCGATACCACGCTCATCACCCGTGTTCTGCTCTCTGGCCCGCCCAGTTCCTCCCTAATAGAGCTGCCTTCCCTGTCTGCTCAGATGCCAAAGTCATTCCCAACGCCCTCTGCACGGGTCGGCCCTTTCCTGATCTGTTAGGGGAAGGAACAGGTGATCACGTGTGGTTCCACTGCACGTTAAACATCCTGACTGTACTGCTGCTGCTGCTAAGTCGCTTCAGTCGTTCGTGTCCGACTCTGTGCGACCCCAGAGACGGCAGCCCACCAGCTACCCCGTCCCTGGGACTCTCCAGGCAAGAACACTGGAGTGGGCTGCCATTTCCTTCTCCAATGCATGAGAGTGAAAAGTGAAAGTGAAGTCACTCAGTTGTGTCTGACCCTCAGCGACCCCATGGACAGAAGCCTACCAGGCTCCCCCGCCCATGGGATTTTCCAGGCAAGAGTACTGGAGTGGGCTGCCATTGCCTTCTCCATCTTGACTGTATAAAGCCATAGTTAATTCTCTATTTATTTCCTAAATAGGCTGTGAATGGAGGGCCAGGAACTGTTTTACTCTTTTTATCAACACAGTACTTGGCATATTATTTATTTGCCTTGCCACCTTGCTCCGTAAAGTGTGAGGTTATTCTTGGCACAAAGTAGGTGCTAAATAAATGTCCTCCCTTGCTCCACACCAACAGTGCGTAAGAAGGCAGGACCCGTGAGACCGCTTCATTCACTGACGCAGCTAGATCACTGCACACAGCAGGCGCTCAATATTGGAAGAAGAGAAAAACAAGAAAGGGGAAAGCAGACAAGTCAAGCTCCTTTAGAAGAAAAAGTATGCTTTCCAAAGGGACTATTATTAGGACAGAAAAGAGTTTTGTTTTGTTTTGTTTTGTTTTTACTGGAAACCAATACAACATTGCAAACCAAGCATATTCCATAAAAATTAAAGAAAGAAAAATAGAAAAGGTTATTAAAAAAAAAAATCTACTACTATGGCCATAGTGAGGTCAAGAGAAATTCTGACGGAGTCACAGAAGGAGGGCAACGAGGCCCTGCTACGTAACGAGGTCCAGAGCACACGAATGGGTGGCCTGGCTTTCTCGCAGCTAGCAGGCACCCAGCGCCCTGCTCCTGACCCCACCGGGGTACGAGGATCCTCCAGAACTGTGGAGTGTGGGCAGCCTTGCCAAACCGGGCTGTGTTTGGGCGTCTGTGTTGGGAGGTGTGGTATTAGGCGGAGAGAGGTAAGGAGAGGGATCAAGAGATGGCAGATATGGGAAACGCTTGCTTTAAAAGAATGGCTGGCTAACAAGGGACAGGAAAACATGAAAGGTGAGCCAGAGGAGGCCCTGCAAAATGATGGTGAAAAGATGGATGGGGGACCCCAAATGTGGTTAACAGAGACTCTGTGGTAAGGAATGCCAGGTTAAGTGGCGCTACCTCAAACATTTGGAAGGCTGGATCCATTTCAAATGTGTGTATTAAGAACATAACGGACGAAGGAGCCACCCTTTCCCTGCTCCTCTGGGATGCCGGCTCCCCAGAGAAGGAATGCACACCCTCGGCTCAGGGGGGCAGTGCGTCCTGGCTGGAGCCCGCCCCCTGGGGGAGTCCTCAGAGACTTGGTGCCAAGTCCATCCCTTCAGTCCTGGCTCCTCCAAGGGCCCCATCACCTCCTGTCTCCCACCCGCACCAGAAGCTCAGTGCACGGGCGAGAGACGAGGAAGACTGGGGCAACTCCAGGGTCAAACCAAGTGCATGAGGTTTCCCAGAAACTGATTTTTAATGCAACAACCAAGGAAGCCCACACGACGCCCGTGGTGTGATGGACAGATTGTCAAATTTAACTTCAAAGTCCACTCGGACGGAAGGCTTTGTTTTTCATCATAACGCTGCCACTGACTAATTGGGTTACGTTGGGTAAGACGGTTCATCACTTATGCTAAGTGAGAATAAAGCTGTCTTCTCTGCTTCCCAGGGTAACGGGAGCCACTGATTCTCAACCTTGGCTGTGCAAATCCAGTAGTCCAGGCTTCTCCCCTGACCAGTTATATCAGGATCTTTGGGAGCAAAACCCAAGCATCAGGGATTCTAAAAGCTTCACAGGGATTCTACTGAACAGCTAAGTTGAGAACCACTGCACCATAGGAATTTAATACAATGACAGCAGAAATGATGCTCAACATAATAATCACTAGATTATCTAGCCATAATCACTAGATTGTGGCTACATGTGATGGGGCAGGGCAGGGGTGGTGGGGGGAGAGCGGGGAGGAGTTGAAAAAATTACTCTGCAATCTCCTAAGAAACAGGAACCAGATGTTTCTTTGTGTTTCCCATCTTTCCCTGAACACTTTCGGCACTCAGTTACTTTTTGAAAGTCTAAGGGAATTTCGAAATGCATACAGATTTGGGTCTGAGATTCTTTGTTCAGGGAAACCAACTTTAAAGAGAGTCTAGATTACGGTCTGTGTTACCACAAGTCTAGATTACAGTCAAGGCCTCACCCGAAAGGATGCTCCTCAGCCCAAAGGTCAGCTGCCAAGAAAAGGAACAAGAACCAGGAGAATAGGGATTTTATTTAAAATGGAAAGAAATGTGATTTTCCATCGGGGGGTGACTGTCTATCTAGGTAAGAGCAGGTCACAGGACAAGACGTGGGGTGAAAACAGGGGGCTAACACCCCTCGGGTACTTTTCAGACTTTTCCCAGTGGGCTGGAAGCAATGCCCCCATCGCCTTGGATGGCTCTCAGAGCCACACTTTCCCCTGGAGAATCGTGCCAGCAGGCTTTTCATTTTTAAGCCTGTAAGGCATCATGTTAACAGAGACATACTTCAAGACCATACTTCTCTGCCTTGGGAATTACTAAGGTTGGACCTGAGCTGTGCTGACCTCGGGGTCTCCTCGTCTCAAAAGGCTCCTGTTTGATCTATTACCCCCACCCTCACTGAAAAGAACAAGGCACAGTGCCTGATCTAAGCAAGACAGCACGTTGTGCAGGATTAATCAGACACCAGATAAATGAACTGACGGATCATACCACTCACCTCAAAAGAAGTCACGTATTGGTAGACGTAAGGTCTGTGATAGATGGAGTCTATCTTTAAGAGTTAAGTGAAAATCTGAGAAATATAAGATCGACAGCCAGTTTGAACTAATGGTACTTGTGTATTGGTAACCCACTCCAGTATTCTTGCCTGGAGAATCCCCATGGACAGAGGAGCCTGGAGGGGTACAGTCCATTGGGTCAGAGAGTCAGACATGACTGAAGTGACTTAGCACACACACACATAAGATTTAAACTTTTCTCATATCTAATTCTTATATTAGTTTTGTGATAGAAAAGAGAATAGACACCTACTCTAGGCAAGAAGACTGGAGTGGGTAGCCATTCCCTTCTCCAGGGGATCTTCCTGACCCAGGGATTGAACCCAGGTCTCCTGAATTACAGGTGGATTCTTTACTGTCTGAGCCACCAGGGAAGCCCTCAGTGTACATATAAAGATGTAAAATTTTGAAAAGCCAACTCTTATTCCATGAAGTCTTTATGACCTTCAGAAATCTATATACAAGGTATCTTCCTAAGAAAAGTTTTCCTTTGGAACTAAATCTTGAGAGCAGTTAAAAGGTATCTGTCTCTACTTAGAATGAAAGAAAGGGCTCAGATTTATGATGTGCTTGTAAACTACCTGGATTTTTATAACTGATACTGTAATACTTGATTTGAGACCAAGAAACTTTACATAACTATTTTATTCAATACTTCATGGAGAGGTTGATGGAGAAATAGAATGAACATGTGCTGCCTCAAGTCCTGGGTAAAATAGTTACTTGATTTCAATGTTTTATGAAGATTACTGAACATTCATAATTACACGGCAACCCACTCCAGGATTCTTGCCTGGAGAATCCCATGGACAGAGGAGTCTGGCAGGCTGTGGTCCTTGGGGGCAAAGAGTTGGACAAGACTCAAGTGACTTAGCGCTCACATAATTACAAATTACAAGGATTTCATATTTTTAGCACTTAGAAATACTCTAATACATATATTAAGAGAAAACAGAAAATCTTAAGAGAAAACTGAAAAATCTTAATATGTATTACTCCCCAAGTACCTGTTTACATTAAAAGCATAAATGATTTAAGTAATCACATTGGAAATCATGATACCTTCATGCATTATACATTTACTATTTGTCTGGATCCTAAAATGAAACTTCAAAATATTTTACTTTTTCCTAAATGTCTAGTTAGGTTATCAAATGAACAATCATACTAAGTTTTTTCCAAATTCTAAGGCTGTTGTTGTAAAACTATGTATTAATTCTTCCTTCTCATTTGTTTGTAGTATCTGCTTGATTATCAAGTCTCAGATGTTATAGTTCTTTTTATGATTTATCCCATTGAACATTTGGGTGGATACAACACACACTTAAATGAGTTCATCTTTACATTTATTATTATTTGATCAGACTGGCCACATCTCAAAATTCTCAATTGAAGTTTCCCATCATAATCTCACTGCTTTACTGCTCCAAACACATTTTATATATGTTTTTAAACCCACAGATATAAAAATAAAACCTCCCCTTATTTTGATGAAGGGAAGGAGTCAAACTATTTCAGCTACACTCATACCTAACTTCAGCTTTTTTTGTTTTTGGTTGCATGGCATGTGGGATCTTAGTTCCCGACCAGGGGTCAAACCCACAGTCCAAGAAGGGTGGGTCTTAACCACGGGACCACCGCAACAGTGTCCACAAACTCCTAGGGTCTACACGTCACTGATGAAGAAGAGAGACCGGATCCTTTGAACACCAGCCAGTCACAGGCGGGAAGCTGATGGCAGAGAGGTAGACCAGAGAGGGTGCGGACTCACTGTCCCATATCTCGTTTCTACAGCTTCCGGCCTTCATCCGCATGAGCCGAGCTGGGAGATCAGGGAGACGGGTGCAGGGGGACCCGTGAAGGAGGACGCACCGGGGCAGAAGACAGACATGCACACGCCCTCTCGCAGCATGAGACCCCGCGCCGGGCCTCCCCGCAGCATGAGACCCTGGGCAGGTCCCCCTCGCAGCAAGAGACCCCGCGCCGGGCCTCCCCGCAGCATGAGACTCCCACGCCAGGCCTCCCCGCAGCATCAGACCCCCGTGCCTGGCCTCCCCGCAGCATCAGACCCAGCGCCTGTCCCCCTCGCAGCATGAGACCCCGCGCCAGACCTCCCCGCAGCATGAGACTCCCACGCAGGTCCCCCTCGCAGCATGAGACCCTGCGCCGGGCCTCCCTGCAGCATGAGACCTGTGCGCCGGTCCCCCTCGCAGCATGAGACCCCCGCACCGGGCCTCCCTGCATCATGAGAACACAGCGCCGGGCCTCCCCACAGCATGAAAACCCAGCACCCGGCCTCCTCGCTGGCCTGCACGTCTCCGTGTCACCTCGGGCCTCAGTGCTGCTTCCTTCTTTCTCCCAGGGACCTGGGGGAATTCGCTGGATGAGGAAAAATCCACTTCTGCTCAGGCTTCCTGAGCATAATCTGAGCTGGAAGGGACCACCTGCAGGGCTCCGTGTATCTCCCCTGGCGGTGTAGGGAGAGTGTCCACAGAAAAAGCCGAGCTCCTTGTGACTTTCAAATGAGTTTGTTTGTTTGTTTTTACCTGAGTCAGCACAAGTCCTCCTATTGTATTTGGCAGGATCTCAGCTTGGTTGCCAATGGAAAGGGTTTCCAGAATAACGTTCCTGCACTGGGCAGGCCCGTCAGGGCAAGTGAACTTCGATGCATGGGGCGGGGAGGGGGCGACCACTGTGGGCAGAGCAGGTATTTGAAGGCAGTGATGCAGTCCAGTGCAGCGCTACCCAGAAGCTGGGAAGGTGCAGAACGATCCAGAAGGCCAGGGCTATCCTGGAAAGGCTTCTGGGACCCTGGAACAACACACCAAGGCCTGGGAATCCAGGGACTGCTGGGAAACAGCCCAAAACAAAGCCCACACACGCTCAGATCAAGCAGATTTAAGAGGGAAAGGTCTGGAGTCTACCCTTGGTCTGAAGGTGCAAAGATGGACAGTCCGTCAGGACGAATTGAATCAGCCCCTCATTCTTGTTGGACTTGAACCTGGACTGACAAGTCTTCTGAGTGCCTGGCCACCTATGCTGGAACACTGGTGTCAGGGCTCCCACTGCTCACAGATGGGCACTGCTGAGCCTCCCGCCCTTGAATACGGAAGGCTCAGATACATGGATGCATGTGAGCGAGCATGCTAAGTCGCTTCAGTCATGTTCAACTCTCTGTGGTCCTATGGACAGTATCCCACCAGGCTCATCTGTCCATGAGATTCTCCAGACAAGGATACTGGAATGGGTTGCCATGCCCTCCTCCAGGGGATCTTCCCAACTCAGGGATTGAACCCACATCTCTTATGTTCAGATACATCAAAAAATAACCCTAAATAACAAGTGCTACAATTTTAAGCAACTACTGCATGCCTCCCATTACCGAAAGTGAAAGTGAAGCTCAGTCGTGTCTGACTCTTTGCAACCCCATGGACTGTAGCCTATCACGCTCCTCCGTCCATGGGATTTTCCAGGCAAGAGTGCTGGAGTGGATTGCCATTTCCTTCTCCAGGGGATCTTCCCGACCCAGGAATCGAACCCGGGTCTCTGGCATTGCAGGCAGACACTTTACTGTCTGAGCCACCAGGGAAGCCCATTACCTAGGTTGTAACCAAATCCCAAACCAGTCCTCCAAAAAGATACGGGACCATTCGAATTTTACAGGTGAGCAAAAAGAGGCTGAGAGGTGGGAAACCTGCTGGTCCCTCTGCCAGCTGGACTCAGATCTCCTGACTCCAAAGCCTATCTCCCTCCTGTCATCTGCGCGGCCACAGCCCCCAGATGAGAGAATGGGAGAGCCTGTGTTGGGGGTCGGGAGAAACACGGCCACCAGCTCTTTATTCACTGACTTAATATCAGACGCAGGACCTTGACGCCACATGGGGACCCGCAGTGCTCACATGTCACCATGCTTAGAGTAGGGCCATGGACTCACGCTCACACTTCATCTACAGGAGACTCCAGCCTACAAGACACTTGCACAATCCCTACGCTGAGAAACCCGTATGCAGGGGCCCTTTCGCACCCCAGCCCTGCCCCTGAATGAGTCAGAGCCCGCCTTCAGAAACCTCATCAGCAGGTGCCCACCTTGCTGCCAGTTCTGATGTCCCCTTGCTGTTCTCTTTCACAACACTCCCCAAGGGTGCTTCCGCCATTACCTAAGTGCTCAGGAGAACCTTCAATGACGGGGTCACCACAAGGCCACCCGTCTTAAGTCTTGCATGGATGAATCAATGGACACGGTCCTGCCCAAACGATCACCTGACCTCAAAGTGGCCATTCCACACGGACGCAGATGTCAACAATCCTGCTCAGAACTTTGTGGGACCTCACCTACTGAAGTGACCTGCGCAGTCTGCGATACATTCTCTTAAGTATTCTCACGAGCGGCAGCTCTTCCAGATTGGTTTAGGGTTTTGGTACAAGTCAAAAGTTCTGCAGGGCCAGATCTGACGGAAGCACGACAGAGAAACCTGACGCTGTTCGGGATGTCAAAGTCAGCGTAAACGACAGGATGCGAAGGGCCCGCTGACTGCACTGATTACCGTGTCCACCGCCGCTTAGCTGCTGCCATTTGTGAGTGCCCACGCTGAGTCCTGTGAAAACGCTGTCTGCTCTTCAGTCAGCTGGGAACCATCACTGTCTCCCACGACACAAAAGGGAAGAGACATGGTGCATGGTCAAGGCACACATCCAAGACACAGAATGTAGAGACGGCGGAGCAAGAACTCAAGCCCAGCTGCCTCCTGTCCCCACCAGCCGGGAGGCACCCTGCCTCTTCCTGAGCACAGTCGGCTTGAGGACAGGGGTCCTCCTGGGTCCTGACTCTGAAGGATCACACCCTCGGAACGCATCCACCCACATGGAACACGAGCGGCCGTGGGCTTGACCCTCTCCCGAGTCTCACTCCGTGCCTGCTAGGGGCTCAGAGCAGCACTCCCGAGCTGGGAGGGGGCACTTTTTGTTTACTAATCTTGGATTCAGCCTTCTCTCCACTCAGAAGGATAAAGACATCCACCAGCGACCACAGAGAAGGGAAGAGTTTGCGATACCGAAGCACGGCTGTTCTGTTTTTAAGGACACACATGAATTCAAAGGAATGCCTGGTTGTGCAATCAAAAGCACAGGCTGAGAACAGAAGAAAGCCAGTCACGAGCGGCCCCTCACTCTGGGGGAGACGGTCCAAGGCTGTCAGAATGAATCGTGTGGTTTTTATTAAACATGTTCCCCAGCGCATAAAGACCCAAACCGCAAGGCCACTAGGAATAACTCGTTCCAAACGATGGAGGGGTGTGTGTGTGTGTGAGATGAACTGAATGGAGTCACACAATCACCTTTCTGCATAAAAAGGAGGGTGGTCTGGCCATGGTGCAACCGAGGTCACGAGAAAGGCAATTTAAGCTGTGCAGCTGCCTGCTTGCTTCTCAGAGCTTCTGGTTGAGAAGTTCTTCACAGCGCTAGCTGCCCTTACTCCCCACTGCCAGGCTGGCAGAGGACATTATTGATATTTCCTTTTCATTGGCCAGCAACATCTCAGCCTCAAATTCCCGTTGGCCTGTGACAGAACCATTCCAAGGCCATGACAGAACATTTGGGACCCAGCTGCAGACACAAGAGCATCTCGAGTTGAAATGAGGGGACGTGCGAGGGTGGGAGGAGGAAGCAGTGGAGGAGAGATGCATCATTCCTGAAACACGCAGGCGATTTCAACTGCTTCCTCCGTTTTTAAAAATTTGTGATTGTTGGCATGCCAACATCTAGCAAACATAACTTTTAAACCTCAGTATACTCTAGGGACTAAGAACAAAAAACAGAGTTAGGCTTCCTGCTGCTTAAACAGAAGGCACAATTGAGTTTCTCAGAACCGTTAGAGGCAGTGGCCACGGAACAGGCTGACCAAAGACCAAGAGGGTCTCAGCTTGCCCTCAGCACAAGCACAGGACCACAGCTGTTGCCAGCCCGAGAGGCTCTTAGACACGGCGAAAGAAGACAGAAATGAGCCTCAGACAAGCTCCGAGTCAGACTTGCCACCAGCCCCTATTGGCCAGGTTGCTTCCCCAGCCCTCAGTCATTCCTCAGGCTCTTATTAGTTAATTAATCACTGGGCTCTGATTGTGCTTAGCAGCTTAGTCATGTCCGACTCTTTGCAATCCCATGAACTGCAGCTGGCCAGGCTCCTCTGTCCATGGGATTTTCCAGGCAAGACTACTGGAGTGAGTTGCCATCTTCTTCTCCAGGGGATCTTCCCAACCCAGGGATTGAACCCAGGTTTCCTGCATTGCAGGAGGATTCTTTACCAAATCAACAGAGAAGCCCAAGGCTCTTATTACTTAACTTGTGTTATTCACTGATCTTAAGAAGGCAGCATGCTCATGGATAAAGGAAACAGTGTAAAAGGGAAGAACAGATCTGACTCCCTATTGGATCTGTTTCTTCAGCTTTGTTTTCTGTCGCTTTTGCTACAAGAATTGTTGCCTATTGTCTAAAACGTACAGGAAGGCCCATTCTCAAGGCTCTGACCTTTAAAGGTATAACATTTTTCCATTCATATGGAGATAAAAGGTTGCGGAGAACAGCATGTCTTGTTGGAGATTTACAGGAACACGGTGAACTCACCTATGTGGACAGTTGCAAGAACAAAGGCTTCTGACACCAAGAAGCCTGCATCACGCAATCACACCACCACCACCCCCTTCAGTATAAAAGAAGCGTGAATTCTAACTCAGGTTATGATGGCTCTTTGGGACAGCAGTCCACCATCTTCTGGGTCTGTTGACTTTTCAAAGAAACTCTCTGTTCCTTGTCCCAACAACTTGAGTTTTGATTTACTGGCCTGTTGTGTGGTGAGCAGTACAAATTTGAACTCAGCAGCAACAGTACCTCATGATAACTGATGGTTCTCAACCATGGCTCTGCATCAATTGCAGGGTTTAACATATCACACACAGCTCAGTCTCCAGGGGGCCAAGGCATCCAGGGTTTTTAATCCCAGCCCCACCCCCACCCCGGGTTGGACACTAACGTCACAAATGGAATCTGAGATTCCCTGCTTTAAGTAGGTCAGACCCACATAAGAGCATCACAGCGCAGCCAGGCACTAACGTCTTTGGAGACACGCAGCCTCCTTGCATGCAAAGGAGACCGAGGAAGTTCTAGAAAGACAGCCACCTTCTCGCCATCTGAGGCAACATTCTGAAGTGCAGAACCAGCAGTGGGTGTGATTTAGGAATTTCTCAGGCAACACTCAATGCTGACATTCTGGAGTTCTTAAATCAGTATCACTTAGGTGAAGTTAATAAGAAAATATGAGAGCTAAACATTTTGAGTGGAAGTACCAAAGCACAGAAGTGGATACTGCCTCGGACGAACGTGCGATGGACAAAGGAACAGGATGTTTCCCTAAATCAGTATCTACTCCACTTTATGCAATAAGTTCCTGAAAAAAAAAAAAAAAAAGCCTATTGAGAGAGTAAATAAAGTTCCATCCTCAAGTGGTTTAAGTGGCTTATTGAAAGAATCCCACAGTATGTTCTGGGATAAGTTAGTCACTTTTCAGTGCATCTGTTTAGAAAGTTCAAGCTTTTCACAGTGTAGAATGCCCCTAGGAAAGCATTGTTTTCAGGGCCTAGCTGACTCACAGAAGGCTCAGACGCTCCTTCTGAGGACAGGATGGGGAGAAGAACACAACAACTATGACAGGAACAACCACCATTTACTTACTGAGCTTCTACTGTGATCCTGGCACTCAAGCACCTAATGTGGGAAATGAGCATTTATTGTGTCAGGCACTGTGCTAAGGATTTTACACATATTTACTCCTTTAAATCTCACAGCAACAACGAGGTAGGTATTACTCTTATTTTACAGAGAGACAAACGAGAAAGCCGAGGACCTCATCCAAGGTCCCCGCGGGCATAGTGGTGGGGAAGGATGGGTTCCTGGGCCGTCTCACTCCAGAATCCAGGCTCTCACCACTGCACTGCGCCAAATCCATGCGATCAACTCACCACGTCCTCAGAAGACCCCTGTGAGATCAGTACCGTCAGTGTGCCCATTCTACAGACAGGAGAGTTAAGGCCTGGGGGCACTGGGGGCTGCGGTTTGCGCTGGGCGGTCCTAAACCTGCCCTCTTCTGCCTCTCTCCAGGCTTCCCAACGTGGTCCATGGTCTTAGAAATTCACGTAAATCCCATTCCCAGCTAGAGATCACCCTCATCACTTTTCTTCCGATTCCTCTCCCTTTAGAGAAGCACGAAGCTGGTTTTGTCCTTTGGCAGTTCATGGGTGTGCTGGATAAAGACCCCATTTCAGTCCGTCCTTTTCACGGTGATTCTGGTAAGTTTTCTGCAATGACACACGCCGCAAAATGCACCAACCCTACTCCGAGTACGCTTGGATGTGACAAATCCCGACGTGAAATGTTAGGAGTCGGGGAAGGGTGGTTAAAGCTTGTTTGCAGTAGTCCAGAGTTTTACAAGAGAAATATGACTCCAATTACTAAATCAGCTGTTTATTTTGATAACGCAGCACTGCCTTAGCTTATGTTGCATTTTACAGCCGAGGCTTCTGTTTTCTTCCTTGAGTACCGTAGTGAGTAGAGCCGAGTTCCCCATAAGATATGTTCAAGGCTTCACACCTCGGGCATGTGGAGGAGTGAATTTATTTGTAAATAGGGTCTGTGCAGATACATTCAAGTTAGGATGAGGTCACATTAGATTAGGGTGGGTGCTAATCCAGTGGCTCGGCTTCCCAGGCAGCTCAGGGGTAAAGAACCCGCCTGCCAATGCAGGAGATGTGGGTTTGATCCCTGCGTCGGGAAGACCCCCTGAAGGAGGAAATGGCAACCCGCTCCAGGATTCCTGCCTGGGAAATCCCATGGACAGAGGAGGGTCCATGGGGTCACACACAGTCAGATAGAACTTAGTGACTTAGCATGCATGCAGATTGTGGCAGCTACATATGAGCCTTAATCTAACCCGAAACCAGGCAACCTTTCGGGAAGTGTGTCTTCGTTAAAGCCTGGTCTTCGCCCTGACAACCAGCCTGGCATGTCCAAGTGCCCACTCACATCTCTCTCTGGATTCCAACAGCCCTCCCTCCCCAATGCCACACTGCCCAGGGGACTTCCCTTGTGGTCCAGTGGTTAAGAATTCACATTTCTACTTCAGGGGCACAGGTTCGATCCCTGGTCAGGGAAGTAAGATCCCACATGCCGCACAGTGTACCAAAAACAAACAAAACTGCCCAAGTTGAACAGCTCATCTCTGCCAGACCCTTCTCAGCTGCCCCAGCCTCCTAGTTACAGGCCCGCATCCCTGCCTCTGCTTCCACTCCAATCTCAACCCAGGAGCAAACCCTCTCAGTTCTACCTTCAGAATGCACTCGAAATCCCACTCCTACTCACCTCTCCCATCGCTACCTCTGTGGGCTCTTTTCACCCCCCACTCTCAACCACATTTCTTGTAACAGCCTCCTACAGGGTCTCCCGAGGACACCCTGGTCCCGCACAGTTGATTCTTAACTCAGCAGCCAGATCCTCCCAAGACACAAATCAGTTCCTATCTCTTCTGTTCAAAACATTCCCCATCTCACAGAGCCTGTGGCCCCTTACAATGGCCCACATGGCCCTCCAAGCTCATCTGTTCCTACCTAGTCACAAACAGGGACTCCCGGCTCCTTCCTGCTACCAGTTTAAGGCCATTCCACCAAGGGTCTCTTCCTCCCCGAATGCCCTTCCCCCAAGACATCACGTTACTGGCTCATCTAATCTCTTTCTGGCGTTTGCTCAAATGCCATTTTCTGGATGAGACCGCCCCTGACCGCACTCTCCCCACAACCCCTCCCCAGCCATCCCTGATCCTGTTCTAATCCATTCTCTTACTTCCAGCTTCTGAACACGTTTCATGTGCTTATTGTTTTTTCTCCCTCTTCCTTAAGAGAGGCCACCCCACAAATACGGAATTTTTGTGCATTTTGTTCATGAATACCTTCCCAGAATCTAGAACGCTCTCTGGTGCGGGGTCTGGGCTTCCTGACTGTGGGTTGATTGACTGAGGAGGGAGGAGGGCTGTCCTGGCCCCTTCAGTTCAGTTCAGTTCAGTTGCCCAGACGTGTCCAACTCTTTGCCACCCCATGAACCGCAGCACGCTAGGCCTCCCTGTCCATCACCAACTCCCGGAGTCCACCCAAACTCACGTCCATCGAGTCGGTTATGCCATCCAGCCATCTCATCCTCTGTCATCCCTTTCTCCTCCTGCCCCCAATCCCTCCCAGCATCAGAGTCTTTTCCAATGAGTCAACTCTTCACATCAGGTGGCCAGAGTATTGGAGTTTCAGCTTCAACATCACTCCTTCCAATGAACACTCAGGACTGATCTCCTTTAGGATGGACTGGTTGGATCTCCTTGCAGTCCAAGGGACTCTCAAGAGTCTTCTCCAATACCACAGTTCAAAAGCATCAATTCTTCAGTGCTCAGCTTTTTCACAGTCCAACTCTCACATCCATACATGACTACTGGCAAAACCACAGCCTTGACTAGACGGACCTTTGTGGACAAAGTAATGTCTCTGCTTTTTAATATGCCGTCTGCTGCTGCTGCTGCTAAGTCGCTTCAATCGTGTCCGACTCCGTGCAACCCCACAGACGGCAGCCCATCAGGCTCCTCCGTCCCTGGGATTCTCCAGGCAAGAACACTGGAGTGGGTTGCCATTCCTTTCTCCAATGCATGAAAGTGAAAAGTGAAAGTGAAGTCGCTCAGTCGTGTCCGACTCTTAGCGACCCCATGGACTGCAGCCTACCAGGCTCCTCCGTCCATTGGGTTTTCCAGGCAAGAGTACTGGAGTGGGGTGCCATTGCCTTCTCTGAATATGCTGTCTACGTTGGTCGTAACTTTCCTTCCAAGGAGTAAGCATCTTTTAACTTCATGGCTGCAATCACCATCTGCAGTGATTTTGGAGCCCCCCCAAAATAAAGTCTGACACTATTTCCACTGTTTCCCCATGTATTTGCCATAGCTTCTGACAAAGAAGTCACCTGGTCTGTTAACTGAGCAGGTTACCAGTGCTGTGTTCTGGAGTGGACCCTGAACTGAGAGTCCTTCCTAATGAAACTGGGTTCTCAGGCACACACACAGCACACATGCCTGGTAGGTCAGAGCAGCTTGGCGGGGTGGGGGAGGTGCCCACGGGCGGAGAGAGCGGGGAGGCCAGGAAAGCCCATAGCACAGGCAGCAGGGCTCAGGCCCGAGGAAGATGCATGTGGGTCAAGTCCCTGGCCTTCCCAAACTTCATCCTGGCCCTCCCCCTGCCCAGGCATTAATAAGGCTCTGGGACAAAGGACAGGCTATACATCTTCAGGGGGAAGAAAGAGGGGAGAGGGAAAGAAAAAAAAATAAACCAAAATTCCAGAAAGGAAGCCTCCTTCCTATTTTGCAAGAGCACCAGTGGAATTCACTGCACGTGTCTGCCAAGATCCATGTGCACGGGGAACCAGAAGTCCTCCGGGTCCCCGGGGGCCACGTACAGCAAAACTGTGACAGCCAGTGAGACGCATGCCTCTGCCTCTCGGTCCTGCTGCACGGAGCTCCCCGCAACAAGAGGGGGCAGCCTGCCAGTGAGCTGCTGGCTGGAGGAAGACATGTAGTTATTCAAACGTATTATTTAAAAGCCTTTTGGGGGGAAAAAAGTCATTTAATCTTTCTTCATAAACAGCTGTTTTTATAGCACACGTCGGCCGAGATCGCAGTCAGCGTAACGTGACGCGTGTCCGGTCCTGACGTCCTCGTTCAGGCTGAAGAGACAGCAGTGTGTGCCCGTTCTGCATCACTGGGTAACAGGCCATCCCAACACGTGGGGGCTTCAAGCAATGGCCATTTTATCACCTGACACTTGGCTGCGTCAGGAGCTCAGGCAGGGCTCAGCTGGGCGGCTCTTCTGCTGCATGCAGCATCAGCATCTGCGGTTCACTCAGCCAGGGGGTGAGCTGTGCCACAGGCCAGCCTCACTCTCACGTTTGGTACTCGAGCCTGGACCACTCAAAGGCGGGGCTCAGCTGAGGCCTTTGACCAGAGCACCTACACGTGGCCTCTCCAGCCAGGTGGCTCATTAGGAAGTTACATGACGGACGCAGGATCCAGGATCTGGTGATCCCAGCGGACAAGGCTGGGTCTGATGTCACCTTGCCTTGGAAGTCTCCTAGCATGGATTCCGCTATACACCGCTAATGGATACATCACTTCTCAGCTAAAAGAATTTTGAAGAATTTGAAGCTAAGTTTTGAAGCCAACACACGGCTGTTTCTGAATTTACCCACACAACATGGCGTTGATTTTCTACCCTTTCCCCGGGGACCCTGTGGTGCTCACAGTCCCTCCCTGCCCGTCTATTCCTCATTAGCCAGGAATTGTGGAGCACGTACTGGATATCCAGCGATGCCCACACACTGGCAGCTGTCAATGCAAACGTGCTGTCTGCAACGGGCTCGCGGGTGCTAGGACCGAGGTCACGGACACCTACTATCTGCGAATCCAGCATCCGTCCTCTTCCCTTTCGGCCCCGTGGGCAATGATCTGCTTCCCCCTTGCAGTTCATGCAACTGGGATAGGCGCAAGACCCGGCCACCCGGAATTCACGAAAGGCCACTGGAAGAAGGACCTCTGAGCGGTAGCGTCTAGATCGGCTGCCCTCAGACCACACCGTGCAGACTTCAGGCTACTGCACCTTGTGTCGGAGCGTCGTGGCTCTGGTCCCACTGCTGCAACTCACCCCAAAGTGCCTCCTTCTTGGCTTCCTAAATTAAAGAACCTGGAGAAACGGTGAGGCTCAGCGACAGCCTACAGTTGCCATCCTTCCCCACTAGGTGGCGCTCCCGCACCAGAGAGGCAGAAACCTGGGGTTTCCCATGGAAACAGCCGGTGCTGAGCTCAGTCCCTCAGTGCTGTCTGACTCCTTGTGGCCCCATGGACTGCAGCCTGCCAGGCTCCTCTGTCCACGGGATTCTCCAGGCAAGAATACCGGAGCCGACTGCCATTTCCTCCTCCAGGGGATCTTCCCCACCCAGGGATCAAACTTGTGTCTCCTGCATTGGCAGGAGGGTTTACCACTTGAGCCACCTGGGAGGCTCCAATGGACACAGACGAGACCCTTAAAATAAAGTATTGGTGGTTTGCATGGGAATCTTAGAGTGAGGGGGTAACAGGAAACGTGTGACAGCAAAAATCTGGGTCAGCTCACTACTTTAAAAAAACATATGTATTTGGCTGCATAGGGTCTGGGTCTTAGTTGCGGTGCATCAGCTTAGCAGCCTTATGGCAGAGGCCTCTTGACTTCCCTGGTGGCTCAGACGGTAAAGAATCTGCCTGCAATGCAGGAGACCTAGGTTTGATCCCTGGGTTGGGAATATTCCCTGGAGAAGGGAAAGGCAACCCACTCCAGTATTCTTGGGGTTCCCTGGTGGCTCAGACAGTAAAGAATCTTCCTGCAGCACAGGAGACCAGGATTCAATCCTGGGTTGGGAAGATCCCCTGGAGAAGGGAATGGCAACCCACTCCAGTATTCTGGCCTGGAGAATTCCATGGACAGAGGAGCCTGGGAGGCTACAGTCCAAGGCATCAAAAAGAGTCGGACAAGACCGACTTTCACGAGGCATCTTACTTCCCTGACCAGGGATCGTACCCACATCCCCTGCACTGCAAGGTGACCCACTAAGCCACCAGGGAAGTCCCAGTCACCATTTACTTAGTACCTTCCTCTGTGTCAGCCCTGGATTGCCATTTTTTGTCCTTTGGATTCAAACAGAATTGAACATGGACATTCATAAGAACTTAAAAATCTCTTCGTTATTCTTGCCGTCTAGTTGCTAAGTGGTGTCCAACTCTTTCTGATCCATGGACTGTAGCCTTCCAGGCTCCTCTGTCCATGGGATTTCCCAGGCAAGAATACTGGAGTGGGTTGCCATTTCCTCCTCCAGGGGATCTTCCCGACCCAGGAATCGAACCCACATCTCCTGCATTGGCAAGCAAATTCTTTACCACTGAGCCACCTGAGAAACCCAAAAATCTCTTTAAGGTCCAGTAAAAGAGAAGGAATAATTAGGCACTGAATCTTGTGCCACAGGATAGAGGAACAGCAGACTCTCCAAAGACCGTGTTAGAAGAGCCAATCCAAGCACCTTGCTGTGAGCCAAAAAGGCCCCCAAAGACTGCAGGGGCACCTTAACATCACAAGAGACGTAACTCAGGGCTGGGAGTTGGGGAAGGGCCCCGGCAGGCAGAGGTTCCAGGCTGCTCCTTCACGACGGGGAGTGATTTTTACCAAGAAGGGAACAGCATGAACCAAGGAAAAGGACCATGAGGTCAAAGTCGGACGCCCACTCTCGAGGTTTACGCCATTTTATTTTTGAAATTGGCCTTAAGCATTCTGTGCTCAAATAACTTAATCAGTAACAGGATGATTGAAAACAGCTTCCTTCTCCCCTAAGCGCACGTCTAATTCATGCTTGGGGAGCTCACAGGGACAATGCCTTGTAAACCCCAGTAAATGACAAATAACCCCCGGTGATGGATGTCAGCGGGTTCAAAGCGGTAAGGCACTCTGCAGCAAGTATTTATGTTGTTATGCAAGAATAACAACAAATTTTTTGTTGTCGTTAAAAAGGCTAAAACTTCCTCAGCGCCCTGTCACTGGGCTAATGACCGATTAGCTGGAAATAGCTGCAGTGTAACTTCCCACCCTCTGCTCTCACATTTCTTCTCTGGATCCAATTTTCCCTCTGAGATCGTCGCTCGGAGAATCACCGCAGATTGTTTTTCCAAAGGTACATTAATTTTCTCTAGTTCAAGCACAGGCGTATTCTCTTGTTCCGTTATTTATTGCTTATAGCATTAGTTATTCCTCCCGCTATTGAGCTCCTGTCCCCACTGAGAATGAAACACTTCTCTCCCTTAGCACCGTCTGCACATTTCATTAAACTGGGTTTCCAGGCTCCTCTGGATCCACCATAGAGTTATTGAAGGACACTCAGCCAGCAAGAGCCCTTGAGGCGGAACATGGAGAGCATTGTCTGAATTGTTAAGGGGTTAAGCAGCCAGGAGAATGTGGGGCAGCCAACCTACCCAAAGGCAAGCCGCTTCTTCCTGTATTACACACACTCTTATGTAACTCAGAATTTTTTTTTAAGCAAAGAATACTTTAGCCCAAATTTTCTAGCAAAATATTAAATTATTTTATGGTATCAACATTCCTTCCACTTGACATGGGGCCCACACAGAAATGATAAATTTTTCAGTTGCACAAACACTAAAACTCGGGGTCATATCTTGACTTAAGCCATCGGAAAACATTAATCAAGCTGTGGATGAATATCCCCGACCTTAAGGGAGACACAGTCAATGTGGGAAATAAAACAGGCCTGGAAGATGTGCCTACGAAATTGCAGGAGTTGTAGTCAATGCACAACCAAGAAATGAAGGACTTCTGGTAATTTGGGTTTCAACAGCCTGAATATACTGTGATGTGAACCTAACATGGGAAGTAAAACCTGGAACTTTATAGGCTAAAGTTCAAACTGAAGTCAAAGAGAGTTGACCCATGAGCAACAGGAGTTTGGACTGTGTGGGTCCACTTATACGCACATGGTTTTCAATAATAAATATTATCAGTTCAGTTGCTCAGTCGTGTCTGACTCTTTGCGACCCCACGAATTGCAGCACACCAGGCCTTCCTGTCCATCACCAACTCCCAGAGTTCACCCAGACTCACGTCCATCGAGTCGGTGATGTCATCCAGCCATCTCATATTGTTTTTGCTTTGGCTCCATCCCTTCACTCTTTCTGGAGTTATTTCTCCACTGATCTCCAGTAGCATATTGGGCACCTACCGACCTGGGGAGTTCCTCTTTCAGTATCCTATCATTTTGCCTTTTCATACTGTTCATGGGGTTCTCAAGGCAAGAATACTGAAGTGGTTTGCCATTCCCTTCTCCAGTGGACCACATTCTGTCAGACCTCTCCACCATGACCCGCCCGTCTTGGGTGGCCCCACATGGCATGGCTTAGTTTCATTGAGTTAGACAAGGCTGTGGTCCGTGTGATTAGATTGCCTAATTTTCTGTGATTATGGTTTCAGTGTGTCTGCCCTCTGATGCCTTCTCACAACACCTACCCTCTTATTATAGTAATTTACAAAAATCATAGTCCATGGCTCGTTGAATCCCTAGATGCAGAGGAACCGTGGATCTGGAGGGCTGACTGTAAGTTGTAAGTGCATCATAAACACACACACACACCCTGATGTTCAAGGATCAGCTGTACTGTCACATTGCACGATGGTAACGAGTCTCGACAATTCCACTCAGTGAAAGGATGTGCCAGGGAGAACCTGCTGACCAGCAAGGGCAAGCAACAAGGAAACTCGTTTGTTTGGGCCTCAGCTCAGGTAGAAAAGAAAAGGCCTCCCCCGTGAATCTGTAACCACAGATCTGTGTTCACACAGTTTCAGGGTTTGCATTTATCCTACCTGCATGACCAGGGATTCCTCAAGCTGAAAATTAACTGAAGTGGTCCCTATACAAAGGTATTTCAGGGTATTAGGGCAGAAGCCAACCCAAGTCTCACTGGAGGAGCAAGACTTCAAAAAAGCCAGGCCTTTTAGGATACCTGTGCAGGCTTCCCCCGTGGCTCAGCAGTAAAGAATCCAAATGCAGTGCAGGAGCCACAGGAGATGTGGGTTCGATCCCTGGGTTGGGAAGATCCCCTGGAGAAGGGAACAGATACCCACTCCAGTATTCTTGCCTGGAGAATCTCCATGGACAGAGGAGCTTGGTGGACCACAGTCCATGGGGTCGCAAAGAGTCAGACACAACTTAGTGACTATGTACACAGGCATGCAGATCATGGCAGCTACCTATGAGTTCACAACAAAAAATTACAAAACACTAAGGAAACAAAACTCCCTGAGCTAGAGTCAGAAAAGAAAAAAAAACCCAAAGCCAAAAGAGAAACGAAAATACAGATTTAGAAAACCCAAAGATAGCAATATGACCCTTCAAATGATAAAGCCAATTTAAGAGAGGGCTTAAGTGACAGGAGGGCTATGAGAATGAGAAGGTCCAACATATGTGTAATTAGGATCCAAAGAAAGAACAGAAAGACAGTCAGCATTTGGAGAGAGAAGGATTTCCTAGAATTGATGAAAGACAGAATGCTCAGACTGTAGAAGCACAATCCATTCTAATTAGCAAAGGAAGGAAGGAAGAAGAGAGGCAGGGAGCTAGATACAAAATAAAAACATAGAAAGCAGAGGCAGTTTACAGGCAGACAGAAAAGACAGACTACTTCAAAGCAGTGACAACTTGACATCAGGCTGTAACAGCTGTAACTGGAGCCAGATGCCAGCGAAAGAACTTCAAAGTACTGTGAGGAGATAACTATCGATCTGGAACCGTGGCTATAGCTATACCGCCACTCAAGAAACAAAGGAAAATAGGATTTTCAGCAAACCCAAAGCACATCACCAAAGAAAATGCCAATGGATGTATTTCATCACAAACAACAATTATCTCCAAAGGGAGGTCTGAGATGCAGTAAGGAAAAGTAAGCAAAGAGATGGATGAACGTGGTGAAATCTAAAAAAATCAGCAACTAAATATCTAAAATAGTGATCAAAACTTACAGAAGGTATGGTCAAAGTAATAAAATTCTTTATTATTCAGGAGGAGAAAAAGGTATTGGCTAACAACAGACTTGAAAGTCAATGCACATATCAAAAATTTAAGAGTAACCCACCAAATGATAAGTGCAATGTTCAACTTCCCAAAAAAGAGAGAGATAATATGTTTAATTTAAAAACTCAAAGGAAAACAGGAAAATAAAAAAAGGAAGCAGCACAGAAAAGAAAAAAAGCACAAATGGCAAGGTAGAAATGATCTATCATAGCTGAAGTCCCAACGGATCTTTTTAAAATAATCAGATTATACTGTAAAAACTAAACTCTTAACCTGTGCTGCTTAGAAAAGATTTATTTAAAATATGAAGAGACAGAAAAGGAAGGCCAAGTGAAAGATGATGAAAAAAAGCAATATTAAAACCAGACAAAATAGACGCTAACCACTTAGGATAAGCAGATTCATTTTGATCTTGGCACTATGTGGAAAGAATGAAAACACTTTTAAATTTAATCAGAACATGTATATGTATGGTTGAGTCCCTTTGCTGTTCACCTCCAACTATCGCAACATTGTTAATCTGTTATACAATACAAAATAAAAAGTTAAAAAAAATTTTTTTAAATCAGAGACCTCAATCAGGTTTCCATGAAAAGCACACAATACATTTCTTATTAAGTGGTCTCAGGCCTAGGTATTTGCAGATAGGATGACAAATTTTCTCTGAAGGAAAACAACTTGATCCCAGACCTTGAGAAGGTCCCGCAGATGAAGATCCAAGCACCAAGAGTTCAGTTAAAAATCACAGAACACAAAAGGAATCCAGAGTAAGGTTTATCACACTGAAAATAAGAGCACTTGATAGTCCAAGAAATAAGAGGCCTCTTTCAAATGTACAGTTAAATATCACCATTATAGAGAAAGAAAGTAATATCTAACCACAAACAGACCCTCACTAAAGGAATTCCCAAAAGATGCACCTTTATCATCCCACATAAAAGACCAGGAGCAGTGAGCAGCCATCCTGGGGGCCACACGTAAACGAACACGGGCAGCAAAGTCAACAGTGACGTCCAGCTCGTCCTGCGGGGGTGAGAAAGGCAGGTTCCATCGGAAGTGGTGATCTTCAAGTTCCTTGAGAGGAGGTGAAGATACTGATTTTGTACCTAGTGTCGTAACTGTGCAAATAAATATCAATAATCCTTGGTGTGAAGTCTCCTAAGGATCAAATGTTTTTGTGCGTATTTCTCAGGGTAAAACTCTACAGTGCAGAATCTTTCGAAAAAACTTTCAATAAATGCTGGAACTATTGATTATGTGTAATGCTCTCAAATGATCAAGAATTAGATCAGATCAGTCGCTCAGTCGTGTCCGACTCTTTTCGACCCCAAGAATCGCAGCACGCCAGGCTTCCCTGTCCATCGCCAACTCCCAGAGTTCACTCAGACTCACATCCATTGAGTCAGTGATGCCATCCAGCCATCTCATCCTCTGTCGTCCCCTTCTCCTCCTGCCCCCAATCCCTCCCAGCATCAGAGTCTTTTCCAATGAGTCAACTCTTCGCATGAGGTGGCCAAAGTACTGGAGTTTCAGCTTTAGCATCATTCCTTCCAAAGAAATCCCAGGGCTGATCTCCTTCAGGATGGACTGGTTGGATCTCCTTGCAGTCCAAGGGACTCTCAAGAGTCTTCTCCAACACCACAGTTCAAAAGCATCAATTCTTCAGCGCTCAGCCTTCTTCACAGTCCAACTCTCACATCCATACATGACCACAGGAAAAACCACAGCCTTGACTAGACAGACCTTTGTTGGCAAAGTAATCTCTCTGCTTTTGAGTATGCTATCTAGGTTGGTCATAACTTTCCTTCCAAGGAGTAAGCATCTTTTAATTTCATGGCTGCAGTCACCATCTGCAGTGATTTTGGAGCCCAGAAAAATAAAGTCTGACACTGTTTCCACTGTTTCCCCATCTATTTGCCATGAAGTGATGGGACCAGATGCCATGATCTTCGTTTTCTGAATGTTGAGCTTTAAGCCAACTTTTACACTCTCCTCTTTCACTTTCATCAAGAGGCTTTTGAGTTCCTCTTCACTTTCTGCCATAAGGGTGGTGTCATCTGCATATCTGAGGTGATTGATATTTCTCCCGGCAATCTTGATTCCAGTTTGTGTTTCTCCCAGTCCAGCATTTCTCATGATGTACTCTGCATAGAAGTTAAATAAACAGGGTGACAATATACAGCCTTGACAAGCTCTTTTCCTATTTGGAACCAGTCTGTTGTTCCATGTCCAGTTCTAACTGTTGCTTCCTGACCTGCATACAAATTTCTCAAGAGGCAGATCAGGTGTTCTGGTATTCCCATCTCTTTCAGAATTTTCCACAGTTTATTGTGATCCACACAGTCAAAGGCTTTGGCATAATCAATAAAGCAGAAATAGATGTTTTTCTGGAACTCTCTTGCTTTTTCTATGATCCAGCAGATGTTGGCAATTTGATCTCTGGTTCCTCTGCCTTTTCTAAAACCAGCTTGAACATCAGGAAGGTCATGGTTCACATATTGCTGAAGCCTGGCTTGGAGAATTTTGAGCATTACTTTACTAGCGTGTGAGATGAGTGCAACTGTGCGGTAGTTTGAGCATTCTTTGGCATTGCCTTTCTTTGGGATTGGAATGAAAATGGAGGTATGTAAATGAAACTCAAAGTTAAATCCCAGCAGTATATCTGGAACTAAACACATGCAAGTACAAATCAAGTGTGTCTTACACGAACAATATGAATTAATAGTAACTGCTCGTGTTTAGGATTGCTACTTTGGTGTTATGTCTTCTTTCACTATTAATCTAACATTTTAATGTTCGATGACTGCATGGTTTTTTTAATCCCTCACAATTAAAATTAGCAGATGTTTCACTAAAACAAAACACAGAACTAATAGAAGGAGGAGGAAAAAAGATAATTCAATTTATCAATTACTGAGAGAAGAGTGTTAATCTCAGTCATTCTAAAAGAAAGTGAAAAAGAAAAACAAGACCCAGCAGGACAAGAAAAAAATAATTAAACTTTGGATATTAAATCAAAGAAGTAAAAGGAAGAAAAAATGAAAATAATACAAAGAAATCAAAGAGAAAAGATTTAAGCAAAGTTTTTAGAAAGAAAGTAGGCAAACTCTGGAGAGATCAATGAGCAAACAAATCAAGAAGATAAACACTGGAAATGAAAAACAGTGCATAAATTCAGATGCAGCAGTAATTTTAAAAATAATATAATAAAACTCATGCCTATAAATTTTTAAAATGACAAACTCATGGAAACAGATAAATCCTAGACAAATACAACTTAATAAAAGTGATTCAAGACAAAACAGAATACATGAATATTTCTATAACCATTCCATAAATTAACTCCAATTTAAAATGCTTCAGAAAATAAAAACAAGGTCCAGATGGTTTTCCAGGCAACTTCTACTGAACGTGCAAGGAACAGGTAATTCTAATCTACACAAACTCTTTCAGATAACAGGGAAAGATGCAACAATTTCCAGCTAACATTATAAGGTTAACATAACCTGGATAATGAAACCAAACAAGGACACTGAGAGAAAAGAAAATTAAAGGGAAATCTTACTCATGAGCATAATGAAAAAATATTAACCAACTGAATCCAGCAATGTACCACAAACATAAGGCATCATGAACAGGATGAGTTTAACCTAGGAATATAGGGATTTTAAGCAAAACAAGAAAGTTGATTATCTCACAACTGTAAATTATAGGAGAAAAAAAATCTCAAAAAGATGAAGATGATAAAATTCGACATCAATTCATAATTTCAAAACACACTCTTAGCAAAGAAGAAATAGAATTATACTTCAACTGACAGAGAGCACACACATTCCTTGCAAAGAACGTAACTTACGGTGAAATGTCTAAAGCATTCCTCTAAACATCTAAACAAGGATAAGGGATCAGCTTCCAGTTATCCTGGCACTTTTGTACTAGAGTAATTTTTTAAAAACTATTAATTTGCCTACTTTGGCTGTGCTGGGTTTTCATTGCTGCTCGCAGGCTTTCTCTACTTGCAGCAATGGGGGGTGCTATTTTTCGTCGTGTTGCACCAGCTTCTCGCTGTGAGGGCTCCTCTCCCGGAGCACAGGCTCTGGGCACACAAGCGTCTGTAACTGCTGCCCAGGGCCTCACCTGCTGTGGCTCGAGGGCCCGAGAGGGTGTGGAGTCTAAGCTTGGGCGCGCTGGCTTTAACTGCCTACAGCATGTGTAATCCTCCAAACCAGGGACCGAACCTGCGTCCTCTGCACAGGCAGGCGGATTTTCATCCACCATACCACCAGAGTCCAGAGCAATGGTTCCTGAAGTATAGTCCTAGACCAGCATCAACATCTCCAGAATTCTCTAGCCGCAGACTAGACCCGCTGAATCTAACTCTTGACAGTGAAGCCCAGAAATGTGTTTTAAGAAGTCCTCCAAGGAATTCTGATGCATGGTTAAGTTTGAGAACCACTATACTAGAGATTTTAAGTAAACTAATAAGGTAAAAAATTATATGAGAATTTATGATTATCACTGATGTAGGATGCAAAAATATAAATCTCAAATATTAAGAAACAGAAAATGTGATTTGAAAAGGATTCCATTTATAATGCTGAAAAATTTTAGAACACATATAATAAAAGACCTATAAGCTTTTATGAAAAAAATTAGACATTTTTATTAAAATGTATTAGTTCAGTTTAGTTCACTAGCTCAGTCGTGTCCAACTCCTTGCAACCCCATGAATCACAGCACGCCAGGCCTCCCTGTCCATCACCAACTCCAGGAGTTCACTCAGACTCACATCCATCGAGTCAGTGATGCCATCCAGCCATCTCATCCTCTGTCGTCCCCTTCTCCTCCTGCCCCCAATCCCTCCCAGCATCAGAGTCTTTTCCAATGAGTCAACTCTTTGCATGAGGTGGCCAAAGTATTGGAGTTTCAGCTTTAGCATCATTCCTTCCAAGGAAATCCCAGGGCTGATCTCCTTCAGAATGGACTGGTTGGATCTCCTTGCAGTCCAAGGGACTCTCAAGAGTCTTCTCCAACACCACAGTTCAAAAGCATCAATTCTTCAGCGCTCAGCCTTCTTCACAGTCCAACTCTCACATCCATACATGACCACAGGAAAAACCACAGCCTTGACTAGACAGACCTTTGTTGGCAAAGTAATGTCTCTGCTTTTGAGTATGCTATCTAGGTTGGTCATACATAACTTTCCTTCCAAGGAGTAAGCATCTTTTAATTTCATGGCTGCAGTCACCATCTGCAGTGATTTTGGAGCCCAGAAAAATAAAGTCTGACACTGTTTCCACTGTTTCCCCATCTATTTGCCATGAAGTGATGGGACCAGATGCCATGATCGTCGTTTTCTGAATGTTGAGCTTTAAGCCAACTTTTACACTCTCCACTTTGACTTTCATCAAGAGGCTTTTGAGTTCCTCTTCACTTTCTGCCAGAAGGGTGGTGTCATCTGCATATCTGAGGTTATTGATATTTCTCCTGGCAATCTTGATTCCAGCTTGTGCTTCTTCCAGTCCAGCGTTTCTCATGATGTACTCTGCATACAAGTTAAATAAGCAGGGGGACAATATACAGCTTTGATGTACTCCTTTTCCTATTTGGAACCAGTCTGTTCCATGTCCAGTGCTAACTGTTGCTTCCTGACCTGCATACAGATTTCTCAAGAGGCAGGTCAGGTGGTCTGGTATTCCCATCTCTTTCAGAATTTTCCACAGTTTATTGTGATCCACACAGTCAAAGGCTTTGGCATAGTCAATAAAGCAGAAATAGATGTTTTTCTGGAACTCTCTTGCTTTTTCCATGATCCAGTGGATGTTGGCAATTTGATCTCTGGTTCCTCTGCCTTTTCTAAAACCAGCTTGAACATCAGGAAGGTCATGGTTCACATATTGCTGAAGCCTGGCTTGGAGAATTTTGAGCATTACTTTACTAGCATATGAGATGAGTGCAATTGTGCGGTAGTTTGAGCATTCTTTGGCATTGCCTTTCTTTGGGATTGGAATGAAAACTGACCTTTTGCAGTCCTGTGGCCACTGCTGAGTTTTCCACATTTGCTGGCATATTGAGTGCAGCACTTTCACAGCATCATCTTTCAGGATTTGGAATAGCTCAACTGGAATTCTATCACCTCCACTAGCTTTGTTCGTAGTGATGCTTTCTAAGGCCCACTTAACTTCACATTCCAGGATGTCTGGCTCTAGGTCAGTGATCACACCATCGTGATTATCTGGGTTGTGAAGATCTTTTTTGTACGGTTCTTCTGTGTATTCTTGCCACCTCTTCTTAATATCTTCTGCTTCTGTTAGGTCCATACCATTTGTGTCCTTTATTGAGCCTATCTTTGCATGAAATGTTCCCTTGGTATCTCTAATTTTCTTGAAGAGATCTCTAGTCTTTCCCATCCTGTTGTTTTCCTCTATTTCTTTGCATTGATTGCTGAGGAAGGCTTTCTTATCTCTTCTTGCTTTTCTTTGGAACTCTGCACTCAGATGTTTATATCTTTCCTTTTCTCCTTTGCTTTTCACTTCTCTTCTTTTCACAGCTATTTGTAAGGCCTCCCCAGACAGCCATTTTGCTTTTTTGCATTTCTTTTCTATGGGAATGGTCTTGATCCCTGTCTCCTGTACAATGTCACGAACCTCATTCCATAGTTCATCAGGCACTCTATCTATCAGATCTAGGCCCTTAAATCTATTTCTCACTTCCATTAAGGAACTTAAAAAAGAGTAAATATGCTATGTTCATGGGTATGAAGACTCTTGGGGAATAATTTTTAAATTTTTGATTTTTACATGTAATTATTTCTGGTGAAACTTAAGCTGGTTCTAAAAAAGAAATTTAAAGGAAATGCAGATAGTCAAGAAGAGCCAAAGTATTTCTGAGAAACAAGGTAGGGATAATTTTCTACTAAATATCAAGATACATAAATCTACAGTAATCAAAATAGTTCAATATTGGTGAATAAAAACTACAGGTAAAGGGAAGGCAATGGCACCCCACTCCAGTGTTCTTGCCTGGAGAATCCCAGGGACGGGGGAGCCTGGTGGGCTGCCATCTATGGGGTCACACAGAGTCGAACACGACTGAAGCGACGTAGCAAATGGAACAAAAATTGATACATGTACAGTTCATGTACATGTCAAAACTCAGATACATGTACCTGTGGAAAACTGATTTATAACTGATGACATGGAAGGTTAGATGGAGTATTATAAGGGAGGCTTGCACAACTGATTCTCCATTAGGGGAAAAAATGAGTTGGATTCACATCTTACACTGTGTGTGTGTACTAAGTTGCTTCCGTCGTGTCTGACTCTTTGCAACCCTATGGACTGTAGCCCGCCAGGCTTCTCTGTCCATGGGATCTTTCAGGCAAGAATACTGGAGTGGGTTCCACGTCCTCCTCCAGGGGACTTTCCTGACCCAGGGATGGAACCAGCATCTCTTATGTGTCCTGTATTGGCAGGTGGGATCTTTACCACTAGCGCCACCTGGGAAGCCCCTCTTACACGGTACATGAAATCAACTCCAGGTAGGGTTGAGAAGGAAAAGCTGTAAAAGCTGTACAACAGGCAATACAGGTGTATATTAAAACTACAAGTGCGTACAAAAGATAAATTCAGTTATATTAAAGTTACAAGTACCTTCTCATCCAAAGTTTCTGTAGCACATAAATGGACAAAGCAGTAATAATAATAATAATAAATTCATGAAGAATCAATTAGTGAGGGAAAAGCTACCTGGTAGCAAACTGGGTCAAGGGCGCTTCACTGAGAAAACACAGACGACCTAACAACTCATGGAGAGGTGCCCGAGCTCATTAGGAATCAGAAATGCCAATTAAACCACCCTAGGATAAAACCAGAAGCACCATTCACACCCATATGATAAACACTTCAAAGTCAGACAAAGCCTCTGTGTGTGAATTAATGAGAATGCTCATCCACCACTGCTGAAGAAAACAAGCGCTCTCTAGCCAAGCTCAACAGCCCTTCCCCAAGGCTCTGCAGGTCCATTCTCAGAGACAGCCTCGAGAAAAACTTACCATGTACACTGGAAGATGCTCCCAAGAATGTCCGTGGCATCAGAACTGTAAAAGTAGAAACCTCGGGACAAACCACCAGTATCAACATTAGAGTCAACGCTGATGTCCTCATACAATGGGAGATGACGCTGCAGGGATAGTGAGTCAACTACACAGGGGAAAATGATTCTGTAAAACGCAGTGTGGAAGGAATAAAGTCAGTCACGGGGGAATGCTTACATTTAGGAAAAAGACTATCCTGTTCAAAATTAATGAGTTCATGAATAGATGTTTGGGTGACACCTGGGCAGTCAGATAATTTATCATCAATTGCTTTCCTTTGTCTCCTCCCAGATGTCTTTGATTTGCTATTAAACTCCAATATACCTCTCAGAAAAGTCAGTTACATTCAAACCAGGGACCAGCTATGGCTTTTGACTGCTGCTGCTGCTGCTGCTGCTAAGTCGCTTCAGTCCTGTCTGACTCTGTGCGACCCCACAGACGGCAGCCCACCAGGCTCCCCTGTCCCTGGGATTCTCCAGGCAAGAACACTGGAGTGGTTTGCCACTTCCTTCTCCATGGCTTTTGACTGAAGTGTGTTAATTTAAAGCATCAGTTCAGTTGCTCAGTCATGTCCGACTCTTTGCGACCCCATGAACCACAGCACATCAGGCCTCCCTGTCCATCACCAACTCCCGGAGTTGACTCAAACTCATGTCCATTGAGTCGGTGATGCCATCCAACCATCTCATCCTCTGTCGTCCCCTTCTCCTCCCACCTTCAATCTTTCCCAGCATAAGGGCCTTTTCCAATAAGTCAGTTCTTTGCATCAAGTGGCCAAAGTATTGGAGTTTCAGCTTCAGCATCAGTGCTTCCAATGACAATTCAGGACTGATTTCCTTTAGGATGGACTGGTTGGATGTTATAAAGTAACTGGAGTAAATTTTATTAAATTAACTTCTATTAAAAATAGAAGATTTAGATTTTTAATTTTAATGGAGTCATTTATTTTCATGGAGTTATTAACAAAGCCCCGATTCTTTAAGGAATACAGTCAAAGCCTGTGTGCATGTGTGTGCACAGATAACACCGGTGAGCATTTTACAGATCCAGTCATGTCCTGTTGTCATCTGTTTATCTTCTCATCAGATCTTAAACATGTGATTCTAATTTAAAACTCACCTTTGAGGTAAAGAAAACAAAACACCAGAGGTCAACTGGAGCAAATTTTTTGTTGGTTTCAAAGCAATTTAACCAGAGCCTGAAAAGCATCTTGAGTCATAGCAGTTGCTCTGGAAGCTCAGAACATTCCCAAGAGGGGGACACTCAGTACTCCCAGTGGGTGTTCCTTGGTCAAGTAACTTAGGGAACCACTTCTTTAATCCAGCTAAACACGTTTCCAAACAGCAAGTCTTCTCAGAACCCTTAATATGCTAATACTTAGGCCACCTGATGCAAACAGCCAACTCATTGAAAAAAAACTCTGATGGTGGGAAAGATTGAAGGCAGGAGAAGAAGGGGACAACAGAGGATGAGATGGTTGGATGGCATCACCGACTCGATGGACATGGGTTTGAGCGAGCTCTGGGAGATAGCGAAGGACAGGGAAGCCTGGTGTGCTACAGTCCATGGAGTCGCAAAAAATTGGACAAGATTTAGTGACCAAACAACAAATATACTGAATGCCCAAGTGAGGGATACAAGGAATGCTTTGCAAACAGATTTGACCACAGACCCTTCCTCTCCCGCTATGAAACATTTCACGGGATTAGTCTTCTGTTGAACATAACTCAGACACTGATCTAGATCACCTAAGGAGTCTATTGACTGCATGCATGAAGTCTGCTGTTCCTATACTCTGGCTCTAGAAAGGACGTCTCCCAGATCCGATCATCCTAGGGAGCCATTTCAGTCTGTCCTCAAGCGAAGAATGTAATATTCCCAAATCACTACTTTTCCCAGTCATGCTATTTCTTTCAGAACCACCCCACCAGGAAAAGAACAATTTGGTTATGTAATCAAATGACCATGTGGTTAATCCTTTCAAGGACCATTTGCATTACAATGAACTTACTAAATAAAAGTGAGTCTCTAATTGGTACAATGTGTGGGGAAGGGTTTGGACAGATGTGTCCCTAGCACCTCTTACTCCTCCCTGCATTGACTCCAAGCTGGGGGCGGGGTAGGGTGGAAGAGACTTTCCACCCACTCCTCACTGCCAGTCACTAAGTCAGAATATCATTTACACAGGGATTAAAGCCCAGAGAAGAGGCTTTTCCTGCTTCTCCCACAAGGTATCAATGAAAAAACAGGTATTATTTCCAATTCTTGCTCTCAAGTCTGTTTTTTTCTATAGATACAAAAAATAATGATAATCAACAGGAATATGTTATATAGCACAGGTTACCATAGCCATTATCTTGTAAGAACTTTTAATGGAGTATAATCTGTAAAAATCCTGAATCTCTATGCTGTATACCAAAGATTAATACAAGAGGGTAAATCGACTATACTTTAGTAGGAAAAAAATGAAATTCTATCAAAACACTACTTTTGTTTCCATTGTCAGTTTGTTGGCTTAGGATTTCTTGGAACGTCACAGATCCACAGAGGACTTCTGAGAACCAGGATTTTACATCTGACTATTTGACACACATGGTTTACGGTTATGGAAAACACCACACCGACGTTGGACCAAGTCCTCCAGCCTCTCAGCAAGTGACAAGCAAGGGTTCACAGCTCCTCATCTCCTTCCGGAGTCACCCCTCAGAAGCCCTCAGCATAGCTATAGTGCTTCTTCCCAGTCCAAAGCCATCCCCTGCTCCTAGACCCCATCCCACTAAGGTCCCCCTACACTGAGCCACGGAAAGAGCAGTTTAGGTTAAGATGTTACAATCAAACACTCTGTCTCAAGATTGTCCATAAACTAGACAAAATAATATAGGCAAAGACTCCCCCATCCCTTATTTAAAGGAAGCTGTAGACACCGTAATCCAAGACCTAAGTGGTTTTGAAATCTTTTCCATTGGGCTTTGCCCACCACTAAGGGCATCACAAGAGAGCAGGGAAGGGGGCTTCCCTGGTGGCTCAGTGGTAAAGACTTTGTCTGTCAACACAAGAGTCATGGATTCCACCCCTGGTCCAGGAGGATCCCACGTGCTGCAGAGCAACTCAGCCTGTGCACCACGACCACTGAAGCCACTGCTCCTGGCTGATGGGCTTAGCACGTTCTCACCCACCCGCTGGGCTGGGAGCATCTCTTCAGGCAGGTGGTCCTCCAGGGGAAGGTCCTTCTCAGAATGTCCCTGTGTACCCTAGAAGCCCGTGCTCCACAGTGAGAAGCCTGAACGCTGTAGAAAAAGCCCTCGCAGCAACAAAGACCCAGCACAGCCAAAAATAAATAAAACATTTTAAAGGACAGTAGTGTAAGGAGGTAGAGAATCTTTCTCTGGAGAACAAGTGGAGAACACCTTCCCTCCTCTTCCCTCAAACCAAGGGAGAGGGCTTCCAGGGAACAACTTAAGGTACAACCTATATTCACTGGAGTCTGTAAGGCACAGTAACTTGTGATGGAATTGCAACATAAAAGCCTAAAAGGCTACCGAGATGGATGATCATTCTTAGAATTTACTGGGGCCAAGGAAGTGTGAGTTTCCTGAGGGAGAGATCTGAACGGAGGGAAAGGCTCAGGACTGGGACATCCTGAGAAGGACCTTGCCCCGGAGGACCACCTGCCCGAAGAGATGGTCCCAGCCCAGCGGGTGAGTGAGAACGTGCTAAGCCCGTCACCCAGGAGCAGTGGCCAGTGCTCAGAGGATGCTGACGGGGGTGGGGGTGTAATGCAGGGAGAGAGCTTAGAGCATCTGAGGCAAGACAGTGAGCTCAGGCTCTAGGGGACTGCATCCCTAGGAAATTAACACAGAACTGCATGATATGTGGCAGCGTATCCACCTGTAAATGGCTCTATGACCTAATGTGTTTAAGAACAGCTGCCCTAAAGACATAACCACCCCTTCTCAAAGTCCTCAGCAGAGGTTTTTGATGGGTCTTGTGTAGCAATGATTGCAAAACTGCTTCCTGATGAGGTGCTGAACCGTCTGCTTTAACCATCGGCCAAGCTGTGAAGGGAACCACACAAGAACACGGAGAACCCAAGACGACGAGCAGAGCCCTGCAGCATTCCTCTAGAAAGTCACTGAGCCCATGTTAACCCCCAAACACACACTAGGGACCACCAGTCTTCAAAAAAAAACCAAACAATGTGAAAGACTCTGATCGTCCTGTGGTCTATGGATGGGAACATAAATACTACAGAAATTTGCTGAGTTGATTTTATCCAATAATAGAAATAGTGGCTAGAACAACAAGCTGATGCTGAGGCTAGACTCTTCAAAAGAAAGAAAAAAGAAAAAAAACAAAAACAAAGACACCCTGGTAACAGTTTCCCAGACTCTCTTCTTTAATCCCTCTTTACATTTGGTTTCACTTCTACTTAAAAACATCCACCATGTATTCAGTAACAAAAAATTACAGCCTTGAAATGTTTGCAATGAAGCCTGTTAAGTCATCCCCCAATATAATTATTCCATATTAATGATTCTATAATTAATGATGTGAGAACAGTCACCCTATAGTGAGGTCGCTCAGTCGTGTCTGACTCTTTGTGACCCCCTGGACTGTAGCCTAACCAGGTTCCTCTGTCCATGGGATTCTCCAGGCAAGAATCCTAGAGTGGGTTGCCATGTCCTTCTCCAGGGGATTTTCCCGACCCAGGGATCGAACCCGAGTCTCCAGCATTGCAACGCAGACGCTTTACCGTCTGAGCTACCAGAGAGGCCCCTACACTTCTAGAGTAACTTGATTAACTTGGGGTACAATTCAATAGGCTTCCCAGGTGGCTCAGTGGTAAAGAACCCACCTGATAAGCAAGAGACACAGAAGATGCGAGTTTGATCTCTGAGTCAGGAAGATCCTCTGGAGGAAGAAATGGCAACCCACTCCAGTATTCTTGCCTGGAGAATCTCATAGACAGAGAGGAACCTGGAGGGCTACAATCCATGGGGTCACAAAGAGTCGTATACAACTGAGCACGTATGCACACATGGAAAAATATGATTCAAAACATGTACATATGAGAATAATGAGAAATGTACACTCACACATACACATTGACTGGAAGGCTAATCATTAAAACATTGACAATGCAAGTTGTGGTTGATTGTTTTCATACTTTTGTAGGTTTCTGTATTTTTCCATTTTCTACCATGAGCACGTTCTTTTGCAATCAGATTTTGTCATGACCCAGCTTACTCTGTCAGCTTACTCCTAACAACTGAATTGGCAGCATATTCCTGTGTCTGCTCATTTCTTCTCTTTAGAAGGTTCTGGCCGCTTTGCATAATTGAGTCCAGAGTCAAAAAAAAAAACAACACACAAAACGAATGCACTCATGTTACAGACCTGTCCCTCCACCTGTGAATGATGACCTCCAGTTGATTAAAACATGCAACTTTCAACTGTGTACTTATGAAGGAAGAACAGAATTTTCACTGTTCTGTTCCTTGGTGCACATCTCCATTGTTTTCATGGAACAAACTGAACGTAAATTTGATTCTGAATAAAAAAGAAAACAAGGCATTTAAAACCTTAAGGAGTTCTGAGTAAGTAAAAATTTCTTTAAAGTGTGCATTCTGTGTGTGTGTGAGAGAGAGAGAGAGAGAAACAGACAGGGACAGAGGGAGAGAAATAATGAATGAAAATTAAAGAATTTACTGGCTTATTCCCAAAGGTTGAGACACAATTTAGATTTTTGCACACACTGTTACGTCCAGACCATCTCAGAGTGTCTACGTCTATGTGAAAGTCGCACGGCTGTGTCCGGCTCTCTGCGACCCCATGGACTATACAGTCCATGGGATCCTCCAGGCCAGAATACTGGAGAGAGCAGCCGTTCCCTTCTCCAGGGCATCTTCCCAATGCAGGGAGCGAACCCAGGTCTAAGCAAACAGCTACATCAACACTAAACTGACAGTGAGCGTGGACAGAGCAAAGGAGCAAAGGCCAAACGGGAGGAGCAGACGGGACCCTGAGAACCCACGATGCCCGCATCCGGTGAGTATCTCTAGGCTTGGGCCGGAAGCAGCCTGTGACTCAGGACACACGATTACGGTTTAGTTACTAAAATACAAGAAACTTCTCTCCCTGCCCTTACTTCCAGAGGAGAATGGCCGCCAGGAGAGCAGTGTGGGGCCCCCCTTGACCCTGGTGGTCCTGCCTCTGGGCTCAGCCTCCTGATCCCCTACTGGGACTTCCTCAGCCAACCCTATAAGCCCAGAAAATCCCCTCCATGTGTCCAGCAGCCCAAGGGGCGGTCAACATTCCACACTGAAAAGCGAGACAAATCCACACCCAGCTCTCTTCATTCATCAAACTGAAAAGGTCCTTTTTAAGTTCAAGGCTTTATGCAAAAGGGTGGCTCCTCCTACTAGAGCACTTTAAACCAGCTTACTGAGAAATCACTGGCATACGTCACTGTAAAAGTTTAAGGCATTCAGCGCGACGGCTTGATTGATGTGTTGTGCAAAGATCACAACAGGCCTACCTAACATCCATCATCTCATACAGCTTCAGTAAAAATTTCTCCTTGGGATGAGAATGTACGATCCACTCTCTTAACTGATTTCTGATGTATCACAGCGCAGGGCTGACTTACAGTCACCGCACTGTCCGTGACGTCCATAGCACTTACTTGTCTTCAGACTCCAGTCTGTAACTCTTGACCACCTGTTTCCAATGCTTCCTCCCAACACAGCGCTTGACTAACACGTGACAGGCATGTTACATGCATAAGCTTATTTTGCCCTCTGAGGAGTCACGTCACAGGTGGGGAAACTGGGCCTCTGAGAGGTCAAGGAAAGGGCCCCGCTGCCCCCGTGACTGCCTAGCAGCAGACCTGCATTTGGTCCACAGCTTGCCGAGTCTAAAGCACGTGCTCTTTCAACCAGCTCCCAGCTCAGCTACTGTGGGATTTTAATGGGGCAAACATCCTTCCACATGGCCTGTGGGGAGGGGCCACGCAAGGTGAGGGGCGGGCAGCTCCAGTCCAGGTGTGGGAGCTCCAAGAGCTGAGGCCACTGTCGAGGAGCCCAGAGTCCCCAGCAGAAGGAAGGAACCACGAAAGGGCTTCTTGGAGGGGCACCTGGGAAGGGGGGAGGGGGCCTGCCTGGCTTTGCCCACCTGTTTTGGTGCCAGTGTGGGAGGGGGTGAGAGCCAGGGTTGCCCAGCCGGGGAGACCCCTTATTCCTCCCCTGCGCGGGTAAGTCAGCTTCAGGGCCACAGAGGTGATGTGAAATATGGCAGGATCCATGGACTACTCAGCACAGCTTCTGCCCGCAGAACAACAACATGATGTAAGGAGACCTGTTTTTTAAAAAAAGAACACACACAGACTAGTAGAGGCTGCTTCCCCCGATCCACCTCGGCCTGGATAGCACGATAACTGGGATGCGGAGGGACCAAGCCTAGCTGCCCACAGAGCAGAAGCTGCTTCACTTCTGCTGCAACCCTCTCCCAAGTGTCCCCTGTGTCCCCAGGGGCCTGCATGCGAATGACATGCAACCTCTGTTCCCATCAGCTGTTATCACTCCCTGGGAAATCTCCTAACGTGATTGAGTTCAGGAAGCCTCAGACACGCCGAGGACAGACCTATGGCTGTCAAGGCGGAGGGCTGAGGGGAAGCTTGGAGCGGAGGCTGGGGCTACTAGATGTAAGCTATTATTAATCTATATGGAATGAATAGACAGGGTCCTAGTGTACAGCTCAGAGATCTATATTCAGTATCCTATAATAAACCATAATGGAAAAAGACTAAAAAAAGAATGTTATATATGTATAACTGAATCACTTTGCTGCAGAGCAGAAATTAATATTGTAAATCAACTATACTTCAATTTAAAATTAATTACAAAATAAAAGTGTCTGAAATGGTCAAAACAAGCAAGCAGAAAAGGCACCTAATCCTTTCAGTGTGAGAGATGATGGTTTCAGAGCACACTTCAGCACAGGCTTACTCTAAGTGCACCTTGCTCTGAAGGGTTTATCCCAGCTGGCATCTGGATGTTCACGCATTCTAACATCCCAGGAAAGCTCCCCAGACGTGCCAGGCCCAGACCTCTCCCTGTAACCACTCTCTGCTTGATCTTACAGCCGCTTTCCCCCTTTTAGCTGCTGAGCATCTTTATTTTTAGTTCCTCCACTCTGAGTGCCTTGAAGCCTCACCTGAAAACATACACCCATTTTCCGCAGCCAAACCAAACCTGGGAAGGTGACTCAAACTGGCAACAGGGTTAACCATGGTGCAGGGGGTGCGGGTGGTCAAGCAACAGCAGGTAACGAATCAGAAGGAAACATATTCTCTTTTGTGCACGAGGAGCAGCCACAGAACCTGAGAAAGAAACTCGGGTGTAGCTTGAAAAACTATAGCACGAAGGGGTCTAAGTGAAGGTTCCAAGAGTTTATTAAGAATAGATTGTTTCCAGGTCATGGCCAGCTAATGAATCTGCATATTGGGTGGCATTTCTTAACCTCCCCTCAGATGGTAAGGGCGTCTCACCTGCTTCCCTTTCAGCAAAGGCATGAACAGAAGCAGCGGAGCCCAGGATACAGAAGGAAAAAGCTCCAGGATCCCACGAGCTCCAGTGTGTTCCGGGGCAAATATTCAGGCAGCTTAGATGGCTTTCCTCTAGACAATGAAGTGGACCTAGGGGAAGAGGGGCAGGCCCTGGGAGCTGCTGCCGGTCCCTGAAGGAAGGACACAGCCTGCCCTGCTAGGAAACAAACCAGCCATCGCTAAGGGAAAAAGCACCACCACCTTTCCAGGACAGGCTCTGCCAAGAGTGCCTGCCAAACACTAGTTCTTCCCTTTAGATTGAGTTTATCAGGTTTGTTAAGTGATGAGGCTGACAGTCATCCACAGAAGTAAATCAAGATTTATCTGTACTGCTGAATTTTTTTCTAAGAATCAAAGAATGTGTTTGCTGGGGTCAGTATACCCATAGGAAGGATCTTTTCTGAGATGGAAAGCAATTGACAGAACTGCAGAAGATTAATCCAGTCTCCAAGTACGGCATTTTTCAAACCAAGACGTCCAGGAAGAGGGTTTAGTAAGTGCACAGTTTATAGGTTGTAGCCTAGTGACATCACCTTGCACCTTCAGGACTAGCAACCAAGGCGTGTAAGTTTCAGCTGTGGGGAGACAAGGTGAAGAGGGGTGCCATCATTTATATTAAACACCTTTCCCAGGAACTTCAGACTTGGAATCAAAGACACAGGAAAATTCAGCTCTCTTCCATCACTGAGGGATTTCCAGGTGGCGCTAGTGGAGAAGGGGATGACAGAGGATGAGATGATTGGATGGCATCACTGACTCAATGGACATAAGTTTGAATAAACTCCAGGAGATGGTGAAGGACGGGGAGGCCTGGCGTGCTGCAGTCCATGGGGTCGCAAAGAGTTGGACACAACTGAGTGACTGAGCAACAGTGGTAAAGAACCCACTTGCCAATGCAGGAGACACAAAAGACACAGGTCCGATCCCTGCGTCAAGAAGATCCCCTGGAGTAGGAAATGGCAACCCACTCTGGTATTCTTGCCTGGAGAATTGCATGGACAGGGGAGCCTGGTGGGCTGACTGAGCACTTCCATCACAGATGGGATGTTAGGTACAAGGGCCTCTGCTGAATCTCTTTGCCTTTCATCATCAGCCATGACTTCTCTCCTGTAGGCAGAGGTCAAGACTGAGCCCAGCAGATACTGGGACAATTGGGCTCTTTCTACACCCTTGGTCTCTATGGTCAGTAAAGGTAACACGACACACGGACTCCCGCTTGCCTTTCTCTAACATGTGGAATCCATGCTATAGCCCCTGACAAAGCCCGAGTCTACAAGAGTAATATTCAGTGACAATAGTGTAAAGAGGAAGAGAAGCTTCCACTGTCATCCCAACTGGACTCAGAACTGAGAAAAACATTTCTCCAGCTGGGAAAAAGGGAATTCCAGTTCTAATGAAGTCTGATGTCCACCCCACTGTGCTTTTATATAAAATTTTGCAAAGGCAGCAGAATCAGACTGTTCTAACCATTTCACTTTCTGGAACCCCCTCTTGCCATGTTCCAAAAAAAAAAAAAAAAAGATCACACAGATGCGGCATCAGCCTGGATGAAACAACCCCTCTGACGTCACACCTTCCCCTCCAGCTCTCTCAAAGATTCATGCTCTTCTTGTCCCAGCCACACAGAGCTGGCAAACATCCCTCCTGCTCCCCAGGGGCCTGGGCAGACCAGACTACACCTCTGATAGACACCCTGAACTCAGCTGAGGGTCACTCCTTCAAGGATGGTGCAAGATCTCAAAACTCTTCCCACCCAATTAAGGGCAAAGTTAACCTGGTCATTTTTTTTAAGTCCACCTGCTTGAGGGCTCATCACTTTCAGTAGGAAAGTAAAAGTGAAAGTGTTAGTTGCTCAGTCGTGTCTGACTCTTGGCAACCCCACCGACTGAAGCCTTCCAGGCTCTTCTGTCCATGGGAGTCTCCAAGCAAAAACACTGGAGTGGGTTGCCATTCCCTTCTCCAGGGGATCTTCCTGGGAATTGAACCTGGGTCTCCTACACTGCAGGTGGATTCTTTACTGTCTGAGTCACCAGGGAAGCCTGTTTTAAGTAGAAAATTATTTAACAAATCACACACACACTACTATATTCAGAATAGATAACTAGTAAGAACCTACTGAATCGCACATGGAACTCTATTCAGCACTCTGTAAAGACCTCTATGGGAACAGAATCTAAAAAGACTTGGTATGTGTATGTACAACAGTACAGTAGAAACTAAACCACTGTAAATCAACCATACTCCAAAAGAAATTTTTTAATTAATGAAGTAATCAGATCAGATCAGTCGCTCAGTCATGTCCGACTCTTTGCGACCCCATGAATCACAGCACGTCAGGCCTCCCTGTCCATCACCAACTCCAGGAGTTCACTCAGACTCATGTCCATCGAGTCAGTGATGCCATCCGGCCATCTCATCCTCTGTCGTCCCCTTCTTCTCTTGCTCCCAGCATCAGAGTCTTTTCCAATGAGTCAACTCTTATCTTAGAGGCCTCTATCTGGAGACTTTACAGCGTGCTAAACACAGTACTTTACATGCTTTTCACTCATTCTACCAGCTTTCTCCTTGCAATAATTTTATGAGATTAGTACCATTCGTTCTACTTTACAGATAAGGAACCTAAAGCTCAGAGACGTTAAAAATAATTCCTCAAGGTCACCCAATAAGCCCCCAGATTCACTCTCAACATGAAGCTGCTCTGTGTTCCCAACAGAGTAAGAAATCCCAGGCTGACAATAAAGAGGGGAAAAGACAAAACTGGTGAGTAGGTATAGTACTGTTTCCACTTATAATCTTTTATTATGAGTCAAAATCAAATATTAATTACTATCCAATTTGACATTGAGCCCACTAAGGAGCAGGAAATAAAAAGTCATATCAGAAGTGGATTACACTTGATGACCACTGTGTTATTTCTGGGCTTCCCTGGTCGGCTCCGATGGTAAAGAATCCACCTACAATGCCCAAGACCCAGGTTCTATCCCTGGGCTGGAAAGATCCCCTGGAGAAGGAAATGGCAACCCACTCCAGCACTCTTGCCTGGAGAATCCCATGGACTGAGGAGCCTGGCGGGCTACAGTCCATGTGACCACGGACACAACTGAGCGAGTCCCCTTTCTTTTTTTTTCTTGTGACCAATACTGATGAGCCTCATTCAACACAGAAATCCCAGGACAACGTCTGCAAGCACAGCTCCCCGAGACTGGTCACCTTTTGCGAGCGACGTGTTGAAAATCAAGCGGATGACGGCCAAGCCACTGAGCAGAAGGGCGAGGGCCATGATGAGACAGGATTCAAAGACATGTTAAAGAACAAACTGGACACAGTATCTCGTAGCCATTTTCCAGGAAAGGACCAGATAGTAAATTTTTTTAGGCTTTATGGACCACACAGTCTGTTGTAACTACTCAGTTGTGCCTCAGTAGCAGGAAACCCGCTGCGAACAACACGGAAGAAAATGGGGCGGGGCGGGGGCGTGACGATCACACTTGATCACGGAGCCGGCAGGCTCTGCGCAGGCGCCTTCTGCCAACCCCGAGACACAGGATGCCTCTGGGCTGAAACATCATCCTCCAAGAGGCTGGTGGAGCTTCAGAGCGCCAACAGGGCACAGCTGGTGGCCAAAACCTGCCCGTCTCCACATGAGAACCCCGTGCCTGGCTCCTAACCACTGCCATTCATCCATCAGACGTCAAAGCCCCATCTGAAATAAACACACCACTCGGAAAGCAAGAAGGACGACCACACTCACTTTTCTTATGAAGCCTGATAACAAGCCTGGCATGTTTTCACAAACCTGTAAGCATTCCAGTCTGGCCGTTTAGCTTTAATGTTGACTCTGCTTTGAATGTGTCAGCCACAATTACAGAATGTGTGGGGGCGGTGGGAGGGCAGGGCAGGGACAATGAGGTGCCCTAAAATACACTCTCTACTCTGGACTCTTTCCAAAAGACCGAGGACTGCTCCCAAGGAACGGAGCTTGCACACTGTAATTTGACAATTAGATATTCAACGTGCAGGTCCATTTCAAGTGAATCATAAAGAAGAGGGTTCAAGAGGGTGGGGGTAGGGTTTGGGGGATGGGACAGAACAGTGAACAGAAATTCTCATACCTAATGACAAAAGAAAGCCGATTATTTCGTACTATTTTTAAACAGAAGAGAAAACATCTGAAAACCCTACAAAGCATTCATGGTTGTGGCACATGTGACTGCAGAACATTTGAAGGAGCATTTTAAGTTATGTTGAATCTTAGGAGAGCAACTAACTACTTGAATACTAAGACTTCTTGGATGTTCACTAATTGCCAGTTTGCAATACAGGGAAGGAGGGTGGAAGTTAAGTTAATTTACCTTCCAGAGAGCCACTACTTTAAATTGGCCTTCACAAGAGAAGAATCTTTAAGGACCCCCTCTCTGAGGACATGAATTCCAGGTCATTAGTTTTTAGTTCCTGATGGTCCGGAATAGCATCTGGGCCTAATCATTCACATGTGTATCTAGAGGGCAACTGTTTGGTTAACTAATATATTTTAAGAGGTCAGCATTTTTTTTTTTTTAAGTGATGGAGTTGTAAACACAAGGCTTATTATTTGCCTTAAGAACAAAGATTCTTACATACCAAATACCAATTTCACAGGCTTCCTCCTCTACCACAGAAACTTCTCTGGTTAGTATTACTTTCTACTCAAGTAATGGTAACTTTTGGTTAGAGGGAACGGAGGGCCAAAAGTATCTGCGTCTGGTTGCTGAAGCACCCAGAGGCCACCACTGTAATCTGCCCAAAACTAAGCCCAGAGATCCAAAAAGGCAAGAAAGAAACTATTACAACTGGGAAAATGAACCTAAGGTCTCACGCAATTTACCGGCTTCATAGATCATTGTCTGGGATGATGGAAGGGCAGGCCCGAATTCCCAGAATATTCCTATTCCTTGTCCCCCATAGCCTGAGAGTCCACCTTGGGCTTTCCATTTCCATGGACCCATGATTTCTAGCAGTCTGGTATAGAAATGCAGTTCCTTTCCAAATCTACCAGTCACATACCTGTGTTGCAGCAGAAAGCAGTTCAGATTTAGCCAAGCTACCCAGCAAAGCACCCAGAGGACAAGACCTCAGCTGGGTCATATGTGAACAGAAGGGCAAGAGTTGAAGCTTTGAGGCCGATCTATAGTGAGGGATGCTGGAGAGCCAGGGAACCCCAAGAAGGTAGCTGAACTGAGCAGCTCTGAAAGGGGGGATGGGAGAGGGGAGACTAGAAACCCCAAGACAAATGTCCTCTCCACGTGCTTCCTATCTGATCAGGCAGGGCACTCACGACACAGCCAGCCACCGTCTACATTCCCAAAGCGCACCCAACTCCCAGAATCCTCCTTAACCAGGACTTTTTCCATTGATTCTTGGGGTTACCTGAGTACCAAGATTGTTGACACCACCAATATTTAGGCTTAAGAACACAGTCTCTTGTATGATTAGAAATTTCTTTTTGGCTTTGCAGCATACAGGATCCTAACTCCCTGACCCGGGGATAGACCTGTGCCCCCTGCAGTGGAAGCACAGAGTCTTAACCACCAGCTCAGTCGTGTCCGACTTTCTGTGACCTCATGGACTGTAGCCCACCAGGCTCTTCTGTCCACGGAATTCTGCAGGCAACAACACTGGAGTGGGTTGCCATTACTTTCTCCAAGACCACCAGGAAGAGTCCCACCAAAAAAAAACAGTCTGATGAAGAAATAATAGATACTTAAAGCCCCACACAACTTGGCTGTAAGGAGGGCACATTACAATGTCCTGCTCTTGGAAGCAGGATATCAGAAGAGAAGCCAGCTGCAGGCCATGAAGGCAGATGGCCCAATTTTCAAACATTGTTTCAAACATCGCTAAGCTGTACGCAACTCTTCGCGACCCCATGGACTGTACCCCGCCAGGTTCCTCTGTCCACAGCATTTTGCAGGCAAGAATACTGGAGTGGGTCGCCATTTCCTTCTCCAGGGAACATTCCCAGCCCTAAGGACTGAACCTGCGTCTCCTGCGCTGCAGGCGGACTCTTTCCTGCTGAGCCAAGCATGTGAGCTGTGTGACCTCGGCCAGGGCACCTAACTTCTGTGCCAAGGTTCACTCATCTGTAAAATACAGACAGCAATGCTGCTTACCTCCTGCGGCTACTGTGGGATTCAGTGAATTAAGACACACAGAGCGCATAGAGGGACACCTGGCACATAGTAATAAGTGCCCAATAAACGTTACTGGATCTCACTGACCCTTTATTGTGAGTGAGCGTGTTCCATGAAATGGGGTGCTCAGGGCTATATAATCAGAAAGGCCCAACCAATTTATATTTCCATCAGCACTGTTACGGTTCTTACAGCCCCCGAGCAATAATGTTTAACACTGGAAATGGAAAGCAACTCAGGCCCGTTCTTGTCACACGTTCCTGTGCACGCCTTCCGCACACATCTCAGAGCTGTCAGGGTTGAGAAATAATGACCGTAAGTACTCTGATCTCCTTGGAGAGAAATTCCATGTAAATATTGAGGACTGTGTTACAGAAACTTTATGAAGAAATGGAGCTGCCCACACATTCCATAAATGCTTGTTGATACGCTGAATTAAAAGAACTGACATGATCTTTTTTTCTTTTTAAACAGGAGCCAATCTTGAATAAGAGAAGCCAGTGCAGACACCATTAAATCCAACACAGACTGCTTACACGGCTTTGGACTGACCAAGTCAGTCATAAAAGGCCTGCTTTTGACTTTCTCCCAGGCACCAAAAAGTGGGGAGGTGAACAGGCAGAAACTTACTCTCAGCATTTCTATTAAGAGTTCACAGGGACGTCCCTGGTGGTCCAGGGGTTAAGAATCTGCCTGCCAGTGCAGGGAACATGGGTTCGATCCCTGGTCCGGAAAGATTCCACACGCAGCAGGGCGACCAAGTGCAGGTACCACAACTACGGAAGCCCGAGTGCCCTCGAGTTGGTGCTGCACAGGAGAAGCCCCTGCAGGGAGAAGCCGGGCACTGCAGGGACGAGCAACCCTGCTCTCCGCAACTAAGAAGGCCCGTGCACAGCAATGAAGACCCCGGCAGCCAAAAATAAAATTAAAAAAAGAAAATGAGTTTACAAGTGTTTTGGCTGCTCTTTTAGCAATTAGCATTCACTGCATGCCAAAATGAGAGGAAAAACATGACATGGAACAAAAACCCATCGAGTCTCATCCAGAGTGTAGCCAGAAAGGTTAACCAGGCTCTGGATGTGCCTGACCACATCATCAGGGTTTCTAAAGAGCCAGGGGCCCAGGAAACATGGCTGGGCTCGGCCACACTGTCCTGACGTATACAGAGCAGAGAGCCTGTTGGGAGTGTGGGAAGGTAGAAGCTTTCCCCCCTGTCAGCAGGGAGCTGTGCGACCAACGCTTCTTGGACCACAATCTGCTCATCTGTACAATGAAATGGGGCTTCACTGGTGGCTCAGCGGTTAAGAATCCTCCCACCAATGCAGGAGACACAGGTTTGATCCTGGAGTTGGGAAGATCCTCTGGAGAAGGGCATGACAACCCACTTCAGTATTCTTTCCTGAAATCCCATGGACAGAGGAGCCTGGTGGGCTGCAGTCCATGGGGTCGCAAAGAGTCGGACATGACTGAGTGACTAAACAGCAGCAGCGAGATGGAGGTACAGACATAACAGAGCTCAGGGGTTCTTCCCAGTTCTGTGTCTGTGACACAGAGTCCCTTTACCCCTAGCACCTCCACCAGAGCATTTTCCTCTTCTCTCTTTAGAAGTGTCCATAAGCCAGATGATACACAATGCCCGAGTTTATTGGATCCCATGCATAAGTCTCCAGACATCTACTTCAGTAGCCTCTCCAGGACTCAGGACTTCTACACGGCTGTCCAGCTTTGCCCTGAACGTAGGCATCCAGTTGCGAGAGCCACTGGGGGCTGAAATCCAGCCTGCACTCCGCTGTGTATCAGCCTAGAGGAAGGGATGCCTTATCTCAGTTCCAACAGAAGCATCTTGCCTCCTAGCTGCAGTCCTTCCTGGAAACATGAACCTTCTCACAAAAGCACAAAACTCAGTAGTAACTGACCATGGACTTAACACACGCAGTAGCTCATTTCACCCTCAAAGAGTCATTTCACTGATGGGGCAACTGGGCCTCTGAGGGTCAAGAAGAGGGCCCCACTGCCTTGTGACTGCCTAGGGGCAGGTCTGCCCTCGATCACAGCTCCCAAGTCTAAAGCATGTGTCCTTTCAACCACCTCAGCTACTGCTGGGTTTTCATGGAACAAACACGGCTCTGTTCTTTTCTCACAAAAGAAAAAAGCGTGCACCAGAGTCCCGTGCATTAGGGAACTCCGGTCCAGGTGTGGGAGCTCCAAGAGTAACTAAGCCAAGGCCATTGACAAGGAGCTCAGAGAACAGAGTCCCCAGAGAAGGAAGGAGCTACGAAAGGCTGCTCTGAGGGGTATATGGGAAAGGAGGGAGGGGGCTTGGCCAGATTTTTCCACTTGTTTTGGTACCAGTTTGGGAGGGGGTGAGAGCCAGGGTTACTTAGTTGGGGAGCCATCTCCCAGAGCCCCTCTTCCTCCTCTGCATGGTTAGCCCAGTTTCAGGGGTCACGGAGGTGATGTGAAATATGGCAGGATCCATGGAACTACTCAGAATGGCTTCTGTCCACAGAACCAACAAACATTACCATGGAATTGTTTAAGATGAGTAAAGAAATGCAAGTGTCCTTGAAAGAGAAACTGACTTCTTACAGAGAGCCCGGGTCCTTACATTTTACAGTCTTCTATACTAAGGAAAATAGTTTAATATTTCATTCTCAGCAACTGTGCTGATTCCTAAACATCAACTTCAGTTGCTCTTTTCAGAATATTCCCCTTGTGATATTCTGGGTATGTTTATGCAGAGGACAAAGCCTTTTTGAGGCTGCAATTAAGCATTTGGTGAATATAAACTATTTGAACCACACTATATAAATACTGCTTAAGTTCAACTTTGACATGTCTGTGTGTTCTTTACCCCATCCATTGTAGGGAGTTTATAAAAGCCATGTCCACCTAAGTCAAAGACGTGGTTCTGTCTCTACAATATATGAAAACCCAGCCCAATTTGTTTTGCAAAGGTATCAAGTAATTCCCAGATTACTCCTGAGAGGCTAAAAAAAATTAGATTCACGGAAGTAATCAGCTGAAACTATTCTCTTATTGGAATAACTCCGTAATTCCATGGGCAAAATGGCAATCAACCACAGATTTACAAATGCCCTTTTTTTGCCTTGACATCCCAGTACCTGGAAGACTCTGGGACTGAAGGGAAATGTATAAATAAATAAATATTTGTAAACAATTTCCTCCTATGACTCTTTGAGGATCATGTACTGGTAATTTTTTTTAATATGTATTTTCCCCCCCTGACCGAAGCTATTTTCCCTGGAGATGTTCCAACAATATACTGCTAACATACTCCCATTGTGGAATTCAGCTGGAAAATTTTGCAACTTAAAAAAACATCTCGGCCATCTAACTGGTGTCTCTATGGACCTACAGACTGGAGACCAAAAAAAAAAACCCCACAAAGTAAATACTTTTGGTCTAGCTCTAAAGGAGTGGGTGATGTGTGTGATGGAGCTTATTGCTGTTGCTCAGTTGCTAAGTCGTGCCCGACCCTTTGCGACCCCATGGACTGCAGCGCACAGGCGTCCCTGTCCAGCACCGACTCCAGAGTTTGCTCAAACTCATGTCCATTGTGACTGACCTTGTTTACAATAATTTACTGAAGAAGTTAGGACTCGCATTCACGTCCATTTGGTTTGAGGGTTAAGGATATGAGCGTCAAATGTACACAGGGTCTGACTCAGAGTAGGGGCTCCATAAATATTTGTTGAATGAATGAAAGCTTCAAGTCTTGTGCTCACTAGCTGTCTGCCTTGGTACGAGACACTGAAGTTCCTGGAGCTTTAGTCTCCACAGTTCAAGGAATGAATCCTGTACAGTTGACCCTCATTATTCAGTTGACCCTCATTATTCAGTTGACCCTCATTATTCACAATGATTCTGTTTTTCTATAGCTGCCACAACTGGAACTGCAACAAACATGAAATTCACAAACACTGAACCATGCTCCTAGAGGAGGCTGAGGTTCCTGCAAACTTCTGGCGACAGCATGTTTATCAACTGACCGATACGTAACCTTGTTATGTGCGTTTCTGTTCGAAGACATTTAATAAATGCCCGTTTACTAACACTGATGTCACAACCAACAGCACTATAACTCATGCCTGAACGAAGTTTATCTAATGCACATATTGTCTCTGAAAGGCATATCCCAGCCTTTTTATGCTTAGGGATACTAGATAGCACTTCTTCATGATGTTTAGGGGTATTTTAAACAGTAAAATCACACACAAAAAAACCCACAAAACTTAAAAATTTGACCCTACATACATCACTATAAAAGGACTCTTGCTTAAAAAGTATGAGTGGTGCGGGGAGAGGAACAGCATCGCCTGTTCAACCTCAGCTGGAAACACACATCAGGACACTCAAACTTTTCACTATTCTGCAGGCGTCTAAATGATCACAGAAGTCCCACACGTACTGGTTTTAGGTTGCAGATGAATGCTACTGAGCAGGTAAAGTTGCAAATATGTGGTTGGCAAACAATGCGAGTCAACTCTATTCATTCCCTAAATACTGAGAGCTTCCTCAATGCCACCACTATGGCAGAAAAGTGGCCAGAATGGACAGGTTCCTTCCTCACTGTATAACAGTCTAGTGGGGTGGAGGTAATTAGTCCCCCAAATATGTAAGTTACAAAATGTGGTAACTGCATGATGTAGAATACCTGGGAATGTATGGGGAGCAGGGTAGGAAAGGGTCATAATGCAATAGCAGGTTCAAGAGGAGGGTAACAGTTGAGTTCAGTACCAAAGCACAGCTTGGAGTTGGCCAGGCGAGGGGAGGAAAAGCTGGCAGGCAGAATGCAAGAGCCCAAAGGCAAGCTGCTGCTGCTAAGTCGCTTCAGTCGTGTCTGACTCCGTGTGACCCCATAGACGGCAGCCCACCAGGCTCCTCTGTCCCTGGGATTCTCCAGGCACGAATACTGGAGTGGATTGCCATTTCCTACTGGGGTGTGATTAAATCAAGTCACATACAGTAAAAAAGTACACAACAGAATGAGCCTAGAGAATGGCTCCAAGTTAAAGGTGCTTAGGTTTAGAAAATGAATGAATGACTTTAAAGATTTACTGAGCAGTTCCCATATGACTGGCACCATGCACGGTGTTAGGGACCCAAAAAAGGAGGGTAAAATGTGCTGACATGGACCCCATGATTACTGGGGGGATGGTGGTGAGACCCTCTGTGGGAGAGGCAGAACACAGCTAACAAGCCGGGCAATTATGGGAGAGAGAGGAATCCACGGGCATTTTTATTCCCTTCCAAGTAAGTTCTGGATAGCTGTTCAGCTTATCAGATAAAGCAATCTAATATGAACATTCAAAAATTAAAGTTGTACTATATTGCTTTAAGCACTAACTTATGTGGAAATGCTCATATCCTATAGATCCAATAGCAAATGCCTCAATCTTGTGGAAATATCTGGGTATCACTTCGCTATGTAGGCAACAGGAAAATACATGATTGTCCTCTGAAGGCGAAAGTAAAAGCTAATCTCTGGATGTCAAGAAGCAGTACACTCAAGAGCAGCCACGTTACACGTACATTTCATATAAATGAAGTGAGTTCATGTCTACCCTCTGGGCCAGCTTCTTCCTAGTTAAGTGCCTTTCACTGAAAAAGCACCTTGCTAACCAGGACAGAGCAAATGGGCCTCTGAACATCCATCTGCTGTGTGGCTATTACTGTCAGCTGAGGAACATGGCTTTAACTGAGCAGGAACACTGGGGCTGAAGTTAATCCATCAAGTTCACGGACATGCGAAGGATACATAACATGCAAAACACTGCGGTAAATAAAGCTGCTGGTGATTCCACAGGAGCGGGAGCGAACGATGCAGACTGCCCTCTGAGAGACTGTCCTTTGGGGGCAGGGGCTAAGGGTTAGCGTTTCCTGATTACAATCTCTTTAGAAAGAAAAAGCATCAGCATTTTAAAGGCCTGCTGGGGAAGCTCCCTCTAGCTTTGCTGAAGCAGGGAGCACTCAGCAGCCAGAAAGGGGTCACTCAGGAGAAGCCAGCAGGGCATGTGGAAACTGCCCAAACGCGAGCAGGGTTTGCTGGTATCATAAAAGCTACAACAGATCTACAAGGCGCACTTTTCTGCTTCCTGTGTGTGCTGACTATAGAAATTAGAAGCTATCGATGCGGTCCTCTGGGGTCCGAGGGAAGTTCTGTGATGGAGTTATTTACAAAGACATGCACAGGGTTCAGGGAGACCAACCCAGGATGCCAAGCGTGGAGCGAGTAACAGCAGGAGGAAACTGTCACCCCCACTGGCTTGACGGCAAAGAGGAGAAGGCAGTGGCAGGAATCCAGAGAGATGGAGGCTGAAGCTGTAGGCGGGACTGTGGGCTTTCACGGATGCACTCAGCCAACAGCAGAGTCCACAGGAGCGGAAGGAGAGAGCGGGCAAGAAACAGGTCAACCTCTCTCTTCCCAGCCTGCTGGGCAGTCATTGGCTAAACCCTACAGAAAGCCAGAAGGTGTGTGATTAAATAAGAGTCAGGCTCTGGAACACAGGAACAAAGCAGGATGGAAAAGGGTGGACAGCAGGGCCTGGGGGGACAGAGAGTAAACCTGCCCCCAACAACTGGGATGAAAAACAACCTTTCCCAGCAGACTGGCCATTACCTACACAGTCACTTAAATTTCTAAGACTGGATAAAAATTCAACTCCGTCAGGCAGACCCGGATGGAACCCAGGCTTCAGGGGCACCTCTGGGGTGTGGGACCATGGTCAAGCTTATTAACCACATCCAGCTTGCTTCCTTAGCTGAAAGATGTACCCGCCTTGAGGGGTCACTGTAAAATGAGCCCACAGCGGGCGGCGTGGAATGGGTGCTCAACAAAAGGGCGCTGTGATCATCGCCTTTACAGATGCTGCATCAGCCTGCACTTCTAGCTGGCTGCTACAGAGTCAGACAACTGGCTTCACAGGACATGTTTCCTTCTCTTGCTTGTGTGATGCGCATGGACAGCCCAGGCTGAGGCATTGATGAGCTGATGCTTCTTGCTGTCCCATCTCCAACGTGTGATTCTATTTTAGTTCCTACACCACGTCTGCATTCCAGGCAACAGGACACGGCTAAGAGAAGTGTATGCCTTTTTTTTTTTTTTTAAAGGGAAGACCCTGAAGTGTTATGTTTTTGATTATGGTTACAATTCATTCCTGTTGATTTTTTCCCACAGTTAAAGAAATGAACACTTTCATAAAAAAAACTTTTTCTTAGTCTATTTGAACTCCTTTAGAGTTCAATACCATGGGAGAAGGCAATGGCACCCCACTCCAGTACTGTTGCCTGGAAAATCCCATAGATGGAGGAGCCTGGTAGGCTGCAGTCCATGGGGCCGCACAGAGTCGGACACAACTGAAGTGACTTAGCAGCAGCAGCAGAGTTGAATACCATAGACTCCACAATACCATAGACTGAGTGGCTTGAACAACACACACTTATTTCTCAAAGTTCTGGAGACTGGAAAGTCCACAATCAGGGTGACAGCAGATTGGGGGTTCCGGTGAAAGATCTTCCTGTTCACGGATGGCTGTCTTTCTTGCTGCAGCCTCACATGGCGCAAAGGGCTCTCTGGCCTCTTTTATAGAAGCTGGAATCCCATTCATGAGGGCTCCACCCTCCCAACCTCGTCACCTCCCAAAAGGCAAAACCTCCAAATATCATCACACTGCAGATTAGGTCTCAAAATATGAATCCGGGGGAGATACAAGTATTCCATCCACTGCAATTTTAAATCAGTTTATAAATGGTAATATTCTTTCAAGTGGAGCAAAAAATAAGTGAAATATCAACCCACATCTGAGATGATGCAACATGGGCTTAGGATGGAAAGGCTGACTCTAAGGGAAGATATACGAGGCTGGAGATGTTATCAGCCTCTTTCATAATTCAGACTTGCCTAAAATCACGCATGTGTGTTCACAGCTAGGGGATGGCTTACAGTCTATACAATCCAACTATGTAACCACTGCCTGGGGCCAGCACTTCAAAGCAGATGAGCCCGTCTGTTCCTGAGACAAACATTTTATTCACTGCCAGGCATCCTGCCACCCTACCTCAGTCTTGCCAAGCAATGTTTCATCTCATCACTCCTTTGAACCAAGCATTTCAGAACCTTTCAAGATAAAATCTAAGCCCAAGACTGACACTCAAAGCTTTGCCACGATTTGGCTTAGAGCAGAGCTCTGCCGAGAGTAGCTGAATGCCACCAAGGGAGAACTCTCACTTAAACGTGACTGAGTTGGGGAAGGCAAGCAGCTGACAGGTCCTGAACACTAAGAAAGCAGTTCAAGCACCCAGCAATAAGGACTGGGAGGAAGAGGAGGTAAGTGACAAGAACGTGGTTTCATTAGTAGTATTTCTAAAGACTAGCAGCTGCAGGAAGAGGCATGGAGGAGGAGGAGATAGGGCAAGAAGGGTGATTGCGCTGAACACTGTTCAGGGAGGGATGAGGGGATACAGGCCTGAACACGAGTGCTGAAGGGGAAGAAAAGAGGCACGTTCCGAGGCTATTAATGGTTGGATTCGACAGAGGAAAGGATGGATGGAAGGCAAGGAAGATCAACATTCACTCCAGGAAAGCAGGTTCAATGAGCCAGGGAAATCTTGGCCCCACCAATAATGAGAAGGTTGGCAGGATGCTACTTTGAGGAGAGCTGCAGACACAATGAGGGGTTTCCCTGGTGGCTCAGGGGTAAAGAAGCCCACGGGAAGCCCAAAGCAGCAAGAGATGACTAGAAGAAAGAAAAGTTCTGATTGAGGAATGAATAAAGAATAGACTAGCAAAACTGGACACACGATGCCATGGCTCCCCCACTGAACAAGCCATATGATGCTGAGGAAGTTGCTTGACAAGGGTAAGCCTTAATTTATTTCATCTGTCAAATGAGGAATATAAACAGTTGACCCCTGAACAACATGGGTTTGAACTACACATGTCCACTTATATGTGGATATTTTTTCAGTAGTAAATACAGGTGGGGGTGCAGAAGGCCCCTACTATAAGTTATCCTGGATTTTTGACTATGGAGGGCCAGTGCCTCTAACCACACCTTGTTCAAAGGTCAACTGAAGTTACTTGTAAGATTCCCCCAAAGGGTTAAAGAAAATAATACTGCTTAACACAGTGCTTGGGACACAGTGCTCAATACATATTACTTACAGTTACTATTACAAGCGAAGTCCATATTTCTGAACACAACCAAAATTTGTTTCTAAATGCGTATTTGGCACTATCCAGAAAAACTTAATACAATCTCTTCTGCCATTTCACAATATTTGCATTTCTAAGAAATCTTGTATAATCAACAACTGTATTATAAAAATAACTGCTCCCGGGGGGAAATGGGTTTAGGATCTCAAGTTTCAGGAATACAATAGAAGTTATTTTCTATAGGAATTTGATAAATAACAATGGCCTGCAGCTGTAAAACCTAAACATCCCTGAGCAAACCCAACATTTAATCATATCCAGGTTCTGCTCAAAAGGCCTTTCCTTTTCTACCTTCAAGACGATCATTTGTACTTTCTTAAACACATCTTTATCACCAATGAATTCTCATAATGCATCAAATGGAAACAGGAGGGTTAATAAAGCCTCCAAAGTTAAGATCAGCTGCAACTTAGATCCTTGAAGACCAATGAAGGAAAGACGTCTCCGCCAAAGCCCAAACCAACTCAGCTGCCCAAGCCAAGCATCCCAGCAATTGCTATTGCCATGAGCAGTTCTAGTTCCCTGGAAGAAAGCTTTGTTAAGACAGTGATTGCTCACGACATCAATGGAGCTCTCTAATCTGCTGCACTGTATCTGGTTTAAAGCTGATCCTACAGAAGAAATTCCTGCTTTCTATACTACCCATGGTGGGCTAAATAAAATCTTAATTCTGCTCATTCTATGATTGGTAAGTTCAGTGACTACTTTGGGCTCTTTATGGGGGTGGGGGGAATCAAGCAGTCTTAACTAAAATCTATAGCCACATCACCTGCCACCCACACAGACATGTTTGTGTGCACACGCGCACACACACACACACAGGGTTATGAAACTCGTGAAGGTTTCTGTTCCTCATAGTACAGGTTTGCTCTGCACAGACTCATGCTAAGTGGACAGCTCCCACAACCAAAGACCGACGTTACAAAGCTAAGGAAAATAACCTCCTCCGCCTTTTCATCTCCACTCTTTAGAATCCCACTGACTGTGGACATGTTTAAGCCCTTAAAGACAAGCCCCACAGCATTCAGAAGATGGAGGAGAAAGCCAAATCCATCCAGAGTGAAGAGACAGTTATCAAAAATGAAGATAAAAGAAGGTTTAGGACACCCTCAAAACGCAGTCTGGGAGACGAGCACTGTTGAAGCTAGAAGATGCTGCTGGAGGAAGTATGTAAATAGACCTGTTGATGGGATAGAAGATCCCAGAAGAGTCTAGAAGGACAGAAGGGGATCTCTGAAGGTGTTCCAACAGGAGCAGGTGCAAAGAAAATGCAGTGGTAATGGCCAGCAGCATTTAGTTAGGACAAAGAAAGTGAAAGTGAAATCGCTCAGTCGTGTCTGACTTTTTGCGACCCCATGGACTGTAGCCTACCAGGCTCTTCTGTCCATGGGATTTTCCAGGCAATAGTCCTGGAGTGGACTGCCATAAATAACAACAAACAAAAAAAGGGTATCCGCCCTCCCACTCCAGCCCAACACTAGGTCATCTCCTGCAACAGCAGCATCATAAACCAAAGCACAAGAGCAATCGCTGCACAGCACGTGTAGCTGTTTCCATTCGACACACAGAGCCAGGATAGCCTCACAGGGGCCCAGGCATGGGCCCTAAACAAACTGCATTTGGCAGGACAGCAGCGGCCTGTACTGGAGGACCATAGTAAGAACTACTCCCGTGAAACTTGCTGTTTGGTTGCTAAGGCATATTCCACTCTTTGCAACCAACTTGGACTGTAGCCCGCCAGACTCCTCTGTCCATGGGATTTCCCAGGCAAAAATACTGGAGTGGGTTGCCGTTTCCTCCTCCAGGGGATCTTCCCGACCCAGGGTTCGGACCCGTGTCTCCTGCATCTCCTGCACTGCAGGTGAAGTCGTTACCACTGAGCCACCTGGGAAACCCACCCCCACCCCTATGAAACTTACCATGTCCATTACAGGGACGATTTTCATGTTATCTATTCTTTTTATAGTGACCCCTGGATGAAACTTCTCTTTAGTCTAAACATAAAGGACAGTTGTAGTGCTTCCCAGCAATGCTCGGCTTTCACCGTGCAGACTTGTATAAACCATCTTTTCTCACTGGCTGCTAGAGGGCTCAGAGCCTGGTGGCCCATCCACAGCAAATCAGCGTCCTCACGGTGCACATTCTTGCCCCCAGTGCTGGCTCCATTTCTTACGCTTCCAGCCTTTGTTGTCCTTTTAATTTATGCTCCCTTCATATTGTATGCATTATAAACTGCCTTACATACCTGGACTAGATCCAAGGATAAATTTAAGTGCATGGATAATACACATGGCTCTGTTTCAGAGGGCGACCTTACTAGACAGCAACCATACATACTCACGTTCCATATCACAGATGCGTGTCCTGCAGGGAACACAGACCAAACTCTGCACTAGGCACAGCCACACAAAAAATACAGACAACACGCTCCGCCCAGTTCCTCTAGTCAGGAAGAGACAGAAAACAACCTACGAGTGGTTTAAAGTGTTGGAAAGAAACAAGGACCTGAACTGCAGAACCACAGAGACAGAGGGAGGTACTTGTAAGTAAAGGGTTTGGGGAACATCTCACAAAGGAGGTGGACTCAATTCCGAAGGACGGGGAGCTGGGATTAGTAGTTTGTTTGTTTGTTTTTAAGCAGGGGAAGACCTTTAATCCAGGCAGAGGGAACAGAATGAGCAACAACTGGAGATAAGCATTTAAAGACACGGGGAGACTGAGCTGCACCGAGGAAGGGACACATCCTAGTGTGGACAGATCAATCAGGATCTTACAGGCTAGGGTGAGGAGTAGAGATTCTGTCTCGCAGCTAATGGGAAAGCCCTGAAGGGTTTTAAACCTGGGTTGAGGGGAGGAGAGGGTGAGATGTATAGAAAGAGTGACATAGACACTTAAATTACCGTGTGTAAAATAGACAGCCAATGGGAATTTGCTGTATGGCTCAGGAAACTCAAACAGGGGCTCTGTATCAACCTCCAGGGGTGGGATGGGGAGTGAGATGGGAGGGAGGTTCAAAAGGGAGGGGATGTATGTATACCTATGGCTGATTCATGCTGAGGTTTGACAGAAAACATCAAAATTCTGTAAAGCAACTATCCTTCAGCAAAAAATAAATTAATTAAAAACAAATCCTGGGTTGGACACCATCTGTTACAAGGTTCAGGATCTCACTTTCTGCTGCACGGGAACCGACTGTAAGAGACAGGACGGGAAGAAAAGAGACGCTGCAGTGGTCAGGCCAAAGGTGACGGTGGCAGGGGAGTCAGAGCGCAGATGGCAGATACGTGATGAAAGGCTGGCGCGCAGGACACGCAAAAAAGGATGCTCTGCAACTGCTTCCGCATCTCTCTCGAGAGCAACTCACGAGGCGTTAGCGCCACAAGCGAAGGCCGCAGGCTGTGTGCTGGGAGTGAAGCGGAGTCAAAGCTCAGTCTGTCTGGACGCGTGACCCTTGAAACGTGGTGAAAGCAACCAGCAGAGATCTAGAGAGCGGGATGTGTGAACTGCCAAACTTCAAACAACAAATACCCCTCCCAAGGCCCTTTCTCAGGGAAATACTAGACTATGAAAAAAGTGTCAGTCTCTCTGTCTTGTCCGACTCTTTGCGACCCCACGGGCTGTAGCCCTCCAAGGCTCCTCTGTCCATGGGATTCTCCAGGAGAGAATACTGGAGTGGGTTGCCACTCCCTTCTCCAGGGGATCTTCCCGACCCAGGGATCAAACCCTGGTCTCCCGCATTGGCAGGTGGATTCTTCACCGCCTTGAGCCACCAGGGAACCTATGCACTCCACCAGAAGGAGTAAAATCAGAAAGGGGCAAACATGCGCTCCAAAAAACCTGGAATCCAACACCAGACAGATTTCCCCGGCTTACAGACAGAGAAATCCTAGGCCTCAAAGGACTTAGAAACCAGTCTGGATCATGGCAGGCCTCAAGGTTCTGGGAGGAATTTCTTCAAGACGGTTGAAATGACAGGGCACCTAGTCAACTCTGAATATATTGAAAGGAACTTCATACAAACGAGGGTAGCTTGGGCAGCGGATTCATTTTTCTGTTCTTAAAAAAAAAAAGAAAAAGGCGGAAGATGGGGCAATAATGTCTTACAAGGAAGGCAAAACACAGCAGAAAAAAGGACTCACATTGCCCAGCAGGGCTGAGACACCGAAGCAGCTCTGCAGCCACAATGAAGACAGTGGAAACCGGTCAATCCAGAACTACTCTGGGACGAGCGAAGAGGGAATAAGCGTGTGCATGGTGGTCGACAGCCAAACTCTCTTCTTCCCGAGAAGGAAGTCGAGAGACAGGACTGAACACTGAAAATAAATTATGCTGTAATGTAAGTTATTTAGGGCCATGGACACAAAATTCAGAAGAATAAGGTTGAAAATTTGGAATAATTGCCATGGGACAGGAAGGGAAGGTCTGGGAGGGGTTGAGGGTCGGCTGTTTGTCTTACCAGCTGTGGTGTAATTTAAATGTTTGAAGCTAACGTGTATGTAAGACGTTAACTACACAGGGTAAATTATACCACTGATTTTAAATATGTAAAACATTGAAAGGGTACATAAACAGATGCCATCAGAATATAAAGACAAAAGAACAATTATGTCTTCATTTCAGAAAATCTAAGTTGCTTTTTTGATTTGGCTGTTAGTGAAGCGAATGTACTGAGTGTCAATGAATAGTTTTGCTACCAGAAAGGCCTGCTCAAAAAAGGGTAACTAACAGAAATAGAGAAGAAACTAGTCGTCCTGTGTGTGTGCGCGCTCAGTGGGGAGGTACAACTACTGTTTCCATGTAGGGCAGGCTTGCAGATGTTATTATGCAACATGGGGAACAGTAACCTTAAAAAATTGTGCAAAAAAAAAAGAAGAAGAAATTTTTAAAGGCCTGTTCATTTGGCTGTAAAAGACCCTTAAATGTAAGTGAAATATAAATACAGATAAACATAAAAATGAAATGTTAGCTTTCCTGTGGAAACTGTGTTTTCATCTGCTAAGAACATACCTCATTCATATACTGGTATCCTGGGGCTCAAACATATGGAACTACCTTTAAGGTGAAGTACTATTTTTCTTGTGAAAATAGTCTTTTTACTGGGCCGTGGCCTCATACAGAGCTCCTCCCTGTTACAAAGGGCACGACAAGGTGGCGTTCTGGGTGCCCTCATGCATTTCCATTCCAGAAACTCTCAGAGCCACACACACCTGTTCAAAAGCAAGATCACTCACTAGTGGCAACAGAAGTACCCGCTCACCCATACGACTTAGTTCAAGAGAAATAACTCCACAAAACCCAAATTTTATTTGGGGAAGGGGGAGATGTTTAAAAATGTTTTGGTGTGATGACATTTTGGCAGTACGAAAATACGTTACATTTCTTAGGGATGAATATTAAAATATATTGTGGTAAAATAACATGTCTGGGGTTTGCTTTCACATACTTTAGAAAATAAGAGATAAAGCAAATAATGCAAAATCTTAATGATGGGTGAGCATATGGAAATTGATTCACCTGCAGCGTTATTTGAAGTTTTCCTAATTAAAAAAACACACGGAAGGAAAATATGGTCAGATTCTCATCTTCCAAAGAAGAGAAGTTTGTACATTTTTTCTTTAAGATTACGATGCAAGTAAGCACACTGAAAAGCAGAGGCTGACATGGAGATTTATTTCCATCCAAATTACAACCTCACCCCAGTGAAAACTCTTTCAAAAGTATGCAGACAAGGCAAGCTAGGGTAAGTGAACAGAAAGAATCAAGCTTCAAGTTAACGAGGAGCCTCTCTGTGCTGTGCTTAGCTGCTCAGGCATGTCCACCTCCTTGTGGCCCCATGGACCGCAGCCCACCAGGCTCCTCTGTCCATGGGATCCTCCAGGCAAGAATACTGGAGTGGGTTGCCATGCCCTCCCCTCCAGGGGGTCTTCCCAACCCAGGTCTCCCACATTCCAGGCAGATTCTTTACCATCTGAGCCACCAGGGAAGCCTGAGGAGCCTGTTGATTTAGCCCAAAACTCAAGTGTGATAGCATTTTGTTAAACTAGACCACCTAAACATAGAAAAGAGTATTAAAAATCTGATAATTACCTGAGTAATTCATGAGAAGCCTCATCCTTTCATGAGCATGAATCTAGTTGAAACACACAAACCCAAAACAAGCCCTTCATCTACATTATACACCTACGGCCTTGCTGCATCATCGCTCTTCCCCCCTTGGCCAGAAAGAGCCAAATACGGAGCCAGAACCAGGGCAGCAAGCCGACCGTCCCGGCGAGTCAGGGGCAGCAGGCCAGTGAGCACGGGCAGTCTTCACAAGAGCCCTGAAGGAAACATACTCAGAGGACATCCACGTGCTGAAACATGCTTGTAATAGAATGCTTATATAACTGGAAGCCCAGGACGGGTGGGTTAAAAGACACAAAGGCGATTTTATGAGAAAGCTTTCTCATCTGATGTCACCCTCCCTTCCCATCTTTATTACGTCTCCCCTGCTGCTGTTTAGCCGCTCAGTCGTGTCTGACTCTCTGCGACCCCACGGACTGTAGCCCTCCAGGCTCCTCTGTCCATGGGATTCTCCAGGCAAGAATACTGGAGTGGGTTGCCACTTCCTTCTCCCCGAGTCAAACAATTTCTCCTCTCTAGAAGAGGGGAAGTTCATCACGGGAGCATGGCTCTTCCTTAAGAGAAGAAACTGATCTTCAGCCTCATTCCCTATTCTGCGGAACAGCACATCTGGAAGAAAAACAAAAGCCAACAGGACGGGGCTAGGGAGAACTTAACACTGTGACGGTCCCCCAGGCTCACCCAGCATGCGCTTGCAGCAAAGAGAAGGGCACTTTCAACAGTATATGCTTGGCGAGTAAAAAAGATTTCTTTTCTCTTTAAATAAATAACTAGAGCCTTCCAGGTGGCGCCAGTGGTCAAGAATCCACCTGCCAACGCAGGTGATACCAAGAGATGCGAGTTCGATCCTTGGATTCGGAAGATCCCCTGGAGAAGGAAATAGCAACCCGCTCCAGGATTCTGGCCTGGGAAATGCCATGGACAGAGGAGCCTGGTGGGCTATAGTCCATGGGGTCGCAAAGAGTCGGACACGACTGAACGCACACACACACACAGAGTAAGAAAACTACCCAAGGCATTTTAGAATCGACAGCTCACAGGCGGTTATCCTGCTTCTCAGGCTGGTTAGAGATAAGAATCCAGACTGCCCCACCGTAGCTACACTTCACATTGGCCTTCCTCGTGTCAAGCAAACCCCCTGCGCTGTAAATGAAGCTGGCTTCTGTTCGCTCTGCTCCTTGGGGGGCAGTGAGTGATCGGTCACAGACCCCCAGAGCTGGAAGGAACCGGATCAGAGCCCCACCCTCCCACAGTGAGGACCAGAGTCAGGGGGTTACGGGGACCCCCGGCCACACGCCCCAGGATGAGAGTGCCAGGGCCACAAGCTAGAGGCTACATCCTGCAGGTTCCAGACCAAAACTCTATCTGCTGACTCTAGATTCTTCTCTGCTGATTAGTTTAGGTAAAACGTGATATGTGTGACATCTGCATCTTAAATGAACCGAAACCCTCAGCTTCTGCTAACTGCTTTATAAAGAGCTCTCCACTGCAGAGATGAATTGTGATGCATCCATACAATGGAACATCACGCTGTAAAAATGAATTCGCATCCCACATCATGATAAGTGTTCTTTACCTATTGTTACTTGAAAAAAGCAATCGCAGAACCAGCCCATTTCTGTGAGTAACAACTATGAGTATGTTCGTTAGTAAAGGCACAGAATAGATCAGGAAAACACACTCCAGTCCCTTGGTGGTTGTTATCCTGAAGCGGCAAGATTATTCAGGATCCCCCGTTTCAAGTCATTCATGATGTAAAACACGTCAAGAGCAAGTATTGCTATCATATCAAAAGGTAAAGTTAAAAGAAAAAGACAATTACCTCTTTCTTGTGCCCCTTTGTGGTAACTATCCTTCCTTTACACACGTCTCTAAAAAGGTGTATTCCGCTCATCATCATGATGTCAATTTCCCCTGGGAGTCAAGCCCCTCAGGTGGAAAGGCACAAGGAGTTTAATGTGGTCCCCACAGCACCCTGGGCTGCACCAAACGAAGACTTTCACCACATGGATGGTACCCACATGAGCACATAGCCAAGTGTGTCAGGACGATCCAGAGTCAAGCTGTGTGTAAGCTAAGGGGTAAATAAATATCCTCAGATGATGCAAGTCACTATTTTAAAGGACAGACAGCAGAAACTGCTGTTAAAGACAGCCAAGGCTCAAACAGGGGCTCCGGACCAACCTAGAGAGGTGGGAAGGGGAGGGAGGTTCCAGAGGGAGGGACACATGTACACCTATGGCTGAGTCCTGCTGAGGTTCTCAGAAAACAACAAAATTCTGTAAAGCAATCATCCTTCAATTAAAAAATACATAAAATTTTTAAAAAGCCAAGGAAGGATTCACTGGAGAGGCAGGATTCGGAGGAACAAACAGAGCTTGATGGCCAAGAGCTGTAAGGGGAGTGGTCTACACTGGAGCATCCCCATACACGTACGTACACACAGAGAGACAGACACACACACCCCCTCACGGTCCAGAAAGGGCTCCAGGTGTGCCGACACCTCAATCTCCCCCTGCCCCAGGGCAGCAGGGTGGGGTCAGCAGGAGGGTAGCTGGACTGCCAGGGCCATCAGACCAGAGCATCCAGCCTTGAGCATCCATTGCCCCAGACCTCAAGATGCCCTTCACAGATGGTGACGTTCATGCGTGCGAACACCTGGAAATGTGTTCCCCAAACCCAGGGGCCTCTGGGAAAGCACCTGAAGACAGCAGGGACGGCAGGAGTGGCTCATAAATTGTTAGGCTCCTTTCACACTTCCTCCTAAGGTTTTCCATCTCCACCCCGATCTTACCCTTTCTAACAGAGTGCCACACTCATCACGCTGTCAGACTCAGGACAGCGGTTAAGGACTCAGGTCTTTTATGAACCACTTTACGTCTTGCCAGCCTCCAATTCAAAGAAATCCATTATTAGGAACCTCAAAAGCACATCTACCCAGGAAATGCAATTACCTTTCCTTTCTTAATTTATAATAACTTTTATTTCTATGATTTAACAGCAGGATTGCCATGCTACTCAAAAAAGATGTAATTGTATGTAAACTGCACTCCATGAGGACTGCCTGGTTTAAGGCCATAAGGTAAATACAGGGCTTAGGTGATAACTACACAGCCAAACCACAAAGCTCCTAGTTTTGTTTTGTTCGAGTTAATGCAAAGCTATAAAAAGCTTGTGTCAGCTGGGGGTTGAGAAGCTCCTTCAGTTTTCGCGGGGGAGGCCTGAGGAGTTGAAGAGCAACACAAAAATGGAACCGGAAAAGAACCTGCCCACACACAGACTCCCTATCACACGACGTGGGAAAAAAGTGTTTCTTACAAGGAAAGAAAAGCACAGCTCGACACAGAGAAGTGTTCCTTTATAATACAAGGAGCTGTGTTTATATCTTGGGAGAAGGTTCATATTCAGCCACCAAATATTTTTTTTAAATAACAAAATGCGACAAAGGTCTCTAAGTAGCTCCAGACACCTAGCTGAGAGGCTGCGAGAGGAAATGAGGAACGATGGAATTCATGGATTTAGGGCTGATCAGCTTAAGAAACATCAAGCTTACAAGGAACGGGCCACCCTTCTTGATCCACCCAAGCCACTTCATCGCTCGCCTGAACACCCCTGGAAACCACCGACACAGAGGAGACAGGCAACGGTAGGAGGTGAAAGCGAGACATGCAGAAGAGATGGGGGGGCGCCAGGCACCGACACCAGCTTTAGGGGCAGACATCCCAACTGAGGGGCATGGGCCTGCCGTGACCGCACAGGACGCGAGGATTGGGCCCAGAGGCCACAGAGGGAGGGGCGGGGCCGCTTCACCCCGGGGAAGAGAGCCAGGCGGCCCGTGCCCTTTGGCTCTCTGTCGCCCCAGGTTTTCAACCTTGGCTGCATGATGGAATCATACGAAGAGCTTCAGAAATGTCTGGGGCCATATATATGGACGCTAGAAAAACGGTACAATGAACCGATTCTATGGGCTCTAGAAACACAGTACAGATGAACCGGTTTTACGGGCTCTAGAAAGATGGTACGATGAACTGATTCGCAGGGCAGCAGTGGAGACGCAGGCATGGAGAACAGACTTATGGACACGGGAGGGGAGGGAGGGAGGGGAGGGGAGGATGGGACGAATGGCAAGAGCAGCCTGGAAACAGGTACCCGCTGTACGTGGAACATTCAGTCAGTAGGAGTCTGCTGAATGACTCAGGGAGCTCAGACCGGGCCCTGTGAGAACCTAGGGGGTGGGATGGGGTGGCGGGCCTAGAGGGAGGGGACACATGTATACCCGGGGCTGATTCGTGTACGGCAGAAACCAACACGACATTGTAAAGCAATTATCCTTCAACTAAAAGTAAATTAAAATTCCCAGTGCCTGACACCCATCTCTGGAGTTTGAAGCAACTGGTCTAGGGTGCCGTCTGGACAGCGGGATTGCTTTTTAAGCTCACCGGGTGATTTCCATGTGCAGTCTAGGCTGTTCAGCCACAGGCACCGCTTTGCAAGTAGGAAGCAAAGGACAGTGAGAGGAAGGGGGCCCTGGAGCAGCACGCTGACCCTCAGATGCACTTCTCAGTCTAACGTGCGTCAGAAACACCTGTGATGGCTGTTTAGTCGCCAAGTCCTGTCCAACTCTATTGTGACCCCAGGGACTGTAGCCCACCAGGCTCCTCTGTCCACGGGATTTCCCAGGCAAGCATACTGCAGTGGGTTGCCACGCCCTCTTCCTCCAGGAGATCTTCCCAACCCAGGGATCAAACTGGAGGCTCTGGCGTCTTTTGCCTTAGCAGGCAGGTTCTTTACCACTGAGCCGCCCAGAAAGTCCAGGAAACACCAAGGGACCTATTAAAAGACAGATTTGGTGGCATTGAAACATGTAAAATATCATGTATGAAACGAGTTGCCAGTCCAGGTTCGATGCACGATACTGGATGCTTGGGGCTGGTGCACTGGGACGACCCAGAGGGATGGAATGGGGAGGGAGGAGGGAGGAGGGTTCAGGATGGGGAACACATGTATACCTGTGGCGGATTCATTTTGATATTTGGCAAAACTAATATAATTATGTAAAGTTTAAAAAAAAAAAAAAGACAGATTTGGATTCAGTAGGCCTTGGGGTAGGGCCTCACCATTGTAATGATGATGTCTCGAGGCAGGGAGTTAGAACAGATCAGAGCCTCCAACATTTGGCTAGAGAAAGAGGTACCACGAGAGGGGTCACCTCTAACGGTGTTATGGCTTAGTCCTTTTCCTTCTTCAATGGCATTGCTGAAGGCACTTTAACTTCACTGGATAACTCAGGACCACCATGGTGGACAGTGATGCCCATGGAAATCAGTGTGCATGAAAGCATCCCCTTCATTACCTGGCCCTGGGATGTGAAGGGCTGAACTGTGTCCTTCCAAACTCAGACCTTGGAGTCCTAACTCCAGTACCAGAGAACATGACTGTTTAGAGACCAGAGCTTTAGCTTTAAACAGGCCACTGAGTTAAAATGAGACGTGAGAACGGGCCGTGATGCAGTGGGACCTAGTGTCCCTATAAGACAAAGACCAGGACAGACAAGATCAGAGGAAGCCATGTGAACACACCGAAGAGCCATCTGCAAGCCAGGGAGAGGGCTCGGGGGGAATCAGTCCCGCCACCAGACCCGTCCGAGCCCTCCCGCCTCCAGAGCTGCGAGAGAACCTCTTGTGGAAGCCTCCCCGTCTATGGCAGTGTGCCTAGGCATTCCTGGCAAACTAACACGGTCAGGGGAGAGGGGAGATGGGTGCTGGTTCACGTGTCTACTTTGGACGATGTGTCCGACTTATGTTGTCACCAGCAGGACTGACTTTCTTACCTCTAGCTTCCTCCTTCCCTGGTCTACGTGTCTCTTAAATCGCGGCTGGCAGAAGGCAAGGTAACCGTAACTGTCAGGCCTTCCAGAAGTATCCAGTGGAGTCAGACTGTCTGGTTTAGAACCCCAGCTCTGCCACGCACCTGCCCTGGGACTTAAGAGAGGGTTCACAGGACAACAATCTAGTTTCTGACAGTGAGCCTTTGGTGAGAAACAGGCTCTCATTTCTCTGATATCTGGTTTTGTATCCAAAGCTCCCCCAAACCCACCCTCTGCTTCCTCTCCCCTCCTCTCAGCTGGATTCCAGGCAGATAGAAAAGGTTGCCTGATTAAGTGACCCCCACGTAGATTTTATGCACAGCTCCACACTTCTCTCTCCCTGTGTCCTCCCAGCTGATGGGCAAGAGTGATTTTCCAGAAAACTGACAGAATGTTAACGTTGCTTTTTACAGAATTAAAATCTTTCAGCCAAACTTTCTCAGAAATAAAACCTCATGGATGTTGCATTCTAGATTCCTCTGCTGCTACTGCTAAGTCGCTTCAGTCGTGTCCGACTCTGTGCAACGCCATAGAGGGCAGTCCACCAGGCTCCGCCATCCCTGGGATTCTCCAGGCAAGAACAGTGGAGTGGGCTGCCATTTCCTTCTCCAATGGATGAAAGTGAAAAGTGAAAGTGAAGTCACTCAGTTATGTCCGACTCTTAGTGACCCCATGGACCGCAGCCCACCAGGCTCCTCCATCCATGGGGTTTTCCAGGCAAGAGTACTGGAGTGGGGTGCCATCGCCTTCTCTGCTAGATTCCTCTAACCTTTCAGAATCTTCCAGAAGTAAATTCCAGTGCTTTTTTTTTTTTTTTTGCAATGACCTTGCCTCCAATGAGCAGTCTTGTGGTCTTTCTGGCCTCCCAGGAAGCCAACCTCCTCTCTGCCTTGCAATTTTTCACCACAAAAGCTGTGAGCCATTTCACTAGAGGGAAATTCCAAAGTGAAACATGGACACGTTACCGCAAGTGATGCCAAGTGGAAGCAGAGAGAAGGGACAGCTGGAAGGAAAGTCGTGGCCTGGTCCCCGTGCCGCCTCTTAGACGGGCTCCAGCCTCAGAAGGAATCTTGCTGAACACAAGCAGGACGCTATGAGAACTGCATTTGTCAATCTGTCGACCCTCACAAACTTAGCTTGCCTTTCATTTAACCTCTGTTCAGCTGAGTCAGTTAAAACGGCTGGTTACCAAGGTCACAGGCTCCCACGTGACTTTGACAGAAACTTTTTCAGTGACTAAAAAATATAACTTATTTAGCTATTTGGTGTATAGGAAAAATCCAATGCCATGGAAACTAACCTTTCAAGTAAACACATAAAAATTCGTTTTGAGAAATTGTTGTTTAGTCACCAAGTCGTGTCCGCCTCTTTTTGCGACCCCATGAACTGGTAGTCCATCAGGCTCCTCTGTCCATGGGATTCTCCAGGCAAGAATACTGGAGTGGGTTGCCATGCCCTCCTCCAGGGGATCTTCCCCACCCAGGGATGGAACCCGGGTCTCCTGCATTGGCAGGTGGATTCATCACCACTGAGCCAGCTGGGAAGCCCTTATTGAGGCATAATTATATCAGATTAGATTCATCTATTTTAAGTGCAAATTGAGTTCTGACAAACGTATGCAGCTGTGTAACCACCAGCGCAATCAGGACACAGACTGTTTTTATCACACAGGAAAGCGCCCTGAGCCCTCTACACCACTGTGTGCGGCGTCTTAGAAACAGCTTTTCCTCACCTGGCGTCGTCTCCACAGGATGCTCCCTTATCAAGCGTTTGTGCCTGGATCTCTCTCCTTTCCTCCGCCCACAGCACTCAAGCGTTTGTGCCTGGATCTCTCTCCTTTCCTCCATCCACAGCACTTTTTACTTTCCTAACATGTCAGGTGGCGCATGCCAACATCTTCCTCCTTCCCTTTCTCCAAAACACCATGCGGCCTGCTCCCCTCTCCTCAGAATGTTCCCTTTCAATAGTTCTTTCCTTCTTCCCCCACACTCAGTGTCCAAAGGCATCACTCTCTAGGCGTCTCCGTGATCTTTATGGAATCAAAGGTGTGGCACTGGTAAAAGGCAGTGCAGAGTTTAAGTTCAACAGTTTAATTACCGATGTGCACAGTGCAACTGAGCCATGCCATGATACTTTTCAGCCATAAAAGGAAAAGTGGGATGTTGCAACTGTGATTGGGGGTACTCATTGGTGAAAATGACTCCTCCTCCAGGTTCCTCTAGATGTGTGTCCCTCACCCAAATATACACACTATCGTTTGATTTTTGAGTGTGCAATTTTCCACTGTAGAAATTCAAAGCTCACAAGTTTATGGAGAGCTGGCTCTGAGTCAAAGCATGTGATGATGAATATGCAAGCTGGGAATCAGCAAAGTATGGAATTAGGAATGGTGGGCCATCCGCCAAGGCAACCCTGGGATTACTCAGCTGGCAGAGGAAGGCCAGACTTGGGAACACGTAGACAAGCGGCAGTAAGTTAGCTTAACTACTTGCAGTAAAACCAGCTTCTGACAAGTCACATTCACTCGGAGAATCACTTAAGGGAAGATGACTGGAAATAAAGTTCCAGCTCAACAACAGCTATGATTGATTCCTCAAGATCAGGAAACCAAGTCACAATCGAAACCGCTCGGGCCAGAGACCAGATACAAGAAAATACGGCCACACAAAAGTGCAGGCCCCAAAGATGAAGCTGACTCAACGTCCCCAACATGACCTCCTTGAGGACTCAGACCCCTGGACGAGGTCACATGCGAATGGAGAAGCCCACTCCCATCTTCAGGTTAAGATGGCTCTTCAGAAGTTGGCAGACTTTTCCCGGAGAAGGGCCAGACGGTAAATATCTGAGACTGGGGGCTAAGTAAGGTCTGTTGCTTACTTTAACCCTTTCAAAAACATAAGGGACTTCCTGAGTGGTCCCCTGGTTAAGAATCTTCCACCTGCCAATGCAGGGGACATGGGTTCAAGCTCTGGTCCGGGAAGACTCCACCTGCCAGGAAGACACTAAGCCGCTGCCCAGCAACTACCGAGTCTGCACCACAACTGCTGAGCCCACGTGCCCAGAGCCCACGCTCAGCAACCAGAGAAGCCACCACGGGGGAAGCCCAGACATCTCAACTGGAGAGGAGCCCCGCTCACCGCAACTAGAGGAAGCCCTCGCGGCAGTGAGGATCCAGCACGGCCAGAATTTATTCTTTAAAAAAAGGTAAAAAATATTCTTAGATCGTGGGTTGCATAAAGACCAATCCCCGCTTTATACCAAATTTCCAGAGCCAGATCCCAGTGCAGAGGGCCCTCCGGCTTCCCACCAGTTCTGTGCAGCAGCAGCAGCAGCAGCCACTGGGCTAGCAGATGCCCCTGCCATTCCCAGAAGACTATGAATGAGGGCCTCATGCCAGCAAGGGCGAATGCCAGGGAAACTCCCAGAGTAGTGGGCAAGCGGTGTAAAGGCAGAGAACGGATAAGGCTAGAATGGATGTGGTTCAAGTCTCTGAAATCACAAAGGGCACAGAAAGATGACCTAGTTCACATTCTAATACCCTGAACGAGGAGGCAACATATCTGCCCTTCCAAACACTGATGCCTGCTTTTGACTCACACGGATCACACCTTGAAGCTGGAAAGATGTCCTCTGCTTGGTGGTGGTGGTTCAGTCGCTAAGTCGTGTCTGACTCTCTTCAACCCTGTGAACTGCAGCCTGCCAGGCTCCTCTGTCCATTGGATTCTCCAGGCAAGACTACTCGGGTGGGTTGCCATCTCCTTCTCCAGGGGATCTTCCCCACCCAGGGATCGAACCTGCAACTCCCGCATTGCAGGTGGATTCTTTACCATGAGCCACCAGGGAAGCCTGTCCTTTGCTTGAAATTAAATATGTAGACGTAACATGGCTCTGTCCTCTATAGGCTGAAAACAGACTGTCCAGAAGGTTTAGAAACATTTATGAACACAGACCTGGGCTGTATTATTTGGAGAGTCAGGGTAGCAGGAGGGGTTTGCCTTTTCGTGACACTCTGCTTAAAGTCACTGCTGGGAAGTGTGGGGTGACCCTGCTGAGGTGAACTGGGTCCCTACGAGTTATCTGTTCCTAGGTGGTCAATTCTGATGCTGCCTCGCAGGACACGGCCAGAGAATTCACTTTCTCTTCGTAATGCTTTACATTCCAGCAATTCTTAGAAGCAAGGGGCTTGTGGCACGTGCTAGCGTCCTGCTAGCAGAAAAAAAAAAACGCATTAGTTACTACTATCCCCAGCTTCTCGGGTCCCTGGCCTGGAGCTGCGGGGCTTCTCTTGCTGAAAGGATACAGCTGGGCCACAGGAAATTAAGCTTTTAGCTCCCCAAATGTGACATCGGTTGTGTGCCAAAGATAATCGTCTTATAAATGTCCCCAAGGACATCTTCGGCTCGAAATCCCTTTACTGAAAAATCAATGGAATGAAAATCCATGCATTCCTTGAGGGCAGAGATTTTGGGGTTTTTTTTCCTGCCTTATTCACATATATTTTTTTTTTTCAGAGTAAAAACAACTCCTGTTTATATACTACATACATATTTGAAGTGCTTGGCACATAAGTAACCTCTGAATAAGTGAACGAAATTGTTGGTAAAACTTTGAAACTGGTAAATGACTTTAAGGAAAAGAACCTGGCGTGGCAGGAGAGAAGCTGCAGATAGTACAGCTGATTATCTTTCATCCTCCAAATAAAAAGCAATAAACAAACAAACAAACAAAAGCAAACAGAGTGCACAGAGACCTGGGTTCTCCAGCTAGTCAGCCACGGCCTGCATCTGCAGTTCCGCTAATGCTCTGACGTGGCACGGGTCCCATCACGCAGGAGGGTAGTGAAACTTGCAGAAGCTGTATGGCTGACAGTTAAACCGCTGACTGAAAGGCAAAGTACCACCCGAGAAGACGGGGTGCTCTAGAAGAAAGAGTACTTGCTTTTTCCGGGTGCACCCACCTCCCAGCTTCACTTAGAAAAGAGGAAGTGAAGTGAATATAGAAAGTCGGGCGTCGACAACTCTGGGGACAATGAGTAGCACCTGGACCTGGTCCCAAAGGACACCGGTGACCGCAAGGCCTTTCGTGGTCAGTTTGCTGGTCCATTGTTTCCTATCGTTTTGTCTTGATCCGTAGAGAATGAGTGAGAAGTGAGAGAACTTTGCCTGGGCCAACATCCTCTACCATGCCTCCTCCCCGCCCCGGACACCTGCTCAAGCTAAATAACAGGGTGTGGGAGTGAGAGAGACCCCCTTTAAAGCTGTGACCCAGCACTGCTTCCAAGCCAGCATCCACGGGGCATCATACCAGGTGGAACTGCGCATGTCCTCATCAGCTATTATTTAAAGTAACAAGCTCACGGAGTGAGCTAGGCCTGCCCGAGTCAGCTCCCGTAACACATCTGCAACTCAAGTGAAGCAGGTCAAGGTGGGAACTCATGCAAACAGCAGCAGCATCTCAGAGGGGCAAGTAATCCGTTTCTAGAAGAAAAAAAAAAAATGCTAGAAAAGGAGACATACTCGGATAGCAACAGAAGTTCTGGGAAGACCTAAAAGATCACATTTCTTTGCTTCCTGGTAACATTAACATTTGTCCACTCGTGCACATGCAGACAATGCGCGTGGACTCCGTCCAGGTGGAGGACTAGCCTCTGAGGCTACAGTCGTGGATGAGAGGACAGATGATTCAGGGACTTCACAAGCTAACCATCCAGTGGGAACAAGAGGCTCCCTCCAACACATCCTTGATTCTGGCGGCTTGGCACGAAGCCACGCCCACCCGTCCCCTGCTCTGTTCTTCTAGACACTGGGACCACCTCCTCCTTATGGTAAGAATACAGATGGTCGTCAGAAAGATACAATGCTCTTTCCAACAGTTACTCAGGGCCACCCTCGGAGCCGATCCTGAGCTATGCTGGCCACAGGATGGGAGGCAGAAGGCAGAGACCAGAACTGAGCTGAGGACCTGACTGCCGGTCTCTGCCAGTAAGTCCCTTCATGACCCTGGACAGACAGCAACCTTCTACGAGCCTCTAAAATGGGGGTAGCTATGCCTGCCGCCTGCTTTTATAGTTACATGAATTGAGGACATCGTGTAGTCAGGTAGGAGGGAGGAAGCAAAAGATACCCTTTTTGTAATTTTCCCAAGGCGCTAGATTTCTGGGCTAGCCTACATTTGGAAAAGCATCTAAAAACAGCTGACGTGTGACTGCTGTATAAACACCCTCAGGGTTCCTGGCTATGGTCTGAATTTGCTTTTTCAAAAATTTCGACTGTCAAGTTCAAAACTCAGCAGATGTCCACAGAGCACACAGTACGTGCGCTCAGGACGCAGGATGAGGGGAGACACAAGCAGTGAGCCCGAGGGGCCGTGTCCATCGAAGGCTTCCTGCGTGCACCAGTTCATCTTCCCTGTAACCCTGTCACTCCAGTACTAACACGGTCCTCACATATTCCAAGGAGAACACTAAAACAGAGACTGAGGAATGTTCGAGGTTATAGAACAGGCGGTAGAGCCTGAGTTCAAACCGGGGCATAGGGTTTCTATCCTATGCATGTTTGACACAATCAAAGCCCTGTGTAGGAACTCAGGGACTTGGCAGAGAGGATCTTCTCCAGCCTTGCCTCCAATGGAGCCTTAGCTAGAGTCCTGGGCTCTCTGTCTGGTATTGCTGCTCTAATTAAGCGACCTTCTTGCTCTCCAATTTCCAAGTAAACACATTTGCAGAAATATCACGTTAACTTCCATAATCTAACAGGATTTGGCAATGCTACTGCATTATCTTGAAGTGGGAGTTTTTGCATCCCAGTGTCATTATTTCCCACGGGAACGTGACCCTAATGAGACACCACTGATGGGCCTAATAGAGCTGAGGGCCCCCACTGGAGGTCTGTAAGCCACAAAGCTGAGGATCAGAGCTAATGCAACTTAAACACAAACCCTTCTGTTTAAAAAAAAATCACTTAAAAACAACTAAGTCCATAAAGCCATCCCTAGCTGCTTCTAATCTCTTCCCCCATCACTGATAATCTAAACTACACAACTTTGAACTCAGTCATGTACACTGTATATCGGTTACAGTTAGAACCCTTGGTCGAAAAATCAATTCTGGAAAACCTGAGCAGAGACTGCTTACATGTTTTCTAGGACTATTTTAAGCACATATTAGATGCTCAAATCCTTAATCGGCTCATGTATCCGAAGTGTTAACTAGCATGCTTATTGGATACAGACGCAAGTTGATGTCTTAATGTTTCCCACACTCAAATGTATTTTCTGGTTTTAAAAAAGCCTTTAACATGTCATTTTACTGATGAGACCCAACGGTTCAGCTGTAAAAATAATCCACCTTCCAATGCAGGAGACCCAGGTTTGAGCCCTGTTCCAGGAAGATCCCCTAGAGAAGGTAAAGGCAACCCACTCCGGTATTCTTGCCTGGGAAATCCTGTGGACAGAGAGCCTGAAGGGCTATGGAGTGAAGAGTCAGACGTGACTTAACAATTAAATAACAAAAAGTAAACCCAAACATTTTGTTTAAAAATTACATGGTTTGGGAGCAGGAAAAAACTAATAGCCACAGAGGGTAAATACCATGATAACTTTATGTGCTTGGGTAGAATAAATTTACAGCCTAGATAAGTCACATGAACTGTGAAATCTTAACTGCTGGTAAAAGATATGCTCTGCCGTATGTCAGATTATAACACTGAGTGAATGTGTCCTTTAAGCTGCCAAAGGCATTCATTCACAATTTCATCAACTTCAGGGACTTGGCTCAAAGCACAATGGGGTAGAGTCTCTAGAGACAGAAACTGTGATTAAGATGAAAGAAATCCTACAAGGAAGGAAAGCTCTCCATGCATGAACCAATTCTGTGTATAATGATAATAAAAAGTCAATTGTTTGAGACAGATCAAGGGCAATGGTAACTCAGAAAACCACCGTGGTTACGGTGGATGCTGGCATTACCAACTGCTTGAGTTTGTATCTATTTAAAGTTATAGTCTCCCTTACTTAGATCCCAGATCTGGAAGTTCAGGCTTCTCTGTAGACACCTCCAGGATGATGAAAGGGCCCAGGCTTTGAAGTCAGACAAACCTGGGCCCTCACGTGTGTTAACTTTGCAACTCTGGGCAAGTGGACTAAAGCCCAGAGCTTCAGTTCCCTCTGTACAACAGACACCCACACGCTACAGAGTGGCTTTGAGCATCAGCTATATGTACATAAAGTGCATAGGACTGTGCTGAATATACAGTAAATCCTCCAGCTGTCATCTAATATAAGGTTAAAGTGGAAAGAGGCTGCTTAGGTAAAACCATGGAAAACAGCTGTACACAGGTAGTGGTAGGGTCCAGGACAAATATTATTCCCATCCCATCATTCTCTCTCCCATATTATGATACTTAAGTCTCCATATACTTTCAGGAATAATGGTAGATCAGATTTATAACTCACATCTACCAAATTCGTTTACTTATTTAATATTAAACTCATCCTCCATGCCAATGATTTTTCAAAAGTCAGTGTTTAAAAAATAATCACTTTCTACAATTCAGGAGTGACTTCTGGGACTCATTCTCTTGTGCAAAAATCCTTTCACAAGAGACTTCTGTTAAAACTGGGGTTCTATGCAGTCAGACACGCTTCCCTCAGCTTAATTAAGGGTCATCCAACAGTTAACGAGTGCAGCTTCCTGGAAGGCTGGCTCTTTCTCTGGTTTTATGTCATTGTGGTAGAAGGACCAACTACCCACTCAGCTGTGGAGGCCTCTGGGCTCCTGAGGACCTGTCCAAATGGGACTGCACCGTGACTCGCATTGAGACACTAGTTTCCATGGCAGCCCTTCAAGCCTTAATGCACATCTCATTGACATGCAAGTTCTGGATCAGGAGGGCTGGGCAGGGCCCCAAGACAATATGAGCTCCCAGATGACGCCTGTGCCAATTTCCAGACCACACCGGGAGGAGCAAGGGTCTCCAGGGCCAAGACGACAGGATTCACAAACCAATCAGTACACAGCATCCCTCCGTCGTCGGGGTTCAAAACAGGGACAGCAGCTTCCAGCTGACTGTCTCCATGGAGTTACTGAACGATGGAAGTTGTGTGAAGTCAGTGAAATACACTTAGAACTCTGAGAGGAAAACCAGAGAGACAATATTCACAGGGACCTTTTTCTCCAGCTGAAAACATCCTCCCATCCCTCCAAGCTCTTTTCTCCTAGAAAGATATCCTTTTTGTTAGCTCTTATAACCCGTTTGAGTAGCCGTTAATGAAAACACATCAGGACGCTGCTCATGTCATTGTGGTAGAAGGACCAACTACCCACTCAACTGTGGAGGCCTCTGGGCTCCTGAGGACCTGTCCAAATGGGACTGCACCGTGACTCGCATTGAGACACTAGTAAGAGTGTCTCAGACTCGCCTGTAAGAGTCTCAGTGTAGGAAAAAACACTGCACTGTTTTTCAAAGTTTGGCAGGGGGAGCAGTGTGGAAGTGATGGTAACAGCGTAACGAAAGAAATCAGCTTAGAAGGCTAATCAGGCACTCACGGTTTCTGAAAATTGGACATGCATTCTGTAACTGTCTTTGACTTATGGGCAGTCAGAGACCAAATAATGAGCAAACCATCTCAGGGACACGTTCCATGTTAAATCAAGGTTTTATGCTGTGGTGATAGGGAGGAAATGCATCCTAAGAAACAGTGTGGATGAAACACAGGGCTGGAGCCAGGCAGAATCCTGAAGCCGCCGCCACCAGCTCAGGTCCCCGGCTGGGCGGACCTTGCTTACCCTGTTAACTTCTCCAAGACTTTACCTGCCAACTGAACCACACTCCAGTCCTCCCTACTAACTCACATTTCTGTTCAGTGTTTACCGCCCATGGCTCAGAGAATCCCTTCCCAAGGATTCACAGGACTGTTGCCTCCCTGAAGTGATCACTGTCAAGCTGTTGCCAACAGATTTCTAAAGTGTGGTCTGTGATGTGGCTGGTGGTGCTTTTGTACCTCTAAACTGACCAGCCCTGAAACCACCCACACCTGGGCCTTAAAGCATATGCAGCTTTTTGCAGCTGAGACCATGAAGAGTCATCTGCTACCACATCATTAAGGCGACGTCTGTCTCTTTCACGTTCACTTTTGAGGATTATCTTGTTATCCTGTACTGCCCAGGATTGATTCTGGCACCTAGACAGTGCAGGATTTGGGGAGATGGAGTCTGCTGGGAGTGTGTGATCCCCGGACCTCGAACACTACACCTTTAAAACGCAGGCAACTCGCACGTCTTTGTGGATGCGTGCCTCCTTCCGGTGAAGGCACAGGGACAGTGCCCGTGGTCACCGATGGTGACAGCGAACCGCCCCTCACGCTCAGAGAGCTGCACGCAGGGAACGCTGATTTCCCTCACAACCGCCTGGGGCGGTATTCCTATCAGAGACGCCCTGGCTCTCATCACATTTGTTTTTAACAAGCACCCAGGTGATCTGCGGATCGAATTTTCAGGAAGACGGATCCTCTTCCGTGACTCAACGATCTTGACGCTTTTGGCTTGTACGGAGCCACCTTATCCACCACCCGCCCAGAGGCCGTGACAAAGTTACACTCTGTCCAGGCAGAAGGTCAACAGAGAACCAAGGACTAAGGATTTCCTTGTTGACTTTGTATGTTCAAAACAAAACGCAAGCGCAACCACTCATCTTGGCTATGCCTCACTATGCCGCACCGCGTACCCCACAGTCCCATCCCCTTTCTTCATGAAACTGGCAACCTTTTCTCCAACCACCACGCCAGCACGCAGGGGAGCGGAAAACCACCGCCCTCGGCTTCTGAGAGCAGAAACTCCAGGTTCGGACACTCAGTTGCCCGTGGTTGCTCTGGCTCAGAAACCATACACACAAGAAAAAAAAAGTGTGCACCAGAGAGGACGGAGCACCCCACCGGTGGCCGCGGTCCGCGAGCGCGCCTCCAGGCCCCTCCTGCGGGCGCCGCCTCCCCGACCAGCCCGGGCGCGCGCCAGCCGGGTCATCCGAGCCCCGGGGCTTACCTGAAACACGTGGTGAGCTCCCCCGAAGGCTTCAGACACGGATACTTGGTCGTGGCGATGTTGTTTTCCGAGCAGACTTCTCTGAAAAAGTTAGGGGAACTTGGTTGGCCGCTCCGCGCGAGAGCGGCCGGCAATGCGCGCCGGGCATCCGCGTCCTGCGCGCCGAGGCGGCTCCGGTCCCCGAGCGCGGATGCGGGGAGGACCCCGAAGTCCGGGCCTGGCGAGGGTCCCACGCAGCGAACCCGGCCCCCAAGAAAAAGAAGAGGTGCAGAAGCGGGACTCTGACGGCGGCAGAAGGGCGGCGCGCGGTGTCACCGAGCCCCGAGCCCCGGAGCCCAGGGTGTGCGCACGGAGGCGCCTACCCCGGAGTTTACGAAGCTTTCCTTCACCCAGGAGGGGTGAGCGCCGGGGGAAACCGAGAGCGCGCGGGGCACCGGCGGGATGGGATGGGGCGAGGGTACCGCCTACTCCCCGAGAGCCGGGAGCGCACGCAGCAGGGACCCGCAGCGCGAACCTGTCGCCGTCGCCCGGCTCCTCGCGGTAGCTCCACGCGTGTCCCAGCGCCAGGAGTAGCAGCAGCGGACCCAGGCTCCTGCCCAGCCGGCCCCTCGCCGCCCCTGCCCGGCTCGGAGGCGGCGGCACCATCGGGGACGCTCGCGGCTTCTTGGCGGCGCTGGCCGCCTCTCCAGCCCTGCGCCCGGCTCCTCCGCGCGCGCCGCCGCCTGTCTGTCCCCGGCGGGGGGCGCCCGAGGCCGGGGGCGTCGGAGCCACCTGCGCACCGCGCAGGGCTGCGGAGCTCGGGACGGTAGGGAGGTCGGGCTCGGGGCTGAGGCGCAGGGGCGCCAGCCGGGCAGCGGAGCTGGGACGCTGGGCCCGCGGGGTCCGGGCGGTGTCGCTTCCGAGGCTCAAGCCGGACAGACGGACGCGCTCCGCTCGGCTCTGGGCGGCGCCCTCCCCGCCGGCCCCTTCCTTCGCTGGGCGCCGCGCGCGGCGTGCGGAGCGCGGGCGGCCGCTGGCATTTTACCCCAGGGTCGCCGAGCCGGGGCGGGGGAGGAGGCGGGGGGCAGAGGGCTTAACACGCCTCCTTCCCGTGGTGGGCTGGCTTCCAAGGACGCGGGTCAGGCCCGTGTTTTGCCTCCCGCCCCTCGAGCGTCTACACTGCCCGCCCCCGCCCCCCCGCTCCATCTCCTTCTTAGAAGGGAGGACTCAGGAGGTGAAGGCGGCCCCAGACCTGAAACTAGAGCGTGTCTGTTTCCAGTCCCTTAGCCCTCCGGTCAGACAAGTAATGAGCTCTGGTCAGCCCTTTCCGAGGACTGTGAAACAGATAACCAGCCCAAGTTCGATGCATAAAGCAGGGCACTCAAAGCCGGTGCTCTGGGACAACCCAGGGGGATGGGGTGTGGTGGGAGGGGGCTCAGGATGGGGGACACATGTACACCGTGGCTGGTTCATGTCGATGGCAAAACCACCACAACAATGTAAAGTGATTAGCCTCCAATTAAATTAATTTAAAAAAACCCTCTTGCTTTAATGCTGTTTCACACCATGCAAACAGGCGAGAGCTGGAAACTCCTGGAAGATCAGGTGAGACACTGAAGGGCCGGCTGGTTAACTCAGGGCTGTTAAGAGGTCTCCTGAAACCCCCGGGCTGCGGGCCATTAATTGGGGTCAGCTGGTGTACCCACGTGTAACTCGTAGGCCTCTGTATCTTCACACTTGGTTGCCCATTCGGCGTTTCAGTGCCTGCCTGTTAGAGAGTAACTCCTGACATAAGCGTGCCCCACTGAGCCAGCCGCAGTCGTTGCAGCCTAGAAACGAGGTTGTAATGCCCAGCCTCTAACAAACCCGTGGTTTCTGCAGATTTCCTGAGGAGGAGAAAAGACAGCTTGATCACAGGATACTAGGGTTCTCATGGGCTAGGTGAGCAGACGTTTTGATTCAAAACATTCTGGGCCACTGAGAATCACCCTAGGTGTCTGACATTTTTTAAAGCAGTGGTACCCTCATTGTTCTGTAGAATGTTTTTGTATTTTCCAAAGGCTTTTCACATTTATGACTTTATTTGATACCATATCCCTTGAAACTAGGAGTCCGACTTCAGCAAGGTGGGTTTTTTTTTTTTTCCTGCAAAACTTACACAGGCATCAGATCGGATCAGTCACTCAGTCATGTCCGACTCTTTGCGACCCCATGAATCGCAGCACGCCAGGCCTCCCTGTCCATCACCAACTCCCGGAGTTCATTCAGACTCACGTTCATCGAGTCAGCGATGCCATCCAGCCATCTCATCCTCTGTCGTCCCCTTCTCCTCCTGCCCCCAATCCCTCCCAGCACCAGAGTCTTTTCCAATGAGTCAACTCTTCCCATGAGGTGGCCAAAGTACTGGAGTTTCAGCTTTAGCATCTTTCCTTCCAAAGAAATCCCAGGGCTGATCTCCTTCAGAATGGACTGGTTGCATCTCCTTGCAGTCCAAGGGACTCTCAAGAGTCTTCCCCAACACCACAGTTCCAAAGCATCAATTCTTCGGCGCTCAGCCTTCTTCACAGTCCAGCTCTCACATCCATACATGACCACAGGAAAAACCATAGCCTTGACTAGACGGACCTTTGTTGGCAAATAATGTCTCTGCTTTTGAATATGCTATCTAGGTTGGTCATACCTTTCCTTCCAAGGAGTAAGTGTCTTTTAATTTCATGGCTGCAGTCACCATCTGTAGTGATTTTGGAGCCCAGAAAAATAAAGTCTGACACTGTTTCCACTGTTGCCCCATCTATTTCCCATGATGGCAGAGTACAAATCAGACTTGATTTGAAATCAAACAAAAGAAGTGAATTTTCATATGGTCAGGAGACACTTCAGAAACTTGTAAAACCTGACTGCTGCTGCTGCTACTGCTAAGTCGCTTCAGTTGTATCTGACTCTGTGGGACCCCATAGATGGCAGCCTACCAGGCTCCCCCTTCCCTGGGATTCTCCAGGCAAGAACACTGGAGTGGGTTGCCATACAGTGACCATCAAAAGTCAGAAAGAAAGAAAAAAACTGGATTCAAACCCAGGATGCCTGGCTTCCAAGGTCAGTGATTTGGGCAAGTGACCTTTCTGAAACTTAGTTTTCTCATCTGTGAAATAGAGAAAACTCCCTATAAGTGTTTACGAGTAATGAATAAGGTAATGCATATGACGCATTTCACAGTGGCTGGTGTATATACATCGAGTGCTCAGTAGACATTAACTGTTATCATTTTGAACCTAAATGATTGTATTACATAGGATTTTCAGTTTTAACGTTTTAACTTTCTGTTTTTAGATAAATAGGAGTTTATTTCACAATAGCTGTTTGAGTTCCTAAAGAGATACCCCTCTAAGCACGCGAAAAAGAAACCCATCTTAGAGGCTGTAAAATTTGTGTCACTTTAGAGGCCATTCTTGGGAGGGTCTATTTTTATTTTCTTACCTGTTACTCTATTTTTACATCCAGCTGTCTTTTTTCTCCTCTTTACTCATTTTCTGAATGTTGAGCTTTAGGCCAACTTTTTCACTCTCCACTTTCACTTTCATCAAGAGGCTTTTTAGTTCCTCTTCACTTTCTGCCAGAAGGGTGGTGTCATCTGCATATCTGAGGTTATTGATATTTCTCCCGGCAATCTTGATTCCAGCTTGTGTTTCTTCTAGTCCAGCATTTCTCATGATGTACTCTGCGTATAAGTTAAATAAGCAGGGTGACAATATACAGCCTTGACGTACTCATTTTCCTATTTGGAATCTGTCTGTTGTTTCATGTCCAGTTCTAACTGTTGCTTCCTGACCTGCATACAGATTTCTCAAGGGGCAGATCGGGTGGTCTGGTATTCCCATCTCTTTCAGAATTTTCCAAGTTTATTGTGATCCACACAGTCAAAAGCTTTGGCATAGTCAATAAAGCAGAAATAGATGTTTTTCTGGAACTGTCTTGCTTTTTCCATGATCCAGCAGATGTTGGCAATTTGATCTCTGGTTCCTCTGCCTTTTCTAAAACCAGCTTGAACATCTGGAAGTTCACGGTTCACATATTGCTGAAGCCTGGCTTGGAGAATTTTGAGCATTACTTTACTAGCGTGTGAGACAAATACAATTGTGCGGTAGTTTGAGCATTCTTTGGCATTGCCTTTCTTTGGGAACTAAGATCATGGCATCCGGTCCCATCACTTCATGGGAAATAGATGGGGAAACAGTGGAAACAGTGTCAGACTTTATTTTTTTGGGCTCCAAAATCACTGCAGATGGTGACTGCAGCCATGAAATTAAAAGACACTTACTCCTTGGAAGGAAAGGTATGACCAACCTAGACAGCATATGCAAAAGCAGAGACGTTACTTTGCCAACAAAGGTCTGTCTAGTCAAGGCTATGGTTTTTCCTGTGGTCATGTATGGATGTGAGAGCTGGACTGTGAAGAAGGCTGAGCGCCGAAGAATTGATGCTTTGGAACTGTGGTGTTGGGGAAGACTCTTGAGAGTCCCTTGGACTGCAAGGAGATGCAACCAGTCCATTCTGAAGGAGATCAGCCCTGGGATTTCTTTGGAAGGAATGATGCTAAAGCTGAAACTCCAGTACTTTGGCCACCTCATGTGAAGAGCTGACTCATTGGAAAAGACTCTGATGCTGGGAGGGATTGGGGGCAGGAGGAGAAGGGGATGACAGAGGATGAGATGGCTGGATGGCATCACTGACTCGATGAACGTGAGTCTGAGTGAACTCCGGGAGTTGGTGATGGACAGGGAGGCCTGACGTGCTGCGATTCATGGGGTTGCAAAGAGTCGGATACGACTGAGCGACTGAACTGAACTGAACTGAACTGAACTTACTCATTTTGCTTTTCTACTGTTGTAATTGTGGATGTTCTACATGACATCAGTTACCTCATTAAACAGTTAATAAGCCATATATGGGAACAGGGAGCTTTCCTGAGGCAGTAATTTAAGCTGTAGATAATAAAAGCAAAATCAAATCTGTTGATTTGGGAGGAGTCGATCTGGGAGTCGAGGAGCTGACTTTAAGGCCTCCTTATTTTCAGCCCCGCCAATGAGCCCAGATGAGAACGAGGTTTCTGAAGACGTGCTGGGGTCCGGCACACGGGCCAGGTTTGCCTGGGGAGGAAACCCTGAGGCTGGGTGGCCAGAGGGCGTGTCTGGAAGAGCAGAGCTGGGGCAGAGACCTTTTGAAAACCTTTGCCTCGAGACCTGGTATTTAAACCCACTGGTAGCTACGGACCGCACAAGACATTTCTTGAGGGGCTGGGCTGGAAAGCACAGCAGAGTGGAAAGCAATGTGGATGTCCTGGACGCATTCCGGTCCCCTGGAAAGTTAAACACGCCTGTTAAAGACAAAACCTGAGTTAGCTCAGGCTGTAGCCTACATGGGAGACGTGAGACTGCAGCTGAGTGTGGCAGGGACCTCCAGGGGCTTGGGCTTTTCTCTCCTGATACCCTAACTCATCTCCCCCACTGATGTGCCCCATTCCCTCACTTATGAAACATGGGCTGAGAGGACACACCTCCTGCCTCTCTCATGGGAGTGTTATAAAGATTAATGATGCAGCCCTCAGTGCTCCTGGAGGGAGGCTCTGTACAACTGTTAACTTTTCAGCATACCGCTCTCCGTGATGTTTTCCATATAGACCTGTCAGCTTCCCTGAAACATAGCAGAGAGTGGATAGTTATACAATTTACCGTGTCCTAGGGATGTGAGGCTGTGCCAAGGGCTTCAATACAGACTGAGCTGTAAGTTCCACTCCCGGGGGGACCAGCTATTGTTAAGGGCTTCTGAGCGTTGTCCGGGGGAGGGCTGACTGGCTGGAGAATACAGGGGCCAGCATACACAAGCAACGTGAAGCAAGAAAGGAAAAAAACTAGGCCACTGGTCACAGGGTATCCTTTGAAATAAGAAGCATGGCTTCTTCCACTCATTTTAAAACATTTTTAACTTTTATTTTTTCAACTGAGGCAGATGGACGTATAATACGGTAGTTTCAGGTATACAGCATGATTTAGTATGTTATTTATAGCAAAACGATAACCGCAAAAAGTCTGGTTAACATCCATCACCACACAAAGGTACCATTTTTTTTTCTTGTGATGAGAACTTTTAAGATCTTCTGTGTTTACTCTAGCTGTCAAATGGGCATGGTAACCCACTCCAGTGTTCTTGCCTAGGAAACCCCATGGACAGAGGAGCCTGGCAGACTACAGTCCATGGAGCTGCAAAAGAGTCAGACATAACTTACTAAGCAACAACAAATGGTGTGGAGCAGAGTAGCTAAAGCAATTAGGGCAAAGGGGAAGATCAGGGGCGCGAAATAAAAAGAAGCTGAAGGACGTTAGTTTGCAGGATTGTGTAATTTCTACGCTGTGTTTAAAGCAGGACTTTGGTGATGATCCAGTGGTTAATAATCCTCCTTGTGATGCCGGAGACACAGGTTCCATCCCTGGTTGGGCATCTGAGAGCCTGCAAGCCTCAACTAGAGAGAGCATGCCGCAGTCTACAGAGACCACGTGTTGGACCACAACCAAGAGAAGCCCACATGCCAAAACTAAGACCCGATGCAGCCAAAAGTAAACAAATATAAAAAAAAAAAATAGAGCAATTCACAAATCAGTTCTCTAGAGTCTCAAATTTCAATTCAGGATAATTACCTGAACAGTTACAAGATTCCAGGTAGCCATCATGGAAAAACCTATAAATGGCCTAAACAAAGATTCACAGACTTTTCCTATTGGTATCCCTGGAACATAGCAATAGTCATTTAAAGGTATTTTCAGAGAAGCAAGACCCAGCAAGCACTGGGTAGCGTGCATTCAGAACTGCGAGTGACACACGTATAACTGTGCCCCTAGAATGGACAGGCTGCCCCGGGACCCCTCCTTCCATTTCCGTTTTGACTGACCTACGGCCAGGTCCACTTAGGGAAATCGGGTTACCCCCTGAGGAGTATTAAAGCACCCCGGGCTCTGAGCCATTGTGAGGACATGTTTGAGGCAAGAAGCCTCAAACATGTTCACACAGTCAAAGGGCTTTCAAGCCCTGGTTTTGGGGTATGTACACCATCTTTGCACCTAGTCTGCCTTCGTTTTAACTTGTCCAAATTCTGAAAGTAGTATTATAAGCCATGGGTCTCTGGAATTTCCTCCTAAGACAGGAAGAAACATCTGATTCCTACGTCCGTGAGAGAATCACACAATTTTTGCCAAACTCTGAAATAAAGGTAATATTAAAAGATTGGGTAGCCTTATATGGCTATAGGTGGCTAAAAGAAAAATGGGCAAAATCTTTTTAAAGGGAGAGAAACTTCTTGTTACTTGGTCGAATGTCTCAAAAAGATCCAGAAAAATTGTTTATGTGATTTGGGTGTCATGTTCATGAAAGTTCTAACACACACACACACACACACACACACACACACACACTCACTCTCCCTCTGTGTCTCTGCCTGGGGTTTCTTCCAAAGAAGTTTGTCTAGACTATAGGAGTTGGCCGTCTCCTTGGCCAGTCACAGCTGCAGGATCACACCTGGGGTTTCTAGAAGGAGAAGAATGTTCTAGCTCCGTTCGATTCTGCAGCTCCTTGTGGGAAAAACGGGGAAGGTGGGACGTGCAGCTAGGAGGGCCCCATCTCTTGTGGTCCCACAGGCATGAAGAAGGAGGAAGGGTCCAGTGTTAGAGGAACAGCCGGAGCCCCTCGCTACGAGGTCTCTGCTGGAGAACACGGCATTACAACAGACCCGGGATTTGTGAACGGACTCCTTGGAGTAGCAACCATCCCTACAGACTTCTCTGCTTTATTTTCATAGTGCTAGCTCTCTATATTCTCTTTATATCCTGCAGCACTGTAGGAGTACGGGTACTTATTTAGTATTTATTAAGAATTGGAAGATAGCTCAGTAATATATCAATTCAATTTGACAGGTAATAACCATGTTGGCTTTAATAGAAGTTTTCTGATTTGAGCCAAGGTTATCTTTTATGTTGGAGTAAATATAACTGCATTACCCATGTTAGCAAAGCATGGTAGTTACTATAATTAAAAATATTTTTTTCCTCCAGGTATGAGGTTGACTTTACCTCCCTTCTTTTAAAAAATGGACTTAGAGGAAATTCCCTGACAGTCCAATGGCTAAGGCTTCCCAGATGGCTCAGTGGTTAAGAATCTGCCTATCAATCCAGGAGATGCAAGAGCCTCAGGTTCAACCCCTGACTCAGGAAGATCCCCTGGATAAGGAAATGCCAACCCACTCCAGTATTCTTGCCTGGGAAATCTCATGGACAGAGGAGGCTGGCAGGCTACAGTCATGGGATCACAAAGAGTTAGACACGGCTGACATGCACACCAGTGGTTAAAACTCTGCTTCCACTGCAGGGGTACAGGTTCGATTCCTGGTTAGAAAACTAAAATCCTTCATGCCTTGCAGCAACCCCCCCACAAAAAATACACTTAGAGAAATAGCACTGGAAGGAGGAAAAACTAGACTTAAAAATCAGATTTACCTAGATCTGAAATCCAGCTCTAAAACTAAAACCTTCATGATCCTGAACAATTTTCTGGGATTCAGTTTATCCATAAATAATTAGAAACAAACTTGAAGTCAGAGGATCATTGAAAAGAGTAAATGAGATCTATAATATGCCTGCTGCACCGGAGATAATAAAGCAAACATTACTTTAATTATCTTTGAAAATTTGAGGGCAGCTATGATGGGTCATCCGCCCGGTCACATTTAACTTACTTTGCATAAAAGAAAAGATGGATGGCTAACAGGAGAGACAGCCTTTCATAGCACAGACTAAACTAAGCAGGAGGATTCATACCGCTGTGAGTACTGTTGGGCTGTAAGTAAACCTTAGGAGGCGAGTCAGGCCCTGGGTAAGTCAAGCCCATTAACTTGCTAGAAATTAGAATGTACATACTTCCCCTTAGAAAATACTTGTGTTTCTGAATACTGCGCCTCTCTGATGTTTATATATTTTAAGGCAAATCGTGGTGTAAATGTGTGCCAGGAACTGACTAGTTAAAGCCCAGCTGTGGTTGGTTCTAGAGTGGTGTGAAGAGTCTCCTCAGCTCTGTGCGTCCGTGCAACCGCTTCGTTTTCTGCAGAGCTTTTCTAACTGGGTCAGGCTGGGAGCATTTGTAACAAAGTAAAGGGCCCCTGCCTAAGGAGACAGCAGTCTTCTGGGTGGGCAGTTTTGTTTAAAGAAAATGAGGCGGTCCATATGGTGCCTAAAATCTTAGCATTCCTGGTAGAGGTTGTTAGATTCTAACAGAACATGAGATACATCTGTTAACCAAGATGGAGGCCTCTTCATGATATAATACCAAGGAAGACACATTCCTGCAAGCTTTTAATGGACAATGATCATTTTCCAATAATTTGGCACAAAGAGTAACAATACTTACTGAGCACTTGGTACCTCCAGATATTTTTTAAAAGCACTTTACAAGTATTATCCAGTGGTTAGGACTGCAGGCTTCCATTGCAGGGGCCACAGGTTTGACCCCTGGTGGGGAACTAAGATGCTGCATGCTGCACAGCATGGCCAGAAAAAAAAGAAATAAAGAGATAAAATAAAGTCTGCAAGTATCATCTTATCTAATTCTTATTGTGATCATCTGTCATTGATTCTATTATCATCTATTTTTTACAGGTGAGAAGCTGAGATACTTTTTTGGTTAATATTTATTTATTTATCTGGCTATGCTGGGTCTTGGTTGTGGCACGTGGGATCTTCAGTGGCAGCATGTGGGATCCAGTTCCCTGGCCAGGAATTGAACCCAGGCCCCCCTGCACTGGGGGCATGGCATCTTAGCCACTGGACCCCCAGGAAAGTCCCTGAGAGAGAGATTTTAATTCGCTGGCCTAAAGGACCGAGTTATGAGCAATGAGCTGGGTTTGAATTGGGGCATTTTTAGCCCCAGGGTCCATGCTCTTAACACTACACCAAACTGCCCTTTGGAAAAGCAAGGATCTGGGCAGTTTTCTCCTAAGACACAGACTACATCTGGGATGTTTGCTCAGGGATGTCATTAAAGCCACAGAAGGCCCAAAGTCCACCGTGATAATGGGTGACCTGCGACTCTCATGGCTTGTGTTCCGGCACGATCCTTCCTCCACAGTGCTGTGCCAGCCAGCTGACCCCGGGAGTCCTTGCTGGAGAGTGCTGGCTGACCTCTCTCCTTGCAGCAACGTGGGGCTTTATCCACTGGACCTACCCATCCCTGTGGAGCTGGACAGTCCCCTGATTCACGTGGGGATGGGAATGCTGACCTGAGAAGACTGAGATCCGGTTTCAAAACCCTTAGAGCTCTGGCTTGTTTGCAAACCATCCTTCCCATTCTAGCCCTGGACATGAGAAAGACCTTTATCAAACCTAGAACTCTCATGGCACTTGGCTATCAGGAAAACACGCAGGGGCTGGGGGAAGCTTATTTTTGTACTCACCACAGAGAAGATCTTGCAGACCTCCGAGTCCGGCATAGTCCCATGGGAACACCTTCCACCTGGAAACTGACTCTTTGAGATTCAGAAAGAATAGTGGAAGATAAACAGTGGCAACCAAGGTTTGCTCATGAAAGTTGGAAGAATTTTGGATCTTTCAGCCTCTCTCCCTCTCCCCACCTCTTACCCTCCCCACCACCCCCCCACCACACACACACACACACACACACACACACACACAGTCCTCAGAGGTTGTTGGCTTGTAGATATTTGAGATTAGCACAGGCTTGCATTCTTCCACCCTAATCTTTACCAACAATGAGGAATCCTGAAGGAATGTCAGATAAAACGAGCTGCTTTGGTTTCAGTTCACGGAATCCACATACGTCCCTTTGGGTCTGGGGTATAGCAGGGCAATTGTTTGTCTTCCTTCTGCCTGGTGGGTGATGTTTGGGCCTGAGGGAACGTTTACTGTCGTTTCTTTGGTGTGATCGCTGATGACCGCCCTGATAATTCATCAGGAAGGGAGTTGAGAGCTTTCAGAGCATCTTTCAGCTCCAGCGTTTATCTGCAGGATAATTATAATGAGCCTGAAAGTTATGTGTTTGCAGCTGGCCGTGTATCTGTCTCTCGAGTCCTCTCGTCCTGATACGAGACTCATGGGCCTGACCCCTCACATCAGTAACCCACCGCTAAAGTCCCTCGAGACCCGCTTTGAAGCCGACTGCCTCTCTGGCTGCGTTCTTCGTCCTCGGCCAGTCGTCCCTAGTCTCCTTGGGGTCCTTTTCTCTCTGTCTCTGCTTTCTGCCTTCTACTTCAGTTTTTTCTTCCATCAATCATGTTACTGCAATTCCCCTCTTGGTCAGATTCCATCCTCTCACCCACCAGCCTTCTCTTTCTGTCCCCTGCTTGATTTTCTCTGTTATTCTCCTTCTGCTCCTCTGCTTATCCGTGGGGTTTTTTTTTTTTTTTAAGATTTTTTTATGTGGACCATTCTAAAGTCTTTTTATTGAGTTCGTTACAATATTGCTTCTATTCTACATTTTGGGTTTTTGGCCATGAGGTGTGTGGAATCTTAGCTCCCAACCAGAGATTAAACCCACACGCCCTACGTTGGAAGGCGAATGTACCGTCAGATGAACCACTGAACCACCGGGGAAGTCCCTTTTCTCTTGCTTCAAGTGCGTCCTCCCCCAAGTATACACGTTTAAAATATCTTCCCTCCCCAGTCCTATTTCTTCCACAAAGTCATTGTTTCTCAACTGGGGTGGGGGTGGGGGTCAGTTTTGTCAGTGAGCAGAAATCTGACGTTTTAGGGGACACTTTAGGCGTCTCAGCTGGGGGCCCAGGTGCTCTGGCATCTGGTGGGCAGACACCAGGATGCTGTTCCAGCTCCTACAATGCACAGGGCAGCCCCCTCCTCCCGCCACACAGAAAGAATTATCTGGCTCAAGATGTCAGCGGTGTCAAGGCTGGGAAATCCTGCCCTAAACAGACCTGCACCCGCCTCCCACTCTCATGCTGTTTATCTCCTGACTCTAAGCCCAGGTGCTGCCCCTCTCCTGCCCCCAGCCTGCCCTGAGTCCAGCTCCCGCCCGCTCATCGCTTCTTCCCTGAGGCCGCAGCCGTCTCCTCGGCTGCGTCTCCTTTACGCCTTAGATGTGGTCGGGCCTCGCCGCTTAGACGCCCTGTCTCCTCCTTGTGTTCCTATCTTAGTGTGGCAGTTGCCTTATCTCTGAGCTGTCCTGAGGGGACGAGACGAGCTGTAAAAATATTTTTCTTAGAAATCTGTTTATCTTCCCAGTTTTCCCAAACCCTGCAGCCCTGAAGGTTCTGGTTTCAAGTCTCTCGAATGTATCAGACAGCCTCTCTGACTCCCCCCTCCTGCCTGCCTCCCTCAGCTCACCTGCTGAGGCCACAGATGCTGTTCTGGGCCTTTCTTTCCTAAAGTGATGTTTATGTGGTGCTTACATTGGCGTGGCGTGGCCCGATTGTACCTGCTCTTCTCCTGCTCTGCTGTAAGAGAAGGGAGAAATACCTTCCCTACCTTCTTGCATGAAAAAAAAATTTATTCTTTTTTTTTTTTTTTTCTGTATTTGCTGTTTGACAGGGGCTTCCCTGGTGGCTCAGTGAGTAAAGAATCTGCCTGTAATGCAGGAGACCCAGGTTCAATCCCTGGGTCAGGAAGATGCCCTGGAGAAGGAAATGGCAACCCACTCTAGTCTTCTTGCCTGGAGAATCCCATGGACAGAGGAGCCTGGCGGGCTACACTCCAGGCGGTCACAAAGGACGTAGTGACTAACCCACCAAGGCAATACATACAATTACAACGCTGGGTGTGTTAGCAACTAAAACAAAGAAGACAACCACTGTTCCCAGGGAGCTCCAGCTCCGCCCGGGAGGGGAGCGAGACGGCCAATCACAGCTCAGGTGGGCGCTACACTCGGAGGCAAGGGGCGACCAGGGCAGAGAGAGAGAGAAGCTCATAGGAGTTTCCTGTGGGTGTGATGAGAAGTGATCCCAGCTTAGTGGCTTGAAACCACAGAAAGGTATTATCCTGTAATCCTAGGCGTCAGAAGCCCCACGCCAGTCTCATTGCACTGAAATCACAGTGTCAGCAGAGCTTCGTTTCTTCTGCAGGACCTGGGAGCAGGATTGCTAGGGCTTCACTTTCTTCGAAGACTCCAGCATAGAGCATGTTGATTAAACGCTTGCTGGAACCAACACTGGATAAGGGAACGGTGGGCCTGGTGGGACTTCCCTGGTGGTCCACTGGTGAAGAATCTGCCTTCCAGTGGAGGGGGCGGGGGTTCGACCCCTGGTCAGGGAACTAAGATCCCACACGCCAGGGGGCAAAGAATCTGGCGCACCACAACTCGAGAAGGCTACATGACACAGCGAAGACCCAAGACCGCTGGAAGAGACAGGACTGCTAGGCAACCCTCTCGGAGAGAGCACAGCAAAGCCAGGACTGAGGACTCAGAGGCCGCTGATTTCCAGCTTGTTGCCAGCGATCCTCAAACCTAAGATCCCTCCTTTACAGACGAGCGATCCGTGAAGCGGCTGGGGTCCAGCCTTGTGGACCCCAACGTATTAATAGCTCAGTGGAATCGCCACAGAAAGGCAGGGAAGCCACATAGCGCCCCCTCCCTACTCCCAGCACCAAAGCCCAGTCTCCACCGTTAACCGGAGACTCGGATGTTTGACCCTAGGGTACAAAACGCCCGTGACTCTTTCAGGAGCTCCCATAGCGTGAGCTGACAGCGCCGTGCCTCTGTATTTATTTATTTCTCATTTATTGCAAAAACACCATCCACATTCAGTTCTGTCTCAAAGGGAAGGGTCAGGAGGCAAGTGGTTTCAACTGCCTCCACTTGACAGCCCCTTTCTTCAAAAACCGGTTTCTTTCTCTTCAGGCCAAACTGTTCACACAATGAATGAACTGGAGCAGACTGAGCTGTGTCCTTCACTAGGAAGCTTTTTACCCCTCAGAAGGTTTTAGGCCTCATCTCTGGAAATCAGGACATTTTTGAACAGTTGGAAAGGGGCTGCAGCTCAACAATAGGTGGCCTCCACAACATGAAGAAATTTGCAGCCTGTGGTAACGATTTTTGAGGCTGGCTTTATTTTTCTTCTGCCCTGAATTCCCTGAAATCTAAGGTCAAGGTTAAGAAAACAGAGCAGAAGTTTGGGGGATTGAAGGAAAACAGTTTGAGCATAAGCCTTCAAAATGCTATCATTCCTGGGTGAGCGGGACTTTGGTATAGAAAACTTGGGTGTCAAGGAAGAGGTTTTTTTTTTTTTTTTCCCCTTGAGATTAAACTGAGACTAAAGCAATTCAAAGCCCCTTCCCTGAGAAGTGTCACCTTATATTTTCCCACGAGACGGGCTTCTTCCCCTTGGCTGGGGCTGGGGGTGGGGTGGGGATGTCCCTGAAAGGGCCATAATCCTGTTTGTGTGATATCACTGTCTGTTGCCAGGCTGGAGTGCCGGTGCCAGACTAGGGATTATATGCACAGTCCTCACGACTCTGTGCAATTCATGTGCTCCTGGTGAGAACACGGCCTCCGGGCGTCCCTCTCAAGGTGAAGCTCGCACCCCATCCTGTTTCAATAACAGTCCTGACCATCCTTTATCAGCTATTCCTTCTGTCCCAAGCACTGTTCTAAGTGATTTTCTGAGGTGATGTCATCCAGTCCCCCAGCAAGCCTGCCAGGTAAACATGATTATCCCCATTTTATAGATGAGGAAAACTGAGGCGTGGACAGGCTGATCCTGCAACCAAGGTCCCTGGCTAGTATGCCGTGGGGCCTGGAATCTGACGCAGGCTGTCTGGTCTGGGGGACCGCACACTTAGCCACGCGGGACTGGCTCGGCTCTTATCTGAAAAGGCTGTTTTGCACAGGGAGTCACTACCCAGGCCGCCCTCCCTACAGAAAGCCCATTTCGGTCTGTCACCATGGGTTCACTGACGGGGCTGGTCTCCCTTAATGGCCTGAGTCACCCGGCCAGAGAGCTTGGGCTTTGCCTGAAGACAAGGTCTGCGGTTCCCTTAAAGAAAGAGGAAGTGAATCTAAACTTCATTCCATGCTGTCCTGCGATAAGTTCTTGCCATGTATGATTAATTGGCCAAGTGGGTGATTTATGGAAGCACGTTTCCAAGAGCAGTCCCGGCGTGAGCCAAAAGTTCTGCTGGGCTCTGCGGCCACAGATCGTGCGTAATTCCCGGCAGCCACCTGCAAATTCATAACGAGTCAACGGGGACCTTAGCAAGTAAATGGTTAGCACAATCAGAGAAACCTCAGGCACCCTGGGGAGGCAGGGATAGGAGCAAATGGACGTGCAAACAAAAGGAGGACATTTTACTGCATTATTTGCAGGAAAAGAACTCAGGGCCACTTAGGATTTGGCTAGAGCCTCGAGCCCAAGTGTCGGGATTGAAGACAAGGAAACTTGTAAATCTCGGCCTCATACATAACATGTTCCTAATGGTTGTTGAATAAGAAAAGATTTATCATTGCATTTTTCACATAGAATGAACTTCTCTTATTTATTAAAGAATTCTGCCCTACTGAAGGAAGGGATTTGAGTATCTTCATTTCACATGTCGCTATGGCGCAATTTGCAGTTTTATCATCAGCACCATAGAAGTGAGGAAGGTCAGGGCTCTGGGTTCAAAACCTGAGAGCTGATGTCCAGCGTCCAGCTCAGCCTGCCCACCCCGACCGCGTTCGCTGCCCCCTCTGCTGGGCTGGAGGCTACTGGGTAGATCAGCAGGGCCCACCGTCATTTGACTTTCCAGTTCTTTTCTGTCAGGAGGCGCTAGAGGTGAAGAACCTGCCTGCCCATAAGGGAGACGCAAGAGACAGAGGTTCGATCCCTGGGTCAGGAAGATCCCCTGGTAAAGGGCATGGCAACCAACTCCAGTATTCTTGTCTGGAGAATCCCATGGACAGAGGAGGCTGGCAGAGTACTATCCATGGGGTCACAAAGAGTCGGACATGACTGAGCGACCAACACCTCTTTTCTGTCAACCCAGCTTCTGAGGATTTCCAGCCGTCTCTGGCTTTCCTGAGCAGAAGCACAACAGCAAAGGAACGACTGAATGTGTTGGAGCCTAAGACAAAGGCCTCAGCAGAGCCCCAGAGAGAACTGGGCTGGAGACGGAAAGCTGGCCCCCACCCCAGCAGGGCTGAGCGCTGTGGGCCAAGGGCTGGAGCCCAGGCCTCTGTTAGCAGATGATGTGGGCTTCTAGACCCTTTAGATGATGGTTCTGGGCCTCCCCGTGTGGTGTCCAGGGGCTGAGACTCCTCGTTCCCAAGGCAGGGGGCCTGGGTTCCCTTCCTGGTCAGGGAACTGGACCCCACACGCTGCTAGTACGAGTTTGCATGTCACAACTGAAAGGTTCTGCGTGCTGCCGCAAAGCCCTGGCACAGCCCAATAGATGAGTTAATTGAAGAAACTGGGAAATCAGATCCCAGTTCCCCTGAAGTTCTTCTCTGCCTAGCCACTGCCCCGCACCGTCACCGCCTGGGAAAGGAAACAGAAGGAACGTTCCATCAGAAGCCTTCCCGATGGGTGCCGTGGGGCTGGGAGGCAGAGGGGGAGAGGAGGTCGGAAGTTCTTGTTTAAAGAGATGTTGTGATTGTTGGAGGTGGCCTGGCCCCTGCTGAGAGGTTATTGTAACCACGGGGAGGTCTGCCAGAGGCGATGGTGAGCCTCCGGAGGGCTGGGGCAGGACGGGACCGTGCGGCCTTGCTTGGAGTCCTCCCGGTGCAGGCATGCGGGGGGCGGAGGCCTCACTTCTCAGGATGAAAGCAACAAACGTTTTACGAGTCTCAAAAGGGAACAGAGACTTCCCCCGTCCTCCAGGGCCAACAGACCAGGGAGATGGAGTGGAAACGGCTTTGTCATTTCCCCCATGAAACATTAGCAAAAAACCTGGTAAAAAAAAAAAAATGTAAGGGCGAGCAGAGTTAGGAAGCCATGCTTCCCCATCCCTTTCGTTCCCCATCGGGGAACGCCATCCTAATGGTTTTCTGACACCTCATATAATTCAGTCACGGGAGGCAGCTGTTTGGTTGTGTTTTGTTTGGGTTTGTTTTGCTTTGGGGGCAAGTGTCCTTTAGGAGCAAGTCAGGGAGAGAGGAGGTGGTCCTCGCAGCTAACACGGCTGCGGGCTGAGGTCACTGTGCTCTAGACTCAGGAGGCGTGTTTTGGACACACTCGCAGCTGGCCAAGGTTGTTCCTACTTACTCATCTTCCTCTAGGCTCCCAAAATGTTTTCCTGGAATATGCTCCTGGGGGTGGGGGTGGGGGGAGTGTTATTTATAATCTCACATAATCCTCCTTCTCATACAAAAGCATCCAGTGGTGCTTTCCATGGGAAGAATAACAGCTCATGTGAGTTGGAAGGAATGCAAGGGAGGCACTTGGAACTCTTGACACCTCCAACCTGTGTCCAATTTAGAAGAGTCTTGGCCTCCTGGGGCTGAGAACCCACTGCCCCTGACTCAGACTTGTCTGGGCCTCGAGCGGGGACATCAGGGGCAGTCTGCCCAAGACGATGACAAGGATGAGGGTCTGCCCAGATGTGGTCCTGTTTGTTCCATCTTGGATCCCGGACTTTACTGCTCCTGGGACTAAAGTGGAAACTGAAAGCATTGGTTGCTCAGTCATGTCTGACCCTTTATGACACTATGGACTGTAGCCCACCTGGCTCCCCTGTCCATGGGATTCTCCAGGCAAGAATACTGGATTGGGTTGCCATGCCCTCCTCCAGGGGATCTTCTCAACTCAGGGATCGAACCCGGGTCTCCTGCACTGCAGGCAGATTCTGAACCATCTGAGCTACCTCTTGAATCAATGATATATTCTGGAATAGGCATCAGCTGGAAACACAGCCACAGGATGTCTTCAAAAGAGGCAGAGGAGACAACATAAGGATGTTATTTAAAAGAATCAGAATAAACCAAACTTAGGAAGAGGACAGGTTTTGGAAGCACCCCCTGGGCTCCTAGCCACACTGTACCTTATGAACTTGGATCAGAGTCAAATTACTTAATCTTTCTAGTCCTCAGCTTCCTTGTCTTTAAAATAGAGACGATGGCAATGCTCATTACAAAGTGTAATGTGAGGTTAAAAGTGAAAGTGTTAGTCGCTCAGTTGTTTCCGACTCTGCAACCCCATGGACAGAGGCTTTCCAGGCCCCTCTGTCCTCGGGTTTCTTCAGGCAAGAATACTGGAGTGGGTTGCCATTCCCTTCTCCAGGAGATCTTCCCAAACCAGGGATCAAACCCGGGACTCCTGCACTGCCGGCAGATTCTTTAATGTCTGAGCCACCAGGGAAGCCAATACATAAAAGTCCTATGCAAGACGGAGTGCTGGACCCAACAAACATACTGTGTACATGATCCTGTGAGTATGCACTCAGTGACTGAAGAAATCATAAACAAACATTCTCATTTCATCTGACCCTCAGCATCAGAAGAAAGCACTTAGTTATCTGTCTCAGATTTCCCTCCTGTAAAATGATGTTCCTACGCCAAGGACAGGGGCAATGAGTAACATTTAGATATTGCTTTAAATGCTGCCGAGGGGCATATTGCTGATACAAAACGTCATTCTGCTATCCCTCATCGGTCCTAATGTAAAGATAAATGATCTCAACCTGTTTAAGTGTCTTGGTTGACGTTGCTTTGGGAGCATTCCATCAATCATCCCAGCAGTGGGTTTGTTTTACGTGCTACAAGTTCTTCATACCGCTACAGATACTCTATAAGCGCAGTTGGTTGAAGAAAGCATGTTGGTTACAGACAATGTCTGTGTGTAATTGATTTATTACATGACAACCAATAAATCAGTGAGCTCTGGGGTTTACATAAGTGCTTTCTGAAAGAGCCTAGTGGTCAATGATGACTTATCAAGAGTGATGAGGAGAGCAAATATGAAGGAAACCACATTGCTCTGCTCTCCTTAGTGAGTCAAGTCATCGCCAGTTGGCCTCCAGCTGGAATACACTGGGCAGACTTTTCTAATCAAGGCACATTCTGGGAACTATCTTCTACTTTGGCTCCTCTGCAACTGAGATGCACTCGATTAGCCAAGATGTGGACCATGTGTGGAATTAGAAAAATTTGTCCTTTCCAGCCATATCGTCCTATATCACACACTACTGTTACTGGGTCATATCACTCGTGTTGAAATCCAGAGAAATCTGAGAAATTCCCAGAAAACAGTAGTTAACTCAGGAGGTATCCTTGCTAAAGTTATGAACGCTGTACGTAGACATGTTGTGCCCTGAGAATGCTCACATGGTACTCTTTAAAGTCTGGAATCTAAACAGAATATACGTTGGGATGCGATCAAAAGGGAAGTTCCCATTATTCTATTCATTAATGCCATCCCACAAGTGCAGAAAGATGTTTTTATTATGTATTCACTGTAATATTATGTATTCACAGCTAAGCAATGGGAACAAATACTCACATGGGGTATTTCAATTACTCAGGGTTTAATTTTCCATTCCCTGGTGGTATGGATTGAATTGTATCTTCAAAAAAATATGCTGAGGGGACTTCCCTGGCGGTCCAGGGGTTAAGACTCGCGAGTTCCATCTGTGGTCACAGAACTAAGATCCCACACGCCACGTGGTACAGTAAAAAAAAAAAAATATTGAAATACTAACCCCAGCACCTCAGATGTGACCTTCCTTGGAAACAGGGTCATTGCAGATGTAATTAATTAAGATGTAGTCATACCAGAGTAACATGGGCCCTTAATCCAGTATGACTGCTGGCCTTATAAGGAGGAGAAAAGTGAAATGAAAGTGTTGGTGTCCCAGTTGTCTGACTCTTTGTGACCCCCACCCCCACCCCCAGTAGCCTGCCAGGCTTCTCTGTCCAAGGAATTCTCCAGGCAAGAGTACTGGAGTGTGTAGCCTTTCCCTCCTCCAGGGGATCTTCCCAACCCAGGGATCAAACTCAGGTTTCCCGCATTGCAGGCAGATTCTTTACCATCTGAGCCACCAGGGAAGCCCTAAGACATACAAGAAAAGATGGCTGTGTGACATGTGACGGAGGCGGTAACTGTAGCGATTCATCTACAAGCCAAGGAATGCCGAAGATCGCTGGGAAACGCCAGAAGCCAGAGAGGCAAGGATCCTCTCCTTCTGGTTTCACAGGGAACGTGGCCCTGACAACAATTTGATTTTGGACTTCCAGCCCCCACAACTACGACACAAGAAATTTCTGTCGTTTTAAGACACCTAGTTGGTAGTACTTGCTTCAGGCAGCTCTAGAAATTGAAGACACCTGGTCTGTACATCGCCTTTAACAACATTTTATGTCAACTTGAAGTATTTGATGTCAATCTTTTTGATATCAACAATATTTGATGTCAATCCTTATATACCACAAATCGATCCCTTTATATACTACAAATTGGATCCTCCCCACCCAGGGATCAAACTTGAGTTTCCTGTATTTCCTGCATCGCAGGCATGTTCTTTACCCACTAAGCCATCGGGAAAGCCCTATATAAAGGGATAGTTGGGTTAAACATTTGGAACTTAATCCTTAAAGCATTTATATTGGCTAAAACTTCAAGCCGCATCCATATGCTAGTATTGCCACACCCTAAGAAAGCTGAGTGCCGAAGAATTGATGCTTTTGGACTGTGGTGTTGGAGAAGACTCTTGAGAGTCCCTTGGACTGCAAGGAGATCCAACCAGTCCATTCTAAAGGAGATCAGCCCTGAATATTCACCGGAAGGACTGATGTTGAAGCTGAAACTCCAATACTCTGGCCACCCGATGTGAAGAGCTGACTCATTTGAAAAGACCCTGATGCTGGGAAGGATTGAGAGCAGGAGGAGAAGGGAACGACAGAAGATGAAACGGTTAGATGGCATCACCAACTCAATGGACACGGGTTTGGGTGGACTCTAGGAGTTGGTGATGGACAGGGAGGCCTGGCGTGCTGCGGTTCATGGGGTGGCAAAGAGTCGGACACGACTGAGTGACTGAACTGAACTGAAGTGGTCGACATGGCTCCTCAGAACTCCTTCTGCGATTTAAAGCCTTAATATGCCTCTTTGCCAGGTACACAATTGCCAGATGAAATGTATATCCTACCATCAGTCGTTAGAAGAAACTCACTAGACAGTGTCAGCAGGAAAGCATATGTTAATATTAGTCCAGGATAATAAATAAGCCAGGAATGAACTTCCAAGGAATTATTTTGAGTGTTGTTGGTGCACGTGAAGTTTGGCTCCTGCCGTTAGCCTTGCTAGAAATAGCTGAGTTGTTTTAATCACTGTGTCAGCTGGTGAAAGTTGTGTAAAACCAGAATTTGACCAATATCAGGGATACACTCCTTTTGTGTCTGTTTTTCAAAGATGTGCATTATAACTAGTGCAGAAAACACCATCTTAAGAGTATTGACAGATGAAGATAAAAATAGTTTAAATAAGTGATTGGATAGAGAATTGCTATGTGCTGGAATATTTGACTGCTATCAACGTTTTGTCTGCAAAACATATTTAATGACATGGGAAATACTTAACATATATTTTGGTGACAAAAGTCAGGGTGAGAAATTCAGATACAGCTTGATACCAGTTATGTAAATTCTGTGCATAGGAAAGTGTTAACAGAGACAATTGTGGGGTGGGATTTCAAGTGATTTTTATTCTTTTTACTACTTTCCAAATTCTCAACATAGGCAAAAATTACTTCTCTTATCCCAACGCAATTTAATGCTAAAAAATGCACCAAAACAGTATTTTTTGTGGATTATAATATTGTGGATGATTTTTTCTTTATTCTCATCTTTTGTACTTTTCATATATTCTCAAATAAATATTTTTATTAATTTCACAGTGAAAAAAATTAAACAAAAATTATATGTTTATTGATGATCTAGCCAGAATGGGTGTCCACAAGGTGTCAGAGCTACTTTAAAATGACCCATGAAACTACTGAACCACTGAGATGGTCTTATGGGAGCTACCATAACGCCTGTTGTAGATTAAATTATGGTTCCCAACTTCCATACTATTTGTCATTGGACTTTGCAGTTCCTCCCACTGAGGACAGAGAACATACTTCCACTCCACTGTCACCAGCCTAAGCCTTGTGACTCGCTTTGGCCAGTGGGATGCAGGCAGAAATTATAGTTTTGAGCCAGTTTTGAGCCCCGATCCTAAGGGGCATCACATGTCTGCTCTCTGTCTTGCTCATCTGTCGTCATTGTGAGAAGATGCTCCCCAAAGGAGCTGCTGCTCCTTCAGCCCAAGAAAAAGAACACACGTGGAGCAAATCCAAGTCCTAAGCACAGCTAAGTTAAGCAAGACCCACCGCCCCAGGAAGAACCACCCAGCTGGGCCAAACTTAAATCGGCAAGTCTATCAACCTGTAGACTCAAGTGAGAGTGTTAGTCACTCGGTCATGTCCAACTCTTTATGACCCGATGGACTGTAGTCCACCAGGCTCCTCTGTCCATGGAATTCTCCAGACAAGAATACTGGAGTGGGTTGCCATGCCCTCCTCCGGGGGATCTTCCTGACCCAGGAATTGAATTCAGGTCTCCTGCATTGCAGACAGATTCTTTATAATCTGAACCACCACAGAAGCCCATAGACTCAAGAGTATGAAAGCAAATGCCTCTGAATTTTGGAATGCTGTATGCAGCAAAGACTAACTGATAAAACCTCATGGACAAAAATACCAGAAATCTCATGGATGAACATACGATACTGACTTGAAGGAACAATGCCTCAGTATGAAGACTGACAAAGTGTCGACCCAGTATGATACAAGTCCCTTTCATTGTAGTTTAAAAATAGGAATGGCCCTGAATCTTGTTAAGGTAGATTTTGTGTGTATGTATAAAGGTTTCTAATGTATGTCTATATGTACATGTGTACGTATATATAGTAAAATTCCTGAATGCAATAATATATCCACTCCGGGAGTTGGTGATGGACAGGGAGGCCTGGCATGCTGCAGTGCACGGGGTCGCAAAGAGCTGGACATGACTGAGCGACTGAACTGATGATATACCACTGTGTTCACGTTTAGTTGTCTTCTCTAGTTTTTAGTTAAACCCATTAAATATACATTTTTCACTCTGACATATTCTGGTTTCCATTGAAGAATGGTATTTGGAGTTATAATCCTCAATGTTTATTTACCAACTTAAAAATTCCAAGACTGTTAATCATACTGCACTTGTCTTTGGTAGGCAGATTGGAATTATTCTTCTTTTTGGAGGAAGTTTTCTCAACCTTGACACTATTTGCTTTTTTAAAAAAAATAGGTGGGGGTAGGATTTAAATCCACCTGCCAATGCAGGGGACACAGGTTCAATCCCTGGTCCAGGAAGATCCAGAGGCTATGGGGCAACTAAGCTGGTCACCACGACTATGGAGCCCGAGCTCTGGGGCCCACGTGCTGCGACTACTGAAGCCCCCGAGCCCCCGGGGCCCCCGAGCTCCACGATAGGAGGAGCCCCTGCAGCGAGAAGCCCTGCTCACCTTGAGTGGAGAGAGCCTGCGTGCAACAATGAGGACCCAGCACAGTCCAAAATAAGTACATCAATATTGTTTTTATAAAAAGGGTCAGGCCAAAACAATTTTTTTTTCATTGAAGTATAATTGATTTAGAATGCTGTTATCCTGCTGTATAGCAAAGTGATCCAGTTGTACACACACATATACATATATATAAATATGTATATATACTCTTCTCCATTACGGCTAGTCCTAGGCCAGTGAACACAGCTCCCTGTGCTGTAGAGTAGCGCCTTGTTCTTTAGCCATTGTGTATTAATAGTTTGCATCTGCTAACCCCAAACTCCAGTCTGTCCCGCCCTCTGTCTCCTCCCACTTGACAACCGCACATCTGTTCTCTATGTCTGCGGCACTGTTGGCTTTCTGAGCCAGGTAATGCTTTGTTTCGGGGTGTCGTCCAGTGCTTTGTGAGATGTTCAGCAACATCCCCGGGGTCTGTCCAGTGAAAGGCAGTAGCATGCACACCGCCCCCCGCACCCCACGGTGGGACGGCCAGAAACATCCCAGAGCTTCCTGAATGTCCCGAAGGGGTGGGAAAGTCACCCTTAATTAAGAACCACTGTTTTAAAGAAGGGAGAAGGCGATGGCACCCCGCTCCAGTACTCCTGCCTGGAAAATCCCATGGACGAAGGAGCCTGGTAGGCTGCAGCCCGTGGGGTCGCTAAGGGTCGGACACTACTGAGCGACTTCACTTTCACTTTTCACTTTCATGCATTGGAGAAGGAAATGGCAGCCCACTCCAGTGTTCTTGCCTGGAGAATCCCAGGGACGGGGGAGCCTGGTGGGCTGCCGTCTATGGGGTCGCACAGAGTCGGACACGACTGAAGCGACTTAGCAGCAGCAGCAGCAGTTTTAAAGAAAATTAGGATTCAGTTTGGCTAAGTCAAATGGCAGAAACCACTGGCCATTTTTAACTAAGTTAATAATAATTCAGACAGTGATAAAAATAAAACAAGGTCTTAAAAACAATCCAAAGCTCTGGAACTTCTGATTCTTATGGTCATCATAAGTATGCTGTTACTGATGAGTGGGAGGAAAACCGAAGACGTGTTAATGGCCTGACAGGTAGATTTTCTGAAGCCATCTGCACCTTGTCTAAAGTCAGGCTAAAATTTCCCCATTGCACACGCTAGCAGGCAGCTTGATGGGACCCGCAATACCCCGGGCATTGTGCTTTAGGCTATGGCACTGGCACCATGACCAGCTTCACACTTCATAAAAATGAACAGGGAATAGTGGAATTCTAACTATAAATGACGAATTTCGAACACCACCTTACTCAAAGATTCCATTTCTATCAGACAAAAGATGAAGCAAAATTTAATTTCCTGGCAGTTTATATGCTTCAGCAGGAATGTGGGCAAGAGCCAGGTAAGTGCTGAAGCTGACTCTGCGACATGTGGTTAAAATTAAGATCAAAACGGAGCTCGTGTTCATGATTATACTCTCTTCAGGGGAGCTCCGATGGGATTGAACTCTCCTTTAACGCTGGGAACTTTTAACATTGGGTACCAGATCTTCAAACTCTCCATGCAATTTCCCTTTGGGCTCATTCATTAAAACTGACTAAATCTCAGTTTCCTTGTCTGCAGAACGAGAAGGTTGGACTCAACAGGGTCTGTGACCCCTTTCTCTACAACATTCTTTAAGCTTTATAATGGTTTGTGTGTCACAAAAAAGGAATTGGGCTGTGTTAGGGAGTTTCTTATAATAAGACTTGACTCATGCTTCAAGTGGAGAAGGCAATGGCACCCCACTGCAGTACTCTTGCCTGGAAAATCCCATGGATGGAGGAGCCTGGTAGGCTGCAGTCCATGGGGTTGCTAAGAGTCGGACACGACTGAGCGACTTCCCTTTCACTTTTCACTTTCCTGCATTGGAGAAGGAGATGGCAACCCACTCCAGTGTTCTTGCCTGGAGAATCCCAGGGACGGAGGAGCCTGGTGGGCTGCCGTCTATGGGGTTGCACAGAGTCGGACACGACTGAAGCGACTTAGCAGCACTTGGCAGCAGCTTCAGGAAATCTGTCCACAAAGATTTTTTCACACAAGGCAACAAACCATGCTCAGAGCCAGTGGATTGAACCCTCCTATTCTCCCTGGAGGCTGATCAAGAGCTTGGTTTCGATCAATAAGGGAGTAGGGAGAAAAGGATTCATGGGCTTGTCACTGGAAACTCAACAGATTTAAGAAAATCATGCCGCAAGAAGACTGGGCTTTTAAGATAGAGAAGAAGAGGACTTCACATAGTAATGTCCCTAAGTCACCAAATAAACTGAGAAAGGAACCCTGGGGAACTGTGATGAGTGATCAGGACCAAATTCTAAAACCACCAACCCATCAATTGAATATATTGGATGTGAAAATCTGTGATCAGGCTAAAGGAAGAATTCCCACCACATGGAAAAATACTGGGAGAAAACCTATTTCTACTCACAGACATTTCTTATTGGTTCTAGGCTATGCTGGAAGGAGAGCCTCCTGGGAGAAAGGAAAAGAGAGAAAGGGAAAATTAAAAAATAGATGAAAACAAAAATTCCTTCCTCTGTGATTATTCACCAGCTAAGAGTAAGGGAGCCTCAGTGGAGCCTTTAAAACATGGTTCTCTCAACAGAAGGGGATAAGATGTGCCCTTCAATCGGATGAGAAAAAGACCTACGTTATGGCCTCGGCAGGGCTCACCCCATCCTGAGTGTCAGCAGCTGGCTCTCTGCCGCAGCCCTCTGCCCTCAAGGCAGCCCCTACGCACAGCGCCCCACCCCAGCCAAGCCTCGTGCTCCCCAGCGGGGGATCCAGGCTCACTGTAAGCTCTTTGCTCAGAGACACGAAGCTCCGCTCCTTTACTTTAAAATGAAGATGCAGTCAAGGAATGTCAATTCCTAATTCATTTTTTTAAAAGTATCTTCCAGTTCTACCACAAGAGAATTAGAGTTTGTATCCAATTTGTGTTTGCAAAGATTTCAAAAGAGAACAAAATGCAAATAGTCTGATCATGGGAAAATGACCCAAGGGAGGCATTGCAAATCCTTTCTAAGGCGTGCTCTGCAGTTCTACATTCTTGCCTGTTATGGGCATACCAGAAATATATTTTTTTGTTGTTGTTTAAATGAATGGAAAGATCCAGCATTTGGAAAGAAAGAATTGTTACTTGCCCTGTTTGTTCCAATAAACAATGAAACTGCTTGTTGCCCAATAAGAATAAAAACTGACAGTTTGTAAAAAAAAAAAAAAAAGAAAAAAAAAAAAACCAGAAAACATAAAGTCTTGGACTGTGTTTGGGGTGCTGACTGATATTTCCAGACTTACTATGATCCTAAGGGAAAAGTTTGTTTAGGTTTCCACAGTATCAGTGAAAAAATACTTCTCTGGAAAACCTGCTACACATTGGCCAAAAGTTTTTCCAATTCCAACTCCAGTTATTATCTATTGAAAGCTTTTGGGCTTACGGAACAGCAGTGGATGAGATGGAAGCTGACATCATGGTAAGTTCAGAGACTCACGCTGCATAACTCTGTAATCAGTGACGAGATTAGGTAAAACTGCAAGAATGGGCCATGTTACTGTGATTTCAGTTCTCTTAACACTGGGTCAGGACATATTTTAAAGATTCACTTGGGTTAAAGAGACTTTTGCTATGTGTGTGCAGGCCAAATAAAGAAGGGGATTGAGCTGAGCAATTGTCTGAGCAATGCCAGCAAGGAGAACTTAGAAGGGACCTCTCTGTAAAAGGTGCTGTGAGACACGAAAGCAGAGGGGGAGAGGCGAATGAGACACGAGGCTGACCCTGAGGGCTCGTGGGAGACGGAGCTACAGACTGGGCCTCCGACCCCTGGAACTGCGAGGACGATGCAATGACCACACGGGGGAAGCCCTCAGTGGGTGCAACAGTAATATGACTGGGCTGGCCAAAAAGTTCGTTTGGGTTTATTTGCAAGCTGGCACGGAAGCACCTGAGCAAACTTTTTGGCCAGCCTGATGTTAACCTTCCCACTCTTGGCCTTCCAGCCAACTCCGTTTATCTCTTTCAATCAGACACCATAGATGACATTCCAGGTACAGGCCCAAGGTCAGATTTCAAGTTCCAATTAATTTATGTTACAATAAACTAACCTACTGAATTGAATATCTGATTTTTCTGGCTATTGTGACTAACTGTAATTGGATACAGCATCATTTGTGTTGAAAAAATACTGTTCTTCAAATTGTACCAGAGTTCTCACTTCTGTGACCTGAACAAGTAGCCAGGGTTTTATATAATGGACAGAGATGTTTGTCATTTTGTTACAGAGAAACCCAACACTCTTTGAACTTCTACAAATAAATAATTGGATTTATTTGAACATGATAATGTTACCATACATAATTCCTTTGGATAATCCTCTACTTGCCTGTAATGCCATCAACGAGGCATCAGGTTCTTGGTGTTTCGTGTGTTTGCTTTTCCCATGACCCAAGGTGGAAGTACTCCTAAGGAGGAAATTCTGTCTAAATAAAGGTGGCAACGAGGTTGAAGAAATTTGGTACTCTTCGTGATGACCTTATGGGTATGCTCACTTGGGTTACTTTGCTCTTTCATGACTTCTGTTCATTCACTCGTTTGCTTACTCAAAACCATGCACTGGCAGCGTTAGAAAACAATGATGGATAAGACAGATAGTCCCTAAAGAGGAGACTAAAAGCATAGAAGAGCTGGTGTTTGACCGTGTGTATAATAGAGAGCTCGTAGGAAGCAGTTGTGTAGCGCAGGGAGCTCAGCCCGTGCTCTGTGATGACCTAGAGGGACTTGGGGGTAGTGGGAGGGAGGCCCGGCGGGAGGGGATATGTGTAGACTCAGAGCTGATTCCCTTTGTTGTGCAGCAGAAACTAGCACAATAGTGTAAAGGAACTATAGTCAGATTTTAAAAAAAACTAGTGTTTGTTGCAAGCTTCCAAGTCCGGCTGTGGTGTTGTCTCTTTTGATCCTCACAGCCTGATGAAGCACACAGCTCCATCTTACAAAGGACACTGAGATGCCGAGGTTAACCGGTCTTCAAGGTCACACAGCTACAAGGAAGCCGGGCAGGGATTCAGGTCTGACTCCGACACCATGCCCTTCCTCCTGTACTCCCCACCTCTTTCTAATCGCTCCTCACCACCCGATCTCCTGTTCTTGTTAGGTGGGTCCCTCTACGCTCCACACCAAAGATTCTCTGCCTTTGCCCTTGACAGATCCCCAGACCCCAAATACAGCCCGACCTTGCATGTCTAACCCCAGCCCTTCTCCCCATGGCAGGCTCCCTAACCCATCTTACTCCATCAGCGTCTGACACTGGCACATCCCCCCTAGTCTCCTTCATCTAGTTGTCCATCTGATGTTCCAAACTTGATCATCAGTTCCAAATTAGATCATAAATTTCCCCCCAAACACCTGCATTTTCTTTTCTCTCATCTTAGCCATGGAACTTAGGCAGAGTTAGGTAATAAATTACAACCGCGTTTTCCATCGCTAAATTGGTGCTATGGTCCCAAAAACATGAATAGATTCATAGAAAGAAATGGTAGGTGACCCATTTAAGAATCAGTAAACAGAATGTGCTCGCTTGGCTGCATCCTTTCCCCTTCAATTAGTCATTGTCTTTGCTGGAAGGCTGCCTCCCTCCGCTAACTGCATCCCTTGCGTGACTGGTTCTTCAGCGAGCACACAGGCTTGGCTTCCATAACAGAGGCTGACCAGGCTTGTATCTCTACCTTAGGCCTTTGGGACAAGGCCAAAGCCGGAGGCCACTGAAGCACCCACTTAGGCTGCTGCGGAAGGACAGATGCTCACGAGTCTGCCACTGCTTGTCTTCCACCCTGAAAACTCACAGACTTCCATGTCATCCTTCTTCCCTAACACTTACCGTCTTGAGAGGCCGTTTGTCACAGCTGTGTATTTCTGCACCGCCTCCCTCAGCAGCCTGGAGTGAGCACTCTGAATAACTGGTGACTCGCCCTGAATTCACCGAGATAAGTGCCAGGATATCTGGGATGGAAGCTGCCCCGGCTTCCCACCGGCTCCTCAGCATGGCCCAGGGCATCCGGGGAGTCTTCTCACTTTGGGGTGTTCTGGCTGAACCCTTGGTTTCCACGCCCCCGCCTAGCCCTTTGCGTCACTTCTGGAGTATCAGATGCTGGGTGTTGGTGGTCCTGACATCACAGGATTGCTTCTCCAGCTCACAGGAGAAGTCTTGAGACAGAGAAAATTTCTACGAGATTTCATTCATTCGCAGCCCATCTCTTTATTACTTACTGTGTCCTAACTTCAGCTTGGAGAGCTGGCATTTCTTTTCTTCCTGGGGAAGGGGGGAGTTACAGGGCAAGCTGCTCCTCCAGGGGGGAACTGGAGTGGTGGCCTGTGGCTTAGGGCAGTTTCCAGAGCGTCCTCCTTAGGTGGCCTCTGGGAGCTGTTTCCATTGGGAGACCAAATGGGAGCTAAAGGCTTCCAGGCTGACCCATGGCACAGGCAGACTGTTTGCGGGCTGATGTCAGATCTATACCCCCATGTCTCACGTAATCCTTCCCCCTCTCACAGGCATGGTGCTAAGTCGCTTCGTGACTGACTCGTTGTGATCCCATGGACTGTAGCCCACCAGGCTTCTCTGTCCTTGGGATTCTCCATGCAAGAATACTGGAGTGGATTGCCATGCCCTCCTCCAGGGGATCTTCCCAACCCAGGGGTCAAACCCGCGTCTCTTACATCTCCTGCATTGGCAGGTGGGCTTTTTACCACTCGCTCCCCCTGGGAAGCACCCCCACACACACAAGTAGATGATAAAGAATGTCTCCACATCCCTGGAAAGCCCTTCACAGCGCCTTTTCTTTCCTCATCTGCTTCCCCTTCCCTCAGACCCTCTGTCCACTCGGTAGGGAGGAGGATTCCATGTGGTCACAGAGGAGAGGGGCTGGAATTCTCTTTTCATGATTTATTACCTTTTAAATGACTGTTCCCTATTTCCTCACTCTGGTTTTTCATAATTTGGCTTCTTGAACAGCCTTAAACCACTTCCTACCCACATATTTCCTCATTTGGAAAATACTAATGAAGCCTACATAACCCTTTGCCTTATTATCAGCTCTTTTTGCTCATCTCCGGTTCGATCCAGAGGCTTTTCCTTGAATTTCTGCAGCTGGTGGTCGTTCTTTTCTGAGCAGAACAGAGTTTGTAATAAGTCTCTGAGGCCCCTTTCCTCAGAGACTCTCTTTAAAGCTATTGCCTCTAAGAAGTCCTCAGAAATCATATGTAAGAGTCAAGTAGTCAGACAGGACACTAGGGCACACTCTTAGTCATCATGAGGATTAAAAACCCGTTGAAGAGTTAATGGAGGCCACCACCAACCCTGGGTGCCTTGCCAAGAAAGATACAGTCTTCCAGGGAAACCAGGTAAGTGCAAGTACCCCGTGGACCATTGAGGAGGGACAGTCTGAATTGTGAAGTTAGAAGAAAAATTAGACTTACTATAAGTGAGATGTCAGTTTCCTCAAGAATGCCCCCAGTTGAGTCAATCGGTGTACTCATCATTCTTGGTAAATGGGAACTGTTTGCAGGATGAGGTTGGTGACACATAGATTACTTAAGGCTGACTAAATCTGGTTTAAAAACAAAATGCTTCCAAGAAGTTCCCTGGCTGTCCGGAGGCTGAGACTCTGAACTCTCAATTGTGGGGGCCTGAGTTGAATCCTTGGTGGGGGAGCTGGCTCCCCTGTGCTGCAACTACGACTTGGTGCTGTCCATAAAGAAACTTGAAATAAATAAATAAAAGAAAAATGCTTCCAGCACAAAAGTGTGTGCCAATATTCTATACTCTGTGTATAAAATGTGTGACATTTACTTGAAAACTCACATGTGCATGGCTGTATCAAGAGGTAATGTAGTTCAAGAACCGCATGCACTGAGCTTTCTGTAGGATGCCTTCTTGGTTGCCGTTTCGTTGACACTGAGCAGGAAACTCTACGTGTGAGTTGCTTGGACATGGGGGGTCTGCAGCTTTCTGCCCCGTCGTGCAGACACCCTTTGCTGTCACCCTCGGTGGGACATATCGGTGAGTCCCAGGACTGCTCACCACGGGGCAAGAAGACAAAGACGAGAGCCACGGGTCCCCTCTCTACGTGTGCTAAGTCACTTCAGTCGTGTCCAACTCTTTGCAACCATATGGACTACAGCCCATTGGGCCCCTCTGTCCATGGGGCTTCTCCAGGCAAGAACACTGGAGTGGGTTGCCATGCCCTCCCCCAGGGATCTTCCCAACTCAGGGATCGAACCTTTTCCTAATCCCATCTCAATCCATTTTTTTTTCTCCAAACAATCCATCAGATACAGTTGGGTAGAAGAGCAATAAAGAGTTGAAACCATTTCCTTCTGGTGTTAAAAGCTTTCACTGTCCTCCTCCCACTGCACTGAGTGCCCTTCCAGCCACTCGCCTTTGGCTGCGCTGTTCAGGGACGTGGGGGTTGAAAGGCTCTCCTGCTACTCCGATGTCATCATTGTGTCTGTGACATCCCTAACATCCACAAATCTAAGTCTTTTCAACCTTTTCTCTTGTATGTCAGTTCATTTTTTGAAAATAAAATAGTCGGGAGAGCTGTAGAGAATTAAAGTTTCTAACCTTATTGTGTTTCAGTGGCTTCTCCCCTTTGAAGTCCAAATGCACTTATAAGTGGGCATTTATCCCCTATTAAGCTTCGTCTAGTAAAAGGAAATTCACCATCACACAAGCAGAGCATACCATTTAAAAAAATGCCTCTATCAGAAAAGTTTTCCTTGATATGAATCCTGTCATTTATACCCCTTGGCCCAAGTGTTAGAACTTATTATCTTTTCCACATAAGGGTTCTTGGAATAAAGACAATTATCTTGCCTCCAAAGTGTCATTTGAGGAAAAGAAATAAGCCTGTTTATCCAGGTTGCCTGTGCCCACTTTACTCAGATACGTACGGATTTCCATCCCCGTCATCATCCTGGCCATTGTCTGCCCAGAGACCCGTTTTAACACTGAAGTAGGGACAGCCTGGGATCCTGCTGGTTTCCAGGTCCAGTAAAATGGTAGCAAAGGGGCTGAGCCTAAAGACTTCCCGGAAATGTCAGCTGGTTAGTCAACCCGAGGCAGTAATCTTCAAGTCCCCTGCTCGGGCTCTGAACGCACCTCCTCCCTCCGCTCCACCCTCTCAACTCCGCTAGCCGCCTCCCCAGCCCCATTTTTGTGGGAACCAGCGCCTGGTGTGTGTGTTAGTCGTCTGCTTGTGAGGCAGCTTGTCTGTGACTCAGCTTCCTCCAGAATGGCCTCCCTCCAGAATCAGATACCTGCTATTGCCATCAGAAGGGCTTCCCAGGTGGTGGTAATGGTAAAGAATCTGCCTGCTAATGCAGGAGATGCAAGAGATGAGGGTTCAATCCCTGGGTCGGGAAGATCCCCTGGAATAGGAAATGGCAACCCACTCCAGTATTCTTGCCTGGAAAATTCCATGGTCAGAGGAGCCCAGCCGGGTACAGTCCACAGGGACACAGGGAGTTGGACACAACTGAGCGACTAAGCAGCAGCAGCATTGCCATAAGAAAGCAACAGAGGCTAGAATCAGAAAGATGTTCACATTTATTTAAATCTTCACCTATGACACATTCAAATGTTTCATTGTTAGCTCTAAGAGATATGATAAGGAAATCATTCTTTCTGGAGTATACAAACACATAAAATTTCTAGAAAGGGATTCTAAATGTTAGAATTCCAAATTATCTCAATGGTCCCAAATTGCTCAAAGCAAAATAACTATGAATTCACTTTAAGAAATGCATTCTACCTGGCACTTTTAAGCGACCCAGAAAGTCAAGTAACCTGTGTGTTTCAACTCCAGAAAGACTTGAGTTAGGGTGACAGAGCCACTCCAGCGGCTGGAAATCTGATAGACTTGTGACTCTGAGTCTAGGAGACCCAGCCCTAGAGAGGGTTTTGCTTGATTCGGGAGGTAACTGCTATCACAGATGGGGCTTCCCAGGTGGCTCAGAGGTAAAGAAATCTGCCTGCCAACACAGGAGATGCAAGAGATGCAGGTTTGATCCCTGAGTCGGGATGATCTCCTGGAGAAGGAAATGCCAACCCACTCCATTATTCTTGCCTGGGAAATGCCATGGACAGAGGAGCCTGGTGGGCTACAGCCCATGGGGTCACAAAGAGTCAGACATGGCAGAACAACTGAGCACTGTCTCAGGTGCCCAAGAAGGTTGGGTTTATTAACAAAGGAATGAAAGCAGGATATGAAAGAGGCATCTTCACTCCCGTGAAAACGGAAGCAGTATTCACAACGGTCAAGGCACGGCAACAATCTACGGGCCCCCAACACAGAGGATGGCCGAGAAAAGGTAGCATGCACACCAGTGGCTAACGAAGGGAAACTGTCTCTCCAGCTCTACCCAGAGGAGCCACACAGACTCCATATCATTAAAGTCGTATCTGCGGCTCAACTATTCTCCAGAAAGGAGCCCACCCTTTGCTGTTGCAAATAACCCATTACACCTACTTATCTTCCACACGCCTTCTTCAGGGGCAATAGGATGCCAATTCAACCCAGAACGTACCAACATTTCTTTCTATCAATTGTTTGTTTATATCAGGGGTTAACAGGCTTTTCTGTAAAAGGTCAAATGGTAAACATTTTAGGCCTTGGGGGCCATATGATCTTTGTTGCCATGATTCAGCGTTGACAGTATAGTGCAAAGCATCCATGGACAATTCCTAAATGAAGGATGTGTGTGTCTGTGTGTTTGTAGGCTGTTTTTTGTAGGATGACAGCACAATTATTCTTTTTTTTTTTAAACAATTACTCTCAATACAAAAATTTTTACTTCAGTTATTGATGACATTGTTCCTCGAGTCCTTTTATTGTGGTCCAAGACAATGTCTTCTGTCTTAAATCTTTTCACAAGTTCTGTGTAACAATGCAGCTTTATTACACTCTTAAGAAAACTCACAATGGTTATGCATCTGTATGACAAATGCAGAGGTTCCTTCTTTACTTCATTACTAATCACAGACAGTACTGCCAGCTCTCTGCTGCAGTATGCCATAATCTACTGTATTTTGAAAACCAACACATTCTTTAATATACCCGATTTAAATACGTTACACTCGTCAACTTACTCAAGCCCACTGATGCTCAACAAATTACATTATATGCCTTTGTTGCTTCTTTTCTTCTTAGCCTAATTTTGATTTTCTTAAAGTGTGTTCTGTGACACCTTGCTTATAAGCTGGCCCCTCAGAAAGGAATTCTACAGAAAAATTACAGGCTACATGCCCTGAAGATTTATACTACACTCAGGATATTAAATGCTTGAGAAATAGTGTAGCAAAGAAACCTGTTTAAATTAGTTTAATCCAATGTTTCCCAAATGTATTTGGCCACAGAAAATTTCTTTTTTTCCCCTGCAACATCTATTGGAACATGTTTTGGAAAATCTAGTCTCATGTTGTAACTTACTATCCTCGTTAGGGGTCATAAAAAGGCTAAAAAGAATATTGCCTTAAGCAAAGAATAAAGAAAAGCCCAAATTATTTTATGAAATCTACTAAACAGTGAAGGTACTAATGATCCCTGATAAAGATAACAGAGTCAATTAAATAAACTCTCCTTTATTGTATACTATTTGTTTGTATTTAATGTAATGCCTCATCTTTAAACCATTACCAGGGCTGGCTAGGATAACAGTCACTTCCTCTGTAAAGCTAAGCAGTCTTACATTTGATTCCAAGTCTATAAAAAGGGAATGTGACATTTCTTCCTTTTGCCTGCTTTAGAAAGGTCTAACATCGATCAATGTAATCGGGCTTCCGGAATGAGAAGGGAGGAGTCTGTATCTTTCAAGGGAGAGGAAACAAAAGTCAGTTGCTTGGTTTGGGTCTTCAACTTCTCTTTTCTTTCCCTAGATTTATTGAAATATAATTGATATATAACATCGTATAACTTTAAGGTGTGCAATGTGGTGATTTGATACACATTTCTGTTGCGAAATGATTATCACAATAAGATTAACATAGCCATCACCTCACAAAATTACCATTATGTTTCGTGGTGGTAAGAACATTTAAAATCTGTTATCGTAACAATTCCAAGTATACAATTTAACGTTCATTGAATTCAGTTCCATTCCATTGCTCAGTCATGTCCGACTCTTTGCAACCCCATGGACTGCAGCATGCCAGGCTTCCCTGTCCATCACCAACTCCCAGAGCTTACTCAAACTCATGTCTATTGAGTCACTGATGCCATCCAACCACCTCATCCTCTGTTCATGACTTATTGTTAATTATAGTCACCATGCTGCACAGTAGGTTCTCAGGATGTTTTTCAGATTTATAACTGGAAGTTTGTACCTTTGACCAACATCTCCCTTTCCCCAGTCTCTGTGTCTGTGATGCTCTCAGGGGCTGGGAAAGCACCAAAATGGTCAAACTACAGAAAGAGGGACATTCAGGCAAAACCGTAAATTGAATCAAGAACACATTAAAAGACCTATACCAGGCAAATTTCTTGAGTCAAAAAGTAGAATAATGGTTACCAGGGTCAACAGAGCGGGAGATATAGGGGTTACTCTGTCACGGGTACAGAGCTTGCCCTTGGGATGGTGAAAGCATGGGCGATGGATGGTAGTGACGGTTTTGCAACACTGCGAATGCACTGAAGGCCACTGGATTGTGGAGTTAATGGCAGGTAATTTTTGTTAGCTTATATTTTACCACAATAAAAACCACCCCAAAAGATTATGAGAGTAACAAAAGAGAGAGGGAATACCACTCATTGCGTACTGTAACAAGGTTGGTTTTTCTGATTTTGATGTTGTTCTATAGTTATACACACTGTAACCACCTGAAGAAACTGGGTGAAAGGAATTTGGGACCACTCTGTACTATCTTTGCAACTTCCCACGATTTTGTAATTATTTCAAAACGAAAAGTTAAAACAAGAAGATTGAAAAAGTATGCCACCGCGACCAGGAAGTGTTTAACCGGAAACACAAAGGGGGTGATATGTGGATGTCTGTTACTGTTTCACACCTATCGCTGAAATAGGAGAGAAATCACATGACCTTTGCGGCTGCTGATACAATGCCCTGGTTAACTCTAATGGACTTGCCTCTAATAGAGTTTTTTATTCACATCACCAAAAAGATCCATCTAGACAACAATGAGGCTCAACCATAAAGAATCCTCCTGAAATGCAGGAGACACAGGAGTCCCAGTTTCGATCCCTGGAGATTCCCCTGGAGAAGGGAATGGCTATCCGCTCCAGTATTCTTGCTGGGAAAATCACATGGACAGAGGAGCCTCGTGGGGTACGGTTCATGGGGTCACAGAGAGTTGGACAGGGCTGAATCGATTGAGCATGCACGCACTCAGACAACAGTGAGGCTTCACACTCAAATACTGTGTTTTTTAATAAAATCAGCAATAATGTCAGTATCATCATTACTTGGTGTCATTCTGGAGGTTTCGATCATTTCATGGTTCATGGTTATAACCCTGAAAATATGGATACAGAGTGAGCGGCTATGACTGGGCCATCATCTGTTGAGGCTTGGAAACATCTTAACTTCTTGGCCTTCTTTTCTCTGATGTAACACTAGAGGATTAATTGGACTCAATTGTTACTTTTAATATTACTTTTCTGTTTCTTAGTACTGGACACTTGCCTTCACAATTTTTTTTTTCCTTTGGAAGACCAAAATATACTATGAGTTGCTCTGAGGGAAACAGGGACAGGACTTGCAATACTGCTCCATTCTCCCCCTTCCCTCCACCTCTGTCCCCTACTCATCACCTCTGCATGAAACGAACCCCAAGACACAGTCAGGAAACCAGGCAGAGGCCCCTCTCAGGGCTCACACGCTAGGGCTTTTTGAAACATGCCAGGCGAGCCAATTTGTGGACTAGAACGCAGCATGACAAAGAAGCAAAAGAATGAAGCCTGATCCCTGGAGGAGAACTTGATTCTAGAGCTGGTTTGGTTCTGGCTTCGTGACCCTGAGCGAGGGCCCTCGCCTCCCTCAGCATTGGTCCCTTATCTGTGATGTGCGGATGTTCGCTTTACACTCTGCCTTGCTGTTTACTGCACCCAGGGTAGGTGAGGCACAGCGCGGAAGACGGAAGAAGATGCGAGCAGCCACAGGAACTGCGAGCATGCTTACTCTCCCTTGACTGGCACAGCAGCAAGGCCGCAGGCATGGTGCACCCTCTAACGGCTGACACGGCAGCGACAATGAGGCAGCTCAGCTCTGCGCAGCTCGACTGCAAGAGCTTTCCCGGTGGCACTTCTTGCAGGGCATCGCACACGCGCAGTGCTTAAATGATCGCCAGTGTTAGATGACCATGTATCCACAAAACGCAGGGCGACAGCAAGCGGCTGTGGGGCGAGAGCGCCTGGCCACCACCACCTTGGCTCTACAAACTCATTCAACAGAAATCATGTTACTGTGGGCCTATTACTTACTGGGTGCCTGTGACCAGGGAAGACTGACATCTGAATGGGTTTCCTTAAGCTCTTGGGGGCACAGGCAAAGCTAACTCATACACGAGGTCTCAACGCAGTGAGCATGTAGATTCCCCAAGAGGAACCTCTCTTTGGGGGAATAGACAGACAGATGCCCAGATAGGCAGATAGACAGATGACCAGCCCCAATCGTTCCAATTAAAACAGAACTTCACCCATGACACCTGGGAATCACTCATGGTAGACGTTCCCCAGGTGACTCTAATGAGCAGCCAAGATGGCAAACCATTGTCCTGCTGCTGCTGCCAAGTCGCTTCAGTCGTGTCCGACTCTGTGTGACCCCATAGACGGCAGCCCACCAGGCTCCCCCGTCCCTGGGATTCTCCAGGCAAGAACACTGCAGTGGGTTGCCATTTCCTTCTCCAGTGCATGAAAGTGAAAAGTGAAAGTGAAGTCGCTCAGTCGTGTCCGACTCTTAGCGACCCCATGGACTGCAGCCTACCAGGCTCCTCCATCCATGGGATTTTCCAGGCACGAGTACTGGAGTGGGGTGTCATTGCCTTCTCCGAACCATTGTCCTAGCAGAACCAAAAGATACATTAGGTGTAATTTCACTCAAAATCAGTCTACAAGGCCCCACCGTGATCTCTTCATCATCTCAGTGAATGATCCTTAACACTTGCCCTTAAATGTTTTCAGGCCAAGCTTGTCTCTGTCTTGTTTCAGGGCACAGAACACTGAGCTCTTAACCAAATACCTGCATGCACACCTGAGCAGATGCAAAACTCTTTCTTGAGGGTTGTTTCAACCCAATCTAGGGCTTCCCAGGTGGTGGTAGTGGTAAAGAACCCTCCTACCAAGGCGGGAGACATAAGAAATGCGAGTTAGATCCCTGGGTCAGAAAGATCCCCTGGAGGAGAGCACGGCAACCCACTCCAGTATTCTTGCCTGGAGAATCCCATGGACAGAGGAACCTTGTGGGCTACAGTCCACAGGATCTCAGAGTCAGACACGACTGCAGTTACTTCGCACAGCACACAGGAAAATGCCGGTGATCAGCTGAGAGCTGTATTCTTATTCCTTTCAAAGGGGCCAGGCCTCGGCAGTGGTTTGTGGAAACATTGTTGCGACAGTTAAAAGCAAATCCTTCCCCTTTAAGTGATTAGCTTTTATTTTTTCCCCCCGGAAGGATGTTTCATAGACTAACATTTGAAGGTTCTACGTGTATGTGTGTCTTTGCCTGGTAACTGATGCGCTAATGTAGTCAAGTGCGTTTGGCTTCCGGTCAGCCTTTACTGGACCACGAGCTAGGAAGACCCATTTCTATGGTGGGGTGGCTGGTTCTGGCCTGTCTGCAGTCTGTGGGTGTTTAAGGAGGAAAACAGCTCTTAGTGAAGGGCTATAAATCATTCAGGCCGTTTAAGATAATGCACAGTTTGGGGAGCAACCCTCCTTCTCTTTTGGCCTTTTTTTATCCTCCTTATCTCACTGTTCCGGTCTCATGGAGGCTAAGACTCAGAAAGCAGTGCCGGAGTTCAGGGTAAGTTGCATAACTCCCTATAAAGAATGGAACCCAGAGGAATTTCAGGGCAGTGAAGCTATTCTGTTTGAAACTATAATGGCAGGTCCACATCATTATATATTTGTCAAGACCCATAGCGTGTACCTAGAATGTACAACACCAAGAGTGAACACTAAATAAAACCAACAATGGGACTTTGGTTGGAAATGAATGATACTGATGAGTCAGTGAAGTTCATTGGTTCTAATAAACGTTGCTCTCCAGGAGGGGATGTTGACATGGCGAGGTTGGGTGTGGTATGGGGGCAGGGGATTATGGGAAGAACTCTCTGTACTTTTTTGCTCAATTTTGCTGTGAACCCAAAATTGCTCCAAAAAAATAAAGTCTATTTGAAAAATGAGGAGAGTTTGAAATTCTGCTTTAAAATATATGTTTTTAATCCCAGAAACTGGAAAGTAGCAAAACAAAATCCTGGGTAATTATCTATTCTTTACAAAATGCTCTCTTTTATCTGCTATTTTACTGATTCTCTGCCCTCCATTCTTTGCTCTCTTCACACTTTGCCCTCTGTCTCCTCCCTACTGACAGCTTACAAATATCCTTATCTAACCCAGACTTATCTCCTAAGCTCCAGGTTCTTCTATCCAAAGGTCTCCAAGAAATCGCTATTTCAATGTTCTTGAGGCACTTCAACATCAACTTGTACCAAATGAGAAGCCCTGATTCCCCTCTCCAGTTTCTCTTTCTATATTCCAACTTTTCTGTAAAAGAAGTATAACCTCCTCGAGCTCTAGTTGTCCTTCTAAAGCCTCATACTAAAATAACAAGCTCCCACTTCTGATCAAACGTGGTGGACTGAATACTTGTGGGCATCTGTGTTCCTGCTAAAACCCCAACAGAACTGCTTTACAATAGATGGACTTAAAAGAAGCATAACCTCACAAAAGCAAAGAGACTGTGGAGAGAAGACTACACAATCTCAGAAGGCGGGAAAGCCCAGGGAACTGTGCTAGAACTAAACAGGAACTGACTTGGGAAACCAAAGACCATTAGGACCTAATCTGGCAGAGGGGAAAACCTAGAAACAAGCTGATTAATACAAATGAACCTGGAAGAGGTCAGGAAGAAGAGGCTCCAGGCACCTCAAAGAAGCAGTCAAATAAAACTGCAGACATGTGAGGCCTCACAAACTCAGCCTTCTGGCTCATGTTTACTTTCTCGAAGAGCATCTGGATGATGTATTCTACTAAAATAAAAGAGTAAGCCAAGACCCAAGATGACATGGGCTTTAGCACAAGAGGGACGCAAAGGCTGTCCTGGCTTGTAAATGATGGACCACCCCAGGACCACAGCTATGCTCGCAACATTTCAGTTCTTTTAATCCTTAACATGGAGGGTTAGAAAAGTTAAACAACTTGTTCAAGATCACAGTTAGTCTAGTGAGTTTTTGAGTTGGGAATCAAACCCAGGTATAAATGCTGCAAAGCCAAGATGGAGCATTTCTGTAATTATAGAATTCTAAGCCAATGAATGACTAATTCAGAGAATAGTTTCAAAACATAAGCATACAATAAGAAGTAAGTGAGATAATCACCCAAAGCATTAATTAACCCAGTGTCTGGCAAAAGGGAACTAAATATTTTGTAACTAGTACTTCTAACTAAAAATGTAATCTATTTTCATTATTGCCTCAATCAAATGTTTCAGGAAGGATTAGCATTTTAACTGGACCTGGAGAAACAAGAGGGATTTTTGGCGGTTGGAGAAAAAGAGAACGTTCCAAGTTGAAGAGACAATATTAACAAAAGAGAAGACGGTGAGGATGCACCGTTTCAGGCCTTTGTTGAGGAATCCCGTCCCTACCCAGTTGCAGTTCAATGCTTGCCAAGTTTGCCTTGCACATCTGGTATCAGAAGGGAATCTGTTCATTCTCCATTTCTCTACAATGTGTAAGTCCTATTCCCAAAGCAAATTAGATCATCAGAAAGCAACAGCTTTGCTTTTGACTCGTTTATCTTCACTTCGCACTGACTAACTCTCACAGAATTAAAATAAATATTATGTCCTTGGACTTCACAGAAGAGGAGTCCAGCATTGATTTGAAGAATGTTTTCTTATCTTTTGTAAAATCCACACACATACTGTGGACCATGTTACTCATCCCTAAAGAGTCTGAAAAAGACTTCTTCCCTAGATAAGTGTGTAACTGGTTGTTATCAAGCAACAGTAACGGCATAACCCATGCCAGGAGGTGATGCAGTGTTCAATAGCAGTAATTTAATTCACACCAAATACTTCAGCACCGCTCTCCTTTTCCTATTAAAAAAATGAGTCTTCTCTCATATGTTAAAAATATTGTATACTATCTTAGGTGAGTTTTAATTGAATATATTGCTGAATATTGGTATAGTACAAGTGTCAAGAAGGTAAGAAAAAGATGTTACCAGACTGAGAGCATGAGGCATCTATGATATCCCATAAGGAGGTGATTATTGGGCATATGATAGGCTCCGGGATATAGTGTACGGCGTGGAGAATACAGTCAACATTTTGTAATAACTAAATGGAGAGTAATCTTTAAAATTATATTTAAATTTTTTTAATTAAAAAAAAAAAACCAGGAGTAAAATCTACATTCCAGTTTACTGCAGGTCTAGTGCCCTTGCTACCCACCTCCTGGCCCTTATGTCATTTGTTTTAGATCTTTGCTATAGTAGCAGCCCACTTCTATGTGCCAATTTTTGTGTTTCATTGGCCACTCAGATGGCTAACCCTAACTTCAAGTGGGCAGAGAAGTGAAATCTCCACATGTCCCCAGAAAGATTGGTAAATACCCTGAGTGACTCTCTCCACACCCATCTAGTAGAGATATGTGTGTATATCCTCTTCCCCCAACACACACATATTATTATTTATATATAGATGTGACAGTTGGACCATAAAGAAAGCTGAGTGCCGAAGAATTGATGCTTTTTAACTATGGTGTTGGAGAAAACTCTTGAGTCCCTTGGACTGCAAGGAGATCAAACCAGTCAATCCTAAAGGAAATCAGTCCTGAATATTCATTGGAAGGGCTGATGCTACAGCTGAAGCTTCAATAGTTTGGCCACCTGATGGGAAGAACTGACTCATTAGAAAAGACACTGATGCTGGGAAAGATTGAAGGCAGGAGAAGGGACAACAGAGGATGAGATGGTTGGATGGCATCACTGACTCAATGGACAAGTTTGAGCAAGTTCCAGGAGTTGGTGATGGACAGGGAAGCCTGGCATGCTGCAGTCCATGGGATCACAAAGAGTCGGACACGACTGAGTGACTGAACTGACTGAATAGTCTCTAGGGACCTGCTCCTGTGGTAAATTAAGGAGACAAAATTTAATACCCAGTTTCAAGTGGATGTCATTGGCACGGTTAACATAGCACAGAGAAAACAGCTAAAACGTAGAGAAACATTCATAAACAGATACAGGAATACGGCAACTGAATGTGTGGATATTTTATTTGCCAAATGTCACAGGAGTGTATTTCCTTCTGTGTATATGTGTCCCTTCTTTTTTGACCAAGTGACTCTTTTCTAAGCTCCAAAAGACCCACACTGGCAATCTCAATTGTCTTAAGACTTGAAAGTAGATAGTAGGAAACACAATATGGTCCAAGTTTTCCAATGGTTGTCTAGTTACTCAATAAATATTTGATTGATTGAGTAATCCCATGGCCTAGACAAATAGTGTGGCCTAGGAAAGGAACAACAATAAGCCAGATGACAAAAAAAAAAAAGTTTCCACTCCAAATCCATTTGACCACAAGCACACAAACTCAGTCATAAGGCTGGAAGTACTTCTCCCAGGTTAAAGCAGGATCTGATAGGTGGGCGCTATTTATAAACTTTGGGAAGATTTTTTTTTTTTTAAGATAAAATGTTTAAACACGCTTTTGGAAAGTGAAGGTCTTTGTTCAGTTTGTTGTCCAAGCTCTTTGATTCACTAATTTCTCTCTTCCTTTGATTTTTCTCAAACCTTCAACAGAGAAAGTCCATGTTTCATCTGGTGAGCAGCAAATCATTTGCTCTTGATGGAGGGACCCCCCCCAGGGCGGAGAAGCCTGGTGTTTTCCTTAGCCCAAGGCCTAGTGTTCCACAGAACAAAGCTATGGCCAAAGCATGTGCTCTGGCAGAAGACAAAGGTTTCCTAGTCATGGCAGAGCCTTAGGATTTTGACAAAGAGGGGATGTTTCCAGGAAACATCTTCTTTCAGTCTTTCCCGGTTCTCAACCTTCTGCTGAGTCAGGGCTCCAACGGGCAGGGACTCGTCAGGGCAAGGCAGGGGCCTCTCCCTGCTGAGCTGAAGGGGTTTTAGCTGTGTCCGTCTCTTCTCAATTAATATTGAGAAAAGAAGTGCAGGAATTCCCTGGCAGTCCAGTGGTTAGGACTCCACACTCTCACTGTCAAATGCCCTGGGAACGACTTTTGGTAGGAGGACTAAACTCCCACAAGCTGCACTGGGTGCAGCCCCCCAAAATGAAAACAAGTGGGTGGATTGGTCGGGGGTCTGGAGGTCTTGTGGGCTCTGGTGAGTGGGTAATCAGCAAGCGTTTATCTAGGAAGGCAGGGGTCAAGCCAGAAGAGAGTCAATGGGAGGCAAGTACAGGTTGTGGGGATAGCTCAGGAGTACAGGTGGGGTCTCCTGGGGACAGTCAGATAGGCAGAAGCTCAAGCAGACCCCATAAGCCTTGCTCCAAACAAGCCAAGCTGAGTGGGAGCCACATTGGGAGCAGTTCACGGATGGAGGCCCTTGCCAACGTTTCCTCCATGAGGCCAAGTACAGCAGTATGGGAACTTACCAGGGAGGGACTTAGTAGCGACTGACGTGGGCTCCCTGGGCTCCCTGGGAAGCCCGGTTGGGGAGGGGGACAGTGTTTCTCTTATCTGAACGGGGCACGGATATCTGGGGGCCCTGGTGTGAGAATGAAGTTGAGGAAACAGCATTGTGCCATTTGCTCCAAGGATCCTGAGTGACTTGGGAAACAGCAGTCTAGGGAGGCCTTGATGAGAGAGGAGCCGGCAGCTCCTAAGAGCCATGTTTCTCAACAGATGGTCCCTGTGTTCCTGGAGGCACCTAGAATGACTTTAGGTGATGCGGAGGAAGACGGTGACTGGAGGAGTCTGGGTGGCCGGGGAAGGGCTGGAGGGAGGGAGGAAGGGACGGCCAATGGAGCAAGGCGCCATGACGGCTTTTCTGACGCCATGACGGCTTTTCTGATGCCATGACAGCTTTTCTGACGCCATGGTTTTGAGGAGGATCCCCTCTGATCCCCAGAACCCACCACATCTATCCGTCTGGCCAAGACTCGGGGTCAGCCCGGGGCTACGCCAAGGCTTTCTAGAACAAAGCAAGGCGACATGGGCAGGGAAAGAGTAGGGCCCCACAGTCAGCGCATCAGGAGCACCCAGCCTTCTCTGTCCCTCACCCTGCTGCCCGGATTCCTGCAGGGACCCTGGGCCCCGGTTCTCTGGGAAGACTAAGGAGGGAGGGTGGCTATCGGTTTCTCTTCAGCCCCCGCCAAGGCAGTGAGCTCTGTGATCAAAGGGTGACTGTGAGCCACAGGAGAGGCAGAATGTTCTAGGATAAAAAAGTAGGGAAGGAAGACTTCCTAAGTCAGTAGGAAGACTGAATGTGTCAATGCTGTAAAAGACAAAGAAATATTCTAGGTTAGACAAGTAAATTCTAGGTTACAACAAGTAAATTCAGTGCCTGGCCTCAGGCCGGACCCTATACTGACATATGGGTGACGGTTACAGGGGTGTGAGTGGGAAGACAGGAATGCTATATGGGAAATTATTAGGTCAACAGACAAAACTGCCATAGGGACAGTAGATGAGATAAAAGTATTGCTTCGGGGAAGTTTATGACATTAATCACTGAGCTGTGGCCTCATGAGAGACTCTTCCTGCCTTTAGGAAAGACAGAGAAAGCACAGATAACACAGGCCATGAGGGAAAGTGTTAACCACGGGAGTCAGGGCGGAGCGGACTGTATGAGTTGTCACCGGTAGGAAGATGATAATTTATCACTCAAACCAGAACACTTTTGAGAGTGAAAAGGAACCCAATTCATAATCACTAAGCCAGGTCATGGGGTCACAAAGAGTCGGACACGACTGAGCGACTGATCTGATCTGAAGCCAGGTCAACAGGTAAGAATCCGGACAATCCTGGGCAAACCAGAACCCACATCATTGGTGACCTTGACTAGGACAGTTCTGGTGACCTGTTGGGTGCAAAGGCCTGACTGATGGGGCTCAGGGGGAAATGGAATAAGAGAAAGTGAAAACAAGGCACACGTCAAGAGGGGGTTTTATTAAAAAAGAAAAAAATGTAGTAGTAGGAGTGGAAAGTGGGGCCATAGTCACCACATCTTAGAGAGAGAAAACAGAACATCTTTTTAAATCTTCCCATCTCTATATATCAACATGGATGGATAACAAAAATATACTGTTACTCAAAAACACAAAGGAAGTTGGTATATAGTAAAAGTGTTATTTTAAATCACTGGGGGAAAAGTACATTACCGAATGAATGACATTGGGACAATTAAGCAGCTGGAAAGCATGAAGGTGAAAACACTTCATTCACAAATAGTGAATCATTACCACCACTTGGTGACAGAGTACACTAGTTTCATGTTTATATTTATACCTTGTGTTATGCTCCTCCCAGGATCTCTGGGGTTAATCAAGAACTTTTAGTTCAAAGATTGTCATCACTGGCCCACTAGATGTCACCCTCACCTAAATGAATAGTGCTCTAAATACAAGCTTCACCTACAAAATTGACACTGAAGAGACCCCAGTTTCCTTTCCAAGAGCAAATTAGGAATCAGTATTGTACACACATGTATTGATACATCCTAGGGTTAGGAGACACGGAGAGGCAGGCTTTCAGAAATCTGGCAGGAAGGGAGGCTCCAAACAATGAAAGGACACTGTGGATTAGAATCTGAGATTACCACTCAGTTTGTGGCTAAATGTACCTGAATGAAGTGAGGGAGCAAGACAGGCAAAGATCCAGGGGAAGATGGTATGAGGAGGCGGTATCAGTAAGTGGTATCTCTGGCAGAGGCAGAGAGAGTGCCAGGGCCAGCAGCAAGGACGTGGGGCGGGCGTGGAGGGCTTGCTAAGTATAAAATTCCTCCAGATTACAATCCACAGTAATCCAAATCTATGCCCCAACTAGTAATGCTGAAGAGGCTGAAGTTGAACGGTTCTGTGAAGACCTACAAGACCTTCTAGAACTAACACCCAAAAAAGATGTCCTTTTCGTTATAGGGGACTGGAATGCAAAAGTAGGAAGTCAAGAAACACCTGGAGTAACAGGCAAATTGGGCCTTGGAGTACGGAATGAAGCAGGGCAAAGGCTAATAGAGTTCTGTCAAGAGAACACACTGGTCATAGCGAACACCCTCTTCCAACAACACAAGAGAAGACTCTACACATGGACATCACCAGATGGTCAACACCAAAATCATTATTTTTTGATTGATTATATTCTTTGCAGCCAAAGATGGATAAACACTATACAGTCAGCAAAAACAAACATGAGCTGACTGTAGCTCAGATCGTGAACTTCTTATTGTCAAATTCAGACTTAAATTGAAGAGAGTAGTGAAACCACTAGACCATTCAGTTATGACCTAAATCAAACCCCTTATGATTATACAGTGGAAGTAACAAACAGATTCAAGGGATTAGATCTGATAGAGCGCCTGAAGACTCATGGACGGAAGTTCATGACATTGTACAGGAGGCAATGATCAAGACCATGCCCAAGAAAAAGAAATGAAGAAAGGCTAAATGGTTGTCTGAGGAGGCCTTACAAAGCTGAGAAAAGAAGAGAAGCTAAAGGCAAAGGAGAAAGGAAAGATATAGCCATTTGAATGCAGAATTCCAAAGAATAGCAAGGAGAGATAAAAAAGCCTTCCTCAGTGATCAATGCAAAGAAATAGAGGAAAATAATAGAATGGGAAAGACTAGAGATCTCTTCCAAAAAATGAGAGATACCAAGGAGACACTTCATGCAATGATGGGCACAATTAAGGACAGAAATGGTATGGATCTAACAGAAGCAGAAGATATTAAGAAGAGGTGGCAACAATAAACAGAAGAACCATACAAAAACTATCTTCATGACCCAGATAACCATGATGGTGTGATCACTCACCCAGAGCCAGACATCCTGGAATGTGAAGTCAAGCGGGCCTTAGGAAACATCACTATGAACAAAGCTAGTGGAGATGATGGAATTCCAGTTGAGTTATTTCATTATCCTACAAGATGATGCTGTGAAAGTGCTGCACTCAATATGCCAGCAAATTTGGAAAATTCAGCAGTGGCCACAGGACTGGAAAAGGTCAGTTTTCATTCCAATCCCAAAGAAAGGCAAGGCCAAAGAATGTTCAAACTACTACAAAATTGCACTCATCTCACACACTAGTAAAGTAATGCTCAAAAGTCTCCAAGTCAGGCTTCAACAGGACTTCAACCATGAACTTCCAGATGTTCAAGCTGATTTAGAAAAGGAGAGGAACCAGAGATCAAATTGTCAACATCTACTGGATCATCAAAAAAGTAAGAGAGTTCCAGAAAAACATCTATTTCTGCTTTATTGACTATGCCAAAGCCTTTGACTGTGTGGGTCACAACTAACTGAAAAATTGTTTAAGAGATGGGAATACTAGACCACCTGACCTGCCTCCTGAGAAATCTGTATGCAGGTCAAGGAGCAATAGTTAGAAGTGGACATGGAACAATAGACTGGTTCCAAATCGGGAAAGGAATACATCAAGGCTGTATATTGTCACCCTGCTTATTTAACTTATATGCAGAGTACATCATGCAAAATGCCGGGCTAGATGAAGCACAAGCTGGAATCAAGATTGCTGGGGAAAATATCAATAACCTCAGATATGCAGATAACACCACCCTTATGGCAGAAAGCGAAGAAGAACTAAAGAGCTTCTTGATGAAAGTGAGAGGAGAGTGAAAAAGTTGGCTTAAAGCTCAACATTCAGAAAACTAAGATCATGGCATCCAGTCCCATCACTTCATGTCAAATAGGTGGGGAAACAGTGGAAACAGTGTCAGACTTTATTTTTTTAGGCTCCAAAATCACTGCAGATGGTGACTGCAGCCATGAGATTAAAAGATGCTTGCTCCTTGGAAGAAAAGCTATGACCAACCTAGATAACATATTAAAAAGCAGAGACATTACTTTGCCAACAAGGTCTGTCTAGTCAAAGTCATGGTTTTTCCAGTAGTCATGTATGGATGTGAGAGTTGGACTGTAAAGAAAGCTGAGGGCCAAAGAATTGATGCTTTTGAACTGTGGTGTTGGAGAAGACTCTTGAGAGTCCCTTGGACTGCAAGGAGATCCAACCAGTCTATCCTAAAGGACATCAGTACTGAATATTTATTGGAAGGACTGATGCTAAAGCTGAAACTCCAATACTTTGGCCACTTGATGCAAAGAACTGATTTGTTTGAAAAGACCCTGGTGCTGGGAAAGATTGAAGGTGGGAGGAGAAGGGATGACAGAGGATGAGATGGTTGAATGGCATCACCGACTCAATGGACATGAGTTTGAGCAAGCTCCGGGAGTTGGTGATGGACAGGGAAGGCTGGGGTGTACAGTCCATGGACATGAGTCGGACATGTCAGACATGACTGAGTGACTGAGCTGAACTGAGATGAGATTGGAGAAGCCATTGAGAGTCTGTGATTTCTGACTTTTATTGGAAGAGTCCTCAGAATCTACCTGAATGTAATTCTCAGGAAGCACCCAACATAGCCAACTGGAGGAAATGTCTATAAAATAAGTGACCTACATTCTTAAAAATGTCAATGTCCTGAACAACGAAGAGAGGTTGGGAAAACGTTGCAGAATAAAAGAGACTAAGTGACAACAGAACACAGGCTGTGGTCCTGGCTGTGCTCTGAGACATTGCTGGGACAATGGACGATGTTAGAAGATGGATTAGAGACTGGATAACATCGGGGCACTAATAGTCAATTTCCTGAAGTTGGCTATTCTGTTGTGGCTATGGTTGGGAATATCTTACTTTTAGAGTAAACACAATGAAGTATTAAAAATTAAAGGAATAAGGCTTAGGGGTTATAAATACTGTTAGAGAGTGGAAGAGAGCCCCTCAGAAGTGAGTCTGTATGTAAATATGCAATAATTTGACCCCTGAATCACCCCCACAAGGGAGTTAGGGGTCTCAGCCAGGAGGCTGAAGTTCTAAAACCATCATCCTTAAAACCATCATATTAATGACACAGCATTGTTATATTTCTGTTAATTTTTTCACCTCCTGCCCAAAGCAGTTTCTGTGGTTTCTGTATCTCAAGAGAACCTTCAAAAGAAGCCACCACTCCACTCTTTGGAGGACTTAGCTATCTGCTTTTCATCTGAGTGGATGACAGCCACCCTTTGATGAGGTGATAAAAGCTTTGCTCAAGGAGATAAAAGTCTCAAATTTCTCTGGAACTGACATCCCAAAGAGCACTGGCTTTCGCCCAAGAAAATCATCCCTAACATGTAATCTCTGGGCTTTCAAAAGCTAACCCAAAAATGTGACAACAAATTAAGCTCTGAGTAAAGAGCGGGCATAAATTGCGTTTGCTTATAGTCACATTTTGTCTGCTGGCTGAAGGTGAATGTTGGAAAATGGGCAATATTCCAAGGGAGAAGGATGGTTTGGGCTGAAATAGCCATTCTTCAGCACCAAGCATCTTTATGAGCATCCATTACAATCAAGATAGCCTGTTAAGTACTATGTAAAAAATAAAGGGCAATTTAAACCTTTGACTGTATGGATAACGACAAACTGCGGAAAATTCTGAAAGAGATGGGAATCCCAGACCACCCGACCTGCCTCCTGAGAAACCTGTACGCAGGTCAGGAAGCAACAGTTAGAACTGGATATGGACTGGTTCCAAATAGGAAAAGGAGTACATCAAGGCTGTATATTGTGACCCTGCTTATTTAACTTATATGCAGAGTACATCATGAGAAACACTGGGCTGGAAGAAGCACAAGCTGGAATCAAGATTGCTGGGAGAAATCTCAATAACATCAGATATGCAGGTGACACCACCCTTATGGCAGAAAGTGAAGAGGAACTAAAAAGCCTCTTGATAAAAGTGAAAGAGGAGAATGAAAAAGTTGGCTTAAAGCTCAACATTCAGAAAACTAAGATCATGGCATCTAGTCCCATCACTTCATGGCAAATAGATGGAGAAACAGTGGAAACAGTGGCTGACTTTGTTTTGGGGGCTCCAAAATCACTGCAGATGGTGATTGCAGCCATGAAATTAAAAGACACTTACCCCTTGGAAGGAAAGTTATGACCAACCTAGACAGCATATTAAAAACCAGGCAGCATATTAAAAACCAGAGACATTACTTTGTCAACAAAGGTCCGTCTAGTCAAGGCTATGTTTTTCCAGTAGTCATGTATGGAAGTGAGAGTTGATGCAGAAGAATTGATACTTTTGAACTGTGGTGTTGGACAAGAGTCTTGAGAGTCAAGGAGATCCAACCAGTCCATCCTAAAGGAAACCAGTCCTGGGTGTTCATTGAAAGGACTGATGTTGATGCTGAAACTCCAATATTTTGGCCACCTGATGCGAAGAGTTGACTCATTTGAAAAGACCCTGATGTTGGGAGAGACTGAAGGCAGGAGGAGAAGGGGATAATAGAGGATGAGATGGCTGGATGGCATCACTAACTCAATGGACATGAGTTTGGGTGAACTCCGGGAGTTGGTGATGGACAGGGAGGCCTGGCTTGCTGCGGTTCATGGGGTCACAAAGAGTCAGACACGACTGAGTGACTGAACTGAACTGAACTAAACAAGATATCTTCCTCTGCTTTTGTGTCTTCATACTAGAGGAGTTTGGTGAGGTTAAAAAAAAAAAAGACTGTGCTATCGTTTTCTTTTCTTTTTAGGAGGTGACTGACAGTGCCACAGGGAATCGGCAGCTCTGCAGACCGGTCGTGGGCGGGCTGACTGTTGGTTTTCCCAGTGAAACAGCAAACAAGCACAAACCCTTGCACCGAGAAACTGGCAGGAGAGCAGAGCAAATCCAGTGGACGGTTATGACAGTGTTAAAAGCGGAATAAAACAGGGTCTCATTAGGAGAGCTCTAGAGCGGCTTCACTTTCCCTTTTCACTTTCGTGCACTGGAGAAGGAAATGGCAACCCGCTCCAGTGTTCTTGCCTGGAGAATCCCAGGGACGGGGGAGCCTGGTGGGCTGCCCTCTATGGGGTCGCACAGAGTCGCACACGACTGAAACGACTTAGCAGCAGCAGCAGCAGAGAAGCTGAGGTTACCTGCAGAGGACGATACTTGATTACCATCTTCACGTGTGTAAAAGGCATGCTTAAAGAGATGGGTTTTCCCCACTTGGTTTCCAACTTCACTGAGCTATAAACAGAGGAAAATGAGTTAAAATTTTAAAGGAAGACTTTGGGGATAAACATTTGGATTTGCTGATGTTGGAAAATCAAATCCAGAAGCAAGCTACCATGGTTTCCTAGAGGACTTCCAAAGATTATACAACTCTCTGTTTTGAAAGACTTAGGTATCAGCTGGCTTCTCACCCAAGTGGATGCCAGCCACCCTGTGATGAGCTGGTTTTTTTTAAAAAGCCCATGGAAGCTCATTACCCTTGCCCCAAAGAGCTTTCCCACTGGTCCTCTGGTAGTGCCTGAGAGTCTCACCTTAGCCGGTTTTTTGTTTTTTCCTTTCGGGTTAAGGCATTTAAGGTCACAATTAAAATGTAGATGTGCTCTGCAAGGGTTTGATGTCTCCCTAGGATCAGCTATTAACACCTCTTCTCACGGAGTTATCAAAGGAGCGAGTCACCTATCAGGATGTTGGGGAAACGCTGAGACCTGGGAAAATAAGGCTAGAACAACGAAGTTTGGATGGTGGAAAAGGCACCAAGGAAACCTTAGGGCTTTCCTAGGGAGGACAAATCCAAGTGGATCAGCACTGTCTGCCACCATGAGGGTTCACAGGAGACACCGCTGGTTGGGGTCTGGCCTCCCCAGTCTACTTCACTTTCTTCTCGCCTTCCCTCCGTAGTCTCTCCTTTCCTCTCTCTCGAAGTTACTTCTGCAAATATCGCAGGCACTCGATGTTGGATGCACCATCCTAGGCTCTGAGCATACCTTCAACACATTTTGCTGTTGTTGTTTAGTCGCTCAGTCATGTCCGACTTTTTTCACAACCCCATGGACTGCAGTCCACCAGGCTCCTCTGTCCATGGGATTCTCCAGGCAAGAGTACTGGCGTGAGTTACCATTTCCTTCTCCAGGGGATCTTCTCAACCCAGGGATCAAACCCTTGTCTCCTGCATTGGCAGGCAGATTCTTTACCACTGAGCCGCCTGGGAAGCCCTGAACACATTTTAGTGCCATTTAATTTCCCAAAGCAGGATGCGGTTCTTCCTGTACTGCAGGGATTTAACCCCATCTTGTTCACTGGGACTCTCAATATGGAGCCAAGAGCGCACGGCAGGAAAAGCTTTCACCCCTAAGGTGGACACACCAGTGGCTGCACTGAGTGGTGCCACCTCAGGGCCCTGGGCCTTGAAAACACAGCGCACGTGCCTCTTGCCACGTGGGCACTTGCGTGCGTGCCGTGCGTATCCACTCTGCTTCATCCACCCTGTCATAGTCCGTTGACTTTTTTTTTTAAACCTAGAGAGTCTGTTGTTTGTTCTGTCAATTTGATTATGGGATTTAAGAATCTTCTTGTTTTCTAAATACTTGGTGCGCCATTAATGCGCTAGGTCAGAGATTGACTGTTACAGCCCTCTCTGTAGCCTATCAAAAAAAAAAAAGACAGTGGCCTGCCCCTCCTTCCCTGCTGGTGAGAATGTAAAGAAGGTAAATTGGTGCAGCTACTGTAGAACGGGATGGAGGTTCCTCAAAAAGTAAAAAGAGAGTTACTGTATGATCCAGAAACCCCACTCCTGGGTATACATCTGAAGAAAGCTCTAATTCAAAAGATACATGCACCCCCATATTCACGGCAACACTGTTTACAATAGCCAAGACTTGGAAGCAACCTAAATGTTCATGGACAGGTGAGTGGATAAAGAAGATATGGTACATATAGAATGGAATGCTATTCAGCCATTCAAAAGAATGAAATAATGCCATTTGCAGTAATACAGATAGACCTTGAGATTATCATACTAAGTGAAAAAAGCCGGGTGGAGAAGACAAATACCATGTCATATCACTTACATGTGGCATCTAAAACATGACACAAATGAACTTATCTACAAAACAGAAACAGACTCATGGAGAACAGACTTGTGGTTGTCAACTGGAAAGGGGTGTGGGAATTGGGAGTTTGATGTTAGCAGGTACCAATTATTATATATAGGATGGACAAACAACAGGACTCTACTGCATAGCTCAGGGATACAGTCAATATCTCATAATAAACCATAATGGAAAAGAATATTAAAAAAAAAATTGCTGTAGGTGTGTTTAACTCAGAAAGTGCAACTTGCTTCAGTTCAGTTCAGTTCAGTCGCTCAGTCGTGTCCGACTCTTTGCGACCCCATGAATCACAGCACGCCAGGCCTCCCTGTCCATCACCAACTCCTGGAGTTCACTCAGACTCACATCCATCGAGTCAGTGATGCCATCCAGCCATCTCATCCTCTGTCGTCCCCTTTTCCTCCTGCCCCCAATCCCTCCCAGCATCAGGGTTCTTTTCCAATGAGTCAACTCTTCACATGAGGTGGCCAAAGTACTGGAGTTTCAGCTTTAGCATCATTCCTCCCAAAGAACACCCAGGACTGATCTCCTTTAGAATGGACTGGTTGCATCTCCTTGCCAGTCCAAGGGGCTCTCAAGAGTCTTCTCCAACACCACAGTCCAAAACCATCAATTCTTCAGCGCTCAGCCTTCTTCACAGTCCAACTCTCACATCCATACATGACCACTGGAAAAACCATAGCCTTGACTAGACAGATCTTTGTTGGCAAAGTAATGTCTCTGCTTTCGAATATGCTGTCTAGGTTGGTCATAACTTTCCTTCCAAGGACTAAGTGTCTTTTAATTTCATGGCTGCAATTACCATCTGCAGTGATTTTGGAGCCCCCCAAAATAAAGTCAGCCACTCTTTCCCCTGTTTCCCCATCTATTTGCCATGAAGTGATGGGACCGGATGCCATGATCTTAGTTTTCTGAATGTTGAGCTTTAAGCCAATTTTTTCACTCTCCTCTTTCACTTTCATCACGCTTTGCCACTTAATTTTATATTTCCTCATAATAAAGTTTAATGCAATAGCACTGTGTTTAAAACATTAAACTCATTTTAGCATTAGAAACAATATTCTGAAAGATCTATAGCAAAACAGATCAGACATAAATATTTACCACCGGGAAGTTTTCCTCTCTGGTTCCTAACGACTACGAATTGTTCATCCCCCACATTTTTGCCAAGTTCCTGCCCACCCCCACCCCCACCCCAGGCTGCGTGCTAGGCATGGCGTGCATGGTGTAAACAAAGTGACTGCCGGAGTCCGGCTCTCTTCCTCTCCATCCTCACGTCTCTCTGGAACTCAGACGAAACGAGACCCTGGAGAGAAACGAGTTGTAGTCCTAAAGGCGGAGCTGACTACTGGAGACTCACAACCTAATTCCCCCTGGGAAGAGTGATGTGAGGGCAGATAGATTCCAGGGCCGCCTACAAACGTGATGGATGCATCTCCCTGAAATGCATTCCTGAAGACTCTGCCTCAACTCCCTTCAACCACGAGGAACACACCCATTTTAAGGAACTCAATGCAACCCGGGAGAGGAGGCAGGCATCTGTCCTCGGGGTCTCCCGAAACAGGCAGTAAGCCGGGAGCACAACACAGCCTCTCAGCGCCTTTGCGGGCCTCTTCGAAAGCAAGCCGCCCTCATCCGTTCCCACTCGTGAACAAAAAAGGCAGCTGACCCCACGGGCGGGAGACGTGTGAGACCCGAGAAGCTCTCAGAGGGGCCGTCACTAAGCCTCTCATGCCAGCACCGGGCACAGGGCTGCGGGCACCCCCGCCGGCGAAGGCCTGGAGGGGCCGGCCGCGCGGGCTCACCCGGCGCCCGCAGCCTGGGTGCGGCGCCACCCTCTGCCCAGCGGGCGCTGCCTTCGCTCCGCGGCGCCCGTTCTGTGCGCTGAGACGGGTGGAGAAACGCCCTCACTGCGTCTCCAACTGGCCTTTCCCCAGACGCCCCGGAATGTTTGGATGCTTGCTCATCCGCAGCGCCCTTCTGCCCCACAGGTCAAGCTGGCAGCGGGAACTAGCTGACTCTTTCTTCTCTTGTGTGTTTCTGACGACTCCTCGCCAGGCTCCATCAAGCTCGTTCATCCACCCACCGCGGGTGGAATGGGCCCCCCTTCCTGCGCGCAGTCCTAGCTGGTCTGGCCTGTAAGTGTCTCGGAGACTCATATACTTGTTCGTGTTTCCTTCCTCCCATGAGATGCTACCTTCATCGAGGGCTGGGACTTTATCTTCCTTACCTTCGATGTTCGGGTCAAATACGGTAGTAGGCACTCAAAAAATGTTCGATAAATGAAGGAATAGATCTACGAGTGTGGTTGACTTCAAGCTAGGGGAGCAAGTCACAGCAACAGCTTCAACTCCAGGTTGCTCCCACATGGTTTGACATGGATTTATATTCTTTTTCTGTACCTCCAAAAATGTAAAGAATGGTACTGTTCTCTGATAACAGAGTATCTTCTCAAAAGTCTTTGGAATTATTGTACCAGGATTATTCTAGAATTTTAAATTAATTTTCCTATTGTGACAGGAATTTAGAGGTACAAATTTCCAGTTGCAAAATAAAGGAGTCACAGGTATAAAAAGTGCAGTGTGGAAAATATAGTCAATAACATAATGTCTTTATATGGCGACACATGGTAACTAGACATCATGGGGATCATTTTGTAATGTATAAAAATATTGAATCAGTATGTCATGTACCTGGAACTAACATAGTGTTGTAGGTCAGTTATTCTTCATAAACAAACAAGCTCATGAAAAAAGAGATTAGAAGCATGGGGTCAGGGAGAAGCAGGGACAACTGATTGAAGCTGGTCCAAAGGTGCGAACTTCCACTTACAAGACAAGGAAGTACTAGGGATATAAGATTCAGTTCAGTTCAGTCGCTCAGTAGTATCCGACTCTTTGTGACCCCATGAACCACAGCACACCAGCCCTCCCTGTCCATCACCAACTCCCGGAGTCTACCCAAACCCATGTCCATCCAATCATTGATGCCATCCAACCATTTCATCCTCTGTCATCCCCTTCTTCTCCCGCCTTCAATCTTTCGCAGCATCAGGGTCTTTTCAAATGAGTCAGCTCTTTGGATCAAGTGGCCAAAGTATTGGAGTTTCAGCTTCAAAATCAGTCCTTCCAATGAACACCCAGGACTGATTTCTTTTAGGATGGACTGGTTGGATCTCCTTGCAGTCCAAGGGACTCTCAAGAGTCTTCTCCAATATCGCAGTTCAAAAGCATCAATTCTTTGGCGCTCAGCTTTCTTCACAGTCCAACTCTCACATCCATACATGACCACTGGAAAAACCATAGTCTTGACTAGATGGACCTTTGTTGGCAAAGTTATGTCTCTGCTTTTTAGTATGCTGTCTAGGTTGGTCGTAACTTTCCTTCCAAGGAGTAAGCATCTTTTAATTTCATGGCTGCAATCACCATCTGCAGTGATTTTGGAGCCCCCAAAAATAAAGTCAGCCATTGTTTCCCCATCTTTTTGCCATGGAGTGATGGGACTGGATGTCATGATCTTAGTTTTCTGAATGCTGAGCTTTAAGCCAACTTTTTCACTCTCCTCTTTCACTTTCATCAAGAGGCGCTTTAGTTTTTCCTCACTTTCTGCCATAAGGCTGGTGTCATCTACATATCTGAGGTTATTGGTATTTCTCCCGGCAATAAGATACAAGATGATTAATATAATTAATATGATTGCAGGTTATATATGAAAGTAAGTAGTTAAGATCATAAATTCTAAGAGCTCTCATCACAAGGAAAATTTTTTTCTTCTTTTTTATCTACTAATATATGAGGTGATGAATGTTCACTAGGCTTATTGTAATCATTTCATGATGCACGTAAATCAAATGATTATGCTAAACCCCTTAAACTTCTACAGTGTTGTGTGTCAATTATATTTCAGTAGAACTGGAAGAGATATATAATTAAAAACAAGTAAATAAAAATACATTTTTTTAATTGAAGGGACTTATATGGCATCTGGTCCCATCACTTCATGGCAAATAGATGGGAAAACAGTGGAAACAGTGGCTGACTTTATTTTGGGGGGCTCCAAAATCACTGCAGATGGTGATTGCAGCCATGAAATTAAAAGATGCTTACTCCTTGGAAGGAAAGTTACGACCAACCTAGACAGCATACTAAAAAGCAGAGACATTACTTTGCCAACAAAAGTCCATCTAGTCAAGGCTATGGTTTTTCCAGTGGTCATGTATGGATGTGAGAGTTGGACTGTGAAGAAAGCTGAATGCCGAAGAATTGATGCTTTTGAACTGTGGTGTTGGAGAAGACTCTTGAGAGTGCCTTGGACTGCAAGGAGATGCAACCAGTCCATTCTAAAGGAGATCAGTCCTGGGTGTTCTTTGGAAGGAATGATGCTGAAGCTGAAACTCCAGTACTTTGGCCACCTTATTCGAAGAGTTGACTCACTGGAAAAGACTCTGATGCTGGGAGGGATTCGGGGCAGGAGGAGAAGGGGATGACAGAGGATGAGATGGTTGGATTGCACCGACTTGATGGACATAGGTTTGAGTGAACTCCGGGAGTTGGTGATGGACAGGGAGGCCTGGCATGCTGCAGTTCATGGGGTTGAAAAGAGTCGGACACGACTGAGTGACTGAACTGAACTGATATGGTAAAGAATCTGTCTGCAATAAGGGAGACCAGGGTTCAATCCCTGGGTTAGGAAGATCCCCTGGAGAAGGGAAAGGCTACCCACTCCAGTATTCTTACCTGGGAAATCCCATGGACAGAGGAGCCTGGGGGCTACAGTCCACAGATCGCAAAGGACACAACTGAGTGACTAACACTTTCACTTTCATATGAGAAGCAAATTGATTTTGCCACAAACATTAGAGCACCATTCTAAATAGTGTTAAGTAATCAAAAATCTTCCTAAAATTCAAATTCCAATGTCAACAGGCATTGTTCATCATTTCTTTCACCTTTCTACTAGAGTGCTATGCATACTGAATCTGCATATTACTTGCTATTTTGCTTCACTACTACATTATTCAGTATCACTTATATGTGTATTAATCATATAAACTACATAAAATTTTGCATCATTTTAATGCATTATATGCATTTATTTAGAATATAATTTTTCCTGGAATGGGTCCTTCTCTTTGTGCTAAAGAAATAGACTTGGATCTAGAAATTCAAAATGAATAGTAGGAAGATTGCATTAAGTATGATTATTGTGCATAAGAACACATATATCAAGGCTGGACTAAATTTTGTAATAAAATGTATTGATGTAATACCTTAAGTAACTATTATTTTATAAATGTCTTTAACATGTAGCCCTTTCTCTTTTTGGCAATATTAAATTCAGAAGACGATTCCTTCACGCTTTAGTAATCAGCAATACCTGTTCATACTTTGATAAGTTCAGGAAGAATTTCTGGTTTAGAAAAATAAGCTTTGGGGCAATACCTGCACATGACTAGATAGACAGACCCCACAGGTGGAAGTGATTAGGAGACTGGAACAGAGAAAATGGGCAAAGTGCTGTTTTTTCTGCTGCCCTGAAATATCATAAAAATAAATTATAAAGTAGTTGGTTTTTGGGATCCAAAATCAATGCAGATGGTGACTGCAGCCATGAAATTAAAAGATGCTTACTCCTTGGAAGGAAAGTCATGACCAACCTAGACAGCATATTCAAATGCAGAGACATTACTTTGCCAACAAAAGTCCATCTAGTCAAGGCTATGGTTTTTCCAGTAGTCATGTATGGATGTGAGAGTTGGACTGTGAAGAAAGCTGAGTGCCAAAGAATTGATGCTTTTGAACTGTGGTGTTGGAGAAGAGTCTTGAGAGCCCCTTGGACTGCAAGGAGATGCAACCAGTCCATTCTAAAGGAGATCAGCTGTAGGTGTTCTTTGGAAGGAATGATACTAAAGCTGAAACTCCAGTACTTTGGCCACCTCATGTGAAGAGTTGACTCATTGGAAAAGACTCTGATGCTGGGAGGGATTGGGGGCAGGAGGAGAAGGGGACAACAGAGGATGAGATGGTTGGATGGCATCACTGACTCGATGGACGTGAGTTTGAGTGAACTCCAGGAGTTGGTGATGGACAGGGAGGCCTGGCGTGCTGGGATTCATAGGGTCGCAAAGAGTCAGACATGACTGAGCGACTGAACTGAACTGAACTGAACTGATAGAGGCAATAAGAAGATCTCTGTGGGAATTCCCTGGTGACCCATTGGTTAGGACTCCACGCTTTCATGGCCAAGGGCACAGGTTCAATCCCTAGTCAGGGAACTAAGATCCCACAAGCCATACGACAGCCAAAATAAAATGATAAAAAATCACTGTAACAATAGAAGCTGTTGCAGATATATCTGCATACTGTCGCGGTGCTTGACAGCCATTCTCTGGCTAATTTAGAGCACTTGATCTTCTTTGTTAGAATATCAAGTCAAATAAAAGCAAAGAAACTCAAGGATTACAGAGAAATGATTTGAGGGCAGAAAACCCCCTTCAGGTTTTTTAAAGCATCAAGTAGTCATCTGCCTACACTAACCACCCCAGTGACCAGCCTACATCTAAGCCACTTGTGGGGTATCAGGAGCACCTGGCCTAGGGGAGGGCCACTTCTTTTTGCAGTGAACTGCTATTACTTATAGGGGTTCCCAGGTGGCACAGTGGTGAAGAATCCGCGTGCCAATTCAGGAGACACGGGTTCAATCCCCTATCTCAGGGTCAGGAAGATTCCCCTGGAGGAGGAAATGGCAACTCACTCCAGTATTCTTGCCAGGGAAACCCTATGGACAGAGGAGCGTGGTGGGCTACAGTCCATGGAGTCTCAAAGAGTCGGACGTGACTGAGCACACAGGCACGTGTATAATGTGTTTGTAAAGCTATATATAATCTTTACATACTTCCACATTTTCCCAGTTTTCTACTACAAGTATGTTATTTTTATCAGAAAGTATTCTTCTTACAAAGAAATCGGAGGAAGAGGTGTGGGAAAGCAGTATTTCTCTAAGGATCTGAAGCCACAATGACGACTGAACGCATCATGTGTTTTCATCACTCGGAGGCTGATAAAGGACCAAATGGGCAGACCCTGAAGCACAAGAGGTTTCAGTTAAAGAGAGGAAGATGGCATACTGGAGGGGGAGATGGGTGCCTGGGCTGATGAAGGCCTTTCTCCCTTCTAACGGAGACAGCTTGTCCTCCAAACTTCAGCCATTGCATCTTACTCTGACCGCAGCAAAGATGAAAAACCACTGGTCCATCTTTTTATCTACCCTTTAAAATGGACTGACACAGTTCTGTTTGAGAGGGCATGGCATGGTTCTTCCAGAAGTGTAAGTGCTCTTGCCATTTTATAGACTCTAAGGTGAAGGGCTCCTGGGTAGGTAGATCAGACAACATGATGAGATCAGAAACTTGTGTTCCTGAAAAGTTTGCTGTGGAATTGTGCCTTTCCTGCAAAATCAGCTTAAAAAATAGTGTTTAGTCTGCAGATGGATGGCATCACCGACTCAATGAACATGAGTTTGAGCAAACTCTGGGAGATGGTGAAGACAGGGAAGCCTGGTATGCTGCAGTCCATGAGGTTGCAAAGAGTCAGACACGACACAGGGGCTGAACAACAAGTCTGCAGAGTAATTCTGTGTTATATTCTATTGATAAGGTGCGCCCAGGGAAGTCCCATGGGAGCCAATTTTCAACTGAGTTCACTCTTAAAGGGCTGGAAACCCTGAGAGGATCCCACTTCAAAGCATGGCTTCCTGTGTGAGTTTTCACTCCTTCCTTGGATGGCTTCCTAAGGATCCCAGGCAGCTACACAGCAGAGCAAGGCGCCTTTTGTGTGTGTGTGTAAAAGGACAGATGTGTTCTAGAGTATACTCCTGTTGCTTGAGCCTAACAACAGCCAACCTTGCCTTGGGCTGTTCCGGTAACCCCATAAGACCAAGCTTGGAATCTCTGGAGCTCAACACTGCTAGCATTTGTTCCCGTGAGAAAGAACTTGAGTGGAGGAGGGTCAGCCAGGTTCCCTCAAACCTTAAAAAGAAACAGCTGTTGCATTTCAGGTGCTGAATTCAGCAGAGAGAAGCCCGTTCCTGACCAGGTCCAGCTCAGTACTGGTGACTTTATGCTAGATTGAAAATTACCCCTAAGTTATTGCATACGTATGTGCTAAGTTGCTTCAGTCATGTCTGACTCTTTTTTACCCCATGGAGCCTACCAGGCTCCGCTGTCCATGGGATTCTGCAGGCAAGAATATTGGAGTGGGTTGCCATGCCCTCCTCCAGGGGATCTTTCCAACCCAGAAATCAAACCCGCATCTCTTGTGTCTCCTGCATTGGAAGGTGGGTACTTTACCACTAGAGCCACCTGGGAGCCCCATAAGGTACTGATGGACATGTAAAAATCACTACAGCCCATGTTATCTTAATAATTCCTTTCCTTTTGGATTTGATGAAAATATTCATTGTTGACCTAGACTGAGTCCAAATGACTATTGTAAATTCCATCAAAAAACCCTTAAAAACGAACAAAAGGACGCTGTGACCACTGCTGTGGGATCACACCCATTGGATGAACACTGGCAGGGCCAAGGAACCACTGGGCTAAACGGCACTGGAGACAGCCCCTGACCAATGGCTTTCATCCTGGTTGTATGCACTTACTTTTATAAAGGAACAACTTTAATATATGCATGCCTCATTAGTTTTAATTTTCATATAGATGAAAAGTTGCCAATGACTGAATGGAAAAAGCACTAGACTAAAAGGCAAGGCAGCTCTCTCTGTCCCAGTGAACTTGACGAGTCACAACTCCACCAGGTCTCACCTTTTCTATCTACAAAATGAGAATAACATTATCTACCCCCTCTGACTTGCCTGTTTTTTTTTTAAAAGCTGCATAATGCTTTAACCGGTTTATTTTATTAGTGAACAGTTACATCAGACTTACTGGTGCTGTTGCTTAGTCACTAAGTTGTGTTTGACTCTTGTGACCCCATGGACTGTAGACCGCCAGGCTTCTCTGTCCATGGGATTCTCCAGGCAAGAATACTGGAGTGGGTTGCCATTTCCTTCTCGAGGGGATCTTCCCAACCCCGGGATCGAATGTGTGTCTCCTGGACTGGCAGACAGACTCCTTACCACTGAGCCACCAGGGAAGCCCCACGTAGGACTTCCTACTTCTGTCTTCTCCTGCCTTCATTCTCGAATCCAAACTAGAACTTAAACTATTGACTCTCTTGTTCTGAGACCTTCCGACACTGACAGATGTTATAACATTGGTTCTTCTGTGTCTCCAGCTGACTGATCATAGATCTTGAGATTTCCTACCCAAAACAATTGATTCAGTGAAACGTCTTTAATGAAAGGGGGAGAATCAAGCATTCATCATGAATCTTCTATAAGAATTGGACCCTTGGGAAACCAAATACTAGACGTGAAGTTACTCTTCTTGGATGTATTACAGATAACCAATCAGCATAGACGATAAGATCAGAATTGCACCGTTTGGGCCCTAGGCTTCCTGTGCCGAGCGCTCTCCTGGAGCCCAGTGACGCTCCTGTCCTTGGAATCTGGGAGATAGCCACCTCCTTATCTCCTGTTCCTTTGCTTTTGTCAGGAGCCAGCTTGAGTGGGTTATATGCGAGCAAAGGAAATGAGAATTTTGCACACATTCTTTTGATTTGCCTTTGTTTATGGTGCTTGAATCCTGAATAATAATTTAAAAAACCCACAAACTTTTTAACCTGAATAAAGTCAAGTCCAGGTTTCATTTCCTTTATAAGCTTTGCCTTAGTTCTAGTCTTCAAATAGTCCTTTGCACCTCGAGATTATATAAATATCCATCCATGGTTTTTCTTGCTTTATTTTTGTTTCTTTTTCTTTCTTCATTACCTTCCCTGCATTTCCTTTTGGTTCTTGGGTGGTTTTATTTTTTTCCATTAAAATTTCACATCAGTCTGGGTTGTTTTTTCTTTTTTAACACGTATAAAATGTGTAGTACAAGACAGGGGTCAGTCTTTAATTTTTTCAAGGGCTAAAGAAAAAGAAGCATACACACATTTGAGAAAAGGCCCTGGAATGCTGTTTCATATCTAGACTAGTCCCAGTGCCTCTATAACTGAGCTTTTGGTTTCAAAAACCTTGAATCGATCACAATTCTTCTGAAGCTGGTCCTTTGCTCTTGGCTTGTTCTGTCTTGATGAATTCCCGGGCATGGAAAAAAAAAGAGTGATCAAGAGTTTGTTCTTAAATATTGGTACCGTGGGAGTGGAGCCTATAGTCTTTATACTCCTAATCTATCCATCTCTCATATAAATGCCTCCCAGTCTCTCATGCCTGAAATAAATTCAGTGTAATCAGTGTTTACCCCTCTTTATTATTATATTCCTGGCATACAGCACAATAGAGTCTCCTTCTCTAGAGAACAACAAATCCAAGGACATTGTGTTCCATTTTTATGACGAGATGCATATTTCCCAACAAGAGGCAAAGCCCTCATGTCAAAGGATTGCATGGACGGCACTTACAAAACATCCAAAACATCCAGCTGGTTAAACGCAGGGCACTGACTGACTAGAGCTGGCTCAGAACCCACAACATGTTCATTTGATTGTGAATTGGATTAACTTTCGCTCCTTTGAAGCTCTTGCCTCTCACCGTTTTGCTCTGAAGGAGGAAAACGTGTTAGCCGTCCTGTTGGCCCGCAGTTCAATCTGCTGAACACGGGTGTGCGCTCCCATGGAAAATAGCCCCGTTCTCACAGGCATGTTTTCAACAATCGGGTGTGCAAAAAAATGGGGCTGTGTCTATGCCCCTTTGCCTCTTAACCTACAGGTCCGGCTCCCATGGTCTCAACTTTCTGTGAATATTTTTGTTTCAGAATGTCGTTCAGCTCTTACTCCATCTCTGTGTGAACAGTGTCTGCCTCCTTCTGCTGCCTCTTGAACCGACCGCAATATAGAATGAAAGTGCAGTTCACATTTCCCTTTAGGATGCATGGACACCTACTACACAGTTCCCCTTTTACCACAAAGAAAGCCAAGAACTGATGCTTTGAACTGTGGTGCTGGAGAAGACTCTTGAGAGTCCCTTGGACTGCAAGGAGATCCAACCAGTCCATCCTAAAGGACATCAGTCTTGAATATTCATTGGAAGGACTGATGCTAAAGCTGAAGCTTCGATACTTCGGCCATCTCATGGGAAGAACTGACTTGTATGAAAAGACCCTGGTGCTGGGAAAGACTGAAGGTGGAGAGGAAGGGGATGACAGAGAATGAGATGGTTCAATGGTGTTGCCAACTCAATGGACATGAGTTTGAGTAAACTCCAGGAGTTGGGGATGGACAGGAGGGAGGCCTGGTGTGCTGCAGTCCATGGAGTTGCAAAAGTCAGCACGACTGACTGACTGAACTGAACTGAACCATCTTTTTAAAATTTGAAATGTAGACACACAAAACATTTTTGGATTTTTGATTGAAAGGTAAATCAGGGAATTCCCTGGCGGTCTGGTGGTTAGGACTCTGCCTTCTCACTGCAAAGGGCCCAGGTTCCATCCCTTGTTGGGGAACTAAGACCCTGCAAACCGTGTGGTGGAGCCAAAGAAAAGAAAAAGAAGAGACACAACTGACTGCTTAAAGCGATATGACCCGAACTGACAGCAGGCATGCCTGTTCTTTTTTCTCAAAATTTTATTTATTATTATTGTTTTACTCTGAAAGCTGGGGATCGTGGTGGGGTCCTAGATAAAGAAAATAAATGGTTTTTATCCTATTCCTTCTGCTTTGCATTGAAGACGAGGGTGAGCCTCCTCTTGCCACTCTCCCCCATCAGTCCACAGCCCCCTGGTCTGCTGGCAGCACCCACCTTTCCTCTCACTCACCACCAACTGCCCTCTTGTCTTTTCCTGTAGCATCAGGTTGCCAGTCAGTCAGCTCGCGTTTACACTTTGCAGCCTCCGCCCCACTCAATTCCTCCCTCTTCCTTACAAGGTTCAGACTCAAATTGGGCGCTGCACAGAGACTACAATCTTCCAAATAGGGAGCCTCTTGCCGATTGTTGAATCTAATTGGTACTGTCAACCCCTTCCTTCCCTGCACTCATTCCAGCAAATCACCAGGCAAGACCCAAGTACTCACAGCCAAGATGGGGACTCTACTGCCAATGCTGGGCCTGTAGTTGTGTAAATACATTGAACTAACCCTATGAACTTGACTAGATCCCTCAAAGATGGAATCTATACAGAACCAAGCAAAGCACCAACAGCATGCCTGCATGCACGCTAAGTCACTTCAGTCGTGTCCGACTCGTCGTGACTCTAGGGACTATAGCCGGCCAGGCAGTACTCTGTCCATAGGATTCTCCAGGCAAGAATCTAGAGTGGATTGCCATGTCCTCCCCTAGGGACCCAGGGATTGAACCCAAGTCTTACATCTCCTGGACTGGCAGGTGGGTTCTTTACCACAAGCGCCACCTGGGAAGCCCTCTACATTGGTAGAACAGACGTTAAAAATGGTGATCATGGGGGAACTCCCGGTCATCCAGTGGTTAAGACTCTGAGCTTCCAAAGCAGGGTGTAAGCGTTCAATCCCTCGTCCAGGAACTAAGATCCTGCATGGCCTGCTGCCAAAAGATAAAAAAAAAAAAAGGAACTGATAATAAAGGGAGATTGGTCTGACTGTGATGTATAAAATGGATTGAGAGGGGAGATTGCAAAAACAGGCAGACCATGTGGGAATGTGATAAGATCCCAACCTGGGATAAGGAGGTGTACTGGAATTAGGAATAGACAGATCGATTTAAGACCTAATGGGAGATTAACAGGATTTGGTAGTAACTCCACAAACAGAGAGAAGCAGAAAGTAATTCGATGGCATTTCCTAGGTAGGGAGGTAAGGGCATGTGGAGAAGCAGTTAGGAACTTGGTCTTCAAATACAAACAAACCAAAGTTTAAAGCCCACATCTACTGATTACCAGTTGTATGACCCTGATAAAGAAGCTTAATCTTTCCAAGCCCAGACTTTTCTTCTATAAAATGGCAGAGTTATGAGAAATAAGTGAAATGTAAGGTACTTTTAATGGTGCTGGCAAGAAAATACACATTCAAGGAAAGTTAGCCATCATCCTTTTCCCTCTGTTCCATCTACCCATCAGAGATTTTCCAAAAGGAAGGTGGTACTCTATTTTCCCATAGAAAACTGACCATTGGTTCCCCAAATGGTTCAAGCCAAAAAGAATCTAACAGTGCGTTTCAGTGTTTACCACGGGCACAGCTGCTCATCATGAAACTTCTCCGACAGATAAATCAGGCACCCAGCTGACATACAGCAATCACCATCGACAAGAAGGAAACCAGGCTCATGTCACAGCGTGATTTGTTTGCCCTTAGTGAGAAACTTTCCCTGCCAAATTGCTTTCTTTTTTGGAAACCACAAATGGAAACCTTAACTTCACCTCCTCCTATTCAGTGAAAAACAAAACAAGTTCAATACTAAAACAGTTGTTTGGGGTTGAAGTTGATCAACTTTGTTATTGTTATCAACAATCCTGGCATATGTGTATTGTATCATATTATATTTTCAAGAGTATAAGTTGATATCTACATTGGCATCCTTTTAAAAGTCCTTAACTTGCATACCACTGACCAAAGTCCAAACTTTTCTTTCTATATTAATACCAATAACACCTCTGATCACACACAGTCACTACTCTTGATGTGAGAAACACAGTTCAGTCTTTTTCTGAAATTTTACCTCCTGGTTTTGATTAACTGAAAAGAGTCAAGACAACGTTTTGATAAATGGCAGGAGGCAGATTGTGCTAAGACATGCTTTTCTGGCCCAGGAATGGCCTCGATCTGAGAACACAAGATAAGAAACAGGAAATGAAAAATGAAAATAAAAATCCCCCCCAACTGTAGAGCATATTAATAGTAAATAACCTTCTGGAGATTGTTTGTCTTTAAACATCTGAAAATAGGCTTTTGGTGACTTCCTGGCTAGATGAGCATAACTTTTTATGAGAGACAGGACCAGGATCCACATAAATTTAGAACAAAGCTAAATAAGTCACATTTTCTCAGTGAGCGTTCTCTTTCTCTCCTCCTTTCATTTGTTATTTCCCTTCAGTTAATAGAGACTCCATCTCCACAGAAAAGAATTTTGTCAAGTACATTTAAAAAAGTTATTTGCATACTTATTTACTCAACAAACATTTATTTTTAAATGCCTATTATAGTTGAAATGACTGGAACACGTTTTATTTTTTCTCTCTTTATGTCCTCCTTATGAGATGACTAAGGAATATATAGAGGAAAAGGCCACAGAAGTGTGACTATCCATGGAATTTCCTGGTGATCCAGTGGTTAGGACTCTGGGTTTCCCCTGCAGGAGATACTGTTCAATCCCTGGTCCGGGAACTAAGATCCTGTGAGCCATGCAGCTTTTCAGGGAGAGGGTCGGGGGAGAGTGACTATCCATTAGCAACTATTTGAGAAAATGGAAGAATGTGAGTCCAGAGAGATGAGATCCCCTGAGAATCCCCACATTCGCTTTAAGTGCAGTGACTTCTCCTCCTGGTTGCCCTGGATGATTCTAGTTTTGCTTTTGTGCATACTCAGTCACTTCAGTTGTGTCCGACTCTTTGCGACCTCATGGACCATAGCCCACCAGGCTCCTCTGTCCATGGGATTTCCCAGGCAAGAATATTGGAGTGGGTTGCCATGCCCTCCTCCAGGGGATCTTCCCCACCCAGGGATGGAAACCACATCTCCTGTGTCTCCTACATTTCAGGTGGATTCTTTACCACTGAGCTGCTGGGGAAGCCCACTTTATGCTCATATTCCTGGAATAATTATTGATACGGGTCCCAATCAATCACCAGACATGTCCCAGTTTGGAGATTAAATTATATGGTTTCCACATGTAATTTCATTTGGGAAAATCCAAGATTTCTGTTCAGAGTAAATACTTATTCTTTACTCCTCACATCTCCCACAGGTAAAAGTATTTCCATACCCCACTCCAGACGGAAAGTATGGGAGAATACTTCTGGGTTCCCTGTTCTCCCTATGGTACTCTGGGAGTACCAGACCACCTTATTTGTCTCCTGAGAAATCTGTATGCAAGTCAAGAAGCAACAGTTAGAACCAGACATAGAACAACAGACTGGTTTAAACTTGGGAAAGGAGTACGACAAGGCCGTATATTGTCACCTTGTTTATTTTCCCTATATGCAGAGTACATCGTGTGAAATGCCAGGCTGGATGAACCACAAGCTGGAATCAAGATTTCCAGGAGAAATATCAACAATCTCAGATAAGCAGGTGATACCACTCTAATGCTGGAAAGTAAAGAGGAACTAAAGAGCCTCTCGATGCAGGTGAAAGAGGAGACTGAAAAAGTTGGCTTGAAACTCAACATTTAAAAAATTAAGATAATGGCATCCCCCTCATTTCATGGCAAATAGATGGGGAAGAAGTGGAAACAGTGACCGATTTTATTTTCTTGGGCTCTAAAATCACTGTGGATAGTGACTGTAGCCATGAAATTAAAAGACACTTGCTCTTTGGTAGGAAAGTTATGACAGACCTCAGTTCAGATCAGTCGCTCAGTCATGTCCAACTCTTTGCAACTCCATGGACTGCAGTATGCCAGGCTTCCCTGTTCACCAACTCCTGGAGCTTACTCAAACTTATGTCCATTGAGTTGGTGATGCCATCCAACCATCTCATCCTCTGTCGTCCCCTTCTCCTCCTGCCTGTAATCTTTCCCAGAATCAGGGTCTTTTCCAGTGAGTCAGTCATCAGGTGGCCAAAGTATTGGAGCTTCAGCATCAGCCCTTCCAATGAATATTCAGGACTGATCTCCTTTAGGATTGACTGGTTGGATCTCCTTGCAGTCCAAGGAACTCTCAAGAGTCTTCTCCAACACCACAGTTCAAAAGCATCAATTCTTCAGTGCTCAGCTTTCTTTATGGTCCAACTCTCACATCCATACATGACTATTGGAAAAACTGTACTTTGACTAGATGGACCTTTGTTGGCAAAGTAATGTCTCTGCTTTTTAATATACAATCTAGGTTGGTCATAGCTTTTCTTCTAAGGAGCAAGTGTCTTTTAATTTCATGGCTGCAGTCACCATCTGCAGTGATTTTGGAGCCCAAGAAAATAAAGTCTGTCACTGTTTCCACTGTTTCCCCATCTATTTGCCATGAAGTGATGGACCCGATGCCACGATATTAGTTTTTTGAATGTTGAGTTTTTTATGACAAACCTACACAGTATATTAAAAAGCAGAGACACCACTTTGCTGACAACGGTCCATATAATCAAAGCTATCATTTTTCCAGCAGTCATGTACAGATGTGAAAATTGGACCATAAAGAATGCTGAGCGCCAAAGAATTGATGCTTCAAATTGTGGTGCTGGAGAAGACTCTTGGAGTCCCTTGGACTGCAAGGAGATCCAACCAGTCAATCCTAAAGGTAATCAACACTGAATATTCATTGCTGAAGTTGAAACTCCAATACTTTGGCCACCTGATGTGAAGAACTGACTATTGGAAAAGACCCTGATGCTGGGAAAGATTGAAGACAGGAGGAGAAGGGGATGACAGAGGATGAGATGATTGGATGGCATCACGGACTCAATGGCATGAATTTGAGAAGGCTCCGGGAGATAGTGAAGGACAGAGGAGCCTGGTGTGCTCTGTCTATGAGGTTGCAAAGAGTCAGACAGGACTTAAGAGACTGAACAACCACTTCTGGCTTCTCTCTGCTCCCTTGAGTTCTCCTCCAAATGGGAGATGGCTGAGCTAACTGCTGAGGCTGAGAGGAGGGGCTGGGTGTGCTCGGCCCTGCTTTGGGCAGCAGGGGCTCCTGGCAGGTCTCACTGCTCACACAGAGGGCACACTCGGGTCTGCTGGTCACTACGTGGAGCCAGTGGCCACCCTTCTGTTTCAGTGCCAGCTTGAATAAATTTGATCAATTTGCCCAGGGAATGATGCCAGTTAAGCCAAGGGGCCTCAGATCCACATTCTTCAATCAACTTAATCAGTAAAATATTGACCTTTTAATCTTATTTTTTTTTTTTTGTCTCCTATGTCTTATTTGTTATTTGGCTCCAAATTTGGGTAGAGAGGTTTATTGAACTCCAAAACTCTAACGTATTTGTACTTTAGCTAAGAACACTGAAGCATAGGCACAAGGAATGACCTTGTGGATTGAAATAAAATATGGAGATTGACGCTTCTGTTCTGAAAAGGGCAGGAAGCTCAAATTTTAGCCTTTTGGTGAAGGTAGGGGACCATATCCTGCATTAAACTACAGAAGCACAGCTTCACGTAATATTCCAAGGAGATTAAAGCAGGGATTAATTCACCAAAATAAGTTTTTGAGCCCCAGAAGGACTGAATGGAAACAAGCAGAGCGCCAGCATACAGATCTTTCAGACATTCTTCTGAGCAAGTACGGTAAGGTTTACTCTCCACGGTGTGGTGAGATTTGCAGGCATGCTCTGCCTGTTCGGAGGAGACCTGGATTTCCTGTGTTAGTTAGAAGGGGTGTGAACTGTTCTCATTAGGGGATGTGTCGAAAGCCACTTCTCCAATCACATTATCAGCAATAAAGCTCTCATTCTGTTCCCCGTTTGCATGCCTCAGTTGGTTTCAAGCTTAGAAGGGGAATAAAAGGATATTATTATCTGATTTCCCCTCTCCATTACCAACAACTCCAGTGTCCAACAGATATGCCAAGAGCCTATCATTTGTAGAGTTAAAAAATATTAATTGTAGGTTGAAAACTCTCTCCCACCACGCAGAGCTTGCAGCCATCCTCTCAGAGCCTTACTAATTATGAAAGAACGGGTGAGGGTCAGCGGATAGGTAATGAAAGCATGAAACATGGAAGAACAGGGGACACACCAGGCAGATAAAGTGCCCTTAAAGAGGAAGAAAGACCACGAAGGAAAGAGAAATTTTTCTTTAAAAGTCTTTAGGACTTCCCTGGTGGTGTGGTGGTTAGGAATCCACCTGCCAGTGCAGGGGACGTGGGTTTGATCCCTGGTCCAGAAAGATCCCACACACCACGGGGCAACTAAGCCCGCAGCCCACAGCCGCTGAGCCCTTGTGCTGCGACCACTGAAGCCTGGCTGCTTCGAGCCCATGCTCCACAGCAAAGGAGCCACCGCAGTGAGAAGCCCGCACCTTGCAAAGAGAGAGCAGCCCGTACACAGCAGCGAAGACCCAGGGCAGCAAAAGCAAACAACACATTATTTTTAAAAAATCATTGAAGTGCACAAAAACAAAACAGAAGATGTTGTATTCATGATTAAGAACAGGGAGCAATAGAAAAAGAACTTTTGAAATCAAAAGAAAACAAATTAAAGCTATTGTAGCAAAACCCAAAAATTCAATAGAAGCTTTGGGAGAGAGGCTGAGAAAATGTACCAGAAAAAAAGGAATGTGAAGCTAAAGAAGTAGAATATAGGAGAGAAAAGAAGAAAAGTTTACATCAGTCTTGAAGGTCCAACATCTTAATCATAAGACATCCAGAAAGTGAGAAAAGAAATAAATGTAGAAGAGGAAAAGACAGAGAACTAATTCAAGGGAATTCCCTAGAACTGAAGGAAGTGAGTTTACAGATTCAACAAATCTCCTGAGTGGCATGGCCAGTGAATTTATTTAAAAATACCAAGGAGAGATCACTGTGAAATTCCAGAACACTGAGTACAAAAATGAGATCCCGAGACCATTCAGAGAGAGGAAAACACACACACACACCTCTCACAAAAAGACAGGTTTCACAAAACAACTCAATAAGCTGACAGAAAATGAAGAAATTCCTTTGAGCTTATGAAAAATAATGATTTCCAACTAAGAATTTTATATCCTGTTCACATGTCAATCAAGTAGGAAGCTAAACTAAAGACCTTTTCATATGTGCAAGGTCCCATCTTCTTTACCTCCCACTTATTTCTCAGGAAGCTGTGGGAGTGTGAATTTCATCAGAATGAGTGAGGTGATCAAGAAAGATGACATGGGATCCAGGAAGTGGGACGAACCAAAGAGGAAGAGGTAGAATAACGGGAAAGGGAGATCCTGGGATAACAGCTTTACAGCCGGCCGTGAGAGCAGTCTCAGCTGCAGGAGCTCGGTGAAGGGCTCCAGAAGGGCTGTCTCCAAAGCAAAAACAGAAAGAAACTGAGATGTGCTTGAAATTACGGAAAAGAGATGTATTCTGCTGGCGGAGAGTTTGGGGATAGATTAATGATACAAAGAAAACTAAGCGAATGAAAAAAAAATTGGCAGTTATCATCTCCAAGGAAAATAAAAAGCTGTACAAAAAGTATATTACATGACTCATCTGTGCATATAAATGTTGATTTAACCAAAACTTATCACATGCTTATAGTGGTGAGAATAGAGGTGTAGAGAAAAGAAATGTTGAGGAAAGGAAACAGTTTAAGAGCAATAAATATTAATCTTCTAAATAAGGAAGTCACTAGACAATATCCAAAAAATATCAAATATGAATAGTAAATAGTAGTAAATGTTGCTCAGTCATGTCTGACTGTTGGCGATCCCATGGACTGTAGCCTACCAGGTTCCTCCATCCATGGGATTTTCCAGGCAAGAATACTGGAGTGGGTTGGCATTTCCAAGAATACACAAATTCTTAAACTGTGAGAAGAAATACTAGGGAATTGCTAAAATAGGTGAAAATGATCTTATCTAAAGACTGGAAAAACAATATTGAAAAGAGTTAGGCAAGGGGTATGGTGGTTTTCAGTTTTAGTGATCTGACTATTTCACTTTTAAACTGTGCTCATATATCAGTTTGTTTTTAAGTATAAACTAAATCAACAGCTTGTTTTCCCAGAGGTATAACTTGCTTGTACAAGAGATTTGGTTTTCATCCAGTTTTTGAAGTATTCCCTCAACACTTCTCCCTGTAAAACTGATCAAAACTGCTTAAAAAGAAGTGAAAACAAAGAAAACAAAAATGGGCAACATTTATTCATTTATGGAATCCAAATATCTGTGAAGAGTTTACTGCAGTTACGGTTGCCCGGTGTACAATCCGTGGACAAAACCAAAGGAGGCCCTGTCTTAGCACAGCTTGCTATTCTTTACACGACAATACCAGCTGATAACTGGAAACAAAAATAAGAGGAAAATCATGATTTTGTAGCTTCCCTGTATTGATTCAGGCAGAGATCATCCATGGACAGTAAAAATATGTGTAAGATTATTGGAGAACTTGTGATCCACATAGACTCAAAGGACCACTCATATACTGTTCACTCTTCACAAAGGGAAAATACATTCTTGCCTTGAAGCGATTTGGTAAATATCACCTGAGGAAAGTGACCAAAGTAAATGTCAGTGTGATAGGCCCCCGATGAGATGAGGAGGAAGCGTGATGAGGAGGAAGCGTGATGAGGAGGAAGCGTACAATAGCAGCAACGTGCATCCTCGGCAAGAGTATTTAGCTCAGATCTAATCATAAAACAATCAGACAGTTTCAGAATAGAGGACATTCTCCAAAACCAGTTGGCCTGGATGCTTCAAAATGTCAATGTCATGAAAAAAAAAAAAAGAAAGAAACGAGAGGCCTGTTCTTGATTAGAAGAGACTCCGGAGGATAAAGACAGCAGTACAGCCATGAACCTAGACTGAATCCTGGATCAGAAAATAGAATTGCTATGGAGAGACATTTGGGGACAATTGGGGAAATCTTAATATGGATTGTATATTAGATAATGCTAAGGAATTAATGTTAGTTTTCTTAGGAACAACATTCATGTAATGTTTATGTAGGAGGCTGCGTTATTCTCAGGAAGCACAGGCTGAATAGTTTGGGGGTAAAGTGTTATGAGAGTTCCTTGGGACTGCAAGGAGATCCAACCAGTCCATTCTGAAGATCAGCCCTGGGATTTCTTTGGAGGGAATGATGCTGAAGCTGAAACTCCAGTCCTTTGGCCACCTCATGCGAAGAGTTGACTCACTGGAAAAGACTCTGATGCTGGGAGGGATTGGGGGCAGGAGGAGAAGGGGACGACAGAGGATGAGATGGCTGGATGGCATCACTGACTCGATGGACTTGAGTCTGAGTGAACTCTGGAAGTTGGTGATGGACAGGGAGGCCTGGCATGCTGCGATTCATGGGGTCATGAAGAGTTGGACATGACTGAGCGACTGAACTCAACTGAACTGAACTGAAAGTGTAATGATGCCAGCAACTCATTTTCAAATGTTACAGCTGAAATAAGAAAGTGTGGCAAAGAATCCACCTGTCAATGCAGGAGACACAGGAGGCGTGGATTCAATCCCTGGGTCAGGAGGATCCCCTGGAGAAAGAAATGGCAAGCCACTTCAGTGTTCTTGCCTGGAGAATCCCATGGACAGAGGAGCCTGGCTACAGTCCATGGGGTCACAGAGAGTCAGACACAACTGAGCACAGAAGAGCTAATGTGTGTGTGTCCGGGGGTGGGGTGGGGTGTCAGTGAAGGTGGATGGGGCAATAAAGCAAATGTGGCTACACGTTAATAACTGCTGAATTTGTGTCCAACTTTTCAGTAGGTTTAAATTTTTTCCAAATAAAAGTTGGGTGAAAAGGGAAAAAAAAAAAAAGCACCAACCATGGCAGGCTTACCGAAAGTACCCTGAATATGAGAAAGTTGGAAAGGGCAGACGACCAGGGTCATCTGAATGCCAAATGCTCTCTGTTTTTTGAAAGCAGTGATTGCTACATTGTTTTCCATTTCTAAAAATTTCCTAAATTCCAGCACAACAATTAATTCTACAAGAGTTCCAAAAATGCCTAACTGTTTCAGTATTCAAGGCAAATTTTTTCTGGGTACCAAAAAAAACACAAAACCCCACCAGACACACACACACACACACACACACACAAATGCTCCCTGCACCCACTGAAGGAGAAGAACAGGAGCTTCTGATGGTTAAGAGAGAGTGACGGCTCTCCTTCAAGAAGTGAACAGGACCCCGGCTCCCTGGTTTCCCCCGCGGTAAACTCAGATCGTGGCTCACCCCATGAGGGATGCCCCAGGAAGTAACTGCGGGCCCTGGCCTGCAAGCAGAGGAGAACACAATCTCCTCTTCTAAAAGTTCTTCCTTTAGAGCTCAGAACTCACCAGCGGATCGAACCTGGTCAAAATCCACTCAGTCTGAGTGTGGACAACTCAGAGAAAGAAGGCTCCCACCCCATAAAAATGATTTCAGGATTACAGGACAAGTTTTCTGAGGACAGTCTGAGAGAATTGGCCACTTTGCCAGGAAATGAACAACGTGGAAATTTCATGATGGTTCTTCAGAGGTCCAAAGAAAATGGCGACCAGATGCTCCCCACTGCCACGAGAGGCAGGGAAGGAGGAAACTGGCCACAAGGAGGGCACCTCTTTCTGGGAAGGTTGTTCAAAGGGTCTGGGCATGTCTAGAAAACCTGATGCCCCCTCAAGGTGATTCAAGGCTTGGTCACAAGTGAGTTTAAAAGAACATTTATTTATCTAGTTAGCCAATTGGAGCTTTGAATATTTTAGTTGATGTAGAAAATTCTTAAGTTTTGTTTAATTTAACCACTCGATACTTTGTTTTCTATTTCCTTTGTTTTTTTTTAAACCCACCCACCAGAGAAAGGGGATGCCAAGATCTTCTTTCTGTAGAGAATGCAAACATTCTCTCATCACGACTGTCTCTGCCACAAGTGACACGGCAGAAGTTCATCCGAAGCAGTGAGTCAACCACAGCGGATCCACATCGGACGGAAACACAGGGTGGGGCTGAGATAAACAGGGACCTGGGGCCCTTTACTTCAGTGGACAGAGGTCTTCACAAGGAACAGAAAGCAAAGGAATGATAAGGGACTAAAAACAGCTGCAGGCTTGGGCAGTCAGGGCAATTAAAAACAATCAGATCAGATCAGATCAGATCAGTCGCTCAGTCGTGTCCGACTCTTTGTGACCCCATGAACCGCAGCACGCCAGGCCTCCCTGTCCATCACCAATTCCCAGAGTTCACTCAGACTCTTGTCCATCGAATCAGTGATGCCATCCAGCCATCTCATCCTCTGTCGTCCCCTTCTCCTCCTGCCCCCAATCCCTCCCAGCATCTGAGTCTTTTCCAATGAGTCAACTCTTCGCATGAGGTGGCCAAAGTACTGGAGTTTCAGCTTTAGCATCATTCCTTCCAAATAAATCCCAGGGCTGATCTCTTTCAGAATGGACTGGTTGCATCTCCTTGCAGTCCAAGGGACTCTCAAGAGTCTTCTCCAACACCACAGTTCAAAAGCATCGATTCTTCAGTGCTCAGCCTGTTTTACAGTCCAACTCTCACATCCATACATGACCACAGGAAAAACCATAGCCTTGACTAGACGAACCTTTGTTGGCAAAGTAATGTCTCTGCTTTTCAATATGTTATCTAGGTTGGTCATAACTTTCCTTCCAAGAAGTAAGCGTCTTTTAATTTCATGGCTGCAGTCACCATCTGCAGTGATTTTGGAGCCCCCAAAAATAAAGTCTGACACTGTTTCCACTGTTTCCCCATCTATTTCCCATGAAGTGATGGGACTAGATGCCATGATCTTCGTTTTCTGAATGTTGAGCTTTAAGTCAACTTTTTCACTCTCCACTTTGACTTTCATCAAGAGGCTTTTGAGTTCCTCTTCACTTTCTGCCATAAGGGTGGTGTCATCTGCATATCTGAGGTTATTGATATTTCTCCCGGCAATCTTGATTCCAGCTTGTGTTTCTTCCAGTCCAGCGTTTCTCATGATGTACTCTGCATATAAGTTAAATAAGCAGGGTGACAATATACAGCCTTGACGAACCCCTTTTCCTATTTAGAACCAGTCTGTTCCATGTCCAGTTCTAACTGTTGCTTCCTGACCTGCATACAAATTTCTTAAGAGGCAGATCAGGTGGTCTGGTATTCCCATCTCTTTCATAATTTTCCACAGTTTATTGTGATCACACAGTCAAAGGCTTTGGCATAGTCAATACAGCAGAAATAGATGTTTTTCTGGAACTCTCTTGCTTTTTCCATGATCCAGAGGATGTTGGCAATTTGATCTCTGGTTCTTCTGCCTTTTCTAAAACCAGCTTGAACATCTGGAAGTTCACGGTTCACATATTGCTGAAGCCTGGCTTGGAGAATTTTGAGCATTACTTTACTAGCATGTGAGATGAGTACAATAGTGTGGTAGTTTGAGCATTCTTTGGCATTGCCTTTCTTTGGGATTGGAATGAAAACTGACCTTTTCCAGTCCTGTGGCCACTGCTGAGTTTTCCAAATTTGCTGGCATATTGCGTGCAACACTTTCACAGCATCATCTTTCAGGATTTGGAATAGCTCCACTGGAATTCCATCACCTCCACTAGCTTTGTTCGTAGTGATGCTTTCTAAGGCCCACTTAACTTCACATTCCAGGATGTCTGGCTCTAGGTCAGTGATCACACCATCGTGATTATCTGGGTCATGAAGATCTTTTTTGTACAGTTCTTCTGTGTATTCTTGCCATCTCTTCTTAATATCTTCTGCTTCTGTTAGGTCCATACCATTTCTGTCCTTTATCGAGCTCATCTTTGCATGAAATGTTCCTTTGGTAACTCTGATTTTCTTTAAGAGATCCCTAGTCTTTCCCATTCTGTTGTTTTCCTCTATTTCTTTGCATTGATCACTGAAGAAGGCTTTCTTATCTCTTCTTGCTATTCTTTGGAACTCTGCATTCAGATGCTTATATCTTTCCTTTTCTCCTTTGCTTTTTGCTTCTCTTCTTTTCACAGCTATTTGTAAGGCCTCCCCAGACAGCCATTTGGCTTTTTTGCATTTCTTTTCCATGGGGATGGTCTTGATCCCTGTCTCCTGTACAAGGTCACGAACCTCATTCCATAGTTCATCAGGCACTCTATCTATCAGATCTAGGCCCTTAAATCTATTTCTCACTGCCACTGTATAATCATAAGGGATTTGATTTAGGTCATACCTGAATGGTCTAGTGGTTTTCCCTACTTTCTTCAATTTAAGTCTGAATTTGGCAATAAGGAGTTCATGGTCTGAACCACAGTCAGGTCCTGGTCTTGTTTTTGCTGACTGTATAGAGCTTCTCCATCTTTGGCTGCAAAGAATATAATCAATCTGATTTCAGTGTTGACCATCTGGTGATGTCCATGTATAGAGTCTTCTCTTGTGTTGTTCGAAGAGGGTGTTTGCTATGACCAGTGCATTTTCTTGGCAAAACTCTATTAGCCTTTGCCCTGCTTCATTCCGTATTCCAAGGCCAAATTTGCCTGTTACTTCAGGTGTTTCTTGACTTCCTACTTTTGCATTCCAGTCCCCTATAATGAAAAGGACATCTTTTTTGGGTGTTAGTTCTAAAAGGTCTTGTAGGTCTTCATAGAACCGTTCAACTTCAGCTTCTTCAGCATTACTGGTTGGGGCATAGACTTGGATTACTGTGATATTGAATGGTTTGCCTTGGAAACGAACAGAGATTATTCTGTCATTTTTGAGATTGCATCCAAGTACTGCATTTTGGACTCTTTTGTTGACCATGATGGCCACTCCATTTCTTCTGAGGGATTTCCTGCCCGCAGTAGTAGATATAATGGTCATCTGAGTTAAATTCACCCATTCCAGTCCATTTAAGTTCACTGATTCCTAGAATGTCGACATTCATTCTTGCCATCTCTTGTTTGACCACTTTCAATTTGCCTTGATTCATGGACCTGACATTCCAGGTTCCTATGCAATATTGCTCTTTACAGCACTGGAGTTTGCTTCTATCACCAGTCACATCCACAGCTGGGTATTGTTTTTGCTTTGGCTCCATCCCTTCATTCTTTCTGGAGTTATTTCTCCACTGATCTTCAGTAGCATATTGGGCCCCTACTGACCTGGGGAGTTCCTCTTTCAGTATCCTATCATTTTGCCTTTTCATACTGTTCATGGGGTTCTCAAGGCAAGAACACTGAAGTGGTTTGCCATTCCCTTCTCCAGTGGACCACATTCTGTCAGATCTCTCCACCATGACCCGCCCATCTTGGGTTGCCCCATGGGCATGGCTTAGTTTCATTGAGTTAGACAAGACTGTGGTCCTAGTGTGATTAGATTGACTAGTTTTCTGTGAGTATGGTTTCAGTGTCTTTGCCCTCTGATGCCCTCTTGCAACATCTACCGTCTTACTTGGGTTTCTCTTACCTTGGGCATGGGGTATCTCTTCACGGCTGCTCCAGCAAAGCGCAGCCATTGCTCCTTACCTTGGACGAGGGGTATCTCCTCACCGCTGCCCTTCCTGACCTTCACCATGGGACAGCTGATGGTCTGTCCCGAAGAACTCTGTTCATTCCTGAAGCATCCCGGTCTACTCTCCCTCCAGGCACTTGAAGAAGGGCGTTCTCCTACTTCCGCTGCAGGCTCGTGGGCTCAGGAACTCCTTCCAGTTTCCTGCCCCTTGACAGGAAGGCTGTGAGGCCCGTGCCCTCAGCAGCAACAAAGCTGGAAATTCTTCTCAGCTTGGGCAAGTCCTTCACTGCAAACAACAAGATGCAAAAAGCTTCCCCGGTGGCGCCAGTGGCAGAGCAGCCTCGCGACAGTGCAGTGGACGCAAGAGACACGGGCTCGATTCCTGAGTCAGGAAGAGCCCCTGGAGGAGGGCATGGCAGTCCACTCCAGTGTTCTTGCCTGGAGAATTCCATGAACAAAGGAGCCTGGCGAGCTACAGTCTATGGGGTCGTGGAGGGTCGTGCACGACTGAAGCAACTTAGCACGCACCCATGCGAGATACAAAAAGACCCCAAACTAACTCCCACTTCTGAGGTGCCGGGAGAGGAAGCAGGGCCCCAAGCCTGACCCCTGCATGCAGCATCCCCAAGGGGCGGGCAGCCCACCTCAGCCACCCTTCTGCCAGAGCCCCTATCTGCCTCCACAGTCACCCCTTTAAGGAACCCGCCCGACCCCCTCAGAGAGCAAGCAGCGTCTGCTGTTTCTGGCTTTCACTCCCCTGTGCTGTAGCACAAGCCCCAGCAAAGCCTTGCTTGAATTTCTCATGTGGCCTCTTACCAACTCCTATTGATCGAAGAGTCCAAGGACCCGGGTCAGCAGCAGAGCGATCAAGGGAACCTTGTTCTAGGGCCCATCGCCTTGGCCTGGCTGCCACTGATTAACTGCAGCTTCAGCAAGTCTCCTCACCCCTCTGGTCCTCGGTGTCCTACCTGTCAAATGGTCCAGCGGTCAGCAGACTTTAGCCCTCAGCCTGCTTTTGTAAAGTTTCATTGAAACACGGCCATGCCCTTTCATTTACATATTGGCTACCTTCCCAGTATGACAGAGTAGCTGTAATGAAGATTTTGTGGTCCACAAAGCCTCAGATATCGGTCTCCAGCCCTTTGCTGGCAGTTAATAACTCTTGAACTAAGACAATTCCTTGGGTCCTGTTTCCTACACTGCTGCTTTAAAAAAAAAAAAAAAAAAATTGAAGTACAGGGGTTTCCTTAGTGGCTCAGATGGTAGAGAATCTGCCTGCAGTGCAGGAGACCCAGGTTTGATCCCTGGGTCAGGAAGACTCCCCTGGAGTAAGGGAACGGCTACCCACTCCAGTATTCTTGCCTGGAGAATTCCATGGACAGAGGAGCCTGACAGTCCATGGGGTCGCAAAGAGTCACACACGACTCGGCAACTAGCACTGCTACTTACTATACTACTATTACTACACTGGATGTATATTATATGTTACAGGGTTATAGTATAGTGATTCACAATTGCTAAAGGTTACACTCCATTTGCTATTCCAAATCCTGAAAGACGATGCTGTGAAAGTGCTGCACTCGATATGCCAGCAAATTTGGAAAACTCAGCAGTGGCCACAGGACTGGAAAAGGTCAGTTTTCATTCCAATCCCAAAGAAAGGCAATGCTAAAGAATGCTCAAACTACCACACAATTGCACTCATCTCACACGCTAGTAAAGTAATGCTCAAAATGTTCCAAGCCAGGCTTTAGCAATACGTGAACTGTGAACTTCCAGATGTTCAAGCTGGTTTTAGAAAAGGCAGAGGAACCAGAGATCAAATTGCCAACATCTGCTGGATCATGGAAAAAGCAAGAGAGTTCCAGAAAAACATCTATTTCTGCTTTATTGACTATGCCAAAGCCTCTGACTGTGTGGATCACAGTAAACTGTGGAAAATTCTGAAAGAGATGGGAATACCAGACCGCCTGACCTGCCTCTTGAGAAACCTATATGCAGGTCAGGAAGCAACAGTTAGAACTGGACATGGAACAGACTGGTTCCAAATAGGAAAAGGAGTTCATCAAGGCTGTATATTGTCACCCTGCTTATTTAACTTATATGCAGAGTACATCATGAGAAACACTGGGCTGGAAGAAACACAAGCTGGAATCAAGATTGCCGGGAGAAACATCAATAACCTCAGATATGCAGATGACACCACCCTTATGGCAGAAAGTGAAGAGGAACTCAAAAGCCTCTTGATGAAAGTCAAAGTGGAGAGTGAAAAAGCTGGCTTAAAGCTCAACATTCAGAAAACAAAGATCATGGCATCTAGTCCCATCACTTCATAGGAAATAGATGGGGAAAGAGTGGAAACAGTGGCTGACTTTATTTTGGGGGGCTCCAAAATTACTGCAGATGATGATTGCAGCCATGAAATTAAAAGATGCTTACCCCTTGGAAGGAAACTTACGACCAACCTAGACAGCATATTCAAAAGCAGAGACTTTACTTTGCCAACAAAGGTCCATCTAGTCAAGGCTATGGTTATTCCAGTAGTAGTCCAGTATGGGTGTGAGAGTTGGACCGTGAAGAAAGCTGAGCGCCAAAGAATTGATGCTTTTGAACTGTGGTGTTGGAGAAGACTCTTGAGAGTCCCTTGGACTGCAAGGAGATCCAACCAGTCCATCCTAAAGGAGATGAGTCCTGGGTGTTCATTGGAAGGGCTGATGTTGAAGCTGAAACTCCAATACTTTGGCCACCTCATGCGAAGAGTTGACTCATTGGAAAAGACCCTGATGCTGGGAGGGATTGGGGGCAGAAGGAGAAGGGGACAACAGAGGATGAGATGGCTGGATGGCATCACTGACTCGATGGACATGGGTTTGAGTGAACTCTGGGAGTTGGTGATGGACAGGGAGGCCTGGGGTACTGAGATTCATGGGGTCTCAAAGAGTCGAACATGACTGAGCGACTGATCTGAAATGAACACTCCATTTAGTTACTGACCAACTAAACGAAGGACCCTGATTCTGGGAAAGATTGAGGTCAGGAGGAGAAGGGGCAACAGAGGATGAAATGGTTGGATGGCCTCACCCACTCAGTGGACCTGAATTTGAGCAACTCCCATAAACAGTGAAGGACAAGGAAGTCTGGCGTGCTGCAGTTCATGGGATTGCAAAGAGTCAGACACGGCTTAGGGACTAAACAACCACTTCATTATTATAAAATATTGAATATATTCCCTGTGCTGTACAATATATGCTGTAGCTAATTTTATGCATAATAATAACAGTTTGTGCCTCTTAGTCCCCTCCCCCACCTGCCCCTCCCCTTGTCCCACGGGTAACTACTAGAAGTTTGTTCTCTGTATCTCTGAGTCTGCTTCTTGATGGTAAGAATCACTTGGGGGACTTAAAGTGCAGATTACAGGCCCTGACTCTGGAAATTCTGATCTAGTAGATCTGATCCTGGGTCCAGCCCGCTCTATTTTTAACCAACCTTCTGTTACCTTCAGGCAAAGGCACGCCAAAAGTGTCCTTCAAGCTCTCAGTTAAGTCAGTGCGTTTTTGAACGTGTTTTCCCCTGTGGCTGTATCTTTCTAATCACGTGATTCTTGATAAGCACGGCTGATTGGCCAGGGTGGGAGGGTGAAGGTGGAAATCAGGATGACACTGAAAACAGGCCTGGGGAAGAGGGGAAATCTCTTTTGAGTAAACGGCCTCCACACGTAACTCACCAGATATGAGACACGCGTGCGGCCGATCGAGAGTGGGCACCCTCTCTGGGCTGCAGCGAGCTGCGTTTCTCTGTAACTGTGCTCTCTATAACCGACCTCAGGAAAGCAAGGGCGCACAAGGGCGTCCTAACACAGGTTCCAGGTGAGAAAGAAACCGTGATGCAGACAGCGTGATCAGAAGATTAAGGCTGATTTTGTCCGGAGGAGAATTTTCCATGGAACGATCCCACCATCAAAGCCATCGGACTTTCTCGGGACAAAGCGGGATAAAATGCATTCATGGCATGAGGGGAGAAGTTGAGAGGCTCCCTGGAGCTCCTGATGTTTAAGCTGGTTTTAGAAAAGGCAGGCGAAATAGAGATCAAATTGCCAACATCCTCTGGATCATGGAAAAAGCAAGAGAGTTCCAGAAAAACATCTATTTCTGCTTTATTGACTATGCCAAAGCCTTTGACTGTGTGGATCACAATAAACTGTGGAAAATTCTGAAAGAGATGGGAATACCAGACCACCTGATTTGCCTCTTGAGAAATTTGTATGCAGGTTAGGAAGCAACAGTTAGAACTGGACATGGAACAACAGACTGGTTCCAAATAGGAAAAGGAGTACGTCAAGGCTGTATGTTGTCAGCCTGCTTATTTAACTTATATGCAGAGTACATCATGAGAAACGCTGGACTGGAAGAAACACAAGCTGGAATCAAGATTGCCAGGAGAAATATCAATAACCTCAGATATGCAGATGACACCACCCTTATGGCAGAAAGTGAAGAGGAACTCAAAAGCCTCTTGATGAAGGTGAAAGTGGAGAGTGAAAAAGTGGGCTTAAAGCTCAACATTCAGAAAACCAAGATCATGGCATCCGGTCCCATCACTTCATGGGAAATAGATGGGGAAACAGTGGAAACAGTGTCAGACTTTATTTTTCTGGGCTCCAAAATCATGGCTGCAGATGGTGACTGCAGCCATGAAATTAAAAGACGCTTACTCCTTGGAAGGAAAGTTATGACCAACCTAGATAGCATATTCAAAAGCAGAGACATTACTTTGCCAACAAAGGTCCATCTGGTCAAGGCTATGGTTTTTCCCCTGGTCATGTATGGATGTGAGATTTGGACTGTAAAGCAGGCTGAGCACTGAAGAATTGATGCTTTTAAACTGTGGTGTTGGAGAAGACTCTTGAGAGTCCTTTGGACTGCAAGGAGATCCAACCAGTCCATTCTGAAGGAGATCAGCCCTGGGATTTCTTTGGAAGGAAAGATGCTAAAGCTGAAACTCCAGTACTTTGGCCACCTCATGCAAAGAGTTGACTCATTGGAAAAGACTCTGATGCTGGGAGGGATTGGGGGCAAGAGAAGGGGATGACAGAGGATGGCTGGATGGCATCACTGTCTGAGTGAACTCTGGGAGTTGGTGATGGACAGGGAGGCCTGGCGTGCTGCAGTTCATGGGGTCGAAAAGAGTTGGACACGACTGAGCGACTGATCTGATCTGATCTGGAGCTCCTCCAGGATTTATGCCACCACTAACTTCTGTTTGCTGTTTGCTTTGGATTCATCTGTTTTTCTCTTGTTCGCCCACACCCGACTTCGTCATTTATGCCAGGCTATCTCTTGTGACAGTCAGTGTTCCAGAAAGCCTTCCTAAGTCACCTCCTCCTCCCAACCCCTGCAAGATTCCCCTTTCAGCAAAACTAGAACCTCACGGGCCAGTTCAGCCTTCCCTGGGCAGTTTTATATCACGTGTGTCTGGGGGCCGAGCCCACAGAGGTTGAAGAAGGCAAGGATTCTTACACACTCTGGCACGGACATTCCTTTGGGGTGTGAGGAAGTCACGGAGGCCACGAGGAAGCCAATCTGAAAAACCCCTAGGCCGTGCATCTGGGTGGCCCTTTTATCATCCGGGCTTCCCTGGCGGCTCAGATGGTAAAGAAGATTCTCTACAGTGCAGGAGACCCAGGTTCAGTACTTGGGTTGGGACGATCCCCAGAAGGAGGGCATGGCAACCCACTCCAGTGTTCTTGCCTGGAGAATCCCATGAACAGAGCAGCCTGGGAGCTACAGTCCATGGAGTCGCAGAGTCAAACACGATTGAGCAACTAAACTTGTGCACGGGTATCAGCGGAGAAGTGGTTCTTTCTGTTGGGCTCACAGCGCCATCTCCTGGCCTCCAGCTAACAATGGCCTTGCCTCTAGAACTGCAGCGATTCCCCAGAGCAAGGTATTGTCAGCTAGTGCCGCCTGTAAAAGATCCCCCGAGAGCAAATCTTTACTGAGCAGTCCTCCCCATCTGAGGTTGACTTTTGGGTCTTGACACCAGCGGGAGCCGCTGAGCTGAGGGTCTTCATCCTTACACCACCTAATCTGCCTCCCTTCAGTTAATGACTCTCCACCTGTTTCAGAATACAAGTGCTCCCCCAAAATCACTTTAAAATACTCATTTTGGTCCCTGGCACACACAGGTAACTTTGAAGCACTGTCTAGTCATTTTTTTGGTACACTACGCATAACAACAATCTAAATACACAAAAATTGATTTCTAGCAGGGAATTGCTGGAGAAGGCAATGGCACCCCACTCCAGTACTCTTGCCTGGAAAATCCCATGGACGGAGGAGCCTGGTAGGCTGTAGTCCATGGGGTCGCTAAGGGTCGGACACCACTGAGCGACTTCCCTTTCACTTTTCACTTTCATGCATTGGAGAAGGAAATGGCAATCCACTCCAGTGATTTTGCCTGGAGAATCCCAGGGATTGGGGAGCCTGGTGGGCTGCCGTCTATGGGATCGCACAGAGTCGGACACGACTGAAGTGACTTAGCAGCAGCAGCAGGGAATTGCAAACCTGGGCAAACAAATTCTGCCAAGACATTTGTTCTGAGACCAAAGAAACAGACAGACTGGAAAAGGTAAAGTGAGCAGCAGGGAAATAGAAAGGAAAATGGGTAATGCTACTCACAGAAATGCAGTTCCCATTTTTTGGAAGCATATTTTGGTTGATTGTCCTTTTGATGCTTCTTTAAGATTGGGAATAAATAATGCTCTAGAGAAAAAATAAAAATAAAGACAAGGGCAACCAGGCCATAAAGCAACCATTTTATTTCATAAAAAGGAAAGTAAAAGTTAGCTTGAGCTTTTTGGGGGCTCTGTGTCCTGTTTTCCAAATCAACGATACATCTTTAAGAATAGATAAATAGTACAATTCTTGTATTATAAATAGGTTTTTTTTGTTGTTCAGTCACTCAGTCATGTTCGACTCTGCAACTCCATGAACCACAGCATGCCAGGCTTCCCTGTCCTTCACTGTCTCCCAAAGTTTGCTCAAACGCAAGTCCATCGAGTTGGTGATGCTATCCAACTACCTCATCCTCTGTCATCTCCTTCTCCTCCCACCTTCAATCTTTCCTAGCATCAGGGTCCCTTCCAATGAGTCAGCTCTTTGCCTCAGGTGGCCAAAGTACTGGAGCTTCAGCTTCAGCATCAGTCCTTCCAATAAATATTCAGGGTTGATTTCCTTTGGATTGACTGGTTTGATCTCCTTGCTGTCCAAGGGACTTTAAAGAGTCTTCTCCAGAACCAAAATTCGAAAGCATCAGTTCTTCGGTGCTCAGCTTCCTTTAGAGTCCAACTCTCATATCCACACATGACTACTGGAAAAACCATAGCTTTGACTCTACAGACCTTTGTCAGCAAAGTGATGTCTCTGCTTTTTAATACACTGTCTAGGTAACCCTCCCCAATCAATTACTCCCAACACACACACACACACACACACACACACACATTTAGAATCAGAAAAGCACTGAGAATTAATCAGATATGTTAAGTAGTGTGAACCAGCTAGGAAAACAGTGGTCTGGTTTCTCCTGAGGTTTTAATTCTGCAGTAGATACAGCCTTGCTTTGGAGAAGAGGGTAACTGGCCACACCGGTGTGCCCGTATCTTAATCCATGACCTTCACCCCAAAGCATTCTTGTTAAAAATGCAGACTGTGAAGCAGACATAGTCTGTGTGAGCTTGTGTATAACAGGGGTGATAACAGTACCCACTTCAGTATGTTGTTAAAAAGCTAGATAATATAAGGGACTTCCCTGTGGTCCAGTGGTTAAGGTCCGTGCTTCCACTGCAAGGGGCACAGGTTCGATCCCTGGTCAAGGAACTAAGATCCTGCACAGCATGGCCAAATTAATAAATAAAGTAGAAAAAACATCATTAAAAAATAACTAAACAAAAGCTAGATTATATAGGTAATAAATTTAGAACAGTGCTTGGCATGCAGTGAGTGAATGTCACATAAAGTTCGCTCTGCAGACCAGAGATTCCAGTTCTTGCCTTGGTGGCCAGTTTGACGTTTTGGCACCCTGGTGTTTGGACTGTCTGCTCTCATACATGAGATGACCCCTCGCCAACCCAGGTTGAGCTTTACCTTCACAGCAACAACCAGCTCCTTCTCCACTTTTGTCGGAGCACTCAGACACGGTGACAAGGAATCTGAGAGGGAAAGTGGGCGTGTAAGGGAGTCTGCACTTAAGAGCCTCCGTCCTGGAAGACATCACAGAGCTGCCAGTTAACCCATCTTGGACTCAGGGACCCACGGGGTTCTTACCCAGTGAGATAACAATGTCCACCAGGTGGCGCTACTGGTAAGGAAACCCGCCTGCCAACGCAGGAGACTTAAGAGACCCGGGTTCCATCCCTGGGTCCGGGAGATGCCCTGGAGGAGGGCATGGCAACCCACTCGTCTTCTTGGCTAAAGGATCCCAAGGACAGAGGAGCCTGGCAGGCTGCAGTCCATGGGTCACACAGAGTCGGACACGACTGAAGTGACTTAACAAGCACACTAAGTTTAAACCATTTTCAGGTGAGTGTTCTGAGGCTTACTATCAAGTCACTCTGATACAAAAGCATTTTGCAAACGCCCCTGCAAGAGCCTGGTAACGCTGTTTCTTCTTCATCTGGATTTCCACTGATCACTCAGGATGAACTACTTCTGGGCATCTCGCTAAATTTAAACCAGAGACCTAGGTCGTCCAGACAGGCAGGCCTTCCCCCTGCCAAAGGCATCCATGTGCATCAGCCTCGAGAGACAACAGACTGTGAAAAAACAATGTTTTAACTAGCTATCTCAACACACCTCAGACCTTCATACATCCCCAGAAGAAAGATCAAACTAGTCTTTTCACAAAAGCCAAAGAGAATTGTATCTAGTGCTACCAAAGACCCTGACTGTTGGCGGTATTCTGAAATAAACGACCTTTAAAGAGATGACAATTCCAGGAGAATTTCGTCCTCACTTCCGTGTCTGTAGGCGGTGGTGTGACTCCAGGTGGCAGTATTTGTGAAAGTACACCTGTGTCCTCCCGCGTTTGTCTGCTCCAGTATGATTTTGTTCCCGGAGAGTTTCTGTGGCGCTAACGGTGAGAATTCCTGGAATTCTGGAATTCTCCCAAGAGGGTGACCTGCCCCTCACCCTCCCCCAGCCTAGCAACAGTCACCCAAGCCTGCCTCCTCACGCAAGAATTAAGTAAATTCTAGCAGCTGGTCTGCGCTTCCCTGGTGGTTCAGCAATAAAGACTCTGCCTACCAATGCAGGAGACCCAGGAGATGAGGGATCAATCCCTGGGTCGGGAAGATCACCTGGGGTAGGAAATAGCAACTTGCTCTAGTATTCTTCCCTGAATTTCTTATGGAGAGAGGAGCCTGGTGGGCTACAGTCCGTGACCTCACAAGGAGTCCGATGCTACTGAGCGCAGTCACAAGCCCTCTGTCTACAAACTAGGCACCCACCCATCTCTTTTTTCCTTCTCAGTCAACAATGTTTTGTTGTTTTAGAATTAGGCTCTGAGTTAAGTGAGTGCTTTTTCGTCCCATTGTAATTCAATCTAATTCTCATTTAAATCTAAAGTAAATTTGCAAAGCAAAAAACCCAATCCTCCCAGCTAAAATCACTTATGCCAACAGACTACCTGGGAAGAACAGCAGAGATAACAGGAAGAAACAACAACAAAAACAAGTGATAAAAACAAGCTAGTTCCTTGGTGCACAGCTGATTTCTGCAAACAACCTCCTTCTAGGCGAAAAAAATATCTGGCTTCCCAACTGAGACACTTCGAGTGGAATTTTGGTTCACCTCCAAAATGTTGTATCTTGTGACTTCAAAGGGGCATTAGGACACTTTTGGGGGGTAGTGGAAATATTTGCCATCTTGATTCTGGTGGTGTCTCTATGACTGTATTCATTTTACAGAATCCACAGAACTGTACAAGCTGGAGTCAAGATTGCCAGGAGAAATATCAATAACCTCAGATATGCAGATGACACCACCCTTATGGCAGAAAGCAAAGAACTAAAGAGCCTCTTGATGAAAGTGAAAGAGGGGAGTGAAAAACTTGGCTTAAAGCTTAACATTCAGAAAACTAAGATCATGGCATCCAGTCCCATCACTTCATGGCAAATAGATGGGGAAACAGTGGAAACAGTGAGAGACTTTATTTTGGGGTGCTCCAAAATCACTGCAGATGGTGACTGCAGCCATGAAATTAAGAGACCCTTGCTCCTTGGAAGAAAAGTTATGACCAACCTAGACAGCATATTAAAAAGCAGAGATGTGTTACTTTGCTAACAAAGGTCCTTCTAGTCAAGGCTATGGTTTTTCCAGTAGTCATGTATGGATGTGAGAGCTGGAGTATAAAGAAAGCTGAGCGCCGAAGAATTGATGCTTTTGAACTGCGGTATTGGAGAAGACTCTTGAGAGTCCCTTGGACTGCCAGGAGATCCAACCAGTCCATCCTAAAGGAAATCAGTCCTGAATGTTCATTGGAAGGACTGATGCTGAAGCTGAAACTCCAACATTTTGGCCACCTGATGCGAAGAACTGACTCATCTGAAAAGACACTGATGCTGGGAAAGACTGAAGGCAGGAGGAAAAAGGGACAACAGAGGATGAGATGGTTGGATGTCATCACCGACTCAATGGACATGAGTTTGAGTAAACTCCGGGAGTTGGTGATGGACAGAGAAGCCTGGCATGCTGTAGTCCATTGGGTCGCAGAGAGTTGGACACGATTGAGCGACTGAACTGAACACATAAAAAGGACAAACTTTATTGAATGTAAGTTATTGAGTTTAAATTTTAAACCTGATTTTTTTAAAAAAGAAAATTTAGTACTTATAATTTAACAGACCCAAACCCAGTCAATTGAGTGAAGTCATCTTGCTCTTTTTTATAAAAAGAGATTTTTTTAAATGCCTTTTTACCTCTATTCTGTTCTGTCTCCCAATCTCTTCCTGGAAATAACTTTTCAGATGTTACAAATGTGAGTTCACTATGAAGTACTTGTGAAATGAACATTTATTCTTTCTTTTAAAAATCTAACTTGGGTCCAAAACAAGGGGATAAGGGGGGTCATGAAATGAATCTCGTTGCACAGACAACTGTCTGAAGACAGGACCTCCCCTACAGCCATTCACTGATCCAGCATACCTCTGAACAGTCTTTCGCATCATCGAGCTTTCAAACAATAGGAAAACCGCTATGTTTTCTATTTCCAGCCCTCGGCTGTAGAGTCCCGGGCTGACTCCATCAGCCCTCCTTATGCCTGCCCCACGGGCATTGGTGCTGCGTGGAGCACAGTGTGGAGAACCATCCAGTGATCCTGCCGCCCACGGCTTCCGGGGGCAGTGGTCCCTCGTGCAGACTCCCGACAAGTTCCCATCTTGGAATCTCCTACGTGACAGTCAGCTCCCTGTGGGTGGGATCCGTTTGTTGCGTTCTCTTCTGTGTCTTTAGTACGTGGCCCAGGTGAACTCAGGAGGCTTTCAGTAACTGGGGTTACAAACCCGTGAATAAACATACATGATGTGTAAGATCCCTTGCAGCTCTAAGGGCTTCCCTGGTGGCTCAGGTGGTAAAGCATCTGCCTGCAATGGGGGAGACCTGGGTTTGATCCCTGGGTTGGGAAGATCCCCTGGAGCAGGGAATGGCAACCCACTCCAGTATTCTGGCCTGGAGAATTCCGTGGACAGAGGAGACTGGCGAGCAGTCCATGGGGTAGCAAAGAGTCGGACACAACTGAGTGACTAACACAGACATTGCAGCTCTGACCATCGAAGGACAAGGTAGTGGACTTCAGGCCAGGCACACTGTCCCCATAGAGGGGTTACCCTGCAGGGTCTTCCAGAGACCCTCATTACACGGGTGCTCCACTCCACCATTTCTCACTGGGTTTCCTTTCTCTAGCCTCAGATTTAGATTGTGATCCTGATAGAAGCCCTCTCAGGGAGTATAAAATGTTAGGCTGGTTATAATCATGTCCACATTTCTCAGCATGAAAGCTCCAGGGCTTTTTATTTGGGGGGGGGGGGGGGAGGTGAAAACTAGTATTGTCTAAGGTCATGGATGGAATGAGATGAAGACTGGATTGGTTTCCAGGGAGGTAGAAGTGCAAATCCTCCTGATTTCACAAGTGTGCCCAGGGCCTGCCTTGCCCAACACGCCCATGTTGAGTTTAGGGACTCCAGGTCAATCTCACTGTCTCTGTAACTCACAGACTTCCACGTATGTGTGAGCAGCTTTGCTTCAGCGTGTTCAGTGGATCCATCTGTGGTGTATGGGTCCATTATTTTAAAAATATATTTCTCTGTTAGCCACCCCTCAATTAAGATATAGAATGTTTCAGTCACTCCAAAACATTCTTCATGTGTCTCTTTGAAGTTAATCTCAGACCCAGGGCCCCAGGTGGCCCTTGATCTGTTTACTATCCTTATAGATTTGTTTCTTCCTTTACAGTGTCACATAAATGGACAAGCTTATTTCACACAGCATGATGTTTCGGAGACTCAAGGTTTTGTCCCATGAATCCACTGTTCATTCTTTTTTATTGTTGCGTAATATTTCAGCATCGCTTTTGATTAAGAAGAATATGTGCTTTTGTTTGTTTACAGTTTAAGTAACCATTTTTATTTATTCTGCTCGATTTTAAATACAACATGACATTTTTTATAAAAAGGATACTTGTTCATTTATCTATTCAAAAAAATACAAAGAAGAGAGTTCTCTAGTGGCCTCATGGGTAGGGGTCTGGGCTGCCACAGCTGTGGCCGAGGTTCCATCCATGGTTTGGGAAATGAGATCCTCCAGCGGGGCCAGAAAATGAGAACAAAGAGCAAAGATGATAAAAGTAACCGGCAATTCAAATGTTGAGAGATAGACACTGTGAGCGTTCTAGCCTTCATTCTCGCAGGCGTCTTTCTCTATAGCACACATACAAATATTTTTTAATGAATGGAGTTACCGTATTTATTGCCTTACAATCTTCTGTTTTCACTCAACAATTTATGGATTGTCAAATACAGATCGATAATATTCTGTCAAGTACGGATCTATAAGATTCATACAAAAAAAAAAGATTCATACATACCCTATGTTCGAACCATATGTATAATCAGCTGTTTATTTTGGAACAGGGATCATTTTCAAATTTTCCTTTTAAACTATGAATACTCTCCTATATACATCTTTCGGCTTTTGTGTGAATTGATCCTTCATAAACTCCCAGTGATAGGATTCCTAGGTCAAACAAGATTAACATGCTGCATGTTGAAACCTGTTGCCAAAGTATCTTCTCTTTTTTCCCATTTGTATTCATATATTTTTGGCTGTGCCGGGCCTTCCTGTTTGCTGTGTGGGCTTTTTCATCTTTGGCTGCCGAGCTCAGGGATTACCCTTTGCTGCCCTACGCAGGCTTCTACTGCCGTGGCTTCTCCTCTTGCAGAGCACAGGCTCTGGGGCGTGCCGGCTTCAGTAGTTGGGCACACGGGCTCCGTCTTTGTGATTCTGAAGAGGAGAAGTTAATATTTTGCATAACCTCCTGCTCTTTCTGCCTCTGTAACCCAGCTTGCTCCTTTCAAAGTTTGGATCACATAGGTCTCAGAAAGTGGGGACTCACAATACTAGGAACTGGAGCTTATCTTGCTCACCCTTGTCCTGCTCTTTGCAATCGCCCAGCCCCTGCAAACCCTAAACCTGCTTAATCACGCCTGTCTGTGTATAAAACTCTCACCACTTTGTCCCTGGCTCAGAGCTTGGCGTGCTGACTCCTCTGGGTCCGGGGCGTGCTAAGCCGAGCTCTCCAGCTCTCCGAGTGCGGGGCTTGGTTTCTCGAGTACTGGTTTCTGCAACAGTTCCTGGCCCCAGAACACAGGCTCGATAGTTGTGGCCCTCGGGCTTGGCTGTTCCGTGGCACATGGGATCTGCCCGATCCAGGGATCGAACCTATGTTTCCTGTGCTGGCAGGCAGAGTTCTTTACCACTGAGCCACCAGGGAAGACTCCAAAGCATTTTTATGAAAGGTTATACCCCTTCCACTTCCAGAATAGAGCTTGCTTGTTCATTTTTCATCTGCCTTTCCTGGGCTTGGGCAATATTATAAATTTTGCCAATAAGGAAGAATTAAAAACAAACAAGCAAAGCTTCTTATAATGTTTGAGTGGGGGTCCCATCTTATTTTGTGTCTTTTTTAATAATCTTCTAATTATTTCTATGAGATGATTCAAAGGCTAGATATCTTTTTTGCAGCTCTGGATTTGCACCCTGAAGTGGGCACCAATCTATTCCTGAAGGTGTTTCCCAGAAGACACGGGCCCACTGACTCTGTTTGGCCACTAGAGGGCAGAGATGCAGCAGAAACGTAAACTGAGACCTTCCAGAGAGGGATGGGAGACACTGAGTCATTAGACAAGCCTAACCCAGGCTCCAGCTATTTGCCATGAGTGACGGGACCCATGCTATGATCTTAGTTTTCTGAGTGTTGAGTTTTAAGCCAGCTTTTTCACTCTCCTCTTTCACTTTCATCAAGAGGCTCTTTAGTTCTTTGCTTTCTGCCATGGGAGACTTTATTTTGGGGGGCTCCAAAATCACTGCAGATGGTAACTGCAGCCATGAAATTAAAAGACGCTTGCTCCTTGGAAGAAAAGCTATGACCAACTCAGATAGCATATTAAAAAACAGAGACATTACTTTGCCAACAAAGGTCCATCTAGTCAAGGCTATGGTTTTTCCAGGAGTCATGTATGGATGTGAGAGTTAGACTACAAAGAAAGCTGAGCACTGAAGAATCGATGCTTTTGAACTGTGGTGTTGGAGAAGACTCTTGAGAGTCCCTTGGACTGCAAAGAAATCCAACCAGTCCATCCTAAAGGAGATCAGTCCTGAATATTCATTGGAAGGAATGATGTTAAAGCTGAAATTCCAGTACTTTGGCCACCTGATGCAAAGAACTGACTTATTGGAAAAGACCTTGATGCTGGGAAATATTGAAGGCGGGAGGAAAAGGGGACAACAGAGGATGAGTTGGTTGGATGGCATCACTGACTTGATGGACATGAGTTTGAGTAAACTCCAAGAGTTGGCGATGGACAGGGAGGCCTAGCATGCTGCAGTCCATGGGGTTGCAGAGTCAGACATGACTGAGGGACTGAACTGAAGTGAACTGAAGATTAAGTATATTACATCTAACATATAACCCTTATATCAAATTTAGACTAAAATCTTAGTTCCTCCAGATTTTCTACCTAAGAAACAGAAATTTGGTATAAAAGAAAATGTTAGAATAAGCGAATGTAGACTTAGGGCTCTTAAACCAGTGGCTGGGTCCTTAATTCCTATGTTTCTCAGAAGATTGAGGCTATTTTATAGATATTTATAGATATTCCATATATATTTATAGATATTCCATTCACTGAAAGGGCTGAAAAGTAATTAAAAAAACTTGGCAGCCACTTGCAAACTGGGCACCCTGATCTTATTTTCTAAATACAGTAACTTCTCTATTATAAGGCATTAGAGACCCTTGAAAATATGACTGATTTATGCCAGAGACAAAGCACAGGTGAGTCTGGAATATCTTCTAGTGCCGGAAGCAATGAGATGCTCAAAGATCAGAGGGGCTGTGACAGGGACATGGAAGAAAAGGTTTCCGCTGGCTGATTTGAGACATTTAGAACATCAGAAGGAATAATGGCAGTAATGGTCAGTCAATCCTAAAGGAAATCAATGCTGAATATTCATTAGAAGGACTGATGATGAAGCTGAAGCTCCAATACTTAGACCACCTGATGCAAAGAGCTGACTCACTGAAAAAGACTCTGATGCTGGGAAAGACTGAAAGCAGGAGGAGAAGGGGGCGACAGAGGATGAGATGGTTGGATGACATCACTGACTCATAGACTTGAGTTTGAGCAAGCTCCAGGAGACAGTGAAGAACAGGGAAGGCTGGCGTGCTGCAGTCCATGGAGTTGCAGAGTCAGAGACATGACTGATCAACTGAACAAAAACAATGGCAGTAAGGGATACTAACATTTCAAATGTTTTTTGAAAACTCAATGAACAATTTAGTAAGTAGATGGCAAGTGGTGGGAGCTAGATTTCTCACTGCTGGAATGGGAGGTTACAGATAGACAAGGGGAGGAGCCCGGAATGATCCATGTGGTAATGGATTAGAGTTGGGGACATCAGTATTAGCTTATGTTCAGTGTAATGTAGACACAGGTGGTTAGAAATAGAAATGTCTATACATAGGTGTATAGGCACAGATTAGTGTGTGTATGTGTGTGCTAAGGTGGTTCAATCGTGTCCAGCTCTCTGTGACCCCATGGAATGCAGCCCACCAGGCTCTTCAGTCCATGGGATTCTCCTGGCAAGAATTCTGGAGTAGGTTACCTTGCTCTCCTCCAGGGGAACCTCCTGACCCAGGGATTGAACCCTCGTCTTCTGTGGCTCCTTCCTTGCAGGCAGATTCTTTAGAAGCCCCCAGGTTAGTGCACACACATGTATTTCCTTGCTCTGTCAGCTTAGAGGGCTTAGAAGGGATGACACCCCGCTAGCAGCAAGCATACTTAGCTCCCAAATCTTGGTTTCTAATTTCATTCTCCAGTTAAAGAGAACAAGGCTCCTTGGAGAAACGGCTGGCTCTAGGACTCAGGCAGAAAATACACCAGATGAACCAAGAGCATCTTATTGTGTCAGAAAGTAAGAAAGGGTCCAAAACAAAATTGTAAAAATCTGCCTAAAAAAATCGTAAGGATGGGAGTGTATCAAAGTCACAAGAAGCACCTGAAAGAGGTCCCAGTGACCAATGGTAGCAAATGAGTAAACAAAGCAATACTGGATTATAACCCGAAGTACTAAATGACTATCCATGAGTCCATATGGATACAATAAATAAATGATTAAGAACTGTTAAATGATCACCTGAGATGTATTAAAACTTTTAGGTTTATGGAACTAAAATTGATTTGAAGGGGGCACCACCAAACTGGAAGTGGTTAGGAAGCCTTTTCTAGAGAAAAGGTAGAAACAGAGAAAGGAAAATACTGATTGTCTATAACTTAAAACCTGGTTGGCTGTTGATGATTGGTCATCCTTATCAATTTCATAATTTTCAAGCATTGACAGGCTTAGGTTTTCATTTGCTGACATGGGCTACCATGGCTTTTGGAGCCACTTAAGTTTAATGGGCTCCTGCTGAATTAATTTCCACTTAAGTTTAATGGGCTCCTGCTGAATTAATTTAACACTACATCAATAAATAGCAGAGGAAGAGAAATCTAAACAGAAGAATTTCAAATAATTTCAGTAGATACTCTACCTTCAAGGGAGCATAACACCCCTTTTGCTGACAGTATGTATCTTTGCTATGATGTGGTAATTTGTTGTAATAATATCGATAGCATTGTCATTATTATGAAAAAAGCCCTTATTATCTGAAGATAGATACTTAAGTATTTAGAGATGAAGCAACTTAATTTATGATTTAACAGAAAAAATAATATTTGAGTATGTGTATGTATTTTTCTATATGTGTGTGTATATATACACATGTATACGGAAATATGGACAGAGATAAAATTGCCAAAAGATTAACAATTGGTGAATTTGGTGATGGATACGTTCATTGCATTGTCTTTCTACCCTTCTGGAAATTATAATTTCCAATTAAAAAGTTTGGAAAAATAATTCCCAAAACATGAAGTATTTTAAACGTAGGCACACTTAATAAATGAATGCTTTTAAAACAAAAATACAATAATATAATTACTTGAAAACAGGATTTCTGAATCAAACAGTAATTACAGAATCTATAAGAATGGTGGGTCAGTGGTACCCAGATAGGCTGTGTGGTCTGCGGACAGGCTCAGGTTTGAAGCTGCGTGAGGAACGTGCTTTGTTACTGTGAGGTCATCTTAGGGACGTTTCTTTGAAGAAGACATCAAGGCCCCAGATTTGAGGCCTTTCTGGAGGGTGAAGGCCAAGCCACATTCCCTCTGTTGACCTAGAGCCTGAGGCACTGTTTACACACAAAGATCTCCGCCACCACACCCTTCTTCCCTGGAGCTGTTCTCCCGACCTGGAAAATTCCCTCAGTGAAGTCATTCCCCACAAGGCAAGGAAGATCAAGGCAAGGAACTACCTTTCAAACAGCCCTTACGTGGAGTCTCCTAATCCTGTTTCTTCACTGCAGCTTAGTTTACAGAATTATCAGTTTGAAAGAGCCAGGGGGAAGGAGGCTGGGCAGGTCACATCAAATGGAGGCAGAAAACAGCAAGCCAGCGCCCGCGGGCTCCTGGGAGAGGTCCGCTTCCGCTGCAGACCGGAAGCGATCCGCCGCGGAGATCCTCGGGTCCGCCAGACCGGAAGCGACGGGCCGCAGAGATCCTCGGGTCCGCCAGACCGGAAGCGACGGGCCGCCGAGATCCTCGGGTCCGCCAGACCGGAAGCGACGGGCCGCGGAGATCCTCGGGTCCGCCATGCCGGACCCGAGATAGAACAGGTCACCCAGCAGGAGGGGAACCCCGAAGCGAGGGAACCAGACAGAAAAAGAAGCCAGAAGGCGCTCGCAGACTCCACCGCCCTGACTCCATCCCAAACCCACTGGACAAGAAACGAAACTGTGTGTCGGGGCTGGCGGAGGGAGATCCCAGCTCAGTTTCTTGCCTGAAAAAATAGTCATAACCTGAAAGTCGTGTTTATTCAGTGGGAATTTTTAGGACTTTAGGCCCCGGAGGCAGCGTCTCAGGTAGTCCTGAGAGAACTGCTCTGGGGAGGAGGGAGAAGTAGTCAGATTATACAGAAGTGTGTGACAAAGGGGCTTCCCTGGTTGCTCAGACAGGAAAGAATCTGTCTGCAGTGTGGGAAACCCAGGTTTGATACCTGGCTCGGCAAGATCTCCTGAAGGTGATCCTGGCAACACACTCCAGTATTCTTGTCTGGAGAATTCCTTGGATAGAGAAGCCTGGTGGGCCACAGTCCATGGGTTCACAAAGAGTCGGACATGACTGAAGAACTAACATTTGGCTTGCAACAAAGGAGGCAGATAACCTGAACATCAAAGATTATTGTTAATTAAGGAAAACGAGGTATCTCAAGGAATTTAGTGCTCTTCTATGTATGGCAAGTGTTGGGCTCACTGAACTCATTTCTTTCATATGCATCTCAGTGATCTGGGCTTCCCTGGTGGCTCAAACGGTAAAGAAACTGCCTGCAATGCAGGAGACCTGGGTTCAGTCCTTCAGTTGGGAAGATCCGCTGGGGAAGGGAACGGCAACACACGCCAGTGTTCTTGCCTGGAGAATTCCATGGACGGAGGACCCTGCAGGCTACAGTCCAAGTGGTCACAATGAGTCAGACAGGACTGAGCAATTAATATAGCTATCTGGGGCCGGCCTCCCACAGTTTCCCATCCCCCTGTCCATAGGGAGTAGCCGCAGCCACATCGTGGGCATTATGGGCTCAGAGGGTCACATCTGCAGGGCCGGGACATCCTTGTTTATGGATATGGCAAGATACTTGACTTCACAAGTGCTTGGAGAGGCCGAATGCCCTTCTTCCTTCTTTTCTCTGCTCCCTTACCTGATCAGCTCTGAGGCAGATGACCTCACCTTCCAGCGCTGGTTAGGTTCACCTCAAGCCTCAGCTCATTCTGCACCTTCCTCCAGACCCAACTAGGTCATCAGGAGGTAAGGGAGTCGGGGGCAAAGTGTCAGAAAAGGGGCAGGACACCCTAAGATCCATTCTACCAAGGCCCAAGCAAACTGTCTTCCAGTAGAAACTACACCTCAAATGTCCACCTCAGCCAGCAAAGTGGCTGAGCTGGGGAGGCAGAGGAATGAGGTTTGGAAGAGGTGAAAGGAGGCTTCAGTTCCAGCTTAAGCAGTTTAACTGTGAAGCGGGATGGTATGTTACAGATATCCATCGTGCCAATATTTATATTTTGGGTTTGCCTAAAACAGTATTAATTTTTTTAAAATAAATTGTTACAGCCACTGTAGTAAACAGTATGGAGGTTCTAAAAAAAACAAAAACAAAAACAAAAAAAAAAACCCCAAAAACGAAAAGTAGAACTAACATATGACCCAGCAATTCCACTCCTGGGTACCTATCCAAAACACCAAACACACTGATTCCAAAGATACATGCAGCCCAGTACTCACAGCAGCATTGTTGACAGTTGCCAAGATATGGAAGCAGTCTAGGTGTCCAGCAACAGATGAATGGGAAAAAGAAGATGTGGTATATACAGACAATGGAATATTGCTTCGTGTGCTCAGTCGTGTCCGACTCTGCAACCCCATGGACTGTATAGCCCACCAGGCTCCTCTGTCCACAGGATTTTCTAGGCAAGAATACTGGGGTGGGTTGCCATTTCCTCCTCCAGGAGATCTTCCTGACCCAGGGACTGAACCCATGTCTCCTGCATTGGCAGGCAGATTCTTTACCATTACCGACACCTGGGAAGCCCCAGTGAAATCTTACTCAGTGATAAAGAATGAAATGTTGCCAGTTGTAACAATATAGATGGACTTGAAAGGTATTATGCTAAACAGGATGTCTGGCAGAGAAAGACAAATACTTATATCACACATATGGAATACAGAAAATATAACTGGTGAATACAGCAGAAAAGAAGCAGGCTCACAGATATAGAGAACAAAGTGCTGGTTACCAGTGTGTGGGGAGGGCCAAAATAGGGGTGGGAGGGTGAGAGATACAAAGAGTGTAAGGTAGGGATGTCTTGTACACCACAGGGAGGAGAGCCATCATTTTGTAAAATCTATGCTTGCATGCTCGAGTCGCTGCAGTCATGTCCAACCCTTTGTGACCCCATGGACTGTAGCCCTCCAAGTGCCTCTGTCCACGGGATTCTCCAGGCAAGGAAACTGGAGTGGGTTGCCATGCCCTCCTCCAGGGGATCTTCCTGACCCAGGGATCAAACCTGGGTCTCCCATATAGTGGGCAGATTCTTTACTGCCTGAGCCACTTGGGAAGCCCAAAATGGAGTATAACCTTTAGAATTATATAAGAATAATAATTAAAAAATATTTTTAAAATAAAGATCTTTAAAAATTGTGTTTTAAGTAGATCTCATACTTGACTTTGGAGAAGGCAATGGCAACCCACTCCAGTACTCTTGCTTGGAAAATCCCAGGGACGGGGGAGCCTGGTGGGCTCCCGTCTATGGGGTTGCACAGAGCCAGACGTGACTGAAGTGACTTAGCAGCAGCAGCAGCAGCATACTTGACTTCAAGGCAGGCTTTGGAATGCATAATACTAGGCTGATTCTAGTCCATCCCTGAGAGAACCCTGGCACAGGAAGTGGTTAGACTTGGAGTCTGAAATCCATGTCGATTGCCAAGTAACTCTGTGCCAAGCACCGCACCCTCTGTGCTTCAGTAATTCTGGCTATAAAAGAGGAAGGGGCTTCCCTAGTGGCTCAGTGGTAAAGAATCGACCTGCCAACAAATAAGACTTGGGTTTGATCCCTGGGCGGGGAAGACTGCACATGCTATGGAGCAACTACGCCTGTGAACCGCAACTATTGAGTCATGCTCTAGAGCCCGGGAACTGCAGCTACTGAGACAGTGAGCCTCAGCTCCTGCAGGCCTCCCTAGAGCCTGTGCTCAGCAACAAGAGGACCCAGCACAGCGAGAAGCCCACCGCAGTGAGAAGCCCTCGCACCGCAATTCCAGTGGCCCCGCTTGCTGCAACTGGAGAAGAACCTGTGCAGCAACGAAGACCCAGCGCAGCCAAAAATAAAGAAGTAAATACAAATTATTTTAAAAATAAAGGGAGCGGGCTACCTATGTTTCTTGCCTCTCATGCAAGAAAGTCCTGTGAAAACCCAAGCAGCATATAAAGGCAAGCTGTCACAGGGGTATTTGGGGTGGGAACTACCATGATGTTAAACTCACAATTCCTGGATTTTTAGGGCTTATTAGCACATGTGCATGGTAGGCATAAATGACGGAAAGGCAGGGGGCATTGTTCCAGCTCCATAAACTGGGTTAGCAGGCTCCCTTGTCACCCTAAGCCCTGTGTAATTCTTCCTGTTCCCCATGCTCCATGAGTCCCTCTGCAAAATAGCAGCATTGGAGCCACGAAGTAACTCTCCTCTCTCACTCTTGTGTGTGTGGTGGGGAAGACAGTCACATGATTTTCTCCCTAAGCATGTGATTCAGAAGCAAAACTTTTTAAAGTTTTCTTTATGTTGCCCTAAAGCACTTCACCTTCAGCATTGTGTGTGTTTGAACCATGGCTATAAACTCACACTGATTCCGCTTTTAAATGCCCTGTGACTTCTAGCCAGATTAATGTCACTTTAAAACAGCTGCTTTGGGAAGCTGTACTTCCTGCCTATGATCTTTACTTTGCTTAAGACACGTCAAAAACTCTTCTGGGGTTGCTTTGAGAATTGATTTACAAGCCACACAAGGAGATCCATCCTACAAGTCTAAACTGAGTTTTAAAGCTAGTGTTACTCAGGTGGACCACCCACAGCACTCAAAGAATAAACTTTAACTTGTTTCTGGAAAGCAAAGCTCCAAACAAAGAAAAAAGATTTGACACCCCTGAGGACATTTAGAGAATATACCTTAGGTTCTGAAAAGTTTCCAGAACTTTCTCAGCAATGATACCATTGAGTGAGCCCTGAAGACAACCCTGAAGATGATTTCTCTGATCTGGGCATAAAGGTTTTCATCTACTTTCTTTTGAAATTGAGTTTTACACTTGATAATCTTTAAAATATATTTTGAAGCAAAATCTCATGAGAGCATTGGTGTTTTTTATCGTTCGTGGATTAAGCCAGTGACAAAATGATTCTAGAATTTGTTTGGGGGCAGGTAAATTCTGAGATATTTTAATGGTACATTTTTAAGCTAAGAAAGGAATTCTGACTTGGACTTTTGATGAACATATCGTGATGGTTTGTGGACCTGCTCTTTCACTGGGGGATGGTTCACTAATTTGTTTTTTTCTTTTTCTTACGATCACTTCTTGTCATTTTCTACTATCCGCTCTAGATTCCTGTGGACACTTCTGAGTGGTTGAAATGCCACAGCACAAGTTAAAAATCATTCTTTCACTAACCAAATTTTAGCTGGGGAAATGATTGTTACCATGACTGAAATACTGCTCAACCACAGTCCTATTTACTCCTGCTACTGCTAAGTCGCTTGAGTCGTGTCCGACTCTGCGACCCCATAGACGGCAGCCCACCAGGCTCCCCCGTCCCTGGGATTCTCCAGGCAAGAACACTGGAGTGGGTTGCCATTTCCTTCTCCAGTGCATGAAAGTGAAAAGTGAAAGTGAAGCCGCTCAGTCGTGTCTGACTGTTAGTGACCCCATGGACTGCAGCCAACCAGGCTCCCCTGTCCATGGGATTTTCCAGGCAGGAGTACTGGAGTGGGATGCCATTGCCTTCTCCGTATTTACTCCTAGAAAGAATATTAAGTATTTCTTTTGAGTTCTTATTACAGCCAAATTATTAATTATTTTCTAGGGCTTATTCGTAGACACCCTAAAAAATTATTTCCATTTACTTTTAAAACAATTTGGCTGCATTTAAATGGCATTTCTATGGAAAAGCAAATAAAGTGAAGATAAATTGAATAGAAATAACTGGCAATGATTTCAACCTACTGGATAGCACAAGGAGCTCTACTCAATATTCTGCAATAACCTATAAGGGAAAAAGTATCTGAAAAACTGGATATATGTACATGTATAACTGAATCACTTTATTGTACACCTGAAACTATTTTGCAATTTTGTAAATCAGCTATACTCCAATATAAAATAAAAAATTAAAAATGTTTTCAGAGGAATGAGACAATGATATTTTCAAATTGCCTACCCTAAGGTGGAATTTTAAACAGTTAAAAAAAAAGGCAACAATAACAGACTGAGCAACCAGAAATTCTTTGTAGTTATGCCTCTCACAAAAAGGCTACGTGTACATTAAGATGAGATTTCACTATATCAAATGCGAACTCTATTCAGATCTGACCATCTAACCGCAGCCCGCCGACTGGCAGCAGGAATGCAAGGCTGGGTGATCTAGTCCCTCGGTGGCTGCAGGGGAAAATTTCACGCAGGACAAAGCCTGGCTCTGAAGATCAGCCTGTTGAAGTGCATCATAAAACTTTACTGTTCCTTTTGGAGACCTGGCTAAGCCAACCAGATAATAAAAGACTGATTTATAAGCCTAGTGCCTGTTGGCACCTCAGCAATTTGGAGTTAAGTAGCTTGGATTGGCTCCCAGACACTTTATTGGTCTGAGGTAGTCTTAGTGGGCCGATCAAAAATGATGAGGGGCAGGCGGGAGGGCTCTTGTCCCATGCCCTGACCACCTGGGCTCGTCGGCTCTCGGCTCTGGCTACAGTGCTCAGCATCACCAGGCTGCATTTCGACATCACATTTGTTCCCTGCACCCTCCAGAAGTTCTCTTTGCAGCTCCACAGAACTAGATTTTATTCTAGATTTAGTGAAAAAGCAATAGATGGACAGCACAGAGCTTGTTTTCCTTCTGCTTGAAGGATGGACAGGGAAGCCTGGCGTGCTGCAGTCTGTGGGATCACAGAGTTGGGACACGACTGAGTGACTGAGCTGAACTGAAAGCCAGACTGCAGTGTTTGGTTCAGGTCTTACAGAGAGGCAGGAATTCAGGCTGTCATGCCCTTGAAGGATCCTCTCCTCCCTTCCTCTCTCTCTTCTTCCTTCCTTTTTCCTTCCTTCCTTCCTTTGTCACCAGGGCACCAGGTTTGTCTCTGAAGACTCATTGTCAGGAATTTCCCTGGTTGTCCAGTGGTTAGGGCTAGACGCTTTCACCACCAAGGGCCCTAGTTCAGTCCCTGCTGGGGGAATGAATATCCCACAGCCAAAAAGATAAAAGCTCTTCGTGCTGAGGTTCCAAGCTGAGTTTCTGATTCCTAAGAGGCGGCTCCCTCTTTTTTCCACAGCCTTGGCAGCTGAGCCTCCATCTTTCTTTCTGTCCTGGACGACTGACACACGATCGGCCCCTGGAATTCCCTAGCTTTGCCCGTGCCAGTGCCCATTCTGGATGCAGAAGTCCTGCTCCTGACACCCGAACGTGGCCCTGCGGCCCAGGTGATGGGCTCGCCCCCGGCACATGCTCTAGATGTGGCCCACCTGCCCTCTCAGCCTTCTGAGCCCCGACTCCTTTGGGCATCATTCAACTGTGATACCCCCAGTGTGGAACCAGAACTGGGCAGGGGACAGACAGTGCTCTATGTGACTGAAGGCCCTGGGCATGTACAACCTGGAGCAGGAATGACCAAGTGGAGAGGAGATAGTGATCTTCTAAAATCTGAACACTGGGACTTCCATGGTGGCTAGAATATCCATTGGCAGTGGATAAGAATCCACCTGCCAATGCAGCAGACACAGGTGTGATCCCTGGTCCAGGAAGATCCCACATCTGGGGCAACTAAGCCCAAGCACAACAACTACTGAGCCAGCACTCTAGAGCCACACAGGCCGCAGCTAGTGAAGCCCTAGCGCCCCAAAGCCCGTGCGCAGCAACAAGAGACGCCACCGCAGTGAGACGCCTGTGCACCAGGAGGAAGAGGAGCCCTCCCGCGCAGCAACGAAGACCCAGAACCATCAAAAATAAATAAATGCCTGAACGCTGTCCCCCATGAGTTGTGGCCCACAGAACAGAGAGGAGCCTTCTCACTGGTCCCCTCCTCTGGCCAGCCAGCCAGCTCCCCCAAAGCTGCTCCACAATGTTCTGTGACCTACTTTCTCCCAGACTGAAAGCTTTCCTGCTCCCTGGGAGAATCAGGGCCCTTCAAGGTTTGGGTCCGGTTTCCCATCTCCCTTCTTCATTCTTTCCAGCCCAGTGGGGCTACAAAACCAGTGATGCGTGATTCCCCAGGCACACCCACCAGCCCTCTCCTGTCTCCACCCCTGGCTCACTCCTCTCCAATTATGGTTTCATGGTTGGTTACTGGTTTCATGGCTGGTTACTGCTATGGGTTGAATTGTGTCCCCCTCAGGAAATATACAGGCTTCCCAGGTGGCTCAGTGGTAAAGAATCCACCTGCCAATCCAGGAGACCCGGGTTCAATCCCTGGGTTGGGAAGATGCCCTGGAGAAGGAAATGGCAACCCACTCTAGTATTCTTGCCTGGAGAATCCCACAGACAGAGGAGCCTGGAGGGCTACAGTCCATGGGGTCACAAAAGAGTCAGACACGACTGAATGACTAAACAGCAACGACATACACTGGAGTCCTGACCCTGGTATCTCAGAATGTGGCCTTATTTGGAAATAGGGTCTTGACAGAAGTAATCAAGTGAAAATGAAATTTTTAGAGAGGACTCTAACCCAATATGACTGTGTCCTTATAAAGAGGGGAAATTTGGACAGAAAAAAGACACTCACACAGGGGAACACCACGTGAAGATGAAGGCCAGAGGTGGAGTGATGCTTCTAGAAGCCAGAGAACACTGGCTATTACCAGTAAACCACCAGAGGTTTACTGGCAGAGGCACGGAACAGTTTTTCCCTCACGAGCCTTCCGAAGAAGCCAACCCTGCAACCATTTGATCTTGGACTTCTCGCTTCCAGAACTGTGAGACAATAAATTTCTGTTATTTCAAGCCACCCAGTTTCTGGTTCTTTGCTGTGCCAGCCCTAGCAAAGTAACAGAGTGCAGCCCCCACTGCGAGCTCCTAGCAGATTCTCCTCCTGTGTAACATGCCACCATCATTTCCCATATGTAGCCTGAGACAGCTGTGAACAAGAAAAATAAATATTGACTGGGACTTCCCGGGTGGCCGAGTGGCTGAAACTCTGTGCTCCCAACACAGAGGTTCTGGGTTCAATCCCTGGCCAGGGAACTAGAGCCCCACCACCACGAACAAGGATCCTACTGTCTACCATAATGAAGACCTGGCTCAGCCGAACAAATAAATAAGCAAAATAAATAAATAAAATATGAAAGAAACATTGATTGAGCACAGGAGGTGCTGGGATAATGAATATGAAAGCATTTGCATAAGTATAACATTACAGAGCATGAGATATTATGAGATCTTTACCGCAACTGAGCCAAAGCAAAGAGGTGGATGGAAGATGCGGATGGATTAAGAGTTAGGTGCAAATTCTAGCATATTCTTTACAGGATAAGAATTTTCACAGTACTACTTGTGATAGTAACAGCCAGGAGCTGCTGAGCAGACAACATGCTTAACGTCTATAGCCTCTAACACACAGCCTCCAAGGAGCAGGAATGACTGCCATCCCAACTTTGGAGGCAAAGGGAATTAAGATTAAGGAACCGTGTGGGGTCGCGGGGCAATGTCACGGCCGAGCCACAGTTTGAAGCCTTGCCTCGGAGGACACCCTGCAACTGCCACCGCACCTGCTTGGCTGTGAGGAGAGTCAAGTAGCCTGGTCACCATCTGTCCTCGTCCCTCAGTTGCTGTGTGCCCACAGCTTTGCTTCTCTAGCAGCTAAGCAGCTGGAGGTGAGAGCAGGCAACAGTAGCTAACAGTTGAGACTTTTTAAAGGAATCGGTACACCTGCTCATCAGCTCCTATTACTCATCCAGTCTCTGCAACTTCACAGGGTGAGGGGAGAGAACCCCTTTTCTAGAAGGAGAGGCTTTTCTTAGGTTAAATGCCTCAAAGTATATTCTCTGGTGCAGAAGTATATCTTATGGGGCTTTGAGGATGAAGATAGGGCCCATGCAGGCACCTCTGGTCTCCGGAGGGCAGAGAAGGGCAAGAACAGACCAACCACCATTCTAGGGGCTGAGCAAGGAGACTACCACCCCCACCCCCGTCCCGCCACGGTTTCACCGAGCGAGGGCCCCAGCCAGTTCTGGGGGACTGACCACAGCCTCCTGACCGTCCTGCAGACCCCAGACAGAAGTTGAGGCTGAAGCAGAATGAGGGGAGCAAAGCGGAGGCCTCACGCGATTTCCATGAGTGTTTTCCTATCTCAGAGGACTGACTTTGAATTTCAATGAGGACAGGTGTGTTGGCTTTCTTTCCACTTTCTTTTCCCACTGAACACCAATTCTTGGTGGTTCTGACTCTTTCTAGAGCTCTCAGGCGGGCAACCTGGGTGTCCCTCGCCCCTGCGGCATCGTGCCAAGGCTCTGATGTGTTGCCATCGCAGCTGCCCAGGCGCGGGAGGGCAACCAGCCAAGGCCTACGCTCCTCCCGAACAGGACAAGGTGCGAGGCAGCAACATCGAGCGCAAGGAGGGCCCCGCCGTCCAGCTCTGTGCAGCCCCGCCTGCTTCACTAGACCAGGCTTTGGCTTGAGGAGTCAGGACACCAATCTCCCTTTGTCCGCCTCTAGCAACTTTGGGGAAGTGGCTCGATAGATCGGCTGTTCCCAAACAGCCTTGGACACAAATGAACCACCTGGCTCTGCCATTCGCGGCTTCTGACTGTAGGCAAGTTGCCTAACTTCTCTGAGCGACTGTCTTTCTTTGTGCGAAAGAGGATTTTATGTCTGTCTTGCCAGGTGATCGCACTGACCGGCAAGACTATACATCCGCTGAGACGCCTCGTAGATCAGTGTGCTGCTGCTGCTGTTTACTCGCTAAGTCGTGTCTGACTCTTTTCCAGCCCCAGGGATGGTAGCCTGCCAGGCTCCTCTGTCCAGGGGAATTTTCTAGGCAAGAATACTGAAGTGGGTTCCCATTTCCTTCTCTAGGGACCTTCCTGAACCAGGGATTGAACCCATGTCTGCTGCACAGACAGGCATCTCCTGCACTGGCAAACAGATTCTTATCACTGAGCCACCTGGAGATCAATAAGTGATCACAATGATTATTCGATAATTGGAGAGACCGTGTCAGCTCATTGCAATCACATTTCACTCTATCCAGTCAAGAACTATCGATATTTTCTCTGTTCCAGCCACAGGGCTAAGCCTGGAGGCTCTTAAAGACATGGGCAGGGGTTCTTCCTGCAGGAAATTTCAGTCCCTAGCAGAGAATCTCTAACTTATGTTTACTTATGTTTATCAAGATAGAAAGAGGTGGCTCTCTGTTCTAAGTAGATACAGTTGGTTGGTAAACAGCACTTTCAGGTCTGGCTCATGCAGAGACAACATCAGAAAGAGCCCGTAATTAGTGACCCAGAGCCCAGGACCTGAGCTGGTTATCTCTAGGGTGCCGGCAGACATCTGGCCTAAGTAGTAAAGAAGAACCCAGACCTCTGGTCCCGGGGGCACGTTCAGGCTCAGCTGGACCCATGTAATTAGCGCTGGGACCAGGCCTCTCTGGCTATAACCACAGCGGTTACTAGAGATTCTGTTTATGTCTCTCCAGCTGGGGGACTGTCCCTCCTGCTCCCTCCGAAAATACTATTAAAAGCCTCCTCCTATCATTGCAAATAGTGACAGCCTTTATTTTCTTGAGCTCCAAAACCACTGCAGATGGTGACTGCAGCCATGAAATTAAAAGATGCTTACTCCTTGGAAGAAAAGCTGTGACAAGCCTAGATAACACGTTAAAGAGCAGAGACATCACTTTGCCAACAAAGGTCTGTAGAGTCAAAGTTACGATTTTTCCAGGAGTCATGTATGGATGTGAGAGCTGAACCATAAAGAAAGCTGAGCGCTGAAGAATTTATGGTTTTGAACTATGATGTTGGAGAAGACTCTTGAGAGTCCCTCGGAGAGCAGGGAGATCAAACCAGCCAATCCTAAAGGAAATCAACCCTGAATATTCATTAGAAGGGCTGATGCTGAAGCTCCAATACTTTGGCTACTGATGCGAAGAGCCGACTCATTGGAAAAGACCCTGATGCTGGGAAAGATGGAAGGCTGGAAGAGAATGGGGTGACAGAGGATAAGAGGGTTGGGTGACATCGCTGACTCAATGGACATGAGTTTGAGGAAGCTCCGGGAGATAGTAAAGGACAAGGAAGCCTGGCGTGCTGCAGTCCATGGAGTTGCAAAGAGTCAGATACAACTGAGTGACTGCACAAGAAGACTACCTCTCATTGCAAAACAATGCACCATCCAGTTGAGCACCCCCTTCTCAGTACCAAAAGGAGAGGAATCCTTTTGGCATTCCTTTTCAGAAAGTTGCAGACCCCCTGGAAGAGAGGGGGAAACTCTGAGATGGAGGTCTGGTTCTGTCCACAGTCGCTGAATAGACGCTCTTGGTGGAAAGTCCCAGCCTGCTGGAAGCAACTTGCACAAAACCAGCAGTCATTCTGCACATTCCAAAGCCTCCTGCACCTGCAGAGATCCCGAGCACAAACTATCTCCATCACAATGAACCATGGCCCTGGGACCTTTGGGCACAGTTATCTCCTGTATTCACCTTCAGTTGTATGCAAAGTGTTCTTCCAGAGGGCTGACCCTCTGGTAAACAAAGTTTGCATCACAGATAGGATTACTCCCTCAGCCCGAGTTTTTCATCAGCAGCCCTGCAAAGGTGTGTGTATCCAGCCTGGACTTATTGACTTTATGACACACATCTGTTCAAAGGCCAAAGCAAGAGTTAAAAATAAATACGTTGGTAAGTGGAAGACATTCCAAACTGAAGGCTTGATTGCCAAGAAGTTCTAGGGAAAACACTCCATTTACAAACCGTAGAAGTGAGATAAGACAGATTAAAGAGCCTGGTCAGGGGTTACTAATAAAGGGATTATGTGGCTGCAGAGTTGATGAATAAGAGGAACTTGGGAAACTGTTAGTAAACAAAGTTCTGATGACCTAATACTGTTGCTAGAAAAGAAAAGGGGAGTTTGGGGTAGGTGTGCAGGCTTAAATATAGAATTAAACACCACTCAGAGATTCCAGAAAGATAGAAAATAGCCTGAAATGGTTCCATTACACAAAGTTCCCCAACTGAAAGTTATAAGGGGTGGATAGCGAGTTGCCGCTTTTGACATTAGAAAAACCTACACTGGGAGAGTCCAAGCTTAGCACACATCAACTCCCCTGAGTATACACTAATAGTCCAAAACAGAGTTCTCTCAGCCCTCACAGTGCAGATATTCACAACCAGCTCCCTTCCTTCTCACTTCTGGGGTCTCAATTTCTTACGCCAATAGCCCCCTACCAAGTTACCCTGCTACTGAGTAATTAATCCAGGATCAGGCAAAAGTCCTTAGAGGGCTAGTTTTGTCCACATGCACAGGCTTAGCTCCTCCAGAGTTTACAACCTTCTCAGAGTGGGTTATCACACAAATGACGCCATGATATGGGGCTTCCCTGGTGGCTCAGTGGTAAAAAAAAAATTCGCCTGCCAATGCAAGCAAGAACCTCGGGTTTGATCCCTGGGTCAGAAAGATCTCCTGGAGAAGGAAATGGCAACCCACTCCAGGATTCTTGCCTGGGAAACCCCATGGACAGAGGAGCCTGGCAGGCTACAGTCCATGGGGTCACAAAAGAGTCAGACATGATTTATGACTACACAACAAAAATGCCATGATATTGTTCTATCATACTCATAGCATAAAGGAAAGATGACGCTGTTCACTGAAGTGGCTTTAGGTCAAAGCAGAGCTTTGCAGAGTGTTTCTAGAAGCTTACACCGTGTCACTGCCATGCAGCAGGTTAATGTACTTTCCGGCCAGACCACTTCTGCCTGTTTTTCCCTCCCACCCCTCTGCACTTATCTTTCTTCCCCCTGACTTAACTTCATCTTCAGATAAGACTGATCACAGTTCAGTGCCACAGAAAAAACCAAAAACAGTAGGTGAAATAGCGTCAACAAAGGGAAGGTGTGTACACGCTCCCTTTACAAGGGCAGTTTCGACCACAGTTTCTAATGATACCTGATTTGATGAAGTCATGTTTCCCTTGCAAGGCAGTGATCACGAGCTTTCTCAGGAAGGTGACAAGTGGCAGAGAGTGTTGGTTACTCAACTCAGTTTGTGTGTGTGAAGTCGCTCAGTCGTGTCCGACTCTTTGAGACCCTGTGGACTATAGCCCGCCAGGCTCCTCTGTCCATGGGATTCTCCAGGCAAGAAGACTGGAATGGGTTGCCATTTCCTTCTTCAGGGGATCTTCCCAACCCAGGGATCGAACCCGGGTCTCGTGCATTGCAGGCAGACGCAATGAGCCACCAGGGAAGCCATCAATTCGGTTTAGTGTATATTATATAGGCTCAGATGGTAAAGAATCCGCTTGCAGTGCAGGAGACTCAGGTTTAATGCCTGGGTGGCTAAGATCCCCAGAGAAGGAATGGCAAGCCCCTCCAGGGTTCTTGCTTGGAGAATCCCATGGACAGAGGAGCCTGGTGGGCTACAGTCCACGGGGTTGCAGAGAGATGGACGAGTGACTAACGCATGTAGTAGTGTTTTCCAGGTTCAGTCCTTACCCGCGACCACTGCGCTCCAGCCCATTTGTGGATGCTGGTTCAGTGGTGTTTGACTTGGTTTGAAAGCAGAGATGAGTCGAAACTCAGTAACCTTGAAGGTGGACAGACACGTGGTGACTGCCAGCCTGAACATTTCCAAGCATCCTCCTGCAGTAATCAGGAAACAGTAAACGAAAGTGTTATGAGCAGGCTCGTGACAAACAGAAGTGGAGCAAACAACGACAAAGGTCGAACAGGGAAGCTTTATCTGACATCCATGTCTTGAGACTCTGTACTTGCAGCAAGTGTAAAGAGCAATTATTTCCCGGTGTGGGTGCCAAACACCCAGATAATGTGCAGATATCCATGGAAATCTCCATAGCAAGGTGGGAAATGTCATGCTCTTAGTACCCAGGTGCCAAGATTTAATGAAGCGTGGATGTAGAAATGGTGATGTCACACATAACTTGGCGTGGCTGTGGGGAGCGCTAGGATTCTAAATCCAGAGCTTTGAAGTTGGCCAGCATTGAACACTACAGACAAGGGATAAAATCATTTGTTTTCTGTGTTGGTAAGTGAAACGCAATGGTCTATGATTGCTGGGGTAGCCATGGGGAGAGGGGGGTGTCTTTTGGAGCCCAAACACCTGTGACTCCAGAGCTCTGGCTTAAGGGAGAAAAAACACATTTATATTGCACAGTATTTTTATGTACTAAATTCTCTGTCCTCAGCAATAGGTCACATGGATAAGCCAAAGCAGAGACGAAATGCATATTTTTTTGTTTACGGCCACCGCCAGCTGTTCCCCCTGAGCATCTAGGGGCGTCTTAGGGGCTCAGTGAGCCGCGAGGACCCTGGCATCTCCTCCCCCGCTTCTAGCCGCTTGTCTCCTCCAGCAGTCTCTCTCCCGGCCCTTTGTGGGCGAGCCCCAGACTCAGCCCCTGAGAAGCCCATCCATACATGACTGTTACCATGAGAATGAATCGCACTTTGTGGGGCCGAGTTGCTGGAGACCGGTTTGCTTGGTCCTGGCCTTTAGCATAAACTGTTTGGAAAGCTTTCTTGAGCCCTCCTCTCCAGGCCCCGCCCCGCTACGCTGTTTACCTCCGGTCAACAGCTCTGTTTGCACAGGTGAAGGCTTCTGTCCCTATCACACACAGTTTAAAGTACAGTCCAAAGCATTTGCCACATTCATTATCAAAAAAAGGCGTACCTTTCACATTCTTTTTCTGAATTGTGTTGTAAATGTATAAGAAAATATAGATTTTTGCAAAAAATATAAATTCTTGCAAATTGATTAAATAAAAGCAAAGCTCAGGAGAAAAATATAGCAAGGACATAGCCAGTTTTAGGAGGAAAAAACCCAAAATTTGTAAATGCATGTTTCATAAAAGATGGTTTCACGGAAAATACAGAGAATGTGAAGCAAGATAAGTGGGCAATATTTTTTTTCCTACACAAATTGACAGATATTAAAATAAAAGGCAATATGCAATTTGGTCAAAGACTGTAAAAACATATTTTTCTTTACTGCTGGTGGGACTGTAAATGCTTATTACCTTTCAGGATGGACAGGGAGGCCTGGAGTGCTGCAGTCCATGGGGTCGCAAAGAGCCAGACACTGAGCCCCTGATACGATCACCTTTCCAGGGGGCAGTTTGTGTCAAATTGTTTTCCTCTGGAAAGAAAAAGAAAGAAGTAACTGCATGGATGACCACAATGAGGTAAAAGAAAATACTAGTAGAAAACAGTGGAAAATATTTTTATAATTGATGGGGGTAGGGCCTGCTTAGAATAGAACCAATGCTGAAATCTGTAGAGGGAGCGATAGTCAACTCTAAGTGCCTAAAAGATGAAAACTCTACATGCAAAACTGTACCATAAAGTGAAGCACAAATATCAAGTTGGATAAAATAATTTCTACAGTGCGCCTGAGTGACAAACGCTTGGTGAAACCGCAGGGGTGGCAGCTTGCGGACCTTAGTCCCTCAGCCAGGGATCCAGCCCAGGCCCTCGGCGGTGAGAGCGCAGAGTCCCAACCACTGGACCACCAGGGAATTTCCAGTAGGCTGGTTATTAATAATGGCGTGGACTGTTATTTATGCCACGTGCCTCATGAGAGAGCCACATGAAAAGCTGTTAAGATATACCACTGTGTGAAAAGACTGTAGAATAGGAAATGCCTTATGATTTATTCTAAATATATATGTGTACATAGGCTCATGTATTCATATAAACAAGTCTGGAAAGTTACACACTAAAAATAATTATCTTTGGTTGAATGAGATAACAGAAGATTTTGCTTCTCAATTCTAATGTTTCTAAGCTTTTGAAATTTTTAAAATAAGCAGATTACTTACATAAGACAAAATATATTTATATTTAACAGAAAAAAGGAAGATAAAGGGATTATGTCTTTCTCCCATTCTTTCCACTATTTTTTATTTTTAATGAAAAAAATGGTAAATTATCAATATAGCAAATGGTTTTACCCAGATTTCATTTAAAAAAACAGAAATACTGTAACTAAAGATTACCAAAGAGAGGAGAAAATTAATGACACCGTCACCTGCTGGGATTGACAGGTTTTTATTTGTATGTCATTCAACTTTTATTATATATTTTCATTTAAAAAATGCATTTTCAAGTAAAAGAGCATGTTGATATAAAAAGGGATTTCACTACTATAGAAATGGGTGGGAAAAGTTCCAGTTTTACTGAGCTGCTTTGTGATGTGGAAGTGGGTGAGAAAATGAATATGTAAACCAAGAGAAGGATGAAGACTTCTGCTGCCTTGAAAGCTGTCTTTGTTATAACCCGGAGACTGTTTCTTTCAAAACTTCCTTGACTATGCAGATGAGAAATCTGATCCCTAGAGAGAGTAAACAAGAGCCAGGCCTTACTTAGTATTATTTCCCCTGAAGTTCAAAAACAGGAGGTGACCTGCCCAGGATCATACGGAGTTCGAGAGACAGAGACAGGATTAGAACCCTAGACTCCCAATTTTAAACTTCTCTTCACTGTTTTATGACATGACTTTAATCCTGAATTCTATTTCTCTTTAAAATTCAGTGCTCTTAGGTATCACCACTCACTCACGACTTTCCTGTTTCTTCTTAAAATCTAATGAGTTAAATACATTTTAGCAACTATTTCTAAAATTTGTAAAGAATATAAGCTTTGTTTTCCTTAAAGTGTTTTTGCGACCTTCTTTTTGATGTTTTTCACCATTTAAAAAATCGAGAATGAGTCGTTGGACTTGAATGATTATGCTCTTTCTTGCTATTTCTTTCACTGCTGCTGTTAGCAGTAAAATATAGTTCAAGACACTTAAATAAGTAATGTCCAGCTGGGAGATCCTAATATTTAGCCTTATGACATTGGGCCTTCACAATAAAAATTTTGGCCTTTACCATTAATTCTTTTTTTTTTAAACAAAATTTAATTGGAGGACAAATGCTTTATAGTGTTGTGTTGGTTTCTGCCATACATCAACATGAGTCAGCCATAGATACACATATGTCTCCTCCCTCCTCAACTTACTGTCTATAAAAAAATTTTTTTGTTTAAATTAAATTGAAGTATAGTTGATGAACAATATTGTATTGGTTTCAGGTGTAGGACAAAGTGGTTCAGTTTTATATGTGTGTGTGTGTGTGTCTATATATATATATATATTCTTTTTCAGATTCTTTTCCAGTATACATTCCATTTTAATGTGTATATATGCCATCCCACTATACTATATATTGTATATATTATGTTCTTTTCCATTATTACAAGATACTGCCTATAGCTCCCTGTGCTATGTGCTAGGTTCTTGTGGTTCACCTATTTTATATACAGTATGTGTATCTATTAATCCCAGACTTCTAATTTATCCTCTCCTGCTATCCCCAATGGTAACCATACATTTGTTTTCTATGTCTGTGAGTCTATTTCTGTTTTGTAAATAAGTTCATTGATATCATTTTTTTAGATTCCACATATAAGTGATATCGTGTTTGTCTTTGTCTGACGTACTTCACTTAGTATAATTTCTAGATCTATCCATGTTGCTGCAAATTTCATTATTTCCTTCTTTTTATGGCTGAGTAGTATTATGTTTTGTATATATACACACACATACGTGTGTGTGTCACATTTTCTTTATCCATTCATCAATTGATGTTTAGATCACTTCTGTGTCTTGACTACTGTAAACAGTCCTGCTATGAACATTGGGGTTGAATGGATCTTTTTGAATTAGAGATTTCATCTCTTCCAGATATATGCCAAGGAATGGGATTGCTGGATTATATGGTAACTTTTTTTTATTTTTTAAAGGAACCTCCATACTGTTCTCTGTAGTTCCCCATTAATTCTTAAAAAAAAAAAAAAAAAAAAGAATTCCTGGTGGTTCAGGGGTTAAGAACCTGCCTTCCAATGCAGGGAACATGAATTTGGGGTTCCATCCCTGGTCAGGACACCAAAATCCCACATGCCGTGCATGGGGCAACTGAGCCTGTGTGCAATTATGAGGACCTGTGCGTGCTCAGTCACTCAGTTGAGTCTGACTCTCTGTGACCCCATGGACTGTAGTCTGCCAGGCTTCTCTGTTCATGGGACTTCTCAGGCAAGAATACTGGAGTGGGTTGCCATTTCCTCCTCCAGGGGATCTTCCCAACCCAGACATCCAAGGACATCTCCTGCGTTGACAGGTGGATTCTTTACCACTGAGCCATCTGGGAAGCCCTAACAAAGACCCAGCACAGCCAGAGGAAAAGAAGAAGATGGGCACAAATTTCTAAACTTCTTCTTAACATCTCAGTGGGGTAGGAAACAGCTCTGAAAACAACCAGGCCCTCTCCTCATATTTACACAGACATTTAGACATGAGTATTTCCAGGCATTATATTAATAGGACCTTCAATCTCCCACAATGAGAATCCAGATTTTGTGCCAAAATTCTGTCCTCCATAAAGAAACCTAGAAAACAAGGAGAAAAAGCCTAGAAAACTTCCAAACTAAAGAAGACAGAGGAGGCCACAAGAAAGCTTCCTATCCCAATAACTTCACTGTTCTCTGAGATAAATCCTTTTAGGGAAAAATTCAAAATGGATAGGATTCCATTAGAAACTATGACAGCCTGTGAGAATTCCCTGTGGTTCAGTGGTTGGGACTCCCAAGTTTCTACTGCAGGGGGCCCAGGTTCATCGTTGATCTGGGAACTAAGATCCCGCATGCCACAAGTTTTGGCCAAAAATAATAAAAGAAAAGAAAAAAAATTTAAAAGAGAAAGTCTGACAGCCTATTTATTACAAAGTCTACCTGGAAGGGCATTTTTCCAGAATAGCTCCGATTGAAAATTGAATAAACAACAAGCAACAAATAAACCAGAACATAAGTACAATGTCCCTGGGATTCTCCAGGCGAGAATACTGGAGTGGGTTGCCATGCCCTCCTCCAGGGGCTCTTCCCCACCCAGGGGTCAAACCCACGTCTCTTATGTCTCCTGCATTGTGGGTAGATTTGTTATCACTGAGCCACCAAGGAAACCCATAAGTACAATAGATCCTCTTATAAAGTTATTTTAGGGTTTATGAGTGCTAAGTCACACGAGAGTCAGTCATGTATGACTCTGTGACCCCATGGACTGTAGCCCACCAGGCTCCTCTGTCCTTGGGATTCTCCAGGCAAGAATACCGGAGTGGGTTGAGACTTTATGCATGTACATATCTCGTCATTTGAGTAATCAAAGGAGAAGTTACATTATGGTGATATATTTGATGTTTGTAATAATTTCAAACCACGTGAACTTAACCTTCCTCAGTGGAATTCATAAGATGCTGATGTGAACCCCCAAGAAGGACTTTCACCTGGCCTGAATTTGAAGCTTAAAGACTCTCGGTTTGAATCCCAACTCTGTCCCACTTTACTAGCTGTGTGCCTAAGGTCGTTTGTCAGATCTTGTAAAATTGAAACAACATTTATTTTATATGGTGGCAATAGCAAGTAAATAATACACTATATGAGGCTGATACACATTTAACCTTACCTAATCCGTTTACATTCTTCTAGTTATCTAGGAGCCTGTGGGTATAAAAAAAAGACAGGAGACTTATTTGCTGAATAACATTATAGAACTGGAAACTTGTAACTTAAAAACAAAAACAGACCTCAGCTAAAAATAGCATCCCAGAAAGAGTCCCCTCCCACTGTAAAGTGACGTCAGAAACCACAGCCACGAAGACTCCTCGATGTATGGGAACTGATGGAGGGTATGGGTGACTCTAGACGTCTCAAGGACTGCCTTATGCAAGCCCTCCCTTTTCAGTCCCAACTGGCCACAGTTTTGTGCTCTAGTCCCCAAAGTTCTTATCAGGAAGTAGAAAGTCCTTCCGTTTCATCAGAAACACTTAGCATATTTATATATTCAAGTTATGACATTGCAGTAAAAAAAAAAAGTCTTTAAGCAGAGAAATCATAGAGACAGCATATCTAATTTTCCTGATTTGTTCTAAAGTAAAATCACACTTTTTGCTGGGGGAAGGGGGTTGTTTTCTCTTCCTCTTTTACATAGATGGATATCCAAGGAACCAAAAATAGATGATTTCCCCTTTTTACGTAGGAGATCTTACTCAAGTAAGAAACCATTCGATTACACAAACATTCCTAGTCCTTCCAGATGTCACTTTTCTCTTTATATTATTTTAAAATATATTGTTATATACTGTGTCTGGTTAGAAATATATTGATTTCCTTAAAACTGTATTAAGCTGTTGAAAGAGCAGGACAATTTGTATATTTCCCCTTCTCATGTAAAAGATATTCCTTAGCTCTGAAATTGGACATCATTGCCCTTCATAATTATTTCTATACCTTGGCTGTTGTGCCTCTGTGTATACGTGTGTGTGTGTGTGTGTGTGTGTGTGTGTGTGTTGGAGTTTGTCAATAGAATGGACTTGGGCATTGTAACCAGATTGTCATGTAAGGCCATGGGCTTTGTCCAGAATCTAATTAGAGCCTTGAATACTGTGTGGTCCTTTCAGTTATAAGATTATGTTCAGGGGATCTAATGTGCAGATGGCGACTGTGGTTAACAACACTGTGTTGTATTTTGGAAAGTTGCCGAGAGAATAGATTTGGAAATGTTCTCACCATATGTGAGGGGATGGACGGTGTCAGCTACACTGTGGGGAAATCATTTTGGTACATTTGTAAGTGTATCAGATCAGAACATTTGTGTGCCTTAAACTTACCCTATATTATATTTCGACTCTATCTCAATAAATCTGAGGAGAGGTGGGAAAAGAATTGTGTGCTCCTGAGGTTGGAAGTTTAAGAAGAGAATTCTGGGAAGATAGGAAACACATATCTTAAAGATCCAAAGAAATACAAATCAATTAAGAGACCAACAAGATGGGTTATAGACTGGGAGAGACTGAAATAATGTTATAATAGCCATGGGAGCTGCAGGTTCAAGTCCCTGTTATAGACTATAAATAAGACTCAGCATGTTCCTTCAGAGAGTCTGCCGAGAATCCATTGAATATTCCAACACCCCAAATTACATGGGAAGACAACCCCTGAATTTGGGTAGTTCGAAAGAATAGTTTCTTTTCTTTGAAATACTATTTTTCAACCTGGCGAAGAATTTGAATTAGGTATAGAAATGTTTAAGACAATCAGATCTTCAGGATTAACATTTGGGGAGGAGATTGTACATATTTAATATTCTGTGTACTCTAGTGTTTAAGAAATTATGATGTGGAAAAAATTTGACCTATATGTTATTCTATGTAATTAATATCTAAGAAAATTAGGCACAAGTTTAAATGGGAGTTACTAGGCCAATCCCTCCCCACTGAACTTCTGATTCTACAAAGCTCCTTTCCCCATCTCTGCCCTCGTCCTCAAGTACAGAAGTTATAAAGAATTATAAACAGTCATAAACTGTTAACTTGTTTAAGATCTAGTCTAAGGGGAGCCCCTCACATTCCCACTACAAGACAATACAATAGTGGTTATTTTAAAGGTGTGTCCACTGACACATTTTGAAGTCAACAAAAAGCCAGCTCGGAGCATCTCTCGCTGCCTCCCACAAATACCCAGTTAAAGAGCACCGCTCCTTCACAGAGATAACTAACATTATCTAGAGATAACTAACATTAAACATCCTATTGGTCTACTTACTTATTTTACAAAAGCTCTTAAAGCATTTAAAATTTGTCTACCATGTCTGTTAGCCCTGAGAGCAAAGTATGCTTCGTCTTCCAAAAATACGGAAAAAAAAAAAAAAAAAAAAACCAACCTCCCAATCTGCTTTTTACCAATAAGCCCAAACAAGTCAAACAAGTAAAGGATGAGGAAACTTCCCTGGTGGTCCAGTGGCTAAGACTCCGAGCTGCCAATGCAGGGGGCTTGGCTTCGATCCCTGGTCAGGGAGTTAGAGCCTGCACGCCACAGCTAAGAACTGGTGCAGCCTAATCAAATAAACATTAAAAAAAAAGGTGGGGGGGGGGGGTTGGAAAAATACAATTTTTACACATCCCAGTAGGTGTCAGAGGTTTTTTCTTTTCTTTTCTAACCACTAAGTGCATGGAAATCAGTGCACTTTCTTGTTTCCAATTTCCCTGTAAATGGTTGACCTCAGCCTATTGTGGGCACAGAGTGAGTGAGTGAAGTCGCTCAGTCGTGTCCGACTCTTTGTGACCCCGTGGACTGTAGCCTACCAGGCTTCTCCGTCCATGGGATTCTCCAGGCAAGAATACTGGAGTGGGTTACCATTTCCTTCTCCAGGAGATCTTCCCGACCCAGGGATCCAGCCCGGGTCTCCCGCATTGGAGGGAGACACTTTAACCTCTGAGCCACCAGGGAAGCCCTGTAAATTCTCTCAGATTACATGGTGCTAGTTTAAAAAAAGTTAACAGTGAGTGAGGATCACAGTGCCTCTTGGCCTTTAAGGAGCATATGAATCCCCTGGAGAAGGTCTTAAAATGCAGATTCTGACGCAGTAGGAATGGAATGGGGCCAAGAGTCTGCATTTCTGGTTCCCAGGAGATGTGGGTGGTTTTGGTCCCCTGATCTCATGTAGACTCGTGGGGATGGTAGCCGTAAGCTACATTTCTAGTTAGAACCAGGAAGTTTTGCTCTGGAGGCAAAAAACCTTTATGGCAAACTCTGCCAAAAAAGATGTTTGTTCTGTATATATGTAGCCTTTTCCTTTCTTAGAAAATAGTAGGGGAAGGGTGCATTTTTCACAAGTCATGCTGATGGGGCTTCCCAGGCGGCGCTAGTGGTAAAGAACACTCTTGCCAGGGGAGGAGACATAAGAGACCCGGGTTCAATCCCTGCGTTGGGAAGATGCCCTGGAGAAGGGCACGGCAACCCACCTCAGCATTCTTGCCTGGAGAATCCCATGGACAGAGGAGGCTGGTGGGCTAGGCTCCATGGGGCCGCAAAGAGTCGGGAGCGACTGGCAAGTGACTGAGCACACACACACACAGATACACGCTGATACTGATGGTCCCTCTTACATTTGCAATTTCCCCTCCTTTTCTTGGGTCTCTGTCATTCAGGGTGTTAATGACGATGGCCCTGGAAACTGCCCAGATCTCTTGAAATCTGGGATTCATGAAAAAAAGAAAATGGTTCTACGACTGAGATGGCAGCCAGCACATTTTGATGGCCCCTCTGGCAATAAACCTTGAGGGCAGAGGGGCTGGATTTTGAGGCTGAGAGAAAAGCAAACACTGGGAGAAGAAACAACGACCGAAGTCATTCCAGCGTCACTTCCCTGCTGGCGGGGGGAGGGGGGGGCCCGGTGCCCAGCAGGGCCCGACAGCCCATCCCTGAGGGTTAGTTAAGACCCAGCCATCACAGAAGGCCACCTCGAACGAAGCCCAGCTCCCAGGAGGAAAATGATAGCCAAAGGAAAAAACAAGGGCGGGGGCCTGTGAACAGACAAAATGTACCCTCCCTCTCATCAGGAGCTAGGATCAGCTGGGCAGATCACAGAGCCCTCGCTTAGGGCTCTGCAGGACTCCGATTAGAGAGAGAGACGGCACGTGTGTGTGGACAGTGGTGGGAAGCGGAGCCCCCACCGCTGCAGGTTCTTACAACGACTGGATCAAAACAGCTCAAGAGAAGAAGACTCTGGATGGAGCCCTCCTGGGCCAGCGCTATGTTCTGTCTCGAGACCAATATTGTTATTACCGCACAGCACTTCCTCTCTTTGTTTTACTGTCTGAGCCAACCCTGGGCCCGGCTGCCCAGACATTCATTTTCCTGCTTAGGACACTTAGTTCCAGAAGAATAACACGATGAATAACTGGAGGCTTGGCAAGAGATGATACCATCCTGCGTGAAAAAAAAAACAAACCAAAAACCAAAAACAAACTATGGTGCCTGCCCGCCAGATAGAACCCACACTAGGAAGGGAAAGTAGAAATCTGGGGTTGCTAGAGACCCGACCCTGGTGGGAACAAAGGACTTCGGAGGGGCCTGCTGCCGTACCTAGGCAGGAATGAATTTAAAAATTCCAGCCCTTGTGAAATCCGAAGAGAGGAGCGGGGAAGCTGAAGCCCAGAAAAGCAGGAACTCTGCGGACAGCTGACTCATAGGGGTAGACTTTTAGGTTAGGCTGCCCTGGGGCAAAATTATCTCTCTCCGATCAGTTCTGTGGTTTTCCGCTTATCCTGCTGCCTGATAGCCTAAAAACAGAGATCAACGTGGAGTGTTATCTATTTAAAATGCAGCCCTCCCTGGGAATGGTAATAAGCCATCAGCCACTCGCAGGTTGTAGTGAACCGGTTTAATTCAGGGAGTGGGAATTAGAATGGAGAAAACAGAGACAGAGTGTAATCAGTCAAGCCTCTATTTTATGCACACGAGGAAATCCGTGATCAAGAGAGGAAGCCTCAGGTTCAAGAGCACAGAAGGTCAACGGCAGAGTGAGGTTACAGCTAATGCTCTTGGTCTGAGGGATCGCACAACTCCCGTTCCCCTGGCACAATCAAGGCTTGCTTTATTTTTAATAGTCACGCATGTGTGCATGCTAAGTCACTTCAGTTGTGTCTGACTCTTTGCCACACTATGGACTGTAGCCCGCCAGGCTCTTCTGTCCATGGGATTCTCCAGGCAAGGTTGCCATACCCTTCTCCAGGAGATCTTCCCAATCCAGGGATCGAACCTGCGTCTACTGCACTGGCAGGTGGGTTCTATACCGCTGAGCCACATAGGAGGCCCTTAGATAGTCATAAAAGTTGAGCATCTCCTCTGGGCCAGGGCAGGAAGAAGACTGAAGACGCAGCAGGTGTGGCCTTCACTTCATGGAGTTTATAGTCTAGTTTGGGAGACTGATAAATTAAAAAACCGCCACCTAGGAAATCAGGCCAGCTACAGTTGTAAAAGAAGACAACAAGGAATGTAATGAAGAGGGAAGACTATTTCATATTAGGTGGCAGAGAAGGTCTCAGGGGGCACTCAAGGAGGGCTCTGGAGGATACGAGAAATCACCCTCCAGAGTCCAGGGCAAGTACAAATAAGGGCTAAATAAATCCTTGAACAAAGAAAAAACTGCACGTCACCTGGAAACAGAGAGGACTTCAAAGATCTGAGTTCAAACCATGAGCCTGCTACCTACCAACTCTGCCTACGCTGCTCGGGCCTAGAATTGAGGTTGTAAGATATTGTGGTTACACCTGTTGTCTTCATCTTGACGGCCACTAAGATGAGGGTTTACCAGCCTCACAGTTCACGGGCCTTCTACTTTGGGTACTTTACCACTACACTCTATGGCTACATTTTCCATTTCTAAGGAATATAAAGTTGTCTTTTACACTCACTTCTTGGTTCTAATATTTTAATATTGTCACCCCTGTGGTTTCCTTTCAAAATCCTGACACGTCTTCCAATCATATAGCAGATCTTTAGTTCACTGTTCCGTTATTTGTTTGGACTGAAAACCATACTGATTCACCTGCACTCGGATTTTAATGTCACTTTGGCTCTGTATTTTCATTTCTGCTGCCACTAACAAATGCCAGCCTCTGTGAATTTCTTAAACTGCCACTTGGAGATTAAAAAACAAAGATACCATCTGGTGAATCCTGAAAAAGTTTAAATAAATATTTCTTTTACTGTTGTATCATTTATTTGTGAGTCCAATTAGCATGGCTCCTACCCACCCCCATTCAGTATTTCTTTCTTTATACTTTGAGTGGATATATAACATACAGTCAAAAAAAGTGTGATATATTTTCTCAAATTGATGCTCTTTGTGTGCTCAATTCTCACACAAAGAACATCAGATTAAGAAATGGAAGATTATAAACTCCTCAGGAATTCTTCCATGACTTTTTTAAAAAGCAAGTTCTTTTTATTTTATTTATTTGTCTGTGCCAGATCTTTAATTGCAGCCCACGGGGTCTAGTTCCTGTGCTGTGCTTAGTCGCTCAGTCAAGTCCGACTCTTTGTAACTCATGGACCATAGCCCGCCAGGCTCCTCTGTCCATGGGGATGATTCTCCAGGCAACAATGCTGGAGAGGGTTGCCATGCCCTTCTCCAGGCGATCTTCCATCCCCCCCCCCCCCCCCCGGGATTGAACCCAAATCTCCCGCATTGCAGGCAGATTCTTTACCGACTGAACCACCAGGGAAGCCCAAGAATACTGGAGTGGGTAGCCTAGCCCTTCTCCAGGGGATCTTCCCCACCCAGGAATCAAACTGGGGTCTCCTGCATGCATTGCAGGCGGATTCTTTACCAGCTGAGCTCTGGTTCCCTTCCCAGGGGTCAAACCCAGTTCCCCTGCATTGTGAGAGCGGAGTCTTAACCACTGGACTACCAGGAAAGTCCCCCTTCCATGACTCTTCAGCCACTAACTCCTCCAGTGTGGTCACTACCCCAACTTCTATCAGTCCAGACAAGCTGTGCCTCCTTTGGAGTTTTCATAGATGAAAACATCCACTGTATAGTCTTATGCCTGCGTGCGTCACTCCATATTGTCATACTGATCCAGGTTTCATCGCCTGGATGGCTTTACATCATTTGTTCTGAGTACTGCATAGGATTCCATGGTGGGAACAGACTGCAATGTACTTATCCTTTCTACAATTATCTGCATAATCTTTGAACAGTTAATAAGAATGCACATCCCTCAAACCCCTTTCCACCAACAACTCATTCTCCTTCTAGGAAACACACAGTTACTGATTTTTTTGTGAGATCACCGTTTGTTTGTTTTTTTTGAACTGCCATGTCGTATCAGTGTTACAATTACAGCTTCATAACCACATTCTAATTGATAAACTTCTGTCCTAACAAAACTAATCAATTATATATGTCCATTACAGTTTACACAATATATTTTTAAAACCTACTGTCTCACTTATTTAATGATCTCCAAAACTTACAAAGTAGGCACAGGGTTGTTGTTGTGTCTGACTCCTTGTGACCTCATGGTCTGATCCCTGGTTCTTCCGCCATGGGGTTTCCCAGGCAAGAATACAGGAGTACGTAGCCATGCCCTTCTCCAGGGGACAGGGGTTTAGCACTGGCATTTAACAGATGACTATCTGGAACCCAGGGAAGTCCTTTGCCTAAGCAGACGCTAGGTTTTAAGTGGCAGAGTGGATTTCTGACTCTCAAACCTGGAACTCTTTCTACACTCAGGAGCCAAAGCCGATGACTGAGCGACGATGGGAAAAGCGACAGAATCTGCGTCGGGGCTCCCACGCCTCCCGCGGGAACCGCTCCGGCAGGGTCAGGTGCTGAGCCCAGGGCTCCCTCCAAGAGTCCCGGAGGCCTGTAAAGGAGCCGGCGAGACTCTCGGTTTCCGATCCCACGCTCCTTTCCCGCCAGAATTTTATTTAGTCACAGAAATTTGGATATTTGCTCTTGCATGTTTCCCAAGAGACATATAAAAAAAGAGTCACCTGTCAATGACGGCCCGCCTCCCCCACCTTCCGCCCTCATTCGCCGCCCGCTCTGTGTTTGTTGAGGTCTGAAGCTCAGAGAGTGATTCATTTCCTCTTTTTCTTTTAGTTTCCTTTCTCTGCCTGTTACCTTTTTCCTTTCTCTGAGGAGCTCAGCAAAGAGGTCCTGTTTCTAAGCGCCTGATGCTGGGTGGGGTTTGGCCCGTTATCCTTAGCCAGCAGCAGCTGTGAGTGTTTCCAGGCGGGCTTCTGTGTTTGGGGCGAGGCATGTGCCCACGTGAACCGGGACCTTCAGGGTGGAGGAGCCGGCACTTTCCCGCCCTGCCCTTCTCATTCTGGGAATGCCGGTCGAGGGGAGACGGGTGGAGAAGACTCAGTCTTCCCGAGTCTTCCGGATGTGACATCCACTGAAGTAGCTATTTGCCTGTATTATTCAATTTTATGGGCTTCCCAGGTGGCTCAGTGGTAAAGAATCCACGGACCAGTGCAAGAGCCTTGGGTTTCATCCCTGGGTGGGGAAGATCCCTTGAAGAAGGAAATGGCAACCCAATCCAGTATTCTTGCCTGGGAAATTCCATGGTTGGAGGAGCCTGGTGGGCTACAGCCCATGGGGTCGAAAAAGAGTCAGTCATGACTTAGCGACTAAACAATTCAAATTTATACTAAAAAAAAGAGAAAAAAGCCCTGTAGGGTACCTAGCAGTATTATTCTCTCTTCCTCAAATAAGAAACCTCAGCTTAGAGAAGTGAAGGAGCTTGTTTAAGTACACATTTAAGTAAATAGTGAAGGTGGTAGACAAAAAAAAGAAAAAAGGCATAAGAGAATTTTATACAAAATTCCTCCATTAACCCAACTTGTGTCTATTCTTTGAGACTTAGATCATTACTTCAGAACTTTTACTATTGTTGAAGAAGATAAAGCTGATTATTCTAGCATTTCAATGACCACCCTAAATTTCACAGATTTTAAAATATCCGCTGGGGATTTTGATGAAGATGAGGATGAAGATTGGCTCTGGGTAATACAAGCAGCTAGTCTGGGGGAAGGTAGCAATGAGGGGTGGGGGTCATGCCCAGGGTGTGTGCGCGGTTCTGTTTGAGGGGATCCATGGGACAATCAGTGACCTTTTATACCAGTGAGCCAAAAAATGTGGGGTACAGACCTGTTTGCATGGACAATGGAGCGATATCGACAAATTCTTCAGCAAAGGAATGAACGTCAAGGAACTGGTGTTTTACAGGCAGACTGAAAGCAAGAGGCAGCTCCACTGAAAGACTTTTGCAATACAGTTAGACTGAAATCACATGCTCTGTTGGCAGAGGAATTTGAGGAAGAAGGTTAAACCCAAAGGTCACCTTGAAGAAAGATGGGCTGGGATTGATGACAGCTTGAATAGGGGGGATAAAGGACAGGTGAGAAGTCAACTGCAGATGGTGGTTTGGAGCACTCTAGTTTGGGGGTATAGAATACTTAGCACTTGGGCTTCAGCAAAGGTGAGCTAGAAAGGTTGGATCCATGCCTTCCAGGAGAGCCATAAAACTTTCTCTCAAGGTTTTTCCTCCAGTCTTTCCTGGGCCTTGCATCATACCTAGCAGATGGCAGGGTGTAGGGGGAAGAGGTATGCTGGAATCAGATATGTCCCTCCACACACTCAAAAACAAGAGGGTACTGCCCTGATGGTCCAGTGGTTAAGAATCCTTCCAATGCATGGGATGTGGGTTCTATCCTGGTCAGGGAACTAACATTCCACATGCCGCAGGGCAAAAGAACCCTCAGGCCTCAAGTAGAGAGAATCAAGCCTGCCACAAGAAGAGCCTGAGAGCCAAAACTCGGACTCGATGCAGCCAAATAAAGTAAGTAAATATTTTTGACAAAAGAATCTATACTTATAAAAAAAGAGAGAGGGATTTGACGAAAGGCCCCGGTGTTTCTGTCACCGCCGCTGCAAACCTTGGATCAGACCTCGTTCTGAATTCAGCCTTTGTTCTTCAGGAGCTGAGGTCTCCTGACATTGTTGATAGTGTTATTGTGAACTGGCTCCCCATGGCATGTAGGAGCTTAGTTAGTTCCCCAACCAGGGATCGAACCTGTGTCCCTTGCATTGAATTCTTAACCAGTGGACCAGGAGGAAAGTTCCTTAAAACTCCTTATAGAGTTATCTACCTTGTTTCCATTGAATTGAAATACCACTTTCAACCTATAGTTTATTCTCACCTGTTTTGAGGCCTGTATCATTAACTCTTTGCTCTGTTCAACCATTTCTCTTTATGATAAATGGAAGGGCTAGTTCTTAATTTGTTACATTCTTCAAGGAATCTCCCTGGCACTTTAACTGGAATTGTATCACATTCATGGAAACATTGGGCAGAGACTTCTCACCTAGGAGCAATTCTTCCTTCGTGTCCTTCAGGACACAAGCAGGATTCTTCATTTGGGTTTTGCGTCTGCCTTGGGGAGTGCATTTATAATAATTTCTTTGCATTATACATGGGTGCTATTTTTGGAAACATATTTCTTATGTAGTTAGTGTTGGACTATCGGAAGGCAATGCAATTTTAGAACACTGATGTCCTATCTCAACTGAGAGCTCTAATAAAATTTCTGGGGCCCTTCTTTCCCCCCTTTTGTCCTGCTAATAACATCAGGGTGGTGAGGGCTCCTGATTTCACTCTGGCCGCGTCTCCATCTCTTTCTCCCTCCCTCCACCCCTGCCCTCCACCCGGCCACTGAGTATGCCTGTGCACATGCGCGCGCGCACACACACACACACTCCCATCTGTCCTCTTCCCCACGTGGACAGCTCCGGGTGGCATCTCCTCCTGGGCGCTGTCCCCCCACAAACCCCTCTCCTATCTGGGAATAAGAACAAATGGACAGGGCTTCCCTGGCAGTCTAGTGGTGAAGAATCCACCTGCCCATGCAGGGGACCCGGGTTCTCTCCCTGGTTGGGAAATATCCCACATGCCCTGGGGCAACCAAGCCTGTGCCTCGCAGCTACTGATCTGGTGCTCTGGAGGCCGAGCTTCACGCACCGCAAGGAAGTGTAGCCCCACTTACTGCAACTAGAGGATGCCCACCCTGCAGCAGTGGAGATCCAGTGCAGCCAAAACAAACAGATAAACCTTGAAGGAAAAAAAAAGAACAAATGAGCAAATGCTCACTCAATTTTTTCCTTTGGCTCTGGCAGGTGGTTTTTCAGATTTTATTTGACTCCAGGGGCAACTGGAGACCCCCAAAAGCCTGAATTCTATCTCTGAACAATAAAAATCTGAGCACTCTGGTGGCAGTGTGGGCAATGGATAGAAAGGTTTCTAAGAAGAGACGAGCAAAAATTAGCATCAAAAACAGTTAGACTGGCTGCAGTGTGAACAGATGAAAGAGGAGCGGGTTGTGGAGGGGAGGCTGGGGAGGTGCCCTGCGGCCCTGGCAGGGGCTGGCCCAGAAGCTGAGATAACAGAAGAGCATCCCGGGGTTCAGGAGGACTTCCTGCAGATTGGCTGTGAAGGTGCAACGGGGAGGGCCGGAGGGTGCGTCCCCCGCCTGGGGGCGCGTCTCTGGGCGGGGATGGCGCTCCGTGTGGACATTCCAAACCTGGAGGTTGAGTGGGTGTTCTAAGAGTTCACTTAAAAAAAAATCTTTTGTTATTCTCCTTTATTTATTTTTAAATCGTATTTATTTATTTTTGGCCAAGCTGCCTGGCATGTGGGGTCCTAATCCCCCACCAGGGATTGAACCCATGCCCCCCGCAGTGGAAACCTGGGGCTGAACCCTGGGACCACCAGGGAAGTCCCCAGACCTCACTTCTGAACTGTACAAATTTCAAGTGTGAGAACGTGCCGGTGGATGTGGGGAAGTTTTACACTGAAGTTTGCACTGTGGGTGGTGTAGGGGGAAATCTCCGAGAATGGTCTGCGGGAATGCTGGAGACTGAGCCGGGGGAGAGGAGGGAGTCAGGGGGCTTGCATGGCCTCTTCCGAGAGAGCCGGAGCAGTGCAGGGAACCTGGGAAGGCGGAGAGAAAGACGGGCACCCGCAGGATGCTTGGGGCAGCGCTGATTCCCAAGGGTGCTCGCTCCAGCCTCCCCCTCTGCGCTTCCAAACTTTTCAATATGGAGGTTTATCATTTGAGGTTTTTTTTTTTTTTGGCCATTCTGTGTGGCTTGCAGGATCTTAGTTCCCTGACTAGGTATCAAACCCAAGCCCCCTGCAGTGGAAATGCAGAGTCCTAACCACTGGACAGCCAGGTTTATTGTTAAAGATAAATATTTTTATAGAAAAAAAATAAAATAAAAAAGAGAAAGAGGCAGAATTTAAAAGCCTAGTATGTGTGTCTCTTCTGATTATGGTCTAACTTTTTAAAAAATTATTACTATCAAACAATGACTGTGATGAATGAGGTGTAGGTTTGGATTGCAGAGGCTACTTGCTTACTTATTAGTGCTGGGAATTTAGGCAACCACCTTCCCTTCCTTCAGCTTTGGTGTCCTCAACTGCTCTGCACCAGGGGTCCAGGGACTGGCAACCGTGGAGAACAAGCCTGTAAGGTCTGAGCTCAAGTGGAGTTTGACTGCAAAAGGGAAAGTGAAAGTGAAAGTTGATCAGTCATGTCCGACTCTTTGCGACCCCATGGACTATCCAGTCCATGGAACTCTCCAGGCCAGAATACTGGAGTGGGTAGCCTTTCCCTTCTCCAGGGGATCTTCCCAACCCAGGGATCGAACCCAGGTCTCCGGCATTGCAGACGGATTCTTTACCAGCTGAGCCACCAGGGAAGCAAAACTGGGAAGTAGATGGTGAACAAGTCGGTCAAGTAGACACAACCGATTTCCTTCTAGCTAGTCCCTTGGAGGATAGGGATGTGCGATTTTAGACAGGACGATGAGGAGTGCTTCCTGAGAATAAAGCCTTTCTTGTGAGACTTGAATAGCTAGAAGGCTCTAGACAAGGACAGATAGGGAGGAAGCATTCTTGGCTTGGTAAAGGGCAAGGGCAAAGGCTCAGAAGCAGGAAGCAAACTGGGAGAGCTTGAGGAAGAAGGCCAGGGGAGACCCGCTCAGGGGAATCCAAGGCTGACAGCTCTGTAAGTGACACTGATCGTGGGTGCCTTGGTTTAGGTTAGGCACGAATGAGGGCAACTGAGAGCTCAGCCTTTCTCCATTTCCAAGTCTCTGCGGTGGGAAACTGTATTCCCTACTAGAGGAAGCAACTGCTGATTAGCCACACATCTGGATAACAATTCTGCTTGCACCAGTAATGCTCAGAGCTTCCGGATGCTCAGTACACCTTCTAGTTCCGTATTGCCCTCCTGTTATCAATTGTGTCTCTGTTTTTAAAAATTTTGACCACACCCTGTGGCATGTGGGACCTTAGATCCCAATCAGAGATCGAACCCTTGCCGCCTGCATTAGAAGGCAGAGTCTCAACTACTGGACATCCGGGAAGTCCCACCAATGTCTTTGCTTTGCCTCTTCTGTCTCTTCTGGATCATAATCACTGTGAATTTCAGCTCTGCCTCTGCCCCATTCACAAGGTATGAGCTCTGGGTCAATTGTGTATGTATTATTGTTTTTAATCCTTTTTTGCTAAACCTACTGATTCTGGATATCCAGGTTCCTTTTGTCTTCTGATGGCAATTAAGAGTTCTGTTTTTTTTCCCTTTCCCTACCTAGATTGTTTAAATTGTGAACTGTAACACTCAAACAGAAAAGTATACAAAATACAAATAATTTTTACTTAGCTGTTACTATATGGTAAAAATATTTTCATGTGCCACATAATTGCACAATAAGTTATAATCCACTTTCAATTACTCACTGCTAATTCATATTTATTTTATTTTCACTAGAGTGTAAGCTATTTGAGGTCAAGTACCATTTCTCAGGGCTTCCCTGGTGGCTCAGTGGTAAAGAATCCACCTGCCAATGCAGGAGACCCAGGCTCGATCCCTGGAGTCGGGAAGACCCTCTAGAGAAGGAAATGACAACCCACACCAGTATGCTTGTCTGGAAAATCCCATGAACAGAGGAGCCTGGCAAGCTACAATCCATGGGGTTGCAAAAGAGTCAGACACTTAGCAGCTAAACAATAACAACGGCAAATCATTTCTCAAGTGCCCTTTCATCCTCTCCATTAGTGCACAAACATTATTTGACAGGTTTGCTAAAATGCGTATCTCCAGGCTAGGGTCCTAGGGACTGTGGTTCACCAGCCTGAGGTCAGGCAGGTCTGCATTTTAAATAAGCTCGTCAATTGATTCTGTGGTTGTATTTGCACAGATTACACTCAGACAATCATTGCTCTTTAACTCTTACACAAGACTGAATTACTTTCCTACTAGCTACTCAGTGACAACCTAAAGATCATTTTGTTTATCATCAGATAGTCTGGGTTCTAATGAACTTAGACAGCATTTAGTAATAGCTTCTTCAATGAAATGCTCTAAGCCAGCTGGATTTATTTAGTTGTTGAAAAATCAGTAATTCTGTTAAAGGATACACAGGTCATCCTGACTTATTTCCGTCGTTCTCCTGAGACTTGTTGGACTGTCCCACTGCCTATTTCTTACAGGTAAAAAAAAAGTATAAACGTGCTTGATGATCATTATCTGTGATCATGGCGGGGGGCGTGCATCAGAAAAGAATTAATAAACAAAGGAGAATAAAATGAAGAAAACGGGAAATTAAAAAAGCATTTGCTTTAGGCATTTTATAATGTGCTTATAAGTTGCGCTAATAGGGATCATATTAACTTTCAAATTCCATCAAAGCCTGCCTTGAAATCATGTTTGCTTTGTGAGTGGGGAGCCCAGAGGTGGGGGGTGGTCTGTCACGCCACCATTTTCAACTAAGACAGCACGCTCGGGTACACGTGCTTTCTGTAGCTGACAGATGTTTTAAACCTGTTCCCTCTGAAGTCTTTTTATTTCTTATCTATACTGCTTTTGACCTTTATTTCAAGCTGCTTCAAATTCATCGTCACGATTACTAAGCTCCTTTTGGTTTGTCAATGTGCAAATTGGATGGAAAAAATGTATATATAGACTTTTTTTTAAAGGCAGTTGATAAAAGGAGGTGTCAGGGCTTAAGCCGTGTCTCTCAAACAGACATGCTGAAGTCCTCATTTCCCCCTCCCCCTCCAACCTCTGAATGTGGCTTCCTTTGGAAATAGGGACTTATTTAGGGTGAGCCGTAATCCAATGGTTGATGTTTGTGTAAGGAGAGGGAAATTTGGACATAGACACACAGGCAAGACGTTCCTAAGAGAGAAGCAGAGATGGGGGTGATGCACCTACAGGCAAGTATCTCTGAGGACCCTTGCGATCAGTTAGAAGAGGCGAGGAAGGAGAGCTCCCACAGAGGCTTCAGAGAGCATCGCTCTGCCAGCACCAAATTGGACTTCAGACGTCCAGCCTCCAGAATTGCAAGGGAATACATTTCTATTGTTTTAAGCAACTCAGTTGGGGGTGCACTGCTATGGCAGCTCTAGGAAACTAACATAGGTGAAAATGTCAATTACATTTATGCTGACAAATTTCAAGCCTTGCTCTAATAGAACTCGGTCCTATCCTAGTCGGAAATGTGGGAATCTCAATAAAGACAGGCTTGAAAGAAGGGACTGTCTTTACGGACATTACCATCTTGTATAAGAATTATGATAATGTCTATCTTGATTGGCGGCTTCCCTGGTGGGTCAGACAGTAGAGACTCTGCCTGCAATGCAGGAAACCTGGGTTTGATCCTTCGGTTGGGAAGATCCCCTGGAGAAGGAAATGATAACCCACTCCAGTTTTCTTGCCTGGAGAATCCCATGGACAGAGGAGCCTGGGGGGGGCTACAGTGCATGGGGTCGTCTGAGTGACTAAGCACCCATCTTCACCAGTCACACTGTCTCCGGTGTTATCTGGATTAATATAGCCATGCTGCAGCCAGAGTGAACTTTCTAGAATTTGATCACATATCTCATATGCTTAAAACCTTCTGTGGTGCCCCCATTGTCCCTGCAAAGATGTGCAAACTCCTCAGGTGGCTTCTCCTCCCCCCCACGCCCCCCCCCCGCTGCTCTTTAGTCTCTGCATGGAGCATATTTCTTCCCTTTGGTCTCATTGCTTGGCCAACTCCTATTTGTGTCTTGGTCTCTATGGAGATGCCCTTTCTGCTTAATTGCCACCCCCCAGGAGGCCCCACAATCTGCCATAATTTCCCTGGCCTAGCCCTGATGTACATCTTTGGCACCTGCCCGTGTATTTTCCTGCATCATCCTCCAGACTTGCTGATGATATCCAAAGCCTGGAGGGTCTGCATGACCAGAGTCTAAGATGCAGAATCTCCACAGTCAGGCATGCATTTGAACAAGATAGGTGATTCATATGCACATTGAATTTGTGTGGCACTTGTCTCTCTCAGAGGTAGGTTCCATAGGGGTAGGAGGCACTGTCTCCCCAGAAGGAGCACAGTGTCTGCCTTAAAATAGAGATGGAAATCAGTCTCTATTGATTAAGAGGAAAGGCATCAATTACTCGGGAAAGGCATCTCTGATGATCATCAGGCTGATTTCTTGCTAACAAACATGCTATACGGGGCAGGGGGAGCGTCCCCTTTTATTAGAATAAACAGGCTCAAGCCTACAATCCATTTTGTCCCAGGCTTCCTTTAAATCCCCCCTCATTCATCTCTCATATCTTTGTTGCCCATCCAGTCTTATTTTCTGCATGAAACAGATGAATGATCATTTTATTAGTAATCATGTTTGCTATTTTGGGGTGTTTTTTTTTTTAGAAAAAAAATTTAACACTCTAAGTGGCAACACAGTCATGGCCAGGTTTGCACTGTTATTTTGGAAACTTGTCCATGAAAACTAAAACAGGGTAATAGTTTTAAAAATTGTCTTTACCAGTCCTTTTCAAGAAAACATAATAGGGGATTCTAATGCTTCATGATAAATTATTATTTTGTCATTCTCTGGGTCCAAATAGTTAAGAAAGCCCTTTCACACACAGCTTTTGATTCTCTTAATAGAACATTAAATCTGAAAAAGAGTTTATGGACCATCAATTCCCTGATGGCTCAGACGGTAAAGCAGCTGCCTGCAATGCTGGAGATCTGAGTTCAATCCCTAGGTTGGGAAGATCCCCTGGAGAAAGGAATGGCCACCCACTCCAGTACTCTTCCGTGGAAAATTCCATGGATGGAGGAGCCTGGTAGGCTACTGTCCATGGGATTGCAAAGAGTCAGACACAACTGAGCAACTTCACTGGTTCAAAATCAAAATCTTAACAAGTTCTCCATAAATGGCTGACTTGACCCATCTCTGAAGCCCACCTCCCCCTCTTCCCTTTTCCTTCCTGGGAGTTAAGTTTGCAATTCCCTAAAAGCCACAATTTGCCTAAAGTTTGTATCTAGCATGGGTCACGTGGTCAACAATCTTTTATGATGATAATCTCAGAGGTCAAGAGGACACACTCTTTGCAGGTAAACAAGGTATGATTTGTTTTTCTTCTGAGGAAATGTACAGATTGCATTTCAGGGTGCTTAGGTTGATGAGAAGTTTACTCATTTATCCAAGCAGGAAGCTAATGGTATTCCTGAAGTAGTAAGTCAATCAAAATGAGCCTTAAGAGTGGTTTTGGGATATGCGTTCAAGACTTTCAAGGCAGAATCTCTGCTGGGCTTGCTGGGTTTCCTGTATCCTGTGGTGCTAACTCTGGAATTTTGTCTACTCTTAGCCCTATGTTTACCACAGGCAAAACTAAGTTGCTGAAGATCGAGTAAGCTCTTTCATGCTTCCACGGCATTGTCTATATTTCAGCAGGACCCAGTGACAAATAAATACCTGCAGGTTTTTGTTGATTGAGTGACTCAAGGTAAATAAGTTCACATGCCTACTGGGGCCAGATAATGTAAATGAGAAAAACAAACAGCAGGGGGGTGTGGCCAACGTGAGAACTCCCGCCTGTCCGGCGTCTCTCTGAGGGCAGTCACTGCATCCTCTCCTAGCCCGCTCCTGCACTTTCGCACAAAGAATCTTGGGTTGTCAAGAGTTAATGATTTCCCAAAGGCCGCCAGAAATCTGAGCTTTTAATGCAATCTCTCAATGTTTAAATGCTGGTAACTAATTCGAATTTTCACAAGACCAGTACTGTGAACCAAACCGAAAACTTCTAGGGAGTCACGCGGCTCTAAGCAACCAATTTGCAACCTCTGCATTATATAGATAATAAAAGATATATATATATAAAATAAGTCTTCTATATGTATTGCGTGCGTGCAAGTCGCTTCAGTCGTGTCCGACTCTTTGAGATCCCATGGACTGTAGCCTACCAGGATCCTCTGTCCAGTCCATGGAATTCTCCAGGCAAGAAAACTCCTGAGTGGGTTGCTATGCCCTCCTCCAGGGGATCTTCCTGACCCAGGGATCGAACCTGTGTCTCCTGTAGCTCCTGCATTGCAGGCAAATTCTTTACGGCTGAGCCACCGGGGAAGCCCCTCTATTTTTATATATATATATATATATATATATATATATAGCAACCCACTCAGGAGTTTTCTTGCCTGGAGAATTCCATGGGGTCGCAAAGAGTCGGACACGACTGAAGCGACTTGCACGCATGCACATACATAAAGAAGACTTATTTTCTAAGAAACTGTGATTCCTTGGAAGGCCGCAGATGCGGGTAAGATGTCCTGCTCGGGATGGTGCTGCCTGGGTTCAGACCCACCCTCTGCTCGCGGCCTGTGTGAGCTCAGCTCACTTCATCTTTATAAACCTTCAGTTTTCGCACCCGGAAAGTGGCCACAAAGGTGAGAATGTACGCTTGATCGGGTTGTTCCGAGGACAGGATGAGAAAGTGTCTTCGGAAGCCCTCATCGCGCCAAATTCTCAGGATCTGTTCTCGAGTACGAGCGACTGCTTCTCTTTATAATAGTGGAATTATTCGCGGGCCAGCCAAACATCGGGCAAATACATATTCCCAAATGCCTCATTTCTCCCCCCGGGAGAGCTTTTGAAAGCTGTCTACATAATGACCTACCATTTGTTGTTGTTGTTGTTTTATTAAAGCGTCTGGAAGGAGGTATGAGACCGACCCAGGGGGAATACACTCTGCTTTTAAAACCACTGTCCTCACCCGGGCAGAGAACAGCCACTTCCCTTCACCCGCTTTCCTTCTCCCCCCAACCCCCGCAACGCATTTTCCAAACCCAAACAGGGTTTCCTCTCTTGCTCCAGGCTTTTTAGTTGGCAGTGAGCTTCTCAACCAGTTTCAGTTTCAGTTTCAGTTAAGCTTCTGGCAGCTTCTCTACTGTGATTAAGTGTTCTCATTTTTCCCTGAAAACGTCCCACACTCCTCGAGTTTGAACACTGTCCTTTCCCAAACCCTCAGTGGTTTGTTTAAGAGAGTCTCCGATTGCCCGTTTATGATAAGGATGACGCTCCAGGCCTCCCCATCCCCAGCTGTTCGCGAGGACAACCCTTCCCGGCTCGCAGCTCAGAGACCCAGCCACGCCTGCAGCCGAGTCCTCGGTCCAGGAAGTAGTTTCGGGCCCGGGCCAGGCCTACCTCCCGCGCTGAGCCCGGCTCGCCCCACGCCGCCTGGGTCCCCGCCCCCACGGCGCCGGGCCCGAGCCGGGGGCGGGGCCAGGTGCTTTGTGAGCCCTGGGGGCGGGGCTGGGGACGGGGCCGGGCGGGGCCAGCTGTGGGTTTCGCTACGTCACCGGGAAGTCCCCATACGACCCGAGCGCGGGCTTCGGCAATCGCCAGTCCTGCGAGGTTCTTGGAGGCGCGCGCTTCAGTTTCTCCTGCTCTGTGCTGACCGTCGTCTCCGGCCCGTTCGCCCCGCTCGCGGCCTTCGTCCTGCAGACTCGAGGTGCTCGGGTTGCATCCCTGAGTTGCCCGGGTCCGCCGGCGGCCGTCTGCAGAGATGCCTGGAAGGAGGGCTCGTAAGAGCGCCCAGCCGAGCCCCACGCGGGTCCCGGCAGGTAGGGAGAGCTGGGGCCCGCGGAGATCCTGGCCGGGAAGGGGGCCGGGGTCGCGGTCTCGGTCCGGGCAGGGGCAGCCCGTCGCCCCGGGGCCTAAGAGCCGGGCGGGACCCGCGCCCTGGCACGTGCTTTAGGGGCGCCTCCGGGACGCTGTTCGCGGGTTTAACCCGGGGCGGTGGGGATGGCTAGGGAAGGGGCGAGCCTTGCGATGGGGATGCTGCTGCGTTTGAGCGGCGGCCGAAAGCCGCCTCTCCTTCGCCTGCCTTCAGTCTGCTCTCGCCCTCCCCGGGGCCACGCGGAGAAAGTCATTGTCACGGCCGGGGGCGCCGCTGGCGTTCAGCGCTTGCCGAGACAGGCCCTTTTCCTCCGGGGTCCAGGACCTTTTGAGGATCCTTCTCCGTGTCTGACCGCTGTCCCCAGCCCCAGCAGCAACAAAAGTGATACTAATGCTTGATGCCGTCACAGTTCTGCAAAGGACGGATGGAGGGTTATGGAAGCCCCGAAAGGACCAACGAAGTCAGAAGCCTAGAAGGCCTGGCTTCTTAGTTAATTAAAAGTATAACATTTTGACAGTCGGTATTAGTTACAGAAATGACATAGAGAAAAACAGAAGATGGTCCACAGTGTTATTTAATCCATCCCTTCCTCCGCCCTTCCCCATCCATGTAGCCCCATTAAGTAACGTCAGGTCACCTCTCCTCCTCCCCGCTTTTATAAATCTTATCAAACAAAGCAGACATCTGCTAAGGAGCAGTAGCAAAGAAGTAAGACCGTGGGCTGGAAATCCGTGTGGGTCATACTGCTGTTACATCAGACGGAATTGGGCCCCTTTTAAACTTAGCTTAATTTTATGGAGCCCCTGAGGCGTGCAAAGGAAGCGGTGCACGGCCAGTGTGGCCGTGGCTAAGTCGGCACAAGGCTGCTCTCCAGCTCTTGCTTCGGAGGGAAGAAGCATTGTCCGTCTTCTGTGATGTCCAAGAGTTCTGGCTGTGTTGCAAGAATTTCATACCCTTCACCGTCCAACTTGGCCCCCTTTAATAAGGGACAGCAAAAAGGTCCCTCTTAAACTTGATTAGATGGTAAGACATAAAAAAAATTGAGATGCGAGGTATAACAGTGTCTTAGTTTTAGGTGAACAGCATAATGATTTGATATATGTTATCAATTGTTACATGATTACTGTAATAACTTTAGTTAAGGTCCATCACCACACATAGTTTTTAATTAATACATTTATAGATATAATAAAAAGATTAAGGAAACAACTAGGTGCTGTTTTCTTTTTTTTTTTTTTTGATGAAAGGGATCATTTTTTCTGTTACAATTCAGGGCTTTCAAAACGGTAGGCTGGATGATAATTGTTTTTTTAGCGTTGTGTTAGTATTTCTAAGTCAACTGAGAAGGACATGTCTTACTAAATACTTTTCCAAATGCCTGATCCTATAGCCTATAAAGAAATATATCTTATGAAATTTATTAGGTGTCTTGTTAGGGATTATCAATTATTTTTTTTTTAGGAATTAGGAAAATTTTACCCAGCTCTTGTAAAAAGAGGATTTGGTTATTTTGAGCCTAAGTAGGGAATTTGCAAGGACTGTTTACAAAGTAAATCAGTTTTTAATTTGTAGTCATAATGGTTTTTAGTGATCATGAGCATGATATTGAAATGTACCAAAAAGAAGCTGAATTGCTTTTTGAACTATCCAAGAAAATAATAATTATGGCCAGTATAGGTTAGGTGTTGATTTCATTTACTTTAAAAGTTTACTTAGAAATTAGATTATAAATATTACTTTCCCCTTATATTCAGTTTATTACAGTATATTAATCTTAAAAAATAGTAAACACGTGAACTAAACATTATTTGTTTTTTGCTTCACTCATCTCCATAGAGACAGTGGATTGGTACAGATTGGGAAGAACTTGTTTTAAAATTTTAAGTTATTTTAGAAAATATGGACTTAATTTTAGAATAAGCTTTTATGAGTCTTTCATGAGAAAACTTGAAAGAGTTGTTTAAATAATGCATTTAGATTTACATATTATGAGGGCATAATATGAACTATGAATTATTGCCATTTACAAAATGAGTTGTACTTGAAAATAACATAAAAGAATTTAACTTTTCTTTCCCTAGCCAATCTTAAGTGAGAAAGAAAAGGATGAGATCACCTGAGGCTGTGAAACTCACTCACTCTTTGTGGTGTATGACATAAATGTCTATATTTGAAAGTAAGATAACATTACTTCATCCAGTATGCTCAAAGAGAAAAAAATTAAAGGTTAAATGTGTTTATTTTTGCTTAATTATTTCTGTTGTTTATGAGTCATTGTATGTTAGTATATGTCGTGTGTGTATAAGTTGCTTTTCTTTCTTTACATTCAGAAAACAAGTGTACGTAAAGTTAAGATAATGCTTTATGGGATAAATACTCAACTTGTCCTTGGGATGGGCGTATTAACTCTTGCTGGTTGCGGTTTGCAACGTCAGTGTAACTTTGATATTTTGCTTTCCTTTTCAGATCCTGAAGTTGAATGTGCCATTCAGTTGAGGAGAATTGGAGACAAACTGAATTTCCGGCAGAAACTTGTGAATCTGATATCCAAACTCCTCCGCTCAGGAACTTGACTTAAGATGCTTTCGAATGAGGAGACTCCTTTCAAAGGAAGATTCCCCAGTAGATACAAATTTTATCAATTGGAGGAGAGACTGCCTGGGAATGGAGGAGAGTGTGAAGGGACTATCAGCTGGTTTTGAATGCTCTTGGAAATGAAGATGGATACATCGCACATGAATTTCTGTCGGAGGTTTGCCAGAAGTTGTTGTTGGGGATTCGAGAACATTAAAAATCCACTTTTTATTTTAAAACAAGAATGGAGGAACTTTGGACATATGGAATCAATTCTTTATACATTTTGGTTTTGTTTAGAGACTTGTTCTAGTATTTTTGCTGAAGGTTGCTGCCCAGTGTAAGAGGAGCAGACAAATGATTCTAGACTATGGTCAGGGGCTGGGAAACAGAATGTATACTCCATGTTTGTTTCTCCTTTTGGGTGACAATGGCAGAACGATGTGTAACCTTTGGTTTATGTATATTACTTTGTTAAGAGTAAAACTTTTTTTTGAGAACACTGAATGTGATAGTGAATGTTAATTTCATAGGTCACTACAAAATATAAACTAATCTGAAAGTTTCTTTTGAGTTAAGATGTATTGCTGTTTCTGTTCAGAAGATCTTTTACTAAGTGTGTTCCAATGAGCCTTACCCTGGGAAGTGATATACTTTGAAAAAATTTGAAGTGTTACTTGGTGCCAGTGAAATTCTTGCAGAAAAGAAAAAGAATCATGGGGACTTTGCATAACTCTGAATAATTTAAAAAGTGATAGATTTTTTTAACTGCTGTAATTAAAACTTGGTAAGATGAATATTCTAATATAACTGTTGATAAAAAAATGAATATTTTTAAAGAAGTTTCTAAAATCTGTAAAATGTCCTTTCTTATACTCAGTGTATATTGTATAAGAGTGATCTTTTAAGAGAGATTAAGCATGTTTTCATAATTGAGATACATACATGTATTTTTCAAAAGGAACAGATTGCTCATCCAGAATGAAAATCCCATTTACATACATATGCATAACTTCATCTGCTATATCTATATATTATCTATATATATATATAGTGTTAGAGTAATAGGTATATTCTGAGACGGGCTTCATGAATTGCTGTTTTCAATTATTAAAAGGCCAGGCTATCAACAAAACTCCACAAATATATAAAAAAAGAAATAATACTGTCAAGATTGAATTTCAGCAGGAATAATCTTATTTATTTTACTTATTTATCATTAAACTATTTTTTCTTTCATTTGATAATAAAGTTGCATTTTGGAATTTTGAGGCAAGGGTTTCATAACTACTTGAACTCTTACTGGAAGAATGTTTTAATATAGGCTGTAGTCACTTTAGATGAAAAATTACCTCAGCATGTTTTTTTCTTCAGTATTACTTAAAGCTGTTAGTTTATTTAGTTGCAAAGACTTTTTTTGAGGGGGAGGGGGCAGCATCTGCCTAGAGGAGAATCTTTCGACTTGGATATTTATGGTCTATAACTATATTTATACATAGATACAATTAAAATTTGATACTGTAGCTGTAACCTATTAAATAATTAAAAAATTACCTATTAAATAACCTATTAAAAATTACTTTTCTGTGTGTTTATTTTTCATCGTGTAAGCTACTGAGTGTTCATTGTGAAACCAAAATATTTTAAGTAACCTCCATCAGCAGTTACCTTTTGACCAAACCACCTCTGTTCCAGTACTGTGGTGGGAGTGGGCTCTATGGGGACATTTGGCATGATTTCTGCTCTCTAGAGACTTATGCGTTAATTGGGAAAGGAAGCAGTGAAAAAGAGGAAATGAATGCCAGGCATAGGTCTCGGGTGCCTGGAGGCGGTGGAGACTCAGGCCTCACTTGGAGGTTTGGTGAGGCCGGGTCCCTGGCTGCTCCTGGTCTGCCTGCCGGCAGGGGCTTAGGTGCTGTTTCTGCTGCCTCCCGCCGCCCCGGCCCCGGGCTGCAGGTATTGCATCATCTGCAGCTAGTCATGTGCTGAAGGAGGTGTGACCCAAGTCGCCTTCCTGTTTGAGTGGGAGAGCTCAAAAAGATACTCATTTCTTGCCTTTTGTCTCAGAGCCGCCTCTCCGACCCACCCCTGCCCACTTGAGTCTGCTGAGGTCCTGGGATGTGAATCACCTCTCTCAGATGGGGAGAGAGGAAGGGCTGTGGGGGAAGGTGGCTGGCGGAGCTGATGGCTGCAGAACTGGGGAGGGGGGGCCCTGACTCCATAAAAGGCAGGGCCCGTGTTTGATGGTATGAGCATTATTCCCTGCTGCTGCTGCTGCTACTAAGTTGCTTCAGTCGTGTCCGACTCTGCGATCCCATAGACGGCAGGCCACCAGGCTCCCCCGTCCCTGGGATTCTCCAGGCAAGAACACTGGAGTGGGTTTCCATTTCCTTCTCCAATGCATAAAAGTGAAAAGTGAAAGTGAAGTCGCTCAGTCGTGTCCAACTCCTAGGGACCCCAGGGACTGCAGCCTACCAGGCTCCTCCGTCCATGGGATTTTCCAGGCAAGAGTACTGGAGTGGGTTGCCATTGCCTTCTCCGTTATTCCCTGAGAACTCCCATTTTTTTAAAACTTCATGTTAGAGTATAGCCAATTAATGTGACAGTTTCAAGTGCACAGCAGAGAGACTCAGTCATATGTATATGTGTATCCTTTCTCCCCCAAACTCCCCCCCATCCAGGCTGCCACATAACATTGAGCAGAGTTCCCTGTGCTCCACAGCAGGTCCTTGTTGGTTATCCATTTTAAATACAGCAGTGTGTACATGTGGATCTCAAATTCCTTAACTATCCCTTCCCTCATAAATTCATTCTCTGTGAGTCTATCTGAGAACTCTATTTCTTTTTTTTTGAGAACTCTATTTAAATGTCAAAAAAGTTCCCATGATGTTCACATAATTGTATCTATTGACAAATAAGTAGCTACTATGAATTAAAAAATACTTTTTGATTTGCACTTAGACTTAAAAGAAAACCTCAGTAGTCTATATTTGGAAAGCATCTATGTATCTGTCATCTATCTTGTATCTATGAATGAGACAAGTTTTTCATCTATCCTCTATCCTGTATCTATGAATGAGACAAGTTCTTCATCTATCATCTATCCTGTATCTATGAATGAGATAAGTTCCTTATCTGTTGTCTATCCTGTATCTAGGAAAGAGACAAGTTCTTCATCTGTCATTTATCCTGTATCTATGAATGAGACAAGTTCTTCAATCTAAGGATGCTGGGCCCTGTGATTATGGGTTTTAATCCCTTGCAATAACTGCCCACATACATACACCACACTGGGCAGGAACAGCATAAATGGTGAGAATTCTGTCAAACTCCTCACGCCTTTGTCAGAGGGGAAGATGCCCCAGAAGATACACCTTGGAAAGAGAACAGTGACCAAGAGTGAGGTTGTGCAAAGGGAACCCCACTTTGGAATGCTGGAGCCGGACGCTTCGAGGCAGGAGTCTGAGAGTCTACTGAGTTGTGTAACTGAGGCAGCCTGTCTGAGTCAGAGTTGCTCCTCTGAATTCAGAGACCCTGATTGTCAAGGTCCCTTGTGGTGTGAAACAGAACATGGGGTGACAAAGACGCCTAAAGAAGGCCTTGCATCACACTTCCTACTCGCCCCCTTATTTCAGACAGGATTCAGAGAGAACTGAAGGGTTTGTGAGAAGTAAAAGCATGGATGTAAAACGCCAAACCATCCCAAAACAAAACAAAAAAAGAACCAACTACCACTCAGACTCTTCTCCCCAACATTGATGGTAAGTCCTGGAGGAAGTCGTGCAGGGACTTCTTGGACTCGTAAATGATTTCTGGGAAATGAGAATTGCCCGTGCATCCTGGCTTCCCCAGCGGTGACCTCACTTGGTCAGGCCTGCTTCTTATATGAGGCTGGAAATAGCTGAGGGCCACCTGACAGGACACACCTGGCCGTGGAATCACCTGAGTCTTCTTACGTAATAGGTCATGGTTCAAAAACAAAACGGTTGTGAGTGCAACGCAGGCACTAGCAGGAGCTTCTCTTTTGAGGACTTTCAGAAACTGCTTACTTCCCTGGCGGTTGGGATTTCGAATTCCAGTGTGGGGATCGGGGAGGTGGGGTGTATGGGCTGGATCCCTGATTGGGGGTGCCGGTGGGGGGCTGGGATTCCAAATGCACTACAGCAAGAGGTTGAGGCATGGAACAGAAGCAGTTCTGTGCATGGGTTCAATAAAGGCTTTTAAAAATTGTCCACATCCAAAAAAAAAAAAAAATCTTAAAAAAACAAATTTGCTTTAACAAATTTGTAGTGTGATGGTCACACCTACCTACTGTCTTCTTCCAAACTGGCCACTTTTTAGAAAACCAAAATGTCAGAAAATTAATGAGAGTTGTAGATGGAGATTTGGATTCCTTTGCTTAGAAGCCTGGGTCTCACACTGCCTCCTACTCTTGTCCACTTTGAGATTGCACGTCACACGGAGCCTGGGCTGGGGTTTGGGTTGAAAATAGAATAAACAAGCAAAAAAAAAAAAACAAACCAAAAAAGCCTTGGTACTCTAGTGTTTTAGAAAAAAGGCTTTCCTCCTTTTTGTCATGCTCTCTCACTAACGGTCTCTGACGGAGCTTCTGAGACTTGTTTCCAGCTCCACATCTTTACCCAGCTATTTTCAAAACCACAAACTTCCTTTGCCCACAAGTGTCACTGGCTTCTGACATTGGAGCCGGTCGGTTGTTTCAGCACTTACTCTTTGGGGAACTCTGGATAAATGACTTGACCTCTGTTTTCCTCTAAAATGGTGTAAAATGCACCCATTTCAAACCATCTTGAAAATCCGATGAGGTGAGAAAGTGCCTGACTTCTGACTCACTCACGCTCTGAGTGTCCTTAACTGCACTGTCATGACAGAGGGTTAGGTATTAGCTTCTTTACCAAGCTGTGGAAAATCTTGTGCAATTAATTAGACTAAAATGAAAGCTTTTGAAGGCAGGCGGTAGGGCAGTGTGGAACTGGAGAGGCAGTGGCCGTTTCTCCCTTAATGAGGGCACTGCTTTTAATTTGTGACCTGTTAGTGATGGCAGAACATTTATTGCCACCTCCTTCATGTTAGGTTTCACGAATACTATTGAATTGCCTGAAGCCCCTTGAACATTTTCATATAAAAATTCATGTCTTGATTTACACAATATTATCTCAAGAAACAGGAAGAAGAACTGGTCTGGTTAGCTTGGACTAGATTTGGATAAGGCTGTTTTCAGTGGCAGTGGCGGGGGGTGGGGGTAGTGGGGGGCAGGGAGGGCAGTTGTCTCATCAGGACAGAAGGGAAGACCTGCCTTTAGGGAACTTGAGTGGCATCCACCCCAGGGTTTCCACAGGGCTCCTCTGAGTCTGTCCTCCTGTGGACAAAACTTCAAGATCAATACCATTAACATTTTTATTTATTTATTTTTTACTTATTATTTTACTGCATGGCACTGGGAATCTTTGTGGCATCATGCAGGCTCTTTCAACACTCTCCTTGGCGCATGGGATCCTAGTTCTCCAACGAGGGAGCCAACCTGTGTCCCCTACATTGTGAGGTGGATTCTTAACCACTGGACCCTCAGGGAAGTTCCAAGTTAAATAACCATTTACGGATCACCCATGAGGAGCTCAGCATTTTAGAAACGATGGTTTTACTGTTTCACTTAGTGCTTATAATTTGGAAAGCATGATCATCTTTCTTATTCTATAGGGAAGGGAATAGCCTCTAGGAACCAGTCATCTCCCCAGAGTCAATTGGCCAAAGAGCGGAAGACAGGATTTGAACCCATGCCTCTGTCACCTCCGGAGAAGGCAATGGCACCCCATTCCAGTACTCTTGCCTGGAAAATCCCATGGAAGGAGGAGCCTGGTGGGCTGCAGTCCATGGGGTCGCTGAGTCGGACACGACTGAGCGACTTCCCTTTCACTTTTCACTTCCATGCATTGGCGAAGGAAATGGCAACCCACTCCAGTGTTCTTGCCTGGAGAATCCCAGGGACGGCAGAGCCTGGTGGGCTGCCGTCTATGGGGTCCGCACAGAGTCGGACACGACTGAAGCGACTTAGCAGCAGTAGCAGCAGCAGCTCTGTCACCTCAAAGCTCCTCTCTCCTGCCCCTAGAACAGGGCCGCTTCCCACGGTGGGACAAGGGAGAGTCCTCATTCCGGAGCAAAGCTAAGGGTTCCCTTAGCTTTAACTTTCAGCCAGGGATTCTACCCCTGGGTTTTCCTGAGGGTTGCAGGTTGATTATTAACCCAGCTGATGAAGGAGACATCCCGGTAAGGGTAGCAGCAGCTGGGATTCCTCTCGCGCAGCCGGACAGCCAGGACCCCCACCTCCAGCGATGGACTCGCAGCCTCCGGAGGCTGGAAGCTGGCTCAGGTTATCCCGGAAACCCGGGGGCCCGCGGGGAGGCCGAGGCCCGCCGCACCCCCGGGAGGGGTTCTGGGTCAAGTGCGCAAGAAATTCTGAAAGATCCGCTCCCCGCCGGCTCGCCTGCTCCCAGCCAGCGCCCAAACAGCACCTCCTGAGACAGGCCCGCAGGGCTATTCGCAATGGGAAAGAAAGGGATTTGAAGAATGCAGGCAAAACAGCAGTGTGGCTGCCCTATTTCAGAAAGTCAGGCAGGAATTAGGAAGGTAGAAGAGATCGGTGCCACCATAAAACAAACAAACAAACAAACAAACAAACCCCGAACAATAGAGAAGGTAGAAATGACCAATCCTGCGTGATTCATCTGGACTTGGGCTGAGTGAGAGGCAGGGAGCGCTGGGTGGCTGTGTGGGTTATGACACCCTCTGGTTTTACTGTTTAGTGATTCCCAGATCCTCTGTCTTCAGGAAACACACGTGTGCCAGTTCATCAGAGAGCAGAGCAGAGGAGGAAAAACGTCCCATTTTGGAGGGGGGGTCGGGGAGATATTTGCAATACAATACAGTACCTGTAACGAAAGTAAGAAAAAGTCTCCTTTTTTCTTTTTGAAGTTTTTATGCGTGTCACATCAAAAAGGGCAGATTTCTGAGAATAGGCAAATCAAGAGTAAAATTTTTGTTTAACTTTCAAAATGTGGTTATAGAAGAATATGAGGAAGTCAGGCTTATGCTTCACAGATGACTCCTTGGGGCCCTGGGAAAGCACCAGCCAGGATGATAAATCTGGGCTTTTCTTCCAGATTTTAATGAACATAAGGAGGAAGAAGGGTGATAATGTGCTCTAGGTGTGGCTTACTTGTAAACCACACTTTTCTAAGAATAAGCTGGTAAAATGATAAGTGTATATTTCTATATTTTGAGAAACATACTCTACTATAATTTTCAACCCGTTACAGTTATATTGGAATTCTCTCCATGATAAATATTCCCAAAGGGACACCGCTACTGGCCCCCTTTATCGTTACATTTTACTATTCCATTCCTGAAAACTATGGAGTCTTCCTTGGTCCCAGTTTGTCTGGGTCTTCCTGGTTTTAAAACTGAAAATCTCATGTCCTGGGAGTGGTCTCTGCTGCTGCTGCTGCTGCTAAGTTGCTTCAGTTGTGTCCGACTCTGTGCAACCCCATAGACGGCAGCCCACCAGGCTCTGATGTCCCTGGGATTCTCCAGGCAAGAACACTGAAGTGGGTTGCTATTTCCTTCTCCAATGCATGAAAGTGAAAAGTGAAAGTGAAGTCGCTCAGTCGTGTCCAACTCCTAGGGACCCCATGGACTGCAGCCCGCCAGGCTCCTCTGTACATGGGATTTTCCAGGCAAGAGTACTGGAGTGGGGTGCCATTGCCTTCTCCGGGGAGTGGCCTCAGTTGTAGGTAAACCCAGGGCAGCTGGTCACCCTTCTGTGCTGGCAAGTAAGTGCACTTTTGGCCCGTTTAGAGCTGAAGGCCTCCACCTAAATAAACATGCCCCACTTCTTTTTTCCACTTTTGGCTCGTTTGTGAGAAAGGGGTAGTCATAACTCCCAGCCCCTTGGAATCACAAAGTTCATAAAGGGATGAATTGTGAATTGTGAAGGAGATTGTGAATGCAAAGCTCTCGGCCTGGCAGTTACTAAGCTCCCAATAAATGGCTCCTAAAACAAAACAAAACAAAACAAAAAAACACATCTGGGGGATGATAAAGAGTTTATGAAAGCTGAATGTTATCGTGGTTTTATTGAGATTTTTTAAGTACCTGCTGAGTGAAGAGATGGAGAAAACGTCCTCCCTGACTTACGGACTTCACAGTTGAGTCGAGGACACAGATGAGCAAAACCAGATGAAGCATCGACAAATGGCCCAGAATTAATAGTTAAAAGCTGTGTGAACTTCTTCACTAGAGAAAAGGAAAATATTGGGTCGGGTCAGTTTGTGTGGTGTTTTTTTTTCCCTCAAAATTGTATTCAAGCCTTTATTTGAGTTCTAGTCACAGCAGTAAAATCAGAAAAACAAAACCAAAAAGAGTTATAAAGAAAGAAAATTGTCATTTATTTGCAGATAATATGACTGTCACTAGAGAAGATACAAGACAATCTAAATGTAAACCATTAAAATGAACAAGACTAAAGAAGTTGCCTGGATATAGCATCACAGCACATAAATCTATTTTGTATATCAGACATACATTTTTAACACAATTGAAAAATAGAGGTAATTTATACGGCAAAAGAAATAGTAAAGAGGAAAAAAAAGTTCAGAAAGAGTGCAGGATTGTGATGGATGAAGTTTTTAAACTTTTGAGGGACTTCCCTGGCAGCACAGTGGTTGGGACTTCACCTTCCAATGTGGGGGATGTGGCTTTCATCCCTGTTTGGGGGGCTAAGATCCCACGTGCCTGTCAGCCAGAAAACCAAAGTACAGACCAGAAACAATATTGTAACAAATTCAATGAAGACTTTAAAAATGGTCCACATTAAAAAAAAAATCTTGAAAATAGACTAAACACTTGTGAAAACCATTCAAGAAAAGCGAGTGATGAATTGAATTTTCATTCCTTTGCAGAATTTTTACAGATCCAGTGCAATTTTAGTTACAATGTACATGGAAGGGCAAAGCCCCAAAGTAGGCAGATGAATATCCCCAGTGAACTGCTGTTTGGAATAAAAAGTGAGTCCTTGAACTACCAAAAAGCGAGACATGATAACTTGGTAGTAATTATGTCGATATATTGTTGGTAGAGGTACAGACCCATTGATAGGGTCAGGTATTTTTTATTTCAGATAAAGAAGGATGTTGGTGAGCAGATGAGTTATTTCACAATTAAAACCCCCAGAGACTCAGAAATCTTAACAGGAGGTCTATCAAGTTATCACTGGGATTCTTCCTGGGTTGGTTTCCTAAAACTCACTCTATTTCTGTCATTTTGAAATCGGCCTGCCTTCTCCACGCTTTCATAGATGCTGTTTCTTAAAGGTCACTAGCAATCGCCACATCCCGCGGCCTCTCTTTATGTTGCATCACGTCCAACCTCTGAGCCTCACCTCCTCCTTCAAACTTGTGTAAAGTCTTCTCAACCCTGAGCAAGTTCCTCTTTCCTCTTGGTTTTTAAATGTCACTTTCCCAAGGTTCTGCTTTCATCATGTTCTCTAAGAGTGGTGACCTCATGTGCCCCCTTGAAGCCAACTGATTTCCAGTTTTCATCTCCATCTGGCTTCTTCCCCTGGGCACCAGCTTGACTCTGTCCCCCAGCCAGATTTCCTGACTTTCTAGGATTTGTTTACAGTTTTTATTAATTTTGGATTCCTTTCCTCCTCCTCTTGGCTACTCAAAGCTCTGTTTTCCTTTAAGGCCAATGTCAAAAGCCGTTTCCTCAAGAAGTATTTTCAGATTCCCCAATCAGAAATGACAGTCTATCTTTTATGTGCCCATAGCACATTTTTCTTATCATGATACAACACTGATTTCATTCACATTTATGTTAATTTTATATCTGCTTCTCCAAGTTGATTATAAGCTCCTACAGGTGGAACACAGATTGCATTTATTTTTCAATCCCCTGTGTCACTTAGCAAAATGGCATTCATTCACTTGCTCATTCATTCATTTACTCATTCATCCATAGATAATTTTGATCATATGTGCTAACCACTACATTTGACACTACAGATATAAGACAAAATAACCAACAACACATGTCTCTTTGGTGGGAAGACCAAGGCAAAACCAGAAAACTACAATTAATCCTTTATGTACTGGGCCAAGAGGTGAGCACAAAGTGTTGAGGGAGCTCTGAGACTCACAAAGTGTTTGTGTGTGCGTGTGTGAGTGCATGTGCGTGCACGTGTGTGTGTGAGTGAGTGTGTGAGTGCGTGCATGTGAGTGTGAGTGTGTGTGCATGTGAGTGTGAGTGTGTGTGTGTGAGTGAGTGTGTGTGGCAGGAGGTATTGAAGTCTTCTTGGAGTAGATGTTGCCTGAGATGAGTGTATAAGTTATACATGTCTGTGTAACAAATGACCCTCAAATTTAGAAATGATGGGCTCGATAAAGGACAGAAATGGTATGGACCTAACAGAAGCAGAAGATATTAAGAAGAGATGGCAAGAATACACAGAACTGTACAAAAAAGATCTTCACGACCCAGATAATCACGATGGTGTGATCACTGACCTAGAGCCAGACATCCTGGAATGTGAAGTCAAGTGGGCCTTAGAAAGCATCGCTATGAACAAAGCTAGTGGAGGTGATGGAATTCCAGTTGAGCTATTCCAAATCCTGAAAGATGATGCCGTGAAAGTGCTGCACTCAATATGCAAGCAAATTTGGAAGACTCAGCAGTGCCCACAGGACTGGAAAAGGTCAGTTTTCATTCCAATCCCAAAGAAAGGCAATGCCAAAGAATGCTCAAACTACTGCACAATTGCACTCATCTCACACGCTAGTAAAGTAATGCTCAAAATTCTCCAAGCCAGGCTTCAGCAATATGTGAACCATGAACTTCCTGATGTTCAAGCTGGTTTTAGAAAAGGCAGAGGAACCAGAGATCAAATTGCCAACATCCGCTGGTTCATGGAAAAAGCAAGAGAGTTCCAGAAAAGCATCTATTTCTGCTCTATTGACTATGCCAAAGCCTTTGACTGAGTGGCTCACAATAAACTGGAAAATTCTGAAAGAGATGGGAATACCAAAACACCTGATCTGCCTCTTGAGAAATTTGTATGCAGGTCAGGAAGCAACAGTTAGAACTGGACATGGAACAACAGACTGGTTCCAAATAGGAAAAGGAGTACATCAAGGCTGTATATTGTCACCCTGTTTATTTAACTTATATGCAGAGTACATCATGAGAAACGCTGGACTGGAAGAAACACAAGCTGGAATCAAGATTGCCAGAGGAACATCCATAACCTCAGATATGCAGATGATGCCACCCTTATGGCAGAAAGTGAAGAGGAACTCAAAAGCCTCTTGATGAAAGTGAAAGTGGAGAGTGAAAAAGTTGGCTTAAAGCTCAACATTCAGAAAACCAAGATCATGGCATCCGGTCCCATCACTTATTCTGGGCTCCAAAATCACTGCAGATGGTGACTGCAGCCATGAAATTAAAAGATGCTTACTTCTTGGAAGGAAAGTTATGACCAACCTAGATAGCATATTCAAAAGCAGAGACATTACTTTGCCAACAAAGGTCCGTCTAGTCAAGGCTATGGTTTTTCCTGTGGTCATGTATGGATGTGAGAGTTGGAATGTGAAGAAGGCTGGGCACCTAAGAATTGATGGTTTTGGACTGTGGTGTTGGAGAAGACTCTTGAGAGTCCCTTGGACCGCAAGGAGATCCAACCAGTCCATTCTGAAGGAGATCAGCCCTGGGATTTCTTTGGAAAGAATGATGCTGAAGCTGAAACTCCAGTACTTTGGCCACCTCATGCGAAGAGTTGACTCATTGGAAAAGACTCTGATGCTGGGAGGGATTGGGGGCAAGAGGAGAAGGGGATGACAAAGGATGAGATGGCTGGATGGCATCACTGACTCGATGGACGTGAGTCTGAGTGAACTCCGGGAGTTGGTGATGGACAGGGAGGCCTGGCGTGCTGCGATTCATGGGGTTGCAAAGAGTCGGACACGACTGAGGGACTGAACTGAACTGAAAGACCCAAGAATTGGTGATTTTTTGAAATCTATTTTTAAAGACTGTTCATCACTGCAGTAACTCTTAAAGAATACATAGTTCATTTCTCTAAGAGCACACAGGGCTTCCCTGGTGGCTCAGATGGTACAGAATCTGCCTGCAATGAGGGAGACCTAGATTTGATTCCTGGTTCAGGAAGATCTCCTGGAGAAGGGAATGGCAACCCACTCCAGTATTCTTGCTTGGAGAATCCCATGGACAGAGGAGCCTGGTGGACTGTAGTCCATAGGGTTGCCAAGAGTTGGACATGACTGAGCAATGAACCCTCTCAGGAGCAAACAAGAATGCATGATGAACCAGAGCCTGGGGGCCCCACGGGTGTGTGACTTGAGATGCTTCTGGTGTGCCTTTAGAGAACTGCCTATAGGATTCTGGTGGATTCTGCCTTTGCAGTGTGTGACGGCTTGGCTGGCTCCTGTGGCTTTTCTCCACCCCTCCTTCTGCCATTATGCCAGCAGAAAGAATCTGCACAAAAGAGGCCACTTCATAGCTTCCAATGGCCTGCAGTGAGAGAGGGGGAGTCCGAGCAACCCCCACCCCCACCCCAGGGAGGTGGGAAGATAGGAGGTGATGAGGTTGGGGCATCTAAAGTCAACCTGAAAATTGATCCAGCTTCTGAGGCCTGTCGATTCCCTCTGAAAATGGGCCACAGTCGTTGGGTGACTCAGCAGGGCAATCATCAGGAAGTATCTTTTTCTTGTTGTTTTTTTTTAATGGGCTCAGTGAAGGGAACAAACAAACAGATACATTAACAGAATTGACAACGATTTCAACTTCTTATGTCATATATGGAAATGGCTTTCATTGTTTAACTAGCTACCCCCACAGACAAAAAGTCTGATGACCCACACTTGTCTGCTTTTCTCTGCACACTGGTTTTGTAGAAGCCAGGGGTCTCTTTGCCATCGAATAGGTAACTCAAAACTGGACAGAGGCTCAGATAAGACCCTGCCCCTAGCTGATTGTTCCGACAACCAGAAACACACACGGGATTCCCGTTTGTCATTTATCTCACTGCAGACAGGAAAGCTGGGTGTGGGGTGCTGTGGATCTGCTCAGGCACAGGGCCCGGTGGGACTTCAAATTGCCCTTCTGGCAGCTGGGATGACTCAGAGCAGCTCTCCAGCCAGCACTTTGGGGCCTGGCAGGGTGGGGCCGCGTGTAGCTGAGCTCCAGAGACCTCCCCAGTTGCTTTATTTTAAACCACAGGGTCTTACAGTAACAGGTTCATAGAAACTGCACGGCTGGCTAGGGAGTGGGAGGGATTAAATACTCTCTCGGTCCCCGTTTTAATAATAGTTTACCCTTTCCCATTGCTTCCTGTGTGCCAGCTCCCGCATTAAGCACCTTGTAAGTATCATTTCACTTAATCCTTCCAACAACTTTCAGGGCTAAAAGTGATTAGTCCCACTTTTTTTTAAATAAGAGGGAGATGGAAGGTTTGGAAGTCTGCCCAGTCGGAAGACTAGACCCAGAGGTAGAGACACAACCCAGATCCGTCTGACTCCAAAGCCCATGTCCCTGGTCTTCAGGGTAGATCTGCTCGTAACCTCTCCCTGTGGGGAATTAATTCCGTGAGCACTGTGAGAAGGCAGATGCTTTACTGAGCACTTCAGAGAATATAAACACTGGGACATGTGGTCCCTGTTATCTGGGAGTCACTGGACTCTGGAAGAGCCTCTCAGGGACATCGGGAAATGTTCATTTTAGTCTCAGTTCTGTCTGTCACCTGAGGGGTGACCCTGGCTGATTTATTTAGTCCAGGATTCCTTTTTTCGTTCAGCTCTAAGATGGAGATAACAGCACAATTGTGAATCTAGACAGGGAAAGGCAGAGGATGGTGTGTTGAAAAGTAACAGGTTCTTGGAAAAGTGCAGCTTCATTCATCTCTCACAAGATACCTGGCTTTTTTTTGAGAAGGAAATGGCAACTGACTCCAGTGTTCTTGCCTGGAAAAATCTCATGGAGCCTGGCAGGCTACAGTCCATGGGGTCACAAAGAGTCGGACACGACTGAGCGACCAAACAACCTGGTTTTTAACTGGGCAGGTCCTGAGGCAAAGTGTGCTCAGGCAAACGCGAGTGTCTGGACACCCCCAAGGAACCTCCCTTGTCCTCCACCTCATGTTCTGTCTCTCCACTCGCGATTCCGTCAGCTGGGCCATCTGATTATGAGCCTTCTCTGCCTCCCGCAATCAGCACCTCCGTCATTCCTCGTCTGGCTCATTGTCACAGTGTTCTGATGGGCCCCTGGCGTCTGCCCTGCTTGTCTCTCTAGACTCAGCTTCACTATCACCTTGTCGGGGAAGTCTTCTGTGAGTATCCTTTTAAAACTTGCATCGTCACTTGCTGGACCCTAATCTTGCTTTATTCCTCTTCACCACTTTATAGAAACGTGTTGATTTGCTGAGTTTGATACCCACTTTAGAATGGGGGCCCCTGAGGGGAAGGGGCCGCGGCCTTCCTGTGTCTGCTGAATGACCAGGACCCAGGGCCCCGCAGGTGACAGCCATTACCTGCATTCACCCCGTCAGTTCACTGTCAACATAGTCTGCTTTTTTTTTTAATTGAAGTAAACTTGATGCATAATGTCATATAAGTTACAGGTGTACAATATAGTGATTTACAATTTTTAAAGGTTATACTCCACTTAGAGTTATAAAATACTGGCTGTAATACAGGAGACTTGGGTTTGATCCCTGGGTTGGGAAGATCCCCTGGAGAAGGGAAAGGCTACCCACTCCAGTATTCTGACCTGGAGAATTCCACGGACTGTATAGTCCATGGGGTTGCAAACAGTCAGATACGACTGAGCGACTTTCACTTTCACAGATTAAATATTTTGAGAGGACGATAATAATGTAACTGAAAAATATCTTCATCTAACACATTACATTATTTTATATTTGTGTTTACTATTATCTACTGAATTTACTTTGCTTTCACTTGAAAGCATTGATTATACTTCCTGCATGGGACACTATATCCTGGTAGTTTCTTTTACTTGTTTGTACTTCTTGATCTCTTATGCCTGTGATTGCCCTTCCCTCTCTCCACTGGTAACCACCAGTTTGTTCTCTGTATCTGTGAATCTCTTTCTTTCTTGCAGTCACTAGTTTGTTGTATCGCTCTGCTGTTCTTAAATTACATTAAAAAAATTCATTTATTCACTTATAACTGTGCTGAGTGTTCATTGCTGCTCAGGCTTTTTCCTCTAGCTGTGCTGAGCGGCGGCTACTCTCTAGTTGAGCTGCAGGGACCTCTCTTTGCAGTGGCTTCTCTTGCTGTGGAGCATAATCTCTAGGGTGTGTGGGCTTCAGTAGCTGTGGTCCCCGGGCTCTGGAGCACAGGCTCAGGAGTTGTGGTGCATGGGCATCATTGCCACGAGGCATTTGGGATCTTCCTGGACCAGGAATCAAACCCATGAGCCCTGCATTGGCAGGCAGATTCTTTACCACTGAGCCACGAAGGAAGCCCATTAAAGTACATTTTTAATCTTAAAAAGATTCAGGATGTGCAGAAAGGTAGAAAAAAAGGGGGAGGAATTTACCCGTAATGGCAGTAGCAGAAATAATCACGGCCAATACCTCTAAAACAATTTTAATGTTTCAATATAATTTTATGAGTATTTTAATTACAAAGTCTTTATTATAGCCCATTTCACCCCATCGGTTCTGAATTTTGACTCTTTTTTAAAAACTGAAGTATAGTTGGTTTACAAAATTGAATTTTGATGCTTGACTTGAAACTTTTGAACACTAGAGTGAGCCATATCTGGGGTCTATGTTTAGCATTGTCACCCAAGTATTTGAAGAATGTTAGGTCTAAGAAGCACATGATACATCGTGGGCTGCTGCTTATGTGTCTAATGGCCTGACAACACCCTCTACTTTATCCACGTATTAATTAATGTATTAATAGACTACTTATTCGGCACCTACCCTGTGTGGTGCCTCTAGGTCCCTGTGTCTGAACCTTGCACTGTTGTTGTGTCATCTTTCTCGTAAATTTGCGTTGTGCAAACTATAGCAATAGTCGGGCCATCCTGCTGAAGGCGTGTGGTTCAGGACGATGGCTTGACTCATCCTCCGTTGGTGAATTTTATGATAAAGCCCATGACTATCAAAGAGGCAGTGAGTTTTCAAGTGGGGGAGAACCTTAGGCTCAGAGACAGGAAGACCAGGCTCTTGTCCAAGTGTTGCAATGAACTTACTGGAAGAACTTGCAAAGTCACTTATTCTCCTGATGCCAGTTCCCACATGGAGAAAAAGTCAGGGTGGAGGGGGAGGAATGGAGGGTGGGTAATTCCTTAACTCCATCAAAGATGCATGATCTTGGCTAATTGCCTTGTGAGTTTCCATCTATTCCATACACCATATGAAGCAATTAACCAGACCAAACACCCTCCTTCCCAACCAGCCACACCATCAAAATCCATCTCAGCAACATTTACTGTCTTCTGCTCAGGTTCCCTGGAATAGGCCCAGCTGTGGAAACAACATCTAGTGTCACTTTGTGTATGTTTATGCAGACCTTTTGGAGAAGGCAATGACACCCCACTCCAGTACTCTTGCCTGGAAAATCCCATAGATGGAGGAGCCTGGTGGGCTGCAGTCCATGAGGTCGCTAAGAGTCTGACACGACTGAGTGACTTCACTTTCACATTTCACTTTCATGCATTGGAGAAGGAAATGGCAGCCCACTCCAGTGTTGTTGCCTGGAGAATCCCAGGGACGGGAGAGCCTGGTGGGCTGCTGTCTATGGGGTCGCATAGAGTTGGACACGACTGAAGCGACTTGGCAGCAGCAGCAGCAGCATGCGGACCTTTGGCTGTTTCTGAGTCTGAGGAAGATTCTCTGGTCTTTTTCAGAGCTTTCCATCTTCAAAGAAAGGGTGAAAAGAATTGAGGATTCTACCCACCCTAAATAATGCTCTCAGTTGGGGCCAAAATACTGATAATCTCTTGCTGCTTGCTGACATTTTCAAATACAAAATGTCTCTTAAAGCCTTGTTGAATGTTCTCATCTTAAAGCCTGACCACTTGCATATCATTTCAATTTTTTAATGCTTTAAACTTGCTACACAGTTATCTTGTTCAACCTGCTGTGAAACAGAAGGGAAAAAGACATTCTGGACTGCCTCATTTTTAATTCTATGCAAATGTAGCATTTCTAAACCTTGCTCTTTCTCCCCAGTTTGGCTCAGACTTGAACACCCTCGATGACATGTACCTTTGGAATGCCACCAAACAGGGCCGTGCTTCCTTTGCCAGAGAACACCTGTGCCTGGTAACCTGTGAACTTCGTATTGTCTCCGAGGAGTGTTTCGTTTTACTTGACCGCAGGCAACTTCTCTGTCAAGTGCAGTGTGACCCCATCTTCCTATAGGATTCCTTGCTGAGAATTCCCATAGGAAGACAAGTTGCCTTTGCCTGTAAATGTTTCCTTAGATATTGCCGCTTTCTTTCACTGTTTTCTCCCCCAACCAGATACAAATGCTATTGTTCAGTTGCTCAGTCATGTCCGACTCTGTGACCCCATGGACTGCAGTACTCCAGGCCTCCCTGTCCATCACCAACTCCCGGAGCTTGCTCAAACTCATGTCCATCAAGTTGGTGATGCCATCAAACCATCTCATCCTCTGTCATCCCCTTCTCCTCCCACCTTCAATCTTTCCCAGCATCAGGGTCTTTTCTAATGAGTCAGTTCTTCCCATCAGGTGGCCAAAGTATTGGAGCTTCAGCTTCAGCATCAGTCCTTCCAATGAATATTCAGGCTTGATTTCCTTTAGGATGGACTGGTGGGATCTCCTTGAAGTCCAAGGGATTCTCAAGAGCCTTCTTCAGCACCATGGTTCTAACGCATCAGTTCTTGGGCCTGCCAGGCTCCTCTGTCCATGGAATTTTCCAGGCAAGAATACTTGAGTGGGTGTCCATTCTCTTCTTCAGGGGATCTTCCTGACCCAGGGATTGAACCTGGGTCTTCTGCATTGCAGGCAGATTCTTTACCATCTGAGCCACCAGGGAAGCCATGGATATAAATAAAGATCATATTTTTTCCAGCTCTTTGTTTTGATTGCATGGCAGGCTGATGCTTTGATATATTGACTGAGCATTTGCCGGAATACTTCATGAACTTCCTTCTGTTGAACAGACAGAAACTAAGCTCCATTGCCTTTGGGCAGAACCAAAGAAATAAGAAAAAAAATCTTGGTTTTTTTTTTTTTTTTTTTTTTTTAAAAGCCAACAGCTAGGTGTAAGGTAAAGATCTGGAGGAATGGATGGGCAAGCAGAGCCAATTCTCCTACTGGTGAAAATGAGTTAATGTTGCCCAAGACAGAAGAGACCCGAAGAGGGGAGAGTTCCGTGAGGCTGGGACCGGGGCACAGATGTGGGCAATCATGGGGCCAGCTGCAGTGCCACTGTCTGTCTCCAGCACCGGGGAGCTGTGGGGGGTCCCCTGTGCGGCCTCCAGGCTCCTGGCTCTCTTGTAGCGCCACTGTCTGTCTCCAGCACCAGGAGGCCGTGGGGGGGTCCCCTGTGCGGCCTCCAGGCTCCCGGCTCTCTTCATGAGCATCTCTGTCTCCTATGTGCCTTCCGTGTCCTCTCATTCAGGGAGATAGTCCACAAGCTTCAGCTGCCTGTATCCCAGGTCTGTGCTCAGCATCTTCCTACAGCTCACTGTGAGAAACCCCCCATTCCACAGGGGAGGACATTTAAGCTGTCAGGAAGGTGCCTTGTTAGTTCCTTCTGCTCTTCCCTTAAAATCCTAATTTACTGCCTCCAAACTGAAGAATATTGGGTGTTGGCAGGCCCTCTACTTCCAGAGTCACACTTCAACAGACCTAGTAGAGATCGTAAAGCTGTCAGAAGGTGGGGCTTGATCAATTTCCCAGTCTCAGATTAGCTAATTCCAAAGTGTTAATTCTGTGATCCTTTCAGGCACACCTAAAGCTCAGAACTATTTGCTGCACTTAGAGAATTATTTAGTGTGAATTATTCATATGGCTTAGTGTTAATGTTTTAATTCATTGTAGAACCTAATGGGTGTGATCAATTTCACCCAATCAGTTTGGGAGGATACAACTCCAGAGTCATTTCACTTTGTTTGCACATTTTTCATCACAAGAAGCTAGTATATTAATACCTGATTCCATGAGACAAATTCAGTAGGGGAGGGATGTGTATTGCTGAGTGTATAAATAATTCACTGTTATAAATAATTCCAAAATCTGAGTTAGCACAATGAAAATTTCATTTGTTGGTCTCATAGAGTCTAATGCTGATGTTCCTGGGTGAGGTCCTTAGCCTTCTTTTGGGCTTCCCAGGTGGCGCCAGTGGTAAAGAACTCACCTACCAATGCTGGCGATGTGAGACTTTCCATCCTGGTGGGCCGCGTCCATAGGGTTCTTCAGAGTCGGAAACGACTGGAGAGACAGCATGCACACGCTAGTCGTCTTTCTTCCAAGGACTGATTGGGGGACCCAGGATCTTTCCGTCTTGAGGGTTTCTCATCTTTTGGCTTCAAGGTCATTGTTATGAGCTGAATTGTGTGCCCCTCCTCAAATGCCTGTATTGAGACCTTAACCTCCAGTACCTCAAAATGTGACACTGTATTTGGAGCTAAGTAAGTATTAGTTGCTTAAATGTGTCCGACTCTTTGCGACCCCATGGACTGTAGCCCACCAGGCTCCTCTATCCATGGGATCTCCAGGGGATATTCCTGATCTAGGGGTCAAACTTGGGTCTCCTGTATTGCAGGCAGATTCTTTACCATCTGAGCCACCAGGGAACTAGGGCCTTAAAAAAGGTGATAAAGTTAAAAGGAGGTTGTTAGTGTGAGTTCTAATCCAATCTGACTGGTGACCACATTTGGAGAGGGAATCTCATGGCTACATTAAGAGACACTAGGGATGACTTGCACAGAAAAAAGACCACGAGAGGACACAGCGAGGAGCCACACAAACCAGGGTGAGGGGCCTCGGGGGAAACCAAAACTGCTGATTCAGTGGTAGCGATGGATATATAAACTCTGGTTTTGACCCATCACGTTCTAGCCGTGAGACACTAGGCAAATCACCTCACCTCTCTGATTCGGTCTTCCCATTTGTAAACAGAGGTAATAGCAGAATGCAGCTCCCAGGGTTGCTGTGTGGATGAAATGAGTTAATACATGGGATGAACTTAACACAGTGCCTGGTATACAGTAGGTGTTACATAAGTGTTTGCTATTACTGTTATTCATTCCTAGCAAAGTATTATCACTGTCTATGGACATAAAGCTGCCAACGTTTTTCTGTGTTGGCATCACATTTTTCAGGAAGAGCGGAAGCTATCATTGTGAAGAAAGCTAACACATTGATTTAACAAATGATGACAATCTTCCTAGATCTGATGGGCAGTATTTCATTTCTTTTCTGCCTTTTTCTAGTTCATGATTCTAAGAGGAGCTGATGTGAAAGATATAATATAGGATATTGGTTGGAAAAAAACATGAATTCCTGGGTCAACGGACTTGTGTTCAAATCCCACTTCAACCATTAGACCAGCCGTGGATAGGGAAATGCAAATAAGAATGCGCTATTCTTTTCATTCATTGTATTGGCAAGATTTTAAGCTATTAATGATTTAATACACACCTGTTTATTTTTTTTCCTGGCCTTCCATCAATTCCTTCTGTTCTATGGCAGCAATACCACATACATTTTGCATCCAGCCCTATTTGGAATCCAGGTCTATTCCTGGACTGCTCAGTTAAATGTGCCAATAAATTCCCTTATTAATTTAAATAAAAAAAATAGAGGAGAATTGCATAAAAGCCTGAAAAGAGAAAATGAGCACTTGTCTTGGAGACTCACAAGTCCAGGCATGCTTCCTAACACATGCCTCAGAATCCGCCTACTTCAGGAAAGATCCACACTTCACATCCATTGTCCCAGTCACCACCCTGGACATCTTGCCCTGTTCTCCAGACCTGCCCCACGGGCCACGTGGGGCAGCGGGTCGCAATTTCATTCTGAGAAAAGGACCATGTGATTGGTGAGAGAGATCAAGCTTAATCTCAGAGCAGTTAAAGAAGCCTGGAGGTCTGAGTGGGCAGAGCATCCAGGCCAAGACTTGCCAAGTGTGTGTGGGTGTGTCCGTGACTCAAATTCTGGAGCTGAGTGGGAATAAAACTAATTTCTGGAGGCAGGTGAAGGAGACTGGGGGGAGGGCAGGACGTAGCTGTTAACAGTGGGACCTTCAGGCCATGGGTCACAGAGAGTCAGATGGTTTAGCAAGCGAGCTCGCATCTTCCGTTCTTTGACTTTTCAGAAAGAATTCTTGCCAGGTCTGGCAGGATGCATGCAGAGACTAAGCGTGCCTGTCCTTGCCCATTTTCTAGTCCCCCTTCATGCTCAAGGCAGGGTTCTCTTCTTTTTCCCTGCTCTGATGGCGCTTCAGAACACTGGCCTTCTCAACCAAGACCTCACATGTGAGGTGACGGAGTAGTGGTCCCCGACAGCAGAGATCTCGTCTTCAAACAAATGGTCTTGAATCTAATGGCACAGAGGCTGCAGCTGGGAGGCCCGGATACCATGGTTGCTGTGTGAACTTGGGCAGACTAGGCTTGAATGTCAAAGTCTCCGTGTTCTCCTTTGAAAAATAGGCATTGTAAAATCAACTGAACTAGTCGGAGTCAAGGTAAAGTTTCTAGTTCCAGAGGTAAAAGCAAATTCTTCTTCTTCCAAGTGAGTGCAAGCCAGTTAGTTGCCTGGGGTATAAGAAAGCGAAGACCAAACGCTGCCTCCAGCTTTCCGAGTGCAGGAGGGAGGCAAGCTGGGAGCCGGGGGTCAGTTCCTGCACTGCAGAGTTGCGCAAGCACCCTGCGGAACAGGAGCATCGTCTCCCCAGCTTGCCGGGATCTGAAAACACTGGCTTCTGAACTGCATTAAAGCGTAACACTTCTGACACCAAATGTGTGGGTGCTCCCCTGCTCCCACCCCCATCTTCCACCTCTAAACAAATCTCCTAGTTCTCCAGATTCAGTTCACTTCTGGCACCACCTACCTGGGCAAGACTGCCATCACACCTATACTTCTGACTGAGTGGCGATAAATCGGGGGTTCCCTTGACCCCCTTCTCGGGTTCAATCATTGCTAGAATGGCTCACAGAACTCAGGAAAACGCTCTACTTATATTTACCAGTTTACTGTAAAGGATTCAACTCATAGTCAAATAAAATATTCACAAATCAAATGTAATATTACAGCAGAGAACAACATATCAAGACTGAGTAGTTTTATCCTGGAATGCAAAAATCGTCCAACATTGAAAAAATCTATAAATAAAAATTCATACAAATTAAAAGAAAAACCCTACATATTAATAGGTATTCAAAAGTCAGGTGATAATTTATTAATAGCATCCATTGAAAAATAAGAGCTACTTAAGTACAGTACGATTTACCAAAACACAAAAACAAGCGTTATACCAGGAGTCATAGTGCAAAAGAAGTCATTTGAATTAAAATCAGAAATATGATAAGAATATGTACTATGTCAAATTACTTTTACTTCTACATTGTTTTGGAGGGTCTAGCTAATGCAATAAAAATTAAATAATCCGTATAATGAAGAGAAAAAATATTAGAGTTAAAAACCAATTTCAGTAAGTTATTTGGACTTTTTTGTTTGCCTTTTAAGTGAGTGAGTGAGTGAATGAAGTCGCTCAGTCGTGTCCGACTCTTTGCGACCCCGTGAACTGTAGCCTACCAGGCTTCTCTGTCCATGGGATTCTCTAGGCAAGAATACTGGAGTGGGTTACCATTTCCTCCAGGGGATCTTTCTGACCCAGGATTCGAACCTGGGTCTCCTGCATTGGAGGCAGATACCTTAACCTCTGAGCCACCAGGGAATACTATTTATTTATTGAATAATGTTATAACTTAGTGTAAATATGTTTTGTGTTTTATGTCAACAGATTTAATACTCTTTTACTTTAAAACTGAGAATTTTGTATCCCCCCTAAAAATGTTTTCCCCACTCAAAACTATACAAAATAGTTTTATATATATATATATTTTTATTTTTTTTTAAATTTTATTTTTAAATTTTACATAATTGTATTAGTGTTGCCAAATATCAAAATGAATCCGCCACAGGTATACATGTGTTCCCCATCCTGAGCCCTCCTCCCTCCTCCCTCCCCATACCATCCCTCTGGGTCGTCCCAGTGCACCAGCCCCAAGCATCCAGTATCGTGCATCGAACCTGGACTGGCAACTCGCTTCATACATGATACTTTGGGTTCATCTGGAATCTTTTTTGGCTTAAGAATCAGTGTTGGCATCCAGATTTATCTTCAAAATGGTTGTCCAACAGTATTTTTTTGGCTACACTTTGTGGCTTGTGGGGTCTTAGCTCTATCCCAGGAATTGAACCCATACCTTTGGCAGTGGAAGTGCTGAGTCCTAACCCCTGGACTGCAGGGGGGTTCCCCAACAACACTCCCCCAACCCTGTTTTTAAAAAATTATTTATTTAATTGGAGGCTAATTACTTACAATATTGTGGTGGTTTTTGCCATACATTGAGATGGATCAGCCACAGGTGTACATGTGTCCCCCATCCTGAACCCCCTCCCCCCTCCCTCCCCAACCCATCCCAAAGGGTCATCCCAGTGCACCGGTTTTGAGCACCCTGTTTCATGTATCGAACCTGGACTGGCAATCTGTTTCACATATGGTAACATACATGTTTCAATGCTATTCTCTCAAATCATCTCACCCTCGCCTTCTCCCACAAAGTCCAAAAGTCTGTTTTTTACATCTGTGTCTCTTTTGCTGTCTCGCATATAGGGTCGTTGTTACCATCTTTCTGAATTCCATATATATGCGTTAGTATACTGCATTGGTGTTTTTCTTTCTGATTTACTTCACTCTGTATAATAGGCTCCAGTTTCATCCACCTCATTAGAACTGATGCGTCCTTTTTAATATCTGAGTAATATTCCGTTGTGTACATGCACCACAGCTTCCTTATCCATTCGTCTGCCGACAGACATCTAGGTTGCTTCCATGTCCTAGCTATTGTAAACAGTGCTGCGATGAACATGGGGTTACACCCAACACCACTTTTTAAACGATTCTCTTTATGCCCTGGATTTGAAATGCCAACCTGACGGTGAAGTGTATTGTGGAATGCGATTTGGTCTGTTCCTCTACTACTGTTTCTTCCTTGGCAGTTCCGAGGTATTGTAATGCTTGCGTCTGGATTTTACGTTTTTACTATTTGAAAGAACAGTTTTCTAGAGAGAATCTTCAGTCTTTTCAAATGAGGAGAGGAAGGTGCGAGCAGAGAGGTTGCTGATGCTGCAGAAGGGTGAGGTTAAGACGGATGAAAGCTGAGGAGGCTGAGACAGACGGGGTTTCCTGAGCCGGAATGAGGAGCTGCTCTCGACCAGGAGGAAGCACACCCGGACGCTCGGAGCAGCCGGAGGAGGAAGGGCCGCAGGCTCGCGTTTCTAACCGAGTCAGGGAGACGCCAGCTGGGTGCTGCTTCAGAAGTTAACGGTCAGGCTGCGAAGCAGTGTGTGTGATATGAAGGGCTTTGTTCCAACACGGACCGTCTAATCCAGCGTGTGTTGATTTGTTAACAGTCCCATTCTAGTTCCAGATCTCTTTACAAGCAAAAGAGAGACTCACAGTGTGAATAGCAGAGCAAGTTTGACGCTGCCTCTCCTCCTCCCTAGGGGCTTCCCAGGAGGCTCAGTGGCAAAGAACCTGCCTACCAATGCAGGAAACTTGGGTTCGATCCCTGGGATGGGAAGCTCCCCTGGAGGAGGAAGTGGCCACCCACTCCAGCATTCTTGTCTGGAGAATCCCATGGACAGAGGAGCCTGGTGGGCTACAGTCCTTGGGGTCACAGAGAGTCCAACCGACAGAACACAGGCGGGCTGGCTGGCTGACTCCTCCTTCCCAGACTCAGAGGGAGTAAAAGGGTGTATTGTTCCTGTCCAACAGTGAGTTAAGGATTGGAATTTTTTACCATGTCAGTCAGGGGCCAGTGGTCACTCATTGCAGAGAAGGGGGCAGGGGCCACCGCTTCACCTGAAGTGCTGCCTCTAAAAAACACCAGGTCTTGCCTCACCTAATTAGGGAGAAACAACAGGTCCACCAGGTCATGTCAGTGGGGCCAGAAGTCTCCAGGGGTGAGTGGATGTCCTGTTACTCCAAACCGCCCCGGGACAGGCGGCCACAGAGCACTTCTTGTTCCAGGGCTAGCCGGCTATCTTGGCATGAGAACACACCTATCTTTTAAAAATAACCAGCCCAGAATCAAACACAATGATGTTTGTTGTTTAGTCTGTAAGTCCAACTCTTTGTGACCCCATGGACTGTAGCCTAACAGGCTCTGTCTGATGTCTGTGGGATTTGCCAGGCAAGAATACTGGAGTGGGTTGCCATTGCCTTCTCCAGGGGATCCTTCTGACTCAGGGATCAAACCTGAGTCTCTTGCGTTGGCAGGAGGGTTCTTTACCACTGGGTCGCCAGGGAAGTCCATCAAACATCTGCATCTAAAATCCCTTCTGCTGTTTTTTTACTCAAGTGGCATCGGCCTGGTTTATACTCAAAAATTTTAATAAATTTACTAGATTGATCTCCGCTATGAAAGGAAGAGACTCTCTTTACAAAATGGCATTTGCCTTTTGGGGTGCTGACCCCAAGGGTGGTTCCTCTGGGGACCCTATCAATGAGATTAGGCTAATGGCATTCAGTCTCTGGTCTCCATATATTGTGAGGGGGTGCAAAGATTTCCAAGGCACACCCAAACCCAAAGAGGTTTCAGGAATGAATGGTCTGGGTCTCAACTTCAATATGTATATCTTCCGAAAATTTAATCTGCTTGAGAGTTTGCCTCAGGTCATCTTTTATAACCACCTTGTACGCATTCATCATGAATCTCAGTGAGGCTTCTGCCCCCACCCCACCCCAGCCCACCAGGTGTGAACGACCCTGAGAAGAAAGAGGGGGACAGTTGGAAATGTGGGTGGGGGGCTGAGGAAGCCAGTGACTCACGAGGGGCTGATGGGATTTTGGAAATCAGGGAGCTTTCAGTCAGAGGACAGAAGCTGCCTGTGAGCTTTTAGTCGGACACCTAGTCAGGTGGTTTGGTTTTAGTGATCGACAGCTAATAAGGTAACTTATTTTTAGTGATATATCTTCAAAAGAATTTTATCAGTAAAACTGAGAAGTGTTTAGATAATTGAGCAACATTTTATATCCACATTCCTTTGGTTTCTATCCATTTATGTGCAGAAAGTTTTCACAATTGTTTTAAAAAAGTGAAAAGAGGAATAAAATTGACATGAAACTAATCTCAGCCTATTATCCACAGATATGTTTAATAATTGAAGAAAAAACCCAAACCATTAAACAGAATAGACCCGTTCCTCTCTTAAGAGCTTCGTTCCCAGTATACTTTATTGCATTTTGCTTCATACCTCTAAATCTGCATCCACATATATGTGTATGTATTTTTTGGGGGGCTGGTGTGGGGTCTTAGTTCCCTGACCAGGGATCGAACCCACGTTCCCTGCAGTGGAAGGGGAGGCAGAGCCCTAACCACTGGGCAACCAGGGAATTCCATATTTTGCTTATATTTTTCACTTAATGTTTTACTTTATATTGTTATTTAATGACTTAAAATATGTAATGTTTAGGTACTTTGATCAACTGAAAATGACTGTAAAGATAATTCCATCTAGAGAAAAATGCTTTTTTTAAACAAAGGTTTATGGTCAAAGGAAATAATTTTTCAATTTCAACTTATAAACCTATTTTTGTTATGGAAATACAAGGAAGATCAATAAAAGACTCTTGGGTATGAAACTATTACATTAGGTTAGAATTCTGAGGGGAAAGGCCGAGTGCAGAGCCAGGGCTCAGATCGCCCCCTCCACGCTGGGTTTGAGAGGCTGGTGGGCACGTGAATTCTGTGAGAGCATTTCCCTGAAGACAATTAAGTTCAGTTCAGTCGCTCAGTCGTGTCGGACTCTTTGCGACCCTGTGGACTGCAGCATGCCAGGCCTCCCTGTCCATCACCAACTTCCGGAGCTTAGTCAAACCCGAAAACAATAGGTGTCATTAAACGCTATTCCTAGGCTACCGTTAATTGGCCTCCATCACTTAGCAGAGAACAAAATGCATTTTCATTTTTCTTTTTCAGGAGAGACAAGGCCACGTGCTGCGCGAGGTTGGGGGTGGGGTGGGGAGTTAGGTCAGCCCAGCAGCTGGAGGTGATGTCCCGTCCACGCGGCCCCCGAGGGTTTAACCTAAGCTCATTAACCAAAATTTATTTCTCATTCAAGGGAAACTCGCTTGGCCCAGCAGAGAGGGTGGGTAGGGGTGTGTGCGCTTATGCGCGTGTGTGATCCGCTTCACATAGTCATTCAGGGCCCCCTGGACACAGGCTCTGATTCTCAACGGGTGACATCCAAGTCTGCCTCGGGCGTTAGCATCCTCTCTGAAGACAGGGGAGGAGAGGGGATTGCAGGGGCCAAGCCTGGGAGAGGAGGGATGCCACGCAGCCCGCTTGGGACCGCTCCCAGCAGCGCTGCCAGGTGCAAGGGGAGCTGCGGGGTGCAGGTCTCCTGGGCGTCCCGGAAGAAGAAGACACCGGTTGGCTTCTCAGCTGGCCGCATCTGCCGTCCCGGGGTGAAGGTTTGAAGAAAGCTGAGAAGGTTGAAAATAGCTACTGGAGCCCGAGGGGAACAGCTGAGCAGGAAAACACGCGCCTATGATTTGGCAGCCTCGCGGTCAAGTCCCATCTGTGGGGTGGAGACGCGTCCTCCGGCCGTTCACAACAGCAATGAGGTGGGGCGGGGGCGGGGGGGGGGGTTGGTTGTATCTGGTCTGGGACTTTCGGGGGTCAGGGTGGCAGAAGGACAAGGGAACCAGGGAGTTGAGGAGCTTGGTACAAGAGGAGGTGGGGAACCACCGCATATTTTGCGGGTCAGGAAGGCAGTGGGCGTGGCTGATCGGCAGAAAAGGGCTCAGGTGTATAAAGGTCTTGAGGAAACTGAAAAGGGACGTAGTGGGTGGAAGGAAGTCAGTCTGGGAGGTAGACCTGCCATCCAAGAAGAGTGTGTGGGTGGACCGGATGTTTGTGTCCTCCGCTCCCCGTAATTCATGCCTCGAAACCCCACTGCCAGTGTGATGGTGTCACCGGGTGGGTCTTGGGAGGTGATTAGGCTATGAGTGGGGAGCCCCCACGAGTGGGATTACTGCCCTTAGGAGAGTCCTGAGGAACTGGCAGAGGGTTCCTCCTTTCTCTCCCTCCCTCCTCTCTTGCTCTGATACAATGAGAAAACAGCCATCCACAGCCTTAAAGAGGGTCCTCATCAGAACCCCACCACGCTGCCACCCTGATCTCTGACTTCCAGCCTCCAAAACTGTGAGAAATACATCTTTGCTATTTATAAGATGTTCCCTTATGACTGCCAGAAAGAACCAAGTCAGTGTTTCAAATTAAGATTCTGGATTTTGAAAACCCTGGGTAGAGTGAGGGCTTCCCTGGTAGCTCAGCTGGTAAAGAATCTGCCTGCAATGCAGGAGACCCTAGTAGGGGGTACAGCAAGGGTGATCTTTCCTTTCTTTCCCCAGACATCACCCAGCTGGGTGCTAGGTCCCAGTTTACTTCTGTTGACTTGGCCATCAGAAACTTAAATGATTTGAAGGAGAAGCAGTTAAAAATAATTACTAAGTAGATTTTGTTTCTAAAATATTAAATTCAGTACACGTGTATAACAGAGAAAAAGACGTTAAAATAGATCACTCTTTTTTTCAGGGAATTATGTTTCCAACTCTTTTCTGTATGTATGTGTTCTGTATAAATAAAAAGTGAAGGCATCTATCACATAGGAGCTGTAGTCTCAGTTTAGTACAATGTTAAATTAAACCTGTCTTGGGGATGGGTGGAAATGAACTCTAGCCTGCTTCCATTTCACGAGGTTACCTTGTACCTGTTATAAACAACATGGCCTAAAGTGAATGATTGGCAAATAAAAATAAGGGCAGCAGTTTTCAGGTATGATGCCTTCTGTTATATTATTAGACAATATTATCAGTATCCTGATGTTACTTCGTTAACAAAGATCCGTCTAGTCAAGCTATGGTTTTTCCAGTGGTCATGTATGGATGTGAGAGTTGGACTGTGAAGAAGGCTGAGCACTGAAGAACTGATGCTTTTGAACTGTGGTGTTGGAGAAGACTCTTGAGAGTCCCTTGGGCTGCAAGGAGATCCAACCAGTCTATCCTAAAGGAGATCAGTCCTGAATATTCATTGGAAGGACTGATGCTGAAGCTGAAACTCCAGTACTTTTGCCACCTGATGGGAAGAACTGACTCATTTGAAAAGACCCTGATGCTGGGAAAGACTGAATACAAGAGGAGAAGGGGACGACAGAGGATGAGATGGTTGGATGGCATCACCAACTCTATGGACATGAGTTTGAGTAAACTCTGGGAGTTGGTGATGGACAGGGAGGCCTGGCATGCTGCAGTTCATGGGATTGCAAAGAGTCGGACATGACTGAGAGACTGAACTGAACTGGACTGAATTGATGTAGAAATGAGGGCTTTGGAGGGCCTAATTAGAAATTCTAGCAATGATTTAAACTCTAAAGATTAAGAAATAAAATATAATTTAGCCCAAGTTAGTCAAATTTCTTTTTTCCTATAAAACCTTAGCAGGTGTTAGCGAGGGACTTGTCCAGGTAGGATCCTGTGCAGATTGAAACAACTAATGTGATTATCTTGGCTTAAGTAGTCAAGGAAGCTACATATTAGGTAATGTCTATATTGCTCAGTCATGAGCGTTGGGGAATTCCAGAAAGAGATTGTGCTAGAAGATTCTATCTACATGTTTTCCTATGCTCTTCTCTCTGTATTTAAGCTCAGCTTTAAAATAAGATGCAAAAAATATTTTTGTGTTGACTTCAAAGAATCTTTCATCATTTAGAACAGAAAGAAGTTGATTGCTGAATGTTTAATGCAAACACCGTGGGGCAAGTTGCTTTAGGTCCTTCCTCCTTCTTTCTGTGTAATTACCAGTCCTCAGTGGGAAGCTGGAGATGATCTAATCAAGACCTACCACTCAGATCTGCAGTGCAGCTCTCCCCTTGCATGAACCTGAGTCGGGTGAGAAATCAGAGGTTTGGGTGTGACTTAGAATGCTTCCTCTTCTTTTAGGGACAAAAACATCTTTAAGGAACATATTAGAGCCCAAGAACTTGGAAGGTTAAAGGGTCCGTAAAATCAACGTTAAAAAAAATATTCACAAAATCCTCATTTCTTGGGAAACAAAAAATTTTTTCCTTCAAGCCTAGGCCCCAAACTTAGGTTATTAAAAAAAGTCTCTACAACTTTTTCTTGTCTTTGTGGTAAGCACTGCTGTAAATTCAATTGCTGGAGTATATAACGTCTGAAATATTCACACTCCTTACATGAAAAGACAAAGTCTAGACTTTAAATTTATAATTTAATCACGTGGCTTTGCTCTTTTAATCTTAGAATAATGAGGGCTGTCCTCTGCTTTCTATAGTATTATTCGTTTGTTAACTGAAGCCAAGAAGCACTGAGAGTTAGAAGTCAGTCCATGAGGAAACATGAAGCCCATCTTGTACCTGCAAAGGGGCGCCGAATGAGAGACGTTCCTGGGGAAGCTCTGTCCCTAAAGGATGGATAGTGAGGGAATTTCCCAAACAGCCTGCAGCTTTTTTTTTTTTTTAAATCAAGGAGCTATCTTTGGTTTTTCAAAAAAAAAGCTTAAAAAAAAAAAAATGACGTAAAGAGCAACAACAGTAGTGTGCCTCACTACCCCCAGAGCAGAAGTGGCTCAGTGCTGAGATGGAATTTCAGTTATTTAAAAAACAATGAAATGGAGAAAAAAACAACCTGTTTTTAAAAGGATAATTGGGACTACGGGTATTTGGCCTCGGAACACAGTACACATGTTTAGACATTGTGGACTTCCAGAAGATAGGTGATTCCTAAAAAATATTTTTATTGTTGATCAGTTTCCTGGGTTGGATGATGCCCCCTGCATATTCATATCCATTGGAGCCTCAGAATAGACCTCATTTGGAAATATGGTCTTTGCAGATGTAATGAGTTAGGTTAAATTGGGATCATACTGGATTAGATTGGGCCCTAAATTCAATGACTGGTATCTTTATAAAAATGTCATATTGGGAATTCCCTGGTGGTCTCATGATTAGGACTCAGGCCCCTAAGATCCCACAAGCCTCAGTGGTATGGCCAAAGAAATGGTCGTACCAAGACCCAGAGATGTAATGAAGAACTCCACGAGAGGACAGAGGTGGATGCTGGCATGATGAGTCTACAAACCAAGAAACACTGGCCACTGCCAGAGGCTAGGAAGAAGCAAGGCAGGGGTCTTCCCTAGAGCTTTCAGAAAAAGTATAGCTCTGTTGACGCTTTAATTTCAGACTTCTGATCTTGAGAAATGTAAGAGGATAATTTTCTGTTTTTTTTAAGCCACCAAGTTTATGCAGATGACAGCACCCTTATGGCAGAAAGTGAAGAACTAAAGAATCTCTTGATGAAAGTGAAAGTGGAGAGTGAAAAAGTTGGCTTAACGCTCAACATTCAGAAAACTAAGATCATGGCATCCAGTCTCATCACTTCATGGCAAATAGATGGGGAAACAGTGGAAAGAGTGAGAGACTTTATTTTTGGGGCTCCAAAATCACTGCAGATGGTGACTGCAGCCATGAAATTAAAAGACACATTTACTCCTTGGCAGGAAAGTTATGACCAACCTAGACAGCATATTAAAAAGCAGAGACATTGCTTTGCCAACAAAGATCCCTCTAGTCAAGGCTATGGTTTTTCCAGTAGTCATGTATGGATGTGAGACTTGGACTATAAAGAGAGCAGAGCACTGAAGAATTGATACTTTTGAATTGTGGTGTTGGAGAAGGGTCTTGAGAGGCCTTTGGACTGCAAGGAGATCCAATCAGTCCATCCTAAAGGAAATCGGTCCTGAGTGTTCATTGAAAGGACTGATGTTGAAGCTGAAACTCCAATACTTTGGCCACCTGATGCAAAGAGCTGACTCATTTGAAAAGCCCCTGATGCTAGGAAAGATTGAAGGTGGGAGAAGAAGGGGACAACAGAGGATGAGATGGTTGGATGGCATCACCAACTCAATGGACATGAGTTTGAGTAACTTCTGGGAGTTGGTGATGGACAGGGAGGCCTGGCGTGCTGCAGTCCATGGGGTCGAAAAGAATCAGACATGACTGAGTGACTGAACTGAACTTAACTGAAGTTTATGGTACTTTGTTATGGCCCTAGGAAACCAACATACTTATACTGAGTAAAATATGGAGATGGCAGTGACATTTTTCTAAATGTTATAATGACCAGCCTGTAGTACAGCCTGGACCAACTCAAGATGCTTCCTACTTGAGAAGTGAAGTTCACAGGTTCTTTGGTTCAAGGTTGATCAAAAGGTAGCTAATAGTTGTTGTTGTAGGTCAGTTGCTCAGTCGTGTCCGACTCTTTGCGACCCCATGGATTGCAGCACGCCAGGCTTCCCTGTCCTTCACTATCCCCCAGAGTTTGCTCAAATGTTCATTGAGTGGATGATGCTATCCAACCATCTCATCCTCAGTCACCCTCTTCTCCTGCCCTCAATCTTTCCCAGCATCAGGGTTTTTTCCAATGAGTTGACTCTTCAGATCAGGTGGCCAAACTATTGTAGCTGATAAACTCCCCTTCAAATAGAGAAATGATATTCTACTTTAAATACAGTCATGTTTGCCATGCTTCATGTTATCTTTATCTTCAGTAAGTTAAACTCTACCTAGAAACACCATACATTGCAGCCCCTGAAAATATTACCTTTCATAATTTGATTTTGCATCTTCCTTCATCTCCAAGGTCAGCCTTATATAGATATATTCTGTCTAATTTTAATTTCAGCTAACGGTTTTAAATGCTGTGTTTCTTTCTCCTATGAATGCAGTCCAAACTATTCTTTTGCTTCTTTCCCAAACCTTGTGAGGCTATGAAGGGGCTTCTCTGGTAGCTCAGCTGGTAAAGAATCTGCCTGCAATGCAGGAGACCCTGGTTTGATCCCTGGGTTGGGAAGATCCCCTGGAGGAGGGCACGGCAACCCACTCCAGTGTTCTTGCCTGGAGAATCCCCAAGGGATGATCCGTCACAGTAGAAATGTAAGTAGAAGTGTTAGTCATCATTTTGCTAATCGTTCTCTCATGCTTTCATTAGACTCCATTTCTTCTTTTGCCCTCATGTACTATTTTGTTTCAGGGACTTTCTTCTGAGTGTTAATGTGAGAAGGGAGTTATTATGACCCCGTTTACACAGAGAATAAGGGACTTGCTCTAAATATATTTTTCCTATCAGCGTGTAGGTCTTCGAGCTGGATTTTGTGCCAGCTCTTCCTCTTATTCTCAGCCCAAATCTCATCCTTTGGGACTCTTTAATTTTTTTATATTCCATGTTCATAATAAATATGTGACCTGAAATGACCAAGCAACATTCTCTTTGAAAATGGGTCTCAACATAGTGAAATAAGACAGAATGGCAAAATAGGGTTCTTTCCTTACACTGATTTACAGCCAAGATGAAGCTAAAGATCATTGGCTAAGTCTGGCCGTGAATCTACATATCCAGACAAGCATTGGTGTTTGTCTTTTGGTGATACTTACCCTGAAACCCAGTGAAATTTTGTCTAAGACCTGGTTTAATGTTTTGATTTTTCTGTCCTGTGCTCCGATCTTGTTGTAAGCATGGAGCTATAATGCTTTTTTGAGAAAGCATTTGAGAGGTGAGGGAATAACATAAAGTATGTCACATGGTTAGATGATCTGAAACTTTGCCTGTGAAGTGAATACCTATGCTGGACATGTTCTTGGAAATACAGACAACTTTCATGGAGAGAAATTAAGCGTAACATTTTAAACTTACCAGCCAGCTAATGCAGGAAATGGGTTAGATTTATGTAGTCAGGATTTTAGAAATTGAGAGATCTGGGGTCTCATGTATGTATCTTTTTGATGGTAGCTCCAGCTGGACTTCTCTTTTGGCTCAGATGGTAAAGCATCTGCCTACAATGCAGGAGACCCAGGTTTGATCCCTGGGTCGGGAAGGTGCTATGGAGAAGGAAATGGCAATCCACTCCAGTACTCTTGCCTGGAAAATCCCATGGATGGAGGAGCCTGGTAGGCTACAAGTCCATGGGGTTGCAAAGAGTTGGAAATGACTGAGCGATCCACCTCCACCTCCAACTAGTAGCTGTTAAATATGGTCAATCCAGAGAAAATAAGAGGAAAGAGAATTACTACAGTGGGATGGTGCCTTTAAATATAGCAGAACTTACTAGTGATTGTCTTGAGAGGCGGATGGCCTCCTAGGTCCCTAATTCTGTGGACTCTGAAAGAGAGTAGAGTTGAGTGGTCAAAATAAGGGCATAGAGAAGAAGGAAAACAAATAGCAGGGCTTGCAGAATACCCCTCTGGGTCATAGACTACCACCCAACATTTTATCGTGCTGGCCATCATCTTTTCTATAAAGTATTTTAAGTAACCGAATAATTTTTAGAAAATGGGTGATTTGTAGAGATGTGGATGGACCCAGAGTCTGTCTTATGGAGTAAAGTAACTCAGAAAGAGAAAAACAAATGTCATATATTAATGCATATATATGGAATCTAAAAAATGGTACAGATGAACATAATTCCAGGGCAGGAATAGAGGTGTGGATGTTGAGACTGGACATGTGACCACAGTAGGGAAGGGGCGGGTGGAACTAATTGAGATATTAGGATTGACACATATACACTACCTCGTATAAAGTGGATGGCCAGTGGGAAGCCACTGTGTCAGACAGAGAGCTCAGCTCGGTGCTCTAGGAAGGACCCTCCTCCAGGGGACCTTCCCAACCCAGGGAGCGAACCCAGGTGTCCCACACCACAGGTGGGTTCTTTACCAGCTGAGCCACCAGGGAAGCATCTAGAATGATCTATAAAAGTATTAATAAGTTCCATCTATCAGGGGAATTTTCCTTCCTTCACTTCTATAGAGAACCAATTATTTTCTTAGAACTGGGGATGGTATTGTGTTTTAAAGATGGTTCTTAGATGTTGAATCTCTGTTTATATCAAGTTAAACTTCAGTTTGCAATTGTGATGAAAAGAAAAAAGTCCTATAAAATATTGCACGTCACACCCAGTAACACACATTTTGGAGCCCAACCAGTCGATGAAGCGTGGAGACGGGCACCTGAGCTCCATCGCCTGACAATGATGAGCTTTGTGTTCGCTCAACTCACAACTCATCTGACTGAAAACAATACTTAACCTCAATGTTTTTCTGTCATTTCAGGATCCCACTGTACCGCAACGTGTCACCATGGTACACAGTTAAGAGGGGAATTGAAACGAGGGGAATTTTTACTGTTAATAAGTGTAAGAAATACTGTTTGCTTCATGGCACGATTTCTACGCTTTCTAACTATGCGAACGCTACGCAGTTTGTGCACCTTCTCTTTCTCTGGCCTAGCTTTTTGGGCAGCCTCCATTGCAACTCTCAGTACACAGCCAGTGTTAATAAGGAGACAGACACCCAGATATCGGCTGCCAGTTCCCAATGTGTCCACCAGTGACTGCAGAGCTTTGGGAAAGCCGTTCTTTGCCACTGAGCATTACTTGCTTCTGTTTTTGCAGGGTTGAGCTATGTGGCTAACAAAGCTCTGTAGCTTTTAGATGTTATATGTTGAATTTTGGCAGTGTGTTATTAAGTCTGTAAGAAGAAACATCAAAATAGAAATAATTGAAACTTTAAGCATAAAAATTTGAGTAGAATGGTGTCTCAGGGGAGAATTAAAAAATTCAAAGCTATTCATAAAGGCAGGTTTTCATACATCTTGTGTACCTAGCATTTGTATGTATCCCTGTGTGTGTATCTTTGTTTATTTTACTTGTTTTTCATGTGTATATTTTAATTTAGTTTTGTTTAGATTGGGGTATAGTTGCTTTTTAATTTGTGTTAGTTTCAGGTGTACAGCAAAGTGGTTCAGTTACACATACACATGTATCATTATTTTTCAGATTCTTTTCCTGTACAGATTATTATAGAACATTGAGCAGAGTTGCCAGTGCTAGCCAATAGATTCTTATTAATGATTTTATATATAGTAGTGTATATACAGGAGTGTACATACGGTAGTGTATACACAGTAGTGTACATATGGTAGTGTATATATGGTAGTATATATATAGTAGTGTATACACGGTAGTGTACATATAATAGTGTATATACGGTAGTATATATATATAGTAGTGTATATACGGTAGTGTATACACAGTAGTGTACATATGGTAGTGTATATATGGTAGTATATATATAGTAGTGTATATACGGTAGTATTTATATAGTAGTGTATATACAGTAGTGTACATATAGTAGTGTATACATAGTAGTGTATATATAGAAGGGTAACATGTTAATCCCAAACTCCTACTTTAGCCCTCCCCCAACCGTTCCTCTTTGATAACCGTATTTGTTTTCAAAGTCTGTGAGTCTGTTTCTGCTTTGTAAACAAGTTTGTTGGTATCATCTTTTTAGGTTCCACATGTAAGTGATATCGTATGACGTTTTTCTCCCTCTCTGTGATTTACTTCACTCAGTATGATGATCTCTAGGTCCACCTCTGTGTGTGTGTCTGTGCTCCTTTAGGGGGTGGATGGGGGATGTTTGCTAAGATGGTCAAAACAAAGTAGCACAGACGAGGCAACTTAACGGAAGTTAGTTTTCTGGAGGCGGCAGTCTGCAGTCAAGGTTTCAGCGAGGCTGGCTTCTCCGGAGGCTTCTCTCCTTGGCTTGCAGATGGCCGTCTTCCCCCTAGGTCGTCATATGGTATTTCTTCTGTGTGTGCTGTGTCTAACTCTCCTCTTCTTAATGGGTATCAGTCAGGTTGGATTAAGACCACTTTAATGACCTCCTGTTAGCTTAATTACCTCCTTAAATGCCCCATCTCCAAATGCCTTCACACTCTGGAGCTCGGGGATTACTACTTTAACCTGTAAATTTCGGAGGGACACAATTCAGTGCATTCCAGTGGGTATGTAGCTTTAACAGCTTTATTGATGTGTAATTTGTGTGCTATAAATTTTACCCATTGTAAGTTCAATGAGTCTCAGTAAATTTGTATAGCCCTGTGACCATCACCATGATTCTGTTTTAGAGCCACATGGTCTTGTCCTAAATCTCAAAGAGCACAATGATGTAATGGGAATTTTGAATGGCAGCCCAATTGTTACATTCTAAATTCCTGACTAAAATTTATGTTTTAATAAAGGGTTAAAACATGAGCAAGAGGCAGGAAGCATGTGGGAAATCTCTGCACCTTCCCCTCAGTTTTGCCATGAATCTAAAACTCTTAAAAAAAAAAAAGTCTTGATAAAAGCAAAGCAAAACAAACTCAATTGCTTCTTGGCCTAAAATTTTTCATAATCAGTTAGAATCTGAAGCGCTGGGCTACCCACTGTGGGTTTTCACGTAAGGGTGAAGGCACACTCCCAAACAGTGGAGGGTTTCCTCTAACTGCTGAGAGTCAGTTTGATACAACAGTAAGAGCACTGGACCAGGAGCTGAGAGGCCCAGGTTTGCTCTGGGTCCTGTATTTTTCCCCACGTCCCCTCAACAAAAAACTCTGATCACCATATGTGGTTGATATAAGCGTTAAAGGAGATTACCTAGGTCAAAGTCCTTGCAGATTATAAATTGCAAGGGGAGTGTGAAATGATCTCACATTTTCAAGAGAAATAAAATGGAGTCCCTGATAAAACAGAATTAAAATAGACTCTTCTGAACTGTTAACGGTTTACCCAGTTACTTGGAAACAAGTATCTTGTTAGAACCTCAAACTTTATTATTTAAAAAAAAATTTTGTTGAAGTTTAGTTGATTTACAGTGTTGTGTTAATGTCTGCTGTGTAGCACAGTGATACAGTTATAGACATACATATGCTGCTGCTGCTAAGTCGCTTCAGTCGTGTCCGACTCTGTGCGACCCCATAGACGGCAGGCCACCAGACTCCCCCGTCCTGGGATTCTCCAGGCAAGAACATTCGAGTGGGTTGCCATTTCCTTCTCCAATGCATGAGAGTGAAAAGTGAAAGCGAAGTCGCTCAGTCGTGTCCGACTCTTAGCGACCCCATGGACTGAAGCCTACCAAGCTCCTTCGTCCCTGGGATTCTCCAGGCAAGAGTACTGGAGTGGGGTGCCATTGTCTTTCCTGATATATATATATATATATACACACACACACACGCACATTCCTTTTCATACTCTTTTCCATTATAGTTTATCACAGGATATTGAATGTAGTCCTCTGGGCCACACAGTAGGACCTCGCTGTCTATGCATGCTCTATATACTGGTTTGTATTTGCTAACGCCAAACTCCCAGTCCAAGCCTTCCTCTGTCCCCCCCGTAGCAGCCACAGCGCTGTTCCCTGTGTGTGCGGGTCTGTTTCTATTTTGCAAATAAGTTCACCGGGGTCATATTCTAGATTCTACATGTAAGTGATATATGGTGTTTGTCTTTCTGTCTGACTTATTTCACTTACTGTGATAATCTCTAGGTCCATCTGTGTTGCTGCAAATGACACTCTCGTTCTTTTTTATGGCTGAGTAGTATATCTATTTTGGTCATTAGATGCAAACAGCTGAGTCATTGGAAAAGTCTCCGATGCTGATAAAGATTGAGGGCAGAAGGAGAAAGGGCGTCAAAGGATGAGACGGCTGGATGACATCACCGATACAATGGACGTGAACTTGGGCAAACTTAAAGAGATGGTGAGGAACAGGGAGGCCTGGTGTGCTGCAGTCTGTGGGGTCGCAGAGAGTCGGACATGACTGGGTGACTAGACAACAGCACGGTGTGTGTGTGTGTGTACCACACGTCCTGGAGCATCCACCCCTCAGTGGACAGCTGACTGTGTACCACACCTCCTGGAGCGTCCACCCGTCAACGGACAGCTAGGTTGTCTCCATGGCTTGGGTCACTGTGGGCATAGAGGTGCCTGTATCGTTTTGAATCACACTTTTGTCTGGACGTATGCCTAGGAGAGGGTTTGCTAGACCATATGGCAACTCCAGTTTGAGTTTTTTGAGGAAACTCCATGGGTTTTCCATGGTGACTGCACCAATTTACAGCCCCACCAACAGTATAAGGAGGTAGAACCTTAAACTGGAAATTGGTTTGAGTGAGTGAAAGTCATTCAGTTGTGTCCGACTCTTTGCGACCCCATGGACTATATGGTCCATGAATTCTCCAGGCCAGAATGTGGGAGTGGGTAGCCTTTCCCTTCTCCAGGGGATCTTCCTGACCCAGGAATTGTCTCCTACATTGCAGGCAGATTCTTTACCAGCTGAGCCATCAGGGAAGCCCCTGGTTTGGTTTACAATTGGCTTGGTTTAAATTGGTCTACAATCTAATTATTCATGTGCCAAACCACCTAAAGAAATTGGCTCAAAAGCACAGAGAGATCAAGGTATATGTTGACTCTTAACAAATCAGGTCCATGGACAGAACTCATATTTCATAATACTTTTAGGTGTATCTCTTATTAGATTGCATTTACTTACACTGGGAAAGCTGTTTTCAGTTTGAAGTTTCCTTTGCTTTTGCTCCCAAGATTCTGTCCTGAAAGAGACCTGTATTGTTTAAGAATAGAGCGTGAAAAAAAGACATTTTACTCTACCATGTATCTCAGTTCAGATGAGGCTGACTTCAGTCAAAATACTCTGATGCTAAAATCGTACTTGGGTCTTAATGGAAACATATGTAGTGAGGCAGATTTATAGCGAATCGGTTTCTCATTAAATGGCTTCCTCAGCACCCATCATTTTCACAGAGATTTTTGGTACTTGGAGCAATGCACAGGAGTAGAAGCTAGGCTGCTCTGCAGACTGAAGAGGGCATGCAGCAGAGGGCGTGAGCGCGGGAAACGTGTGGGGACAGGCGGGGCGGTTCTTAGGCAGACGTTTGAGGAAAGGATGTTAATCCCTCACAGCTGCAGTGCTCACGGATCTCTCTAGCTTTTGTGAAAGAGTTCACTGAGGGGTTGAGTGTGCCAATTGTGAACCAATGGCGATTGCAACTCGAAGTACGAGCAAGTACTGGTTAATTATGTTTAGAACTGAGGACCGTCAATTCTTAGATTGAATCACTCAAATTCTAAAAAACTGGTGTATTCTGAAGACCGTGAAATCTTATATACATGATGAAACGTCTTTCTTTCTAAATGAATTTGCTTTTTCAAATGGAAACCATTAGCAGAGCATTGAACCATAGGTGGAAAGAAATCAGATAACAGAAAGTTCTGTTCATTTCCCCAGGATGTTAATTTTAAGTACTCTTTTTACAAACAGGTCTGTCTTAATGAACTTGCTTTTCCTTTATTAAAGCTGAAGTCTAGCCTGGTAATGGAGCACAGTGTCTTAACACACATACTGTTTTCTGGAAGGCCATTGAAAACAGCTGGAGCTAAGAGTCCCCAGATACCAAGGCCATGGCTAAATGATAAAAGACAAGGGGAGGATCCAGTGCAGCCTCTGCATTAGATGGGTACCTCAAGGGAAGAGCAAAATGTTATTTCTTCGGAATCCATAGAGTATATTTTGCTCTGTAGATAAAGGTGGGAGAGAGATGCTGGAATTATTTTAGTTATTAAGAGTTATGTGTGATTATGCTCATTAAAAACAAACATGGGTGGAACCTCAGAAATCAGAAGTGGTAGCAAGGCAGTGTATGCCTTTTGAGCATGTAAGTAAGGTAAGTCCAAAGTCTGCTTCTGAAACTCCTAGCAAGTTATGAGGTTGGTGAAATTGACCTAAGCTTAGTCTTTTGTTTCTAATCAGAAACTCTGCCCTTAATTCTTATTCATTTTAAAACAGGAGTGAATAAAAACCTGACATTTTTCCAAGCCCAGGTTTCCCACATTGTTGTTTCTTTTCATTAAAATTGTCTATAACAGTCACCTCTAGATACTTCTCTGATTAGTGAGATGTGGTATATTATAAAGGCACCTACTTCTACCGAGATTTAGACAAGTGTGTTAAGCAATCAGTTTTACCCCCGAACAGTGTCACAGGAGAAGCTGGGTTTGTGGATGATCACTCTGAGCAGTGTTCCTTGTAAGCAGTGGCCGTGAACTCGGGAAGTTACATGCTTATTTTCTCGGCACAGTTGCACATTCCTGAACTATAAAAAGCTGTTGGTGCCCTCCAGGTTTCAGATGGTGCCCACGAGTCCATCCTCATTCTTGGGGTGTCAGCTCTTCCCCTGGTGGGTGGAAGATAGTTCCTCTTTGGTAGAAGCGTGGGTCGGTCGTTCCCTTATCGCTGTGCAGCTGCTGCCTGTAGAAGACTTTGAGGACATCCCTGTAGATGGGATAAGCCGATGTAGGCAGAAGGGCATCTCCTAGGGAGTGCTCCCTGAGGAACACTTGCAGGGAAGAGGGAAAAGGTAGGAAAACCTAAATCTACTGGCGACCTTCAGTAGAAGCAATGAGATAAACCACAAATCAGTCTTAAATACATGAAGGGCCAAGTTTTCTAAGTCAAATTGGTACTCAGTTATGCATGTTGAAAACTGTGTCCTAAAGAGGGAGACAGGTTTCTAAATATGACTCACTAGCATCAATGTGTGCTTGCTTTTTTACTCAGCAAATGTTTATTATTGTCAAATGCAGTCCTAGGATCCTGTCAATTATTAGAGTGAGTGAAAGTCGCTCAGTTGAGTCCGACTCTTCGACCCTTTGGACTATACAGTCCATGGAATTCTCCAGGCCAGAATACTGGAGTGGGCAGCCATTCTAGGGAAGCTGAGCCACCAGGGGATTATTAGAAGATCATGAATAAGACATGATCTCTGTCAAGATGGGACACAAATTGATAAAGGTCTTAATCTCAAAGGAGTATTTGAATGATTTTATAAAAGCATTCTTTAGGAAATGTCATTATAAACCCAAAGTATACACATGAATTATAAACCTTTTAGTGGCTTCATCATGAAACATTAAACATGAAGAGATATATATATTATATAATATAACAGTTAATATTCATTTGCTATAGTACTATGATATCAACTGTATATTAAAATAAGCTCATCTCTATCAGCGAAAATATGCATTTTTTTCCACTTTGATAATACTTAACAAAGACAACTAATCATTTTTAATAGAATGTTTTATTTTGTATTGGGGTAGAGCTGATTAACAATGTTGTGATAGCTTCAGGTGGACAGCAAAGAGATTCAGCCGTGCATATACATGTATCCATTCTCCCCCAAAGCCCCCTACCATCCAGGTGGCCACGTAACAGTGAGCAGAGTTCCCTGTGCTACAGTAGGTCCCTGTCGGTTATCCATTTTATTTTAAAATATTCGTTTAGTTTTGGCTGTGTCGGGTCTTAGCTGTGGCCCAAGGGCTCCTGTTCAGCTGCGGCTCAGGAGTTAATGGCAAGAGGACTTTGTTGCCCTGTGGCGTGTGAAATCTTAGTTCCCTGACCAGGGATCAAACTCACGTCCCCTGCACTGGAAGGTGGATTCTTAACCCCTGGGCCCCCAGGGAAGTCCCTAGTTATCCATTTTAAATCTAGCAGTGGGTACATGTTGATCCCAGGCTCCCTAACTACCTCTTCCCTCCATCCTTCCCTCCCAGCAACCATAAGATCATTCTCTAAGTCTGTGAGTCTGTTAAGACAACTAACCTTTAAAAGCCTTACTAGGACCCCTGGATTTAGTTGGATTTATACAGATGAGCACTTGGTTAAATTTGAAAGTAATTTGAAATTTCCTAAGACTCGATATCCTTTAACGTAATTAGCTTTTACTCTGTATCTTGACTTTAGACTGTGGTGAGTACCATATCTGGATCTCCTTTGTAAATATTTTCTTGTTCTCATAAAAGAGAAATAGAAAACAGTTACTTAATCTTATGCTTCCCAGGTGATGCTAGTGGTAAAGAACCTGCCTGCCAATGCAGGAGATGTAAGAGACGTTGGTTCGATTTCTGGGTCTGGAAGATCCCCTGGAGGAGGGCATGGCAACCTACTCCAGTATTCGTGCTGAGAATGCCATGGACAGAGGAGCCTGGCGGGTCCATAGGGTTGCAGAGAGTTGGATGTGACTGAAGAGGCCTGGCACGCATGCATGCATTCTTATGCTAAGAACAAGCAAGCTCATGAACACAAATTCAGTAGCAGTGACAACGATGGACTTCAGCTTCTGAGCACGTGAGTCCTGACTGCTCATGTGGGGCCGAGCCACCAAGGAGACACCAGAGTGGACCCTGAATCCCCAACCTAAACCTCCGGGTGGCATTTTTATCACAAGATCAGATGTAGACACTGAGCTGCAGAGAAGTGAAAGTCATCATTAACGCTTTGGATTAAGGACAAGCCCAGAGAAGTGACTAGAACTCTTGAGTCTTTTGTTGTGGTTGTTAAAAAATACATTTTATTTTAGACTTTATTTTGTATTGGGGTAGAGCAGATTAACAATGTTGTGACAGTTTCAGGAGAACAGGGAAGGGACTCAGCCATGCATATACGTGTGTCCATTCTCCCCCAAACCCCCCTCCCATCCAGGCTGCCACATAACACTGAGCAGAGTTCCCTGAGCTCTACAGTAGGTCTTTGCTGGTGATCCATTTTAAATATGGCAGTGTGTACATGTCCATCCCAAAGTCCCTGACTCTCCCTTCTCCCTGGCAACTGTAAGTTCATTTTCTAAGTCTGTGAGTCTCTTTTGTCAGTAAGTTCATTTGTATCATTTCTTTTTAGATTCCACATATAAGGGATGTCATATGATACTTCTCCTCTGTCTGACTTACTCCACTCAGAATTCTTGAGTCTTAACAAGCTGCTCTGATCCTTGGCTCTGGTTTTCCTCTAAATTAAGTCATGGAGCATAATTTTGTCTAGAAGAGAAATTCTATTCTTTAAAGCTTAACGTCCACTCCCAAAATTTACTCAAGGCTACATCCAAGTACCATGTATTCAAGAGAAAGCATCTTTAAAATCTTCCCCCCAGTACTAAGTGTACTGGATTTAAGGTGCAATGGAATAACTAGCTGTAGAAATAAAACATGTAGGATGTAGACGTAAATTTAAATTTTTGTTAACTTATATTCAAGCTAAAAAACTGTTACCCTGTTCTTCATTGTAATTTAGAATAGATCATAAAAGACTGTCCCAAACCTCCAACTTTAATCAGGTCACTTATCAGAGTGAAAATTTTTAAAACAAAAAAAATATCTACACAATTCTGCTGGAAGAGACCTCCCTCAAGATACACATTTGTTCATCTTCCCCCCACCACCCCACCTTGGTCACTGTTAAGGCCAACATTTTCAAGTTTCCAGAATGTTTTACGACTGGTATTGCAGAGCGTTCTCAAGTAGGTCAGAAGAAAAAAATCCTTTAATGATGATCTTCATGCCCTGCTTTGATGGCAGGAAGCATAGAGGCCAAGCAAAGAATAACCACTTTTGTGCTAAGAGCCATACTTCATTTAGTGTTTTGAGAAACACAGCACACGTAATTCAGACTCAAGGTGTTTAGTCTTATAATTAGTCACAGAGTAGCAGGAACCTTTGCACTTTCTGCTGTCTGAAAAGTGCATTCGGCTCTTAACCGCTTCTATTCTGATGGCTCCGATTTTGTCTGTACTGAAGTGACTTTCACATTTCTGGACTGCTGAGAGCTGCACAAATTCCTTGGTGTCCAATGTCCAGAGATGCTATGCCATGGAATGGGAGACAGCCCTCTTTCCAGAAGAATATGGGGCATATGGACGACAGCGTCTTTTGTGTGCGGCTCCTGGGAGGCGTGAGTCGGATGTTGAACTATTGGCACCCCTGGGACATTTTCTTAAAAAAATTTTTTTTTTAATTAAAAGAGATTTTTCACCTGAAGTTTGGTTGATTTACAATTGTGTTAGTTTCAGGTGCATATCAAGGTGATTTAATTATAAATATATATGGGTTTTTTCCCATTATATATTAGGTATATATATGGGCTTTTTCCCATTTTAGGTTATTACCCATTATAGGTTATTATAAGACATTGAATATGGTTCTCTGTGCTATACAGCAGCTTGCTGTTTTCACATTTTACATATAGTAGTGTGTATTTGTTAATCCCAAACTCCTAATTTATCCCTCCTCACCCCCTTTCCTCTTTGGTAACCATAAGTTTGTTTCTATGTCTGTGACTCTATTTTTGTTTTGTAAATAAGTTCATATGTATCCTTTTTTTAGATTCTACATGTAAGTGACTTCGAATGATATTTGTCTTTGTCTGACTTCTCTTAGTATGGTGATCTCTAAGTCCATCCATCTTGCTACAAATGACATTATTTCACTCATTTTTATGGCTGAGTAATATTCCATTACACACACACACATATACCATGTCTTTTTTATTCATCTGTTGATGGATATTTTGGTTGCTTCTATATCTTGGCTATTGTAAATAGTGCTGCTAATAAAGGGGTATATGGATCTTTTAGAAGTAGAGTTTTTATCTTTTCTGGGTATATCCCTAGGAGTGGGATTGCTTAATCATATGGCAACTATATTTTTAGTGTTTTAAAAAACCCTCTAGGACATTTAAATGCTTTAGGGGAATAACAGGGAAGAATCATTTATTCCAAATATGTCACACAATCAAGTTATGTTTATCTGTTCAAATATTTTCTTTTAAAAATATTGAAATAGTTCAAACATATAGAAAAAGAATGTATTTGTTCATTTAATAAATATCTTTTGCAAGTCTACTACATGCCAACAACTGATCTCCAGCTTAGGATACATCAGAAAACCCTATAGACAAGAGCCCTGCCTTTATGGAGAATATGTTCTAGCAGAGGAGAGAGGCAATAAAGAATTACTGCAGAGACAGCCCTGACTAGGTGATGGGGAACAAGAGGACCGGGTTTAGACAGTCCCTTTGTGGTGGTGAGCAAGAAAGCAGGATGTGTGTGTCTAGCTGTTGGTGGGGTGGGGTGGGTGTTGTCAGGGAGGCTCGGGAAGTTCCCTGGGGTCCATGTTCTCTGGGAAGTAGAAGCAAGGTCAGCAGAAAGTGAGGATGGGGAGGGGCTGTTGGAGATTTGAGGATAGAAGCTGAAGGTGTGAAAAGTTTATCTATTTAGTACAAGAGTACTATGTAACAGATGCTTATAAACTGCAGATTAAACAGATACTATTTTGCCATAGTTCGTTCAGATTTCTTTTAAAATAGTTACAGAGATAGTCAAAGGAACTCTCCACTAATCCTTGTATCCTTTCCACCCTTCCAAAGATGACCATTCTCTTGAAGCTGGTCTGTGCGATACCCAAGCAAGTTGTTCAAATGATTACTGTTTAAGTTGGATCTGAAGTTGCTTGTTTCTCTGAGAAACTGAAATGAACAGGGTTTCCCTGTTCAGGGAAAACCCTCCCCCCACAACCTCCCACCTCCACTCCCCCCCACCCCCCCACCCTCCAACCCCTGCCTTGATTGTTTTGTTTTTTTCAATTGTGGTAAAATATACAAAACATGAGGGCTGCCCAGGTAGCTCAACTGGTAAAGAATCCACTGCGATGTAAGTGGTTCAGTTTGTGGCTCGGGAAGTTCCCCTGGAGAAGGGACAGGCTACCCTCTCCAGTGTTCTTGGGCTTCCCTGGTGGCTCAGAGTGTAAAGAATCTGCCTGCATTGCAGGAGACCTGGGTTCAATCCCTGGGGTGGGAAGATTTCCTGGAGGAGGGCATGGCAACCCACTCCAGTATTCTTGCCTGCAGAATCCCGTGGACAGAGGAGCCTGGTGGCCTACAGTCCATGGGGTCGCAAAGAGTTGGACATGACTGAGCAACTAAGCACAGCACATACTAAACAGTACTCACCATTTTAACCTGTGTGAGTGTATAATTCGGTGGTGTTATATCTACACACAGGGTTGTGTAACCATCACCACTATCCACTTCTAAAACTTTTTTGTCCTCAACATAAGCTCGGTACTCATTAGACAACAACTCCCTTTTCTCCCCTCCCCTTCCATCAACCTGGGACAACCCAGTTCTGCTTTCGGGCTCCATGAATTTGCCTCTGCTAGGGACTGCACATAAATGGAATCATACAATATTTATACTTCTGTGTCTGGTTTATTTCACTTAGCGTAATGGTTTCAAGGTCCATCCATGGTGTGAAGTGAAGTCGCTCAGTCATGTCTGACTCTTTGCAGCCCCATGGACTGTAGCCTACCAGGCTCCTCCATCCATGGGATTTATAGGCAATAGTACTGGAGTGGGCTGCCATTTCCTTCTCCAGGGGATCTTCCCGACCCAGGGATCGAGCCCAGGTCTCCCGCATTGTAGACAGACGCTTTACTGTCTGAGCCACCAGGGAAGCCCATGGTGTAGCATATACCTAAAGTTCCTTTTTATGGCTGCTATTTTTGGCAGGCCTTTAGTATCATATAACCTGATTGCAACAGTCAGAGCGTAGGTACCGGGGCACAAGGAAAAAACCCTGGTGATGTTTTCTGTTTTCCTTTTCATGGCCCCATGTCTGTCTCCTGTAGTTGCCAGCAAAAATCAATCTTCGTAAATACTTCTTGAGCTCTTTCATGAGCATCACCTATAAGCCACAGTGAGTTGATACCGTAAGGCAGGACCCTGTTCCCAGCTGTGTATCAAGACCCTGGAAGCCTGCCAGGCTCCTGGCCCTGAGACCATGCTTGCCATGAATTCTCTCTGCTGGGCTGAGTGGGCAGGTGCAGAGGAAGATGGCAACTGGATATCAAAAGCAGCTGCTGCTTGCTGACCGGAAATGGCCATCACAAGTGAAGGGTCGAGCAGAAGTGTTTTGGTAATGGTTTCTTCAGCTTCCCTCCTTGAAAAGAAACAATCTTTAAAATGACAGAGCCTCCAAAGATAGAGAACACAAATTACAGTAATTGTGTATAGGATTTTAGAACAGTGCATTCTGCGACTTAATGGATGGATGACTTTTGAAGTTTGAAAGACTTGGATTCAGTAATACTACAGTTTACAATCACTGGGTCATTTTATCTCCAAAGTTTTGTGTTTTAGAAAGAATTCTGCCTCACTTTCTGGGTATGTTTCCTCAGAAGAACTAATGCTTAAAAAATATTTTCTAAAAGTCTTAGAATGAGATATTCTCTTTGAAATGAGAAAACGGTTAATTAAAAGATTAATTTTTAGGACTTCCCTGGTGGTCAAGTGGCTGAGACTCTGAGCTCCCCGGTTCAACCCCTGATCAGGGAACTAGATCCCACCTTCTGCAGCTAAGAGTTTGCCCGCCACAGCCACCAACACAGCCAAAAAAAGAAAAAGAAAAAGATTCGTTTCATCCTTCTTGTTAAATATAAAGTGGCCTGTGCTTTCTATATTAGAGCCTGGCTATTTCTCACAGGTGATTCTTATTACTGATAACAGTAAGCAACTTGTTTTCTTTAAAGCTTAGTATATGCCAGTGCGCGGGTAGGTATTTACTCACATCCTTAGTGTTTGTAACTGTTCTACGAAGTAGGCAATATATTCATTATCATTAAACTTGAGGAAATTGAGGCTTAGCACAGTTGCAACATAAATTGCAAGACCATGATTCAAGGCAGGCATTATCCAAGGCTGGTTACTTCATTCTTGGTCACTACACTGCGTTAGGTTATCAGAGGAAGTTCAGGAAGGAAGGGCAACGGGAACAGTTTGGTCAAACACCTCGTTTTGCAAATCAGTTCTCTGAGGCTTTGCCCTGTGCCCACTGGGCAGGTTAATGGCAGAGTCAGAGCTAGGACTGCAGGCTCCCAAGGCCAGAAGACCCTTGTGCCTTCCTGCAAGATAGTGTGTATTTTCTTATAACCTACTGTCTATCCAAAGGCTTAAATACCAAAACTCTTCTGAATACTAAGACCTAAAACAGTAAGTTGAAGAAGGACAAGCTGGCAGATGAAGTATCATGACTTTTCTAAAAAGAGATAAATGATTTGCTATTTCAAGGTGTTTACTAATGTTGTAACCACATTGTTAGAACTTCTTTTAAAAATTTTTTAATTTATTTTTTATGAAGGCGCAGTTGATGTACAACATCGTTTCAGGTGTGCACCACAGTAATGCATAATTTTTAAAGGTTGTATCCATTTATAATTATAAAATATTGGGTTTTTCGCTGCATTGTACAATATGTCCTGTAGATTATTTATCTTTAGAGGCGTTTCTTTCCTCACTGCACCCTATCTGCCTTCTCTTCTCCCTTCTTTTCCCCTCCTCGAGTTCCTCAGGCTGCCCTTAAACAGCAAAACATCCCTGGGTTGGGAAGATCCCCTGAAGAAGGGCATGGCAGTCCTCTCCAGTATTCTTGCTTGGAGAACTCCGTGGACAGAGGAGCCTGGTGGGCTGTAGTCCACGGGGTTACAAAGAGTCGGACACGACTGAGCGACTAACACTCTCGCTTCTTTCATCTCACTCCAAAGGCAACGCCTGTTTTGGACAATGCTGTCATCTGGTTAAAAGGAAGTTCCTTGGACCTAGTAGAGAGAAATCAAAGCAGAATTTCCAAGACAGAAATATCCCACCCCCTCAACTGGCAATAGTAATCCTAAGTTCTGTGCTGGCTGTGAGAAACTGGAGCAATCATTTGTGTTTCAGCACCAAGATGAGTCCCTAGGTAGCCTTTGTTATTTTTTTTCTACATTTAATGTCAATGTCCAATGTATTTTTTTTTTGTAAATTTCATTGAAGTAGTGGCTCAGATGGTGAAGAATCTGCCTGCATTGCAGGAGACCTGGGTTTGATCCCTGGGTTGGGAAGATCCCCTGGAGAAGGGAATGGCTACCCACTCCCGTATTCTTGCCTGGAGAGTTCCATGGACAAAGGAGCCTGGGGGCGCTATAATCTGTGGGGTCACACAGAAGTAAACATGAGTGAGCCACTAACACTTTCATTTTCATAGTTTCTTTACAATGTGTGTTAATTTATTCTGTAGAGCAGAGTGACTCAGTTACACACACACACACACACACACACATATATGCTGCTGCTGCTGCTAAGTCGCTTCAGTCGTGTCCGACTCTGTGCGACCCCTTAGACGGCAGCCCACCAGGTTCCCCCGTCCCTGGGATTCTCCAGGCAAGACCACTGGAGTGGGGTGCCATTTCCTTCTCCAATGCGTGAAAGTGAAAAGTGAAAGTGAAGTTGCTCAGTTGTGTCCCACTCTTCGCGACCCCATGGACTGCAGCCTACCAGGCTCCTCCATCCATGGGATTTTCCAGGCAAAGTACTGGAGTGGGGTGCCATTGCCTTCTCCGATATATATATATGGGGTACACATATATGGGGGCTCAGAGATGGACACAACTGAGTGACTAACACTTTCACTTTTACGCTCATAGTTTATTTACAACGTGTATTAATTTCTTCTGTACAGCAGAGTGACTCAGTTACACACACACACATACACACACATATATATATGGGGTACACATATATGGGGGCTCAGAGGTGGACACAACTGAGCAACTAACACTTTCACTTTTATGCTCATAGCTTATTTACAATGTGTGTTAATTTCTTCTGTACAGCAGAGTGACTCAGTTGTGTGTGTATATATGTTTTTTTTCATTCTCTCTTTCCATCATGGTTTGTCACAGGATACTGACTATAGCTCCCTGTGCTATACAGTGGGACCTTGTTATATATCAAGAATTCTTATTCACAATGGACCTCCAGGACCATCTAAGCTTTGCTCCTGGTTGGCACCCATGAAAGAGCTAAAGGTCCCATTGCATACTTTACACTTTTCCCTTCTGGGAAGATAGTGAATGTGCAGCTATGAGGAACTGACATGCGACATTGTCAACCTCAGTTCTGCCACTCAGCCATCTCCCCGTTACTCAAGGGCCATCAGTGATAATGCCCAGTGCACCTTAATCCTCAGTATCCACTTGGCTCCTCAAGCCGTTTAGCTGCTGCTGTATTTCAGGGTGTGGAGGGCAGGTGGGATGGGAAAGGAGGACAGTAGGCGCCTCCTGAGAACTGAGGGAGTTTATGTTCACACTCTGCTGCTCAAGATGCTTCTGTTAAGTTTTGCAGAGGCCTGGTTTTGCGGAGAAGGCACACAGGAGCCCAGGGTCAAACGCTGGGGTGGCTGAATGCTGGAAAGGAATAGCAGCTGGTCTGCCCGTCAGTGGGGCTCCCACAGCCCGGGTGGGTGGGAGGCGCAGCCGCCACCAAGCACACACACCTGGACATGACAGCGCTGGTGGTTTTATCTGCAAAACAGGAAAGCCTTATATAGCAAAACCTCATTGAACAGGAAGCCAGGAATCCAAAGCCCTCATTAACCAGTGACTCTTGTAACCAACTGATCAGGCGTCTCAAATACTTGTACTTCATGTTCCTGCTGTTAAAAAAAAAAAAAAAACACCACCACCCAAACCTCAGAGCTCAGTGTGCACCCACTTTCGGAAAGTACAAGAGATCTTTTGATATATCTCGCTATATGGTACTTATCCCCTGGTTTCCCTTGACCATTTTTATGACTAATATCCCTTTGCCTTAATCACACTCTCTACTTATCCTACACCATTTGTATACTATGCAGTTTTACACATGGCTTCACAATTCCTTCTGAAACAAAACAAGAGGAAAGTAATAATTCGAAATACACCCCCCCACCCCCCGCCAAATGTAGCCTCCTTAAAAAGTCCGCACACCAACAATGGTTTGTTCATTTCTGCCTGCTAACGACCTCCAGCCCTGTAAACTGCAGTAACTTCGTGTAACCTGGTATAACACTGCCTGCTCCGCCACACCTGAAACCTCGGTCTGTATGTGCAAGAGTATTTCCTCTTTGTCTATTCTCTACCTCAGCCCCATCCCACCTTTAGTTGGAAGACTGAAAGCTCTCTCTCTCTTTTTTTACTGCCATATTTCTTAAATGCAACTTCTTGAAAATGAATCTTCTAAATATTTTGGAGTCCACCCTATTTATTTTTTTCTGGTTCTAGTTCTGTTCAGTCCTGTGTTTGTCTAGCAGCAATGGCAATGCATTCTTTAAAATTTTGATTTGCATAATTTTAGGTTGTCCAATCCAGGGGCTTTTAGTACATTTAGGGCTGTGCACCATCATTGCGGTCTAATTCCAGAACATTTCATCACCCAAAAACAATCCTGCACCCTGTAGCAATCATTCCTTAATCTCCTCTTCCCCAAGCTTCTGGCAGCCAATGATCTACTTTCTCTCTCTATAGATGGCTGTATTCTGCGTATTTCATATGGATGTAACCACACAGTGTGTGAGCTTTCTTACCTGGCTTCTTTCACTTAGCATCCTGTTTTCAGGGTTTATCCATATGCATATATAGATATATACCCATATGTATCGGTACTTTGTTCCTTTTTATGGCCAAATAATATTCCCTGTGTGGATGGCCCCATCCGTTTATCCATTCACCAGTTAATGGATACTTGGGAATAGTTTCTTCATTACTCAATTCCCTTGCCTCCTTGATTTCTTCACATCCATGTGTAATTTATACCATGTCCAGGACTACTTTCTTTCTTTCTTTCTTGGCCACTCTGCATGGCTTGTGGGGTCTTAGCTCCCCAACCAGGGGTTGAACCTGTGCCCCCTGCAATGGAAGCACAGAGTCGTAAGCCCTGAATCACTCGTGGAGTCCCAGCAATGCTTTCTTACAATTCTGATCACAACATCCTGTATTAAAAAACCCGTGAAGACTCGTCAGTGGTTGACCTACAGAAAGAAGTCCTCATTCATCCTATTTTAGTCCCCTTGTCTTTATTTCCTACACAGATGTCCTGTGTGGACAGATTCTCGTGCCACGCACCTTCCCACTTTGGGTCTCTGCTCCAATCAGTGTAACCTCCTCCCTGTATGAATGGTGAATTCCCTCCAGCCTTCCCTTTGAAGCCTTCCCCAAGCCTCTCTGGGAAAACAGACCATGCTTCAGCACTGTCTTCATTTTCCTTCACTGAAATAGCCATGATCTGATATGATAACTGGTTTACCCCTTGATCGTCACTCCTGCATACAGCGTGAGCACTTTGAGGAAAATGCATGTTTCTTATTCTGTAGCTCACTCAAAGAAGATACATGATCAGTGATTATTTATTTCACGTGTGCACCTTTGTTGGCCAGCAAGGAGATCAAGCCAGTCAATCCTAAAGGAAATCAACCCTGAATATTCATTGGAAGGACTGATGCTGAAGCTGAAAATCTGATACTTTGGCCACCTGATGCGAAGAGCCCTGGAAAAGACCCTGATGTTGGGAAAGATTGAGGGCAGGAGGAGAAGGGGACGACAGAGGATAAGATAGTTGGATGGCATCAGTGACTCAATGGATATGAGTTTAAGCAAACTCGGGGAGACAGTGAAGCCTGGCTTGCTGCAGTCCATGGGGTCTCAAAGAATTGGACATGAAAGAGATGGGAATACCAGGTCAGACCACCTGACCTGCCTCTTGAGAAATCTGTATGTAGATCAGGAAGCAACAGTTAGAACTGGACATGGAACAACAGACTGGTTCCAAATAGGAAAAGGAGTACGTCAAGGCTGTATATTGTCACCCTGCTTATTTAACTTCTATGCAGAGTACATCATGAGAAATGCTGGGCTGGAAGAAGCACAAGCTGGAATCAAGATTGCCAGGAGAAATCTCAATAACCTCAGATATGCAGATGGCACCACCCTTATGGCAAAAGTGAAGAAAAACTAGAGATCCTCTTGATGAAAGTGAAAGAGGAGAGTGAAAAAGTTGGCTTAAAGCTCAACATTCAGAAAACTAAGATCATGGCACCCACTCCCATCACTTCATGTCTAATAGGTGGGGAAACAGTGGAAACAGTGTCAGACTTTATTTTTTGGGCTCCAAAATCACTGCAGATGGTGACTGCAGCCATGAAATTAAAAGACGCTTACTCCTTGGAAGGAAAGTTATGACCAACCTAGATAGCATATTCAAAAGCAGAGACATTAGTTTGCCAACAAAGGTCTGTCTAGTCAAGGCTATGGTTTTTCCAGTGGTCAAGTATGGATGTGAGAGTTGGACCATAAAGAAAGCTGAGTGCTGAAGAACTGATGCTTTTGAACTGTGGTGTTGGAGAAGACTCTTGAAAGTCTCTTGGACTGCAAGGAGATCCAACCAGTCCATCCTAAAGGAGATCAGTCCTGGGTGTTCATTGGAAAGACTGATGTTGAAGCTGAAACGCCAATAATTTGGCCATCTGATGTGAAGAACTGAGTCATTGAAAAAAACCCTGATGCTGGGAAAGATTGGGGGCAGGAGGAGAAGGGGACGACAGAGGATGAGATGGTTGGATGGCATCACCAACTCGATGGACATGAGTTTGTGTAGGCTTCAGGAGTTGGTGATGGACAGGGAGGCCTCGCGTGCTGTAGTCCATGGGGTCGAAAAGAGTTGGACACAACTGAGTGACTGAACTGAACTGAACTAGCGCCTGAACAACAACAACAGCACCCGTTGTTTGCCCTTTACTAGGAAACTTTGACGGAGCTACAGTGCCCAGTGCTCAGAGTTTCCACGGGGAAGATGAAGTCAGCTACTTTGTGACTCGGCTCCTCAATCCCCTGAGGAAAGAGAGCAGAGGGGATTATCTCAGGCTGTGACTACTGAAACAGTACTGGAAGGGACTTCCGTCCAGATAACAGGTTTTGTCAACAGCATCTTCTTTTGATGTCCTGCGGTCCCGGGATCTGGCAACTAAGGTTGTCCTCCCTTGAATACAATTGCCAAGTTAGAGAGAGGGCGCTTGGCTGATCTGCCATCAGAGGTGGCACCGCCAGAAAGATAGACTCTCCTCTTCCTTCTGCTGCCACTGCCCAAGGAAGGGAGGGCCCAAGTGGAAGGGGAGAAACTCTGGACTTGACCATTCAACACCTGTGGGGACACGGCCTGCGATAAAGCATAGTTTTGTGTAAGTTGTGTGTGCAAGAAGGAAAATCTCTTTCTTCTTCTCTCTATAAAAGCATATTTATAGATGCATGCCCTCTGCAAGTCTGAGGGGACAGGGGAAGGGAGCTGTCTGCTGGGGGCTGCAGGCAAAGACCCAGCACTGTGCCTGGGAGCTTTTGATTGTTTTTTGTCCTCTGAAGCAACCGGCCCACAGCTGTGGGCAGAGAGAGGGTGCTGCCACCAGTCCAGGACCCCTGGGCTTAACAGAACCTGGGAGAACAGAAGAGGACCTTGCGTGGTCAGTGTCAACATCAGGGCATCATCTGCAGGGCCCGGGGCAAAATCAGATGGGGACAGCTTGTTCAAAAAGTAGGGAGAATTTCAAGACAGAAGCCTTACATCCAGCATGCAGACCTTCTGAGATGGGCGTGAAGCCAGCCCCGGGCAGGGTTATATACCAGATACACATTTTTTCTCAGAATCATGTAGAAAACAAGAACATATATCCCATTACAGAACATGAACAACAAACAAAATTGCCTTAACATTTTTTTTTTTTTACTATAGTGTAGCTTATATTACAGAGAAGGCAATGGCACCCCACTCCAGTATTCTTGCCTGGAAAATCCCATGGATGGAGGAGCCTGGTAGGCTGCAGTCCATGGGGTCGCTAAGAGTTGGACACGACTGAGCGACTTCACTTTCACTCTTCACTTCCATGCATTGGAGAAGGAAATGGCACCCCACTCCAGTGTTCTTGCCTGGAGAATCCCAGGGACGGGGGAGCATGGTGGGCTGCCATCTATGGGGTCGCACAGAGTTGGACACGACTGAAGCGACTTAGCAGCAGCAGCAGCTTATATTAATATAACAGTTGTATATCTATATGCCAGACACAGTTCTAAGTGCTTTACAAATACTGGCTCATGCTTTTCTTCTTGAAACTCTGTGAGGTAGGTACTATAAGAGCCATTTTATAGATGAGGAAATGGAGGTATAGGAATTCAAGTAAATTTCTGGTTGAGTCTGCTTCTAACCACTATACTTGCTGTCTCGTGATCAAAATAGGAACCTATTTATTTTATTATAAGGCTCTGCATCAACATATTTTGAACAATGAGTTTTAAAGTGTATTTTTTTTTTTTTTTTTGGTCGTTGTTCCTAAAAGAGAGGGGCTGTAATTAATTGCAGGTACCTGTAGAGAACTCTGTGTATCTTTTAGATTTCTGCCACCCTACTATCTCTGTTGGTTCCTGCCTAAATACTTTCTTCAAGCCTCTTAGTCACAATGACTCAAAAACACGTCTGCTGCTGCTAAGTCGCTTCAGTCGTGTCTGACTCTGTGCGACCCCATAGACAGCAGCCCACCAGGTTCCCTCGTCCCTGGGATTCTCCAAGCAAGAACACTGGAGTGGGTTGCCATTTCTTTCTCCAAGGCATGAAAGTGAAAAGTGAAACTGAAGTCGTTCAGTCGTGCCCGACCCCATGGACTGCAGCCTACCAGGCTCCTCCATCCATGGGATTTTCCAGGCAAGAGTACTGGAGTGGGGTGCCATTGCCTTCTCCAAAACACATCTGAGAAACAAACAAATATACAAAAAGGCATCCCTAAATGAACAACAGATCAACAAGTATTACTACTCCCATCTCTGTTCGAATAATAAGATAACCCTCATGCAAAGCAGGTAAGATCCTTAACAAACAAAAAACAAACAGCATTTAGTGAGCTTTCAAGAATGCCTCTCTGCTCATTAGTCCGGAAAACAAACTGCACTTTAAAAAGATTTATGTTGGAGTATAGTTGATTTACCACACTGTGTTAGTTTCCGGTGTGCAGCAAAGTAATTCAATTATACACATACAGAGTCTTTTGCCACATAGATAATTACACAGTACTAATTAGAGTTCACTATGCTATATAGTAAGTCCTTTATGTAGAGTAACAACCAGCATTTTGAATGTGAAGAAAAGGTTAAGTTGGGTTTTGTACTATAAAAGAGTAAGTATAAAATAAATTTTAGAAAGCATTTTATTCAAAGTGCTCAAATACAAAGTTATGGTATGTCTGTAAGAGACCTGAATTCTATGGAAGCTTCCCCTATTCATTTCTGTTTACTTTTCACAAGATGTTACATCAATGCCTTGTTTCTGTATTTTATTTACCTCTGTTTTTGTGCTTTAATTTCCTGAAATGGAATTAGGAGTGGGGACTAGAGCCTCATTGATAATAAGACAGCATTTTTTTTTTTTCATTGAATTGGAACTGATCCACACCAAATGATATATTGAAGAATATTAAAGAAAAACATCTCAAGGTATACAGATATATTTAAAAATATTTTTCCCCCCAAAAGTAGCTACTTCAGTGCCTTTAAAGCTCACTTGAAAAATACTGAAAGCAGGGAGGAACTTCCCTGGTGGCCCAGTGGTTAAGAATCTGCCTCGCAGGGCAGGAGACACGGGTTCAATCCAATGTCAGGGAAGTAAGATCCCTGGTGCCTTGGAGCAGCTAAGCCTGTGTGCTGCAACTGGAGAGTCCACACACCAGGGAAGGTCTGCACACCTCAGCGAAGACCCCGTGCAGCTAAATAAATAGATAAAGGACCAGAAACACCGAGAGCAGGGAAAGACGCCTAGAGCCTCACGTACACGCTCCCCACCCGTAAACTTGGGTTTCTGGCCTGCATTATGCTGCCTCTGTGTAAAGCAAAACACTGCCATTTTGAATCTGCCAGAGCTTTCCCTGGGAGTCTGTCATCTTCAACTGTTTTGTGGTAAATGGCTTCCAACTGTTCTGACCCATTTTCCAAGCCTCCCACCTCTTCCTCTGTCTTTCTAGCGTGTGAGGTCATTACTTACACAATGCTCTCATCAGAACAGCATTTTGCAAAACACCCTTTTCTAGCAGCACACTTAAAGAGAAAAATCCACCTATTTACTGATCCATGGGAGAGGGCCGGGTAGTTGGGAATCAGAGAACTAGGTGAGAGAGATTCAGAGGTATAAACTTTCAGTTACGAAATAAATGAGTCACGGGTACGAAACCAACAATGTGGGGAATAGAGTGAATAATGATGTAATATCTTTGCATGGTGATGGATGGCAACTAGACTTGTCATGGTGATCATTTTGTAATGTCTAGAAATATTCAATCTCTATGCTGCGCACCAGGAACTAACACAGTCCTTAAGGTCAATTATACTTCAAAAGCAAACAAACCCATAGAGAAAGAGATCAGGTTTGTGGTTACCAGAGGCAGGGGTTGGGGGAGGGAGGAATTGGATGAAGACAGTCAAAAGGTACAAGTTTCCAGTAATAATGAATGCTAAGGATGTAATATACAACATGATTAATATAATCAGTTCTACTGAATGTCATATATGAAAGTCGTTAAGAGAGCAAATCCTAAGAGTTCTTATCACAAGGGAAAAAATTTTTCCTTTTCCTTTCTTTTGTATCTATATGAGACAGATGTTCAATAAACTGATGGTGATAATCATCTCATGATGTATGTAAGTCAAATTGTTATTGTAAAATATAGCACCTAAAATTGGTACAGTGTTGTATGTCAATTATGTCTCAAAAACAGTGGAAGAAAAATGTTAAATATCAAATCAAATAAAACAGTTTCTGATCGGAATAACCCATGCTGGGTTCTTGTGTCTTCATGCAAGTTTCATTCGAGGAGGCTAAAGGCTGCTTCACTTTGAACATATTCTGTTTTTTCCTTGAATTGACAGACTTGTTACAAGAAAGTCAACTGACCCTTGGGGACAATATTTCTTTCTTCTTTTAATTGGAAAAGTTAGAAAGGAAACAACAGAATATAATATAGGCAACATTAGCTCTCACAAGAAAATATCAAACTTATAATTTCTTTCTAAAAATAAATAATACCGATTAAGCTGTAGTCCCCTTGACCTCCTTCCTGATTCAATTTCCCTTAATTTCTCCCTGAAAGTCACCACCATGAGGATTTCGTCATGGTATCTGTCAGCCCATTCTTTTATGTCAGCTGCTGCTGCTAAGTCGCTTCAGTTGTGTCCGACTCTGTGCGACCCCAGAGACGGCAGCCCACCAGGCTCCCCCGTCCCTGGGATTCTCCAGGCAAGAACCCTGGAGTGGGTTGCCATTTCCTTCTCCAATGCATTAAAGTGAAAAGTGAAAGTGAAGTTGCTCAGTCATGTCTGACTCCTAGCGACCCCATGGACTGCAGCCCACCAGGCTCCTCTGTCCATGGGATTCGCCAGGCAAGACTACTGGAGTGGGTTGCTATTGCCTTCTCTGTTTACGTCAGCTATAAACATATATTCTTTATAAATAACATATACTGTTGCTTGCATGATACAAACATAGCATTATGTCTTGCCAAGACAGGACTGAACTACCTTAATCTTTGGAGATAAGAGAGGATAACATTTCCTTGAATTATGACCTCTGTTTTAGAAACAGTTCCATGGAATATTTAAAATAGGTGAACAAGGACCTACTGTGTAGAACAGGGAAATAGACTTACTGTCTTGTAACAACCTATAATGGAAAAGAATCCGAAAAAGAATAAAAATAAAACCAAATTATTTTGCTATACACTAGAAACTAACACAACATTGTAGATGAAATATACTTCAATTAAAAATCTAATGCTAGGAAATCTAAACACACAAACAAAAGAACACCCAACTGTTCCCTGGAGCGAATTTTAACTTCTGGACTAATCAGAGTAGTAAATCTCTATTACAGACATGAAGTCTGGAGGTGAACTCTTTTGCCATAATTTTACAAGTTTCTGCTAGAGAAGAAAACCAGGTTGGGATTACCTGTTATCGAAAGATCTGTGAAGTTGAGGGAGGTTTGCTTTGGGATATTTCTGATGTTAGGGTTTTTTTCTGTCAAGTTGATTTTTTTAATGCAGCTGTCAAAACCTTCAAGTGGTCACATAGTGAATACATAAATACTTTCCATATTTTAAATCCTGAGATACAAGATGTTATTGTAGTCATAGTTACATATATCCAACTGTAGGTTTTTCAAGCTAATGTTACACAAGTCTTAACAGAATTAACATGCAAAGTAGTCATAGTATTTATAAATTCATTTTTTTTCTATATGGAAAAATTTAATGATTGGCAGAAATAGGCACCGGAATTAAAAGTTCCTCAAAGGTATATAATTCTATACTTCAGTCTTAAAGACGACTCTAATAGTGCTATAGGAAGACAGCTGAATACCTCAACAGCTTTGGATATTACAGTACCTCGCGTGGTTGACGTAATCACAGTTGGTGTGTTAATAAATCTAGTAGTTTAGTGCCACCGTGTGACCAAAATACTCAACTACATTATGTTGAATTTCAGTGAGTTCAGTGTAGTTCAGTCGCTCAGTTGTGTCCGACTCTTTGCGACCCCATGAATCGCAGCATGCCAGGCCTCCCTGTCCATCACCAGCTCCCGGAGTCACTCAGACTCACGTCCATTGAGTCAGTGATGCCATCCAGCCATCTCATCCTCTGACCTTTGTTGACAAAGTAATGTCTCTGCTTTTCAATATGCTATCTAGGTTGGTCATAACTTTCTTTCCAAGGAGTAAGCGTCTTTTAATTTCATGGCTGCAGTCACCATCTGCAGTGATTTTGGAGCCCCCCAAAATAAAGTCTGACACTGTTTCCGCTGTTTATCCATCTATTTCCCATAAAGTGATGGGACCAGATGCCATGATCTTCATTTTCTGAATGTTGAGCTTTAAGCCAAAATTTTCACTCTCCACTTTCACTTTCATCAAGAGGCTTTTTAGTTCCTCTTCACTTTCTGCCATAAGGGCGGTGTCATCTGCATGTCTGAGGTTATTTAGATTTCTCCTGGCAATCTTGATTCCAGCTTGTGCTTCTTCCAGCCCAGCGTTTCTCATGATGTACTCTGCATGTAAGTTAAATAAGCAGGCTGACAATATACAGCCTTGATGTACTCCTTTTCCTATTTGGAACCAGTCTGTTATTCCATGTCCAGTTCTAACTGTTGCTTCCTGACCTGCATACGGGTTTCTCAAGAGGCAGGTCAGGTGGTATGGTATTCCCATCTCTTTCAGAATTTTCCACAGTTTATTGTGATCCACACAGTCAAAGGCTTTGGCATAGTCAGTAAAGCAGAAATAGATGTTTTTCTGGAACTCTCTTGCTTTTTCCATGATCCAGCGGATGTTGGCTATTTGATCTCTGGGTTCTTCTGCCTTTTCGAAAACCAGCTTGAACATCTGGAAGTTCACAGTTCACGTATTGTTGAAGCCTGGCTTGGAGAATTTTGAGCATCACTTTATTAGCATGTGAGATGAGTGCAATTGTGCGGTAGTTTGAGCATTCTTTGGCATTGCCTTTCTTTGGGATTAGAATGAAAACTGACCTTTTACAGGCCTGTGGCCACTGCTGAGTTTTCCAAATTTGCTGGCATATTGAGTGCAGCACTTTCATGGCATCATGTTTCAGGATTTGAAAGAGCTCAACTGGAATTCCATCACCTCCACTAGCTTTGTTCATAGTGATGCTTTCTAAGGCCCACTTGACTTCACATTCCAGGATGTCTGGCTCTAGGTCAGTGATCACACCATCATGATTATCTGGGTCGTGAAGATCTTTTTTGTACAGTTCTTCTGTGTATTCTTGCCACCTCTTCTTAATATCTTCTGCTTCTGTTAGGTCCATACCATTTCTGTCCTTTATCGAGCCCATCTTTGCATGAAATGTTCCCTTGGTATCTCTAATTTTCTTGAAGAGATCTCTAGTCTTTCCCATTCTGTTGTTTTCCTCTATTTCTTTGCATTGGTCGCTGAGGAAGGCTTTCTTATTTCTTCTTGCTGTTCTTTGGAACTCTGCATTCAGATACTTATATCTTTCCTTTTCTCCTTTGCTTTTCGCTTCTCTTCTTTGAGGATTTCAGGGAGGAAGACCTTTATTTCTTTAAAAGGCTTGCTCATGCAGCTGCTGGGGTTACTGGTAATTGGATTCACAGTGTCCACCAGTAGTGGGATAAGCCATCCCTGCCTTCCCAAGACTGTCCGGGGACATTAGATTCTTTTGGTTTAAAGAAGGTTGAAAACCAGGACAGGCAGATAAACCGGGACCAACTGGTCCCCTACTTATTAAGTACGAGACGCTGCTTGGGCAGTCAGGATGCAGCAGCGAGTGAGACCAAGTCGCCGTCTATGAGTGTGTGTTGCGGCTGGGGGCAAGCGGACAAAGATGCGGTATCACCATGGAACGCACCAGGTCGCTGCAAGCTGCACAGGTAACCGGTTAGGCGAATGCGCTGAACGGAACCGGAAGTCACTTGGCGGCCCTTTCCGCTTGCGTGCTTGACGGTGGAGGAGGTGACGTTGGAACCGGGAGCTGAATGACGCGGGCGCGACGGGCACATGAAGACAGAAGGAAGGGCACGCTGGGTAGAGAACAGTGAGAGCCGAGTCCCTGGGGCTGGGACACGGGCGGCGTGTTTATGGAACCGAAAGGAACCAACGTGACTTGCGTTCAGTGGGTGTGTGTTTTCCAGGGCTTCCTCACAAATCACCACAAACTAAGTAGCTTAAAATAACAGGAATTTACCGCCTCACAGTCTGGGGGCCAGAGGTGTAAGATCAAGCTGGCAGCAGGCTGCACGTCCTCTGAAGACCCCAGGGAGGGTCCATGTGGGCCCCTTTCCGGCTTCCTGTGGTCGCTGGAAACCCCGGAGCTCCGGGCTGGCGAGCCCAGCGCTGACGGCTCCGACGTCTCAGCCTTCCCTGGCTCTTCCCTCTGCCTTAAGAGGGGAAGCTGGCCTCTTCTCCAGCAACCGCCGTCCCCTGCTCTGGGAAGACTGAAACAGGCCTCTGTTAACGGGTCCAGGATGCCTCTCCACCACTCAGAGAGCAGCAGCAAGGTTAAACGCCAGGGACTCTCCTTAGTGTCTTTTCTCTACTCTGGAATCAATGTGTCCTGTAATATAAAGAAGAATCCCCCTGCAATGCGGAGACCCCAGTTTCATCCCTAGGTCGGGAGGTCCCCTGGAGAAGAGATAGGCTACCCATTCCAGGCTTCTTGGGCTTCCCTGGTGGCTCAGACAGTAAAGAATCTGCCTGCAATGTGGGAGACCTGGGTTCAATCCCTGGGGTGGGAAGATCCCCTGGAGGAGGGCATGGCAACCCACTCCAGCATTCTTGCCTGGAGAGTGCCCATGGACAGAGGAGCAGGGTGGGTTACAGTCCATGGGGTTGCAAAGAGTTGGACACAACAGAGTGACTTTCTTTCTATGGATAAAATTAGCTTTGTTGTATCCTAAAATGCCTTGACTTATTTATTTTGCAGTTTACAACAGTAAAATCTGTTTGTTTTGGGTGGACAGACTTGCAAATTTTGACACATGTGTAGAGTCGTATAACCACTTCCACTGCCAAGACCCAGAGCAATCCATCAGCCCCCCAAATCCTGTCATGCTACCCGCTTTGAACATGTAACCTTTTAAAGTAAATTATTTGTTTTTCTTTATTCTTAGGCACTTGATCCATATTAATGATGAATGTATCTTGAGCATTTATTTTGCACTTTAGAAAGATGGATCTGTGGCTCTCTGTAATACCAGTGTAAGAAATCCTTTCTACTCTGGGCCCACTAGATCTCCAACAGCGCCTTGTAATTGCCACAGATGTTTTCTGCGTCCAGCAGGGTTTAGTTTGCTCTTTGATTTCACTCCTTGCTTTTATGCACAGGAGCTCAGCTTTCTTTATGTTTCTTCCACTCCTGCTCATAAAATAGTTATGGGTCTCCCTGCCCTTTGTTCTGCTCTTTAAATGTGTTCAAGCGACTCTTAAAACACTGTGTCCAGATTGAGATGCACTTGACATGATACACCCTGACCTAGCTGGGACGCACTGTCTTCTTCCCCAGAGTCTGTCTAAGATCGCAGTAGCATTTTTCCTTTTCTCAGCAGTAATCCACTGTTTACTTCCAATGAGTATCTGGTCAATGATACAATTAAAAAATTAAAATGATACAATTAAAAAAAAAGAAATTAACACAGGGCTGCTTGCTAGCTCTTTCAGTCCTTATGCTGTATACCTGGCATGGGGACTTTTGCGTCCAAGTAAAGAATTTTGTGTTTGATCTTTTTAATGTTTTCAGTGTAAAATTTGGCCAGAGTTCCAGCTTGTGAGCATGGGTCTGCATTATGTATGTGTTCCTCTTCCTCAGTTTTCCAAGAAGGATGGAAGGGAGCCAGGCATTTCTTGCTCCCTGCCTTGTCACACCTCTCTTTAATCCCAACGCCCTTCCTCTCTTAGTTGGTCCTGTCTCTTCACAGGTGAAAGATACAGCAGCTGGTCTCACCCAAAAATGGAATGAGAAAGGAGGCAAAGAGGCTAGTGAAAAACAACAAACAACCTGGCTTATCATTGGGCTATTACCTTATTATGATGTATTAGGCAAGATATAGAAGTAGCCTCTAAAGAATAAACGAAATGATCTATTAGTAATAGATCAGTACATAATGAGTTCTCCGTGTAAAAATGGGGAGGAATAGATTGGATTAAACAATAGGAATTATCTTACTCTACTGATACTATGTATAAAATAGGTAATTAATGGGAACCTGCTGTACAGCACAGGGAACTCTGCTCTGTGGTGACCTAAATGGAAGGAAATCCAAAAAAGAGGGGAGAGATATAAACATGGGCTTCCCTGGTGGTTGAGACCGTAAAGAATTCACCCGCCATGTGGGAGACCTGGGTTCGATCCCTGGGTTGGGAAGATCCCCCGGAGGAGGGAAAGGCTACCCACTCCAGTATTCTTGCTGGAGAACCCCATGGACAGAGGAGCCTAGTGAGTACAGTCCATGGAGTTGCAAAGAGTCGAACACGACTGAGCAACTAAGCACAGCACACGTGTATACATACAGCTGACTGGTTTGGCTGTGCAACAGAAACTAGCACAACATTGCAAAGCAACCATTCTCCAATAAAAATTAATAACAACCTTTATTTTCCAAAGAAAAAATTACACAAATTCTGCTTGTCTCCCTTACATGTGTATTTTAGTAAGAATGCAGAAAACATTTTATAGGACTTATTTTTAGGGTATTCTGTAAGCATCTGAATGCAGAGTTCCAAAGAAGAGCAAGGAGAGATAAGAAAGCCTTCCTCAGCAATCAGTGCAAAGAAATAGAGCAAAACAACAGGAAAGACTAGAGATCTCTTCAAGAAAATTAGAGATACCAAGGGGACATTTCATGCAAAGATGGGCTTGATAAAGGACAGAAATGGTATGGACCTAACAGAAGCAGAAGATATTAAGAAGAGGTGGCAAGAATACACAGAAGAACTGTACAAAAAAGATCTTCACGACCTAGATAATCATGATGATATGATCACTCACCTAGAGCCAGACATCCTGGAATGTGAAGTCAAGTGGGCCTTAGAAAGCATCACTATGAACAAAGCTAGTGGAGGTGATGGAATTCCAGTTGAGCTCTTTCAAATCCTGAAAGATGATGCCGTGAAAGTGCTGCACTCAATATGCCAGCAAATTTGGAAAATTCAGCAGTGGCCACAGGCCTGGAAAAGGTCAGTTTTCATTCCAATCCCAAAGAAAGGCAATGCCAAAGAATGCTCAAACTACCGCACAATTGCACTCATCTCACACACTAGTAAAGTAATGCTCAAAAGTCTCCAAGCCAGGCTCCAGCAGTATGTGAACCGTGAACTTCCAGATGTTCAAGCTGGTTTTACAAAGGGCAGAGGAACCAGAGATCAAATAGCCAACATCCGCTGGATCATGGAAAAAGCAAGAGAGTTCCAGAGAAACATCTGTTTCTGCTTTATTGACTATGTCAAAGCCTTTGACTGTGTGGATCACAATAAACTGTGGAAAATTCTGAAAGAGATGGGAATACCAGACCACCTGACCTACCTGTTGAGAAACCTGCATGCAGGTCAGGAAGCAACAGGTAGAACTGGACATGGAACAACAGACTGGTTCCAAATAGGAAAAGGAGTACGTCAAGGCTGTGTATTGTCATCCTGCTTATTTAACTTCTATGCAGAATACATCATGAGAAATGCTGGGCTGGAAGAAGCACAAACTAGAATCAAGTTTGCCAGGAGAAATATCAATAACCTTAGACATGCAGATGACACCACCCTTATGGCAGAAAGTGAAGAGGAACTAAAAAGCCTCTTGATGAAAGTCAAAGTGGAGAGTGAAAAAGTTGGCTTAAAGCCTCCACATTCAGAAAACTAAGATCATGGCATCTGGTCCCATCACTTCATGGGAAATAGATGGGGAAACAGTGGAAACAGTGTCAGACTTTACTTTTTTGGACTCCAAAATCACTGCAGATGGTGATTGCAGCCATGAAATTAAAAGACGCTTACTCCTTGGAAGGAAAGTTATGACCAACCTAGATAGCATATTCAAAAGCAGAGACATTACTTTGCCAACAAAGGTCCATCTGGTCAAGGCTATGGTTTTTCCAGTAGTCATGTTTGGATGTAAGAGTTGGACTGTGAAGAAAGCTGAGCACCAAAGAATTGATGCTTTTGAACTGTGGTGTTGGAGAAGACTCTTGAGAGTCCCTTGGACTACAAGGAGATCCAGCCAGTCCATTCTAAAGGAGATCAGCCCTGGGATTTCTTTGGAAGGATTGATGCTAAAGCTGAAACTCCAGTACTTTGGCCACCTCATGTGAAGAGTTGACTCATTGGAAAAGACTCAGATGCTGGGAGGGATTGGGGGCAGGAGGAGAAGGGGACGATAGAGGATGAGATGGCTGGATGGCATCACTGACTTGATGGACGTGAGTCTGAGTGAACTCCGGGAGTTTGGTGATGGACAGGGAGGCCTGGTGTGCTGCGATTCATGGGGTCACAGAGAGTCAGAAACAGACTGAGTGACTGAACTGAACTGATTCCTATCTATCATCTATTTAATTTTTTTGTAAAACACAACATGAGGTTGATCCTCTTGACAAGTTAAAAAATCCCCAATACAGTACTGTTAACCACGGGCATAATATTGTACTGCAGAACTTACTCATCTTGCATAACTGAAGGTATACGATCCCTTTGATTTAAACATTTTTGATAACAGTGTGTGGTTAGAACCGTTGCTTTTATACCAAACATATTATTTCCTCTAGTTTCAGAATAAGGTATGTTTATTAAACACCAAAGGCATTTTATTTCCTATGAAATTATTCTGAATATATAAAATAGGAAAATAAGATACGCACACATGTGCTACTACCCAGATCTTACAAATAACATTATTGTTACACTTGCCTCAGATCTTAGAAACAGAAAACAAAACGTTTCACAGGTTGAGTCAAAGCTGTCTCTGTGTCCCTGTGGGCCTCCTTCAGATTCACTCACCCGCCCCCTCCTGCCCCCCGCTGTAGTAACTAGCTGTCATTATTACCGTAATGACTCATATAGCCCTGTTCATTCATCTTGGCTGCCGTATCACATTTCATTTATGAATATTCCAAATTTAAATGTTTCCCTCTTGGTGATTTTGGAAAAAAATTTGATACTAAGAAGCTGCTGCTGTGAACACGTATATATATCCTTTAGGTTCCAGGTGGTCCAGGGTCTGCTCTTCGAAGAGCTTGTAAAAATTTCTGCTGTCACCAGCAGCTTATTTACCTGTGTACTCTACACCTTTGCACACTCTTGGTACTGTCAGTCTTTACATTTTGGTCGATGTTATGAATGCAAAGCCAGAGATCATTGTTGTTTTCCATCTTTTCACTCTTTTTTCTTTTTCTTTTTTTTCAAAACAACTTTATATTGAAGTGTAATTGATTTATGATGTGTTAATTTCAGGTGTACAGCAAAGTGATTAAGTTATACTATATGTATCTATTTTTTATCAGATTCTTTTTCATTATAGGTTTTATTACAAGATATTGAATACAGTTCCCTGTGCCATACAGAAGGTCCTTATTGTTCTTCTATTTTATATATAGAACTTTTCACTTTCTTAATATCAGTTTTATTGAGATAAAACTTACGTACTATACAAATAACTCTTTTAAAAGCATACACTTCAGTAGTTTTCCTTATTTTCACTTTTTAATAGTGTCTTTTTTCATACAGAGTTGTCAGGGATTGATGTAAACTCATTGAGCTTCACCCCCCCCCTTTGCTGTTTATGCTTTTTGTATCTTAATGCAAGATTTCCTTCCTGAACACAATTCGAAAAGGTTATTCTCCTACATTTTCTTCTGGAATTTAAAATATTTTGCTTATCACATTTAGGTTTTTAGTTGCCCTAAAATAGACTTTTATGTATGTTATGAACTAAGGGATTTACACTTTTTTAAAAAAAATTACAGATAAACAATTGATCTGAAAGTATTTGAATGGTTCATTCTTTCCCAATGATTTGCAATGTTAGTTCAGTGATATTCTGTGTTTCTATATTTACTTTATAAAGTGTTTTATCTGCCTTTTTGTCTTTACTGTGTCAAATCTCAAAGTCTTAATCATGAGACTTTATGATGGTATTTCTGAGAGCAAGGACATCCCCTATCTTTCTAGTAAAAATGTTTGATTTCTTGGCCCTTTGCTCTTCCAAATAAAGTTTAACACTGGCTTGCCAAGTTCCATACAAAGCTTTAATAAAATTTATAATGAAGTTTATTGAGTTTCTAGATTAATCTAGAGAGAATCGCCGTGTTTATTACAGTGGGTATTCCCAACCATGGTTTATCTATTTGGCAGCTTCCTTAGTTTCTGTCCCTGCTTCCAACCTGAGATGAACGTGCAAATAAGGCCATTTGTCTTTTAGTTCTTTCCCTTTTCCTTTCTTTGTTTCTTTTTTTTTTTTCTATTAGCCATTTGTTTTATTTGCTTAAAATACAGTTCTGTCTTTTCTTATTTTTACTACATTATTACAGAAATGCCAGTTTAAGTACTTGAGTCCATTGGTCTTTTATGATTTTCTTTGGGGCTTAAAATCTAATAAAAGTTATAATTTCACTATAGTATGATAAATACAATATTCAGAATAATCTTCCAAAGAATGTTTAAATTTAAATCTTGATCATTGTTACATTTCTAGAAAGTCAGTTATAATAACCTGAAGGTAATTTTCTGGGAGAGCCATTTAAAAATAGCATTAAACTGGGTAAAAATATTTCACAAAGAGAAGTGCCTTACATATTGTACAATGAAAGCTAGACATGTGCACAAGTGAAAATCTTTTGTGCCTTAGTTTTAAAGCACCCTAGAACCCAGACGATTGATAACAGCCAGGGAATTAAGACAAAATTAATATATTCATTCTTAAATTCCATTATAGAGTGACAAAAGAGCAGATGGAGAGGTTTTTGGCTTTATTTTGTTTTACCAAGTGAAATTTGCTCGGTGGATTATAGGATTCTACAAGAGTTCTGATGACCATATGGTTGTTGTTATTGTTCAGTCCCTAAGTTGTGTCTGACTCTTTGCGACCCCATGGACTGCAGCATGCCAGGGTTCCCTGTCCTTCACTATCTCCCTGAATTTGCTCAAACTCATGTCCATCGAGTGAGTGATGCCATCTCATCCCCTGTTGCCCCCTTCTCCTCCTGCCTTCAATCTTTCCCAGCATCAGGGTCTTTTCCAATGAGTCAGCTCTTTGCATCAGATGGCTGAAGTATTGGAGCTTCAGCTTCAGCATCAGTCCTTCCAAGGAATATTCAGGGTTGATTTAATTTAGGATGGACTGGTTTGATCTCCATGATGGCCAACAGGCTCTCAAGAGTCTTCTCCAACACCATGGTTCGAAAGCATCAGTTCGGCACTCAGCCTTCTTTATGGTCCAACCCTCACATCCATACATGACTACTGGAAAAACCATAACTTTGACTAGATGGACCTTTGTCGGCAAAGTAATGTCTCTGTTTTCTAATATACTGTCTAGGTTGGTCATAGCTATTCTTCCAAGGAGCAAGCGTCTTTTAATTTCGTGGCTGCAGTCACCATCTGCAGTGATTTTGGAGCCCAAGAAAATGAAATATGACGCTGTTTGCCCATTTCCCCCATCTGTTTGCCATGAAGTGATGCGACTGGATGCCATGATCTTGGTTGTTTATCCAGGGTCTCGTGCAGGCCAGTGTCAGCGGCAGTGTGAAAGCTCACACAGACCTGCCCGGGCCAGGTGACCTCGGCTTCTCTTTTCAAACAAAGCTACACTTAAGCACGACTTACATTGACCTAATGTGAGTGACTAGTGGGATTAACCTTCCAAATGTGTGTTTGCAATTATTAACTGGAACTGTCATCAAAAATCAGTTTCTGATTTGTGGTTTATTCCTGGGAAATATTTTAAGCCGAGTAGATTTTTTTTTTTTTTTCATGTCTTGGAAGCCCCCACCGGGAAATGCCAACCCATGCCAGTATTCTTGCCTGGAGAATCTCATGGGCAGAGGAGACTGGCGGGCTACAGTCCATGGGGTCACACAGAGTCAGACACACTCACAGCCCTCCAGTGCATCTCTGGAGGATAACTTGTGGAAGAAGGCATTCCTTCACTCATCTCTCCTCTACTCAGGAGCTCTACGCTGAACGGAGCTACAGAGCGGGGAGAGACCCTCTGCAGGCATGTCTCATACTGCAGGTCCCAAACAAGCCATGTGGGGTTCGGGGACTGGTGAGGTGTGTGACAGAGAGGAGTCGAGGCTGGAAGGGATTCTTAGGTGGAGACAAACCTGAAGGACAAGGTTAGACGCAGAAACTCAGGACACGACACTTGAACAGAGAGCCGGAAGCACAATGTCCAAGTGCTGGAGGGAAACCGGTCTTCATCTCAGTTCACCGGGCGAGTGAGAGATGCTGAAAGCCTGTGCCCTTAAGACAACGGTGTTCTTTCTTTCCAGTTATTTTTTGAGATTAATGGCGTATTCTTTTTTAAAAAATCACTCAATTAATGCATTTAGCTTTGTTGTCAGGTGTTAGCTGTGGCCTGCGGGATCTTTCATTGTGGTGACAGGCTCGGGGGGTGCAGGCTCCGGCGTAGCTGCTCCACAGGATGTGGGATCTTAGGTCTCTGACCAGGGGTGGAACCTGTGTCCCCTGCTTTGCAAAGTGGAGTTTTAACCACTGGACCTCAGGGAAGTCCCAGAAAGAGGCAAATTCTTGTCTTGGGCTTAGAACAGTATCTCATACATATATATGCTTGACAAATGCTGATTTAATGAATTTATCAAAGTTCATAAAGATTCCCATTTCCATTATGTAACATGCAAGTTAAAACTGTCATGCCCTCAGATTTTGCTTGGTTTTATTGTTCCTGAAAGAATAATAAATAATAGAGTAAGAGGATAACCTACTTCTGTTTTAAAAGCCAAAGTCAGTAAAGATGTTTTAATACTTTGAAAGTATAGTCTCTTTTTCCCATCTTCATCAGCAAAAGGCATTTTGATTCTCTGCTGGTAAAAATAAAATTTATGAAAGTGCCTCCTCATCTTTATGAGGACTAATTCCAACCTTCCAAACAGTTTTTAATCTTTTAACTTACAAAGTCACAACTATTTGGATGCTCTTCCTTTTATTTTAACCAGTTGTACGCACACTTACACTTGCTCATGATTGTCAACGCATCACATAAAGAAATTCCTAATCATACCTTTTAAGTGAAAGTGAAAGTGAAGTCGCTCAGTCGTGTCCGACTCTTTGTGACCCCATGGACTGTAGCCCACCAGGCTCCTCCATCCATGGGATTTTCCAGGCAAGAGTACTGGAGTGGGGTGCCATTGCCTTCTCCAGGGGATCTTCCCAACCCAGGGACTGAACCCGGGTCTCCTGCATTGCAGGCAGACACTTTACCATATCATTTTCTGCTATAATGATTTTAAATACATTTCTTCTAAAAGGAGAGTGAAAAAGGCTCTTTTATTTTTTTTTCCCAGAATGAAGTCATACTTGTACAGTTTGACATAGCGCATGCCATGACACACTTGAAGATAAACTCTTTGCATTTGGACACAGAAAACTCACATTTTATAAAAATAGTTTTTTGGGTTTCCACTCTGCTTTTGTTATGATGACTCATTTTGTCCTTTATTCTGGGAAGTCTTAATGAAAATGTTTGAGTAAAGAAGAAGTGAAAGGTACATGCCCTTTAGGATCCAGAACGGTGAAAAAGCTTTTTATAGCCGATGTTCATTGCATATTTATATGTGTGAAATCCAAATACAGCAACTTTCCCTTTTGTCAGTGATAAAAGTCACTCTGATTGCTGAAAGCAGGAAGAAAGTCTAATTTTCTGTGGGCGCTGACCTTTTCTTCTCTTCTCTTTTTCTCCCTGTCAGCCTCTTCTGGTGGAAATTTTGGCACAGTATAATAAAAAATAGAAAGATTCGAGAGGTAGCCGTGACCTTAAGTGTGCTGGCTGAGGTTGCCCTGATATAATGCAAACAAGTGCGCTCTTGGTCACTGGTGAGCTAATGTTAGCGCTGAACTGTCGAAGCATGCAGTCTTTCTTCTTGGGCGTTATGCGCGTCCCAGTGGAGAGGGTCAGTTTAGAGCCCTTTCGTGCATAACTGCTTCGCGTCATCCACAGTGCTGAATGATCTCCCTTGTTCTTGGTAAAGTTTTTACATTTTCTAGGACTCTTTGACCTATCCAGGTTTTCAGCAAACAATTCCTCAGTAGTCAGAAAACCCAATTCCTCAAATTTAGCACAGAGAAGAGATTAAGTGAAGAAAAATTCCACAGCTGGTATAAGGTAGGGAGCTCAGCGGGCTGCTCTGTGATGACTAGAGGTGTGGGTGGGCAGGGGTGGGAGGGGGCTCAGGAGGGCGGGGTTATGTGCACGCTCAGCGGGCTCATGCTGCTGTGCAGTAGAAACCAACGCTGTAGAGCAATTATCCTCCAATCAACAATACATTTGAAAGAAAGATTAAAAGAATGTCACAGCTAATAGTGGGAGAATGGGACTCACTCCAGTCTCATTTTAAAATAAATCAGCTCCGTATTCTGATATAGTTTATGTCCGATAAAATGTGCCCATTAAAAACGCACACTTCAATTATTTTTGAAAACTTTATATACCCCTGTGGACTACCACCAAAATCAAGACCACTTCCACCAGGTACAATTGTTCCTGTGTTCTAATCCGGCTCCCTCTCCCCTTGCTCCTCAGTTCAGTTCAGTCGCTCAGTCGTGTCCGACTCTTCGCGACCCCATGAATCGTAGCACGCCAGGCCTCCCTGTCCATCACCAACTCCTGGAGTTCACTCAGACTCACGTCCATCGAGTCAGTGATGTCATCCAGCCATCTCATCCTCTGTCGTCCCCTTCTCCTCCTGCCCCCAATCCCTCCCAGCATCAGAGTCTTTTCCAATGAGTCAACTCTTCACATGAGGTGGCCAAAGTACTGGAGTTTCAGCTTTAGCGTCATTCCTTCCAAAGAAATCCCAGGGCTGATCTCCTTCAGAATGGACTGGTTGGATCTCCTTGCAGTCTAAGGGACTCAAGAGTCTTCTCCAACACCACAGTTCAAAAGCATCAATTCTTCGGCGCTCAGCCTTCTTCACAGTCCAACTCTCACATCCATACATGACCACAGGAAAAACCATAGCCTTGACTATATGGACCTTTGTTGGCAAAGTAATGTCTCTGCTTTTGAATATGCTATCTAGGTTGGTCATAACTTTCCTTCCAAGGAGTAAGCATCTTTTAATTTCATGGCTGCAGTCACCATCTGCAGTGATTTTGGAGCCCCAAAAAATAAAGTCAGCCACTGTTTCCACTGTTTCCCCATCTATTTCCCATGAAGTGATGGGACCGGATGCCATGATCTTGATTTTCTGAATGTTGAGCTTTAAGCCAACTTTTTCATTCTCCACTTTCACTTTCATCAAGAGGCTTTTTAGTTCTTCACTTTCTGCCATAAGGGTGGTGTCAACTGCATGTCTGAGGTTGTTGAGATTTCTCCCAGCAATCTTGATTCCAGCTTGTGTTTCTTCCAGTCCAGCATTTATTTAACTTATACTCCGCATATAAGTTAAATAAACAGGGTGACAATATACAGCCTTGATGTACTCCTTTTCCTATTTGGAACCAGTCTGTTGTTCCATGTCCAGTTCTAACTGTTGCTTCCTGACCTGCATACAAGTTTCTCAACAGGCAGGTCAGGTGGTCTGGTATTCCCATCTCTTTCAGAATTTTCCACAGTTTATTATGATCCACACAGTCAAAGGCTTTGGCATAGTCAATAAAGCAGAAATAGATGTTTCTCTGGAACTCTCTTGCTTTTTCTATGATCCAGCAAATGGTGGCAATTTGATCTCTGGTTCCTCTGCCCTTTCTACAACCAGCTTGAACATCTGGAAGTTCATGGTTCACGTACTGCTGGAGCCTGGCTTGGAGACTTTTGAGCATTACTTTACTAGCATGTGAGATCAGTGCAATTGTGTGGTAGTTTGAGCATTCTTTGGCATTGCCTTTCTTTGGGATTGGAATGAAAACTGACCTTTTCCAGTCCTGTGGCCACTGCTGAGTTTTCCAAATTTGCTGGCATATTGAGTGCAGCACTTTCACGGCATCATCTTTCAGGATTTGAAAGAGCTCAACTGGAATTCCATCACCTCCACTAGCTTTGTTCATAGTGATGCTTTCTAAGGCCCACTTGACTTCACATTCCAGGATGTCTGGCTCTAAGTCAGTGATCATATCATCGTGATTATCTGGGTCGTGAAGATCTTTTTTGTACAGTTCTTCTGTGTATTCTTGCCACCTCTTCTCAATATCTTCTGCTTCTGTTAGGTCCATACCATTTCTGTCCTTTATCGAGCCCATCTTTGCATGAAATGTCCCCTTGGTATCTCTAATTTTCTTGAAGAGATCTCTAGTCTTTCCCATTCTGTTGTTTTCCTCTATGTCTTTGCATTGATCGCTGAGGAAGGCTTGCTTATCTCTTCTTGTTATTCTTTGGAACGCTGCATTCAGATGCTTATATCTTTCCTTTTCTCCTTTGCTTTTCACTTCTCTTCTTTTCATAGCTATTTGTAAGGCCTCCTCAGACAGCCATTTTGCTTTTTTGCATTTCTTTTCCATGGGGATGGTCTTGATCCCTGTCTCCTGTACAATGTCATGAATCTCTGTCCATAGTTCATCAGGCACTCTATCTATCAGATCTAGGCCCTTAAATCTATTTCTCACTTCCACTGTATAATCATAAGGGATTTGATTTAGGTCATACCTGAATGGTCTAGTGGGTTTCCCTATTTTCTTCAATTTAAGTCTGAATTTGGTAATAAGGAGTTCATGGTCTGAGCCACAGTCAGCTCCCGGTCTTGTTTTTGTTGACTGTATAGAGCTTCTCCATCTTTGGCTGCAAAGAACATAATCAATCTGATTTTGGTGTTGACCATCTGGTGATGTCCATGTGTAGAGTCTTCTTTTGTGTTGTTGGAAGAGGGTGTTTGCTATGACCGGTGCATTTTCTTGGCAAAACTCTATTAGTTTTTGCCCTGCTTCATTCTGTTTTCCAAGGCCAAATTTGCCTGTTACTCCAGGTGTTTCTTGACTTCCTACTTTTGCATTCCAGTCCCCTATAATGAGAAGGACATCTTTTTTGAGTGTTAGTTCTAAAAGGTCTTGTAGGTCTTCATAGAACCGTTCAGCTTGTTCAGCGTTACTGGTTGGGGCATAGACTTGGATTACTGTGATATTGAATGGTTTGCCTTGGAAACGAACAGGGATCATTCTGTCGTTTTTGAGATTGCATCCAAGTACTGCATTTTGGACTCTTTTGTTGATCATGATGGCCACTCCATTTCTTCTGAGGGATTCCTGCCCACAGTAGTAGATATAATGGTCATCTGAGTTAAATTCACCCATTCCAGTCCATTTCAGTTCGCTGATTCCTAGACTGTCGACATTCATTCTTGCCATCTCTTGTTTGACCACTTTCAATTTGCCTTGATTCATGGACCTGACATTCCAGGTTCCTATGCAATATTGCTCTTTACAGCATCAGACCTTGCTTCTATCACCAGTTACATCCACAGCTGGGTATTGTTTTTGCTTTGGCTCCATCCCTTCATTCTTTCTGGAGTTATTTCTCCACTGATCTCCAGTAGCATCTTGGGCCCCTACTGACCTGGGGAGTTCCTCTTTCAGTATCCTATCATTTTGCCTTTTCATACTGTTCATGGGGTTCTCAAGGCAAGAATACTGAAGTGGTTTGCCATTCCCTTCTCCAGTGGACCATTCTGTCAGATCTCTCCATCATGACCCGCCCATCTTGGGTTGCCCCATGGGCATGGCTTAGTTTCATTGAGTTAGACAAGGCTTTGGTCCTAGTGTGATTAGATTGACTATTTTTCTGTGAGTATGGTTTCGGTGTGTCTGCCCTCTTGCAACACCTACCATCTTACTTGGGTTTCTCTTACCTTGGCTGCTCCTTACCTTGGACGAGGATCTCCTCACTGCCGCCCTTCCTGACCTTCAACGTGGGATAGCTCCTCTAGGCCCTCCTGCACCTGCGCAGCCACTGCTCCTTGGATGTGGGGTTGGTCCTCCCAGCCACCGCCCCTGGCCTCGGGCGTGGGGTTAGTCCTCCCGGCCGCCGCCCCTGGCCTCGGGGGTAGGGTAGCTCCTCCCGGCCGCCGCCCCTGGTCTCCGACTTGGGTAGCTCTTCTCCACTGTTTCTGCGCCATCGCAGCCTGGCACTCTCGGCCGCTGCCCCTGGCCTCAGACGTGGGGTAACTCCTCTTGGCCGCCGCCCTTTGGGCATGGGGTCCTCCCGGCTTCTGCCCCTGACCTCGGACGTGGGGTAGCTCCTAGTCCTGAACAATAACTCATCTTCTTTCTGTTTCTATACATTGTTGCTGCTGCTGCTAAGTCACTTCAGTCATGTCCAACTCTGTGCGACCCCATAGACAGCAGCCCACCAGGCTCCCCCGTCCTGGGATTCTCCAGGCAAGAACACTGGAGTGGGTTGCCATTTCCTTCTCCAATGCATGAAAGTGAAAAGTGAAAGCGAAGTCGCTCAGTCATGCCCGACTCTTAGCGACTGCATGGACTGCAGCCCACCAGGCTCCCCAGTCCCTGGGATTCTCCAGGCAAGAGCACTGGAGTGGGCGCCATTGGTCTATAGATTAGATCTGTCTTTTTTAGAGTTTCATTGAAATGGAGTCATACCGTATGAGAGTCGTCTTGTTTGCCTTCCTTTTCTTTGCTACTTGCAGGTCACTCTCATCACCGACGTTGGGGACCGGGAGAGATGCGGTCTTTGGCTTCTCCATACGCATCCCATCAGGGCTTCCCGGTGGCTTAGCATCCGCCTGCCATGCAGGAGCCACAGGTTCGATCTCTGGAGGCAGGTTCGAGCCCTGGGTCAGGGAGATCCCCTGGAGGAGGGCATGGCAACCCACCCCAGTATTCTTGCCTGGAGAACCCCATGGACAGAGGAGCCTGGGGGGCTACAGTCCATAGGGTTGCAAAGAGTCGGACACGACGGAAGAGACGTAGCGTGCGCGCGCACACACACGCACACACACGCATACATCCCGCCTCTTTCTGCAGGCCCCAGTTTCTCCTTGCGCTTTTCCACTTACATCTATCTTTCCTTTCTGAGGGCCAGCCCCACTCACTCCAGGCCCTGGCACTAGAAGTAAATGCCATCCACAGACTGTTTAACCAGCTCCCACAATTCCATGAGGTCCAATTGCTATGATAAATCCCTTCTTATATACATCACTCCTACTGGCTCCGTTTCTCTGATTAAACTTTGACTGACAGGCCAGGTATGGTAGTGTTTCAGCTTTCAGCCGTTTGTAATGAATCTTCTTACCAAGCAAATTGTGTTTTTCTATCAAATATCAGTTGGAGTTAAAAAAAAAAAACATGGTCACACTTTAAACAGATATTGCTCAGATATTAGCGCCGGAGCGATTTCCGGCCCTGCTGTGAGGGCCGGTAAAGAGACCTCTAGAGTTGCCTTGCTTCTTTTCCTTCATCATTCTTTTCTTGTCTTCCTATTCCCCATCCCTGCCTTTGCCCTAGGTTTACATTTTAATTACCTAATTAAAACATTTATTGAGTGCCTACTGTATAAGTAGGGGCTTCCGTGGTGGCTCAGATGGTAAAGAATCTGCCTGCAAAACAGGAGACCCTGGGTTCGATCCCTGGGTCGAGAAGGGAATGGTGACCCACTCCAGTCTTCCTGTCTGGAGAATCCTACGGACAGAGGAGCCTGGCGGGCTAGAGTCCATGCGGTTGCAGAGAGTCAGACACGACTGAGCGGCTGACACTGTACTGTGTGAGTACTGTTTCGTGCCAGCGTATCAGACACTGTGCTAGAAGATACGCAGAGTGGAAACAGAATAGGGTCTGATGATGGTCCCCTTGGAGACCTGTGTGAAACCAAGGAGCACGCACAGGGGTCTGGAATTAGTTTCCTTCAGGTGTACAGAGGAAAAAGTATCTATAAAGAAATCTACAGTATGTTCTTGATGTCCAGTAAAAAAACAGGAGAAATTATTTCTTGGCAACGGAGCAAGTTACTTGCTCACTGCATCTTTCAGCACCTTGTCTCCTACGAGGCTGTGGTTTCTATGGCTCAGGCAAAGCCCCAGAACTTCGCACGCGAAACACGGTTTATCCCGGAACTTCTAGTCAAGCTAAACCACATGTTTATTTTTCTTTGACATTTCAAAGAATGCCTTCAGAGTTTCTTCTCATTACCACCAGGGAGTAAATCTATTAGAATAAATTTCTCATAATGCTAATTCATAGGAGATCTTGATTTATGTTACGCTAGATAACCAGCTTTAATTCTAAACTGTAAGAGTAAAAGTAGGTCTTTAGTTTTGATGGGTCAAATGACTCGGTTGCCAGCACCAGATTCGTGACCGTCTCCAATGCCGACCTTCTTTGGCTGAGTGACCTTAAGGGTTTTATTTTTTTCCTGCCCTGTGGCGCTTGTGGGATCTTGGCTTCCTCACCAGGGACTGAACCCCGGCCCCCAGCAGTAGAAGTGTGGCGTCCTAGCCCCTGGGCCACCGGAGAAGTCCCAAGAGTTTCATTCTCTATCCTGGAGCCATTCATTTTCTCATTTTGCCCAGGTCTTTCAAGTTTCTGTATTTCTTGTGTTTTGTAAATATTGAAATCAACCTATTTTCTTAGAAAACGTATATGGCTATTCAAAAGGAACAAAGCCCCACTCTAAACATAGTACTTTTACATTAGCAAATTCCTTTCCAGTCACTTTCACAGGAGTACCTGTTTCACAGATAGATTAAACAATAAATCACACACTGTTTAGCTGAAGAAACAAGCAGGGACAAGTTCCTATGACTGCCCAGTAGATGGCGCCAGATCCCACGTTACCAACCGGCCCCTTCGGAAACGGGGACGGGGTTGCATAAATCTGGCAGCATCTTATTTCTTTGAGGAGGAGCAAATCGTCTTCACATTTTTTTGTTCAACTGTCATATAGCCCAAAGCTTTATGCTTTAGAATTCCACACACTGAAGGGATTGTTATCTTTGAGGGCATTTTTTAAAGGTTTTAACACTTGTGGAAAGCCTATAAATAAAAGTACTCTTTAGAGGTACTTAAGCCTTCAAGGAAAAATGTGCACACTATAGAGTTCTGAAATACTTTTTGAATGATCACAGTACAACATCGCTTGTGACATGTGTATGGATGAGAATGATTTTTTTAAATTGAGGTATAGTTGATTTACAAGGCTGTTAGTTTGAAGTGTACAGCAAAGAGACTGATTCAGTTCATATTTTCAGTTTATTTTTCCTTATAAGTTATTATAGAACATTGAGTATAATTCTCTGTGAGGCTGATTTTTTTAGGTGTTTAAAGAAGTTTTCATCTTCTCACACTGTCCCCATGAGCTCTGAACCCACTGCTCGCTGTAGGCTGCGCTTCTGGGCCTTGTGCAGATGGAGCCACAGGACAGGACCTTGCTTCCGAGGTGGCGGTTTCTTTTTGTAGCAGTAACGCCAAGCGGGGAGTAAAGCAAATGTCACGCTTAGGCGACTGAATACAGCTGTTCTAGTAACTAACCCGAATTAACAGTTCAGCGCATCAGTGCGCATAATGCAACCGTATCAACACTTTCCAGTTTTTTACATAATTGAGCAGTGCTTGGGGTTTTTGTATGAATATTTTTGGAAAGTGCTGTTTTGAGCATCTTTAAAAATGTGTGACTTTATATTGTCAGCATCACTCTTTGCTTTATACATTAAGGATATATTAATATTTACATTGGGAGAAGTTAAAGTAACAAAAGTAATAAATTATTCTGCCTTCATATGTGGCCATTTGACTGACATTTGACTCTTGTAAGATCTATTGGAATATTTGCATTACAAGTAGCTGTTCTTTCCTTCTCTTTAGATAAGTAGCCATGTTGTAACCCTGTGTATTTAGTATTCCATAGGTGAGCCACCTCCACGGGGTTTATAGTTAGTTATTTGTTTCTTAGTATATATTCTCATCTAAATCATATGGAAATTCACTTTGATATATAGCTGAATTTTCCAGCAAAATAAACTTATTTTTTAACCAAATATGTAAACATAAAAAAAGCTATGTCATTTGAAACCTTCTTAGGTATTTCCTACTTTCAAAATATACTAAATATTTATAATATCTTCCTTTGATGAGATGCTCCACTTTATAATATTAGTCCTCTCTTCTTATTTGCTGCTTGCTTCTAAATTAACATTCCTACAGAGTGCCTGTGATTTATGGTTTTGTGTGTTTTATCATCTAGGTAATCTAACTACAAAAATTATTTAATAATCAGTATAGCATAGATACAGATATCAGAATGCGTGCTGGCTGAAAATACCTCCCTAACCATGCCATGGTCTACTAGCTGAATTTCAGCATCTTAATTTACTTCCTGTAAATAGTCTGACTCACCAAATGGCACTCTGAATATTAGTCTGAGTCCCAGATATTTGGTTTTGTCAGAAGAACTTGTGCGGCGGATAATGTAAGTATTCTGGTTCCCACCGAGAGGACGCATTTCCTCTTTGTTACGGATGAATGAAGTGGCATTTAGTCCACTGGGGTCGTGAGAGTTTTTCGACTGGTCTGGAAGACTGAGGGTCAGCTCCGTTACAGCAAACTCTCCAAGCTGTGAGGCCCTTCCAGAGAAACCAGCTTACCCTGTCCTTCTACATTTGACATCTCTCTCTCTCTCCTCTTTCTTTGGCCGAAGTATGTGGGATCTTAATCCCCGCCCCCTGTGTCGGAAGTGCGGAGTCTAAACCAGGAGCACCAGGAACGTCCTGTCACACCGCTCTCTTGCTTTGCTACTATCATCAGCAGAGATTGAGGAAATCTAAAGGATGCACTGGGAGAAATTCTCAACACTGACCACAGAAAGAAGTCAAGTGGGTTCTTTAGGATGAGATTCATTTCAAAATAGCTTAATGGATGCTTTTAACTCAGAATAGCAGGGTTGCTGGGCTTCCCTGGTGTCTCAGAAGGTGAAGAATCTGCCTGCAATGCAGGAGACCCAGGTTCAATCCCTGGGTCAGGAAGATCCCCTGGGGAAGGAAGGGCATGGCAACCCACTTCAGTATTCTTCCCTGGAGAATTCCATGGACAGAGGAGTCTGGCGGGCTACAATCCATGGAGTCGCAAGGAGTCGGACACGACCGAGCGACTAATGCACAGCAGGGCTGCTGATACCATTAACTCTGCAATTTGTGAATTTAAATCCTAGATTCCCCACTTACTAGACCCATGAACTTGCTGTCTCCATGTTAAATGGGGTTTACAAAACTCCTAATACATAGTGTTTTAGGAGGGATAAATGCACACAAAATTCTTAGTACAGTCCCTAGCACAGAGACACTGCTCAGTGAAAACTGGTATCTTAACTACTTTGGTTAGGGCATTAGCCCAGAGTGAATGCTCATGACTCCCTGTCATGGTTGGTTTACATCTTATATGCTCTCCTCACGATTTCCTCTCTCCATCCCCTTTTCCTGAACCTGCCTCTTCCTTCACAGGGGAAGGACTAGGTGTTATCCCTCTCAGCACCTTACCACCTTTAAGTTGACCTTCTACATCCTTTCCTTGAAAGCGTTATTTCTTGAAGCACAGTCCCTGACCAGGATCACCTGGAACCTTGCTAAACATGTAAATTCTGGGGCCTCACCACAGACCTGCTTCCCTGGTGGTTCAGTGGTAAAGAACCTGCCTTCTAAGGCAGGAGATGTGAGTTCGATCCCTGGGTGGGGAAGATCCCCTGGAAGAGGAAATGGCAACCCATTCCAGTATTCCTGCCTGGAGAATCCCATGAACATAGGAGCCTGGCGGGCCTATAGCTATATTCCTGGGGTCTCAAAGAGCTGGACACGACTTATCCACCGAGCACCCAAGTGCCACAGGCCTACTGGATCAGATTCCCTGAGCAGGGCCTGATCAACTATGATTTACTTGGTCCTCCTGCTGAATGCTAGTTTGATGATCAAGACTACGAACCTTGAGCCTCTCACATTCTAAATCCCCTTGACCTAAGTGTTCTCTCCCTGAAGGTTCTAGAGAAATGAAGTCATTTCCCCAGGATGTTTACTGTGAATCTAGGGGACTTTAAAGAGTGATTCATGGCTGAAGTGGCTTGACTCATCTCTGCACAGTGGAAACAAGCCTGGGGAAAGAGACTGCAGAATCCATGGGGAAGGGTTTTCCTGGTGAGCCCCTAGGGGCATGCTGTTAATATTTTCTGCTTTTTATCTCTTCTTTTGTTGATGCTTCCATGGCTTTTAAAAATTGATTTGTAATGGACAACAAATTGTAAGCTACTTAACGTGTACAGTGTGATGATTTGACACGCATTGTTTATGGACTCCAAAGAGTGAACATTGACGGGGATCTTCAGAATGAATCCAGGTGGAAGAAAGCAATTCTGGATGAGGGCCCTCTAAGGTGCCAGCTCCCCGGGGCTGTGTTGTATTTGTTTTACGAGAAGAATCCATTCTTATTGGATGGGGTCGGACACGACTGAGCAACCAGCACACACACACACACACACACACACACACACACACACACACACGCAAGACCGTGTTCTGAGTAGGCCTATTTCTACACCTTTAATGTGCCAATATTTAATTGCGATATTCCCTGAAGGGCTGCGGGAAAGTTTCTGCCAGTGACACACACCGGGGGTGGCTCTCTCACCTGTCATTTCCATCCACTTTCCTCTTATGATGGAGTATAGGAAGCTAAAATCCACTTTACGCTCGCTGGCAATTAGGGTGTATACAGGACCAGAGATCAAGCCCGGTCCTTGAGGGGTAAGCCGGAGTCTAGGGACCTCGAGGAAAGCCTTTGCTTTTGGATACAGATGACTCTCTTTTCTAATCTGGTTCCTCATCTTCTCCTGGGGAAATGGCCTTGCTTGGCGGAGCCTCCTAAGCAGCTTGAAACCATTAGGAAGAAGTCACTATCTTTCAGCTGCTGAAAAGAAACTAACAAGTGTCTGCCTCCTGATATCAGTATGAGAAAAAAATCATCACATGCTTAAACTGTTACTAGTTGGGTTTTCTGTCACTTGCAGCCCAACATGCCACTTCCTTATTCTCTGTTAATTTACAATGTTGTTTTAATCTCTGTTGTACAGCAAAGTGACTCCGTTATACACACACACATAAATATATATATATGTTCTTTTCCATTATAAAAACCCCTTCCTTATTCAGTGTCTCAATAGAATTAGGCTAAAAGAAAATTTTCATTAATAATTTAGAGTGGAGATAGCAATAAGACAAAGAGGGCAATCAAGGAGAAAGGACAAATGACCCTTGGAGACTGGATTTAGGAAGTTAAGGAATAAATTATCAGCAGGTTTCTATCTGGGGTAGAGCCCCATCTGCTTCTATTTGCTCTTTCTTTCTTTTTTTTTCCTAAGATTTTTTTATGTGGACCATTTTTAAAGTCTTGAATTTGTTACAATACTGCTTCTGTTTGCTTTGGTTTTTTGGCCGAGAGGCCTGCGGGATCTTAGCTGCCTGACCAGGGATCGATTGAATCCTCCCCCTCTGCCTCAGAAGGCGAAGTCCTGACCTTTGGGCCACCATTGCATCCTGTGCTCCTTCTATGGACAATAATTTTATACAAATGTGATCTCCTATACAGGTTCAAAGAAGGGACCCCAAATGGGTGTTAGAATATATTTGTTCTGCATGCACTGCTTCTCAATGGGGTTGCACTTGACATTTTAGACATGATGTTTTTTCATTTGGAGAAAGGATCATACACATTGTGGGATATTTATCATAACAAGCGTCTGCTCATTAAATGCCTGTAGTGCCCATCTGTTATTTTGACAAACAAAAATGTATCCTCCTATTTCCACTGCCATCTGGGAAGGTGGTCATGTGTTTGGTTGAGAAATACCTTCTTACTCGCCTCTGATGCTGTGCCCTGCACACCCCAGTATGTGGTTAAATGGCTCATATTCAGCGACATGCTGGTAAGCTAGCTCTCAAAAAAAAAAAAAAAGCCCTAAGTTGTATCCTTTGCCAATTTCTGTGCTGTAAATATTCCAAACACAGCAATTTTCATGTTATCTGAGGTTTAACCACTGGCTTGTAAAATTTCTGAGTATTTAATAATTGGCTCTTGAAAGGTGGTAGGGCTAGCTCCAGCACATCCCTGGGCACAGAAGTTCAGAGCTGGAAGCTGGATCCTCCAGCACCCCTTATTTTATGAAAGAAAGAACGCGGTAGAAGGTTTACAGTCAAGTGTGTATATTTTGCCGTGATCAGCCAGTCTTTGACCACACAATGCCCTGGTCAATTCCCCGGGGCGGCGGGGCGGCGGGGCGGCGGGGCCGGCGCGGGCGGGGGCGGGTAAAGTGTTATGCGCTTTGCCACTAAATGATTATGGGAGATGGAAAGTGTCTCTGTTCATAGATTTAGCTATACATTCATTTCTAGCACTTGGCCTTTGTCCTTGTGAGGATTCTCATAATATCTGCACGTTATTTAGGTTAAACACAGAAGCTTGCATTTATCTGATGCTTCCCATGATGCAAAGGGGCATCCCAGGTGGCTCAGTGGTAAAAAAAAATCCACCTGTAGATGCAGGAGACGTGGGTTCAGTCCCTGGGTCGGGAAGATCCCCTGCGGGAGGAAATGGCAACCCGCTCCAGTACTCTTCCCAGGGGGCGCGCTCTCCCCCATCCTCGCGTCTGCAGTAGGTAAACCTAAGTCTCTGGCTGGAAAGAGAAGCAGCTCCTCTTGGCGAGCTGCATTCCCCTGCGATGCGGGACATCTTCTCTTGGTCAGGACAGAGGCAGCACTTCTCTCAAGGTCTAAGGGCTGCATCTGAGACAGCCTTTTGGAGCTTGGGGCTCCTCTGTGAAACTCTCTAAAGAGGGAGTGGAAGTCTTCTATTTTATGAGACTAGTTACTTGCTGTAACTGTCCTTGATTTCAACTAGATGTACCCAGCTATCTATGACTTTCTCTGCTCTCCCTGCCTCTCACACTCACTAAATCAATACTTTCATGACTATATACAAAATTTTCAAGTTTAGACCTTAGGTCATACAGTGATTTAGACAGAAGCCTAGACACCATCTGTAGGATGTTCCCTTGCCTGTTGCAGCCTGACAGTAATTTTATGGGATGATATGCAGCTATGGTGTCAGAGCCAGGACTAGAACTCAAGCATCCCAATTTCCAGGTGTCAATGAACTAGACTAATGTCATACAGCGAGTAAATAGCAGACCCTGGACTCAAACCTCAATTGGCTTACTCACTATATACAGCTTCTTTTTTTTTTAGAGAAAGGGAGGTAGTTCCTCCCAACTTTCTTTAATCTCTTAAGTAGTTCCAATAATTCTGTGGAAATATACTAGGCTTGATGTGACCTTGGAAAAACCATACATAGCGTTGACTATATGGACTTTGTTGGCAAAGTAACGGCTCTGCTTTTTAATACGCTGTCTAGGTTTGTCATAGCTTTCCTTCCAAGGAGGAGGAGTCTTTTAATTTCATGGCTGTAGTCACTGGACACCATGATTTTGGAGACCAAGAAATAAAATCTATCCTTATTTTAATGTTGCACAAACTGACACCCTGAGAGACCCTGAGAGATTCAATAATGTGGAGAGGTGCCTCAGGCAGAGCTTGTCTGCAAAGTTGGGGGACTTTCTCTTCTGGACCACTGGTCAGGGGTACTATTAATATGTTCTAAACTCAGCCAGGAACCATCAATACCATCATAAACATTAATTAGAGCCACAGTAGAATATCAGGAAGTGGGTACTGGGAAATCTGTTCCCATCTCCAGTGAGGAGCTCCCCAAGCCACTGGTTCCATGGAAGTGGTATTATTCAAGGTGGGATGGTGCTGGGAGAGAGAGTGGCAGGGGGCAAGGGTTCCCAAACTTCAGCAGGATCACAGCTGCCTGGGTGCTTATTCAAACACGATTCCTGGGCTGTCCATGCAGGGATTCAGCTTCAGAAGGACGATGGAGGGACTGTGCATCTATATGTTTCATTAGCATTTGCAACATGAATATAAAGGGAAGGTGAGAAATGAAACAAGAATGAAGGGATTGAGGGTCAAGCATTGAAAAGGCACGCTTTGCTCGGCTTTGTGTTCTGAATTTAATGATTGTTGTTGCAGGGTGCTATGGACAGGCCAGGTTAGAAATATCTCTTTTGGAGCCCTTCTTGAACTGGAGGCTGAAAAATCCAAGACTGTTTTTAAATATAACATAGAGGAAAGGAAAGTAGCCTAAATACAGATATTGATTTAGATCAGAGGTGGGCAGAACACAGCCAACGTGAGATGGGTCTGGGACCTGGGACCCTTCGCTGCAAAGCTTGCACCTGGACACACCTCTCCTTCAGCTACAGGGTACGAAGCAACAACACGGAAGTAAACATAACTGTGCGGGTGCGGCTAGAGAAGCCCTGCACCGAGAGGTGCAGAGAAAACTCCTGCCGTTTCTGAAGAGCCGGGAGCAAAAAACTGCGTGTTGGGAATGAGAGCAGGGACTCACATGTTCCACACGCTCAGTGTCACACAGGGATGGGCAAGGTACCCGAGCCACCCTCCAGCCTGACCCCTGGGCCCCCCTACTCCTACCCCATGGCAGGAACAAGGTCCTCCCCCCACTTCCAGGAGCAAGCAAGGGAGCCTGATACTTGATTTCACGCCCGCCGGCAGCTGGCCCAGGAGCCCCAGAAAACCTTGACTGAATTTCTTGTCTGGCTTCTAGTCAGTTTGTTGATCAGGGAAGGCAAAGAATCATGGTCGGAATCAAAGGACAAAATCCAGCCCACTGCCTTGTCCTGTAAATTAAATATTATAAGAGCACAGTCTTACGCATTCATTCACCTACAGTCTAGGGTGCTTCTGTGGGGCTTCCCAGGTGGCTCAGTGGTGAAGAATCTGCCTGCCAATGCAGGAGATGCAGGAGATGCAGGAGACGAGGGTTTGATTCCTGTGTCAGGAGCATCCCCTGGAGAAGGGGGTGGCAACCCACTCCAGGATTCTTGCTTGGGAAATCCCATGGATGGAGGAACCTGGCGGGCTACAGTCCGTGGGGTCGGACATGATTGAGCGCGCACGCTGCGTGCTACAGGTTAGCATAGAGAGTTGCCACAAGAGACCGTGTGGCTCACAAAGCTTAAATATTTAGGGTTTGATTCTTTCCAAAAAAAAGTGCATCAACTCCTTTTACAAAATATATATATATTTAAAGGTGATTTACAATATTGCATTAGTTTCAGACATACAGCTTCAGATTCTTTTCTGTTACAGGTTATTACAAGATATTGAATATAGTTCCTTGTGCTATACAGTAAGACCTTGTTGTCTATCTACTTTATATGTAGTAGTGTGTATCTGTTAACCTCCTACTAATTTGTCAGTCCCCTGCCTCTTTCCTCTTCGGTACATAAGCTTTTTTCTATGTCTGTGAGTCTGTTTCTGTTTTGTAAATGAGTAAGTGATACCATAGAATATTTGTCTTCATTTGCCTTCACTTAGTATGATAACCTTTAGATCCATCCATAGGGCTTCCCAGGTGGCTCAGTGGTAAAGAATCTGCCTGCCAATGAAGGAGACACAGGAGATATGGGTTTAATCCCTGGGTTGGGAAGATCCTCTGAAGGAAAAAATGGCAACCCACTCCAGTATTCTTGCCTGGAGAATCTCCTGGACAGAAGAGCCTGGCGGGCTACAGTCCATGGAGTCGCACAGAGTCAGACACGGCTGAGTGACTGGAACATGCAGATCCATCCATGTTGCTGCAATGGCGTTGTTTCATTCTTCATATGGCTGAGTAATATTCCGTTGTACACATGGACCGCATCTTCTTTATTCCTGCACCTGTAGATGGATGCTTAGGCCGCTTCCATGTCTCGGCTGTTGTAAACGCTGCTGCTGTGAACCCTGAGGGGCTTGTACCTTTTCGACTTAGAGGTTTCGCCTTTTCCAGATATGTGCCCAGGAATGGGATCACAGGATCATATGTTTTTAAAAGAATCTCTAGACTGTTTTCTATAGTGGCTGCACCAGTTTACATTCCCACCAAAGGTCTAGAAGGTCATCCCCCTGTTTTTTAGAGAATGCGTTTAGAATATAGGTCCTAAGTAAGCTATTAACGTATTCTTAGGGCTTGGGTCTGGAGAAGGAAATGGCACCCCACTCCAGTACCGTTGCCTGGAGAATCCCATGGACAGAGGAGCCTGATGGGCTGCAGTCTACAGGGTCTCGAAGAGTCAGACACGACTGAGTGACTTCACTTTCTCTTTTCACTTTCATGCATTGGAGAAGGAAATAGCAACCTACTCCCGTGTTCTTGCCTGGAGAATCCCAGGGACAGCGGAGCCTGGTGGGCTGCCATCTATGGGGTCGCACAGAGTCGGACACGACTGAAGAGACTTAGCAGCAGCAGCAGCAGCAGGGTTTGGGTCAGGAAGATCCCCTGGAGAAGGCAATGGCAACACACTCCAGTATTCTTGCCTGGAGAACTCCACGGACCAAGGGGTCTGGCAGGCTGCAGTGCATGGGGTTGCAAAGAGTCAGACACCACTGAGTGACCAATACACACACAGGGCTTGACTATGTGCAGAAACATACTTGGATCTCACTGTTGCCCCAGCCCACATGCCAGAGTAACCTGTGTGGACAAAGCCAGATAACCATACATATGGCAGAGGCAGAGTCTCTGAAGAATATCTTATCCCATTATTGCATTGCAATTGCATTGATTTTTGAAGGGATTTAAATGCATCGCACTCTCCTTTTTCTAAAAAGGTCAGAAATTTAAACAAATTTCAACCTTTTGGTTTGTGTTTTTCAACCTTCTGCTTTTCTGAAGATCAGCTACTTTGTTGAGAACAAGGAAAAACGGAGAAAAGGGAGACGGTCTCAGTGTTCTTTGTGTCCACCCTAGTTTTATAGCCTCTGTCTTGCTGAAAGCCATGAATCTGACCTCTTTTTCCCGAGGCCACTGACAGACTATTCAAATTCTTGCTTAGAGATTGAGAGAAGCTTTCATGGTTCAGCTGCTGACTCATCCAAAATCCTAAAGCATGCCTGCTGAGCCCTGGCTCTGGAGATGCAGAGATGTATAAAATGCATTCTCTGCTCACAGCCTACAAGCCGCGAGAGACACAGAGCAATTACCCGGAAGACAGCCTCAGATGTGCTGAAATAAAGCAACTATGGCAGCCCAGGGAAGGTCCAACCAACACTGCTTGACAAAACAGAAAAGAACATATGCTTTGTATCTTAAGTGATGCTTGTCTTTACAACACGCAGATTTGGATGTCAAGATGTCCATTCATTAAAAAAAAAAAAAAGCATTACCCTCGAATCTGAAACTAATCAGCATCAAATAGAAGAATCATGTTTAACTTCATCATCTTCCACCGATCTTTGCCTAGTTGCTGTATCAGGTGAAGCCAGTTGAGATTGGGTTCAGGGCACAATGTGGAGCCCCTGGGTGCTCAGGAGAAGACTGGGGTTCAGACAGTACAGGGGACCCTGGATGCCTGGCGTCTGGGCTGACGTATGAGTGAGGTCTCTCCAGGAAGGGTACCTTCAGTGTCCTTAGAAGTGGGTCTAGGCTATTGAGCTGGCACCTCTTTCCAGGCAGACTTGTTTTAATGGGTAAGGAGTAAAGCAAGCTCTAAAGCAAGGCATCTCCAATGTCCCTGCAAATTAGGATTATCAGCTGAGTTTTCCTTTTTTGGCCCTGCACCATGCAGCTTCGAGATCTTAGATCCCCAAGCAGGGAACAAACCCAGGCCCTTGCGTTGGGAGGTGGAGTCTTAACCACCTGTCCACCAGAGGAGGGCCTCTGCTGAGCTGTTTAGACTTCTGCTGCCCAGGGCCCTCTCCAGAGTGACCACATCATAATAGCTGAGGGGAGACCCCAAGGGAATAGTTTTAAACTCCTCAGAGGAGCCCAGAGTACAGCCACGTTTTGAAATCAGTGGATTTCAATCACCCGAAGGGCTTGTTAAACTTAGTCTGCTGAGTTCTCCACCCCAGGGTCTGATTCAGTGGGTCTGGGCAGCTGGAGAATTTGCATTTCTAAAGCATTCCCAGGTGATGCTGACCTGGGATGGTGGGGTCAGCACATTGTGAACCCCTGCTGTAAAGGAGAGCAATAAAGGGGGCGGTCGTTTGAGAAGCAGAGTTCCTGCCTTTTGAGGAGTGAGGCGCAGAGACCAGGCTGGAGACACATGTGCAATGTGCCCGTGAGAGACACGTCCCTGGGACGGTAGGCACCCACCTTCTAAACGTCCTCGGCTAACGAGGAAAAGTTCTTTACGGGGTGTATTTTTCTCTTTCTTTCTTTCAACCTCTTTCTGTTTCAAACTGTATTTCTCTTTCAAACTCTTGTTCTCTTTCAAACTCGCTCTTTCAAACTTTCTTTCTCTTTCAGACTCCTTTCTGTTTCAGACTCCTCTCTCTTTCTCTTTCTCAGACTCTCTTTCTCAAGCTCTAAAACGCTTTAAATCTCTCTCTCTCCCTCTCTCTTCCTTTCTCTTTCTAGATAAGAACTTTGTTAAAATACTAAAGAGCATTTAAAGGAATCTGGCACACTCAAAATGGCTTTAATTTTACAGAAAACTTGAAATTTGAAAAATAAAGTAGCTTTTTGCAAAAAAGCAATCTTGAATGATAGATATTTCTGATGGAACAGCTTTGTCGCTCTACAGGAAAAACTTGCAGTTATGTAGCCTGAAGAAATATGTCGTAAGAAACAATAGTTGAAAAGTAATACACACAGAATATGAATAATTCAATATATTTGACCTCTTTGTCTTGATGTCAGCAAAGAGTAGCACACCTAGACAATTACCTGCATTATTTATGAAACAGTCTCTTACTGCCCGAAACTAATTTCTTCAGCCCACCTACTTTAAAATGGATGCTCATTATTTTTTATTTTAAATTCCTTTTAGAAGCCGTATTCTCAATTGAGTGAATAATCTCCTGGATATACTGCTTTCTTCTTTATTTAAATATTCTCTCAGAAAATTATTTCATCTTTTCACGTGACTTTGCCCACTTTGAGAACTCAAGAATATTTTAAAACTCCTTGCTGTAGAGGTCATGCTTTTATGGCAAAGGGCTCTTACAGGATGCAGAATCTGTAGGAGGTAACCTGTTTCAAGAAGGAGGAAGCAAGAGGGGGCAGAAAAAGCACCTGCTTTGGAGCTGACCAGCTCTGCAGCTGTGGCCTGTTAACAAGCCAGTTTCCCAACGTGAGAGTTACCGTGTCTCCAACAAGGTTGCTGTGGGTGTTCAATGGGGAAATACAGAAGTGTCTGCTAGCAAATGCTTTTTCAGTTCATACATGCCCGTTCCTCCATTCCTTGCAGGGTCTATTTCATTTGGCAAATGTTTACTTAGATCCTTCCCTGTGGCATGTTTCAGGAATATAGAGATGGATACATGTTCCTTCTTTAGGAGGACTTCATAGTCTAAAATGAAAGTGTTAGTCACTCAGTTGGGTCTGACTCTTTGCAACTGCATGGACTGTAGCCCTCCAGGCTCCTCTTTCCGTGGGATTCTCCAGGCCAGAATAGTGGCATGGGTTGCCCTTCCCGTCTCCAGGGGATCTTCCCAACCCAGGATTAAGCTGGGTTCTCCTGCATCGCAGGCAGACTCGACCGTCTGAGCCACCAGGGAAGCCCTTCATAGACTAAGGAGATGGACAAGCGGACACTTGCAGGACGATGTGCCGGTGCCGCATTGGAGGGCGTCTGCGGGGTCCACGTGCTCTCTTGGGGGCCTCCCTCCAGGCCGGAGGCGCAGGTAATGGGGCCCTCCTGGGGTACTTCGCTCTTCTCAGGAGTCACAGCTTGGTGCTGTCTGATATCTGACAATTGTTCCTGTTTTTGTCTAATTTTTCACTTGTAGTGTGGGGTAATCCTGGACTGTCTTCCTCATGGCCAATGTGGATGTCCAGAAAAGGCATTGTATAATAAATTCTGAAAATTCCTTGAACTATGCACATTTCTTCTCTGTAATATTCTCCAAAATATACAAATTTGGGGGATTTTAGAAATAACTGCCAAGAGTATATAAGGCTTGCATAGGTTACTCCATCTGCTCAAAGTGCCTAAGGGATTTACTTTCAGTCAGTTCTAGTTTCCTGGACTTAGAATGCAGGATTCACAGCCTCATTCTTAGGGCCCAGGTGTTACAAATTTAATCCTATACCATCTCTTTGTAGAACATTACACTCTTGTAATTATTTAATTAAACATCCCCTCAATACTATTTTCCTGATAGACTTTAATCTTCATAAAGTCAAGCACCTACATCATTTTAAATGGTGCCTGCACTATGCCAAAGCCTTTGTGTGGATCACAACAAACTGGAAAATTCTTCAAGAGATGGGAATACCAGACCAACTGACCTGCCTCTTGAGAAATCTGTATGCAGGTCAGGAAGCAACAGTTAGAACTGGACATGGAACAACAGACTGGTTCCAGTTTGGGAAAGGAGTACGTCAAGGCTGTATATTGTCACCCTGCTTATTTAACTTTTATGCAGAGTACATCTTGAGAAACGCTGGACTGGAAGAAGCACAAGCTGGAATCAAGATTTCCAGGAGAAATATCAATAACCTCAGACATGCAGATGGCACCACCCTTATGGCAGAAGGGGAAGAAGAACTAAAGAGCCTCTTGAGGAGAGTGAAAAAGTTGGCTTAAAACTCAATATTCAGAAAACGAAGATCATGGCATCTGGTCCCATCACTTATGGCAAATAGATGGGGAAACAGTGGAAACAGTGTCAGACTTTATTTTTTTGGGCTCCAAAATCACAGCAGATGGTGACTGCAGCCATGAAATTAAAAGATGCTTGCTTCTTGGAAGAAAAGTTATGACCAACCTAGACAGGATATTAAAAAGCAGAGATATTACTTTGCCAACAAAGGTCCATCTAGTCAAAGCTATGGTTTTTCCAGTAGTCATGTATGGATATGAGAGTTGGACTACCAAGAAAGCTGAGCACTGAAGAATTGATGCTTTGGGTGTCAGAGAACAGTCTTGAGAGTCCCTTGAACTGCAAGGAGATCCAACCAGTCCATCCTAAAGGAAATCAGTCCTGGGTGTTCATTGGAAGGACAGATGCTGAAGCTGAAACTCCAATACTTTGACCATCTGATGTGAAGAATTGACTCATTTGAAACGACCCTGAGGCTGGGAAAGATCGAAGGTGGGAGGAGAAGGGGATGACAGAGGATGAGATGGTTGGATGGTATCACTGACTCAATGGACATGAGTTTGAGCATCCTCCTGGAGTTGTTGATGGATACTGAGGCCTGGTGTGCTGCAGTCCATGGGGTTGCAAAGAGCTGGACACGACTGAGCGACTGAACTGAACTGCCACTCTTAACTTACTTTTTTCATACAATGAATGCTGAGAAGAGAAGCTTAAAAATGCTTTTCCTAACTTTAAGGGACTCTACAACACTCGTACACTGAAAAATTTGTTGTAATATTAGTGAAGCCAGAGTCAGTGGTGGAAAAACTTCAAAGGATTCAGCAATCATTTATTGAGGACTTAGTGTGTTAGTCACTTAGTCGCGTTCAACTCTTTGTGACCCCGTGGACTGGAGCCTGCTGGGCTCCTCTGTCCATGGGATTCTCCAGGCAAGAATAGTGGAGTGGGTAGCCATTCCCTTCTCCAGGGGATCTTCCTGACCCAGGGATTGAACCCAGGTCTCCTGTATTGCAGATGGATTCTTTACTGTTTGAGCCACCAGGGAAGCCAAAAAAGTGAAAGTGTTAGTCGCTCAGTCATGTCCAGCTGTTTGTGACCACTCAACTATGTCTCCATGTTATTCTCTGCCCTTGATGTATTGAGTGTCAATAACAAAAGGAGAGCAATAGCCGCAAAGATCAGCCGGGGCAGAGTGTGTGTGCAAAAATAGTGGACATAATTTACATGACACATCTGAGTAAAACCCATATTTTAGATGCTGGAAAGTGGTAACTGACAGTGATAAGCAATAGAGGAGAAAAAGATAAAGGCACGGGGGATGGGAAGGAGTGGGGGTGGTGGGCAGGTTACGATTTAAATCAGGTGGTCAGAGAAAGTAGGTCTTCTTGAGAGAGAGAGCTCAAAAGCATAAAAAATTTGAGGGAGGTGAAGGAATTAACCAGGCCAATATAAGAGCAGAGTGTTCCAGACAGAAGGATCAAGCCGGGCTTGTCGAATGTGTCTGGAGTGTTCTAGGAAGAGCTGAGAGGCCAGTGTGGCTGGAGAGGGAATACGAGAAAGTGGAAAGAAATGAAATCGGGTCAGGGAACAAGGCAGAGATCACACAGACAGAGCCTTGTAGACTGAAAAAATAAACTAACTTCCTCTGAGATAGTTTTCAACATTAAGTAAAGAAACACTGTCCTCTAATTGTAATTTTCTGAATCAAATGATTATAGTTTCATTATTATAAGTCAATAGACCTCAGAATTATTAAAATAGATCTTTGAATAATACAGGGAAGATCACTGACCTTAGTAAATCGATATACTCAGAAACCTAACTTTATGAGGACAAATTTCATAATAAACATGGATTTAAAATAAGCCTTGTGAAAACTGTCAAATACTTAATTTTTTCCTAATTAAAGGCTAACCTAGTGTTTGTAGCATCAAAAGCATGTGATGTGTATCACCAGCTTCTCTCCTTAAAAATTAAGTAATATTTAACATACATTTTATTTTATTCTTTAAAAACTGGAGTATAGTTGCCTTAAAATGCTGTGTTTCTGCTGCTTTTGTTGTTGCTTGGTCGCTCAGTCGTGTCTGACTCGGTGCGACCCATGGACTGCAGCACGCCAGCCCTCCCTGTCCATCACCAACTCCTGGAGCTTAATCAAACTCATGTCCATCTCCAGCCATCATATCCTCTGTCGACCCCTCCTCCTCCCACCTTCAATCTTTCCCAGCATCAGGGTCTTTTCCAATGAGTCAGTTCTTCACATCAGGTGGTCAAAGTATTGGAGCTTCAGCATCAGTCCTTCCAATGGATATTCAGGACTGATTTCCTTTAGGATTGATGGATTTGATCTCCTTGCAGTCCAGGGGACTCTCAAGAGTCTTTTCCAGCACCACAGCTCAAAAGCATCAGTTTTTTAGTGCTCAGTTTTCTTTATGGTTCACTCTCACATCCATACTTGACTACTGGAAAAACCATAGCTTTGACTATACAGACCTTTGGCAAAGTAATATCTCTGCTTTTTGTTGTTGTTGGAGAAGACTTTTTTTTAATGTTTACTTAATTAAAAAATTTTTTAATTGGAGGCTAATTACTTTACAATATTGTGGTGGTTTTTGCCATACATTCACGTGAATCAGCCATGGTGTACATGTGTTCCCCATCCTGACCCTCCCTGCTGTCTAGGTTTGTCATAGCTTTTCTTCCAAGGAGCAAGCGTTTCTGCTGTACAACAATGTGAATCAGCTCCATGTACACATATCCCCTTGAGCTTCCCTCTCCCTGCTCCCCCATCCCACTCCTCAAGGTCATTACAGAGCACTGAGCTGAGTTCCCTGTCTATACCAGCAGGTTCCCACTGGTTAGTTATTTTACACATGGTAGTGTATCTAAGTTTTAAATTATTATTTTATAATGGCTGAATTAAAGATTTTAGGGCTTAGAGTAACTTTTAAAAATATTCTCTGATATAAAATCAAATATCAAGAAGGATACAGAAAAAAGAAAGCAAAAGAAATTCCAAGGAGGTAAAAAAAAAAACCCAGAAATCATCACACTCAACATAAATAAGACTACTTTCAAAATGAAAATACATAGAATAGGCAACCTCCCTGTTTTTAAAAAGACAAATATTCGAGCTTCCAGCAATGTGATAATCTGAGCTTATGTGAGTGGGTTATCTTAAAAATACTTACATAGATGAGTTCAAAAGACCATGATCACAAGTACTGAAAACAAAAATGGAAATAAAAATGATCATAGTAAAGAGGAATTATGCAAGCCCACAGTAGTTGGGGACTGGGTTTCTGATGGTCAGATACTGACACAGGCGCACGTGAATTCAGTTAGGACCGAATGTCCTGAGTTAATTCTGAGCCACAACCCACTGCCCTGGTTTAAGGAACTGGCAACATTCCACGCACTGTTCCTGAGCGAAGCCGGGAAGCGGCTCCTTGTCCAGAGTTTGGGACGGAGGAAAAGTCATCCATGAGGATTCTGGTTTCCTCTCAGATGTAAACATGAAACTTTTCTCATAACCCTAGGTACAGGAGACTAGGAGACTCATAGTATAAATCAGTCAACAGCTGAAGACAAACATGAATAAAAACCAATGAATTATAAACCAATAAATCAATAAATAAAGGCAGAAAACAATGACATAGACATGATTGTTGACTCCCTAAGAATTGGAAATATTGGAACAATTTGAAATTGACCAAAAATAGACTTCAGATAATAAACAGATTTCAAGTGAAACAAAAGGTGATGAAAAAAGAACATGAGAAATTAGAAAATGAAGTCCTAGAAATGAATACTTCAACCACAGAAATCAAACAGATACTTGATAGATGAGCTAACAGCCATCAGATACAGATAAAGGCAGTTTAGTGTTGAGGCTGTATTGGAAGAAACAGTCCAAACAGCATCAGGAGAGACAGTGATGGAGTGTGTGAGCAAGTATGGGATGCAGAGGGTAGAATGTTTATGGCTGGTGGGGATCGACTTTGCGGCCAGCCTAGGGGAGCATCAGCTGTATTTGTTTCCTTGGGCTGTTAAAAGAACCACTATTTCCTAGGTCTGTTTGTTCATCATTGCATCACCATCACACTGTCACTTTGTAATAAATCTTGCTATCTGGTCTGTAGAAACTCCAACTTTGTTCTTTAAATTTGGCCAGGTTCTTTGCCTCTCCATGCAAATTTAAAATCAGCTTACCTATTTTAACAACATATCTGCTGGATAACCAGAATTACATTTACTATATAAATAGATTTGGGAGAATTGACATCTTTATAATTTGAGTCTTCCCTTTCCTCTATTATTTAATCATTCTCTGATATCTTTTAGCAATGTTTTTAAGTTTTCTCTGTATCAATAGCTTGAAGTGAAGCGAAGAGAAGTCGCTCAGTTGCGTCCGACTCTTTGCGACCCCATGGACTGTAGCCCACCAGGCTCCTTGGTCCGTGGGATTTTCCAGGCCTGAATACTATAGTGGGTTGCCACTTCCTTCTCCAGGGGATCTTCCCAGCCCAGGGATTGAACTCAGGTCTCCTGCATTGTAGGTAGACACTTTACCGTCCAAGCTACCAAGGAAGCCCTTATTCCTATGTATTTGATATTTTTTAGAGAATTGTATATGGTATTGATTTTAATTTTATTCTCCAATAGCTTTTCAATTCTTAATGTGAGTACATACACCATATTGAGTTTATAACCAGCGACTTTGGTAAATTCTCTTTTTAATTTTGATAATTTGGGTTCCTAGGTGTGCAATCATGCCATCTGTGAACAACAGGATTACTTTTTTCTCTTTCTATTATATTATTTACGTATTTATTTTTTGCCTATTGGTTAGGATCTTCTCTGTAATATAATTAGAAGTGGTTGTGGTGAAAATCCAGGTATTTTTTTCTCATCTCAGGAAGAAAACTTTCAATAATTTTCTACTACCTGTGGTATTAGCAATAGTCTTTTTTTTATAAATAACTTTTATTAGAAGGATAATCCCTTCTAGATTTCATTTGCTGAGAATGATTTTTTTAATCATGAAATGCATTTTCTGCATACAATATCTCTTATTTATTCTACAGTTTGGTAGAAATAAAGCTATTAAGGACAATATTGGGGCAATTGAGGAAATTTGAATATGGGCTGTATATTAGAACACAGATTTCTTCATTTTGGTAATAGAATTATGTTAATGTATAAGAATAGCCTTTAGGGGGATATATGCTAAAGTTTCTATTTCTAAAACTTACTTTTAAATTCTGCAAAAAATAGTATCTATCTCTCTACTAAGAACATAAAACTATACACATTTGTACCTATCTATATACAAATATGGTAAAATGCTAACAGTTGGTGAATTCAGGTAAAGGGTATATGGGATATTCTTTTATTTTATTATAGGTTTTGAATTTTTCAAATAAAATTTTAGGACAAATGAGGATTCAACTATTATAATAAATTTGATATTGAAATTTTACCTTTCTCAAAGGCTGTCCTTTTCCATTTCAATGTAATATTTAGAAAACCATTTATATATTAAGTGTCAAAACTGAATTCAAATAGACATCATTCTCTTTCCGTATGAAATGAACTGTAAAAACTGATCTCAAATGGTTAAATAAAATGAATCAATTTTGGATTAACGTTTAGATGAATACTTATTCAAAAATTAAATAATTTGAAATTCATGTTATATTTAGATATGAAAATCATGTAAAATTATACAAATTCTGGACAAACCAGAAAATCAGAGAAAATTCACAATTTAAATGTTTCACTTTATTGTTAAGAAAGAAAAAATAATGAACTAAAGAAAATGTTCCAGGAAAGTAACCGCAAAATAGCCTGTTTGCTTTTGCTATTTTCATTGCTGCTTTCCTAGTTATTTCCATGCTGCAATTTCTTCAGTATTTCCTTTAAGAATGAGCACCTTGTGTTTCAAATTTCTGCTTTACAAACAATGCAGAGCAAGAATACTGGTTAAAAATTAGTTAGAAACAAAAGGCCAAAGTAGAGATAAAAGTGTCCTGACACTGTATGTGAAGTTTGGTGTTGAAAGATATATATACATATAGCAGCACCCGCCCTTTGGCACACCCAAACTCTCAATAACGGGAAAGAAAAGAAGCATGATGAAGATCATCATGTTCGATCAAATGTTTAATAAAACGGTCCTGATGATTAGTTTTTCATCCGATTGTTTTCTGATAGGTTCAGGCAGAAGAAATAGTGGGCTACCAAAACAAAAACAGATTATTAAAAAAAAATTGTGGTATATATGGAACTATGTGTAATTTTGTTCTATATTTTCCAAGTCTTTTTTAAAATGTGTTATCATATTTTCATAATTATAAAAAATTAGAAAGACATTAACACACAAAACGAATGAGTCCTCAGGGAGGAGACACCGACCAACCCAAACTGCATTAACTGTATTCTTGATTAGAAAGTGAGCTGGGGCATGGGGTCAGGGGAGCACATGTCAAGCCACAGTGCTCTGCATTCCTGCCAGAGGAGAGCCTCTCATGCAGGGAATCAATGATAAGCCCTACAGTGTGTGTTTACACAGAGTGCTGTGAAATGCAGACAGCAAATGTTCAAGGAGGGGCCTTGAGTTAGAATGAATTTGCAAATGAAAATGCACAAGCCGTAGCGACTAGGAAAAGAGGACGGTCTGAGGGGAAAGCAACCTAAAGAAAGAAGAAAGATCGGATGTGTCTTCATATTTTATGTGAACTTCTAAGAGGGGCTGTAATTGTCATTTTGAGAGCTCTAATGAAGCATCACCGACCTGCACAAATTGCGTATATTGAAATAATACAGTTTGGTTTGGTTTCTAACATTCGTATACCCTTGAAACCGTCACCACAATGCCTTCTTGCTCCTTTGTCATCTCTTGCTCCCCCCACGCCCCTCCAACTCTAGTCGATCACTAGTTACTTGCTTTTTCTCTGTAGATTAGTTTTCATTTTATAGAATTTCATACAAATGGAATCATACCCATTATCTGATTTTTTATTTGATATAAGACATGAGATTAAGCGAATGACCTTGCAACAGCAGTTCATTTCCTTTTAGTGCTGCGGAGTGTTCCATGCCCGGGATGTTTACCCGTTCAGCAGCTGATGGACGTTTGGGCTATTTCCAATTTTGGCGTGTTAGAAATAATACCGCTAGGAACACTGGGGAATATAATTACTTCTTCCTCTTCCTCCCCGGCCTTCCTCCTCCTCCTCCTCTCCCCTCTGCTCGCTCCCTCCTCTGTAAATACAGGGGTGCTGTGGAATGGCTGGGTCACATGGGAGGGACATACTTAACTTTTAAAGAAGCCATCAGACTGGACTCCAGTGGCTTCCCATGTTTGTATTCCGACCATCAGAGAAGGAGATTTCTGGTGACTCTACAGGGTCACCAACACTTGGTAGGCTCAGTGTAGTCATTCCAGGAGATGGGTAAGGATATCACACTATCGTTTTAACTTGTATTTCCACGAGTGTAGAAAAGCTGGTCCTATGCCTGCTTATCACCCTCCAGCAACAGGAGAGGACAGAACCCCTGAGAGCCACGACACAGGAGAATTCATGTCCCCTTGCAGACCTTAGTGATCATGAGAAGCTCAGGCGCAGGGAGAGGTCCTGGAAAAAGCCCCCACATGGTGTTGGTCCATCTGGGCCGTCAGGGGCTCTGTGCACCCCTGCTGCTCCACAGTGGGGCTGAGCGACCCATCAAGAGCTCCAGCTGAGTGCTTCCTACCAGCTTGAATGCCTTCCAGTACACGTCCCACATACACACATGCTCATGTCCTGCATTTCGCTGGACATGTCCGCCTTTCTTTGGATTTGGGTGAGTGAGTTGTCCCATCATCAGCTTTTTGATGAGGTTTTAACAGTTGTGATCTTGCCAAATTATCTTTTTTTTTTTTTTTTTTTAGGAAAAGGTACATTCTTTCCATCTTTTTACATCCTGATCAGAAGCCAGAAGGCAATTAATATCATCTGAATGAACTTGCATGTGAAATGAGGTGAGGATGGGAGATGTTTTAAAATGGTCAGTCAATTTGGTCACTCAGTCATGTCCAATTCTTTGCAGTATGCCAGGCCTCCCTGTCCATCACCAACTCCTGGAGCTTGCTCAAACTCATGTGCATCAAATCAGTGATGCCATCCAACCATATCATCCTCTGTCATCCCCTTCTCCTCCTGCCTTCAATCTTTCCCAGCATCAGGGTCTTTTCCAAGGAGGCAGTTCTTCGAATCAGGTGGCCAAAGTGTTGGAGTTTCAGCCTCAGCATCAGTCCTTCCAATGAACATTCAGGACTGATTTCCTTTAGAATTGATTGGTTTGATCTCCTTGCAGCCCAAGGGACTGTCAAGAGTCTTCTCCAACACCATAGTTCAAAAGCATCAAATCTTTGACACTCAGCTTTCTTTATAGTCCAACTCTCACATCCATATATGACTACTGGAAAAACCATAGCTTTGACTAGATGAACCTTTGTTGGCAAAGTAATGTCTCTGCTTTTTAATATGCTGTCTAGGTTTGTCATAGCTTTTCTTCCAAGGAGCAAGCGTCTTTTAATTTCATGGCTCCAGTCACCATTGGCAGTGATTTTTGGAGCCCCCTCAAATAAAGTCTGTTACTGTTTCCACTGTTTCCACATCTCTTTGCCATGAAGTGATGGGACCAGATGCCATGATCTTTGTTTTCTGAATGTTCAGCTTTAAGCCAACTTTTTCACTCTCCACTTTCACTTTCATCAAGAGGCTCTTTAGTCCCTCTTTGCTTTCTGCCATAAGGGTGGCATCATCTGCATATCTGAGGTTATTGATATTTCTCCTGGCAATTTTGATTCCAGCTTATGCTTCATCCAGTCCAGTATTTCTCATGATGTACTCTGCATATAAGTTAAATAAGCAGGGTGACAATATACAGCCTTGACATACTGCTTTCCCAATTTGGAACCAGTCTGTTGTTCCATGTCCAGTTCTAACTGTTGCTTCTTGACCTGCATATAGATTTCTCAGGAGGCAGGTGAGGTGGTCTGGTAGTCTCATTTCTTGAAGAATTTTCCACAGTTTGTTGTGATCCATACAGTCAAAGGCTTTGGTGTAGTCAATAAAGCAGAAATAGATGTTTCCCTGGAACTCTCTTGCTTTCTTGATAATCCAACGGATGTTGGCAATTTGATCTCTGGTTCCTTTTATTTCAATACAAATTTTACTTCCCAAAGTTACAAATATACTAGAAAAAAGCATCACTTAAGTGGGAGTCAAAATGCTTCAAACATCCAAACATTAGAATTTTTATAAAAGACCTCTTTTTCAAACAATAATCACTGATTTTATAAAATTCTATGGCAATAATCGAGGCAGGTATATTTCTCAGTGGCAGTATCTGGTGATGGCACAATCCACCCACATGAGAATGACTTTCAGTGATGTTAAACGAACGCAACTGATTAGTCTGATAAAGTGCTGCTTTCTTGCCAGTGATGTGAAGACTTAAAAACTATTACAATATTGCCTTGTAATTATGTGCACATGGTAATTTCCTTAATTATTTTCTTCTGTTTTTTATTGTAGTACAGTTGATTTACAATGTTTCAGGTATGCAGCAAAGTATGTATACACACACACACACACACACACAGTTTTTCAGATTCTTCGCCATTATGGGTTATTATAAGATATTGAATACAGTTCCCTGTGCTATACAGTAGGTCCTTGTTTATTTATTTTATGTGGTATGTATTGGTTAATCCCAAATTAACCAATTTATTTTAATAATTTATTATTAACCAACTAATTTATACCTCCACCACCCACTTTCCCTTTTGGTAAACATACGTTTATTTTCTGTTTGTGACTCTATTTTTGTTTTGTAAGTAAGTTCGTTTGTATAATTCTTTTTACATTGCTCACATAAATGATGGCATATGATACTTGTCTTTCTCCGTCTGCCTTTTCCCTTTGTGTGATAATCTCCAGGTCTATCCATGTTGCTGCAAGTGACATCATTTCATTCTGTTTAAAGGTGTATAATCCTCCTTCTTTACCCACTCATCTGCTGATGGACATTCAGGCTGCTTCCATGTCTTGGCTATTGTAAATGGTGCTGCTGTGAACACTGGGGGTCATGTGTCTTTTCAGATTCGAGTTTTCGTCTTCTGGATGTGTGCCCAGGAGTGGGGCTGCTGGATCACATGGTGACTTTACTTTCAGTTTTTAAGGACACCCCTCCGTTCCCCACAGGGCTGCACCAGTACACATTCCTGCCGATGGTGGGGATTCCTCCCCCTCCACACCCTCTCCAGCATTTGTTATTTGTAGAATTTTTAATGATGGTTGTTTTGACTGGTGTGAGGTGATTGATTATCTCATTGTAGTTTAGATTTGCATTTCTCTAATAATTAACAACGTTAAGCTTTTTTTCATGTGCCTGTTGGCCACCTATATGACTTCTCTGGAGAAATGTTTGTTTATGTCTTCTGCCTGTTTTTTGATTGGTTTCAATTTGGTTCAGAAAAGAAACCAACTGGTTTCTTTTTGATATTGACTGTATAAGCTGTTTGTATATTTTGGAAATCCCTTGCTGGTAGCATCTTTTGCAAATATTTTTCTCCCATTCTAAAGGTTGTCTTTTCATTTTGTTTATGGTTTCCTTTGCTATCCAAAATCTTATAAGTATGCTTAGGTTTTATTTTTGTTTCCATTACTCTAGGAGAGGATCCAAAAAATATTGCTGTGATTTGTGTCAAAAAGTGTTCTGCTTATTTCCCCCAGGAGTTTTACAGTATCTGGTCTTACATTAAATGGTCTTTAATCCACTTTGAGTTTATTTTTGTATATGATGTTAGACTGTATTCTAATTTCATTCTTTTACGTGTAGCTGTCCAGCTTCCTCAGCACCGTTTAGTGAAGGGACTGTCTCTGCCCCCTTGTATATTCTGGCCTCCTTTATTGTGGGTTAATTGAGCATAGGTGCAGGGGTCTTCTGGTTTTAAGAGACAAACTTTGCTGCTGCTAAGTCGCTTCAGTTGTGTCCGACTCTGTGCAACCCCATAGACTGCAGCCCACCAGGCTCCCCCGTCCCTGGGATTCTCCAGGCAAGAACACTGGAGTGGGTTGCCATTTCCTTCTCCAATGCGTGAAAGTGAAAAGTGAAAGTGAAGTCGCTCAGTCGTGTCTGACTCTTAGCGACCCCACGTACTGCAGCCTACCAGGCTCCTCTGCCCATGAGACTTTCCAGGCAACAGCACTGGAGTGGGGTGCCATTGCCTTCTCTGGAAACACATTCCAGTCTACTAATAAAATGCTCACCAAGTGTCCAGCAAAATTGACATGTCTGAACCAAAGCCATGACCCATGTTTCTTAAAGTGTGTCCCACAGGATGATACTTTCATCTGATGCTTGGTGACCTGAAACTAATGGAGCACCAGATATTTCTTCAGCAATGGTGAGTTTGCTGAGAACTGGAATTCAGATCTGCAACCAAGGCAAGCCCCACACAGGAAGGGAAGGAGACCCCATCGCTCTTTCCTAGAGAAGAAAACGAATTAGGAGAGCTGTGGGAAACAAAGAGTCCATGGCTTTTCATTGGCTAAATCCTCACCAGGAAAGAAGAGGAGTCTCCTTGTTCCCACTGGGCTTGGCCAATGCAGTCGGGTGTGAGGGCTTCCCCTCCTGGTTGCCCAACTCTGTTTAACTGAGATTTCTGTTCATTAATTTTTTTATGTGCTCATTTGGAAAATGGTTTCATGGCCTGAAAAGTGTGGGAGATTTTGCACAATACCATGGCTTCTGAAAGACTCACATTGTATATTTGCTAGTTAAATGAAGTAATCAGAAAAAAAAATAAAAGGCCAATTTATTTTAACCCACCCTGTCTCTAATTTATGACCACTTTTGGGTGGGGGTAATACTTTCAACATGTGTTCTAATAATGTTGCACAGAACTTATTTTAGTGAAACAATGCCTCAGACATTTGCTGGTTACACCAGTAACTTTCCACATATCTGTTTATCTCTACCATCTCTCTCATCATGTTCTTGATTTCTATCTCCCATCTATGTCTTCTACGCAAGCATTCAGGAAGGGTTTTTTTTGAACAGCATGAATTCAAACATATTTATTGAAGACAAAAAGTTGAATAAAGTGAAAGTTATTAATAAATATGCAAAGACTTAGAATGTGTGCACCTATATACTTGTTCTGCAAAGTTTATGCCACGTTGTACTTCAGATTCACAAGGATTTAATTGTCTAGCTTATTCAAGAAAGAGGAGATTTCATAAATGCAATGACAGTAAGAACTGAAAAAAATTTAGAGTTGGGTCTAAACTATCATTGCAATTATAGTTATAAAATAATGCAAAAATTAGAAAGTAACTATTACTTGTTAAATGATAATTTAAGAATCTCCAAATTATTTAAGTGGCGAGCAGGAAGTTGTGGAAAGGGAAGCGCTAGGGAAATAAAAATATGCTAACTTATAATTTTATAAGATGAAAGCTAATTTTTCTTGATATGATTTGGGAAAAAAGTAGAATTTCAAAATATAAAGATTCATAAAATAAGAAAATGGAATGACTATCTTCTAAACCAGTGTGTTAAAAAAAGATAAAATAATAGAGAAAAGGGGCTTCCCTAGTGGCTCAGTTGGTAAATATCTGCCTGCAATGCGGGAGACTTGGGTTTGATCCCTGGGTTGGGAAGATCCCCTGGAGAAGGGAAAGGCTACCCACTGCAGTATTCTGGCCTGGAGAATTCCATGGGGGTCGCATAGAGTCGGACACGACTGAGCGACTTTCACTTACTCACTCACTCACAGAGAAAAGACTGAAGTGAAGACACCCGGTGGTTATTTCTAGGACTGAGATTAGGTGACTTTTTGGCCTCCTTTAAAACTTGTTGCATTTTCATTATGTGTGTGTGCATGCTCAGTTCTGTCCAACTCTTTGAGTCCCCATGAACTGTAGCCTGTGAGGTTTCTCCGTCTACGGAATATTCCAGGCAAGAATACTAGAGTTGGTTGCCATTTCCTCCTCTAGGGGATCTTCCCCACCCAGGGATCAAACCTGCATCTCCTGCATTGGCAGATGGATTCTTTACTTCTGCATCACCTGGGAAGCCCATTTTCCTTATACTTGATACTAAATTTATATTACTTCAATGATTGCAAAAGAAGTCAATATGTGTGTATATGCTTAAGAATTAAAGTCAATGGATTTTGGCAATATATATCAAGTCTTAAAATTTTTCAAACTCTTTAAGCCAGTCATTCCACTGTAAAAACCTATTCTAATGATAACATCTGAAATATGGACAAAGAATACAGAAGAAAGGTCATTTTATCTTTTTAAAGGAACATATAAGTTATACCAAATGTTTCAAAAATTGACTATTGATATTTCACTATTTTATTGACTGAATTTATGGTGGAATTTTGAGGAACTTATACTTGAAAATGAAATTGTCTTTCTGAAATGTTTTTCTTCCACTTTTTATGACAGTGATACATGTCCATTGAGGAAAATTATAAAAATCATAAAATCGTAAAGATGTGTCAATGTAATTACAGCAAAGGACAGTAAAGAGTTCTGTTAGGCACTGGGATGTGCCAAGAGATATTTTTCAAATGAGTGAGTGACTACATCAGAGAATAGGTTCTGGCTGAATCACGGTTTCAGTGAACTCCTCATGGATTGGATTTATGATATTTCAATGAAAGTGAACATTTAGCATTTCTTCCAAAAGTTATCCTCTCATAAGCAGTTTCCACGAAACCACTGTGATATAAATAGGCCGCCTCATAAAGTGTATCAGTAACTGACGAATAAGGAAATGAATATTTTATAGTTCAGAGGATTTTATGTATAGTAGTTTTATAATAGAGTGAAGTTAAAATGGATAGCGGGGGGACTAGAGCACTTTGTTTTACTCCTCCGTTTTAAGAGCTTCTCTAGAGTGGCTGAACGGCTCTTAAAGCATCTCAAGGCATTTGTCATTTAGCATGCTGTGTAAATGAAGCTCGGCACGAGCAGTAATTGAAAAGCTTTATAGCGTCAGTGCTGGCTCCCGTAGGAGGCTGGACAGGCTTCCAGGTACCAGATGGAGGCCCAGGAAACAGGAGAAGCAGGAAGCAGCTGGATCTGCAACAATCAGGACAGTGGCAGGGGTTCTCAGGGAGAGGATTAACTCTGGGGATCCAGTTCAGGTAAGGGCACGGCAAGTCTTATCACACAGATGTTCCTATCTACAGAGAAACCTGTGGCTATTGCTTAAGGACAGGGTGGAGACAGGAGGGTGTCAATCAAAAATAAATTCCTTTTAGGAATTCAGTGAGAAATTTAGATGGGGAAAGAACAGGAACAGGCTTGATGGAAGCTATAAGAGGGAGTGTGTCAGTGATGAAATGTGTGCTGTGCTTAGTCGCTCAGTCGTGTCCGACTCTTTGTGACTCCCTGGACTGTGACCAGGCCCCTCTGTCCATGGGATTCTCCAGGCAAGAATACTGGAGTGGGTTGCCGTGCCCTCCTCCAGGGCATCTTCCCAACCCAGGGATCGAACCCAGGTCTCCCGCATTGCAGGCGGATTCTTTACTATCTGAGCCACCAGGGAAGCCCAGTAGTGAAATGAGAGGATGTAATATCTGAACTTTCCAGGTTGCCAGAGATGTCGGTGGGGTAACTTAATTTAAAAAAAAAAGAGAATTCTGAGATTGAGGTCTCAATGCTAGCTGGTCAGTTAAAGCATCATTGAACCTGAGACTTGCTACCAGTCATAGAAGGAGGCAGTGGGGTTTTCGGCTGTGAGATGAGGCATGAAGCCTGGGCATGAAAAAAGAATGCATTTATCCTGACTTCTAACAGCACGACACACATGGATGACCTGGAAGGTTTGTTAAAACACAGATTATTGGGCTTTGCCCGAAGTTTCTGGTTTTAAAGTAGAGTAGAGACTGGGAATTTGCATTTCAAACAAATTCTCAGGTTATATTGATAATGTCTGTCTGAGACCCACAACTTAACACCAGCTACGAAGTGGATGCCATATTCTGCAGGAGACTGAGAGGAAAAGGCAAGGATATCAATCGTGAAGTAGACAGAAAGAGAGTGAAATGCAAACACGCTGAGCCCCAGGAGGACACTGGATTGTCACTGGCATGTCCTGGGAAAAATGGTGCAGATTTCCAAAGACTTTATGTAGACGCTCTTCATGAAAGCGGAGCGTTAAGTCCCCCATGCTTCAGTGCAGGATGTGCATAGCGACTTCCTTCCAAAGGGCACAGTATGGAAAGAGACTGTCTTAGTCTGTTTGGACTTCGGTAATAGAGCTGTGATAGAGCACCATACACTCGGTGGTGAATAAACAACAGACATTTATTTCTCGGAGTCCTGGAGAATGGGAAATCCAAGCAAGATCGTGGGCCAACAGGTTTGGTGTCTGGAGAGGGCTTTCTGGCTGTCTTTTCCCTGTAATCTGTGAAAACATATGTGTGTATATATGTGTTTATATGTGTGTGTGTGTGAGCATTTGTTATATATATAATGCAAATGTATAATATATGTTTATATGTTTTATATATGTGTGTGAGCATTTATTATATATATAATACAAATGTATAATATATGTTTATATATGTTTTATATTATATGTGTGTGAGCATTTATTATATATATAGTGCAAATGTATAATATATGTTTATATATGTTTTACATATTATGTGTGTGAGCATTTATTGTATAATATATGTTTATACATGTTTTATATATTATATATATATATGTGTGTGTATATATATATCTCAGTTGAGTTGAGTTGAGAGGCCAGGAGGAGGCATTTTCACACCCAGTGAGGACAGCGGAACGGCAGCGCCAAGGTGACGAGAGAGCCCTCTTCCTGCCTGGAAAGGACTCGGCGGGTGAAAAGCCATGGACTCTGCTTTCTACAGTCCTCCCAGCTTCCTTTTCCTCCCTGTAAAAGCGGCCTCCTTCCCTGTGTGGTCACATGTGCACACACGTGGTTGCAGACCCGGACTAACAATCCTCTACTGATCCTGTATAGACACGTCCTTGTTAGAAAAGTATCTGCAGTCTGTTTGCTTCAGGTCGGTAGGTCTTAAGGTGGAACTGGGGAGGGATCTCTCCAAGGTTTCTTTTGTAAGGACGCTAATCCCATTCATGGAAGGGCCTTCCCAGTGTCTCAGTGGAAAAGAACCTGCCTGCAATGCATGAAACGCAGGAGGTGTGGGTTCGACCCCTGGGTGGGGAAGATCCCTCTGGAGAAGGAAATGGAAACCCACTCCAGTATTCTTGCTGGAGAATCCTATGGACAGAGGAGCCTGGCGGGCTACAGTCCATGGGGCTGCAGAGAGTCAGACACGACTGAGTGACTAACACTTTCACTTTCTTTGCAAGACATAGTTACTCTAAGTCAGTCAGTAAACAGATATTTGATTTGCCTCTCTGTTTTTCAAATTTTCCACTTAATAAATACAACTGATAAATATTTATTTTTTGATCCATTTTGAATTACAAACTTCAAATGAAACAACTTTTGTAAAACCAATTTCTGTTTTTTTCTTATCTAAAAGATAGCACTCCCTTCAACACTGCTAATAATGGTTCCTTAAATTACTGTTTGATTTCTGCCTTCCTACCTTTCCAAAGATTCTTCAGAGGGTTTTTTTTTTTATTCACCACATGTCTATTTATTATCTTTTCACTAATTAAAATACTTTTTGGTGAAATATTTCAACAATGCAAAATCCTCTTTAATTGCCTTTGGAGGATGGTAGGGAACCAACTAAGTAAAGAACCCTTCCTTTCAAGGCTTTCATTTGGAGCTTTTTGATTGTTGTTTAAACTCTGTCCTAATGATCAGGCTATTTAGATTTTCTATTTCTTCATGATTCAGTCCTGGAAGGTTGTAAGATTTTAAGAAATTTGTTCATTTCCTCCAGCTTGTCCAATTTGTTGGCATGAACTTGTTGATAATATTCTCTTATAAACCTTTGTATTTCTGTGACATGTATTGTTATTTCTCCTTTCATTTCTAATTTTGTTTATGAGTACTTGCTTTTTTCTTAGTAACTGTGGCTGAAGATTTGTCAATTTTATTTATTTATTTTTTAAAGAACCAGCTCTTAGTTTCAGTCATCTTTTCTTTTGTAGTCTTTTTAGTCTCTTTTTCATTTACTTCTGTCTGGAGTCTTATTCTTTCTTCTACTGACTTCAGATGTTGTTGTTCTTTCTTTAGTTCTTTGATGTATAAGGTTAGATTGAGATTTCCCTTGTTTCTTGAGGTTTAGCCTTCATGGCTGTAAACTTCCTTCTTAGTACCACTTTTGCTGCATTCCCTGCATAGATTTTGATATGATTTTATTTGTGCTTAGGTAACTTTTTCCTATTGCTCTTTACCTTTATTATTTTTAATTGAAGTGCTCAAACTACTGCACAATTGCACTCATCTCACATCCTAGTAAAGTAATGCTCACAATTCTCCAAGCCAGGCTTCAGCAATATGTGAACCGTGAACTTCCTGATGTTCAAGCTGGCTTTAGAAAAGGCAGAGGAACCAGAGATCAAATTGCCAACATCTGCTGGATCATGGAAAAAGCAAGAGAGTTCCAGAGAAACATCTATTTCTGCTTTATTGACTATGCCAAAGCCTTTGACTGTGTGGATCACAATAAACTGTGGAAAATTCTGAAAGAGATGGGAATCCCAGACCACCTGACCTGCCTCTTGAGAAATCTGTATGCAGGTCAGGAAGCAACAGTTAGAACTGGACATGGAACAACAGACTGGTTCCAAATAGGAAAAGGAGTATGTCAAGGCTGTATATCATCATCCTGCTTATTTAACTTATATGCAGAGTACATCATGAGAAACGCTGGACTGGAACAAGCACAAGCTGGAATCAAGATTACCGGGAGAAATATCAATAACCTCAGATATGCAGATGACACCACCCTTATGGCAGAAAGTGAAGAGGAACTAAAAACCCTCTTGATGAAGGTGAAAGTGGAGAGTGAAAAAGTTGGCTTAAAGCTCAACATTCAGAAAACGAAGATCATGGCATCTGGTCCCATCACTTCATGGGAAATAGATGGGGAAACAGTGGAAACAGTGTCAGACTTTATTTTTCTGGGCTCCAAAATCACTGCAGATGGTGACTGCAGCCATGAAATTAAAAGACACTTACTCCTTGGAAGGAAAGTTATGACTAACCTAGATAGCATATTCAAAAGCAGAGACATTACTTTGCCAACAAAGGTCTGTCTAGTCAAGGCTATGGTTTTTCCTGTGGTCATGTATGGATGTGAGAGTTGGAATGTGAAGAAGGCTGAGCGCCGAAGAATTGATGCTTTTGAACTGTGGTGTTGGAGAAGACTCTTGAGAGTCCCTTGGACTGCAAGGAGATGCAACCAGTCCATTCTGAAGGAGATCAGCCCTGGGATTTCTTTGGAAGGAATGATGCTAAAGCTGAAACTCCAGTACTTTGGCCACCTCATGCGAAGAGTTGACTCATTGGAAAAGACTCTGATGCTGGGAGGGATTGGGGGCAAGAGGAGAAGGGGATGACAGAGGATGAGATGGCTGGATGGCATCACTGACTCGATGGACGTGAGTCTGAGTGAACTCCTGGAGTTGGTGATGGACAGGGAGGCCTGGCGTGCTGCGATTCATGGGGTCGCAAAGAGTCGGACACTACTGAGTGACTGATCTGATCTGATCTGATCTGATACTTGATTTACAGTGTTGTACCAATCTCTGTTGTATAACAAAGTGAGTCAGTTATACACATACTATACATACTTTTTTAAAAATATTCTTTTCCATTATGGTTTATCCCAGGAGATTGGACATATTCTATCCAATCCGATAGTTCCCCGTGCTATACAGTAGGACCTTGTAGCTTATCCATTCCAGATGTAATAGTCTGCATTTAACAACCCCTAACCCACGTCTATGTCCCCCCGTCTCCCCCACCCCTTGGCAACCCCAGGCTGATCTCTGTGAGTCTATTTCTACTTTGAAGATAGGTTACTTTGTACCATAATTTGTCTTCTTTTCTGACTTGCTTCACTTAGTGTGATAATCTCATTATATCCATATTACTGCACCTGGCATTATTTCATCCTTCTTTATGGCTGCGTAGTAGTTCGTGGTTTCCATGCACCACATCTGTATCCATTCATCTGTGGATAGACGTTGAGGTCATGTGCATGTTTTGGCTACTGTGAATAGTGCTGCTATGAACATGGAGATGCACGTATCTTTTTGAATTATAGTTTTGTTACTAATGAAAGTAACTATTCACTTTTCCTACACTCTCCCCTTAACCTCCAACCTTAAAAACCTATCCTGATGAAGAAGAGTCTCAATCTTCTGATTCTATTTCTCTCCTTGGTTTTGTGTGCTTCTGCGTTTTTGTTTCTAGTGGTTGGAGGTCCTTTCAACATCTCTTGCAGGGCAAGCCTAGTGTTGATGAACTCCTTCAGCTTTCGTTTTTCTGGGAAAGGTTTTACTTCTCCCTCCTGTCTGGATGACGCCTTTGCTGAACAGAGTATTCTCAGATGGTAGTGCTCGTCTCGGTACTTTGAGAATGCCATTTCACTGCTTCCTGGACTGTCGAGTTTCAGCCGAGAAACCCGCCGATGGCCTAATGGGGCTTCTTTTGTAGGTCGCCCTTGTTTTTTTCCTGGTTGCCTTTAAAATTCTTTGTCATATGACTTTCAACGTCTTTAACATAATGTATCTTGGAAAAGGCCTTTTTTGCACTGAGGTGTAGGTGTGTGTTTAGCTTTTAATTCCTTTCGTAAGTTTGGGAATTTCTCAGTGATGATTTTTAAAATTGAAGTGTAGTTGATTTAAATGTTGTGTTGGTTTCTCTGTAAATAAACTCGCTGCTCTCTTCTCCTGCTGGGATACCCTTGACTCTAATGCTGGTTTTCCTGTAAGAGTTGGATAGCTCTTATAATATTGCCTCATTTCTAAAATCTTCTCTCTCTTTCTTCTATTTGTATCATTTCTAGTTTTCTATCTTCAGCCTCACCAATTCTTCTATATGGTCTGCTTCATTTCCAAGGTTTTCAAATGCATTCTTCATTTTGTTTATTGAGTTCTTCAGCTCCAGAATTTGCTTGCTTCTTTTTTAGAACTTCTTCTCCCCTGCTGCTTTTTTTTTTTTTTTTTAAAGAATTTCAGTCTCTTTGGTAAAGTATTCTTTCTGCTTATTAATTTACTCCTAGCTCATTAAATATTTTTTCTGAGTTTTCTTGTAGGTTGTTGAATTTCTTCGACTTAGGTTTGGTTTCTGTGGGATTGTCATTTCCTTTTTGTGGTACAGCGTTGCTGTGGTTCAAGTTGCTTGATGGGTTGTTCCCCTGCTGGTTCATCTGAAGTAGCAAACACCGTTCTACTGGCTTAAAATGATTCAGTAGGTAAGGAATGAAACACCTTTCGTTTGTTTCCTAGTAAGTGGCTCTACAGGCTTTTGGTCTCTCTTAACTTGAGCTGCCAATGCAGGAGACAGGGTTCAATCCCTGGGTTGGGGAGATCCCCTGGAGCAGGAAATGGCAACCCACTCCAGCACTGCCTGGAGAATCCCGTGGACAGAGGAGTCTGATGGGCTGTAGTTCAAGGAGTCTCAGAGTCCGACAGACTGAGCGACTAAACAGCAACCTGAGCTGCCTCTGCTTACATTTGAGAGTGGGCGCCTTCCGGCCTCTGCTGCCTCTGTCCGCAGCATCTCCCAAGTCCCGTTAGCTCTTCTTGGGCTTTGCTGGTGCCTCGCTGGTGCGGCCTCCTGGGGCACCTGGGTCGTGGTCTCACACCCGGGATCCCGTGAGGTGCATGCAGGCTGTGCATCTTGCAGGCGGAGGGCAGGCACGCCCGGGTGCCTCTGCCGTGACCCTCGTTGTGAGATTCATGGGCTCTGCCACTGCAGGCTGGGGTGGGGGACGAGAGGCTCGAGTCACGAGCACCTCCGCATCTGGAGGGACAGAGTCCCAGGCTCCACTGCCTCCGCGGCCCAGTTAACAAGGGGTACCGCTGCCCCGGGAGGACAGCTCCCCTGTGCTCGGAGGGTCTCTGGGCTGGGGGCTGCCCTGGCTGGAAGGCTGGGCTCGGCAGGCAGGGCCTCTGCCGCTCACTGGGCTTCGCTGCCTAACTTTAGGCGGGTGACGTTCTCCAGCATCCTGCTGCCCTGGGCAGAGCCGCCTTTACTGAGCTGTGGATGCTTTACTGGTTGTAGACCGAAGGGGACAAACAGAGGGAACAATTCCTTCCGCCATGCCGCTGACGTCACTCCAGGAAGCTTTAGTGTTAATGACAGTTGATCCTTTTAAAATGAGCTGTCCTTTTGTAGATTTAATGGCTTTAAAGAAAACTCTAAAAGAGGATTGAGAAGATTTATGTCTTTCCAGACTAGAAAAATCCCAAATACATTTTTTTTTGGTTTTGGTATTTTGCTGTTTTAATTTTCAATTATATTGCAAACACTCATTCTTTGTGATATGAGAGAATAAAGTAAAGCAAATTTTGGAATTTATTTTTGGCTATGCATTTCCCTAATAATTTATCAGTAGTAGGTAGTATATCTAGTTTGTCCAGCACTGACTGTCTCAAAAGAGAATGTAGAGTTCTGTCTTCAATGGCATCTCAATCCAATTGAAAGAGGAGGATGAAATTATTAACACTAGAATATTATGGGACAGTGTAGGTATTAGTTTGTGTGCTAGGATGAGAAAAGCAGATACGCTGTGGATAAGAAAGGAGAGAGACATGGAGCTAAAGCATTTACGGTGCCCTTCATAATATTGGTGGGATCTGTGCATATTGGGCTTCCCTGGTGGCTCAGCTGGTGAAGTATCCACCTGCAGTGTGGGAGACCTGGGTTTGACCCCTGGGTTGGGAAGATCTGCTGGAGAAGGGAAAGGCTCCCCACTCCAGTGTTCTGGACTGGAGAATTCCATGGACTGGATAGTTCATGGGGTCACAGAGCTGGACAAGACTTAGCAACACTTCACTTTCACTTGATGCATATTAGGGCTTCCCTGGCAGCTCAGATGGTAAAGAATCCGTGTGCAATGCAGACCTGGGTTCGATCCCTGGGTCGGGAAGATCCCCTGCAGAAGGGAATGACAACCCAACCCAGTATTCTTGCCTGGACAGAGGAGCCTGACAGGCTACCATCCATAGGGGTGGCAAAGAGTGCATATTGATGGATTTGCTATGAATGGACAGAGGAAGGTGAACATATGGTGGGGTAAAAACCAGTGACAATAGTGTATACTGTCTCTTGGTATATAAATCGGGACACCAAATACCAAGGAGTAGGACATTTGAGACTGAAACCAAGCCTGAATCCATATTGTAGACCTGCAGTGAGCACAGGCTGAGCACAGAGCAACAGCTAAATACATACTGTTGAATCTTTGGAATAATACACTGTGAGGGGATCTGTTGGATTTGGGCCCCGAAAGTTCGACTTTGTGTTGTATGTGATGGGAAGACAGTTTTTCCCCGCACTTACTGGCAGTTAACACGTTAGTCATATCCTAGGTTAGAAACGGGGGAGTAATTTGGTTTGCATCTTGATTTTGAAAATGTAATCAAAGTTTTATCTTTTCCTACTTTGAAGTAACTTACTATTTTTTCTCTTTTCTATCTCCTCTCTGCCAGTTTTCCAAATAACACCAATATCCGTTCTCAGCTGCACTCCTGTTGAAGGTTCCTGGTGATTCTCCAAATCTTCCCTATACACACTTCCTGGGCTAAAATACTGCCAGCATAACCTCTCTATTGCTCAACAACATGCGAAAAGCTCTTTATTGCCTTTAAGGTACATTTCAATCTTCCTGTTTCTAAAGTGTATGGTGTCTGTTACTTATTTTCTACCAGTTTTCCGTGTCTCCCTGTGGAGCCTTTCTTTCAATCATTATGTTTATTCTCAATGTCCCCAGCTCATAAGAAAGTTTATTCTAGGCTAAGTTAATTTATTCATCCTAATTTCCCAGCCTAGAATGCTGTTCTCCTTTCCTTCTAGTTAGACTTATCTCATCATTTATTAATTTTTTTCAGCTGGTGCTGCTTTAGTTAAAAAAAAAACCAAAAAACTGCTTTCAGAAACTCTTTATCCCATTTCCCTAGCTCCATGATGTAATTTATTGGCAAATTTAAGAAAGGTAAGGAATGAGCTGCTTTTCCATGTCTTCGTATCAATCATACACATAAAGGAATAAATAGTGGGTGGAGAGAGCCAGGTTCATCACAGGAGCTTATGAGGTGGGGGGACTTGCACCCACCATTGGGCACTGCAGCTAAGATTGCATAACGACTACTCCATTTAACACATGGACAGGGAGTCCGCATGTAATATTTACTGTATCCTGTAAGAGGAGCGCTGCAATTGTCTTGAGTCTCTCCCTCTGGTCATGTTCCCACTGAGTCTGCCACCTCCTTTACCTGCTTCCCCTCTGATTTCTGGAACAGCTTACTGTCATCTTCATTTGATGTCACCTTTCCCTGATTCCTTTCATTGGTTTAAACTCGATGACTTAAAAAAAAAAATTACTTGTAACTGAAGGATAATTGTTTCACAATGTTGTGTTGGTTTCTGCCATACATCAACATGAATCAGCCATAGGTATCCGTCTGTCCCTGGGATTCCTAGGTGGCGCTAGTGGTAAAGAATCCAGGCAGGCAGAAGACCCAGGTTCGATCCCAGGCTGGGAAGATTCCCCTGGAGGAGGGCATGGCAGCCCATTCCGGTACTCTTGCCTGGAGAATTTCATGGGCAGAGGAGCCTGGTAGGCTGCAGTCCATCGCGTTGCAAAGACTCAGACATACATTTGTCCCCTCCGTCTTGAACCTCCCTCCCACTTCCCACCCCTTCCCATCACTCTAGGTTGTTACGGAGCTGTGGTCTGCTGCTGCTGCTGCTGCTAAGTTACTTCAGTCATGTCCGATTCTGTGCAACCCCATAGGCGGCAGCCCACCAGGCTCCCCTGTCCCTGCAAACTCGATAATTTTTATATTATCTAGGATAATCTTTTATCTTTGTTTTTTCTTGATATTGAAGATCAGTTTAGCCCAGGTGGTATTCAATAAATGTTTCCAAGGGATTAGAAAAATTTGTTTGCAATTTTCTTTCCTTGGTGTTTCCTCGGTTTTCTTGTTTTGGGAAAGCAAATACTGTAATAACCCAGCATGGAGGAAATGCCAGCCTGTAATTCAGAGTCTCTGACTGACCCGAGAGCTCCGAGTCATGCTGACAAGGGTGGTGTGCCTGCCACTGATGCATTTCCCGGCCGCCCTCCCAACTTCCTCAGCCAAGGTTCCCCGAACCCAGCGCCCTGTAAAGGTCATCCGAGGTGCCACCCAACCTCAGAATCTCCTTTCTGCATAGGAAACAAAAACTCTCAACTTCAGTGCTCAGCTTATGCACGTTGAGTTCAGTCAGACTCACGTCCATCGAGTCAGTGATGCCATCAGCCATCTCATCCTCTGTCGTCCCCTTCTCCTCCTGCCCCCAATCCCTCCCAGCATCAGAGTCTTTTCCAATGAGTCAACTCTTCGCATGAGGTGGCCAAAGTACTGGAGTTTCAGCTTTAGCATCATTCCTTCCAAAGAAATCCCAGGGCTGATCTCCTTCAGAATGGACTGGTTGCATCTCCTTGCAGTCCAAGGGACTCTCAAGAGTCTTCTCCAACACCACAGTTCAAAAGCATCAATTCTTCGGCGCTCAGCCTTCTTCACAGTCCAACTCTCGCATCCATACATGACCACAGGAAAAACCATAGCCTTGACTAGATGAACCTTTGTTGGCAAAGTAATGTCTCTGCTTTTGACTATGCTATCTAGGTTGGTCATAACCTTCCTTCCAAGGAGTAAGTGTCTTTTAATTTCATGGCTGCAGTCACCATCTGTAGTGATTTTGGAGCCTACATTAGGGAGAAGGGAATGGCAACCCACTCCAGTCTTCTTGCCTGGAGGATCCCATGGACAGAGGAGTGTGGTGGGCTAGAGTCCATGGGGTCACAGAGAGTTGGACACGTCTGAGTGACTAACACACACACCTACATTAAGACCTCTGTAATGGGCAGACTTATCTTGATCTATTTTTTCACACATAGGTCACCCTCTCCAACCTTTTAAGACTTTCCTGATCTAACTAACAAACACAAATCTCCCTCCATCCAAAGCAAACCAAATTTCAATAATGATAGTTTCAGCAAAAATAAAATTGTGTAGCATATTCACATATAGGCATTCCTTGACTTAAGGATGAGTTGTAAACCCACTAGTGTAAATTGAAAATTTCATTAAGTCAAAATGTATCTAATACACTTGACCTACTGATTATCATAGTTTAGCCTTGCCCACCTTAAACAAGCTCAGAACACTCCCTTAAACTTGTAGTTGGACAAAATCTAGTACAAAGTGCATTTTATAGTAAGGTGTTGAAGATCTCATGTAATTTATTGAATGCCGCAGTGAAAGGGAAAAACAGAATGGTAGTATGGGTTCAGAAAGGTTGCGTGTCAGCTGTGCACACTTCTGATGGCACGGCTGACGGGGACCCGTGGCTGCCTGTCACTGCCCCGCATCACAGACAGCACTGGACAGCCGATCAGGAGAACATCAGCATTCAAATTCGGAAGTAGGGTTCCTACTTAATGTGTGTCCTTCCCGCACCATTCACAAAGTTGAAAAATCTTTTAAGTCAGGGATGACCCAGTGAAACATTTTACAGCCATTGATAATCTCATTTCCCAAGAGTATGACGTTAAGATGCTCCAGTATCTTCTTCAGTGGCTCAGCGGTAAAGAATCCTCCTGCAAAAGCAAGAGACACAAGCGTAGGAGTAGGAAATGGCAACCCACTCCAGCATTCTTGCCTAGAGAATTTCATGGAGAGAGGAGCCTGGCGGACTACAGTCCACGGGGTTGCAAAGAGTCAGACACAACTGAGCATGTCCCCACACACAGGTAGAAAAAAGCACTATCTCAATTTTGTAAATTTATATGTTAAATCCTACCCTTTCCTCATGCATGTCCAGAAAAAAAATTATGAAACGAAAGATATTTGATGTTGACAGGGGTTAATTCTGTGTGGTGGGATTAACTACGGGGTCTTTTTTTTTGTTTTAAATGCATTTTCTTTAGACTCTGTGCTCCTAATGCAGGGGCCCAGGTTCGATCCCTGGTCAGGGAACTAGACCCCACGTGCTGCAACTAAAAGATCCTGCATGTTGCAAGCAAGACCTGGTGCAGCCAAATAAATAATCAATACATATGAAAAGAACCGAGCTGTCAGAGGCCCCATACGAAGCCCTCAATCAGTTTGAAAGCCACTGTATCATGTGCGGAACTTTATTAAACGTTTAACTTGAGAGGACCAAGTCCTAAGTTCATGAAGATGTTCAAAAGGGAGTTGGAGAAAAAAGAAACCCTAAGAGCTCCATAGTTTCATTCCAGGGTTGCCTGGTTTGTTGAAAAATTGGCATAAAACATAATTATCCAACTGGGGGCAGCTCCCAGACAAGAGAACATTTTCTTTCCATGACAACAATACTCAATTCTATGCAATCTTGCTCCACACACTTAGTGCCTTAGATAAAGACGGTGTCTTAATTCATAGGCGTCTGTTGTGTCCTGGCTGAGCTCAGAGCTTCACTTATTGCTCAGTCTCAAAAACTATCCTTAATGAAATTTTTTCAGTAGCATTATCTCCACCTTTTCATCAGTGGCTCTCGTTTTTCTAAATTATTTTAATGTTATTCTTTAATAGTTGTCGTCAAACTTTTTGTGGAGTTAAGAGAAATATAAGCAGCAAATATGCAAGTATATGCTCAGTATTACTGGTTTTATTTCTTATACACAGGATGTATTTTTAAATAATGATAATCTAGTCAATAATAAGGAAATAAATATAAAATACAATATTTTAATTTTTCCAACTTGCCTTTGGGTATTCAACTTTTGCATGAAAATGTTATCACCGTTTTTCTTTCTTTTGATCCTCTAATTCACTGCTGCTTTGTAATTTAAGGTATACATAAATTAGTTTCTCTATAGCTAGCCAAGAACATTTTGAACATTAATTTGCATTTTTATCGGTCAAATAAAAGCAGAAATTAAATTAATGCAAAATTCTGCTAATGAGTTCTTGATTTATAAAAATGAGACATGCTATAAGAAACATGAATCATTCATTTAGAGTTTAATGTAGAGAAGGCAAAAATTTAAAGTAAAATTTAAAGCTTTTATATTATTGAAATATATTATTGTATGTTTTTATGCATTCTATTTCCTGAAATTTGTGACATCCTGACGTATAATTAAAAGAGTTGTTAATTAGACATATCTTTAGTCATCTCAGGCTACCAAAACAAAATACCATAGGCTGGGTGGTTGAAACAATAAACGTTGATTTCTCGCAGTTCTAGAGGCTGTGAGAACTGTGAAAAGTCCACGATGAAGGTGCTGGCAGAGTCGGGTCCTGGTAAAGGCGCTCTCCAGGGCTTGCAGACGGCGGCCTTCCTGGTGTGTCCTAACCTGGAGGATGGTGGGGCCATGTAAGTGGGGAGAGAGGACTGTGGTCTCTCTTTTTTTCTTACAGGAACACTAATTCCATCATGGGAGTGCCATTCTCATGCCTCATCTAAACCTAATTACCTCCTATTCCACCCCACCGCCCCCCGCCCTGGCGCGAGTACCATCATACGGAGGGCGTGCGAGGGCTTCAACACAAGACGTTTGGGAGGACTCAGACATTCGCTCCATCCCAAGGCACCTATGCTCTAGAGTCGGGCCGCTCATCTTTTCTGAGAAGTGTGTCTCCATCTCACACATCTAAGGGAAAGAGTCACTGAGGTAGACTGATGACAGTGATGAGAGATGTCGATTTGACATAGTGTGGGCAAAACCCTTCTTTCAGAAATACCCTTGAAGAGAGAAGGGTCGATAGATTTTAAGCTGTAATTGATCATAATGAGCTTCAGGATCAAGGTGACAGCTAGAAACCTCCTTGACCCTATTTCTGAGCAACTGAATTAACCATTGAGCGGCCTGCTATTGCCCAATTGAAAGACCCTCTCCATATGGATAAGAAATGGTCATATTTAATCCTCTATGAATTTGTTATTCTGTTATTCATAGCCCAAAGCATCTTAAACTGTCTGTATGTCTATCTTAAACTGTCTATATCTCTATCTTAAACTATCTATATCTCTTTCTTTTAATAAATTAATTTTTTCTAAAACCAAAATCCTAACATATGTAATATTTCAGACTTTATCAATCTAAAAGTGAATCAGGCACAGATTTCTGCATGAATAAGTTTATTCTTACCCATTATTTAAATGGTTGTGCAATATTCCATTTACCTTAATATGTATGTATAATCAATCCCCTAACTTTGAATATATGTCACATTATTATCTTTTTAACTAATATAAACAGCATATAAAACGTACTTCAGGTGGCTAGCTCTTTGCATGCATACATGCTTATTTACTTTGCATCTGTTTCAAGAAGTAGAAATGCTAAGGCATATAATTATGATCTTAGAGCAATGATTCTTGATTGCCTGTATTCCCTGTTTGCATGTTACATCCTTTTTATTTCTTGGACCACTGAATTTTGATCTCTGAGTTTATTTCACTGAATCATTTCTAAGACAATAATTATGTCCTCATTTTTATCTTACTTGAACTCACTGTGGCATTTGGAATTGAATTGCTGACTACTATTTTTCTTTTTTTAAATGTTTTTTTCCTTTTTATTTAACTGCAGTCACCATCCTGTCACTACATTCCAGGACTATTTTAAAACTGAAAGTTGGCAACTTGTTCCTCCAATTCCCCTTGCCTCTGACAGCCACCTGCATGTATCTGAGTTCATTTTTGCTTTTGTCTTGATTTTTAGATTCCACATATAAATGAGATCATGAAGTATTTGTCTTTTTCTGTCTGACATTTCATTTAGCACTCAAAGTTCATTCATGTTGTCATCAACAAGGTTTCACTCTTTCTCTATGGCTGAATAATCTTTGTGTATACGCATATATATCTCGCATCTTCTTTATTCACTCACGTATCTATAGGCACGTGGGTTGCTTCCATATCTTGGCTATTGTGAATAATGCTGCAATGAACGTGGGGTTGCATAAATCTTTTAGTGTTTTGTTATCTCTGGATAAATATCCAGAAATGGAATTACTGCATCATATTGTAGTTCTGTTTTTGATGAAACTCCAGTTTTCCACAATGGCTGCTGCAGAGACTTCTTTCATTCTGGGCCCCCATCAAAAGTAGTAGCCTAAGTATTATTTGGTAAAAGGGTCAGAGCAGCACACCCAAATGTGGGGTTAGTTCCTCCAACCCACAGCAAAGCTGAATTGCTTTCCAGGGCTTATAATGTCTGCCCCCACTGGCAGTTTATGAGAACCCCCATTCCTTCACATCCTTACCCATGCTTATTAACTGCATTTTTAAAAGCATTTTATTTTATACTGGAGTGTAGGCGATGAATAATGCTGTGGTAGTTTCTGGTAGACCGCACAGGGGCTCATCCATACATATGCATGTGTCCACTCTCCCCCAGACACTCTCCCATCCAGGCTGCCAACAACAGTGAGCAGAGTTCCCCATGCTCTACAGGAGGGTCTTATTGGTTTTCCATTTTAAATGTAACAGTGTGTACATATCATGATCCCAAACTCCCTACCTACCCCTTCACTGCCCGGCAGCCATCAATTCCGTCTTTTAATCTGTGGGTCTGTTTCTGTTTTATGAATAAACTCCTTTGTATCCGCTTCTCAGGTACTGCATGTGCCACACGCTTTAGTGTTTACCAGTTTGTTGGGTGTAAAATAAACTCTCACTGTGGTGTTAATAAACTGAAATAAAATAAACCCAGCTCACCTGAAGGCTCATGATGTACTCTGCATTACTTTAAGTGCTTTATGTTATTAACTCATATGTGCCAGGCTAAGTCACTTCAGTCCTGTCTAATTCTTTGCAACTCTATGGACTGTATCTCTCCAGGCTCCTCTGTCTGTGGAATTTTCCAGGTGACAATACTGGAGTGGGTTGCCATGCCCTTCTCCAGGGGATCTTCCCAACCCAGGGATCGAACCAGGTCCCCTGCGTCGCCTGCATTGCAGGAAGATTCTTCATCACATGGTGTTAATGCATTTTACTGATTATTAATGAAGTTTAGCGTCTTTTATGTATTTATAATTTTTGTTTCCTCTCTTTTGAGACATTTTTTTGTATTACCCATTTTCCTATTGGATTATTTATCTTAAAAAGCTGTTTTGATGCAATTTATATATTTTGAGTAGAATCTTCATTTGCTTGCTCTCTTTTGGCTAGAAAGAAGAAAACGGTGAACTTATGGTGAAGAAGATTCTCGTAACAAGGCGTCCCTGGATATTGCTCTGGCTGCTATCTCACCCTGTACATTCACCTCTCGCCTCTCTGAAGACATTAGTGAACTTTGCCCAGGACTCTGTCATCTCACCTTTGTCCCACTGGTTCCTGGAGGTGCGGGGTGAGGAACTGGGGGTGAGAGAGCGGGTGGCAGACGCATACCCCAGCTCCTAGAATCTTTTATTTCTCTTTGTCCTGTCACTATTTCCAATGTAGCTTTGAAGCTGTGTTCCTTCCCTCGAGTGTGCTGGTCCTAACACCAGTCTGCCATTCATTTTGTTAGGTTTGAAGTGGGCAAGGGGCTGGGTTCTGGCTTCATTCTGCTGTTTTACCTTGGGAGTCTCTGGGACAACTTTTAAAGGCTGCCCTTGATGTTCATTTTATATTTTATTGATGTTTATTGGAGTATAGTTGCTGCTATACGATATTATATTCGTTTCTGCTGCAGCAAAGTGAGCCAGTTACACACATACATATATCCCCTCTGTTTTGGATTTCATTCCCATATGGGTCACACAGAGCGCTGCATAGAGCTCCCCATGCTGTGCGGGAGGCTCTCACTAGCTAGCTATTTTATATATAGTCGTGTGTACAAGTCAATCCCACTGCCCCAGTTCATTCCACCCTCCCCTTTCCCCCTTTGGTATCTGAAGTTTGCTCTCTACATCTGTGACTCTCTTTCTGCTTTGCAAATAAGTTCATCCATACCGGTTTTCTAGATTCTACATGTAAATGATATTAATGATTTGTCTTTCTCTTTCTGAATTATTTCAGTCTGTGTAACAATCTGTAGGTCTATACACATCTCTGCAAATGGCACTGGTTGGTTCCCTTTTACGGCTGAGTAATATTCCACTGTGTATGTGGACCACTTCCTCTTTATCCATTCTGCTGTTATGGACATTCAGGTTGCTTCCACGTCCTAGCTATTGTAAATAGCGCTGCCATGAACACTGAGGTGCATGCATCCTTTCGAATTCCAGTTTTCTCAGGATATATACCTGGAGTGGTATTGCTGGGTCATATGCTAGCTGTATTTTTAGCTTTTAAAGGAACCCCTATACTGTTCTCCATATCTCTATCATAGTGGCTGTACCAATTTACATTTCCACCAACAGTACAGGAGGGCTCCCTTTTCTCCACACCCTCTCCAGCATTTATCATTTGTAGATTTTTTGATAATGGCCATTATGAGCAGTGTGAGATGAGGCCCTATTGTGGCTTTGATTTGCATTTCTCTAATAATTGGTGATGCTGAGCATTCTTTCATGCGTTTGTTGGCTGTCTGACTGCTACTTAGTTATTTCTTTTGCTATCTGTAAACCCCTTTTCCCTTTCACTTTCTATTCTGTGGATCGTTCTAAGATTTCATCATTGGCTTTTATGCTACTACCCACATTTTACAATGTAGAGAGCACTACATTTTCATCCTTGGCCATCCCTGTTTTTTCTCTCTTCATGCTATACTTTGGGATGGACAGGTGTGGGGCTCATGTGGCCTTTCGGCCTTCAAACCTCCTTCTTGCTTAGGGACGTCCCCATGCCATGAGTGATGAGGAGCATCCGGGTAAAGAGGATATCCCTTCATTACACACTGATGGACAGGACATAGGTGAACGACAGACTCTTAGCAAACTTGGTATTTACCTCTGGTCTTTGACTAAGTGGTATAAAGGTGGAGGAGTGGTGACAAGTTTGTGAGTCCTTGCTAGAAGCAAAGTCCCTTTCTTATTAAGGTAACTGAGTGTTTTTTTGCTTACACTCAAGAACTCTTACTGGAATAACACACGCTCTTGTGAGTGATCTTTTCTATGTGTGCGTGTGTGCACAGTCATGTCCAACTCTTTGCAACCCCATGGACTGTAGCCCACCAGGCTCCTCTGCCCATAGGATAATCTTGGCAAGAATACTGGAGTGGGTTGCCATTTCCTCCTCCAGGGGATCTTCCTGACTCAGGGATCTAACCCACATTTCCTGCATTGGCAGGCAGATTCTTTAGCCCTGAGCCACCTGGGAAGTCCTGATCTTATCTATACCCGTGACTTAAACTACTGTGTGTGTGTTGATGACTTTTAACTCATAGCTCCATAAATCTCTACCGAGCTCCATTCCAGATCGGAATACCCACCTGCATACTGAATATTTCTATCTAAATGCCTATGGACACCACAATTTGATTTAAAAATGAATTATCTTCTCTTCCAAATCTCTGCTCTTCTATTCTCAGTCTCAGAAAGACAATAGAAAATAAGTATAATATAGAAGAGTAAATGAAATACTATTGTAAAATAAGGGCTATGAAAAATAAAGCAGGGAAAGGGTGATTGAAAATGTTGGGGGAGGGGTAGTCATTAATACCGTTTATAAAGAGTAGTGAATATAGATCGTCCTGAGGAGTTGACATGTAAGTAGATACCTGGAGGAGGGAAGGGAGCTAGTCATCCAGATATTAGAGGAAGGACCACCCCCGGCAAGAAGAAGAGCCAGTGTCAAAGCCCGAGGATGTTTGGAGTGTGTTAGGAATAGCAAGCGGGCTGGTGCAGAGTGAGTGCCAGGGCAGTATTAGGAGATAGCGTCAGAATTGAGGGCCAGTAGCGTGGTACTGAAGAAGGAAAGGAACGAGATCTGACTTGAAGTTTAAGTGACTTCTCTTTGGCGGTCATCCAGATGGAATTCTGGAAATGGTCTTTGGCTCTTCCTTCTCCCTTAACTCACTTTTTCCAAACGACCATGCTACCCATCGCAGTTCCATCTTCACGTCTGTCTGTTCAGCCGCCCTCCGCATGTCACCCCGCCTTGTTTACACCCCGGTTCTTCCGTCCTGGCTCAGCGCAACTGACAAACAGTGCAAGCTACTCTTTCTGTTGTTCTAGCCAGGCCTTTTGATTGAATACATTTTATGACTTGTCTCTGTTTCAATATTACTTTTTAATTTATGCCATTGGAATTATCTTGTACTTTCCAAAACATGAAAAGAAAGAAGGTTATTAACTGCCACACTTTTATTGGGTGTCATCCTTTTCAGAGTGTTGAGGTGATCCACGAACACTTAACGACTGCTGGGAAAAAGAACTCTCCAATTCCTGATCTTTATGGCACATTAAAACAGACAAAAACAAATAAATATGATCTACTTTCTAGAGGAAAGTTTGTCTCTATGTGCCATGGGTTTTCAAATGATATAGTAACTAATAATATAAAGTTCTGGTTTATCTTGTAGCACTTCTAAGGCAGGTATTCTAATGTGATTTCTTATTTTAAGGAGTTTGCAAAAGAAAACAGTGGCACAGTCTCAGACTTAAAATTGTGGCATTGGTACTAACCCTATATTGCAAGAATAAATTATAAATGTCATTAATTTGTCTTTCCTATTTAATTAGAAGTCTTGGTGTGTATTTCTTCCCACAACTGAACTAGTCTGGATAAAGGCTTTGGGTTTTTAGCAAAACTGTTCACCATTGTCTCAGCAAACCGTAACCAAATCTTGTTTTTGAATCTTCTAACTAGAGAAATCTGTATGCAGGTCAAGAAGCAACAGTTAGAACTGGACGTGGAACAACAGACTGGTTCTAAGTCGGGAAAGGAGTACATCAAGGCTGTATATTGTCACCCTGCTTATTTAACTTATATGCAGAGTACATCATGAGAAATGCTGGACTGGGTGAAGCACAAGCTGGAATCAAGATTGCCGGGAGAAATATCAATAACCTCAGATATGCAGATGACACCACCCTTATGGCAGAAAGTGAAGAGGAACTGAAAAGCCTCTTGATGAAAGTGAAAGTGGAGAGTGAAAAAGTTGGCTTAAAGCTCAACATTCAGAAAACGAAGATCATGGCATCTGGTCCCATCACTTCATGGCAAATAGATGGGGAAACAGAAACTTTATTTTTCTGGGCTCCAAAATCACTGCAGCTGGTGACTTCAGCCATGAAATTAAAAAACACTTGCTCCTTGGAAGAAAAGTTATGACCCTAGACAGCTTATTAGAAAGCAGAGACATTACTTTGCCAACAAAGGTCTGTCTAGTCAAAGCTATGGTTTTTCTAACGTATGGATATGAAAGTTGGACCATAAAGAAAGCTGAGCGCCAAAGAATTAATGCTTTTGAAATGTGTTGTTGGAGAAGACTCTTGAGAGTTCCTTGGACTGCAAGGAGATCCAACCAGTCCATCCTAAAGGAAATCAGTCCTGAATATTCATTGGAAGGACTGATGCTGAAGCTGAAACTCCAATACTTTGACCACCTGATGCAAAGAACTGACTCATTTGAAAAGACCCTGATGCTGGGAAAAATTGAAGGTGGGAGGAGAAGGGGACGACAGAGGATGAGATGGTTGGATGGCATCACTGACTCAATGGACAAGAGTTTGAGTAAACTCTGGGAGTTGGTGATGGACAGGGAGGCCTGGCGTGCTGCATTCCATGGGATTGCAGAGTTGGACATGACTGAGTGACTGAAGTGAGCTGAACTGATGTAAGGATAATCTGGGGTAGATAACCCATCAATGAAGAGCCATTCTTCCAAGGATTCCACTAGTTAGTGCTTGGAAAGCGTGTTCTCACGTCCTCTGCTTTTCTGCCTGCTGCGTGCCCCGTGTTTCTCTGCCTCTGTCTCAGTTTCTCTCTTTCCCCTTCCTACCTCGACTCCACTCCCTTTTGTGTTCATCTTCCATTTCCCATGCTACTTTAGGTGATTTTCCTTGTGTGTGGTGTTCTATTTCCTCAGAATGTCTTAGCTTTTCAAGACCAAGCTATTTATCCTTTAAGAATACAGATCTTCCTCAACTTATGATAGGGTTATCTTCCAATAAACCCATTGTAAAATTCTAAATATCATAAGTTTATATTTATGCAGTGAATACACCAAGCCTACTGAGCATCATTGCTTAGCCTTGCCTCTCTCAAATGAGCTCAGAACACTTCCGTCAGCCTACAGCCAGGCAAGATCATTGAACACAAAGCCTATTTTATAATAAAGCATTGACTGTCTCGTGCAGCTTCTTAAATTTTATACAGAGAGTAAGAACCAGGATGGCTGTGTGAGTGCAGAATGGTTGGAAATGTACCAGTTGTTTACCCTCATGACCATGTGGCTGACTAGGAGCTTCATGACGGAGCCCAGGAAGAGATCAAATTCAGAATTTGAAGTATGACTTCTGGATGCACATTGCTTTCATGCACCACTGTGAAAGTGAAAAATCCTAAGTTGAAATATTGTAAGTCCCAGACTGTAAGATCGAACCAAAAAAAAAAAAAAAAATTATTCCCCCATGAAGACTTCCCCGCCTGGCCTGTCCACTGCCAACCTTTTGCCATATCTGGGTGTCTTTCTCTATAAATCCTTCAGTTCAGTACAGTTCAGTTCAGTTCAGTCACTCAGTCGTGTCCGACTCTTTGCGACCCCATGAATCGCAGCACGCCAGGCCTCCCTGTCCATCACCAACTCCTGGAGTTCACTCAAACTCACGTCCATCGAGTCGGTGATGCCATCCAGCCATCTCATCCTCTGTCGTCCCCTTCTCCTCCTGCTCCCAATCCCCCCCCAGCATCAGAGTCTTTTCCAATGAGTCAACTCTTCGCATGAGGTGGCCAAAGTACTGGAGTTTCAGCTTTAGCATCATTCCTTCCAAAGAAATCCCAGGGCTGATGTCCTTCAGAATGGACTGGTTGCATCTCCTTGCAGTCCAAGGGACTCTTGAGTCTTCTCCAACACCACAGTTCAAAAGCATCAATTCTTCGGCTCTCAGCCTTCTTCACAGTCCAACTCTCACATCCATACATGACCACAGGAAAAACCATAGCCTTGACTAGATGGACCTTTGTTGGCAAAGGAATGTCTCTGCTTTTCAATATGCTAAATCCTTAGTCATGCCAAATTCAGATCTGCTTCAGGAGAACCTCTTATTTCTGAAACCTCACTCTGTATCATGGCTCAGTGTCTGTTGGTTAAACAAATAAAGGGTTAGTGAAGAAATTTCACGAATGGTTGATTATCCAAATTTGAGTATTGTCAACAGCTAGGACAATTTTTGATTTCCAGAATGGTTTTCTCAGCTGCTTAAACTTTATTTTAGAAGTCTTATCCATTTCTGTGGTGTCGTGGAACACAGAGTAATTTCGAGTATAGAAATCTAATGTGCTTTAATAGAAGCATACTAAAGGTAAAATTCAAGGAATAAACGATGGTCTCGCTTCTAAATCACAGACTCATCAGTCTTCTGCATGTCCTCTCACAGCTGTGGTCTGGTTTTATTCTCAATAAATGGCAGCTCTGAGACTCCCAATGTAATATCCTAGATGAAGACCAAGCTGATTTGGGTAGATATTGTGCTGTTACAGTTTTTAATTTCTGTTTCACTTAATTGAGAAAAGTCCATTTTAAGATTAATTATAGACTTTATTGATTGTTGACTCAGACATTTCTGATTGAAATAAATTTAGAATCTTTTGTCTTTAATTCCTTGGACTTTGATGGTTTGGACAGAGGCCTGTGTGCCCGCCCTGATGGCCCTGGTTTGTATTCCAGGTGCCTGTGTACCAGAGCAGCTTATTTTGTGCAGTTCCCATGTCAGGCAGGAAGACAAGGAACAGAGCCCTGGAGATAAAATCCCAGAACTAAGTGCTATAGACAGGGCTGTGTCTTGGATCTCCTTATTTAACATTTTTGTTTTCATAACTCAGGCCAGTTTTCAGAAGAACCAAGTGTGTGTCCCTTGCCATATTACAACAAATGGCTATTGCTTTAAAGTACATACTTTGAGTAGTGGAAAAGATTTAAAGCAGCATGTTGTTATTACATGCTCTCCAGCAGTTCATCTTTCTTTAAAATTAATTTTTATCGGCGTATAGCTGCTTTACAATGTCGTGCTTGTTTCTGCTGTGCAGTAAAATGAATCAGCTCTACATACACATAACGCACCTCCTCCTCTTTGCATTTCCTTCCCAGTTAGGTCACCACAGAGCGCTGGATAGAGTTCTCTGTGCTACACAGGAGGGTCCATTAGTCACCTACTTCACACAGCAGATATGTCAGTGCCAAACTCCCAGTTCACGCCACCCATCCTTGCCCCCTTGGCATCCACATGTTTGTTCGCCTGTGTCTATTTCTCCAGCAGTCCATCTTAATTCCCAAATGAAGTGGCCTTTCATTTTAAACAACAAATCAAATTATTTGGTTTTATATGAACTTTGGCTGGTGGCTAAGACAGTAAAGAATCTGCCTGCAATGCGAGATACCCAGATTGGATCCCTGGGTTGGGAAGATCCCCTGGAAAAGGGAATGGCTACCCACTCTCGTGCCTGGGAATTCCATCGACAGAGGAGCCTGGTGGGCTACAGTCCCTAGGGTTACAGAGCCTGACATGACTGGGTGACTAACACATGAACATTGCCAGTTAGATATCTGGTGGTTTGCATAATGTATATGGATTTATTCCTAATCATTAGCAGTGACAGGTAAAATACTAACCTTTAAACTCTTTCAGGTACCTTTTTTTTTCTTCTCTCAAATCAAGCTTATCTACTAGCTTAGCAGCTTAAAACAATCAGCACTGAATTATTTCTTGACTCTTACATGTGGGCTGGTCTCCCCTGGTGGTGGTTCTTCTCTAAGTGATACGTTGTCTGGCATGGGGTCCTCTCAGGGGTGTCCTGGGCTGGAATCCTAAGATGGGTCCCTCACATGACAGCAAGCTGCTCCTCCCTGTAGCTTCTCCTTGCGGCGCAGTTACATTCCAAGAGGATGTTAAGTGGGACGCCGCCCATCTGCTTAGAGTAGAGGCCAAGAAGGTTTCATGGACTTGCATTCCATTAGTCACGTGCCCAAGTATAGGAGAGAGCTCTTTACAGAGGAGGTGAGATCAACATCTGCATCTCAGCGTGGAAGCGGATGTACAATGTCGTGTTAGTTTCTGCTGCACGGCAAAGTGATTCAGTTATGATACACGTACATTCTTTTTCATTGTGGTTGATCACAAGATACTGAATATAGTTCCCTGTGCTATACAGAAGTACCTTGTTTCCCCGTTCTGTATTGAATCGTGTGCATCTGCTAAGCCTCAGCTCCCAATCCTTCCCTGTCCCAACCCCCTTCCTTGGCGACCACAGGTCAGGCCTCTATGTCCGTCTGTGACTGTTTCATAAATACGTTCCTTTGTGTCCTATTTTAGATTCCACATATAAGTGAGGTCACATGGCATTTATCTTTCTCTTTTCTGACTTGGAGAAGGCAATGGCACCCCGCTCCAGTACTCTTGCCTGGAAAATCCCATGGATGGAGGAGCCTAGGCTGCAGTCCATGGGGTCGCTAAGAGTCAGACACGACTGAGCAACTTCACTTTCACTTTCATGCATCGGAGAAGGAAATGGCAACCCACTCCAGTATTCTTTCCTGGAGAATCCCAGGGACAGGGGAGCCTGGGCCTTCCGTCTATGGGGTTGCACAGAGTCGGACACGACGGAAGTGACTTAGCAGTAGCGGCAGCAGTCTCTGACTTGGTTCACTTGGTATGATAACGTCTAGGTCCATCCATGTTGCTGCTAATAGCGTTTATCATTCTTTTTTATGGCTGAGTGGTATTCCACTGTGTATACATGCCACATCGTTCTTCATCCACTCGCCTGTTGATGGACGCTTGTTTCTAAGTCTTGGCTGCTGCGCACACAGGGCTGTGCACATCTCTCTGAGTTCTGGCTTCGTTCAGACGTGCGCCGGGTGGGATTCAGCACCAGACGCCTCTGGTTGTGTCATCTGCATGGATCCTTTAACTCCATCAGGCCTCAGTTTTTTAAATTTATGGAATGAGCTTTTTCATAGGGTGCTGTGAGGCTTAACTGCAATGATACATGTAAAGCTCTTAGCACAGGGCATGGCGCAGAGTAAGAATCCCCTAAATACTTGATTTTTGTTATCAGGATCATTCTCAATGGGTCAGTGTGCTCCAAAAGGAGCATGCCCAGGAACTTGGATTTTCTGAGCTCAAACTCAACATTAAATTAGATCACCAGAAATCGACATCTTTGGACTAAATTCCTGAAGTCTCTGAAGTACTCGAACTATGATCGAGTAGGACGCTTTCAGGTCGAATCAAGTGTTTATACGACAACTGTGTGTTTCAAGCTGACTTCTGGCAGCAGCGTTCAGCGCAGGGCCCGGCCACGGTGCCAGCAGGCACTGCAGCTGTGTCTGTGCTCCACACTTTCCCACTTGCCCTGAAGAATTGCTTCTCTCCCACATGGCCTTTCTGCCTGTCGGCCAGTCCTCTGTTCCTTGTTCGTTCTTGTCTCCTTGTTTCTCCACTCACTAGGAGTTTCTTCTCTGATTCTTACCTACCTGAACACTCAGCCACTATACTGGAACTTACCAGGACGTATGCTTAGGATTGCTAACCCTGCCCAGGCCAGTGTATCTGTCACTTAGGGAAACAGAATCATTGCAAAGGTTATAGATTAAGGGACTTCTAGGAGTAGATGGACGTGAGTTTGAGTGAACTCCGGGAGTTGGTGATGGACAGGGAGGCCTGGCGTGCTGCAATTCATGGGGTCACAAAGAGTCGGACATGACTGAGCGACTGAACTGAACTGAACTGAGGAGTAGTTGGGGAAACAATGGAAACAGTGAGAAACTTTATTTTTCTGGGCTCCAAAATCACTGCAGATGGTGACTGCAGCTATGAAATTAAAAGATTCTTGCTCTTTGGAAGAAAAGTTATGACCAACCTAGACAGCATATTAAAAAGCAGAGATGTTACTTTGTCAACAAAGGTCCGTCTAGTCAAGGCTATGGTTTTTCCAGTGGTCATGTATGGATGTGAGAGTTGGACTATAAAGAAAGCTGAGCACAGAAGAATTGATGCTTTTGAACTGTGGTGTTGGAGAAGACTCTTGAGAGTCCCTTGGACTGCAAGAAGATCCAACCAATCCCTCCTAAAGGAAATCAGTCCTGAATATTCATTGGAAGGAGTGATGTTGAAGCTGAAACTCCAATACTTTGGCTACCTGATGTGAAGAGCTGACTCATTGGAAAAGACCCTAATGCTGAGAAAGATTGAAGGCAGGAGGAGAAGGGGATGACAGAGGATGAGATGGCTGGATGGCATCACCGACTCAATAGACGTGAGTTTGAGTGAACTCCAGGAGTTGGTGATGGACAGGGAAGCCTGGCGTGATGCAGTCCATGGGGTCTCAAAGAGTCAGACACGACTAAGTGACTGAACTGAACTGAGCTGAGTGGATGTTGGCAATTTGATCTCTCGTTCCTCTGCCTTTTCTAAATCCAGCTTGTATATCTGGAAGTGCTATGTATATCTGCCAGTGACATTTAGGTTGCTTCCATGTCTTGGCTTTTGTAAAAAGTGCTGCTATGAATATTGGCGTGACATATCTTAATTAGAATTTTGTCTAGACAGACGCCCAGGAGTGGGAATGCTGGATCATGTGGGCTTCCCAGGTGGCTCAGTGGTAAAGAAATCGCCTGCCAATGCAGGAGGTGCAAGAAACACTGGTTTGCTCCCTGGGTGGGGAAGATGCCCTGGAGGAGGAAATGGCAACCCACTCCAGTACTCTTCCTGGGAAAATTCCATGGAGAGAGGAGCCAGGTGGGGCAGGGGCGGGGTGGGTACATGGGGTCGCAAAGAGTCAGACATGACAGAGCATGCACGCGTGGCAACTCTCTGTTTTATGAGGAACCTCCTTGCTGTTTTCCATAGTGGCTGTACCAACTTATGTTCCGACCAACAGTGCAACCGGGTTCCCTGTTCTCCACACCCTCTCCAGCATTTACTATCTGTAGACTTTTTGGTAATGGCCATTCCGACTGGTAAAGATGGCACCTCATTATAGTCTTGATTTACATTTCTCTAATAATCCGTGGTGTTGAGCATCTTTTCATGTGTCTTTGTGCCATCTTTGGAGAGATGTCTATTTTGGTCTTCTGAACATTTTTTGATTGGGATTCTTTATTGAGTTGTCTGAGCTGTTTGTATATATTGGAAATTGTCCTTGTTGGTCACCTCACTGCACATACTTTGTCTACCTGTTGCCTTTTCATTTTGTTTATGGTTTCCTTTGCTGTGCAAGATCTTACGTCTGATTAGGTCCATTAGGTTTATTTTTGCTTTTATTTTTATTGCCTTGAGAGACAGACCTAAGAAAGCATTGGTAAGACAGCTGTCAGAGAATGTTTTGCCTCTGTTGTGCCCCAGGAGTTTTATGGTGTCATGTCTTATATTTAAGCCTTTGAGCCATCCTGAGTTTGTTTATGGTGTGAGGGTGTGTTCTAACTTTGTTGATTTACATGCTGCCACCCAGCTTTCCTAGGGGACTTCTTTATGTATGTCAACTGTTCATTGCACAAGAACAGCCCTAACTGGTAATTTATGTAGGACAGTCATGAAAAAAGTGAAAGTGAATGTGTTAGTCACTCAGTCGTATCTGACTCTTTACAGCTCCACGGACTGCAATCCACCAGGCTCCTCTGTCCATGGGATCCTCCAGGCAAGAATATTGGGAGAGCCACAAGATCTCCTGGGGATCTTCCCAACCCAGGGATCGAACCTGAGTACAGTCACAGGTGATACTAAGTGGAGATCTATTTCAGATGTAATTTGAACAATAGACCCTCAAATCAAGGACAGTATGAGCTGAAGATTTCAGTTGAAATAAAAACAGGTGACTTCATGCTCCTATTCCAAAATATCCTCTGTCAATTGTATTTGTACTTGGAAGACGATGTGCATTTTTCCTAGGCAAATTCCTAGGCCTTTCTTATGACTTCCCCTCAATGTTTATTTAATTATAAGCAATAGGTCTTTTATATGCCACCTACAGCAAACCTTTCCCTTTAATTATTCCCTCTTTGTGTTCATTCAATAGAAAGATGAAAGCAATCTTTCTTTAAAAAAACACAGAATTTGTAAAGCTATATCTTTCTTAGTGCTCTAAAAGGAAGCATTTTTTTTTTTTTTTTGCATTCATGGCATAAGATCAGAATTCAGTGAGGAAAATCAGATACAATGATTCCAGAGTAAAAGAAGTACCTTCCTTGATGCTCCAAATCCTTAGATTCTTGTTAGCACTCTTATAATTGCTGTTAAAAAAAGCAATGTAGCTCTTCCAAGCACTGTGAGCTAATGCCCTTGTTAGCTGAAAGGCATGGATCTGGAGTCAATGGTAGCTATAAATTAGTTTAGGCAGGTCTGCACTAGCAATCTGGGCTGTATTCAAGGCTCAGCGCATCTCAGCTGGCCTATTCATTCACAGGGAAGTCAAGTGTCCGGGGTGGCCATGTGGGCAGGCTAGGAGATACAGCTGATGTGCTCAGGGTTTTCTCTCCTATGTGCTGGCTGAGTGCAAAATCATAGGTTTGGACCATCAAGATGCTGGTTCTCCTAGCAACCCTTTGCATTTTATGGGTCTAGCTTCCATATAAAACCTCGAGGTGTGTGAGTGAAATCCTCCTGGGGGAAGAGACGTGTCAGAAAAAGGAGTGATGGAGCTGTCCACCGAGGATTGCTGGCACCCATCGAAGTGAGGAGACAGGCAAGGCTCCTTCTCCAGAGCTGCAGAGAGAACACGGGTTTGCCAGGACCTTGACCTCAGATGTCTACCTCCAAGACCGTGAGAGAAGAAGCTTCTGTTGCTTCAAGCTGCACAGTTTGTGGTAATTTGTTATGGTAGCTGTAGGAATGGAGAAGGCAATGGCACCCCATTCCAGTACTCTTGCCTGGAAAATCCCATGGACGGAGGAGCCTGTTGGACTGCAGTCCATGGGGTTGCTAAGAGTCAGACATGACTGAGCGACTTCACTTTCACTTTTCACTTTCATGCATTGGAGAAGGAAATGGCAACCCACTCCAGTGTTCTTGCCTGGAGAATCCCATGGACGGGGGAGCCTGGTGGGCTGCCGTCTATGGGGTCGCACAGAGTCGGACACTACTGAAGCAACTTAGCAGCAGCAGCAGCTGTAGGAAAGGAATACATATGAATTTGAGAACAGTCAAGAGTTTTCTGCAGTTTTTTTTTCTCCAGCACCTACTTATTTTTATCACCAGGATTCCTTTTTGGTGGCTCTCACACAATGATCACTTTATATACCATTGATGAGGTCAGGAACAATCAGGAATGATAGTTTCTCTCTGCAGTAGGTAATCATTAAAATAAGGTAGAGAGATGTATTCAATATTTCATGTTATGGAAATGATATATCTTTGAGTGCAAAAGGCAGGTTATCAAAGAGTATATATTTCTTTTAAAATATACATGTATACAAGTGAAGTGAAGTGAAAGTTGCTCAGTCATGTCTGACTCTTTCTGACCCCATGGACTATAGTCCATGGAATTCTCCAGGCCAGAATACTGAAGTGGGTAGCTATTCCCTTCTCCAGGGGATCTTCCCAACCCAGGGATTGAACACAGGTCTCCTACATTGCAGGTGGATTCTTTACCAGCTGAGCCACCAGGGAAGCCCCTATGTATACAAAGATACTTAAAAATAAGTATGGAAAGGAATATGTCAAAAGGGAGATAGTGGCTACCTTTGAGTCACAGGATTAAGGATAATTTCTATATTCTTATTTACTAATAATTACTTTTCTATTTCTCCAAAGAACATTTATTGTATGATCCAAAGTTAAATATTGCTTCACAGAAGATTAATGCAGTTTATACTCAACTTTAGGATTTCCCAGGGGTGAACTAGTGGAAAAATATCCACCTGCCAACGCAGGAGACAGAAGAGATTCTGGTTTGATCTGTGGGTCAGGAAGGTCCTCTGGGGGATGGCCTGGCAACCCACTCCAGTATCCTTGTCTGGAGAATCCCATGGATGGAGGAGCCTGGTGGGCTAGCAACAGTCCATAGGGCAGCAAAGAATCAGACATGACTGAAGTGGCTTAGCACACACACACATACTCAACTACATCTTTTACATGCTAAGCTTTTCTCTTGGGCTTTATACTATGCAGTTCATCGGGTCACAAAGAGTTGGACACGACTGAGCAACTGGACTGAACTGAACTGATGCTTTAAATTGGATTATCTTTTACTTGCTTCAGCCAAAAAAACAAGAATGTTTGCTCTACTTGTAAAACAAGATTATTCCAATGACCAAATGAGAAGTATCTAATAGAAACGTAAACATGCATGCCATTTGTTGCTGCTGTTTAAACTCGGAACATTTGAAACACTTAAACACAGTTATGCTTGGAGACTTCCCATTAAAGTAGATCATCTCGCCTTTTCTTGGAAATCACTAGAAAATGAATTGTTCCTGAGCACAGAGCTCATGGAATGAACTTCCTCAAACACCTGGCCCAAGTCTCATTTCCAAAGTCCTTGATCTGGAATGTGGGTTCTGGTAAGACTTGGGCTCCATTTACCTCCATTTCTTTCTCTGCAGGCAGGACCCATCCCCCCCAACCCTGGCCAGGCTTGTGGGCTGACTTTCAGTAACACAGCTTTTGCTTTCACCTTGCCACAGCCAGAAGTCTCCCTCCCATGCTTCCCTTCTTACTGCCGGTGTTTTCTTCCTCTTTTTAAAAACTGAAGTGTAGTTACTTTCCAAGGCTGTGTTAATTTCAAGTGTACAGCAAAGTGATTGTTATGTATCTATTTTTCAGATTCTTTTCCATTATAGGTTATTATAGGATATTGAGTACAGTTCCCTGTGCTATCCAGTAGGTCCTTATTGTTCACCTGTTTTATATATCGTGGTGTGTATACTTTAACTTTAAACTCCTCATTTATCGCCCCCCTCCGTCACCTGTGGGGCTTCCCTGGGGGCTCAGATCGTAAAGATCTGCTTGCAGTGCAGGAGACCCGCGTTCTATCACTGGGTCTGGAAGATCCCCTGGAGAAAGGAAGGGCAATCCACTCCAGTAGTCTTGCCTGGAGGATCCCATGGACAGAGGAGCCTGGTGGGCTACAGTCAATGGGGTCACAAGAGTCAGACATGGCTGAGAGACTAACACTTTCACTTCACTTTCCCCACCCCTCTATTTCCTTTCTACCACAGTGATTCTTACCCCCTTCTGAGTCATGGACAGAGTTGAAAATCTGTTGAAGACCACGGGTTCCTCCCTAGAAACATGTTCAGATGCACCAAATAGTCACATACAATTGCAGGGTCTTTCTATGCTCCTTCAAGTTTGCCTGGTCCCCACGGCCGCTTGGTTAAGACTCTCTGGATTTGACTTCCATCCACTAGATGAGTCAAGTCACATACAAGTCCCCCTTCTGCTCTGAGATATGTCTCAGTCCGTTTAGACCATGTGAATTCTTCATGCATTTTTGCCACATTATGTTTGACAGGACTTATTACTAATATTGCCTTCTCCCGTTCATAATAAATCCAGTGTTTGCCTTAATTCTTTCCTTGAATATTGGGACACATTTTTAAATTTTTACTTGGAGGATGGTTGTCATACAGTGCTGTGCGGGCTCCTATTGCACAGCAGTGCGGATCAGCTGTGTGTACACCGATATCCCCCGCCCTCAGCCTTTGTCCCAGCCCCTCGTTCCAGCCTCCAGGCCATCACAGAGCACCCAGCAGAGTTGAGGACTCTTACCACTCTATATTTCCTACAGTGTCTAGAGAAAATGTCCTTACCCGTGATAGGTTCTTTTCAAATATTTGTTAATGCAAAGTTCCCTTCATATTGAATTTTCTATATTTGCAATTTTATTTTTGAGGTTTTAGATGTGACTTTAGAATGAAGCCTAAAGTACTGATAAATGTATAACAAATATTCATGTAGTAGGGTGATGCAAACACCGAGTTTGGGTGCAAATGGATCAGGGTTTAAACCTTAGCTTTGCCAGTTACTAGCTTTATGAGCTAAAAATCGTAATTTCTCTTGCTTTCCTTTCTATGTGTAGAGATAATAATACATATGCACTTTGCACAGTGAAGATTAAATGACTATTTAAAGAAATTGCACAGTGCCTCATGTGAAGGAGGCTCTGAAAAACAATGGCCATTATGATTCTTCACAAAACACGCTGTTTCATTTTGCATCAAGCCATTGCTCTTTCCGACTGGAAAGGGGAGGAGAAGTTCATTTTTTGGTTGTGTTCCCAAGAATACAAGCTAAATGAATTTTCTTGGCTGTCTGCTATCATTTTGGTTATTAAAAAAATCTCCAATTTTCTGGGTATTCATATTTCTTTATTGAAAGGAAATTATTTTTTTCCCATCACCTGGCAAGAACTGAAACTCATATTCACTTCTTTAATAAGAGACAGTACAACAAAAGAAAATAAGAGATGAAAGCAAAAGCTGACTAAAACATACACTTTATTGGCTTATCTCTATGTGTCATATACTTTCAATTTTAGTACTACAATTTTTTTAATGTTTTTAATGGGAGGATAATTACACTGTTGTTAGTTTCTGCTGCACAATGTGAAATAGCTCTAAGTATACACATATCCCCTCCTCTTGAGCCTCCCTCCCGCCTCCCGTCTCCCCCTCCCTCCCGCCTCCCCCTCCATCCCACGCTCCAGGTCATCACAGAGCACGGGGCTCGATCCCTGGTTTTAGGGCACTTCCCACTAGCGATCTGTGTTACACACGGCGGTCCACGCATGTCGTGCTGTGCTCCCAACTCGTCCCACCCTCTCCTCCCCTGCTGTGTCCACAAGCCCATTCTCCACATCTGAGCCTCTCTATTCCTTCCCTGCAACTCGGCCCATCAGCGCCATGTTTTTATTAAAAAAAAGCGAAAGATCTACAGTGAAGTGAACAGGGTATACAAGAAAGCTGAGACGCCAATAAGGACCCTCATGGAACCTTGACTGCCACACTTTGTCATCGTTGTTTGCTTACTGGAATACATTTTACTTTTCAGAAACGATCTGTTCCCATTACATAAACTAAACCTCGGAAGAATGCACAGAGAAATAGTCCTGCTTATTGGTTGTTGTTTTGGTGCTGAGCCACAGACGCTGCTCAGGGTGAGTGCCTTTTGCTTTGTATAAAGGAATTTCCTAGGCAAAGACGCCAGTAAGCTGGTTGACAGCGCTTGAGCTGGAGCACTTGCCGCCCAGGGCATGAAGTCCGTGCGAGTCCAAGGACCCTGCAGTGCTGCTGTGGGATTCAAATAAGGGACACTGAGTCCCCGTCAGTCTACGGATGCCCGCCCACATTGTCACTACCTGATCCGAGCTTTGAAACTCGCGATGCTTTTTAGGGTTAAAATCAGGAAAGAACTGTATGAAAACTGACAAGCTACAACGTCACTCATAATTTGTTCTCTGTTCTTTAGTACAAAACCCCCACATATTTTGATAAAGCTAACAGGGCCCAATTTTGATCCTCTAGGTAGGGCCTCTGGTGTCAGATCAGGGTCATTGTGTCAATTCCACTTTGAGCCCTTCTGATTAATTTTTTTCAAAACTGTACCATACTTATTTTCTAAAATTTTTTTAATTAAATTATAGTTTATTTATACTATTGGATTAGTTTCTGCTCCACAGCAAAGTATCCGTTATACATATACCCACTCTTTCTTTTCCTGGATAGGTCATTACAGAGTATTGAGCAGATGTCCCTGTGCTGTGAAATGCAGTAGGTCCTTATTAGTTACGTATGGTGGTGTGTGTATGTCAATCCCAATCTCCAAACTTATCCCCTCACCCAACCCACTTTCCCTGTTAACCATAATTTTGTTTTCCACATCTGTGACTATTTCTATCTTGTAAATAACTTCATTTGTACCATTTTTTAGATTCCATATATATATATATATATATATATATATAAGTGATATCATATGATACTTGTCTGACTTTACTCATTATGAGAATCTCTAGGCCCATCCATGTTGCTGCAACTGGCATTGTTTTGTTCTTTTATATGGATAATGTTGCATCGTGTCTATGTACTACATCTTTCTAGGTTCCTGCCGAGGTCCAGCCCTGGCTGATCCAGGGTATTTGAAGGGGAGATGGCTTCGGTGAGTTCACTGGATACAATAGCTTTATTTAAATATTAGTTAGAGATATAAAGAGTAATAGAATGAGGATAGCTCAGTAGGAAAATTCAGCGGAGAAAAGAGGCTGAGTAGCTTGGTTTACACGGAAAATCACTATAACCTGTGACATCAGGTTAGCTCTGACCACGGAGGCCGTAGGCGCCCTCTCGAATAGCGGAAGGGCACCTTGTTGAGTGGGTCTTAGAAGCCCAAATAAATGGTCGCAGTGGACCTCTGCGCTCCAGATGGAGACTCAGCCCAAATGTGAAAGAAAGAATGACATGGGGAGATCAAGCTTCGGTGAGCAAGGCCCGTAGCTTTATTTTCAACAGGGGCTTTTATACCCTAAGTTGTACATAGAGGATAATAGGGGGCGTGAAATCATGCAAAGTCAGCAGTCTTTGATCCTTATCAAAACCAGGGTTTCTTTCCTGCAAATTTATCATATACAAATGGTTTAGGTGATGTACATCATCTTCTGGCCAGAAGGCCTATTAACATTTTACGACTCTTGACAAAGGTTTGTCAACCGTAAGACTTATTTTCTCTAAGAGTAATTATTTTAAGGTTTGGCGCCATCCTCCGAATGTGTTAGATAAAGTTGCATTCCTATAGGGCAGAGGTGCAGTGGGTTTACAACAAAGGAAAGAATTTATTACCTTAAGGGTCTAAAGTTGCTAACACCAAGGCCTCTACTTATTTTTTCTACATACCAAGTATATTAATTAATACACATTCAAGGATACAATACAGGGGATGTGGAAACTTGGCAGCAAACATTGGCTCATCAATGAAATCCTTTACTAGTTTTATTCTGACAGTTTCTAACTCTCTGAGAGGCTCTAAGTTATTTGAATATCTTAAGCTTCCCATGCCTCTCGAGGCTGGGAGACTGTAAACAATCATATGCATAGCTGTAGGAGTCCGGGTAAACTTGTCAGGCGAGTTAGAGAGCTATCTGAGGGGTTTGGATTTAAACACTCCTAATGCCCAGGAACTTTATTAACTGGAGCTGAAAGTTAACTCTTTATCAGAGAGAGCGAGATGGTGGTGAGGGACAGCCCCCAGTAAAGTCAGAGGTGAGAGCACAAAGCTCTCACAAAGGTGAGAGCATGTATATATATAGATATATATATATGCCCAGGAGTGGGATTGCAGGATCATATGGTAGATCTATTTTTAATTTTTAAAGAAATCTCTATACTGTTCTCCATAGTGGCTATACCACTTTACCTTCCCACCAACTGTACAAGAGGGTTCCATTTCCCCACATCCTCTCCAGCATTTACTGTTTGTAGACTTTTTGACAATGGCCATTTGGACTAGTATGAGGTGATACTCATTGCAGTTTTGATTTGCATTGATCTAATAATTAGTGATGTTGAGCATCTTTTCATGTGGGGTTGGACATCTGTATGTCTTCTTTGGAAAAATGTCTGTTTAGATCTGCTCGTTTTTTGATTGGGTTGTTTTTCTGGTATTGAACTGCATGAGCTGTTTGTATATTTTGAAGATTAATCCCTTGTCAGTTGCTTCTTCTGCAAATATTTCTTCCATTCTGAAGGTTGTCTTTTTGCCTTTTTAATGCTTTTCTTTGCTATGCAAAAGCTTCTAAGTTTAATTAAATCTCACTTATTTTTGTGTTTATTTTCATTATTCTAGGAGGTAGATAGAGAAGGAAATAGCAACCCATTTCAGTGTTCTTGCCTGGAGAATTCCACGGACAGAGGAGCCTGGTGGGCTACAGTCCATGGGGTCACAAAGAGTCAGACACAACTGAGTGGCTAACACCCAGGAGGTAGATTAAAAAAGATATTGCTGCATGAATGTTTTCTTCTGAGTTTTATAGTGTCTGGCCTACATTTAGGTCTGTAATCCATTTTGATTTATTTTTCTGTATGATGTTAGCGAGTGTGCTAATTTCATTCTTTTATATGTCCCGTTTCCCCAGCACCACTTATTGAAGAGGCTGTTTTTTCTACATCATATATTCTTGCTTCTTTATCATAGATTAGGTGACCATAGGTGCAAGGGGTTTATCTCTGGGCTTTCTTTCTAGTTCTATTGACCGATATTTCTGATTTTGTGCTGCTGCTGTTGCTAAGTCGCTTCAGTCGTGTCCAACTCTGTGCGACCCCATAGACGGCAGCCCACCAGGCTCCTCCGTCCCTGGGATTCTCCAGGCAAGAACACTGGAGCGGGTTGCCCTTTCTTTCTCCAATGCATGAAAGTGAAAAGTGAAAGTGAAGTCACTCAGTTGTGTCCGACTCTTAGCAACCCCATGGACTGTAGCCTACCAGGCTCCTCCATCCATGGGATTTTCCAGGCAAGAGTACTGGAGTGGGGTGCCATTGCCTTCTCTGCCCTGTACTATTTTAATGACTGTAGGTTTGTAGTACAATCTGAGTCAGGGAGCCTGATTCCTCCAGCTCTGTTTTTCTTTCTCATGATTGCTTTGACTCTTCATGGTCTTTTGTATTTCCATACAAATTATAAAATTTTGTGTTCTAATTCTGTGAAAAACACCATTGGTAGTTTAAGTGGGGTAGATTGCTTTTGGTAGCATAGTCATTTAAACAACATTTATTTTTCCAATCCAAGAACATGGTCTATATCATCTCTCCATCTGTTTGTGTCATCTTTGATTTCTTTCATCAGTATCTTATAATCTTCTGAGTATAGGTCTTTTTGCTTCCTTGTTGAGGATTTTTGTGTCTATGTTCATCAGTGATACAGGACTGTAATGTTCTCTTTGGTTTTGTAATATCTTTGTTTGGTTTTGATATCAGGGTGTTGATTGCCTCGTGTCCTCTGCAATTTTTGGAAGAGTTTCAGCAGGATAGGTATTAACTCTTCTCCAAATGTTTGATAGAATTTGCCTGTGAAACTGTCTGGTCCTGGACTTCTGTTTGTTGGAAATTTTTTAATCACAGTTTCAATTTTAGTACTTGTGATTGATCTGTTCATATTTTATGTTTATTTGGTTCAGTCTTGGAAATTTGTTTCTTCTAGGAATTTCTCCATTTTTTTATAGGCTGACTATTTTATTGGTGTAGAACTGAAGTCTCTTATGATCCTTTGTATTTCTGTGGTGTCTATTGTATTTTTTTTTAATTCTAATTTTATTGAGTCCTATCCCTTGTGATTCAGTTCAGTTCAGCTGCTCAGTCATGTCCAACTCTTTGAGACCCCTTGGACTGCAGCACACCAGGCTTCCCTGTCCATCACCAAACTCCCAGAGTGTACCCAAACTCACGTCCATTGAGTCAGTGATGCCATCCAACCATCTCATCCTCTGTCGTCCCCTTCTCCTGCTTTCAATCTTTCCCAGCATCAGGGTCTTTTCCAATAGGTTAGTTCTTCGCATCAGGTGGCCAAAGTATTGGAGTTTCGGCTTCAGCATCAGTCCTTCTAATGAATATTCAGGACTGATCTCCTTTAGAATGGACTGGTTGGATCTCCTTGCAGTCCAAGGGACTCTCAAGAGTCTTCTCCAACACCACAGTTCAGTTAAAACATTTTTTTCAATCATTTTTATTGAAGTATAGATTTACAACATTGTCTAATTTCTGCTGCACAGCAAAGTGATTCAGACGCTACAGACATATACGTTCTTTTTAATATTCTCTTCCATTACGGCTTCTCAGAGGATATTGGATGTAGTTCTGTGCTGTACAGTAGGGCCTGCCGTTTATCCATTCTCCACGCAGTAGTCTGCATCTGCTCACCCCAAACTTCTACTCCCCTCCACCTTGGCAACCACATGTCCGCTCTTCACGTCTGTGAGTCCGTTTGGCAGCTGAATTCATTTGTGTCATAGTTTATATTCCATATAAGTGATATCATATGGTATTTGTCTTCTAGAGATCAGTATGGTAATCTCTAGGTCCATCCACGTTGCTTCAAGTGGCGTTATTTCATCATTTTACAGCTGAGTGGTGTCCATTGTAGAGTTAGACCCCATCTTTTTTATCCATTCATCTGTTGACGGACATTTAGATTGTTTCTGTGTCTGAACTATTGCTGCTATGAACAGCAGATGGTTACTTTTATGTGCTGATTTGACCAGGTCGTGGGATGCCCAGACACTTCATCCCATACAAACACTACAAGGGTGTTTCTAGTTGAAGTTAGCATTTGAACGGGTAGATTGAATCATATTCAGGTTTCAGCTCTTCCACAGACTGAGAATATGTTCTGCCACTGATGAGAAGCCAGGAGAACATTCCTTTCCAAGCCTCCTTACTATGGAGAATTTTCTGTACCTGTTGGCTTGATTTTTTGAAGTTAGTAACACATTATTGAAGATTATCCAGCTTTCAAACTCATTGTATCATTGTAACTTGAGATCTCTTGATCCTTCTTTCCCTGTCTTTGGACTTGATGCTCCCTTGATCTATTTCACAGAGGTGACAAGAGCCTTTTAGCCTTGTTTTTATGTGAGGCAGTATCGCATGGTTATTGGGAGGGCAGACTTAGCTTGCCTGTGTTTAAATCCAGCTTTATCATTTACCAGGTGTGTGATTTGGGCAATTTACTTGACTCTTCTGATTCCATTTCCTTATTATTCCTTTCTATCAGAAAAACAAAAGGGATCCACCTTACAAGGTTGATGCTTATAAAGAACTTAAAGCAATGTCTGTCACATCTATAACAATAAGCTAGTATCACTCTTCCAGAAAAGGTCTCCTATTTTCTAGACTGGTAATATCCTTCAGACATCTCTTTACCAAGCCAAAATCTGATCACTGCCCCTCTAGCCCCATCATCCTGCCATGTCTGCTGAAGGCCTCAGGTGACATTTATTCTGTGACGGCCTAATATTTTTTTAATGATTTTTTATGGCCTAAACCTCATGGGCCGAAAAATAAGGAATATATTTACTATAATGCTAAATCTTATTTATAAGGTAGTCTCTGTTTTTCAGCAATGGGAAACAAAAGGGTCAGGGATCAGTCCTACCACATGCATATAATGAAGAAAATAGTTGAGTCCACATTTCACAACCCCTGGGCTGGCACTTTATTCTGCTTCTCAGAAGCTTTACTAGCATTTGTTCTTTATTGGCAGACACTGTGCCCTGCTTTTATATTTCCAGATAGGGACGAGACACATAAGGTCTACGTTGTTCTTACTGAGCATTTGTACAGATGAACAGAACGATTCTGATGAGAACTCAGAGAAAGCAGTAAAGCTAAGAGAGAAGCTGAATTTTTTCTGAGGTAAATGTCAGTGGCTCTGACTTCATTTCAAACCTTTAATTATTGTTCTGCTGTCTCATTTATGAGGGAATGCCTGACAAAATTACCCTTGCATAATCCAACGGTAGGCTTTTCCATTCTCTGTATTAGCTCAGGAATGCTCCTCTGACCCCGGAGCGTGTGCCGTTGACACCCTCGGTAGTCATCCATGTTTCCATTCTGTGACTACTCCTCTTCCAACTTCCATTCTTCCCAGTTACAGGGCCCCGAAATGCTTCTCAACTCTCTTGATCATTTACCCTTCCTAGCTTCTTGTTGTGAACTTAATTGCCTCCCCTCCTCAAAGTTCCTATGTTGAAGCCATAACCACCAGTACCTCAGAAAGGGACGATCTTTGGAGATAAGACCTTCAACGAGGTGATTAAGTTGAGATGAGGCCATGAGGGTGGGCCCAAGTCCATTCTGACTCATGTCCTTGTAAGTTGAGGGAATTTAGACATATGGAGAGACGCCAGGGGCCCACAGGCAAAGAAGGAAGACCGTGAGAACAGGCAGGAAGAGGACGTCCATCCATGAGTCAAGGAGAGACTCCTCAAGGGGAACCAATGCTGATGGTACCTTCATCTCTAACTTCCTGTCTCCTTGATTGCCTCTTTCTAATTGTGAGAAAAATAGATTTCTGTTGTCTTAGCCATTCTGACTGTGGTATTTTTCCCTACAGCAGCCCTGGGGAACTAATTCAGTACCCCACTTAGGAAACTGCCGACTCTTGCACCAGATTCAACCGGTTGTCCAAACCCCACCTCGGTCCCTTCTAGAACTGCTCAGCCTTGACAGTGTCCCTGGCTGAGTCTCCAAGTCCACATAATCCTACAGCAAGATACAAATGGCCACATTTTGCCAGACCAAGTCAACCCTCTGGAGTCCACCTCCCACAGTTAACAAACTGAAGAAGCATTGAGAACACTGATTTATTTGATTTCCAATCTGGGGGGGTCAGCAATCTAAAATGGCCATATGAATGGAAGCAGACTGTGATTACATTCTCCTTCAGCTCGAACACCACCCTTCCCAGCTCTGTTTTTACTTCTCTCTTGAATGTCTAAAGACGTCTGCAATGGATCAAGGAGCTTTTAGTTCCAAACTGTCTGAAGAAGGCAAGGGCATCTGTAGTTTTCTAGAGCTTCTGTAACAGAGTGTACCACAAACTGGGTGGCTTAACACAACAGAATTCTCTTGCAGTTTTCTGGCTGGAAGTCTGAAATCGAGATGTCAGTAGGGCTGTGCCCTCTCTGAAGGCTCTGGGGAGAGCCCGTCTGTGCCTCTCCTTGCTTCCAGCACCGCTGGCATTCTTGGGCACGCCCTTGCTTGCAGACACACAGCTCTCGCTGCTTCTCTACGTCGCTGGATGTCTCTCCCCACGTCTCCTCTCCCCGTCTCATAAAGACACCAGTCATATTGCACCAAGGGTCCTCCCTACTCTAGCATGGTCTCATCTTAACTAGTTACACTTGCAATAACCTTATTTCCAAATATTCTGAGATTCCAATAAGAACAAAAACCCAGTACAGTATCTAAAAAGAGTGATCCCGGATATTGACAGATGATTGAGAAAATCTGAGATAGGTTTTTTTTTTTTTTCAGTATTTGAACAGTTGTAAATACTTTGGCTACCTGATGCGAAGAGTTGACTCATTGGAAAAGACTCTGATGCTGGGAGGGATTGGGGGCAGGAGGAGAAGGGGACGGCAGAGGATGAGATGGCTGGATGGCATCACTGACTCGATGGACGTGAGTCTGGGTGAACTCTGGGAGTTGGTGACGGACAGGGAGGCCTGGCATGCTGCAATTCATGGGGTCGCAAAGAGTCAGACACGACTGAGTGACTGAACTGAAATCTTGTATATCTAACTCTAGTTTGGGAAGGGGCCACAAAAAGCTAATCAACACGGTCTGGACAGAGAATGAGACAGTGTTTATAGTTAAGAAAAGTACTGGTTCAGGAAATGACTGTAGAAAGTTTTCTGCAATCTCTTTATTAAAAAAATTCTTTACATAATTATAAAAGTTAACCCTAGTTTAACTGTTAAAACTAATCATTAAGGTCAATTCTGGGGCATTTACTTGCTAAATCTTAGGTAATTGTCAAAGCAAATCTCCAGTGACCTGTGGGTGACTGTTCTTCCCCAGTGTAAGACCGCTGGAGCAACTAATTGGAATTTTTTGAACCCTAGGGCTCCCTGTGAGACCTGCTAACTCATACTTCCCAAACTGAGTTAAATTCAGAGGATGCTACTGGAAGATTTTTTTTTCCTTGAGTTAAGTTATACACTAGTTCTAAATGGTGCATTTTAATCTTTGCCAAAATCATTCATCATGGACAGTCATTATACTTGAATGTCTTCTAACTCAGAAACAGCTCTCCTCTGACCCAGCATCTACCTTAAGCAAAGAGTCAGGGGCTCATAGAAGAGGTCCTTTAAGCATGCACTTAGAAGTCCTGAAGAGGCCCCTTAAAACACCATGCATCTGTTAGTGAAGTGTTCACTAGAACTTTCCTCATCACACACACAAACAGCTGTCTCCAGTTTCGGTACAGAGAAGCCCTCTCCAGGCCAGCTCATGGAATGCTCCTCAGATTTTCACTGCTTGGTTTCCTGCTTGTCAGAACCCAGCTCCCTCCCATCCCCTGATGGCTCAGAAGGTAAAGAATCTGCCCACAATCTGGGTGGACCTGAGTTTGATCCCTGGGTCAGGGAAGATCCCCTGGAGAAGGAATGGCTACTCACTCCAGTATTCTTACTTGGAGAATTCCATGGACAGAGGAGCCTGGCTGTAGTCCATGTGGGTCCCAAAGAACTGGACATGACTGAGGGACTAACACACACATGCCCCTTCCATTGTATCAGTATCTTTTCAGCCGCTCTCTAATTCATTCTTTTAGACAATGTTTATATGTAGCAATTACTCTTTTTAATGAAAAGATTGAATGTGGGAGGAGAAGGGGACGACAGAGGATGAGATGGCTGGATGGCATCACCAACTCAATGGACACGAGTTTGGGTAAACTCCAGGAGTTGGTGATGGACAGGGAGGCCTGGTGTGTTGTGGTTCATGGGGTCACAAAGAGTCGGACACGACTGAGCAACTGAACTGAACTGAACCCTGGCAGAGCTGCACTAACGTACAAGTCTGCCCTCACTGAGGGAACCTGGTGCCCCAGCCTTCCTCCTGTATCACCATGTCCCCTAAACTCTCCACAATGTCTGCTTCCTCACCCTATCGCTCTTCAGCTCGCTGACGTTCGACATCAGCTCCACCTGGGACACGGAAACTACTCCCACTGGGCCACTTAATGCTGTTGAAGGTTCTTTTCTTTCTTGTCTCCACACCCTTTTCTCCTAGTTCTCCTGACTTGTGAGTTTGTTCCTTGGCTGCCTACTGTCTATTTCTCATGCTCTTAAATAATAGCCCAAAGTATCCCCTAGTTCAACACGTATTTAATAAGCACCTACAGTGTATCATGCATTTTCCTGGATATTGGCAACAAGACCATTGTCCCAATTCTTGTGGAAATGAGACCTTCTAAGACTCTAAACCCTTCCTAAGTGATTTCCCATAGCTTTAGTTATTTTCTATGAGTTAATAATTCCTAGATTAACATATCAAGTCTTGCACAAACCACTATTGAGAGCTAGACCCATACTTTTATGTGCTTGGAAAACCCTCTAATTCAACTGTTTCAAAATTAACATATTTTAAATATCTACTCTAATAGTGCCTATAGTTAATGGCACTATTAACAAAGGAAGAGGTCCCCCACATTCTGTTCTCATACTCATCCCTACAAACTGACATTCATGGCTGTCAATTCTACCTCCAAAATAATACTCAAGCTTGATTCCTCCCATTAAGGGGTTATATTCTATTGCAACTGTTTACTTTTAAGCCTTCATAATCTGCATTTTTTCCAACTGCTTTTAAACTGGTGTCCCATCTCTAGGTCCAGTTTCTCTGGATGGTTCCACATCTAGCATCAGAATAAAGTTGAAATTGTAAAAAGGACCTTAGATTTTAAAACATCACCATGTAGAAGGTGAAACAAGTAAACTACAATGTCAGGAAATGTTTGTGACACATAAAGAACTGCATATCCACAAGAAAAAAGTAACTTCACAGGAAAAAATAAAAAGAATTGGCCAGGAATTTCCAAGAAGACCATCAATGACCAATAATCATATGAAAGACATTCAATCTCATGGGTAGTTAGGGAGACAAACCACAGAGATTCCATTTCACACTTCCCATATTAGTAAACAATTTAGGTTAATTAGTGCCAAGTACCATTTGCATAAGAAACAACAAAAGTCCTCACTGCTGCTGGTGGGAGTGTAAATGGACTTAAGCACTTAGGAAAAAAAATTTCCTAGCAAAACTGAAGGTGTGTATAACCTCCCTCCTCCAGCCGCTCCACAGATACTTTATACTCTTGCACATACATGAGAAGACCATGCACAGAAGCATTATTCATAAAAGTGGAAATAAGCCAAATGTAATCAACTGTAAAATTAGGAAACTAATAACAGTATATCCTTACAGGAGAATTCTACTCGGAGTATATCCTTACAAGGGAATTTCAAAAACATTATCAATTAAGGTAAGTCACAAAAGACTCCACACAGAATAGTTCCATTTATAGAGCTTCACAAATAGGCAAAAGCAACACAGAATTTAGGGGTACGCACTTGGGAGATGAACACATTATTTAGCATTCTGGTCATCTCTGGGCTAGAGGAAGGGAAAGGCAGTCAGCGGAGCCAGGTAGGGGACTTCAAGGTGTAATGTCCATTCTGATGTAAACTCTGTGCATGTGATTCCATTTAATTTGCTGTATTGCCAATTTTTTACTGGGAAAAAAGTAGATCATCAACTTCCGTTTGCTGTATTTCCTGTCAATTTAACATCATCAGCCCTGAGCTGTATGCCGGTTCCATCACTCACTCACACACACCCCCTCCCCCCCACCATAGTTTATTCCCTTTAGGTTACTTTTTCATTATGCAAAAAAATTATTTAATTTCAGTCTGCTCTGATTTTGCAACTGCTTCTCCTGTCTCTTAGAATGTCTCTTTCTCCCCCATTTTCTCACTGTTGGGGAAGTCACTTTAAATGACATCGTCCCTGTGACTCTTCCCGACCCCATGAGGCAGGGTGGCTCCCTCCCTCTTTGACTCCACTGTACTGTTCAGCTTTCTATCACTGCTTCCCCTAAATCATATTAAAGCTATTCGTGTTACTTCATGTCATGAGTACAGAGATACTAACTCTTGTCTATCTCTTTATAAAACTCTCATTTTTACTTTGGCACTTGGTAAGTGTGCCTCAAATTATTTTATTTGAAGAAAAACGAAAATTATTGCAACATTTGAGGCATAATATTATCAAGTTCTTTTTTGTATAGTGATGCAAAATTCACTATTATTTATAGGAGAAAACTTGTGAGATACACAAGTGGTGAATTTAGAATAATAGAAATAAGATTACAAAAAATCAAATAATGTCAGGGACCAGAGTCTTTGGCCAAAAAAAAGTAGATACGTGATCACAATCTTACTCAGAAGACAGAGGGAAAACTTGAAAAGGTCAGAGATTTGGTACTTTCAAATCCATAAAATGATGGCTCAAGACCAACTCTTTAAGATAACAAACTAAAACATTGTTCATAAAGACTGGGACTTGAATTTCTGACTGCTGAAAACTAAAAAAGAAAAGAAAAAATCATAAAAGAGTAAATTCTTGAGGAAGGCAGTGAGTAGTGCTGAGATGGGGATATGAGTTCCCACCATCAGTAGAAATTACAATTTTTCCCAGACCAAAAGAGCAATATTTTTATCACCTGATGCAAAGAGCTGACACATTGGAAAAGACCTTGATGCTGGGAAGATTGAGGGCAGGAGGAGAAGGGGCGACAGAGGATGAGATGGTTAGATGGTGTCACCAACTCAACGGACATGAGTTTGAACAACCCTGGGAGATAGTGAAGGACAAGGAAGCCAGGAGAGTTGCAGTCTATGGGGTCGCAGAGAGTCAGACATGATGTAGCGACTGAACAAGACAGCAAGTGTTTCCAAGAAAATAAGAGAAGGGATTCTAGAGGGCATTCTGTACACCTGAGGTGAAAGGGTTGATCCTTATCACAAAAAAATCCGTCAATTTCCTCATGTAGAAAATTGAATAACTTTTACATAATGTGATGCACAGGTAGGACACTGGTTGGTTTTCATGATAAGAAAGTATTCCAGCTCCCCTGATAAGAGAGTACTCCAGCTCCTAGATTAATTTGAACTATTTGATTTCCAATTATTGTATCTACTTAATTCAAAAAGACTTTGTTTCAGGTGACCTAGTAACTTACCTTCAAAACCTGAAGATTTGCAACAGATGATGTATATTTCAATGTACATTTATTATAAAAGCTATTAGGAACAAGAAAGTCCCCAAGTATTTCTGTAATGGCAGCATCTTCAAGCATTCTTTTCATAGGGAACAATACCAATTTGATACATTTGTTTTGAAGCAGTTATGCCTAAAGGAGTACATTTTAACAGATCTTATCCCAAGAAAAAACAATTTGTCACTTACTGTGTGGTGGCAGGCTACATACGGTCCATGGGGTTGCAAAGGGTTGGGCATGACTGAGCGACTTAGCATGCATCAGTTCAGTTCAGCTGCTCAGTCGTGTCCGACTCTTTTCGACCCATGAATCGCAGCACACCAGGCCTCCCTGTCCATCACCAACTCCCGGAGTTCACCCAAACCCACGTCCATCGAGTCGGTGATGCCATCCAGCATCTCATCCTCCGTCGTCCCCTTTTCTTCCTGCCCCCAATCCCTCCCAGCATCAGGGTCTTTTCCAATGAGTCAACTCTTCGCATGAGGTGGCCAAAGTACTGGAGTTTCAGCTTTAGCATCAATCCTTCCAAAGAACACCCAGGACTGATCTTCAGAATGGACTGGTTGGGTCTCCTTGCAGTCCAAGGGACTCTCAAGAACCTTCTCCAACACCACAGTTCAAAAGCATCAATTCTTCGGTGCTCAGCTTTCTTCACAGTCCAACTCTCACATCCATACATGACCACAGGAAAAACAATAGCCTTGACTAGACAGACCGTGTTGGCAAAGTAATGTCTCTGCTTTTTAATATGCATGCACAGACACAAATGAAACTTATTTTGCAATGATAATCATTTTGCAACATGTATTTACATCAAATCATTAAGTTGTACGCCTAAAATGAATACAATGTTATATGTCAATTATATCTCAAAAATAACAAAAAAGGAGCCTAAAAAACGCAATCTGTGTCTTGAAATCATATGACTTTAAAAAGATAATCTACCAGTGATAAAATAGGAGACCTATATAAATGTCTTTTAATTCGTTCCCCTTACCAACCTACTCTTCTACGACATGAACAATATGCGTCAGTATGCTGAATAGTACTGAAAAGAGAAATGATAAATATGATTATATTATTCTCAGCTGACTTCCTCAATGCATTTTCGAATGGTATCTTTTTATTCCCCCCAGTACAGACTTGAAATGAATCTACACCAAGCAAAGGCTCCTGTTCATTTGCAGGGGACACGCAGCATCAGGGAGAGCCTCATAAAGTAAGTGCTTGCTGTTCCTGGGGGTTTTAGTCGGTGCACATTCTTAAGAAAGCATCGGTAGTTGCTTGTGCTTTTATAGCCTCTCAGTGGAAATTAACAGTGGCCAAAGGCACTAACTTTATTTTGCTTTTAAAAGAAGACATGAAAACATCTCTTCTGAAACTCATGGACCACATCTATAGAGCTGATGAGGGACTAATTTAAAAAAAAAATTCAACACCTTGTTGACAAGGATCTGAGGGAATTTACCCAGGAAGGTATTCTCTTTTCTTTCTTAGTTCTTTTTCTTTCACATTCTGAGACTCATAAACAGCAATTCAGTTTGACCCACTGAATTAATTTCTAACATTCTCACTGGAGTACCCAAGAGAGCTGTGGCCTTGAGCAATTTGGTGTAACTACTCATATCATCAAAACCTCCCAGAGGCATGCTTGTGTGAGTCCTCAAGACCTGCTCCAGAAAACAATCTGCTTTAGTTTTAGACAATGATGTTTTGACACTTCACCCAAATGGGAGATTGGGTCATTTAGCACTCTAAGAATTATTCCACAGCTACAGACAGTGTCCCAAACCCTGACATGCCACAGACCCAATAAAAGGATGACACAAAGGCTGGATAGAATAGATATGACACATGCTTACCTGATATCGGACAAGTTCCAATAGAGTCGTAGGCAATTTGTGATTGCTTGGTAAATATTTAGTAGCTAGCTTGTGGTGCCTATATCTGAATTTAAGATAAAAAAATACTATGATGTGAAATATGCAGAAAACCTGTCACGCCCAGTCTTCACTCTAGTTTATATGTTGTGTTTTGCTCATTCATTTGTATGGAAGTTCTGTCTGGGTTTATTCTTGAGCTATGGTGGAAAGACAAAAGAGCCTACCTGGTTATTTTCTCCTTTGGTATTACAAAAATGTAGGCATCGAAATTCAAATTCACTTTTAGTATGGCTGAGTCAGCCCCACTGATATATAGACTGTCTCCAAGGTATACTTTATATCCAGCTGGGAAATAAAACATGGAAAGTGTTTTATAAGATGTGATGATAGAATAATAAAGATTATTCTTAAGATAGTGTCAATTCTTTAGATGAGAAATTTGGGAGATATTTTCTTACCTCTGTCATATAATGCATATTTATCACAGGCTAGAAGAACAAGAGTTCTACTAAATTTATTTGAGTGATTTGGTCTGTCTTTCTGGAAACGTGCGCAGCCTCAAAGGTTAAGAAGTGTTTCACTTTAGTTAGAAATCTGAGATGCCAGACTTCTAACAGAAGTGCCATCTCCCATTGTTCCGCCTAAGGACAACTAGAAACTCTAGACGTTTTGTTTCACAAGCACAAGAAGACTTTGAGAGGTGGAGGGAAATCAGATCACCTAGGAGTCTTGGGTCCCAAGAAATGACACAATGGTGAGCTTCTTGGGGTTTTGGTCTTGTGTAAGCTAGATCAACATGAACTGCAAACTTCCATATGTTCAAGCTGGTTTTAGAAAAGGCAGAGGAACCAGAGATCAAATTGTCAACATTCGCTGGATCATCAAAAAAGCAAGAGAATTCCAGAAAAACATCTATTTCTGCTTTATTGACTATGCCAAAGCCTTTGACTGTGTGGATCACAATAAACTGTGGAAAATTCTTCAAGAGATGGGAATACCAGACCACCTGACCTGCCTCTTGAGAAATCTGTATGCAGGTCAGGAAGCAACAGTTAGAACTGGACATGGAACAACAGACTGGTTCCAAATAGGAAAAGGAGTACGTCAAGGCTGTATATTGTCATCCTGCTTATTTAACTTATATGCAGAGTACATCATGAGAAACGCTGGGCTGGAAGAAGCACAAGCTGGAATCAAGATTGCCAGGAGAAATATCAATAACCTCAGATATGCAGATGACACCACCCTTATGGCAGAAAGTGAAGAGGAACTCAAAAGCCTCTTGATGAAAGTGAAAGAGGAGAGTCAAAAAGTTGGCTTAAAGCTCAACATTCAGAAAACGAAGATCATGGCATCTGGTCCCATCACTTCAAGGGAAATAGATGGGGAAACAGTGGAAACAGTGTCAGACTTTATTTTTGGGGGCTCCAAAATCACTGCAGATGGTGATTGCAGCCATGAAATTAAAAGACGCTTACTCCTTGGAAGGAAGGTTATGACCAACCTAGAGAGCATATTCAAAAGCAGAGACATTACTTTGCCAACACGGTCTGTCTAGTCAAGGCTATGGTTCTTCCAGTGTTCATGTATGGATGTGAGAGTTGGACTGTGAAGAAAGCTGAGCGCTGAAGAATTGATGCTTTTGAACTGTGGTGTTGGAGAAGACTCTTGAGAGTCCCTTGGACTGCAAGAAGATCCAGCCAGTCCATTCTAAAGGAAATCAGTCCTGGGTGTTCATTGGAAGGACTGATGCTGAGGCTTAAACTCCAATACTTTGGCCACGTCATGTGAAGAGTTGACTCATTGGAAAAGACTCTGATGCTGGGAAGGATTGGGGGCAGGAGGAGAAGGGGACGACAGAGGATGAGATGGTTGGATGGCATCACTGACTCGATGGACATGAGTCTGAGTGAACTCCGGGAGTTGGTGATGGACAGGGAGGCCTGGTGTGCATGGGTTCGCAAAGAGTTGGACACGACTGAGCGACTGAACTGAACTAAATGTAGATCTGGAGCTGGAGAAGCAACTCAGAAACATGGATGAGATGAGATATTTGAAAAGCTCCAAGAAAAGCCTGCTCTCTCAAGCCAACACACCACAGAAGGGACAGCCTAGAGAGAGAGAGAACTTGTAAGCAATCACCCTTCCTACCTCCACAGCACCCAGTGGTGATGAGCAACAGAGAGCCTACCTCCTCCCCACTGTTGGGTGTGGTCAACAAAGCCTCATGGAGAAGCAGGAATTTCACCACTGTCCAACACTAACAAAACCAGTCCCTCTCCAATATCCCTCCCTTTTTTTTTTTTTTTACCAAGCCTCAACCCTAGGTTAAAAAAAGAAAGAAAGAAAGAAAGAAGTACCACCCCTTGCCAGTCATCGGCTGAGGTCTAGTGAGGAGCCAGAACCATCAGCCCTCTTCCCACCCCACTCCAAACCCCCTGGGCCATGGAGGCCAAGGCGGGGGATCTGGACCTCCACCCTCACTGGCAGTAAGCCCTCCCCTTCCTCCCCCAGTCCCCTGATGGAGGGGTGTCATAGGAGGCCAGACCAAAGAGAAGATGAAATAAGATCTGGAGTTCCATACATAACACCCTTACAGAGAATCAGGAAAGTCACAACTTAGATGAGCATGAGAGCGTCAACAAGCAACAATGCCAAGATGAAGGAGAGCTGAGTTCTTTGATAAAAACTGCAGACCAAGTGTTATGGAAGTGCTTCAAAAAGCAATTACAAACACACTGGAAACATGTGAAAAACAGTAGAGAATTTGGAAATATAAAGAAGAACCCCATGGGATATTTGAGAAGTGAAAAATAAAACTGAAAATTTACAAACACATTGGATGGGCTCAAGAGTAGACTAAGACAAAAGAAAGAATTAATGATCATGAAGGGCAGAAGGATATAGCCCATCTGAAAAACAGAGAAAAAACACACGAAAAAGTGAATGAACAGAACTCTTGGGACTTGATGGACTCTAAGAAACATCTAATATTCACGTCACTGGAAATGCAGAAAGTGGGGAGAAAGATTGGGCTGAAAAATATTCAAAGAAATGACATCTAAAAACTTCCACAGTTTGGTTCCACAGTGACCTTAAATTTAGGTGCCTACACTTTTTATACCAAAGGAGAAAATAACCAGATGAAAAGAACGCTTCTCTTTTCCCTTACATGACAAATAGCTGATTTAAACAGATTATTCCAACTGCATTTGTTTCTTTTGAAGTTAGCCTCAGCCTGTTTCAGTCATAACATTTTCATGGTGTTCTTTCTGCTGCCTAAGCCCCATTAATTTAAGATGAGCTATGCTTATGGAATACATGCAAATAAAGTATAAGTCTGTTGATAGGCAATAATATAGAAATTTAAATGGATTTGGAAATATAAGAAGAAAAAAATTTAAACAGAAAACCCAGGGCAGAAGTCATGATCTAGAAATAAATATAACCTATGGCTCAGAAAAACAAGTTGAAAATTTAGAACAGCAATAAAACAAATATGAGATTTTTATTTCTACAATATCAAATAAATGTCTTTACATACTTTTTACACTTTTGACCAGTTGGTTGGATGTTATGTATAGTAACTTACTGAAAAAGCTTGCTAAGGAGAAGATAATAAGCACAAATAAATAATCATCATTTGAGTTTTTCCTATTATCAGGTACTGTTTTAAGTACTTTTATCTACTTAGTCCTTGAAATAACCCTCTGACATACTATTATTATCCTATTTTATGGATGAATAAAATGAGGCAGAAAAAGGTTAGGAAGCTCAGCCATGACCATAAAGCTGGTAAGTGCAGAGCTAGTAACACGGGCAGTCTGACTCCAGCGACTGCAAATATAACCAGTAAGATATATAGTATCTTGAAAGAATCAAGGAATATGGATGTACGAAAATGCACCAAAGAGCATTTTTAGGAACTCCTGAGTTCCCTGAGTCATACAGCAAATTCCCATTGGCCATATAGGAATACATATCCATTTGCTTAACAGAGACTTAATGGACACTTTCCTAAGAAGTTCATGACCTAATATATGTCTGTGTGTGTGTGTGTGTACACATATATATACACACACATAACTGAATCACTTGGCTGTACACTTAAAACTAAACATTGTAAACCAACTATACTCCAATAAAATAAAAAATATCAAATCACCCTTAAAAAAATAAAACCGAAATTTAAGGTGAAAAAAACTTAAAAAAATGACTCTAATGACCATGATGAATAAAGCTAAGCAATTTTTTTAAAAAGAAACTTTAACCATATGATAATCTCTATGGAAAAAAATATATGTATGAAGTACAATGGGAATACAAATAAAAGAGAAATGAATTCTGATGAATTGCAGATTCTGAGAAAATGATAATAAAGATATGACATCTGATGTGTGTCCTGTGATATCTGCTGATTAGATGAATAAAAAGAGTTTTTCTAACAGAATAACATGTCAAAGGGCACAAAGGCATTAAAATCCTTGATGTATTTTTACGTCAAGGATTTAGAATCATAAATGACGGTGTCATAATAGTATGACAGAAACACAGGGAGCATCTGAGTCAGGGAAAAAGGTTGGCGATGAGAGTGGAAATACAGGTTGCAGGCACTTATTCAGTGAAGGGGCCAGTGTCTCTGATGAGCAACTCGATGTTGGTTCTTTCTGCAGTGGTTGGAAAGGTCATTCGTGACAGTACAAAATAGAATACCGCAGTCTGCAGGTCAAATCTGGCCCACCACCTGTTTCTCTGCAATCTGTGAGCTAAGAACAGCTTATATGCCTTTAAAGGGGTTTTAAAATGGGAAGAAGAGTAATATTTTATGTCATGTGAGATTTAATTCCAGTGCCTGTAATGAACAGGTTACTGGAAAACAGCCATGCCCGTGTGTTCACACACTGTCTATATCTGCTCTCATGTTACACTGCAGGGTTGAGTAGTTATGACAGAGACTGTATAGCCACAAAGCCTAAGAGATTTATCATTTGGCCTTGTATAAAAGGATACAGGCTGACACAAGGCAGAGAAGAAACCGAACTCAGGAAGAGTGTTGTAAGAAAGCCTTACTGAGATGTTTATGGTAACTGGAGCCTGTAACAGGGCAAGTGTCAAGGTGAGCGGGAGGAAGCGTCAAGGTGAGCGGGAGGAAGGGTCAATCAAGGTGAGCGGGAGGAAACATGTACTTGAGAAGCTTCCAAGGAGCACAGTCATCAGGCTCTCGATGGACTGATCAAAAAGATGAGGGAACGAGCTGACTCTATGGTGACAGAGGATGCATAGATAGATATTACATGGATCACAAATGCATATTTCCCTTGTGGCCCAGCTGGTAAAGAATCTGCCTGCAGTGCGGGAGACCTGGGTTTGATTGCTGGGTTGGGAAGATCCCCTGGAGGAGGGAAAGGCTACCCACTCCAGTGTTCTGGCCTGGAGAATTCCATGGACTGTATAGTCCACGAGGTCGCAAAGAGTCAGACATGACTGAGCAACTTTCACATCACGAATGTGTAGACAGACAAAGCCAAATTAAAGATGGCAGGAAGAAGGGCAGATTAAGGAAAAGGAAGAAGATGAATTTAATTCTGTACATGGTAAATGCAGAGTCTTTGTGGAGGCATCTTTTTTACCTTTTATTCTTTGCATACCAGCTGAATCAGGAATTACTGACCACAGGTGCCTATCTTTGTTGTCCCTCTCTCAGTTATAAAATCTTGTCACCTGCAGGCTGGGGTCTGCCAGGGCTTGTCCATTTACAGCTTTTCTTTGTACCAGGAGTCTGTCCATCCCCTGAACTGATGTGACCAGGTGCACAGAAAGCCCAGGTCTCCACACTGAGCCCTCTCCACTGTGGGCTAGCGTCAAGCAGCTGGTTTTCAGTCCCCTCTCCATGGAGCTGGGGCGGGTCCAGCCACGAACGAACATGTTGAGTACGGATTCTGACCAAACCTGCCTGAGTACCTCACTCACCTCAGGTGCCTCCTCTGGGCTGTGCCACGCCTGGGGTTCTGCATTTCCCTGGAACCCCAAGTTTTAGGGCGAATTATACAAAACACCAAGAATGCTCTGTATAATTATTACCTCCTCAATTGCCAACTTTAAATCTGCCTTGAAAGATGATTGTTGAATCAGTTTCAGCATTTTTTTCCCCCATTTTGCTCAGTTATTCATACCAAATAAGTACTTTTCCAGTGATTACTATAGGTAACTACACTTTAGCTTAGACGTGACTGTGCAACTCAGGAATCAGAGGAGCCTTTCTGGCCCAGCCTGTCTCCCCAGGCTGGGTGGAAAGCCTGCCCGCCTCTGTGCTCTTCACTCTCAGTGTCTTTATTCGGCCGCGCTTGTCTGTCTCTCCCATCAGACGGTGCACCCCTTTAGGCCAAAGATGAACCCTTTCCTGTCCTCAACACCCAACAGGTCCTGACAAGTAGACACTTTCCTTTTCCCCCCTTGAATTAGTAACAACAACAAATCATATCTGAAGTTCTTTTTGGGTTGACTACAGATCCATCTCTGAGCTAAGCATGTTGCATGCATCTACTCATTCAGCTCTGAACAAGAACCTTATGATACAGGTATATTTATTATTTTCAGTTCATCTATGGGGGAAGCGATGTTCCAATGCTGGCATCCTTAAGCAACATTCCAGAATGTCTCACTTGTTATGCTCCTCTAAGAAATGGATGGATGCAAAGGAGGATGGACAAACAGGTCTCCCTGGGAACATAATCGCTGAAACATATAGGATATGTACAAACGTATAAAATAGGATGAAATATACGATAATGAAAATATATGCTTCATCTTTGTAATGCACTTAGAGTAGGGAACATGAAATGGACACACAGAATCATAACGGAAGTTAGAAAGTGATAAAATAAATTAGAAAGGTATATGTAAAATGCTAACAGTCAGATTGAAGCTACTTCCAACAAGGACAATTAGGAAAGGCTTGATGCCACTTACGGCTGCTTCACTCAATTATTCATCAACAAACATGAATCCACTGCACAGTATCAACTGGTATATGCTGGAGATAAAATGTAGCAAATTTCTGAACCCTTGATTGTTAAAGACAAGACAAAATTACTATTTCTAAGTGGCTAGAAAGCAATTAATTTCTTGTGACTTCTAAGGCTGGAAAAGTCAATTTCAAAATAAAGCTGAATAACAGGAAGAAAAAAGAAAAGCCAATTTCCTCTCTGCTCTCAGGAACCACTTTAGTGAGTGCTTGCAGTGTTGCAGCTATGAGTCCTCTCTGCAGTTTTAAGGCAGCCCTGCTGCTGCTGCGTCACTTCAGTTGTGTCCAACTCTGTGCGACCCCATAGACGGCAGCCCACCAGGCTCCCCCGTCCCTGGGATTCTCCAGGCAAGAACGTTGGAGTGGGTTGCCATTTCCTTCTCCAATGCATGAAAGTGAAAAGTGAAAGTGAAGGCGCTCAGTCGTGTCCGACTCTTATCGACCCCATGGACTGCAGCCCACCAGGCTCCTCCGTCCATGGGATTTTCCAGGCAGCCCTAAACACTGGTAAAATAAACCAAAGCTTCTGATGTACAGGCTAACCATATTCTGTAAAGGTTCTCTTCCTGGTGTCAGTCAGTGGGGGTAGAGATGGCAGATTTCTGACAGATTATGTCAACTGATTTTTTTTTTTTTTCCTGTTGGTTTATTTATCAGTGTGCTCGAAAAAGGACAAAGGGGGAATAACAGACTTGTGCTTTGAGAACCGAGGGCAGGATTGATGGGGATTCCTGATGGGAAAATAAAAGTGGTCATAGAGAGGAGAAGGTGATACAGACCGACATGCAAAGCCTGGGCCGAGCACCTCCCCACAGGCGCCTCTAGGAACTCGCTCTCCGACCCCGACTCCAGCATTCCTCTCCTGCACTGTTAGGAGTGCTCAGTCGAGTCTGGCTCTTTGCGACACTTTGTACTGTAGCCCGCCAGGCTCCTCTGTCCATGGGATTCTCCAGGCAAGAAGAACACTAGACTGGGTTGCTGTTTCCTCCTCCAGGGGATCTTCCCGACCCAGGGATCCAACCTGCATCTCTTCTGTCTCCTGCATTGGCCAGCGGGTTCTTTACCACGAGTGTGATGCAGCGTTAGAGTCTCTAACACTTGCTCAGTCTCTGCAGCCTCTTGTTGGGTAACTGGAAGCATTGGGCCAGTGTTGAGGGGAAACTTGCACAGTGATCTGGAGTGGCAGACCAGAGAAGGACAAGCGGCAACCTGGACCAGGGGTGCTTCCCTGGGATGCTCTGAGTGACAGAGCATCCCTGATCTCGTGGTCTTGCGAGAGGCGACGGGGGAGTCTTGCTATTATATTTGCACATTAAAGGAAAGGATGGGCCAACGACCTGGAAAACCAGGAACACTTCAGTTCCCATAAACGAATATGATATATTCTCTGCTCTCAAAGAACTCAGAGTTCTGGGTTTTGATGAATGAGTAGAATTCAAGCTCGTTCAGGCAGGTAGGAAAGAACAAAGGCAAGAAGGTGGAAAATCCCCAAGCATGAAATGTTTCTTCTTTTTTAATTGGAAACAGAAAAGGTTTTTCTCTGTTCCAAAAAACTTACTTAAAATGTACGTTTGGAACCTAATCCATTTATAAACTGGGGACTTCCTGAATAGATTAGAACAAATTACACTAAGGCTTCACAGATGCACGGCAAGAGAGATTTCTGCTTGAGAATGAAAACAGGAACAGTTATTTTCAGTTCCCAATTAGCAATCAGAAATGAGCTAGCACATTTTAATCCCATAAAAATTTATCATTAGTAAGCATCATTTATAGACTGTTTGGGGCTTCCTTGATGTCTCAGGAGTAAAGAATCCGCCTGCAATGCAGGAGATGCAGGTTTGATTCCTGTACTGGGAAGATCCTCTAGAGGCTGAAGTGGCAACCACTCCAGTATTCTTGCCCAAAGAATCCCACGGACGGAGGAGGCTGGTGGGCTACAGTCCAAAGGGTGACAAAGAGTCAGAGATGACTGAGCATGTACCCAAAGACTGTTTAACTACAAATATCTTGTTTAATTGACTCACAATCACAGCAGATATTGACTTTTTATTAATCTACAAAATTTTAAATGCCCTTCTAATGTTAAAAGTAACAAAAACATAAATAGAATAAGAAATGTCTTCAGTTCAGTTCAGTCACTCAGTCGTGTCTGAATCTTTGCAATCCCACGGACCGCAGCACTCCAGGCCTCCCTGTCCATCACCAACTCCCGGAGCTTGCTCAAACTCATGTCCATTGAGTCAGTGATGCCATCCAACCATCTCATCCTCTGTTGTCCCCTTCTTCTCCTGCTTCAATCTTTCCAGCATAAGGGTCTTTTCCAGTGAGCCAGCTCTTCGCATCAGGTGGCCAAAATATTGGAGTTTCATCTTCAGCATCAGTCCTTCCAATGAACACTCAGGACTGATCTCCTTTAGGATGGACTGGTTGGATTTCCTTGCAGTCCAAGGGACTCTCAAGAGTCTTCTCCAACACCACAGTTCAAAAGCATCAAATCTTCGGTGCTCAGCTTTCTTTATAGTCCAACTCTCCCATCCATACATGACCACTGGAAAAACCATAGCCTTGACTAGATGGACCTTTGTTGGCAAAGTAATGTTTCTGCTTTTAAATATGCTGTCTAGGTTGGTCTTACAAATGTTAAGAAATGTCTTACATTTACAAAATATCACCTTTAACAATTTTTAAAGTATTTGCATAGATACAGTTTTTATGCTGCTTGAAGGCTGACTCATTGGAAAAGACCCTGCTGCTGGGAAAGACTGATGGCAGGAGGAGAAGGGGATTACAGAGAGTGAGATCCCTTGGATGGCATCACCAGCTCAATGGACACGGGCTTGAGCAAGCTCCAGGAGATGGTGAAGGACAGGAAAGCCTGGTGTGCTGCAGTCCACGGGATTGCAAAGAGTTGGACACAACTTAGTGACTGAACAACAGCAACTCATTACATTATCTCAAGCTCCTTGCAAGATACGTTTGTTGTGCAAGTGACAGCTCCATTTTTCAAGAGAGGAAACAAAGTTATAGAGATTAAAAGGCTGGCTGGAGACTACAAACCACGGACTGAGTTTATCTCCCAATTCCTTCTAATCCAGACCTCTTGCTAGTATCTCAAAATGCCTCTCTTGTGTCTATAATAATCCCCAGGTTTATAGAGTCCCCTGCATAAAAGATCATGCCTAATACTTAATCTGATCACTCAGAAATTGGAATTAATTATACTAGAAGCTGAAGTTGAATGGTTCTATGAAGACCTACAAGACCTTTTAGAACTAACACTCAAAAAAGATGTCCTTTTCATTATAGGGGACTGGAATGCAAAAGTAGGAAGTCAAGAAACACCTGGAGTAACAGGCAAATTTGGCCTTGGAATATGGAATGAAGCAGGGCAAAGACTAATAGAGTTTTGCCAAGAAAATGCACTGGTCATAACAAACACCCTCTTCCAACAACACAAGAGAAGACTCTACACATGGACATCACCAGATGGTCAACACCGAAATCAGATTGATTATATTCTTTGCAGCCAAAGATGGAGAAGCTCTATACAGTCAGCAAAAACAAGACCGGGAGCTGACTGTGGCTCAGATCATAAACTCCTTATTGCCAAATTCAGACTTAAATTGAAGAAAGTAGGGAAAACCACTAGACCATTCAGCTATGACCTAAATCAAATCCCTTACGATTACACAGTGGAAGTGAGAAATAGATTTAAGGGCCTAGATCTGATAGACAGAGTGCCTGATGAACTATGGAATGAGGTTCATGACATTGTACAGGACACAGGGATCAAGACCATCCCCATGGAAAAGAAATGCAAAAAAGCAAAATGGCTGCCTAGGGAGGCCTTACAAATAGCTGTGAAAAGAAGAGAAGCAAAAAGCAAAGGAGAAAAGGAAAGATATAAACATCTGAATGCAGAATTCCAAAGAATAGCAAGAAGAGATAAGAAAGCCTTCTTCAGTGATCAGTGCAAAGAAATAGAGGAAAACAACAGAATGGGAAAGACTAGGGATCTCTTAAAGAAAATCAGAGTTACCAAAGGAACATTTCATGCAAAGATGAGCTCAATAAAGGACAGAAATGGTATGGACCTAACAGAAGCAGAAGACATTAAGAAGAGGTGGCAAGAATACACAGAAGAACTGTACAAAAAAGATCTTCACGACCCAGATAATCACAATGGTGTGATCACTGACCTAGAGCCAGACATCCTGGAATGTGAAGTCAAGTGGGCCTTAGAAAGCATCACTATGAACAAAGCTAGTGGAGGTGATGGAATTCCAGTTGAGCTATTCCAAATCCTGAAAGATGATGCTGTGAAAGTGCTGCACGCAATATGCCAGCAAATTTTGAAAACTCAGCAGTGGCCACAGGACTGGGAAAGGTTAGTTTTCATTCCAATCCCAAAGAAAGGCAATGCCAACGAATGCTCAAACTACCGCACAATTGCACTCATCTCACACGCTAGTAAAGTAATGCTCAAAATTCTCCAAGCTAGGCTTCAGCAATATGTGAACCGTGAACTTCCTGATGTTCAAGCTGGTTTTAGAAAAGGCAGAGGAACCAGAGATCAAATTGCCAACATCTGTTGGATCATGGAAAAAGCAAGAGAGTTCCAGAAAAACATCTATTTCTGCTTTACTATGTCAAAGCCTTTGACTGTGTGGATCACAATGAACTGTGGAAAATTCTGAAAGAGATGGGAATACCAGACCACCTGACCTGCCTCTTGAGAAACCTATATGCAGGTCAGGAAGCAACAGTTAGAACTGGACATGGAACAACAGACTGGTTCCAAATAGGAAAAGGAGTACGTCAAGGCTGTATATTGTCACCCTGTTTATTTAACTTATATGCAGAGTACATCATGAGAAACGCTGGACTGGAAGAAACACAAGCTGGAATCAAGATTGCTGGGAGAAATATCAATAATCTCAGATATGCAGATGACACCACCCTTATGGCAGAAAGTGAAGAGGAACTCAAAAGCCTCTTGATGAAAGTGAAAGTGGAGAGTGAAAAAGTTGGCTTAAAGCTCAACATTCAGAAAACCAAGATCATGGCATCCAGTCCCATCACTTCATGGGAAATAGATGGGGAAACAGTGGAAACAGTGTCAGACTTTATTTTTGGGGGCTCCAAAATCACTACAGATGGTGACTGCAGCCATGAAATTAAAAGACGCTTACTCCTTGGAAGGAAAGTTATGACCAACCTAGATAGCATAGTCAAAAGCAGAGACATTACTTTGCCAACAAAGGTCCATCTAGTCAAGGCTATGGTTTTTCCTGTGGTCATGTATGGATGTGAGAGTTGGACTGTGAAGAAGGCTGAGCGCCGAAGAATTGATGCTTTTGAACTGTGGTGTTGGAGAAGACTCTTGAGAGTCGCTTGGACTGCAAGGAGATCCAACCAGTGCATTCTGAAGGAGATCTGCCCTGGGATTTCTTTGGAAGGAATGATGCTAAAGCTGAAACTCCAGTACTTTGGCCACATCATGTGAAGAGCTGACTCATTGGAAAAGACTCTGATGCTGGGAGGGATTGAGGGCAGGAGGAGAAGAGGACGACAGAGAATGAGATGGCTGGATGGCATCACTGACTCGATGGATGTGAGTCTGAGTGAACTGCAGGAGTTGGTGATGGACAGGGAGGCCTGACGTGCTGCGATTCATGGGGTCGCAAAGAGTCAGACACGACTGAGCGACTGCTCTGATCTGATCTGTCCTGATACTTTTAAAGAAATCAAGTGTTCACCTGTTACTTGTAGCAGTTTGATAATTCTGGGAGGTAAGCCGAGACCAGGCACACATACACTTGTAGTGTGAAAGAATTAACCACTGGGGTGAGGTCAACAAACATTTTTTTTATATTCCAAACTCAGTAGGGTTTGACATGATGTATTATTTACACATAGAAGAAGAAACCACACATTTTAAAACACTGCCTTTAGCCAAAGCAAGAATGTTGGCCTCAATTTTTCAAGTTATATTGTATCACAGATGAAATCAATATCTCCAGCGGCTGGTAATAAAGAAGTAAGGGGAAATGTAAACTGAGATTGACTTAACAAAGGAAATTAATGTAATTATGTTCATAAGATAAACCCCACATTGGGAAGAAACCTGTCAGATAAATTATCTCATCAACACTCCAGTTTGATGCTCTAAGCAACATGACCTATGCCAATCAGGGCCACTGTTCCACAGCAAAGAAATATTATTGCTATATTTTTTAAAAAGAAGAAATAATGTTAGATACAGGAAAAAAGCAGATATAGAGGCCACAGATGAAAAGTCATAGTTGCAGAGGCCACATGTAAATAAGCAGAGGGTATTGCATATTTGGGGCTTCCTCATTGGGTCAGTGGTAAAGAATCTGCTACAGTGCAGGAGACATGGGTTCGACCCCTGGGTTAGGAATATCCCCTGGAGAAGGAAATGGTCAGGAATATCCCACTCCAGTATTCTTGTCTGGAGAATCCCATGGACAGAGGATCCTGGCGGGTCACAGTCCCTGGGGCCACAAGGAGTCAGACACGACTGAGGCGCTAAACAACAATGCTGCATGTTTAGAAACAGTCACTTTTTAGTTGAGAATATCCTCTACTAGGAAGTAGTGCTCTTGAGAAAGAGAAAATACATGCTTTTCGTAAATATAAGAGTCTGTTTGACAGGTACACAAGGTTATCAATCTCCAACACAGAGGATGAGGTAACAAGTAAAATAAAGTAAACTTTCTTAATTACAGATGGCTCACCCCTCACAGGGCTTCCAAGTGGTGCAGTGGTAAAAAAATCCACCTGCCAATGCAGGAGACACAAGAGACAAGGGTTCAACCCCTGGGTCAGGAAGATCCCCTGGAGAAGGAAATTGCAACCCACTCCAGTATTCTTGCCTGGAGAATCCCATGGACAGAGGAGCCTGGTGGGCTACAGTCCATGGGGTTGCAAAGAGTCAGACACGACTGAGTGACTAACACACGCACACACCCCTCCCAGGCAGAGAGCATGCCCACCACCTCTGTATCACAACACCCTTACCTAAGACTTTGGCATTTCTTAGGCACTTGGTAAATAATTCTGAATGCAGGCATCAAGTGTTCTGGTAGACCAAATTTTCTGACTCACTAAGATTTGTATTACGAATCCTATGTGGATTGCTAGTTTTTAAGGAATCAGGATGCATGAAACTGCATTTAGTCCCTAAGCATTTCTGACCATTCTCTTTTATCACTTGAAATATTAATAAAAATCTTCAAAATCACTCACTGTCTCAGGGTTGCCTTAGGGATAAATAAGTGAGTGTACAGTGCTAAGACTTCTTTTTTAATGTTTGCACTATCTATAAGTTAATAGATTCTTAGGCTAGATTATTAAGTTACCTACAAAAGTTATAGGTTTTATCTATAAGCCAACTTCGATTTGAATAAAGTGTTGGCTAAAGCATCATTTCTGAACAAGGAGTGTTCTACATTTGATACCTGGGTTTCCTCACTTTCTTCTCAGTCATGTGACTCTTTGGATTTCTTTTTTTTACATAAGAAGAAACTGCCAGGTGTGCTTCTTTCACTTAATGGCTCGGCGCTCACTGAGCCCGCTTCACGTGCTAGAGGTATAGCAGCAGTGAGCAAAAATACCCCCATCTCCACTGGCCTAACTTTCTCATTTAAAAAGGCAAATAGTAAATAAATAAATGGCCAGAATATGTAGTTTGCCAGAAGAAAGAAAAGTGAAGTGGGGGAATACGGTGTGTATGATGGAAGGGGGTGCAATTTTAAATAAGACAGCCAGGGAAGACTTTGCTGAGGTGCTCCCTGAGCTCAGACCCCAAGGAGCAAGGCAGCGGGACCATGCAAACAGACGGGGTAAGAATGCTCCAGGAAGATGGATCCGAGAATGCAGACGTGTGGAGCTGTGAGCACGCCTGGGGTGTGTTTAAAAAACAGGAGGCAGCCAGTGAAGTGGGGCAGAGAGGCCGAGAAGGAGGATGGGTGTGGAGAACAGGCTTGGGGGATGAATGGATGGAGAAGTGTGCACAATGAAATGCGATCCAGCTTTCAAAAAGAAGGGAATCCTGCTGTATGTGACAACAAGGATGAACATGGAGAGCATTATGCCAAGTGAAACAAGCCACTCACAGAAAAAATACTGCATGGTTCCACTTATATGAAGTATCAAAATACTCAAACTCATAGACACAAAGAAGAGAATGGTGGTTGCCAGGGACTGGGGGAGGAGGGAATGCAGAGTTGCTGTTCAACGGCTATGAAGCTTCAGTTATGCAAGATGGATAATTTCTAGAGATCTAATGTGTGACACAGTACCTGTAGCCAACAATACTGCATTGGGTACTTAAATTTGTGAGGAGCATGGATCTCATGCTGTGTTATTGCCACACACACACACAACATGGCAGAGGGCACCTTTGGAGGCGATGGAAGTGCCTGTCGCCTTGACCGCGGTGACCAGTTCATGGGTGTACGAGGGCACCTTTGGAGGCGATGGAAGTGCCTGTCACCTTGACCGCGGTGACCGGTTCATGGGTGTACGAGGGCACCTTTGGAGGCGATGGAAGTGCCTGTCACCTTGACGGCGGTGACCGGTTCATGGGTGTACGAGGGCACCTTTGGAGGCAATGGAAGTGCCTGTCACCTTGACCGCGGTGACCGGTTCATGGGTGTACGAGGGCGCCTTTGGAGGCGATGGAAGTGCCTGTCACCTTGACCGCGGTGACCAGTTCATGGGTGTATGAGGGCACCTTTGGAGGCGATGGACGTGCCTGTCACCTTGACCGCGGTGACCAGTTCATGGGTGTACGAGGGCACCTTTGGAGGCGATGGAAGTGCCTGTCACCTTGACCGTGGTGACCGGTTCATGGGTGTATGCATAGGCTAAACTCAAACTGTATAAGTATTGTAGCTTCTTGTATAGAATAAAGGTGCTTAAAAATGTTCAAGGGTATTATTTGCATACTTTAACTCACATATTTCAGTAGAAGGGAATGAGAGGGTGAAATCAGGTCTAAGTAGGTACGTATATTTGATGTGGAGAATAAAGGAGTTTCTATCTGATGCCTTCTATTTTTTTTCTGAAAAGTAGAGCTAGATAAAACTGCTAAGAATACAGAGTAGGATGGACTGTGGAATTTGGAATGTTCCAGAGGATAAAGAAAGTTAGAAACAGTCATTTTGGAGATCGGAGGATACATTAAATAGTACTTCAGTTGGGTTGTCAAGAGAGTGAAAAGTCCATTACAAGCCAGTGGAAGCTGAAAATACTGGAACTAATACTCCTTTTCATGGACTTTGTCCAGAAGCATTCAGAAAATGACAACTGCGCTCGGGCACGGAGGAGAGTGAAGAGCTAATCCAGCAGGACTGGGTGAGGAGACGACAGAAAGGCTTAGGATTCCAACAGGCGTGACGCTGCAACTGGAGGTCATGGCTTCTGATCAGATCAGGTGAGAAATGACGGAGTGTAACACGGGAATTGGTAAGAAACAGGTCAGTGGCCTGATGGCTCAGAAAGGGTGGAGGATGATTACAAGGGAGTTATTGGGGCAAGCAAGCTGGAAGGAGCCAGAGAAGAGATGTGGTCAGGGGGAAAGCTGATTGAATCAGTGATTTTGAAAGTGGAACAGTATTTGTGATGACGAGATCCAAGGTGTGGCTATGGGAGCGGATTGTTCAAGTGAAGGAGAAGATAATTGGAGAAAAGGTGAGAGAATCAGGCAACAAAGGCAAAGTAAATGTTCCCGTCTTCATGGTTTTATAATGAGAAGCATGGCCAGATTACATTTCAAAAGAATGGTTCACAGGTGCCTAAGAAAGACATTCCTTGTGGCAAAAGGTTGTTTTTTTTTTTTTTTTAAACATTTATTAATTTCAAATGGATCAGAGAAAGAATTTATGACTACATGTTTCCTAAATAAATACTCTAAGAAAAGAGAGGGCGGGTGCCTAAAGTCAAGAAGAAGCTTGGCTAATTTTGTCAAAGGAAGGGAGCATGAGGCCATGTTGGTCAGCTGATAGCAAAGGGCAATTTTAAAAATATATCTTAACCAAGGTCTATATGTTTATTTAAAATAAAGCTTCGCTCTTTGTTAAAATCTCCCCCATGAGCCTTACTAAAAAAATATAATTCTAAAGTAATACTTACATAGATCACTTTTTAAGGAAAATTGATAACTAACTGTGGATCTTGTAAAGGAAGAAAATCTAAGAACAACCATAGGGATGTGATAATCAGTTTTTGTCCCAGTTTTATAAATGATGCCTGGTATTATAAATAAAAATGACTCAGTCTAGAAATATCTATCTAACTGTCCACATAAGTCAACAAAAAAAATTGTTTTTTTGGAGAAAGCACAGGCTTTTATATATAATACATCTCTGAAACTCAGTTACAGCTGCATATCTGAACAATACAAGAGATATATAAGCCAAGAAAGGATTCTATTTCAAGTGAGTTAAAACAGCAGTTGCAGACCTTAGTCCAACTCCTCACCCAGCTCTCTCCTCATTGCAGAAGCATGTGAACTTATGGTTCCTAGGTCAAGTTCATGTACTTATTGATATTCCAAACACAGAAAAGGGGGAAGGAAAGTGGAGGACTCATAGGGATCACAGGGGACAATTAAACACATCATTCTTCTGATGGACTCTCCAAAGAAGCTACCTGTTGAATCACTTATGGCTACCATGCCCTGCAAGGCGTACTCTAGTGACAAAGAAGTCCTGCTAAAGGCAAACTTAGAAAGAGTATGAAAAAGCAGAGACATCACTTTGCCGACAAAGGTCTGTATAGTCAAAACTATGGTTTTTCAGTAGTCACGTATGGATGTGAGAGTTGGACCATAAAAGAAGGCTGAGCGCTGAAGAACTGATGCTTTAGAACTGTGGTGCTGGAGAAGACTCTTGAGAGTCCCGAGAACAGCAAGGAGATCAAGCCAGTCAATCCTAAAGGAAATCAACCCTGAATATTCACTGGAAAGACTGATGCTGAAGCTGAAGCTCTAGCATTTTGGCTGCCTAATGTGAAGAGCTGCCTCATTAAAAAAGACCGTGATGTTAGAAAGTTGAGGACAAAAGGAGAAGGGGGTGACAGAGGATGAGATGATTAGATAGCATCACCAAATCAATGGGCATAAATGTGAGCGAACTCTGGGAGATAGTGAAGGACAGGGGAGCCTGGTGTGCTACAGTCCACAGGGTCACAATGAGTTGGACATGATTTAGTGTCTAAACAACAAGAGGATTCAAATTAAACCCCACATAGCCAGAAATGATTTCTTGTTCAGAAAGAGGGAGGATTTTGATGACACATTTGTTATTAAACAGTCCCACTTGAAAATTTTCTATTTCAAGTCCAACTCAAGAAGAGTTATTTACCAAAACATTTCCCCATGCTTATCATCTTTAAATAAACTTTGCTTGGGCGTCTTCAGTGTATGTCTTCAGTTCAGTTGGAAGAAACTGATTCTGACTCTCCATTGAGCAAAAGACTTTTAGTGGAAACACATTTTTACTGTACCTGTTCACAGAGTAGCTGGAAAACTAACCCATGGCAAGGACAGAAATACAAAATGCTCATGACTTTCAGAAAGCAACACGATGGACTTTCCTCTCAACCTCCCTGCCAAACGAGTCCCCTCCACCTGGTTGTTCTCTCAATGCAACTCTAAGGACATTTTCAAACCCAGGAATGGAATCTGCTTGTCCCACCATGGGTCGCAACAAGTGTCTATCATTACAAACACCATTTCTGACTCTCTTAGTTTGCTGGGGCTGCCCATAAGAAACTGTAACAGACTAGGGAGCTTAGACAGCAGAAATTTATTCCTCCCAGTTTGGAGGCTAGAAGTCCAAGATTAAAGTGTCAAGAGGACTGGTTCCTTCTGAGTCTCTCTCTCGGCTTGCAGGTGGGCCCCTCTCACTGCGTCCTGGCACCGTCTCTGTGAGCTTCCAACCCCGGTGTCTTTCCATGTGTCCAAGTTTTCTCTTCTTATAAGGATACCAATCAGCTGGATTAGGGCCCACTGTAATGACCTAATTTTAACTGAGTTACCTCTTTAAAGACCTTATGTCCAAACACAGTCACATTCTGAGTCCCTTGTGGCTAAGCTGGTAAAGAATCCGCCTGCAATGTGGGAGACCTGGGTCCGATCCCTGGGTTGGGAAGATCCCCTGGAGAAGGGAAAGCCTATCCACTCCAGGATTCTGGTCTGGAGAATTCCATGGACTGTATAGTCCATGGGGTTGCAAAGAGTCAGACACGGCTGAGCGACTTTCACTACACAAACACACTTACAGGCACGGCCAGAAATAACGTTTATCAGCTGTCTGGGCTTCCCTGAGCCCAGACAAACCAACATAACATCAGGCATCACAAGGAGTAATCTGGGGGGAGAAAGCCATTCTGAGAAGAGAAATTGGAAATGACTGATAAAAACAAGTAAAATATTTTAAAGTCCTTAGTAATCTAAGAGGGCTTCCCTGGTGGCCCGGATGGTAAAGAATCTAAGAAATGCAAATAAAGCCACTAGATGATCCTACTACACATTCAAAAGCCATATAAAATCACAGATGGGAGAGGATGTGCAGCAAAGGGAATTCTCCTCCTCTGCTGGCCAGTGTAAACTGCTACTGGTGAGTAGTTTTGCAATGTATCATGGAGGTTGAAGACTCCATGCCCCAGAAATTCCACTTGTATGTATACAAACACAATTCACACCTGTGTACAAAGAGATAAACAAGGTGTGTTCAAGGCAGTCATTTCTGGGATTGAAAAAACAAATCCCCAAACAACCTAATTATCCCTCAAGTGAATAATGACAAACTTATAATACCAGTGAAAGTAAGTGGACTGGAGATCCATGCGTTAGCACAGACGGGTCTCACTAAACTGAGCAGGAAGAGAAGGAGCATAAGAGCAGAACATGATATTATTTGCATAAAGTTTAAAAACGTGCAAATCCAAGCTGCATGAGTCACCTAAGAATGCAAACCTATATAGTAAAAACCTACGTAAGAAAGAACATGTGCATGCGTGCGAGTGTGCGTGCTAAGTCGCTTCAGTCATGCCCAACTCTTTGCGACCCCATGGACTGTAGCCAGCCAGGCTCCTCCGTCCACGGGATTCTCCAGGCAAGAACACTGGAGTGGGTTGCCATGACCTCCTCCAGGGGATCTTCCTGACCCAGGGACTGAACCCAGGTCTCCTGCATTGGCAGGCAGTTTCTTTATCACGAGCGTCACCTGGAAAGCCCAAGAAAGAACATAGGGCATGATAAATGCCAGATTCTGGACTGTGAAAGGGCCGAGGAGCCTGACAGAGCAGGGGGCACCTGGCGCTCGAAGTCATTAGTACTGTTCCATTTCTCGAGCTGCATAGTACAAAGTACTCGCCGTAATGTATTTAAACCTTCTCTGTATGTACTGAATTCATCACAGTAATTTTAGAAAAGATTCCTACCTTCACTCAATTACAGAAGTGCAAATATTACAGAAGATTTAATTTCCCAGAAAAAAAAATATTGATGTGGAAGCGCTTCTCTTTTGAGGCATTTCTATTTCAGGCCGGATGAAGTGAATCCACACACTGGCAGGTCACAAAGCTTCTGACACAAAGAATCTTAATTTGCAAAGACCTAGCAGACATGAAAAAAGAACAATTAATTCTAGGCATGAAGGTAATTATTCAAATCCAGTGCGCATTCCTAGCCTGGGACGAGCACAGAGCCGGGATCTGCGCAACTTTTTCAGGAAACACATGAGCGTAACGTAATGTGATGATACAGTCAGTTGATTCACTAAAACAGCATTTTTAAACTTACACTCTACTTAGGGCGCAGTAAAAGCCTCACAGATCAGCGTTGCAGTGCCTGTGCTGTGCGCCCAGGTGTCCGAGATCAAATCACCAGAGAGCAGTGACCACGTGCTGTGCTGCGCTTAGCTGCTCCGTCGTGTCTGGCTCTGAGACCCTCTGGACTGCAGCCCGCCAGGCTCCTCTGTCCATGGGATTCTCCAGGCAAGAATACTGGAGTGGGTTGCCATTTCTTTCTCCAGGGGATCTTCCCAACCCAGGGATCGAACACGGGTCTCTCTTCTGCATTGCAGATGGATTCTTTACCAGCTGAGCAACCTGGGAAGGTCAGCAGTGACCATTTACTTTTTAAAAAGATAATTCTAATATTAAATAACTTAGGCTAAACAGAGAGAAAAAAGTAGTTTTATTCATGTGAGTAACTCATCTAACATTTAAAGAATGGTAAAAGGAAGGTGGGCTTCCCAGGTGGCTCAGTGTAAAGAATTCAACTGCCAGTGGAGGAGACAGCGGTGAGATCCCTGGGTCGAAAAGATCTCCTGGAGGAAGGCATGGCAACCCACCCCAGTATTCTTGCCTGGAGAATCCCATGGACAGAGGAGTCTGGTGGGCTACAGCCCATGGGTTGCAAAGAGTCAGACATGACTTAGCTACTAAGCCACAATAACAAAAAGGAAGCTAAACCAACATTGCTGGGTACAGAGTAGGCATAAGAAATAGGTCTTATTCTGTCACATTATAAATAAACTGAGCATTAGGTCAGAGAAGTTATGTAATGCCAAACAGCCAGAAAGGAGCCAGATTGGAGTATGAATTCCATGCCTCTTCATTCTAAATCCCATACCTTTCTTCCTGGGAGACAGCTAGTTAATAAGCAGAAAAAAACGTAGACAGTTCTTATGGCATTTTTCAGATGATATTAGAGGAGACATTGCGTGTGTGTACTTAAGATTATGTGATTATAAAACTGATTTTAAAAACAGAGATGATAATCTCCTTCTTAACAAGGTTATTTGTGGAACAGTAAACAAACTCAGAATTAAAAAAAAAAAAAGGGCAACATCAGACACATATTTGGCAAAGCACTAGCTTAGGCTATAGAAGACCCCACCATACTTGTACTCTGCCACTCCTGTGTGGCTGAGAACAAGTCCCGTGATCCTCTGTAAGGACAATAACTACTCAAAATAGTTATGGAAACAGGACAGAAGTCAGATCCCTTACATCCGGTTACTCTGTAGGTACAACCACTGTCTATAAATAAAATTATATTCCTCTATAGAGTATTTTAGACTTTAACCAAAAATTCTACTATTTTTTACATAATAAATTTGTTGTTTAATCGCTCAGTTGTGTCCGACTCTCTTGCAACCCCCATGGACTGTAGCCCACCGGGCTCCTCTGTCCATGGGATTCTCCAGGCAAGAACACTGGAGAGAGTTGCCATTTCCTTCTCCAGGGGATCTTCCTGACCCTGGGATTGAACCCCCATCTCTTGCATTGCCGGGGGATTCTTTACTGCTAAGCCACTGGGGAAGCCCTGTAAAAGGTTCTTCTCTTTTGAAACTGGGCATCCGATATTTGGGGGTTGTTTGTTTTAGAACTACATATAGATACTGAAGTCAGAACGCTTATATTCAGAAGTAATTTATTATTTCTGAATTCCAGTTCCACTTGGTCTTTGATGCTGCTATTCTTCCCCGTTATTTCACAATGAGGTTGGAAAGGAAAGCTGAGTACGAGACATCTTAAAGGAGAACCTTTAAGATCTTACTCACTGAACAGATGAAGGAACAGGAGTGGCAAGGGGCACACCTCACCGGGCTTCCAGGGTGGCTGCCTGGCTGACGGCCTGAACAGCGCTGCCACTGACCAGGGTAGAAGCTGGAGGGATGGGATCAGATCTCACAAAAAGATGACAAGGTACGTTTTGGATATGCTGAACTGGAAGAGCCGATGGACGACCTAAGGTTCCTTGGATGTCCGTGGCTCTGGAGCTCAGTAGGAGGTTGCGGGCTGGGCACCAAAGAGCCTTCATTATTCATGAGTTATCTGCTTTAACCTGTCAGGCACAGAGCTAGACTCTGGTGACTCGAGGTTGAGGAAAACAGACCCCTACTCTCATAGGTTAGAATATGAGAGATGTAAAGACAAATGGTAGCACACTGATACATGCTCTGGATTGGGTATATTAAAGATACATGGATGCTAAAGACAGGCCCGAATCTTCCTGAAGGGATCAAGGATATTTCACAAAAATAATGATTATTAACTCTGTCCTGAAATGGGTGTTAGACTTTTAAACTACAGATTTCAGTTGTCTTCTTGGACTTGGGACAACACTTACAGGATTGTCTGAGTTAGCAAATAAAAACATTTAACTCCCAGTTCAATTTGATATTCAGATAAACAGTGAATCATTTTATAGTATAAATATTCTTTTTGTTAATATGAAATTAAATTGACTGAACAACTGTATTTTTTTCTGGCAACCCTAATTATTTATCAGTATCATGCAGCCATGAAATTAAAAGACGCTTACTCCTTGGAAGGAAAGTTATGACCAACCTAGATAGCATATTCAAAAGCAGAGACATTACTTTGCCAACAAAGGTTCGTCTAGTCAAGGCTATGGTTTTTCCTGTGGTCATGTATGGATTTGAGAGTTGGACTGTGAAGAAGGCTGAGCGCCAAAGAATTGATGCTTTTGAACTGTGGTGTTGGAGAAGACTCTTGAGAGTCCCTTGGACTGCAAGGAGATCCAACCAGTCCATTCTGAAGGAGATCAGCCCTGGGATTTCTTTGGAAGGAATGATGCTAAAGCTGAAACTCCAGTACTTTGGCCACCTCATGTGAAGAGTTGACTCATTGGAAAAGACTGATGCTGGGAGGGATTGGGGGCAAGAGGAGAAGGGGATGACAGAGGATGAGATGGCTGGATGGCATCTCTGACTCGATGGACGTGAGTCTGAGTGAACTCTGGGAGTTGGTGATGGACAGGGAGGCCTGGCGTGCTGCGATTCATGGGGTCGCCAAGAATCGGACACAACTGAGTGACTGATCTGATCTGATCATTTAAAGAGTAGTGTGAGAGAGATGAAATTAGTTAAATATCAAAAGATAGTTATTTAATGTTACCTTGTTTAATGATATATAACAAAATGAAATATCAAATAGTCACTGTTAGAAAACAGACAAAATTTTAAGAGTAGACAATGTGTATCACAAATACTATCTTTTCCAAATGTTTCTTAGAATATATGGTAATTTACTGATGTTTTAAATAATATTTCTAAAATCTTGGGAGGAAAAATCACATAAATTTGGCTTTTGACATCTGCAGTACTGACACTAGTAAGATAAGACTCTCCTTGGCCTGAATAACATCCAGACAATCTCACTGCTGCTGCTGCTGCTAAGTCGCTTCAGTCGTGTCTGACTCTGTGCAACCCCATAGACGGCAGCCCACCAGGCTCCCCCATCCCTGGGATTCTCCAGGCAAGAACACTGGAGTGGGTTGCCATTTCCTTCTCCAATGCATGAAAGTGAAAAGTCAAAGTGAAGTCGCTCAGTCGTGTCCAACTCTTCATGACCCCATGGACTGCAGCCCACCAGGCTCCTCCGTCCATGGGGTTTTCCAGGCAGGAGTACTGAGTGGGCGCCACTACACTCCCACATAACTTTAGCAATGTAGCAATGGTGACATCTGGCTCTCTGACCATGATGGCAGCTGAGACTCCGTTGCTAGAAATGTCACTGCTGATTCCACATGACTCATGTTGGTGAGTCTGCTTGTGAAACTACGTTCAGCCTGACAGTATTGGTAATAATGAGCAAAACAGGTTATGGAAATCCTGACTCACACCATGGTAATTTTAAAAGTTACATTTTAACCATTAATTCCAACATCTCTCACCTTCAGACATTTCCAAGGTGGCAAACGAGAGAATTAATCACCCTGGGATTTTATTACCCTAGCAATGAAATGTGATGGTTGAAATAAATCATCTCTAAATGCCGAAAATCTGTACTTCCCAGATACACAGCCCTCCCACCCGAGGCCTTGCTGACCCCAGGGAGAAGGGAGGCTAGGCAAGCCTGATTTGGTGTTCCCCTAATGTGTCTGGGCTACAAGGCAGAACGGGGTTCGATCCCTGGGCCAGAAAGACCCCCTGCAGAAGGAAATGGCAACCCACTCCACTATTCTCGTCAGGAAAATTCCATGGACAGAGGAGCCTGGCTGGCTATAGTCCATGGGGTTGCAAAGAGTCAGACATGACTGAGCGACTAAGCACGCATACAATGTACATGCAAGCTTAAAGTTATTTAGCAACAAAAAAATAAACAAAGAACAGCACCCAAAACACGAATGAAAGTAAAATTATTTCACAAAATCTTCTTAGTCCACTTAGTGATCTTTTTTACTGAGACACATCAAACACATGGCTGGAGATAATCTAGTTAGCAGTTTGCTTTAATATTATCACTGTCATCTCATTATTGAAAAATGGATAAAAATGTCTCCCAAATCTTGAAAGCTTTTGTCTAATTTAATAAGTGTAGATTCCATAGAATCAAAGCTAGTGTTATCTAATTTTAACAAAACTCATATAGTAATTAGTACATACCAGGAACTATTCTTAACATTGTATTATTAACACTAACTTACTCTTTATTTAAATAAAGGCAGAAATGGTATGGACCTAAAAGAAATAGAAGATATTAAGAAGAGGTGGCAAGAATACACGGAAGAACTATACAAAAAAGATCTTCATGACCCAGATAACCACGATGGTGAGATCACTCACCTAGAGCCAGACATCCTGGAATGGGAAGTCAGGTGGGCCTTAGAAAGCATCATTACGAACAAATCTAGTGGAGGTGATGGAATTCCAGTTGAGTTATTTCAAATCCTGAAAGATGATGCTGTGAAAGTGCTGCACTCAATATGCCAGCAAATTTGGAAAACTCAGCAGTGGCCACAGGACTGGAAAAGGTCAGTTTTCATTCCAATCCCAAAGAAAGGCAATGCCAAAAAATGCTCAAACTACCGCACAATTGCACTCATCTTACATGCCAGCAAAGTAATGCTCAAAATTCTCCAAGCCAGGCTTCAGCAATACATGAACTGTGAACTTCCAGATGTTCAAGGTGGTTTTAGAAAAGGTGTAGGAACCAGAGATCAAATTGCCAACATCCGCTGGATCACTGAAAAAGAGAATACCAGAAAAACATACTTCTGCTTTATTGACTATGCCAAAGCCTTTGACTGTGTGGATCACAATAAACTGTGGAAAATTCTGAAAGAGATGGGAATACCAGACCACCTGATCTACCTCCTCAGAAATCTGTATTTAGGTCAGGAAGCAACAGTTAGAACTAGACATGGAACAACAGACTGGTTCCAAATCGGGAAAGGAGTATGTCAAAGCTGTATATTGTCACCCTACTTATTTAACTTATATGCAGAGTATATCATGAGAAACACTGGGCTGGATGAAGCACAAACTGGAAACAAGATTTCCAGGAGAAATATCAATAACCTCAGATATGCAGATGACACCACCCTTATGGCAGAAAGTGAAGAGGAACTCAAAAGCCTCTTGATGAAAGTGAAAGTGGAGAGTGAAAAAGTTGGCTTAAAGCTCAACATTCAGAAAACTAAGATCACGGCATCTGGTCCCATCACTTCATGGCAAATAGATGGGGAAACAATGGAAACAGTTACAGAATTTATTTTTCTGGGCTCCAAAATCACTGCGGATGGTGACTGCAGCCATGAATTTAAAAGATGCTTGTTCCTTGGAAGAAAAGTTATGATCAACCTAGACAGCATATTAAAAAGCAGAGATATTACTTTTCCCACAAGGTTCATCTAGTCAAAGCTATGGTTTTTCCAGTGGTCTTATGTGGATGTGAGAGTTGGACTATAAACAAAGCTGAGCGCCGAAGCACTGATGCTTTTGAACTGTGGTGTTGGAGAAGACTCTTGAGAGTCCCTTGGACTGCAAGGAGTTCCAACCAGTCCATCCTAAAGGAAATCAGTCCTGAATATTCATTCGAAGGACTGATGCTGAAGCTGAAGCTCCAATACTTTGGCCACCTGATGTGAAGGGCTGACTCATTTGAAAAGACCCTGATGCTGGGAAAGATTGAAGGCAGGAGGAGAAGGGGATGACAGAGGATGAGATGGTTGGATGGCATCACTGACTCAATGGACATGAATTCGAGTAAGCTCTGGGAGTTGGTGACAGATAGGGAAGCTTGGCGTGCTGCAGTCCATGGGGTCACAAAGAGTCGTACTTGACTGAGTGACTAAACTGAACTGACCCTTTATTTAAATTGCCAATGGGAAAGCAGTGGCCCAGAGAGATTCCCCACAATTAAATAAAGTAGAGCATGGCAGGACCAGAAGTGGAACCCAGGCAGGTGGGTTCCAGAAAAGGGCTCTTGAACACAATGGCAGGCTGGCTCTCCCATACTAAACTGTTGATAACATTAATTTACGACCATATTCAAACGAACCCAGGCAAGTAGTAAGTGCTGACCAGAAGCCAGACACTTTACCCAAAAGATCTCAGATCTTTAGCACACCACTGAGAGGCAGTTTTTATCATCTTCAGGTCACTGGCAAAGCCCAGAGCTTGAGAGTTGAAACATGCTAGGCTGGAGGTTTCAGCCGAGGTCTGAATGGCTTTAAAGCCCCGGGTACTTTCTGTTCTCCAAGACTGCCTCCCTTATGGTGCCTTGGGAGTAGTACTGGGACTCTTCACTTTTCAGAACTCTTTTTCCCTAGGATCTATTTGCATTGAAAAATGCTACAAGAATCCTCATAATTAAATAAGGCAGGTAGAACACAGCGTGCATGCCCACACCAGCGCCAACAGCACCCGCAGCTTAACCTGTAGGAATAGGCTCTTCAGCAAAGACAGTTTCCTGAGAGGAGGAACTACAGTCCATTCATCCTGTGTTCTCAGAGTCTGAGACAGTGTTTGGATAAAGTTGGTGCTCAGTAAAATTCTGAATGAAGTAACTACTGAAGGCATATCCACATTCCTTTAATGCAGGAATTTCTATTTAAGATAAATGTCAGGAAATGCATGAGTACAATTTATTACATAGCCGTTTCCAGGACAAGGGAACCACTGATAACTTTGTTCCTAAAGTCAAGTTCTAGTGAAAACTAGAACTCCTACCACCACCTTCTTAAAACCCCCAAATCAAAGTTACATATCCCTTCAAATCTATCAGGAAATGAAATCTCATTTTGATATTTGGCAAAACTAATACAATTATGTAAAGTTTAAAAATAAAATAAAATTAAAAAAAAAGGAAATGAAATCAACTCTAAACAACAGCAAACTAAGTTATCATTAGGAGAGCGTTTATCTACATTTCACTTACACTTACTCTGAGCCAAACAACCTCTTCAGTTCAGTCGCTCAGGCGTGTCCGACTGTTTGCAACCCCATGGACTGCAGCACACCAGGCCTCCCTGTCCATCACCAACTCCCAGAGCTTGCTCAAACTCATGTCCATCAAGTCAGTGATGCCATCCAACCATCTCATCCTCTGTCGTCCCCTTCTCCTCCTGCCTTCAATCTTTCCCAGAATCAGGGTCTTTTCAAATGAGTCAGCTCTTCACTCTTATCAGAACTCTTACCAGTGCTCTAAAGCTTTATTTCCTTTGTGTTTCTTGTAAAAAAATTAATAAACGGAAATCTCAAATAGAGTTAGGAGACCAGCAGGGGGAGCCCTCACACCCTGGGACATGGCTGAGCCCAACAGGAAGGAGAAAGTCTTCTTTCCTGGCAAGGTCTCAGCCAGTGAAAAGCCATGGACTCTTCATTTGCCACAGTCCTCCCCACTTCCATTTCCCCTCTATGAAAGCGTTCCCCTTTCTCTGTCATCTTGGGACCTGCATGGCATATGGCTTGCCATGGTTACAGACCCCAAGTTACAATTCTCTGCTGATCCTGAGTAAACTCATCTTTGTTGGAGAAACATCTGCCAGTCTATCTCAGGTCAATACACTACAGATAAAAGAATATATGTATTTCTTAAAGGAACTCAGGAAAATGAAGAGGATGAATGGTAAAGTAAAAAAATCAAACTAACAAAGCACTGGTTAAATGTCTTGTCTTTGCCCACACATGAATACAGATGTTTTAGAAATAATACATTTTATTTATAAAAATCAACTATACACACTTGTATTTATATGGAATGCAGACTGACCATACTATGTGATGCCACGTAGGTGTGTGTACATGTGGGCACAGACACACTCCTTAGAGGCCATTGACTTGGAAATGGTTTGTTTGCAAAGTCTATTTTTAGGTCAGCTTTTGGTGGTTGGATCATATGTTCTCTTTGAAATCAATGTGGTAAGTTGGCACTGTGGGAATAGAAACAGTTTCTGCTCTGCAAGGAGACAATGATATATTCTTATCATGTACTAAAAAAGACAAATATATATAAATAGTATTAGGAGGAATACAAAGTGGGAAAGGAAGAAAGCTTTATATATCCAGGACATGAAACACACAGAACTCAGCTTAACGTTGGCCACGGGCCTTATAGTTCAGTGGATCCATTTCAAGCCCCACTGCAGCTCTGTGGTCAGTCACAGAGTCCTCTGAGAGACATGGAAGAAGAGGGGAGGTCGCTCTCCAACCCAGCTTAGAGGAGCCATGCATTAAGATAAGCTCACCAAAATGCTGAGTTTGCAACGAGGAGCACTGCAGGAAAACACCCTAGCGCTTTGTTCACACGAATGGCTGTCACACCAGTTAAATCCTCAGTGGCTTCTCTCATCGTTTTTTTCTGTGATTTTATTTATTTTCCAAAATTTTAATAGTCATTAAAAAAGCTTAGATAACAATAAACATTTACATGGTGAATTCTGCTGAAAAGAATTAGCTAAGGAAACACTGTGTAAGCATCTACTATACAGTAAAAGATAAAGGAGTTGAAATGAAGGATTCAAACATGCAAACAATTTTTTTTAACCTAAACATCAGAAATAAGGTCCTTAAGTCTCTCATCACTTTTAATTTCAGTGTTTGAGATGCACCCCTCCCCTCAACAAAACAAAGCCAGAACTGAAATAATTTCTAACCTTTAATAATGAATAATGAGCCTGTAATAATGAAACACGTGAAATCTCATTTTATTAAGCACAACACTGAGTATCAAATGGGACAGAATAGAAAGTCCAGAAATAAACCCACGCATTTATGCCAATTAATTGACAACAAAGAAGGCAAACATACAATGGAGAAAAGACAGTCTCTTCAACAAGTGGTGCTGGGAAGACTGGCCAGCTGCATGCGAAAAATGCAAGTACATCACTCTCTAGCACCATATACAGAAATAAACTCAAAATGGATTAAAGACCTAAATGTAAGGTTGGATACCAGAAAACTCTGAGGAAAACATAAGTAGAACACTCTTTGACATAAGTTAGAGCGGTATGTTTTTGGATCCATCTCCTAAACAAAGGAACTAAAAGCAAAAAATAAACAAATGGGACCAATTAAACCCACAAGCTTTTACACAGAAAAGGAAACCATAAACAAAGTGAATGGAACCTACTGAATGGGAGAAAATACTTGTAAATGATATGACAGATAAAGGGTTAATATACTACATATATAGATAGCTCATACAGCTCAACATAAAAAAAAAAACACATCAAAAAAACAAACAAAACATGGAGAACACAGACACAACCAATTAAAAAACTGGCACAGAAACTGAATAGACATTTTCCCAAAAAAGGAAATGCAGATGGCGAATAGGCGCAGGAAAAGATGCTCAACATCACCAGCATCAGGGAAATGCAAATCAGAACGACAGCAAGATACCCATCAGAATGGCCATCGTCAAAAAGAGCAAAACTAACAAATGCTGGCCAGGACAAGGAGAAAAGAGAGCCCTCATAAACTGTTGCTGGGAGTATAAAGAGGTATGCTGCTGCTGCTAAGTTGCTTCAGACGTGTCCAACTCTGTGCTACCCCATAGACTGCAGCCCACCAGGCTCGCCCGTCCCTGGGATTCTCCAGGCAAGAGCACTGGAGTGGGTGCCACTGCCTTCTCCATAAAGAGGTGTAACCACTGTAGAAACAGTATGGTGGGCTCTCAACAAACTAAAAATAGAACTCCCATACATTCCAGAAATTCCATTCCTGGGTATGTATCCAAAAATCCCCGAAACACTAATTAAAAAGAAATACACCCCCCAATATTCACAGCAGCATTATTTACAACTGCCAAGATACAGAGGCAACTTGTGTCCATCAACAGATAAATGGATAAAGGTGTGCCTCTCTCTCCATCTAAGGAATACTATACAGCCATAAATAAGAATGAAATAATGCCATTTGCAGCAAATGGATGGACTTAGAGATTATCATACTAAGTGAAGCAAGTCAGAAAGAGAAAGACAAAACCATAAGATACCACTCATACGCGGAATCTAAAAAATAACAAACTAGTGAGTATAACAAAAGTGAAGCAGACTCACAGAGAGAACAAACCAGTGGTTACAGTGGGGACAGGGAAGGTAGGAGGGGCGATACAAGGGTAGGAATTAAGAGGTACAAACTGTTGTATAAAATAAGCTACAAGGATATACTGTGTAACATGGAGAAAACAGACAATATTTTAAAATAACCAAGTGGAATATAACCTTTAAAATTGTGAATCACTATATTATACACCTGTAACTTCCCTAATACATCAACTATACTACAATAAATGAAAAATAGAATGACTATAGAACTGAAAAGACCCTGACGCTGGGAAAGATTGAGGGCAGGAGCAGAAGAGGACGACAGAGGATGAGATGGTTGGATGGCATCACCGACTCAATGGACATGAGTTTGAGTAAACTCTGGGAGCTGGTGATGGACAGGGAGGCCTGGCGTGCTGCAGTCCATGGGGTCACAAAGAATCAGACACGACTGAGTGACTGACCAACAACAAAAATAGAACTGAAGGTATTTTAAAGAAATACCTTCTGCTTTCCTTTTAGCTATTCCATTTTTTCCAAAGGAAATAAATATTTAAGAAAAAAAAATTGACTTGTGATACATGGCTGAGTATTTTCCAAGTTGAACTTTCCAAAAGCTGTATCATGCCACCGATTTGAAAGAAGCCTGATGAAAAATACTTTTGTGTGTTTGTGTGAGTGGACATTATGTATGAGTACAAAGCAAGAAGGTAATCTTCAAGAAAAATAAAAGTGGATTCAAAGCTCCGTTTTCATAGAGATGATTCATTTTCTATACCTTTTCATCACACTTGCCTACTCAGAGTAGCTGGCAGCAAGAAACCAATTCATGCTGCTTATAAGTCTCGTTGTAAAGGATTTTCATTTGTATGAAGTACTTAATCTATAATTCAGCGATCTATATAACAAATCTCTTCTGTTCATTTGGATCTCTGCCATGATAATAGTCAGTGTTGTTAATATTACAACAGCTGGTCATCAATATCATTAACAGAACCAAAGTGTGTTAAACTGCTTTCAAACCTGTGGTGGTCTTTTTGAAGCTGTGTAGAAGTGGAAAATAATACTTCAACACATGGGAAAAGCCATCCATGTGCTTCAGGACCAAACACATCCATCATATGGCTCAGTGAATAAGAAAGGTCCTGCAGAATCAGTGCAAACACTTAATGTGACTGACTGGCAGAGACAGAGCCATGTAAAATGTCAGCCCGTCTAATTCCTCATTCTTTGTGCACTTGGCTTACAACTCTCAGTGCAGCAAATTGCATCACTTCGTAAAGAGCCTTTTTGCTCCCAAACTCTTTACACACTGACAGTCTTTTGAAAGCAATTTCTCAGCCTCAGATGACATCGTAACTCTCTTTATTATCTCAGCTTCCTGACCTACCTGCCATGTCGTGTGGGGCCACCCAAGACAGGCAGGTCATGGTGGAGAGGTCTGACAGAATGTGGTCCACTGGAGAAGGGAATGGCAAACCACTTCAGTATTCTTGCCTTGAGAACCCCATGAACAGTATGAAAAGGCAAAATGATAGGATACTGAAAGAGGAACTCCCCAGGTCAGTAGGTGCCCAATATGCTACTGGAGATCAGTGGAGAAATAACTCCAGAAAGAATGAAGGGATGGAGCCAAAGCAAAAACAATACCCAGTTGTGGATGTGACTGGTGATACAAGCAAGGTCCGATGATGTAAAGAGCAATATTGCATAGAAACCTGGAATGTCAGGTCCATGAATCAAGGCAAATTGGAAGTGGTCAAACAGGAGATGGCAAGAGTAAACGTCGACATTCTAGGAATCAGCAAACTAAAATGGACTGGAATGGGTGAATTTAACTCAGATGACCATTATATCTACTACTGTGGGCAGGAATCCCTTAGAAGACATGGAGTAGCCATCATGGTCAACAAAACATTTTGAAATGCAGTACTTGGATGCAGTCTCAAAAACGGCAGAATGATCTCTGTTCGTTTCCAAGGCAAACCATTCAATATCACAGTAATCCAAGTCTATGCCCCAATCAGTAACGCTGAGGAAGCTTGAACGACTCTATGAAGACCTACAAGACCTTTTAGAATTAACACCCAAAAAAGATGTTCTTTTCATTATAGGGTACTGGAATGCAAAAGTAGGAAGTCAAGAAACACCTGGGGTAACAGGCAAATTTGACCTTGGAATACGGAATGAAGCAGGGCAAAGACTGAGAGAGTTTTGCCAAGAAAATGCACTGGTCATAACAAACACCCTCTTCCAACACCACAAGAGAAGACTCTACACATGGACATCACCAGATGGTCAACACCAAAATCAGATTGATTATATTCTTTGCAGCCAAAGATGGAGAAGCTCTATACAGTCAGCAAAAGCAAGACCGGGAGCTGACTGTGGCTCAGATCATAAACTCCTTATTGCCAAATTCAGACTTAAATTGAAGAAAGTAGGGAAAACCACTAGACCATTCAGGTATGACCTAAATCAAATAAATCCCTATGATTATACAGTGGAAGTGAAAAACAGATTTAAGGGCCTAGATCTGATAGACAGAGTGCCTGATGAACTATGGAATGAGGTTCATGACATTGTACAGGAGACAGGGATCAAGACCATCCCCATGGAAAAGAAACGCAAAAAAGCAGAATGGTTGTCTGGGGAGGCCTTACAAATAGCTATGAAAAGAAGAGAAGAGAAAAGCAAAGGAGAAAAGGAAAGATATAAGCATCTGAATGCAGAGTTCCAAAGAATAGCAAGGAGAGATAAGAAAGCCTTCCTTAGTGATCAATGCGAGGAAAACAACAGAATGGGAAAGACTAGAGATCTCTTCAAGAAAATTAGAGATACCAAGGGGACATTTCATGCAAAGATGGGCTCGATAAAGGACAGAAATGGTATGGACCTAACAGAAGCAGAAGATATTATGAAGAGGTGGCAAGAATACACAGAAGAACTGTACAAAAAAGATCTTCACGACCCAGATAATCACGATGGTGTGATCACTGACCTAGAGCCAGACATCCTGGAATGTGAAGTCAAGTGGGCCTTAGAAAGCATCACTACGAACAAAGCTAGTGGAGGTGATGGAATTCCAGTTGAGCTATTTCAAATCCTCAAAGATGATGCTGTGAAAGTGCTGCACTCAATATGCCAGCAAATTTGGAAAACTCAGCAGTGGCCACGGGACTGGAAAAGGTCAGTTTCCATTCCAATCCCAAAGAAAGGCAATGCCAAAGAATGCTCAAACTACCGCACAATTGTACTCATCTCACACACTAGTAAAGTAATGCTCAAAATTCTCCAAGCCAGGCTTCAGCAATATGTGAACCGTGAACTTCCAGATGTTCAAGCTGGTTTTAGAAAAGGCAGAGGAACCAGAGATCAAATTGCCAACATCTGCTGGATCATGGAAAAAGCAAGCGAGTTCCAGAAAAACATCTATTTCTGCTTTACTGACTATACCAAAGCCTTTGACTGTGTGGATCACAATAAACTGTGGAAAATTCTGAAAGAGATGGGAATACCACAGCATCTGACTTGCCCCTTAGAAACCTACATGCAGGTCAGGAAGCAACAGTTAGAACTGGACATGGAACAACAGAATGGTTCCAAATAGGAAAAGGAGTATGTCAAGGCTGTATATTGTCAGCCTGCTTATTTAACTTACATGCAGAGTACATCATGAGAAACACTGGGCTGGAAGAAGCACAAGCTAGAATCAAGATTGCTGGGAGAAATATCAATAACCTCAGATATGCAGATGATACCACCCTTATGGCAGAAAGTGAAGAGGAACTAAAAAGCCTCTTGATGAAAGTGAAAGAGGAGAGTGAAAAAGTTGGCTTAAAGCTCAACATTCAGAAAACGAAGATCATGGCATCTGGTCCCATCACTTCATGGCAAATAGATGGGGAAACAGTGGAAACAGTGTCAGACTTTATTTTTTGGGGCTCCAAAATCACTGCAGGTGGTAACTGCAGCCGTGAAATTAAAAGACGCTTACTCCTTGGAAGGAAAGTTATGACCAACCTAGATAGCATATAAAAAGCAGAGACATTACTTTGCCAACAAAGGTCCGTCTAGTCAAGGTTATGGTTTTTCCAGTGGTCACATATGGGTGTGAGAGTTGGACTGTGAAGAAAGCTGAGCGTTGAAGAATTGATGCTTTTGAACTGTGGTGTTGGAGAAGACTCTTGAGAGACTGCAAGGAGATCCAACCAGTGCATTCTAAAGGAGATCAGTCCTGGATGTTCTTTGGAAGGAATGACGCTAAAGCTGAAATTCCAATACTTTGGCCATCTCATGTGAAAAGTTGACTCATTGGAAAAGACTCTGATGCTGGGAGGGACTGGTGGGCAGGAGGAGAAGGGGATGACAGAGGATGAGGTGGCTGGATGGCATCACCGACTGGATGGACATGAGTTTGAGTGAACTCCGGGAGTTGGTGATGGACAGGGAGGCCTGGTGTGCTGTGATTCATGGGGTCGCAAAGAGTCGGACACGACTGAGCGACTGAACTGAATTGACTGACCTACTTGCCATGCTCCATGCTGTTCCTTGTGCCTTGGAAGCTCTTTGCTTTTCTCTTTGTTTATCTGATTCCTTCTCATCCTTCAGATCTCAGAGCCAGCATTACTTTCTCTGGGAAACTTTGCTGTGGCCATCTGTCTACGTCTGGCTCCCACAGCAGAGGCACTGATATTGACACGAACCTCTCATCTGGTAAACAGCCCGTCCGCAATAAAGGAGACCTGGGTTCGATCCTTGGGTTGGAAGGACCCCCTGAAGAAGGAAAGGCTACCCACTCCAGTATTCTGGTCCAGTATTCATGGACTATATAGTCCATGGGGTCGCAAAGAGTTGGATACGATTGAGTGACTATCATTTCACTTCAGTTCTCCCTATATTTAGCACTAACCAGCATCCTTTTGTGAAATTTGTTTGTGCTTTTTTTTTTCAGCCAGAGTCAGCATTTGTTGCCTAGAACTAAAATAACCTTGACTAACACTCAAGGACCCATGATACAAAATTGAATTTGCTTTGGTGATGACCTCTTTTCATTGTTTAGATCCAACAGACGTACTTAAACCAACATAAGTTGCCTTATTTAAATTAGTTCTTTTACTCCACAAACCCTGTTTTTCGTCTGTTAGGGAGGTCAATTTAACAGGAAGCCTATTCCAGTGACTAGCTTGGAACTGTTTGGGAAGCCAACTCTGTTCTCTCCAGCCCTCAATGTTCACTCCTACTATTAGTCTCTTTTAGCACTATAGCGTGGCACCCTGACACTTGAAGAAGGGATCATTAAGCTGTAGTTATATATCATTTGGCAAGAAAGAGTGAAAACCACCCTATGGAATTCATCAGTACTGAAAATGACTTGGGGCATAATCAGCAATGTGAAAAGCAAACTGCAGGTAGTTTATTTTTAAAATCCCCATTATCTGCTGCGGAAAGAGACATGGTAGCAGCAGAAAGTGATAAGCAGTTGGTATGTGAGTCGTGGTGAGACACCATTCAAATTCTAGAAAATAATTCTAAATTAAAATGCCACCCACTGTGGCTCCCCATTATTAACAGGGATCAGTTAATTTAGGCAGAACTACCAACCTGGCTGGAGTGAGGGCACAGCTTTAATTAAAAATGCTTCAATGTGGCTGAAAATTCACTTGCATAGTCAAGCTGAATAAATGATTGGAAATGTAAAAAAGCTGATGGGTGGGTTTCTTTTTATCTCTGCTCTTTGTTAGGATGAAGATATTTGTGAATGTTCTTTGTATCCCTAACACTGTGCTCGCCATTGGTAGGGAATATATAATAAATCAGTAGAAGATAGCTTTCTTACACTAAAAGAAGGAAGAAAAGTATATGGGTAAAAGACCGGTGGAGGACAGTTTTTGCAGCTCCCAGCAAAGAGAATCTTCTAGGCTTCTGAGCCCAGTGTGGCTATGACGGCATATGCGTGTGCTCAGTCGCTAAGTCACATCTACCTCCTTTGCGACCCCATGGACTGTAGCTCACCAGAATCCTCTGTCTATGGAATCTTCCAGGCAAGAACACTGGAGTGAGTTGCCATTTCCTCCTCTAGGGGATCTTCTGGACCCAGGGATCAAATCCATGTCTCCTGCGTCGCCTGCACTGGCCTGTGGATTCTTTACCACTGAGCCGCCTGGGAAGCACCCAATTTGACTGTGCAGTGCATGGTAAAAATTTCAGTATGCTGATCCGAAAAGAGTTTAATGGAACAAAATAGAAAGCCCAGAGATAAATCCACGCACCTATGGACACCTTATCTTTGACAAAGGACACAAGAATATACAATGGAGAAAAGACAATCTCTTTAATAAGTGGTGCTGGGAAAACTGGTCAACCACTTGTAAAAGAATGAAACTAGAACACTTTCTAACACCATACAAAAAAATAAACTCAAAATGGATTAAAGATCTAAACCTAAGACCAGAAACTATAAAACTCCTAGAGGAAAACATAGGCAAAACATTTTCTGACATAAATCACAGCAGGATCCTTTATGACCCACCTCCCAGAGTAATGGAAATAAAAGCAAAAATAAACAAATGGGGCATAATTAAACTTACAAGCTTTTGCACAACGAAGGAAACTATAAGCAAGGTGAAAAGACAGCCTTCAGAATGGGAGAAAATAATAGCAAACAAAGCAATTGACAAAGAATTAACCTCAAAAATATACAGGCAGCTTTTGCAGCTCAATTCCAGAAAAATAAATGACCCAAGCAAAAAATGGGCCAAAGAACTGAACAGACATTTCTCCAAATAAGACATACAGATGGCTAACAAATACATGAAAAGATGCTCAACATCACTCATTATCAGAGAAATGCAAATCAAAACCACAATGAGGTACCATCTCATGCCAGTCAGAATGGCTGCGATCCAAAAGTCTATAAACAATAAATGCTGGAGAGGGTGTGGAGAAAAGGGAACCCTCTTACACTGTTGGTGGGAATGCAAACTAGTACAGCCACTATGGAGAACAGTGTGGAGATTCCTTAAAAAAATGGAAATAGAACTGCCTTATGATCCAGCAATCCCACTGCTGGGGATACACACCAAGGAAACCAGAAGGGAAAGAGACACGTGTACCCCAATGTTCATCGCAGCACTGTTTACAATAGCCAGGACATGGAAGCAACCTAGATGTCCATTGGCAGACGAATGGGTAAGAAAGCTGTGGTACATATACACAATGGAGTATTACTCAGCCATTTATTCGAATCAGTTCTAATGAGGTGCATGAAACTGGAGCCTGTTATACAGAGTGAAGTAAGTTAGAAAGAAAAACACCAATACAGTATACTAACGCATATGTATGGAAATTTAGAAAGATGGTAACGATGACCCTGTATGCAAGACAGCAAAAGAGACACAGATGTATAGAACAGTCTTTTGGACTCTCTGGGAGAAGGTGAGGGTGAGATGATTTGAGAGAACAGCATTGAAACATGTATATTATCACATGTGAAACAGATCGCCAGTCCAGGTTTGATGCATGAGACAGGGTGCTCAGGGCTGGTGCACTGGGATGACCCTGAGGGATGGGAAGGGGAGGGAAGTGGGAGGGGGGTTCAGGATGGGGAACACGTGTACACCCATGGCTGATTCATGTCAATGATTGGTGAAAACCACCACAATATTGTAAAGTAATTAGCCTCCAATTAAAATAAATAAATTAATTAAAAAAAACAAAAACGAGTTTATGAGAGTAGACAGAGGAAACAGCTTAATTTAAAAGACCCAAATATTAATTCATAGGACAATATACAGAACATTGAGAAGTATTATCAGTACAGGAATACATCATCTCTAAGATTATACAGTCAACACAGCCTCTGCATGGATTCTCAGTGTCAAACCTAACGTCCCCGACTTACTCCCAAACTTCTTACTGGGACTTGGGACCAGCAGGTGGGGAAGCCACACCATTTCTTAAAGGCAGATGGGTAATTGTGGTGGTCTGACAACAATCAAGACAAACTAAATTTTGAAACGCATTTTAGAAGAAAATACGTTTATAGTCGTGATTCCCCCCCCCACTCCCAGCTAAGCCCTATAAACCACTTTTTAGAAACATAATGGCACACAGAGCATGGGCTCAAGAGTTTCAGTTCTTCGTTGGCTCTGCCACATAATCTAAGAGCTTGGAGGAGTGAAAACATCACTGGACTGACATAGCTTCAGAGAATGAGAATATTGGTGATAATGAAGTAAAGACAAGACTACTCCCTACCTCATGGGCTCCTTAAAGGTCTTAGGTAAAATAATCTATTAGTGTCAGGATAATGCTTGACATATGGTAAGAGCTCAACAAATACTACACCTTTTAAGAATGATGCTGTAAACAGTAAGGGCCATGACACAAATCAGGGAGTGGCATCATCACCAACCAAAGGAACGGGGCTTAAGCTAAGCCTTGAAGGAGATGGATGAGTCCTACCCTGTGACCTCAACTTCTTTAACAACTGTTCCCAACGCACCTACCCTGGCTTCCCTGCGGGTTCAGCAGTAAAGAATCCACCTGCCAAGCAGGAGACATGGGTTCGATCCCTGGGTCGGGAAGATCCCCTGGAGGAGGGCATGGCAACCCTTTCCAGCTCTTGCCTGGGAAGTCCCATGGCCAGAGGAGCCTGGTGGGCTATGGTCCATGGGGTCACAAAAGAGTTGGATATGACTTAGCTACTCAACAACAACCCTAGGCTGTAGAAACATTAAACAAATATGAAATTACAGAAAAATCCTTACTGACCAAATCTGGAGTGCTAAAATTGCCTCCAAATAGAAAATCGGCAAATTTTTGAGATTCTAAGCCACAAGGTAGATTTCCTAGCAGCAGAGGCAGCTCTCCAAGGCTGCCTGTTAATATCTAGCAGTGACAAAAGGGTGGAGTACCCACAAGTCCTGATTGCCCTCTGCTGTGATCTGACAGACTGAATTCCCAATTCCTCCCCTCTTATATTATTTGATCTCCCTATAGCAAATCCCTAAGTAGCCCATGTGGCCCTCAACTTCCACAGTTCCCTGCCACCCAGAGCCTCCTGACAAGCCAGACAGGAAGGGGCAAAGCTACACTCACCTTTTTGAAAGCTGTTCCTTTAGCAGAGCAATGTTGCTTTTTTTTGGTTATCTTTTCAGTTTATTTGAAGCATCCGGGAAAGATTTATGTCCCTATTTCTGATACAGTTTGCCAATTTCCATTGTTTTAAATCATCAAGGCTCTTTCTGAAGCTGAGCCAGGCTCCTCATCAACCAGGGGTCCTAACTGAAAGTCTGGAAGCACTTATAGGCAGGATAGCCCTAGACATAAAGGTTAGTTTCATAAGATCTGTTTTATAGAGGCCTCATGGTCCTGCAACATATCCTTTCTTCATGGAAAGTGAGAGATATGCAGATGAAAACCTGCTTCAGAAAAGGACTGAATAACTTCATTCACTCTAAGGGAGAAGCTGCCAATGAAGCCCACTTTGTCATCAGGCCCACGGAGTGGCATACGCCTGACAGATGTCAATGGGGACATGGAGGAGTTGTGCATATATACGGGGCAGAAGAGTCGGGGGACTGTCCTCATCTTAATTACAAACATGATAAGTGGTACCTGCACAAGTTCATCTTAGGGTTGGAGATGCTAATATTAATCCTAATATTCAATTAATCTCTAAGGATCACGGGTTTCCCCAGTGGCTCAGCACATAAAGAATACACGTGGAACAAAGGAGACACAGAAGACTAGGTTTGATCCCTGGGTTGGGAAGACCCCTTGGAGGAGGGCACGGCAACCCACTCCAGTGTTCTTGCCTGGAGGATCCCGTGGACAGAGGAGCCTGGCGGGCCACAGTCCATGGGGTTGCACAGAGTCAGACACGACTGAGCGACTGAGCACACAAGGCTCATGTAGAAAAGCCCTTCCCAACCCTGAAGTCAGAACACGCCCGGCCACGGAAACCAGCCGCTCATGGCTGGGCTTCTCCTTACAGCCTGGACTCCAACGCTTCACATTTCTGTGCTGCCACCCTGCATTTCTTCCCCTGTCCCGTCTTTCAACACCTTTTCCTTCTTTCATTAGTGATGCATTCCTAGCCTCACTTCACTCCAACTTATTTAAAAAAACACATAGTTTCAGGGCTTCCATGGTGGTCCAGTGGTTAAGAATCCACCTGCCAATGCAAGGCATATGGGTTCAGTCCCAGATCCGGGAAGACCCCACGTGCCACGAGGCAATAAGCCTGTGTACAACTACGGAAGCCCTCGAGCCCTAGAGCCCGTGCCTGGTAACAAGAGAAGCCACCACAATGAGAAGCCCGCACACCACACCTAGAGGAGAGCGCCCACTCCCTGCACCTAGAGAAGCCTGCACACAGCAGCAAGACCCAGCGAAGCCAATACATAAATGAATACATAAAAACAAAAAAACACAATAGCTCTGCAACATGATTTTTTTATTACTTTGACAATCAAATCAAGTGTGTTAGTTGCTCAGTCGTGTCCGACTCTTTGCGACCCCATGGACTGTAGCCCGCCAGGCTCCTCTGTCCATGGGATTTTCCAGGCAAGAACACTGGAGTGGGTTGCCATTCCATTCTCCAGGGGATCTTCCCGACCCAAGGATCAAACCCAGGTCTCTCACGTTGCAAATGGATTCTTTACCATCTGAGCCAACAGGGAATCCAATCAAATCAAACATCTGATGTTATAAAAGGTATATCACATGCCTTGGCAAATAAAATGATGCATAGTTTAGGTTCTGAATCTGTGAAAAAAACTCAAGTCAAGTCAGTGGAGCAGGGTGTGGGGGCAAAGCAATAAATATGATACAAAGCTTAGCACTAGTTCATCAGATAAAACCAGGGATGCAAAATCAAAACATACCAATAGAGCTCTTATTAGGAACACAAATAGACAAGCAGAAAAAAGAACCTCTAGGATTTAATTCTTTTCAAAGGTCAGATGGTCAAAAAAAAATGATGAGAGATGGCTCTTAGCAGAAATGCTTACAAAAATTTTTAAAAACAGTAGGTCTGTTTGGTGGACTCGTGCATTATGAAGAATCATCAAATTTTATCTGCTTCAAAAAGTGATTGTATGACATTAAGAGTGTGAGGGCCAAATCAGAGGACTTATCAGAATCACTTTTATGCTGCACCAAACCACTTGCAGTATTCTGAACTGCTGTTTCATGTTTATTGCATATATATTTCATATCTTAGAAAAAGGCTGGCAAAGTAAACCACAGGATCCTAGACGGAATTCATCAGTATGTTGGAAATTCTTTGTCATGTTTATTACAGCTGAAGATCTGTGGATGTTTGACCTTAAAAAGATTAGGAGCTATTATGGGAGCCATTACATCTGACCTACTGAGGAAATAATCAGTCCGTTCTACAAGTGGAAAGCCAGAAGCTGGACTTCCACCTCTGAGGCCTTCGTAGAGAGGATTTATGCCTTGCGGAGGAGTTAAATTAGATATATTCTGCTGCTAAGTCGCTTCAGTCGTGTCCAACTCTGTGCGACCCTATAGATGGCAGCCCACCAGGCCCCACTGTCCCTGGGATTCTCCAGGCAAGAACACTGGAGTGGGTTGCCATTTCTTCCTCCAATGCATGAAAGCGAAAAGTGAAAGTGAAGTTGTTCAGTCGTGTCCGATTCTTAGCGACCCCATGGACTGCAGCCTACCAGGCTCCTCCATCCATGGGATTTTCCAGGCAAGAGTACTGGAGTGGGTTGCCATTAGGGGCCTTTAAACTTTGAGATTTCATGTACCTTTGGAATCCAACAAGTATAGAGTTTATTGGACTATATAAATACTTGGGAAAGCCAAAGAAGGAATGGAACTAATACAGCAGTGGAAAAGCACACAGCACCAAGCATAAATGCAGCCAAGCAATCACGACCTTCTTTCCTTGTCCTGCCTGTATCATTATGGAGCCATTCATCTGAGCCCTGCTCAGTCATGTGTTCAATGTACTACGCTTACTTTAGCCCAGACTCAGTAAGTTACAAATGTTTAATTGTGCCTCTGTTTAGAAAACAGTTTGCAAACTGAAGATGCTATTTGCACATAGGCAGCCCAAAGAACTGTATTCTTGTGGCGAGCTGATTCACCTGCCATTATGCATGGGGGTCAGGGGCCTCCAAAGTGGCACGCTTGTGTTCACACCAGGATTTGTCAAGACAATCCACTGGGGCGTAGGGAAAACGAATGCTTTATTTGCATATTTATCTAAAGTTAAGAAAGAACGTAGGCTTTACTAATATTTTCTAGTGGATTGACAAATGTCTCTTAGTTAAGTGTCAAGGACGGAAATCAGGGCAGAGTGGGAGTTCTACCAGTAGAAGGCGATAAAGATGCGGACTCTATATTACAAGGCGGGCTTCTGGTTAAATGTGTTTATAGGATGTATTATCTCAACTACTTCAACTCAAACACTCTTTACAACATGGACACTTAGCCTAAAGATATCCTACAAATGTATAACAAGGGCCTACCGTAGCACAGGGAGCTCTGCTCAGCATCGTGTGGCAGCCTGGGTGGGAGGGGGCTTTGGGGAAGAGCGGACACATGCGTGTGCACGGCTGGGTCCCTACACTGTTCACGGAAACTGCCACAACAGCGTGTGCTAATCGCTATATCCCAATACAAAATAAAAACGTGAAAAAATATGCCTACGTGGAAACCATATGTGATCGATAATATTTATAATGAAGGTACATGAGGAGGAGGAGAAAATGCCAGACTAAACCTTTGCCTCCTGCTAAAGCAAGCTCTTCTCCCTCCACTTGAGGGTTAAAGTAATAATAATCTGATGAGATCAGACAAGAGCCCAAAACTAACATCAACAAGACTATTTAAGGCATGAATTTGCATCTGGTATAACTAATGATAAGCTCCACACTAAATACATATTCGACCTTCAACTAACATTCTATGGTAGCATGAGGTTGTCACGATGAGCATGATATTTAAAAAGTAAGCCACTAGAACACCATTAATAAGATTATAGTGGGAGAAAAATGATTCTATACCAATACCATAAATGAACAAAAAAGAAGTTAGATATTAGGTTTAAAATTTTTTCTCTTATACTTTTAAAATGTCAATATACGTATATGTTTTAAAAACTGTATTAGAACATGTATGAATTTATAATTGTGGGTATACGTATAATATGTACATGCATATTATATATACACACTAAAATAGATAGCTATGGTAGGTCTTACTACATCAGCTGATAAGGAATATACATATCACATACATATAAAAATATATTTGTGTATGTCTGTGTGTGTATAATAATCATTTTATTTAGAAAATGGTGGTTTACTTATGAATGCTCAGTCATTTCAGGACTCTGAAAGACCGGTTAGCCTCTGGGGCATTTAGATTTACCTTTCAAAGAATACCTTTTTGTACAATAGTTTATATTTACAGATAGTTGAAAAATAAACCAGATAATTTGTATTCTAAACTCTTAATGATTATATTTCTATCAGTCAAGTCTCTCAGGTCTGAGACTTTAATTTTATGCCGATGTTATTCCAATGGCTATTTCCACCAGATGAATACCTCCGGGCCAAAGAAACAGTCTCGTCTGTGTTCATTATTTTCCCAAATTACAGATATTAAACATACATAACCATGAAGCCACGTGGTGATATTTCCATGCAACACTCCCCAACTGACTCAAATAGGTTGTGTTTATACATCTGATTAACAAATTGAAAAAATAAACCAGCCCCAGATACCAAAAGGAGATAACACAACTACACTTTTATGTATCATGATTTATCCATATTTCATTTTTAGGCTGGTATAGCTAGGTCAAAGTTGAAAATAGGTGTTGCCAGTGTCTTTGATAGTGGTAATCAATGAAACCATTTTTATGTCTGTTAATTTCTGCACAGCTTAAAGTATTTTCAAAATAATTAGCAAACTGAAATTCTTCTATGTTAGATGGGTTTTATGTTTCTGTTTTGAATACTGTATTTTTTTTTAGTATACCATGTTCTTTGAATATACTCATTACTTTTAAAAAATATTCTATGTTTTAGATCTGTTTTAGGTATACAACAAAACTGAGCAGAAGGGACAGAATTTCTCATATGCCCCTGACTTGCACACATGCTTTATCTCCCCCATTATCAACATCCTCCATCAGAGTGGGGGGGGCGTGTTCAACTGATGAAACCATGTTGACAGATTATAATCAGCCAAAGTCCATAGTTACATTATGTTTCATTCTTTGCTTTGTGTATTTTTCAGGTTTGGACAAATCTATAACAGCCTGTGTCTAGCTCTACAGTGTTGTACAGAGCCGTTTTACTACCCTAAACATCCTCTGGACTCTGCCTTTTCATCCCTCCCTCCCCTCAACCCTTGGCATCTACTGAGCTTTCTACGTCATCATAGCTTTGCCTTTTCCAGAATGTCACATGGCTGGAATCCTATAGTGTGGAGGCTTTTCCGACTGGCTTCTTTCACTTAAGTGATATGCATTTAAGATTCCTGCATGTTTTCATAGCTTGACAGCTTATTTGTTTTTAGTGCTGAGAAATATCCCAATGTCTGGATGTACCACAGATTATTTATCCATTCACCTCTTGAAGAATATTTTGGTTGCTTCCAAGTTTTGTCAATTATGAATGAAGATGCAGTAAATATTCATATGCAGGTTTTTGTGTGGACATACATTTTTCAACGCCTTTGACTAAATACCAAGGAGCATGATTAATGGATCATGTGGTTAACACTGCATTTAGTTTTGCAGAAAACTGCCGCACTGTCTTCCAAAGTGGCTGTTCCCTTTCACATTCCCACCGGCAGTGATGAGAGCTCCTGTCGCTCCGCGTTCTCACCAGCATCTGGTGCTGGGTGTTCCAGATTTGGGCCGTTCTAATAGGTGTGTAGCGGTATCTCCTTGTTTTAATTTGCGTGACTCTAATGACATAGAATGTGGGGCATCTTTTCACATGCTAATACCCATCTGTCTATTTTCTTTGGTGAGGTTTTATTTTTTAAAGAACATTCGTGAAAATTTAGTTAATTTGGGGTTAAAAACATTAAAATGAAGTGTTTAAGATAAACAGAGAAACAACAGAGGGATGTATCAGGGAGCTTTCTGCTCCTAAGCTGCACAGGAAATCCCACTATAAAATTTATTAGCAGATCTTCTAATCAGCTCAGCCTTAATATTCAAACTTCAGTGAACACTCGCCCAAATTCAGAAGCAGCAACCCCTCTCTCATGTCATTATCAGTTTACTTTCCCACATCTTAAGTATATGTTCTTTTATCCCAATATTAATTACAATGGCTCAGTAAAAAATAGCATGAATTAAAGAGTACGTAATTAGTTTAATCAAATTCTGATGATATTGCAGATTTGTCCTTGATATGGTCTATCTAGTTCTCAGAAGAAAAGGATCAAATTAATTAACATACTTAAAGGGGTAAAATCTCTTATACAATCTAGTATTTAGTCCAAATTTAGGGACTCATTGAAGTGTTGCTCATAGTAAAATGTCCAGTAAAAAGATATTTTGAAAATCCACATTTGAAAGAAAATGTGGACCCAACTTCTCAACCAAATGAGCATTCTTTTTCAGAGAGAAAAACCACAGAATTGAAAAGAGAAGCGAGAAAGAGAAATCTGTTTATAGATTCTGACTTTCCATTTACTTGGCATGTACGTGGTGGGGTATCTAACTGAGGTCCCTTTATGCATACCTTGTGATAATAGTACAGACGCATATTGCTGAGCAGAGAGCAGCAATCCTGCTAAAGAGGACATCTGACATTTTCTGACATCTGAAAAATTAGTGCAAATACAATTTTGCAATAAAAATGTTTTCCTTCTCATCATTCCCTCTGGCCAATATATAATGAGCAAAACATTGCTTTTTGCTCATTTTTAAAAGTATCTTTGCTGTGGCTCATTCTTCTCAGGTCACCAGCATCTGGTCACCACCAGTTAGCCTCTTCCTCTCAATAAATCTTGAGCCCTTGAGCTTCAGGGACACTAACAGACTTCCTGAATATCTTAAACACTTCAGGAAATAGAACCAAAGACAACTCGCTATTAATCAGCAGCCAGTAAAACACGTTAGGCTTCCCTAGCGGCTCAGCAAGGAGATCAAACCAGTCCATCCTAAAGGCAATCAACCCTGAATATTCATTGGAGGAATGATGCTGAAACTCCAATACTTTGGCCACCTGATGCAAAGAACTGACTCATTGGAAAAGACCCTGATGCTGGGAAAGATTGATGGCAGGAGGAGAAGGGGATGACAAGATGAGACGGTTGGATGGCATCATTGATTCAATCAATGGACATGAGTTTGAGCAAGCTCTGGGAGATAGTGAAGGACAGGGAAGCCTGGCGTGCTGTAGTCCATAGGGTTGCAAAGAGTTGGACACGACTGAGCAACTGAACTGAAACTAAGATGACCAGTGATGGAATCAAACATCATAAACACTAACAAAACGCATGCTCTGGGCAAGCTCATCTTCAGAATCCTTAATCACCTTTCAGCCACTTTTATCCTCCAGATAAAGGCATGCCCACTCCTTTTAAGAAAGCCTACTTTACTTCCCAATTGTTTTCTGTCCTTAAAAAAAAATATTGAACCTAAATTATTTCTCTCCATAGCTTCATACTATTGGTCCCAACTCAGCTTTCTGAAACAAGTCATAAAAATTTGGTGCTCCTATTACATACAGCCTTTCAGAGATAGTCTTGCTCCGTAATAAAAGCTTGCTCCAGACTTTTCTCTTTTCGAGGTTGGTCATATTTAGGTACTTTCCATAAGACATATTTTAAAACTTTTTCCTGAAAATACACAAATGGAATATCATGGCAACCCACATTTCAAAGAACATGAATATACTTAAAATGGCCAAAACCCCAAATTACAAAGCTATGAAAAGTAGACAGTGGATGATAAAGAAGACTTTGATCACAGGATCAGATTAACTTCCTTAAAGCACATGAGGCCATTTTCAGGAAGCTTTGCATCACAGCAAAATTTTCAATAATGGTAAATATTATAGCTTTCTCCCTATTACTTAAAAATAAGCAACATTAATTGTTCAGATAATGAGTGGCCTAGACATAGTTGGGTAGCTAGTTATTGATACAGAGCCTTCTAATGGCGTGGTTACTGGTGAGCTAAGACATTGAATCTTTTCCTTTACCACCATACACCCAAGGAGGGCTACACAGTCAGAGCCCCGGGCTGTTTGTTTCTGTCCACAGGCAGTTTGTACCCTTTGTGATGTGCAAATAACATCCTTTCCTGTTGGTGCCATGATATAAACATGTTTGGGGGAAAGCGGTCTATTTCGCATGCTATTAAAATAATTAGAAGTTCACTTCCTATGAAAAGGGCAAAAACTGCTACCCAACATCTACTTATCCCACCAGATATTCCCATTGTGACACTCTTCCGGGTTAGGTATGAGGGCTGTTTTGAGATTACATGTATTATCTAGAAGTGCTTACACCCTGAGTAGTTATGCCAGTTTCTTGGGTATATCAAACAGACTTCTATAAACGTGCTGGGAAATTAGAAGATAAAACGATGGCTAAAAGGTAAGACCAGAAGTCTACGATGCTCTAGAGGACATAAAAAAAAGGAACAAACGGGGTGATCTGGCGGGTCATAGGGCAGCCTGATAGAGTTTCTGGGAGTTTGGAGGAAAAGGTAAGGATAGAACACAGTCTGGGAAGAACACTCCCTAGAGGAAGAAAGGGACAGTCACCCGTAGGTCACAGCTGGTCTTCCGTCCTGAGCGGATGTGGTCTACGGGCCTGGGGAAGGCATGCTCGGGGTGACGCACTTGAGCCTGCGACCAGCTCTCCCAGACACTTTTCATAAATGAGCACTAGATTTACAACACAAGCCACCTTCTGAAGCCCGCTGTCTCTGCCCAAAAACTGCCAGAGAAATTTTATATACAAGAGCAGGCTAGAATCTCCATGAAAATAATAACTTTTGACAACAGCTGCGTGAAGATAATGCCGAAGCTTCTCTGAAGTGTTGCCAGTCACTTTAGAGCACTGAGTGTGGTAAGTCGTTCAGTCGTGTCCGACTCTGTGCGACCCCATGGGCGGTAGCCCACCAGGCTCCTCTCTCCACGGGATTCTCCAGGCAAGAAAACTGGAGTGGGCTGCCATGCTCCCCTCCAGGGGATCTTTCCAACCCAGGGATCAAACCCGCATCTCTTACGTCTAACCTGCACTGGCAGGAGGGTTCTTTACCACTAATGCCACCTTTTAGGGCATTATCAGCAAGTGAGGGAAGGGGCAGAAGCATCTGATTTTCCAATAGCTTGAGTGCCCAGCATCCAAGGAATTTTGAGGAGAGATGGTCAATCCCTGTCCTCTGCCAGCGTATCACTGGCAAGAGGGGAGGAGGTGGATTAGGATTAGAAGTGTCAATCAAAGGGACTTCCCAGGTGGTCCCGTGGCTAAGACTCTGTGCTCCCGATGCAGGGGGCCTGGGTTCGATCCCTGGTCAGGGAACTGGATCCTACATGCTGCAACTAAAGATTCTGAGTGCCACATCTAAGACCCAGCACAGCCAGATATAAAGGAATGCCAGTCAACACCCCTCAGGTCTGACTGTGGGGTAGGTCAGGTCTTGAGGTCACAGTGGAGAAGAGTCTTGTCCAGTGCCCAAGGCTCTCTGCTTGAGAATCTGACTCAGTCCACCCCAGGTACTGAGGTTGACTTCAGGGTCTACTGTCTGCCTGGCACCAGGCTCCACCTTGCTGGCACGTTCACAGATGAAGTCTGGTGACGACAAACTCGTCCACAAATAAAACTGCGCTATGTCATGCACAAAAGAGCAAATTCCATATAAGAACGTAGGAGGTACCACAGAAAAAGCAAGTAACACAGTACGGAGGATACAGAGCACTTCATGTGAAAGTTAATGCCTGCGCAGGGCTTTAATGATCAGCAGAGATTTTCCAAACAGATAGGAGAGAGACGTGCACTCTGGGGAAAGGGAAGAACACGTGCCTGGTGTGTGCGGAGAATGAAAAAGAGTTTGCGAGGGCTCAAACATCGGCATGAGAGAGAGAAGTGGTCTAGAGAGGGGCCAGGTTAGGAAGGCCTCTGACTAGCAGAAAAAGAGCTCTGGCTTCATTGTAAAAGCAGACACAAGCGCCAGCGACCGCGGCTCTGGCAGCCACGGTCTCCACGAGAGGGTCTGGAGCGCCAGCAGCACGACAGCCCGCCATGCGGGAAGGTCAGAGGTCACCGAAATAAACGAACCCGAAGGGAAGCTAAGCACCAAGCTGTGCTTACCTAGAACTGCTCTCTCACACTAAACATCAGGGGCTAGAGAGTTTGTGATTCGTCATAGTCCAGGTGGCGCTAGTGGTAAAGAACTCGCCTGCCAGGGCAGGAGACTCAAGTTTGATCCCTGGGTCGGGCAGATCCCCTGGAGGAGGGCAGGGCAACCCGCTCCGGGTGTTCTTGCCTGGAGAATGCCATGGGTACAGGAGCCTGGCGGGCTGCAGTCCACGGGGTTGCAGAGTCAGACTCGACTGAGCAGAGCAACACAGGGCACAAAGCTTAGCAGACTCAGTGAGTTAAGACAGACTCCGAGGCTTCTTCCTGGCCCAGGACGAACGCGGAGAGACCAGAGGGGCACGACAGGGGTCACTGCTGAGGTGACCAGACAGACACACATGGTCCTTGCCTGGCACCACTAAGCCTGGCCAACAGCATCTGCAAACTAGTCTGACCACTGCGGTCACAGAATCACCTGGGGATCCTCATTCAGGAGGTCTTCCCCAAATATCTGTATTTTTGCCAATTGATATTGACAACTGGGTATGTACTGGGAATATTGGTCTAGTCCTAGGACTGTACATCAATAGAGTATGGGGAACATCTAAATAAAATACATAACACTCTCTTAAGATTAAAATTTTCACTTCGCAAATGAATCAACAGAATTGAAGGCCTGTGTAACTTCAAACTTAGACAATGAAGTCAAAATGTTTTGATTCTGAGCATCAAAGAAGAGTGGAGTACAAATCAGTACCAGCTCAGCAAGCTATTAAACCCACCTTAGCCGTGGGTACCATTTTTGTAACATGGAAATATTCACACATGGTGGTTGGGAAGATAACACAACTTATTTGAAGTTACTAGCGAACGCCCCTGATAGAGCAAAGCTCACTAAATGCTAATACTCTTGAATTTCCCTGAAAAGCAAAATGTGAAAGAAAATATATGGAGAGTGCCTCTCATCATTGAAAAATACATAAGGATGTACTAAGTGACAGGTGTATGAATCAATGAAAAGAATGGATAAGAGTAGGTAAGATACAGAAGTACGAACATTTCAAGCCATGGAACCACAACATCAAGTGTAGTCTGGAACCAAGCACGCCTCCACACTCAGCTGTTGCATGTGTTATCCTATTCCAGGGGCCCTTCCGGCTCAGCGTCAGGACAATCAATACATTTTATCTTCTCTGCGATCTATGGCTCAAGGATCTTAACAATTCTTATCAAGTAAGCTCTATAGTGTCTATATCTACCGCATTTCTTTATTCATGCTTGCTTTTCCTTGATTCTTAATTTGAATAGAATCATCTGTTCAACGTACTAAAAGGTGCTTCCTCTTGTTTTACCGTCAATTCAAGTTCATGTGACTGGACCCGTGAAGGAAAAGAAAAAAATTGGAACCGGAGGAGAGAGGCATTAGAAGTGCTGAAAACTTACAAATCGCACTCTGCACGTTTTATGTACAGAGAAAAAAATCTTGTGGCAGGATAAGTTGCTGACCTATTAATCTGATGATGTATTAATACCTAAATGGGCTTGGGAAGATCCCCTGGAGAAGGGAATGGCTACCCACTCTAGTATCCTTGCCGGGAGAATCCAGGGACAGAGGAGCCTGGCAGACTACAGGCCATGGGGTTGCAAAGAGTCGGACACAACTGAGCGACTAACGCTAATACCTAAATGCCAATTCATTTCTTGTTAATGAATTATCTTTCCCTTGCATCCTCACCCATCTCAGGGTAGCTCAAGTCTTTAATTTCTTATATTCAGGGTTTTGGAATGCACAGGTTTTTTTTTTTTTTTTTTTTTTTTTTAAGCATAAGTCCTTTTTAAAATTTCAGTCCTTTGCAGAGAATGGTGTCTCTGAAGCAACAGGAGACATGAGGAGAGGCTCCTGGAGGCCCCAGATGAATCAGGTCTGAGGCTCCAGAGGCGGCGGAAGTGACCCAGTGCTGTCTGGCCCTGCACGCCCCACGTGCTAGCACCTCTGTGCTGGGGGCCTGTGGGGCACCTATTTGAGAATCGGCATAAAACCCCCAGGTTCAGAGACATGCCAAAGATGACCACAAAACTCAGAGACCCAACAGGCAAGAAAATGGGGGTGTCTCATCCATGATCAGGAGGGCCTTGAGACCCCTCTTTGAAGTTACGGCCCTTCCCAAGCCCCAGGACCTTAGGGAGGCCCTACCAAAAGGAACCTCTACCAGCGAGGGCCCAGAGGCAGAACAGGGATCATTCAAAGGAGATTTTTAAAGTGTGCTGTTCCAACTGAGGGCTTCCCTGGTGGCTCAGATGGTGGAGAATCGGCTTGCCATGCAGGAGACCTGGGTTCGATTCCTGGGTTGGGAAGATTCCCCTGGAGAAGGGAATGGCAACCCACTGCAGTATTCTGGTTTGGAGAATCCCATGGATGGGCTACAGTCCTTGGGGTCACAAGGAGTTGGATACAACTGAGTGACTGACTAACGCTTCTTCCAGCTGAGCTTGTGGACTGAGACTTGTACTCACTGCAACTCTATTATTATGGCCTCTGAATAGCTTTTCTTAAGTCTAATTTTATAGTGATGAGTATATTAAAAAAAAATATACGCCCAGCTGAAAGAACTTAGAAGCTGAGGCAGAACTTAAAAGTTAACAAAATAATAGTAACAATGCGGATATGTAAACTTGCCAGTAGAGAGCCAAAGGCTGTCTTTTACATATGATTTCTATCCTCTTTCTTTGATGAAGCATTGATTTTTAGGTTAATAACAATGCAGCTTTGATGGATGGCTGAGTTATCTGAAATGAAGGGTTAAGAAATTTAAACCTTGTCGCTTAGAGACATAAACAAACAGCTGTGAGATGTTCCATCTTGATTAAGGTTGCCACGAACTCAAATAATAATAAACAGTCTATAGCTGCTACATGCACAGGGCCTAGAAAAAGATTTATTGCCCAGGATTATTTATTATGAAAAAATTATTGTAACTACTCAAAGGAGAAGTTAATGTCGGGTTGTTTCCCACGATATGTAGATAATAAACACTTGATAGTCATATAAGATGAAGAGTATTACATCAATAAACACTAAATTTGTGTGTGCAAGCCCTCACTGCTGCTGCTGCCAAGTCACTTCAGTCGTGTCCGACTCTGTGCAACCCCATGGACTGCAGCCTACCAGGCTTCTCCATCCATGGGATTCTCCAGGCAAGAACACTGGAGTGGGTTGCCATTTCCCTCACAAATACTCTTAATTATACCATTCCTAGATGTCAGATTAGTGGAATTAACATCCTTTAGCAGAAAAATGGACAAAAAAGGAACAGCACCTGCTATATGAGAATTTATTTTTAATTAACACTTCCACTTAAGACAGTCTATATTACCAAGGAGCTAGGAATTAAAGAGAGGGGAAAATGTTACATTATTTAATCACAGCAGCAAAGTTGTTTTAAAAGGAAAAGCAAGGAATGGAATAGCAACTTGCCGAGTCAAGAGCTATTCTATCCTGATCTTGTCTTAAAGATGCTTACTACATTTCAGTTTTTCCTTTACTTGTCTTTTTACCATGTTATTTCTTCCTCAGGTTTTAGATTGGGGTGCCAGGCCCATGTTCTAATTGACATGTTGCTATGCCAAAGCACACACAGTTTTGGCTTGGCTCTCCTCCTGTCCTTAGCAATAGTTAGGTCGGTAAATTGCCTTGGCAGTTGGTAATAGTCCTGCTGTTCCTCATTCATCCCCTCACAAATTAGCCCCTCAGGAAGACACTGCTGTCTGGACTTAAAAATGACAGTGGAAAACTACCCAGTGGAAAACTACTACTGAGAAGATATCCAGATGAGGAATCACATCCTTTCATTTAAAAATCAATTCCTTCACATTCAGGGTATGGCTTCGTGGTAGATCTTTTGATCTGGTAGATCCTTTGGAGCTGAAGGAAAGCTAGGAGAGCAACACGACAATGGAAATTTATGCTTGCTGTTAAATGGGTTTAGGCAAATTTGCTTTTTGTTTCAATAATACGTTGACACACTTGAATACAAATTGAACACAAATCCAGTATGAATAAATGCTTTGAATATGAATGCATTTAAACAGCTAAGTAAATGTGAGCATATGTATACCTATGTACGTGCAACTTGAGTCACTCACACAGAAAAATCTGTCATGCTGAAACAGGAATGAAGGTTCAGATCAATCATATACAAACTAATGCTGAGCCTTGACAGCCTATTCAAGTATGCAGTCAATTCCCAGAACAATAACAGGAAGAGAGCAAGAGAGAGGTAACATCAAATTGAATGGTTTTATTGCAGTGATTCTAGTATTGCGTGCTGAGACCTGCACAGGGATGGCAGAGCACCCCGGGGCAGATGCAGGCACACGCGCACCCCCACACCTGGCTGGGCTCCCCAGGCGGCCTGGTGGTAAAGAATCTGCCTGCCCGTGCAGGAGACGCAGGTTCCATCCCTGGTTGGGAAGATTCCCTGGGGCAGGAAATAGCACCCCACACCAGTATTTTTGCCTGGAGATTCCCATGGATGGAGGAGCCTGGCCAGCTACGGTCTATGAGGCTGCAAAGAGTCAGATGTGACTGAGCACACATGTACCTGGCCAGTGCCTAGTACATCATGGACAATACTGCCTATTATAGTGAATACAATCCAGAGACATGGGGCAAAAAACAAGAGCCTTAGAGCATTCAATGGCTTACTTAACATAGAATCTTACATCAAAGTTTTGAAATGTAAAAATTAGAAGGTTAGAGTTGGTTCCTGGGGATAATTTGTTAGTGTCTGTAATGGTCAGTTTTAATGGTTCATTAAATCATTAAATTATAGTTGAGCCAAGTTGACCATATGCATTGATTCAATCAAGCCTTAATCGAGGTGTTGCTGTGAAGGTGTTTTGTACATGTGGTAACATCTGTAATCAGCTGACTGGTAAGATTATTCTCAGTAATGTGAACAGGCCTCATTCACTCAGTCGGAAGGCCTTAAAATCCAAACTACAGTTTCCCAGAGAAGGAAAACCTTCTGCCTCAATGTTGCAGCAGCAATTTCTATCAGAATTTCCAGCCTACCCTACACATTTCAAACCTGTCAGCTCCCACAATCACATATGACATGAGCCAATTCCCTGAAATAAATAGGAGATACGTGTGTGTGGGTGGAGATGGGAGTGCAATCAAGCATAAACAACCCCAAAGTCCTTTAAAATGATCATATGGCTACATTTAATTTTCAAATGTAGCCTAGACACCTACTCAGACCACTACATTATATTCAAGTTCCAACAGTCGGCTTTGTATTTAAGGCATACAGGTTTCCATGTATTTAGGGAATAGTCCAAAGACCAAAGCTGGAGAAGGAAATGGTAACCCAGTCCAGAATATTTGCCAGGAAAATCTCATGGACTGAAAAGCCTGGTGGGCCGCAGTCCATAGGGTCACAAAGAATTGGACGTGACTGAGCATGTGTGGACATGCCAAAGACCAAAGAAAAACCATCTTACTGTAGAGTGTTGTTTGCTTGACAGCATCAGCTCCCAAAAGGACACTGTCACAGGAATTCTTACGAAGACACCGTATCAGTGTTCTCCAGGATGTTCTTAATCCAACCAGTTTGGGGCAAGCCAATTTTGGACATCATCTGTACGGATGTTGCTGTGGGTATGGAAGATCCAGGACTGAGCTGAGAGGGACACTTCAGGGCTGATATCTGGGAACAGGTCTGGGAATTATTAACTGAGATGATGATATTTGAAACAAAGAAGAAATGTCGCAAAGGACACTAATATCTCAGTCATCGAGTGCTCACTGCACGTCAGGCCCTGTGCCCAGCATTTAAATATAAAAGATATGTTTTAAGCCTTACAACTACTTTCTCCTATAAATATTACTGTGTCCTTTTCATAGAGAGGAAAACTAAGACTGCAGAGGTTAAATAACTTGCTCAAGGTCAAATATCCAGGATTCCAACATCAGCCTTTTTGATCCTACAGCCTGTGGTTTTTACTATGAAGCTACTGCACAGCTTGTCTTATCTTATAAATGAAGGCACTCGGTTTACAGCCAGAGTTAAGGGATGGGGAGAAAAAGAGGAATGAGAAGAGTCGCCAAGGAAAGACTATCACCAGAGACAAGAAAATATATTGGATAATGCTTTAAATTTCCAAAAGAAGTGGACAGAAAAGTTAATCCTTAAAGAAGAAGGAAGTGATAAATATTGTATATCAAATAAATGTAAAGAATAACGGGAGATGGCCTTTTTTCTAAAGTTATTGAAGGCAGGAATGGCAAAAATAAAGAAGGCAGTGGTTAAGAAATTCAGATTTAAAAGATACAAAAGAAATTATGGTGGTGTAGAAGTAAAGAATCGGCCTGCAATCCTGGAGACCTCGGTTCAATCCCTGGGTCAGGAAGATCCCCTGGAGAAGGAAATGACAACCCACTCCAGTATTCTCGCCTGGGAAATCCCATGGACAGAGGAGCCTGGTGGGCTATAGTCCATGGGGTCACAAAAAGTCAGACATGACTTGGTGACTGAACAACCAAAAAACAGAAACCTCAATTAAACAGACTTGGGAAACCGTCAGGGGGAGCTCTTTCGCCCTGCAAAGAAAGAAAGCAGAGATCAATGGAAGAGGACTCTTCTCTCCTAAGAACTCAGCCAATGAAAGCAGAGATTCTGTTTCCTCTAACTCTCCCAGCTTCCCTTTTCCCTCTGTAAAAACTGTGCCCTTCCCTTGCCCTGCAGGGATTTGCTCGTTATAACTACAGACCCCAAACTGCAATTTAATGATGATCTCAAGTAAATCCATCTTTGTTGGAGAAATATCTATTTGTTTCAGGTCACAGTCTTTTGTCAGATGTTTAAAAAAGATACATGGAAACAATCTGCCTCAGAAAATAGGGAAGAATACTTAGAATACAGGGGAAAGAGAGAACTCTAGGAAAATACTTAATAGATGATGATAGCCAGGTAGCAATATGGGGTGGGGGCAGGGAGGGAGAGAAAAAGAGACGGGGGGAGGGAGGAAAGAGAAAAATGAAAACGCTCATCCTTCAGTAGTCAGTATTTATTTGGTATCTTAAGTTTTCCAGGAGGTCAACGTTAGAAACATGACTCACAACTTCCTACAGAAATGACAGTCTGTGTTACAGGTGAGTCTGTGACCATCACACAGACCTACCCAACCCATCAAGGAAAAAGCAGCTGGGATCCTTGCCCACTGTGATACTTCTCAAATGAACACAAACGTGACCTTTAACAGAAAGTGTTCGGGTTCTTGCTATAGTGCCATACCTAAGACACACCTGAACAGGACCGTACGATCGAATGAGTCTCTCTTAAAATTCAAACGCTACCCAGTTAGAGGAGACAGAGCTGATAGAGATTATGGGTGAAGACACTTCAAGAAAGCTTAGGGCACCTTCAAAGGCTTTAGAGCTTGGGTCAAGTTTTTGTCATCCAATTTTATTTCAATACCAACACAGCGTCCTCTGTCTCCTGGTGCCATTAGTTCCCTGAGACACACAGGGTGGGGAAAGGGGGAGGTTTTGGTGCACGTTTGAAACAAACGGACACTGATTTCCCCCATTAACTCAGAAAGCTGGAGAAACTCATGTGACTTCAGAGTCGAAACGCAGCACGTGAGCCACGCGGCCTCCCCTCAGCGCTGTGTGTGCGTGGCCCCCAAGGGCCGGCTTCTCCTGGTCTCTGTGATTTTCTTTCAGAAGCTTCAGAACAAGAGAGAGAGGTGTGTGCCGGGTGAGGCTTGACTGCTGTTCAGTACTGAAGAACGTAAAGCACTAAACTAAATGGAAAACACTATCTTAAATAACGACACGGCCAAAGCGTTTGTTTTGCTTTTTAACTCAATTATAAGTTAAATACAGCTTTGCTAAATAGCTCAATAACTTTAGTTTTGCCAAAGTTTTACTTTATAACTCACCAGCTTCACTGGTGGCTCAGTGGTAAAGAACCCACCTGCCAATGCAGGAGACATGGGTTAGATCCTGGGGTTGGGAAGATTCCCTGGAGGAGGAACTGGTAACCCACTCCAGTGTTCTTGCCTGGAAAATCCTGAGGAGCCTGGTGGGCTACAGTTCACGGGTCTCGAGAGTCAGACACGACTGAGCGACCAAACAACAACTCCACTATATCTAAATACCAAATCGAACACTTTCCACACGAGGCACTTGAAGAGGAAATGAGTCCTTTCTACTTGTGTGGTGAACACAAGGAATGTGGCCGGAGCACAGCTGTTCGAGAGTCCTGGCGTTCTTTCCCTTGAGATGGGTGCAGCTCTCTGTAAGTGTGATGGGAACACTCCTTTGAGACCACCAGGTCTCCCCATCAGTACTGCTCTTCAGAGGCAATGAGGAAGAATATTCAGGCCAGCATCTGAGAGGGGGTGTTCTATCAATGGCAACCGCCTCCCCCACCAGCATGTCTAAAGGGTCTCAGAGCTTTCAGGGCCCCGCACCCACCCTACCCCTGCTGCCTCCCATTCTCCTGCACCTCCCTCCCCAGGGAACAGGGCCAGCCCCTAGCCGCATCTCCTCCTCAATGCAGAACTGAGATCTACCTTTGGTTCCGAAGACACGGTCAGAGAAGTGACATTCCAATGGCCAGTAGTTCAAACATTTTATCTTAAAGAGAAGCAGAACATTTAGAAATCAAAAGTCTTCTTGGAACCAAGACTTGCTGGCCAGCATAGCATCATTTCTCATTTGTTTACCATTTAAAATAAAGTCTGGTTGATACCTAAACCCATTCGTCGCCATATACAACAAACTGTGGAATTTTCCTTACACAGGTTAACATGCATTTGTGTTTTTCTTATCCCCTAGTTCCAATATGAGATCATTACAAGGAGAAATTTAAGGATTCTCCCATGGGCTCAGAACAAGAGAGCACCCAGTAGGTCCTTACTCCAGTCAGCTGGGGTGCCCTCGGGAAGTCAAAGATGGCTAAGCCACCAGCAGCTTGGAGGGGGAGGAGAGGAAGAGAGGAGGAGCAGGGAAGCAAGAGGAGACAGGGAGAAAGGTAGGAGGGCTGGATGATTCCCAGAGACGACTTTGTTTCCCAAACCAACCTTCTCATTTCCAAGAAAACAATTTGAAGTCATTCCCCAGTGACTGTTTGGCTGAGTAACCTGCTTATCTTCTGAGAAAATGGGCTAGAAATAAGGCAGACCAGAGGAATGAAAATGACTCGGTGACAAATTAGAGATGACCCATTTATATTTATTTATTGATGCTTTTGAACTGTGGTGCTGGAGAAGACTTTGGAGAGTCCCTGGGATTGCAAGATCAGATCAGTCCATCCTAAAGGAAACTTTTTTCCTTTAGGAATTGACATTTTGAGATTAACTATACAGAATAGCCAAAATGAAAATGTCAAAATTCATTTTCAAATGAAAAGTCATTGGAATGACTGATGCTGAAGCTCCAATATTTGGCCGCCTGATGTGATGAACTGACTCTTTGGAAAAGACCCTGATGCTGGGAAAAACTTAGGGCAGGAGAAGGGGACGACAGAGGATGAAATGGTTGGATGGCATCACCGGCGCTATGGACATGAGTTTGGGTGAACTCTGGGAGATGGTAAAGGACAGGGAAGCCTGCTGTGCTGCAGTCCATGGGGTCGCAAAAAGTTGGACACGACTGAACAACATTTATAGAAACAAGGAAGAGAAAGGGAGAGAGCATTTATAAAACAAGATTCAATATTTATTGTGCATTAAAACTATATCTTCTAATTGCTATGCCAGGAGTTCTGTTTGTACATATCAAAAGTACTAAAGATCACCTTTGTGGCCCCTTCTCAATGTTCAGACAGCATTTTGTCCTCTACGCTCCATTCCCGTCTCATTCCACTGTGTTTATTCTGCCTGTCCGCCACTGCCTAGATTGTAGAAGAGTGAGCATTTGCCTCTCCACTGGACTGTGAACACCTGGAAGCTGGGGCGATGTAAAAAGTAACTTTTAAAATCTCCAGCACTGAGTAGAGGGTTCAAAATTTGGTGGATTGTTCAACATTTAGATATTAAATTGAAATATACTGAAATTGAACTCTTAGAGATGAACTATATGGAATAGCCAAAAGGAAAAAAATTCAAGTAGTATAGTATGGTTGGAAAAGCACTATCAAAATGTCAATGACTGGGGGTTATCCATGTTCTTTTCCCTAAATCCATGCCCCGTAGCGTATCAAACCAATTTGTCAAGTCTCAGAGTAATACAGAGTATAAACAGCTCAATGACTTGAAGGACCAGCTAAGGACCTGAGACTCTATCCAGCTCTAAGAAGCAGGTTTCTGTGAAAACAGAGTAGTCACATCCATGATATTGTGCTAAGTAGGCAAAGATACCAACGTGTGCATATTCATAGCCTTCTCTCCTCCTCATCTTCAAAAAGGAACGAGCATTTGTTGTTTTGGAGGCTACTGGGCTTGGTATTTTGGGTACATTTGTCTGGAGAATCAATAGGCAGGAGAATTGGAACAAGCCCAGAAAGGCTAGATTTCTCTAGACAAGTAAAGGGAGAAAGGGTCAGGAAAAGAAAATGGCATTCTAAAAGGGAGTGTGGAATGCCCAGACCAGTGGGGAAGCAGTCTGGGGAGAACTGGGGTTGAATTTGATGAGGCAGGGTCAGGGACATTCTGGAAGAGGTTTCCATGCTTTTAGAGCTACTGAGACAGAGAGAGAATAAAAGAATTTTGAGGGTTTTTGTTTTGTTTTTTAACAGTAGAAACTAATACAACATTGTAAATCAACTACACTCCAATAAAAAAGATGCGGTACCTATACACAATGGAATATTACTCAGCCATAAAAATAATGAAATAACGCCATTTGCAGTGACAGGAATGGACCTAGAGATTCTCATACTGAGGAAAGTTAAGTCAGAGACAAAGCCATGATATCGCTTATACGTGGAATCTAAAAAAGCGGTACAGATGAACTTACAGAACAGAAACAGAGTTACGGACGTAGAAAATAAACCTACGGTTACCAAGGGGGGAAGGGGCGGAGGGGCAGAGACTGGGCTGGCACATGCCCTGCTGCGCGGGGCTCAGTCGCTTGGTCGGGTCCGACTCTGTGGCCCCATCGGCTTACCCGCCAGCTCCTCACCTGCCAGCTCCTCTGTCCATGGAATTTTCCAGGCAAGAGCACTGGAGTGGAGTGCCATTGCCCTCTCCAGGGGATCTTCTTGACCCAGGGATGGAAACCACAACTCCTGGGTCTCCTGCATTGGCAGGCGGATTCCTTACTACTGAGCCACCTGGCAAGCCCACATACATACATTACTACATAAATTAGTAAAATAGATAATAAGGGCCTACTGTACAGCACAGGAAACTCTACTCAGTGCTCTGTGATGACCTATACGGGAAAATAATCTAAAAAAGAGTGGATACGTGTGTGACTCACTCTGCTCTACACCTGAAACTAACACACTGTAAATCAACTATGCGCCAATAAAAAGTAAGTAAAAACAAGACTATAAGCACTTTGAAAGGCAGTGGTATTATCTTATGTGTGTCTTATTATTTCTCATTGTGGTGAGCACATCAAAATGGTAAAAATTAGTGAATGAATAAATATGTAGTAAAGACATTATTGTTCTCACTTACAGCTACCTATTATTACTCAGACAACAAAATTATGGGGAATTAAAACTCTACATAGCATTTTCTTCATTTCTTGAGTTGTTGTAACTAATGCCCTATAACTATGAGCTGCCATGATTTCCATTTAAAAACAGCTGCTGAAGTCACGCACTGAACTGATCCTTACTGAGACAACCTTGCAGAGATGATTGTTAGACTCCTAGCATGCAGAAGAGCAATCAAGGAGAAGCCACGCTGCAGTAGCTCCTAGGGAACAGAAGAAATGCTCCCTAAAGGAGAAATCTGCGACAACCTCCAGAGTGTACACCGACAAAATGAGCTTAAAACACGAATATGACAAAATTCACCAGCGTTTTTCTGAGTATGATTCAAACATCAGATTTACAAATTAATGTGGAGCTTCTGGTAAATAACATAAATGGCTAAATTGAACCTAACTTGATTATATTATCACAGAAATAAAATTTTGGTGATGAATGTCATGCATCAGCTAAGTTTCTTTTTCTTTTTTAAAACCAAACCTGTGGAAAATCACAGAATAGCTTAAGGCCAAAAGCTAAAATACCTGCTTTAACTTAAGTCTGTTTCGTTGACAACCCTCAGAAAGACAAAAGGTCCTCATAGTAAAGGCTGTAGCCCACCAGGCTCCTCCATCCATGGAATTTTCCAGGCAAGAGTACTACAGAGGGGTGCCATTTCCTTCTCCAGGGCATCTTCCCGACCTGGGGATTGAACCTGGGTCTCCTGCATTGCAGGAAGATGCTTTACCATCTGAGCCACCAGGAAAGCCCCATATTAAGGGTAAAACCTACAGAATGGACACAAAGTGGACAACAATAATTTGTTATCCACAGTTTAATAATCCCAGAGCCACTACTTTTAATTTTCTATAATAGATTGATATTACCTCCAATAATCATTACTTTGAAATGATTTTTCCTTCAATTACTAAACTCAAGCTTTTAGTATTCTATAACTTGCAATAAATAGGAGAAAACTTCTAGTGCTAGTGAAATTAATAAAAAAAAGATCAGATGTCATCCTCTACAAACACATATTATTATAAATTAGATTCCTCTTATCTGGTTCCCATGAGTTAGCTGGTCACTCCAAAGCATTTGAAGTCAACCTGGGGGTATTACATGCCACTTCACTTAGGTAGCCACTTTTTGCACCTGGCAGATGACATCTTCATCTTCAACCAAACATCTGTTGGCATCTATTCAGCTTCATCTGGAAGCCGCTGGAGTGACGGTTTGAGGGAACAGCATGAAAACACTCTTTAATCTAGCCTCATCTGTTCTACCCTGGCCATCTCCCAAAGATGGGTACCTTATACAGTGAAGCCTTCTCAGAAGCAGGGTCTGCCTCTCCTGCCAGTCCTGTTTGTGTTCAGCAGAAAAATGGAACAGCCAATTTGGAAGAAAGAGAGGAATTAGGGAGCGGCATGGACCTGGCCACCCACGTCCTCCAGAGCGTTCAGCAGAGCTGCCTCTACTTACGGGGTTGAGGTGAGGTGCTTGATGACCCAAAACCACATGGGACAAAAAAAAAAAAAAGGACTTCCCTGGTGGTATTGTGGATAAGAATCTGTCTTCCAAAACAGGGGACACGGGTTCAACCCTGGTCGGGGAAGATCCTGGGCACCCCGGGGCAACCGTCACCGCGACACCAGTACTGAGAGCCACCTGCACTGAGCTCGTGGTCCCCGACAAGAGGAGCCCGTGCACCGCAGCGAAGGGTGACCTCCACTCACCGCACACGTGGCACAACAGGAAATAATTAGGGACAAAACCCCCACGCGATGCTGTCCAGATACAGGTGGGCTTTGTGGGCTCAAGACAAAAAACAGAACTAGCTACGGATTTTCGATGTTTCCTAATTTCAAAAGACTGCTCTTGACAATTTTTGAGCCTTGAGTAGTTCCGGAAATTGGAGAAGGATGAACCATAACTGCCAAAAAAACCCCAAGTGGCAGGATTTCAAAAGAAATGAAGCTGTAACCATAAGATGTCAATTGTGCTAAGCGATGCTTTAAAAGCCCTTGTTAGTTTTTGCAACAGTGGAGAAATACATCTGCAGGATATCCCCAATCACTGCAGTCCCGCTTGTCTAAATAACCCAGAGTGATCGAGAGTAATACCGTAATAGCTCCGGACTCCTTTCCTGGCAAGTTCATGGACACATACACGCACTTGTTTCTTTACCAAAGTATGAGAGTGCTTCCTATGCCTTTAGGCAGGTGGCTATTTTAAGATAACATTTAATGGATATCATCTCAAGCCAAGGTAAAAAAAAAAAAAAAAATTAAGATTTTAAAAGTATCTTCTTTCAGTTTCTGGTTTTCACTTACTTGTGAGTCACGGGCAGCCTACTGCTCTATGCCAAAGTGTTCTTTCTGTTTCTTCTGTCACGTGTGCACACGCTCTGTTGCTTCAGTCACGTCCGACTCTTTGCGGCCTGCTGGACTGTAGCCCGCCCAGCTCCTCTGTCCATGGGATTCTCAAAAATACTGGAGTGGGTTGCCACTTCCTTCTCCAGGGGACCTTCCTGACCCAGGAGTTGAACCCACGTCTCCTGTGTCTCCTGCACTGGCGGGCAGATTCTCTACCACTGAGCTACCTGTGTTATTTTTTATTAATTACAAATGGCCCCCTCAGAACAATGAATAAAATACAATTTTCCCCTATTCTTCCTTAAAGAGCCAAACAAAACATGTTTGAAGAAAAACTGTTGTTCTTAGTAGAATGAATTGAGCTTCTTTAGGACCTTCTCTCTTCATCTTTTCCCGTAACAGCCGAATCATAATTGTTCTTGGCAAGATCCTCGCTTACACGGCAAATCAGAGACTTGAAGTTTACATCTGAGCTGCTGCGTCATTGCCACCCCTCCCTGTCCAAGAAGGCCTGGCCATCAGTTTTTCTTATGTTCTCTAATAAAGTTGAAAACATGGCTGTTTTGACCTTATAAGCAACAAACAATCTCTAACGACATCTACTCACTGGGAAGGGAAAACTAAAACATGTAAATTTGGTTGCACCACTTCCATTTCACTTCCTACGGATCAAATTCCTACACGTTCTATAGATGCTTTTCATTCTCACTACTTGTACTCTGATAAATTTCTCTTTAAATCCCAAAGTCAAATGGATGTTTGAAAAAGATGTGAAATCAAAACAATTTCTATTCATTTTTAATTGGAAATTCTTCATAAAAGAAATATTAGTAAAAAGAATAAATATGCTTTCCTGGATAAATATTGTTAAAAGACCCCTTTTTTCTCCTGCAAAAAAAAAAATATATATATATATATATATATATATATATATTCAAAACTTAAAATTCTAAGTGACAAATCTAGAACAGTTAAAAAAAATTTTTTTTAATCCAGAGAAAAGTTACTATCATCAAAATTGATTTCAAGTAAATCCATACCACTTTTGAAATTAAATCTTAACTATAGAAAACTCAAATCTGTTGACTTGAAAGATATACTAGAAGATATCACACAACTGAGAAACTGAATTTTGAAAACAAACAGTTGATATGTATATAGTGAATGAGTAAGTATCATTTGAAAAGAAGGGAAAGTTGTTTCTAAATGTTTATTTATGCATGATCTTTATAATAAAAATGAAAGTATTTTCATTACTAAACAATTCATTTAGTTGTGACTTTCTTCTGCATTCTCCATAACTAGGCCAGAATTTCTATACAAATACAATCTGAATAAATATTCATTTAGTGACTGGAAAAAAAACCAACCAAATAAACAAATGACCTTATAAATAAAAATCATGATACAATGGTAATGAAGGCCAGCAAATCAAGCCCACCAATCAGTTTAGTGAAGTGGTTTTAAACATGTTTAAATATAATTGAGAAACCATTCAAAACAATTTAATTTGAATTAGTGAGGTTTGTTGATTTCATTAAAAAAAAAAACTGACTTTAAAAGAAAAGTGAATATGGTGCTTCTGGCCTCGAAAGAGTAACAACATATTTCCCATCCTAAACCACCAGAAAACAGGAAAGAATACATGTAGTAATTGATTTCTAAAGTTAGACAACAGACAGCGTGGGGCCATGGTCCCTGGGATAAGGTAAGTGAGCCAGATGGACCCTACGGTAGTCTTGTTTTTTTGCACTGAGATAATTCCTAAGGCATGAAGGAGAAACCCAAGCAGCGCCCAGCAAGGTCTTGATGAGCTGAACTGATAACTAAAACCACTCGACAACTCCAGAATAAGGAGTTCAAGGCCGCCTAGGCAGCCAGACTTTGTAGGACAGAGTTCTAGAGAAGAAGCAATTATGACGTGAAGGAGTCCCAAAAATCTACATAGGAGTCCCCCAAGTTTTCAGCTAAATACCAATCTAAGTACGTATAGAGTAAAACCTCACAAGACTGGGGAAGTACAAATCCCAAGAAACAGCAATTACTGCAGGGAGACCTGTAGGCAGGAGAATGGGCTGTGGATAGACTGAGCTACTGAGCTTTCAAAAGCCAGAGTGGGGAGTGACTGAGGGAGTGAGAGTCGCTCTGTCGTGTCTGACTCTGCAACCCCGTGGACTATACACAGTCCATGGAATTCTCCAGGTCAGAATATTGGAGTGCGTAGCCTTTCCCTTCTCCAGGGGATCTTCCCAACCCAGGGATCGAACCCAGGTTCCCCACATTGCAGGTGGATTCTCATCTGAGACACCAGGGAAGCAAAGATACCGTGAAGTCTTGTGTACAGGTCTCTGGAGATAGAGTTTCATTTGTCTTGTTCAAATACTGAGGGATGAGATTGTGACTAGTATGATCACTGTATGTTTAACTTTAAAAGAAATTGCCAACTTGTTTTCCAAAGTAGTCATACCCTTTTGCATTCCTTTGAGCACTCTGAAAGTTCCAGTCATTCCAGATCCTTGCCTGTCAGGTTTTAAAGTTTCAGCTGTTCTGCTAGGTGTATAGTGCCTATATACCTAGCAGTGGTTTTAATTTGCATTTTCCCAATAACTATTGATATGAGTACTGGCTTTAAGTGCTACATCATCTGTGTCTCTTCTTTGTTCAAATATCTTGTCTTTTTTAATTTTTTTTTTTTTTTGCCAGCCAAGAAGCTTGTGGGATCCTATCAATAGCTCCCTGACCAGGAATTGAATGAGGGCTCATGGCTGTGAAAGCAGAGTCCTAACACTGGACCACCAGGGAATTCCCTTGTCCATTTTTATTGAGTTGCTTTTCCTATTATTGACTTGTGAGTTAACTTAAATTTTAGATACAAGCCCTTTATTATATATGTTTTGCAAATAATTATTCCATTCTTTGACTTGTATTTTTATTCCCTTAATAATATCATTCAAAGGTCAAATGTTTCTTTTTCTTTTCAGTAAATGTTTAATTTTAGAATAGGTTCAGATTTACAGAAACAGTTGCAAAGGTTAACGCAGGAAGTTCCCGCATACTCCTCATGCCGCTTCTCCTGCTTTGCCATCCACTATCGTGATATGGTTGTCAAACTAGGAAACCAGCCTTGGACATTATTACTAACTGAACTCCAGGCTTGGTTTGGATCTCTTTTTGCCTCAAGAACTTCTTTCAGTTTGTACAGAGAACTGGCAACAAATGCTCTCAGAACTCATTTTGGTGAAAATGGTGTATTTTGCCTTTGATTTGGAAATTTCTTTTCTATTTGGGTATAGAGTTGCCATGAACATTTTCTTTCAGATGTCGTTCTGTTGTCTTCTGGCTGGAATAGTCTCTGAAGATGTTTCTAATAATGCTTAGCTTTGTTCTTCTAGGTAAGGTAACCTCTTTTCTTGGGCTGCCTCTTGGAAGACTTTCTTTTTCTCAGAAGTTGTCAGCAATTTGATTTAGTTTGGCATGGTTTTCGTTAGATTCGTTCTGTTTGGGGTTATTTGAAGTTTCTTGAACCCATGGATTTATAGTTTTCAGAAGATTTATAAATTTGAGGGCCATTTTTTTCTCCAAGTATTTTCTGTATCCCTTTCATCTCCCCTCCTTTGAGACTTCAATTACATGATGTCACTATCACTTAAATTCTCTTCATTTATTTCTGTCAATTTTCTCTGAGTTTCACTTTGCATAATTTATATTGTTATGTCTTCAAGTTTACAGATCTTTTCCTGTGCCATATCTAATCTGCTCTTAATCAACTGATACTTTGAATTAGATGTTATGCTTTCTATCTCTAAAGATTCCATTTCATGATGTTTTTAAATCTTGAATTCTCTCTTCACATGATTAAAACTTTCTGCATGCCGAACACATTGCTTGAAACTTGTGAGATAATTACAAATTATCTGTCATTTCCAGGCTTCTCTTATTTATTGATTCTTTTTCTGATAATTGTCCTACTCCTTTACATAGCTAGGGCTTCCCTGGTGGCTCAGAAGGTAAAACGTCTGCCTGCAACGTGGGAGACCTGGGTTTGATCCCTGGATTGGGAAGATCCCCTGGAGAAGGAAATGGCAACCCACTCCAGTACTCTTGCCTGGAGAATCCCATGGACAGAGGAGCCTGGCGGGCTACAGTCCATGGGGTCGCAAAGTGGGACACGACTGAGTGACTTTCACTTCACTTATTCATAACAGCCAAAAAAGGAAACAATTCAAGTGTTAACGAAGAATGAACACATATAAAATTACATAATGGGGCACTATCCGCAATCAACATGAGTAAACTACTGACAAATGCAGCAATGATGAATCTCCAAATCATTTATGCTGATGAAAAAATCTAATACAAAACCTACAGTTTCATTTATATGACATTTACCAAAAGGCAATGCTACAGGGACAGAGGTCAGGGCAGTGGTTCCCAAGGGCTGCAGGTGAGGACAGGGTGTCAATTGCAGTGGATACAAAGGAAATTGTTGGGATGATGGAAACACTCTGTATCTTGATTGTGGTTATGAGTCACAGCTATATACATTTATCAAAATTGACATAACTATACAACTTGACCTGATGAACTATGGAATGAGGTTCGTGACATTATACAGGAGACAGGGATCAAGACCATCCCCATGGAAAAGAAACGCAAAAAACCAAAATGGCTGTCTGGGGAGGCCTTACAAATAGCTGTGAAAAGAAGAGAAGCGAAAAGCAAAGGAGAAAAGGAAAGATATAACCATCTGAATGCAGAGTTCCAAAGAATAGCAAGGAGAGATAAGAAAGCCTTCCTCAGCGATCAATGCAAAGACATAGAGGAAAACAACAGAATGGGAAAGACTAGAGATCTCTTCAAGAAAATCAGAGATACCAAGGGAACATTTCGTGCAAAGATGGGCTCGATAAAGGACAGAAATGGTATGGACCTAACAGAAGCAGAAGATATTAAGAAGAGGTGGCAAGAATACACAGAAGAACTGTACAAAAAAGATCTTCACGACCCAGATAATCACGATGATGTGATCACTGACCTAGAGCCAGACATCCTGGAATGTGAAGTCAAGTGGGCCTTAGAAAGCATCATTACGAACAAAGCTAGTGGAGGTGATGGAATTCCAGTTGAGCTATTCCAAATCCTGAAAGATGATGCTGTGAAAGTGCTGCACTCAATATGCCAGCAAATTTGGAAAACTCAGCAGTGGCCACAGGACTGGAAAAGGTCAGTTTCCATTCCAATCCCAAAGAAAGGCAATGCCAAAGAATGCTCAAACTACCACACAATTGCACTCATCTCACATGCTAGTAAAGTAATGCTCAAAATTCTTCAAGCCAGGCTTCAGCAATATATGAACCGTGAACTTCCAGATGTTCAAGCTGGTTTTAGAAAAGGCAGAGGAACCAGAGATCAAATTGCCAACATCTGCTGGATCATGGAAAAAGCAAGAGAGTTCCAGAGAAACATCTATTTCTGCTTTATTGACTATGCCAAAGCCTTTGACTGTGTGGATCACAATAAACTGTGGAAAATTCTGAAAGAGATGGGAATCCCAGACCACCTGACTTGCCTCTTGAGAAATCTGTATGCAGGTCAGGAAGCAACAGTTAGAACTGGACATGGAACAACAGACTGGTTCCAAATAGGAAAAGGAGTACGTCAAGGCTGTATATTGTCACCCTGCTTATTTAACTTACATGCAGACTACATCATGAGAAACGCTGGGCTGGAACAAGCACAAGCTGGAATCAAGATTGCTGGGAGAAATATCAATCACCTCAGATATGCAGATGACACCACCCTCATGGCAGAAAGTGAAGAGGAACTAAAAACCCTCTTGATGAAAGTGAAAGTGGAGAGTGAAAAAGTTGGCTTAAAGCTCAACATTCAGAAGACGAAGATCATGGCATCTGGTCCCATCACTTCATGGCAAACAGATGGGGAAACAGTGGAAACAGTGTTAGACTTTATTTTTCTGGGCTCCAAAATCACCGCAGATGGTGACTGCAGCCATGAAATTAAAAGATGCTTACTCCTTGGAAGGAAAGTTATGACCAACCTAGATAGCATATGCAAAAGCAGAGACATTACTTTGCCAACAAAGGTCCGTCTAGTCAAGGCTATGGTTTTTCCTGTGGTCATGTATGGATGTGAGAGTTGGACTGTGAAGAAGGCTGAGCACCAAAGAATTGGTGTTTTTGAACTGTGGTGTTGGAGAAGACTCTTGAGAGTCCCTTGGACTGCAAGGAGATCTAACCAGTCCATTCTGAAAGAGATCAGTCCTGGGTGTTCTTTGGAAGGAATGATGCTAAAGCTGAAACTCCAGTACTTTGGCCACCTCATGGGAAGAGTTGACTCATTGGAAAAGACTCTGATGCTGGGAGGGATTGGGGGCAGGAGGAGAAGGGGACGACAGAGGATGAGATGGCTGGATGGTATCACCGACTTGATGGATGTGAGTCTGAGTGAACTCCGGGAGTTGGTGATGGACAGGGAGGCCTGGCGTGCTGCGATTCATGAGGTCGTGAAGAGTTGGACACGACTGAGCGACTCAACTGAACTGAACTGAACTGATACAACTTTAAAGAGTAATTTGTCCTGTATATAAATTAACACCTCAATAAATCCGGCTGAAAGAAAACCAGGGTTTCCCAACTGGTGCAGTGGTAAAGAATCAGCCTGCCAATGCAGGAGATGCAAGAGACTCAGGTTCAGTCCCTGGGTTGGGAAGATCTCCTGGAGTAGGAAATGGTAACCCACTCTGGGATTCTTGCCTGGAAAATCCCATGGACAGAGGAGCCTGGCAGGGTACAGTCCATAGGGTTGCAAAGAGGGGCACATAACTGAGCCAGAGGAGCCTGGCTGTTGCAAAGACGTGGACCCAGCTGTGCGACTGAGCAACGAAGAAGACCAAATGGGTATCTTCGGCAGTGGAAGGGAAATGCTGCATAAATGTTAAGCTTTAAAATAAAATCGCAAAGAATCGCTTGCTGTTTTAGCTGCCTTAGGCTCTGCTGCCACTTATCCTGGGGAAAATTAATCACTGGCTTCTGCCCTCAGGAATATTCCAGGAGAAAAAAAAAGTAAGGGAAACTGACACTCGGTGATTTTCCATGCCTTGAAAGTTTCCTTAGTACACTTTTAGTAACTTTTTTCTTTATGGGTAGAAAACTTTCCTTTTCTGTTCATAAAATACCTGAGTAACATATCAATAGTAAGTGGTGATTACTCTGAATTGTAGTAAAAGACCCTGTATTTGTGGTATACTGTATAAAGGAAAAATAACACAGTTGCTTTCAAGCATTAACAATGTAAGGTAAAGGCCACTGAAAGTGTATCAGTTTGAAGGAAGTGGTTCATTTATCAAGAATTGAGCTAGGCTAAGAAGGTCTTTTTAAGCTGGAAGTAAAAGGCAAAAACAACGAAAGTAAAAACTGATAATATGAATATCAATATTTAAAACTATTTGGATCACAAACTATGAAAAATAAGTCAAATGAGAAACAGAAAACTGTTAACAAACTATAATACTGAGCATGAGTTAACATGTTAAGGGCTTCTATAAAATTATAGAACAGAATAACACAGTGTAAATGGAAGCAAAGGTTATGCGCTGACAACTCAGAGAAGAATCAATCAAACACTCAAAAACCTATAAAGGTGTATGCATTTTGATTAGTAATAAAAGGAATAAACATTTTAATCTATCAAATTTGCTACAACTTTTAAACAAATATCATCCATATAATGCAAGAAAATAGACTAAAACATTGGTTGAAATGCAAATTAACATAATATTCTGGAAAAACAATTTGGCAATATGTATTAAAAAATTGTGCAAAATATGTACATTTTGCTTAAACAAAAAGATAACCTACAGAATGGCAAAAAATGTTTGTGCAAACTATGTGACCAATCAAGAGATGAATTTCCAAACTATCCAAATGACTTATATATAGCTCAACATAAAAAAAATAACCCAGAGACAACCCAATGAAAAAATAGGCAGAAGACCTAAACAGACATATCTCTGAAGAAGACAAGAGAAGGCCATCAACAGGGACAGGAAACGATGCTCAACATCGCTACTTCTTAGAGAAAAGCAGATCAGAACTATAATGAAGTATCACTTGACACCAATCGGAACGGCCATCAAAAAGTCTACAGATAATAAGTGCTGGAGAGGGTGTGGAGAAAAAGGAACCTCCTACGTTGTGCAGCTACTAAGGAAAACAGTATAAATTTCCTTCAAAAACTAGACTGAGAGTTGCCAAATGACCCAACAATCACACTTCTCAGCAGATATCTGGAAAAGATGGAAAATAATTAGAAACTTGCGCCCTTATGTTCATAGCAGCATTGTTTACAACAGCCAAGACATGGAAGCACATACACATCCACCGACAGATGAATGGATGAAGAAGATGTAGTGTATACACACACGCGCAATGGAATATTACTCAGCCATCAAAATGAAATAATGCCATTTGCAGCATTTTTCTTGTCCTTGGGACACTTGGTTTATTCCTTTCTAAGTTGTCAGTGCAGAATCCTTATTTCCATTTGTATTAGGTGATGGAGACATAGGTTTATTAAACCATTTTCTGCATTTTCATGCGTACTTGAAACTTTTACTATGTCTTGTTCTTTATTGTAAATGACAGATTGACTGCTTCAGTTTCCTACTATTCAGTGTAAAATACTCCTTTTTTAGTCGCACTGCAGAGCAATTTAACACTGAGCCTATTTACCTGTTTGCGGCAGAGACTACTATGCATCCCTTAATATTCGTTTTCTCTTCTTAGTCATAAAACTTTCAGCTAGAGTTCTCCTAGCTTCCCTTGCATCTGGCCACATGATAAGATTTTGCTACTAAAAATGCAGGCACACGTGACCTGTGCAACTTCTGGGTTGGACCTAGCCTTTCCATCCTCCTGAAAGAAGGATGGGATGCAGATGTTGTGGTGAGCGAGTAAGGACCGTGTGGACAGAGGGGACAGGAGGAACATCTTTTCCCACTGAAATCACTCATCACTAAGAGCATTTCCCTGGTGTTTGAAACAGCAGCTCCTTCAGTGATTGCCTCTCTGTACTTCTGACAAATTTTAAGTTGAAATACACACCACAGAAGTCTCCTGTCTCTAAGGGTATATGGGAGGCTTACCTGCTTGCCTCTGACTCAGCAGTTTTCTCCTTTGTGGAAAAATACTGTGAATTCTCCCTCACAGATCATGGTTAAAGGAACAGCAGAAGGGGTATAGTATTTCTCCTTTGTTTCTTTTCAAACTTGTTATTCAGGGACAACACAAGTACAACGTGACCAGAATATGGATTAGATATAGCTTCATAAACTTGAATATATTTTATTAACTCCACTATAGATATGTTAGGTAGTTTAGTAGATTAGGCATCTAAATAGGGCCCTAAATTATTACCCAGATCATAAGGATAATCAGCCTGCCAGGAATTGATAATGTTAAGAGAGATGATGGTGGTTAGTAGTAACGAATAGACTCTGAAAGTCACTGAAGTAAAAAATCCAGTGCTCAGCTGGGAAAATTGGCCTTAGATAGAACACATACATATTTGAATATTGACATAAAAATACAAAATATCAATAAAATATATCCTGAAGCCCATTAAAGGAAAATTAAGCTAAAAAAAAAAAATGTCTGTAGACTGAAGCTCAGATGCCTGCACTGAAATCCCAGCTGTTACTTCCTCTCTGCGTCAGACCGGGCAGGTAACTGAAGCTGTCTGTCCCAGTTTTCTCATACGGCTGCTGGAGAGAGCAGTGCTGCCTGCCTTGGAGGGCTGGGTGACTCCTGCCGTGACTCGCGTCCCCACCCATATTCATGTGTCGAGGTCCTAACCCTTAGAACCTCAGAACGTATCTTGTTTGGAAATAGGGTTGCTGCAAATGCAACTAATTCAGATGCCCTGCCCTGCTCCCGTATGGTTGGTGTGGTTATAAAAGGAGAAGTTGGCAGACAGATACACAGAAAGGGAACATCATGCGGAGACGAAGGCAGAGATTAGGAGGATGCTTCTGCAAGGCGAGGAGTGCCAAAGATGGCCAGCAAATCACTGGAGGCTGGGAGAGGCATGGAACAGATTCTTCCTCAATGCAGTCAGAAGGCACCTACGCTGCTGACACCCTGGTCTTGGACTTCCAGCCTCCAGGACTGTGAGACAATGAACTTCTTATTCACCCGGCTTGCAGTGCTTCATTACATGGAAGTCCTAGCACGTAATTCAAGTATTAAGAGTCATGACCTGGAAAGCATGGTGAGCTGTATCTTGTACATGCCAAGTGTTCAGTAAAAGAAGTTACCCACTGTTCTGTAAAATTAGAACTCTTTCATTTGTGTTTTTATTTGCATAATTCTATGTAGCACTTACCCACTCCAGTCTTCTTGCCTAGAGAATCCCGTGGCCAGAGGAGCCTGGTGGGCTGCTGTCCATAGGGTCAAAGTCAGACATGACTGAGCGACTTAGCAGCAGCAGCAGCAGCAGCAGCACTTGCTTGGAAAATTCCATGGACAGAGGAGCCTGGCTGGCTACAGTCCATGGGGTTGCAAAGAGTTGGACACGACTAAGTGCCCACGGACACACACATACAGCACCAGGGACTACAATAAATGGGAAAAACTAAACTGTAATTAGGAAGTTGGCACATTTTACCAAGACTAAATGATTTCTGCATTTAAAAACTGTCATGGAATTATATCAATGGCTATAAAACATTTCATCAAATTATCATTTAGTTATAAATTATACCATTTTTTACATATATTTTTAAATGAAAAGCATGATAAACTAAAATGCATTCAGTTATAAGATGATTAATGTTAAAACCAACAAAAGAGCCTCAAGACAACTCTTAAGATCTCATTTATGGAAATCAACTTATGCCCTGAAGTACTGCAAACCCTTGTATACTAATATACATCACTTTATTATATTTATCTGAGGCATTCTATTTATTTTTTACAAATATAATTCTGATTCTTTTCCCCTGTACATGCAAATAAAGCCACGATGTGTTGAGTTTTATGAGGAATTGCAGTTATCCTTGACTTCAGAGCATTGTTTCTTTACAGAAAAATGGCTTAGGGTTTTGTTACTTTTTTATTTCACAGGTTTTGGCTATTAGCTAATATTTCTTTCTTTTTTTTTTATTAGCTAATATTTCAAACAGTAAAATTAAATACTTGGATCAAAGTATTAGTATTCTAGATGAGCATTCCATTTATAATGAAACTTTCAAAAATTAAAAAAATGATTATTTGTTTAGTACAGAATAATGTTTACTTTGAGGGATGAAAGCTTTAAAAAATGTGTTTGAATCATATGTATTTTGAAAAAGGCTTCTAACATTGTTTTAAAAAATCTGACTAAAAAGTTTAAAAACATTTCTGTTCTTCTCCTCTTGCTGTTGCCGTCTTGTTTCAGTCTCTGTGAATTTGTAAGACGGCTAGAGCGACACAGCGCCAAAGCCCTTCATGTAAGATAAAAGGCAGCTGGGCAGTGACTTCCCTGGTGGTCCAGTGGTTAAGACTCTGTGTTCCCAGTGCAGGGGGCCTGGGTTTGATCCCTGGGGAGGGAACTAGATCCCATGTGCTGCAACTAAGACCCTGCTGCTGCTGCTAAGTCGCTTCAGTCGTGTCTGACTCTGTGCGACCCCATAGACGGCAGCCCACCAGGCTCCCCCGTCCCTGGGATTCTCCAGGCAAAAACACTGCAGTGGGCTGCCATTTCCTTCTCCAATGCATGAAAGTGAAAAGTGAAAGTGAAGTCGCTCAGTCATGTTCGACCCTCAGTGACCCCATGGACTGCAGCCCACCAGGCTCCTCCATCCATGGGATTTTCCAGGCAAGAGTACTGGAGTGGGGTGCCATTGCCTTCTCAAACTAAGACCCAGTGCAGCCAAATAAACAAATAAATTTTAACAACAACAACAAAACTCCGTTGGTTAGCAAGTACCATCGAAACAAAAGAATTTGTCAACTGAGTGCTTATTTTGACTTCATATAGACAGAGCTTGAGTCTCAAGCCAGAATTGCATAATCTTTATGCAAAGACTATATAATCAACATGAGTTAGAGGAAACAGCTGTCATAAATTGACACTAAGTTATTCAGAAACTCAAACAGCTAGTCTGAGAACAAAAGGTACCCAAAATGTCAGATAACTTTACCAGGATAGCGCAGCGTTATTCATCTTGGACAATTCCCAGGCAGAAGCTACATTTGAAATCAATTCAAGTGAGCTGAAATTTAAATAATCAAATACAATGTTGTCCACACCCCCTCCCCAACCACCCCCCCCACGCCCCTCACCCCTGCCTTTTTTGGTGAGGCAAGCCAATAAAATCAGGTATGTAACAATCTGTAAAAGTATGTAATAAAAGTTTTTCAAGTGCATAAGAGTGCTACATAATATATACTATTAACGTAAAAGGTAACTTATTTGCTCAGATGTGCACTGAAATCTCCGGGGATTCCCAACAACCTGAGGAAGAGAACTGAGCCACTGAGAGCCAGTGTGGGGAGAAAGAATGTCTATTATAGGATGGTTTCTGGAACTTTTGTATTTCTACAATGTGCCCTATTAAACTAATCAAAGGTTAAATGAAGTAAGATAATTTCCAAATTATATTCAGGGCAACAAGGTCATCTTGATAATTCAAACAACACGGGAAATAGCCTCATTCTTCCTAGTCTTTTATCTACAAATAGTTAGGCAAAGTTCCAGGTTCCTTACATAAACTGAGGAAAACTCTTCTAAACAAACAAAATAAAATTCTAAGCTTCTGAAATTCTTCTCCTGAAATTCACAAGAAAATTCATGCAGTGGACTACCAAAGGGGAGAGGGAAGCAGGGAGGGACAAATTAAAGGTATGGGAATAATAGATTAATAGAAAATATCAATAACCTCAGATGTGGAGATGACACCACCCTTATGGCAGAAAGTGAAGAAAACTAAAGAGCCTCTTGATGAAAGTGAAAAGAAGAGAATGAAAAAGCTGGCTTAAAACTCAACGGTCAGAAAATGAAGATCATGGCATCCACTCCCATCACTTCATGGCAAATAGATGGGGAAACAATGAAAACAGTGAGAGACTTTATTTTTTGGGGGCTCCAAAATCACTGCAGATGGTGAACGCAGCCATAAAATTAAAAGATGCTTGCTCCTTGGAAGAAAAGCTATGACTAACCTAGACAGCATATTAAAAAGCAGAGACATTACTTTGCCAACAAAGGTCCATCTAGTCAAAGCTATAGTTTTTCCAGTAGTCAAGTATGGATGTGAGAGTTGGACCATAAAGAAAGCTGGTGCTGAAGAATTGATGCTTTTGAACTGTAGTGTTAGAGAAGACTCTTGAGAGTCCCTTGGACAGCAAGGATATCCAACCAGTCCATCCTAAAGGAGATCAGTCCTGAATATTCATTGGAAGGACTGATGCTGAAGCTGAAACTCCAATACTTTGGCCACCTGATGCGAAGAGCTGACTCATTTGAAAAGACCCTGATCCTGAGGGCAGGAGGAGAAGGGGATGACACAGGATGAGGTGGTTGGATGGAATCACCAGCTCGATGGACATGAGTTTGAGCAAGCTCTGGGAGTTGGTGATGGATAGGGAAGCCTGGGCGTGCTGCAGTCCATGGGGTCCCAAAGAGTCGGACACGACTGAGCGACTGAACTGAACTGATTAATAGATACAAACTACTATATATAAAATAGATAAGCAACTAGAATATACTGTACAGCACAGGGAATTACACCCATTATCTGACATTAACCCACAATGCAATGCAATCTGCAAAAGTACTGAATCACCATGATGTTTAACATAATATTGAAAATCAACGATACTTTAATTAAAAAAAGTTGTAAAAAATGCAGCTGAGATCATGACTTTTTATAATTCAGCAAGAGGGTATTTTTACATAGTGGAACATCATATCTGACCCTCCTGGGTGCAATGAAAAGATTTAGTTCCTTCTTCATATACAGCCAATGGATCTTGGATCCTTTTTAATTGCTTAAAATCTGAGCAAACCAAAAAACTCAAATAAGCAAAAATTGGATAAATGAGATTTATGTGCAAATTTTGCACAAAATAAGAGAGATTTTTTTTAAAAGCTGCAACTCAAATTTCAGAGTTTTAACTTGGTCATTTAAAAAAAATGTGTTAAACTTTATTATTTAGAACAGTTCTTCCCTTACTTTTTAAATTTTATTTTAGTTTTATTCACATAACATAAAACTTACCACTTTAACCTTATTAAAGTCCTGCATTTAGTACATTTTCCATCCTGTACTTCTACCTGGTTCCGGAACCTTTTAGTTGCCCCAAAAGAAAAGTCATTAAACAACCATTCCCCATTCCTTCTTTCCCCCACCCCTACCCCTTGACACCAAGCAAAGTGTATTTTATCTCTATGTATTTGCCTTTCTGTATATTTCATAAATCGTTTTAAACTATATAATTTAGTGGGTTTTAGTGTATTTCGAAATGTTACGTGCAATCACCACCAATTTCCAGAACATTTTCAAAATGTTCTCAAAAACAATTACACCCACTAGCAGTCAACACTAATTCCCCTCCTCCCAACCCCTGTTACCTGCCAATGTGTATATACCTATGGGTTTACCTTTCATGGATATTGTATATAAATATTCATATGGCTGTGGTCTCTCGTGCCTGGCTTCTTTCACTTAGCATAATGTTTTTAAGGCTCATCCATGTTGTAAAACATATCAGTATTTCATTCCTCTGATGGCTGAATGATATTCCATTGCTACTAGGTTCACGCACAATTTTTTGTTTGAACACCTGTTTTCAATTCTTTGGGGGTAAATATTACCTAGAGGCAGGATTGCTGGGTCTTATGTAGTTCTGTTTAGCCTACCATTAATGCACAAAGATTTCAATTTCTCCATATCCTTGTCAACACTTACTTTTCCTTTTTTGGTTACAGCTCTCCTACTGGCATGAAGTGGTATTTCAGATCAGATCAGATCAGATCAGTCGCTCAGTCGTGTCCGACTCTTTGCCACCCCATGAATCGCAGCACACCAGGCCTCCCTGTCCAACACCAAGTCCCGGAGTTTACTGAGACTCACGTCCATCGAGTCAGCGATGCCATCCAACCCTCTCATCCTCACTGTGGTTTTAATTTGCCTAATGATGAATGATGTTGAGTGTCTTTTCCTGTACTTGTCAGCCACTTGAATATGTTCTTTGAGGAAGTGTCTATTCAAGCCCTTGGTCCATTTTTGGATTAGGCTGTTTCTGTTATTGAGTTGTGCAGGTTCTTTGTATAGTCAAGATACCAGATCTTTATCAGGTACGTGGTTTGAAAATATTTTCTCCCAGTCTGTGAATTATTTTCCATTTCTTGATAGTGTCTTTGGACATACAAGTTTTAAATTTTGATGGAGTCCATTTTTGTTTCTGTTTCTTGTGCTTCTGAACCATTGCCACATCCAAGGTTGTAAAGATTCACTCCTACATATTTTCTTCTAAGAGTTTTATATAGTTTTAGCTCTAAAATCAGGTCTCTGATCCATTGAGTGAATTTTTACATATGGTATGAGGTAAGGATGCAATGCATTATTTTGCAAGTAGGTACCCAGCCAGTTGAAATATGGACTAATAAAGGCAGCACATATCAACGTGTGCTATATCTTATGCATATTATGTTTGTTGTAAGGTCTCCCAGTAGTTAATTGGAAGTATGAGACAAGTTGGAATATCCAGGGAATGAAATATATAAATTAAGTCCACGCTGGGCCTCCACAATTTTCATAATATGAGTAAGTGCAAGGAGAATTTATAAGCAAATATGTGACTCTTACTTCCATCTGCCACACTGAAATTCACACAGGACAGTCACACTGAAGTCATACATAGATGTGACTCAGACAATTCATGGGCATTTAGTTTAATGGAATAATAATAAATTTTAGCTGTGAAACGCTTCTGTGTAAAAGAAGTCACAGTGACCTTGTTTATCTGCTCTGTGAAAAATTTTTTTTTAACACAAACTAGATTTTTAGAATTTGGATAACATGCTTCTTTGGTGAAGATATTAATTTTCTTTTCAGAGTTCATACCACACTGGTGATTCATTTGTTGATCTCAAAACTAACTGCCTGCTACATACCTTTTTGAACAAAAGTGATCATATTAGATATAGAATTTTGAGCAGAACATTCACTATTATTTAAGAATTTCTTCCCAGTTACCATGACAATGTGATCACAGAGCTGAAAGGGCTTGGAGAGATTCAAAAAATCTTTCCAGCAGGGAAGATACTGTTGTTCTTTTCTAGTCACATATTACACTAGTCCAACTATCAAAGGGAGAAGTCGTGGTGGAAACACTAGAACCAGGTCACCGATCGCATGCATTTGTCTTATTACAATATACTCTAACTGACAATAATACAGCTTTTATTAGGCTACCATCTCCATATTCTGAAATCCCTTTCCTCCAGTAGAAAGTGAATTGTGTACATGCACAAAACTAGATCTTAAATCAGGCAAACACGTTTGAGAGGTTCAAGCATGTGCTCGAACAGCAGCAGGTATGTTGAAACCTTACTGATTCCTCTGTCCCTGCGAAAAATTAGCCCGAGCTTAGGCTCTAAGTTAAAGAACGGAATGACTGTTTCATGAGCTAAGAGCCCTTACTCCTGCAATGATCTCATGAATTATACTGTTTCATGTAACAATTTTGTGGAAATTATCCCTTTGATAGTACTCACTAAAGTTAATATTTAACGTTGTAACAAACAGCCATTCAGTGCATTTTAAAGAACTTGTGCCATGCCATGGACTGAAAAATCAAAGTGACAGGGAAAAGGCCACCCACACCCTAGGTATTCCCCACCCCTAAGCAGCCCCACAGGCCCCGCCCATCCGGATCTTGTTGCACGTTTATCCCGCCAACAGGGTAGACAGGAAGGTGGGGACTGAGAGAAGCAGCCTGACCACTGCGTTGCCCATTAAGCTCCCAGCATCCGTGCGCGGCACTGTGTGACTGTGGAGATACACTGTGTACAGTACTTACAGACCACAGGTAACAGCGAATCCTCTTCAGAACATTTGCCGGGACCAACTATCACTGCATTACATGGAACGTCGATTCCTATTTTTATTCAGGAAGAAATGGATCCTTAAAAAACGGATCCTCTTTCCCTAGAAGAAAAAAAACACTTCACCTACCTTATTTGCATTGCTTTAATTGTGCCAATTTTAAACCTGAGATTAAAACACAGTGTCGATGCTTCCATCTCCTGTTTACCGTGTCTTCCATTTTATTGCTTCTGGGACTGTTAGATTCTTTCCGACTTTTTCTTAACATAAACTGGTCCCTACTTTTCTCAACCCATTTGTCATTACACATGATGTTCTAAAACAAACTGGGTTCTCAGGCAGGTATTTTAAATGTTTCCTTTTTTTTTTTTTATCCTTTGCCATGTAGTAATCCTATTTGGAGGGCCTGAGGTTCTATTGAACACGTAGAGAAATGTTCTTCTCTTGGGTTGCAGACAGTTTTATGAGCTTTGATCTGATTTTCCCCATTGACTCACCCATGAGAAGAATGCAATTTAGCCAGGCTTAGCGTTAGGATAACCGCAAGAGTTCACAAATTAGCCTGCTCACAGAGACATGCACTTTGCTGCTCCATGCTCAGCATATTCTGTAACTTAAAATGTTCTGCACCTTCCCCCCCAAAAATAGAAGACCTTAGAAAAATTTTATTTTCTCTGAGGTACATGGTCCCACAACCACACTCTAGGTAGGAAAAGATTCCCACGGATGTCCCGTAGGGTGAAAAATATCTTTCACTGGTGTCCAATTTGGAGGACAAAGGAATTATGTCAGAGCCACATGATTTATCAGTGCTATGTCTACTCAAGCCCTGATTAGATGCTGCATTGGAAGGATTACACTAAGCCTCCTCTCTGCCTTTCAGAGCTTGGTTTAGGCACTATCATCTCTAGCCACTTGGAGCAATTGACCATCCTTGACATCTAATCAGAAAAGGACAAAGAATCTTAAACCTGTGTGCACAGTGGAGACTCCTGCAGAGCTTTAAAAAACAAAAGACTGACACCTTGGTCCCAGCTGGCAAGCCCAGAGATTCTGAGATTGCTATTTTTCAGTGTTCCTCAGGGGAGGCAAATAGCCAAGGTTGAGAACATTGACCTTGGGTTGCTCCCCACTTTTGTTTAATTTCAACTCCGCTGCCATGGAGGAGAAGAACCCTGTAATGCAGTAAAATTTAGTTTCCAAACCAGCAGCACAAGCGTTTTTTGGGGAACTTGTTAGAAGCTAATTTTGAGACCTCACCCCAAGACATCAGAAACACAGGGAGTAGGACTCAAACATATGTGTCTTAAACGCCTTCCATTTGCAATGAGCAGATACAAATTACTATATGTAAAAGATAAAAAAGGTCCTACCCTTTAGCACAGGGAACTATATTATCTTGTAATACACCATATGATAAATAATATGAAAAAGCATACACATACATATATATCTGAACAAATTTGCTATATACCAGAAACTAACACAACATTTAAACCAACTACACTTCAATAAAAAATAAATAAAAACCACAAATGCCCTCCAGGTGATTCAGATGCATGCCAAGGTTTAAGGTATGAAAGATATTAAGGATTTTCCAGACTTTTAAAGTCCTACAGCAGAGAGTCACACAGAGCATCAAAGCTTGCCACGCCCCTCCAGGGACCAGAGCTTCAGGAGACTGGCTGATGCCGTCTCTTATTTCCCTGTTTTCTGCATTGCTGTTCATAAAAGTCCTGTCTGAACCCCACATCTGCTCAGTTCTTTAGAAGCTTCTGATGCCCTTGTGAAATTATTTTTCCCCACTCAGATATTTTGATGGACAACACAGTAGGACGTCAAGTCAAGGGGTCTGGACCCTCAAACTCAGGTGCCTTCTGGCCCCAGAACTGTTAAGGCAGATTCTTTATATGAAATCAAACAAGTATGAATGGCTCAACATGGAGCAGTTCTTTCTCTAAAAGTCTGAAACGCAGATTGTCAGCTCAGACAGGACTTGGCAGTTGGAAACTCAATAAAACAGCATTGGGGCAGGCTAACTGTGAATCAATCATTTTTGTATTTAAGAAAAAAAAAAAAAGGAAGAAAAAGAAAAAAGGGAGAAAAAGCAGCTGCTGGATAGCTCTTCTCTTAAATGCCTGCCTGACCTTTTGCTTTATTTTTCTCTCACCCTCCTCTGGATTTTTCCTCCCTCAAGGGAATTACATGATGACAGAAAGGCCTCTTTAAAGGGTCAGTGGGAGAGATGGGTGGTTGATGGATGGTCTCCATTTCTTTTAAATGGCAATAAAAAAAAAAAGCTGGTCTACAAAATAACTTCTTGAAACATTTCTGGAATCAAGAGAAAAGTCGGTAGATGCTATGGACTGAATGGTGTGTCTCCTTGCCCACATTCACCTGCTGAAGCCCTAACCCCAGGGTGACTGTTATCTGGAGGTAATTAGGAAGTCATTAAGGCTTGTTGTTGCTTAGTCCCTCAGACAAGTCAGACTCTTTTGCGACCCCATGGACTGGAGCCTGCCAGGCTTCTCTGTCCATGGGATTCTCCAAGCAAGAATGCTGGAGTGGGCTGCCATTCCCTTCTCCAGGGCATCTTCCTGACTCAGGGATCGAACCTGGGTCTCCCTCATTGCAAGCAGATTCTTTACTGGAGGAGCATTTAATTTATGTTAAAATTTTAATTCAAAGATGATATTCCTAAAAGGAATGCAGTAAAAATTCACTCCAAGTAAACCTTATTATCAGGCATGGATACATTCTGCATGTCAAATGTTTTCTGATCTATGACCAATGGAGAATCTTCCTGAAATTCTAATTTGCCTTATCAAGCTTAAGAGTTGATGGGTTGATGAATGCCTCGTCCCTTCTGTGTGAGACCACATGTTATGGTCCATTCTCAGGTCATGAGGCCATATCAAGTCCACGTAGTAAGCCATTCCTAGGCAAAGAACAGCCTGGGACCACCTCTATGAGCAGGGAATGCTGCTGGGGAAATTTACACCAAGAAGAGTGGGGAAGAGAGGTCAGTTCATGGACATGACCCTTCGAATATTGTTGCTGATCTCTGAAAGGATCATGTCTAGAACTCAGGCCATCTTAAACCAGGAAATTTTCCAAAATTACATAAAAAATGAAATTTTCATTCAACTATTAAGTAAGCTAATATCTTAAAGACAGGAAAATATCATAAACACAATGCCCATTTCCTTATATTAACAAAATTCAAAGTGTGTCTCATGAAAAACATGTGTTGTACTACAGGCTAATGGGAATTTCTTGAAAAATTAGTGCTGCAATCATTTATAAATATTAAGCACATATTTTATATTTGTAAGTGCATGGGAATGTATATGTAAAAAATACTAAACATGTATGTATTTGTAGAACAATTATGTCACTCCTGTATTCAATGGTTCTTTTTTTTTTTTAATGACAAACTGCCTTCTGGAAATGGTATGGCATGTAACCAAATGCCTGAAAATTGCACAAACTTAAGATGTTTGATCTGAATATTAATTTATAAACAATACTACTAACCAAGAATCCATTAAAGAGCAAGACATCTGCATGATTACTTTTGGTGAATGTGCTTTTTTTTCTTTCAAATTACAATGTATAGTTTTAATATTACTTGATGTTTCTTGCCCTTAACCGCACCGCAATCGTGCATGGTAGCTCTGCAGCTATGATTGGTGTCTTCTTGACTTGTTATAACTTACAAAATGCTCCCTGGTCAGGACTTCCCTGGAGGCTCAGTGATAAAGAATCTGCCTACCAATGCAGGAGACCCGAGTCCGATCCCCGCCCGGGAGGATTCTGCATGCTGCGGAGCAGCTAGGCCCGTGTCCAACAACTATCCAGCCTGTGCCGCAGAGCCCCGGAGCTGCGACTACTGAGCACAGGGTGCCTACCCTGCAGCCCACGCCCTGCCACCCGGGCAGCCGCCACAGCGAGAAGCCCGTGCACTGCAAGTCGCTCTCGCTGTTGCAACTAGAGAAAAGTCCGCCCAGGAGCAAAGGCCCAGTACAGCCCCAAATAAATAAATTGTAAAAGAGTAAAATAAAAAGCTCCCTGATAAAAAAGCTTGGGGAAATGTCCTCAGTGATCCTGCCAGCTTGGAGGAAGAGGAAGAAACGGAGACTGGTACAACCAGCACATATAGAGGTGTGCTAAGTACCCTGATAAGCAGTGTAAAGGGAGCGACATCTCCAAGACCTGTGTGCAGCCTCGTATCCAGGAAACAAGATGCGGCCATGCGCATAGCATCAGGCCGCTGGAGTCACTGCATGCTACCTGCCCCTGCCTCCGTTCACGCCCACTGTCTCCGCTCAGCTACCTCTAGCACCCACCTCCCTCCTCATTAAGGGTGAAGCAATCAAGGCAGCAGAGGGTGAGTCAGTATGCAAAACCACTCCAGCTGCCATCCCCCTGAGCCACAAGTCAGCTCGGGTGGAAAACAGGGAAGCATAATGGTGCCTTAAGGGAGGGCAGAACTGATGAGAAGGGGGATGCAACCTGCATACAAATGTAAGCAAGTTAAAAATTCAAGTTCTTACAAAGAAATGGAGTCCACCGAGGAACTGCAGAAACCTGTGATGTAGGTTAATAAGACGACGCGTTCGTGCCCAGTCGTGTCTGGCTCTCTGCGACCCTGTGCACTGTAATCCACCAGGCTCCTCTGTCCATGGGATTCCCCAAGAGTATTGGAGTGGGCTGCCACTTCCTTCTCCAGGGGATCTTTCTGACCCTGGGCTCAAACCCGCATCTCCTGCATTGGTAGGTGGATTCTTTACCACTGAGTCACCTGGGAAGTCTAAGACCATGACATAACAGAGCAAAACAAACCCATATCCTTATGGAACAGGTTACTTATGCTTGACCTCAGAGCTAGGAGGGGAATTTGAAGAAATTCTGTCTTGAAAGTAGAATGTAGTTGTTTTCAGAGAAAGAACTAAGTTTACCTTTGAGTCAGATATTCTCAGAATTAAGAACTATAACCCAAGTAAATTATTTAGGGGAACAAAGTCAGTATTCACACACTCCAGGGGGAAACTGTGAGGTCATCATTAAGCAAAAAGCAGATGATTCAAGTGAACACGTGTTTTTTTGTTAACATATTAATGATCATTATTTATTGACTCAAGTATTGATGCTACATTTTCCCCAAAGATAATATATTTAGTTTACAAGTTTGTCTATTTTTCAAATTAATTTTTATTGTCATATAGTTGCTTTATGGTGTTGTGTTATGTACTGTACAGCAAGGTGAATCAGCTATAATATAAATATATCCTCTTTTTTGGATTTCCTTCCCATTTAGGTCACCAGAGAACACTGAGTAAAGGCCTCCCTGGTGGCTCAGATGGTAAAGAATCCGCCTGCAGTGCAGGAGAGCTGGGTTGGATCCCTGGGTCGGGAAGATCCCCTAGAGAAGGGCATGGCAACCCACTCCAGTATCCTTGCCTGGAGAATCCCATGCATGGAGGAGCCTGGCAGGCTGCAGTGCACGGGGTCACACAGGCAGCACTGAGCAGAGTTCCCTGAGCAGAGTAGGTTCCTATTAGTTATCCAATTCACACACAGTGCTGACAGCGTATGGATGTCAATCCCAATCTCCCAATTCACATCCTCTCCCCTCAACAAAGGGGGAGGGAGGGGGAGCATGTATTCCTTTACTCGTTGAGTAGTTCTTCTTCATTACGCTGTAAATCCTACATAGGTGAGCGCTAAGGTGTCTGATTCTCCATGCTCCCTTCAGGCCACACATCACAGGGACCAGCGCACAGTAGGCCTTCACACATGGTGGCTGGATAAATACAGGAATCGAGCATAAACCACTGGTGCTATGAACATAACTTCTAAAATGGGAAGACAGAACCAACCCTCGACAGTGCTTGTCACGGAATTATCAACTCCAATTAGAGGCATATTTTCACTATGAAGGACTTTCATATATGTTAAAATATGAAACAGATGTTAAAAATATATCTAGTACAGAATTTCTCTAAGAGGTTAAACTTTAAGCTATGTTTATCTTTCACTGTTTAAGTTCAGGAATAATGACTCATTCTTCCATTGTACAGTAGCATCTGTTAAAGGTCACTGCTGTGTTGCCTCACAATAAACCTTTCTAGTCCCTTTTATTAGACTCAGAAAACTGTATGAGCTGATTGCAAAGTGAAAGGGCACTTTGTAATTAAATTCTGACATGTACCTTTTTTGTCGTATTGACGGTTTCATGAATCAGGACAGGTGACAACAGAAGAAAGGCATGTGGATACAAGTACATACCTCCTCTTACCACGATTTCTGAAAATATCTCACAGCAGAAGTTACTGTATGATCACATGGATGATTTTATTTCTCAAAATAAAAGTTTCAGAGGCTGAAACTGGGTTGTTTTCTTGTGCAAATCCCTCAGAGTTCCAATAACAGTCTGTGGAATTCTCTAAGCCAGAGTACTGGAATGGGTAGCCTAGCCCTTCTCCAGGGGATCTTCCCCACCCAGGGAATGAACGCAGGTCTCCCGCATTGTGGGCAGATTCTTTACCAGCTGACCCACAAGGGAAGCCAAATATACCAGGAGAGTGGGTCGGATTCTAGCCTGGCCATTTTGTAAGCTGCAGCAAGTCATTTAACCATTAAACCTCAGTTTTCACATCTGTCAAATGCAGGTTAAAAACAAAGCTACTTTTTGAAGAGGTATTTGGGGATTAAATAATACAACGCATATACAATAGGTGCTGGCAACCTGAATGTGTGCAGTGAGCTTTAGCTGTTCCTGAAAACAATGACCACCTCCGGCCACTTGCATTGTGCCAGGGACAGTTCTACACACTCAATGAACTTGACTCATTGACTCCTCATATCACTCCTTTCAAGTAAATATTTGTATTATACTCCATCTACATAGAAGAAACTGGGGCACAGAAAGACTGTGTAACTTGCCCAGACTCAGCTAATAAATTGCAGAGCTGGAATCTGGATCTAGGTAATCAAGCTCAAGAATGCAAGCTCTGTGTAATTTCACGTTAGCCATTCATGTGGCATTGTTAAAATCAGATCAATCTCTCATATGCAGAAGAAATATACCTGCACTATTAGCTTAAATCAATACGCATGGTAAGATTCTAAGGAAATTAGAACTGTGACTTATACAAAGGAAATGAAAGGACTCAAGTTTAGAAAAGGTCTGTGCATCTGCCTTTTTCTTATGAATATCTATCCAGTCATGTTTTATTCTGTTGTATTAGGTACACACATATTTCCATGTAATTATTTAAATACAGTGGACTTAAGATCTTCTTTAAATTTGTATCTGCCATTTGATTGTTTACAAAGGATGTTCTCTGAATGTAATTCAGATTCCTTTTATCTAAGTATCTAGCTCAGCTTGACACTGAATGTTAAGAAAATTTCTTAGTGCAATTTTCCTGATAGCTTAACATGATTTAAACCATGGATTTGCTTTCACAAAGTGAAATGTATAATCAATGACTGCGTTGTCAAGAGGAAGAGGGACTACTGGAGACAATACATAACCTACGGTGCTTTCACACTTCAATATCTTAAAAAAAAAAAAAGAACTGGGATGGAGGCAAACTTGCTCCCTTTTATGCAGCATTATCAAGAAAGAACTGGAAGCATGAGTGATCTGGGATTGGCATATACTTAGTGTATGCCAATGACTTGTAATTATTATTCAGTTTTGGAAACTCTGGGTACTGAGGTCAGGAGGCAATCCCATCAGAGGAACACTTTAACCGAAAGGGAAATGAGATCCTGAGACCCCCACTGTGTGGTGACAGTGGGGTACCACTGAAGTACAGATACAGACATGGTCTCTAAAGTAACCCATATATTAAGATCACATACTATATTGGCCCAAAACACAGACATCAGAAGAAGAAAGACATTATTAGTAATTCCGCAAACACTTTTTAAATGATTATTATGTATCAGACATATTATGTACTGCAGCTGCAGAGGATTAGACCATGTCTTCAAAGTTCTTACAAAAAAAAGTAAAAAGAGGCCTGTGCACAGAAAATCAGCATATAACATTAGAGGTTCAAGCCAGCAGAAAGTTTCCACAGCTCTCCTCAGAGACTTAAGGGGGTTCTGGAACCAGAAAAAGGTAACCCCCCTGAAGGTCTCATGCTAACCTGCCAAGAGTTTGGATTTTTATCTTGAAGGTTATGGGATGCTGTGTGAGAATTTTAAAGATGGGAAACCTATTAATCGGACATGAGTTTCAACTGAACTGAACAGTTAGCTTGCCTTTGGGCTACAGCAGGGAAGAATGTGGTCGGAAGGGAGGATGTCGGCAGCTTGAAGTCTTTTAAGAGGAATCGGCAATGAACAGTCAAGACAAAACGTGAGGAATGGCTGAACGTAGGCAGTGTCAGAGGAATGGATAGAAAGAGGGTGGTTACAGAAATATCCAGGAGGCACAGTGAGGACATGGGGGGGGGGGGGCGGATTAGACCTGAAAGACGAAAAAGAAGACCTGCACAGACGGGTAGATTTGAGGTTCAGAAGTAAAGGAAAGGAGGGACTCCCCTAGTAGTTCTGTGGATGAGTCTGCCTGCCAATGCAGGAACGCGGGTAAGATCCCTGGTCTGGGAGGAGCCCTTGTGCCCTGAAGCAGCTGAGCCCGGGTAACACAGCTACTGAGCCTGTGCTCTAAGAGCCCGCGAGCCCCACTACTGAGCCCACACGCTACAACCACCGAAGCCCTGCCTGCCTAGAGCCTGTGCTCCGCAGCGAGAGAAGCCACGCACGAGAAGGAAGCCTGCACACTCTGAGGGAGAGTAGCCCCAGCTCCTCACAACTCGAGCAAGCCTGCATGCTGCAACGGAGTCCTAGCACGGCCAAAAACAAATAAATAAGAAGACTAAAGAGAAACAAAGGAAACGAAGCCAACTAGGGGAAGGTTGGTGTGAGGAGGAGAAAAGATTAGTTCCGTCTTTGAACATCTGAGTTTGAAAAATCCACCAGACCACCAATAAAAATGCTCAGCCAGAGCAGAATCCTGGGAATTGACTTTGTGGGGGCAGTGAGTCCACCATCGCCCCCGTTCACTAGCATTTGATTAAAAGCAACTTTCCTTTCTAACAACAACAACAAAGCCCAGCCAGCATATAACTGGATATATGGATTTGGAGCTCAGTAGAGGAGTGAAAACTTGACAGCAAGATTTGGAAGTCATCAATTCATTGAGGCTATGACTGTAGCCAAGAGACCAGATGAGATCGCACAGGGTCGATGAGCAACGTGAGAAGTTATGTCACAGGACAAAGAATCCCACAGGCCAGTCATATTTAAAGCACAGACAGGAAAGAAGGGGCTGAGAAACTTTAATGAACAAACAGCACAAGAAATCAGAAGGAAACCCAACGCGTATGTTGCCAAGAAGCTCTTTCCCTCTTGACTTCCTGGAACAAAGGGGTAATCAATCAACAGTGGTGAATCCCATGGCATTTTCAGAGATACAAAGAATTAGATCGTCTTCCCGAAGAGGACTGAACACACAGAGAATATGAGTCTTGTGTGGATGATCTTGCTTTTCGTAAACAGAGTAGCTCCAAAGAATGCCCTTCTTTCCTCTGGACCGCGGACCGCAGCCTGGGTCTCACTGCGCAAAACACCAGGCGGAGGAGGACGCGCCATCAGTGAGAGACGGGCCGCCAGGAGCCAGAGCAGGGCGCCCCCCAGCACCAGGGTCAGAACCAGAGAAAGGTGAGAATACCTGCCCTTGTCTTCAGCAAGCGATAGACGATGATCCAATGATGGTCAACAAAACGTACGGGACATGATGAAAGGGGGCTTTCCCAAGAGACTTCCCTCTGTGCAGAGAGGAAAAGGCACGCCTGTGAGTCCCTCCTTGATATGACTTCCCACTCTGGCCTTTGAACCCTTGTCCTTTAGCCTGACTTACGGGGGACGACACAGCCTCCAGACCAAAGGAAACCGGGTCCTAGATGACATTACTGAATGCCTGAAACAGACTAAAAAAGAGTCTAAAACAGACCAGACACGAAAAATAGTCAGACACAACTTGGCCACCGAACAACAATAAAAAACACTAAAAAATACTAAAAATCACTCACCTCTGGACTTGTTATGTGAGAAAATCATCAACCCACACAGTGTAAGTCAATGCAGTCAGATATTCTGTGAATTATAGCCAAGAGCATCCTAACTGATATACCCTATATACTCAAGGGCTCAGATGATGTTATTTAGACATAAATGGAATAAATCTCCTTTCTCTGAACAGGAACGATGTAAAGTTACCTTTGAAAAAAATCATTACTGTGTAAAAAACTGTCCAACATGTATGCTCTTTTACTATATTTTCCTACTACAATGGAAATGCCTATTTTGAGAAAGGCAGCTGAAGCATACAGCCCGGAGTACCCATCACGCCTGCAGAAACGTAAGAGGAATGGTTCCAGGAAAATCTGGGAAAGAGCTGGGATGCAAGTCAACAAATAAATAAGCTCTGCGCCGTATCTGTGGTTGAGTTTCAACACAGGAGGAGACCATCGTGTCAGGAGAACAGATTAAGATGTGCAAACAAACCCCTCACCCCGCACACACCCCTCCAGTGTCCCAGCTGAGGTCGGAAGCCAGGTTTTTGTGTTTTTAAAATGTCCAGATGCAGCGCCTTGCACTGATTAGCAGCACGCCCCTCTATACGAATGCCCTTGCGGACCGCAGCAAATGAAACCATTGGGTCAGGATTAAAGTGAATGTAGAGAGAACTCCAGCAGAAGAACGTTATTAGAGCCGAAGCCTTTCTCAGGCAGGAGTCCTCCAGGTAAACACTGCCTGGAACAGGCATCTCGCCACACTGTTAAGACTCTGCTGGAGCAATGGGAGGAGTCTGCCATTTGCAAGGGTGCCTAGGGACGTTGCTTTTCATTCCCCCAAATTCCCTTTATTCCTCTGATCTACAAGATTAGCAAAGAGTGACCTGTGGGTGGAGAAAGAGTTGGTAGATATTAGTGATACTTAGCAAATGAGTGATACTGACCTTTATGTCCGTAAACAAGAAAGTTCTCATCAAAGCTGTTAACTTGAGCTTTTTTTCCATATCAAAGATACAGACTTAACCTGAATATATTCTTGTGATGACTGATGTGAATTTTCTAAAGCAGCAAGGATGGTCCCCTATAGACGTGGCGTAGGACAGAATCTCCTAAGTGTTCTAAGTCAGAGAGAACCTTCCCTTGCTCTCCTTTGACCCCAACATAATCCAGCTCTGAAAGTCCCTAGGTAAATACTGTCTCCTTAAAATCTCCCCAGTGACCTAAGCCAAGTCATCAAGTTCTTCCTGAGTGTCTCAGATAATGTATCGATTACACGGAAATTTTCCTTTTGTTTTGGAATTATCTGTTTCCATGTGGTTCCTGGGATTCATAACGTGCAGCAGTAACCGCAGGGCTCCCGGGACAAGGACAAGGGCCTGCACAGGAGACAGCAACGTGATGATGGTGCGTGGATACACAGGGGCACAGACAGACCCTCTGACGCTGGCAAGTAGCAGTCACCATGTTCTTCTTCCAAATAAGACGTTCCCTGTTGGCTTTCATTGTAAGAAATACGCTGTGTCTCGAATCACAGGTATTGTTACCTGCTAGCCAAATTGTTTGTAAGTTGAACAAAAAGATTCCTCTGTGGTGAATGTGTTTCTGGATTCTGAGGGGAAAGGGAGCCCTTTTGACAAATGTGGGACTTCATAATTCTAAGCTCAATACAATACTTTTCCAAGGGCGAAGATGACAATTCTGCATCAATCCACGGACAGAGTCGAAAGCTGATGATTAATTTTTAACAAAGCCTAATCAGAGAATTAGTAGTGTTGGGGCTCAGGGCAGGCTGCCCCTAAATACACCAAGGTAGCATATTGTTTATTTTTAATTAAAGCTCCTGAAGTAACAGCTGCGCAAGAAGGACACGCTGACTGTTCTTTGTCTCTGAAAGCAGGAAGCAAATCTCCCACGGGAAAGGCACCCTGCCTGTATCAAGGCGGTAGAAGGTATCCTTATCACAGACACAGAAAACCTAGTTGTCCCAAAGACTGTATAAACAAATCTTGGTGCTTCTTCCCTGATTTATTACCATAAACCCTAACTTCTTTGTCTTGTCAGTTCTTCACAAATATATTCTTTTTTTTGTCTAAAAGGTAAAAGCTGCCTGCTTTGGTCACTTCTCTGAGCCCCATCACTTTGGGTTTCCCAAACACACAAAATAAAAATTTGATTTTCTCCTGTTAAACTGGCTCGTGTCAGTTTAAAAATTGTTAGCTCAGCCAGAAAAACCTAGATGGATAGAGAAAATTTTTTCTCCCTAACAGTAGTATTGGTGTTGTACAATTTCAAGGAAACCAGGACACTGCCGTTTCAAAGATGCTCTCTTCGAATCAGTAGTGAGAAGAACAAAGGTTCAAAGCATCCTTTGATGTCAGATGCCAGAAAATTCCAAGATCCTCCATTTCAATGAAAACCGATTCTTAGTCCAATGGGAGCAACTTTTCAAGTTCCCCTCATCCAGGTCACTGGGTCAAGAAACGTCTTCCTTCACGTGGCTTTGAAACTTTATGTTTAAATCTTCTGATTCCACTATCTTGACAACATCTTTGGAAATTTCTTGAGGCTGTATTAGAATAACTGAGGTGCTGTCTGCTTTTCATTAAGGATTGATTAACTGGAGATGTTCTGTTTGCAATTCCTCTTTTGAACGTGGGCGTACTGACTTGCGGGCAGCCAACCCCCGTTAGGCAGGCTCCAAGAGAGCAACACTCACACAGACGGGGCGGTACTGCAAGTGTGTGTGTTTCACTAGAACCACCACCTACAGCAATGCGGACCTTGCTTAACTTGGAATAAAGTAGTGTTTGCAGAAATTCCTTTTTAAATACAAATATATGATCTCAGGCTGCAGTGTTTTGACCCACTAGTTGTCACTAAAACCTTGCTCATTCCATGAGCAAAAAGAAGAGTCCTGAGAAGGATGACAGACAGGTTTTTGAGGCGGGATGGAGGCCAAAGGGGTGGATTAGAGCATGAGCAGGGTGAATGACGGACGTTCAGGCCTGAATCGTATTCCACAAAATTCCTATGTTGAAGCCCTACTCCTCAGTGTGACTGTGTTTGGAGATGGGGCATTTTGGGGATAATTAAGATTAAATACAGAGTATATCTTGCAAAATGCTGGGTTGGATGAAGCAGAGCTGGAATCAAGATTGCCAGGAGAAACATCAATAACCTCAGATATGCAGATGAGACTACCTTATGGCAGAAAGTGAAGAGGAACTAAAGATCCTCTTGATGAAAGTGAAAGAGGACAGTGAAAAAGTTGGCTTAAAGCTCAACATTCAGAAAACTAAGATCATGGCATCCAGTCCCATCACTTCATGGCAAATAGATGGGAAACAGTGAGAGAATTTATTTTGGGGGGCTCCAAAATCACTGCAGATGGTGTTTGCAGCCATGAAATTAAAAGACCCTTGCTCCTTGGAAGAAAAGTTATGACCAACCTAGACAGCACATTAAAAAGCAGAGACATTACTTTGCCAATAAAGGTCCGTCTAGTCAAACCTATGGTTTTTCCAGTAGTCATGTATGGATGTGAGAGGTAGACTATAAAGAAAGCTGAGCACTGAAGAATTGATGCTTTTTAACTGTGGTGTTGGAGAAGACTCTTGCGAGTCCCTTGGCCTGCAAGAAGATCCAACTAGTCAATCCTAAAGGAAATCAGTCCTGAATAGTCATTGGAAGGACTGATATTGAAGCTGAAACTCCAATACTTTAGTCACCTGATGCAAGGAACTGACTCATTGGAAAAGACCTTGATGCTGGGAAAAATTGAAGGTGGGAGGAGAAGGGTACGAAAGAAGATGAGATGGTTGGATGGCATCACTGACTTGATGGCTGTGAGTTTGAGCAAGCTCTGGGAGTTGGTGATGGACAGGGAGGCCTGGCATGCTGCAGTCCATGGGGTCACAAAGAGTCGGACACGACTGAGCGACTGAACTGAAGATTAAATGAGGTTCTAAGAGTGAGACCCTCATATAATAGGACTGGTTCTTATGAGAAGAGGAAAAGATGCCAGAGTGCTTGCTCACTTCCTTGCTTGCACGTGTTCTCTCTTTCTCTTCTGGGAAGGGGAGACGTGAGGAAAGGCCACATGAGAGCACAGGGAGAAGGTGGCCATCTGCAAGCCAGGAAGAGTTCTCACTAGAAAGCAGCCTGCAGCACCTGGGTCCCGGATCAGCAGCATCCAGAACCGTGAGAAAAGGAACAGCTGCTGTCCAAACCACAGCCTGTGGCATCTTGTTAAGGCAAGCAGACTAATCCAATGGGAAACCCTGGGAACCCAGAAAACACAAACACGTCTCTAGCTTCCGAGAACAGGAAACGGAAAAGATAGAGAAAGGCCAGGACATGAGGTGAACAATCGAGAAAAAGGCAGTTTCCCAATGTTAGACCTCGGCTTTACTGACAGACGGACCAACAGTTCTATTCTTGGGTTGAAAGGTACACTCTATGTAAATCATAGATACTTAGAACCTTTCAAATTTCAGGTCAATATGCTATTTCAAAATGAATTTAACAGCATCTACATAATAAGAAAAAATTCCAAAGGGATCTTTAGTCCAAATATTTGGACAAAATTCTAAAAGTAGGGGCACCAAGTTCTAGATAAAATTAATTACCAGTGGCATTTAAAACTAATTTTATCCAACAGGGAAGATACAAAAATTGTTTCTATTCTGCAGTGCCACGAATTCATAGCTTATCAGAGCTTGAGGAAAACTGCAATTGCCTCAACCCTCTCATTTACTATGTTTATACACTTGTTAGATTTTAATTTACTAAAAATAATGCTTTCAGATCATTGTAAGATAATTCTTGTTTACTTAAGTATTAAGATTATATTAGAGTATACATAGGGGTAAACCTTATTGTTTAAAATGATTGACTTTTTCTGGGATAGATGAAAAGTCTAATTTGAAAGGATACATGCATCCTGATTTACATAGCAGCACTATTTATAGTAACCTAAATGACCACTGGCAGAGGGATGGATAAAGATGTGGTGTATATATGTGTTTGTGTGTGTGTATATATATATATATAGATATACATACATGTGTATACACACACACACACAATGGAATATTACTTGGCCATAGAAGAATGAAATAATGCCATTTGCAGCAACACGGATGGACCTAGAGTCTATCATACTAAGTCAGACAAAGACAAATATCATGATATTGCTCATATGTGGAATCTATGAAAATGACACAATTTACGAAACAGAAATAGATTCACAAACATTGAAAACAAACTAATCATTACCAAAGAGGAAAGGGGGGAGGAAGGGCTAAATTAGGAGCTAGGGATTAACAGATACTCACTACTGTATATAAAATAAACAATAAGGACCTACTTACAGCATAAAACAAGTAACTACATTCAATATCTTGCGATAGCTAATAATGAAAAAAATCTAAATGATACATACATGTATATATATACACATATAACATAATCACTTTGCCAAATGCCTGAAATTAACACAACATTGTAAATCAACTATACTTCAATTAAAAATGTAAAAAAATAAAATGATTTTTAATCTGTTAATTTATCTTCACTCAAATCAAAATGATTATCTAATTTCAAGATAAACTGTAAAATGTTTACTATATCAGCCTAGTGAATAATACAGATACACAGACAGACATAAACACAGACAGAGAGATTTCCAGGCGAAACATTCCGCAAGGTCCTTTAAGTAGGTTTCAATGTCCAAACTGCGGAGACGCTTTTCTTCACTTCTCGAGTCCCTCCTTGTACTAACCTCTCCAGATGCTGAGAACACCATGAGGGTTAATCTCTGATTTCAAGCTGCTCTAAGACAAACCCACCTTACGTATGCTGCGGTTAGACCACAGTTACATCTGTTTCCTCTTAAAGTGAACCTCTACGTGAAAAAATATAATAGCTCACTACCAAGATTTTTCTTTTCTGGGGAAATAATGGCAATTCTTGTTCCACAATGGTTCTGTTTGGTTTTGTTGATTTTAATGATAAGATTAGTGATATTTATTTTCAATACCAGTGAACTAATAGGTTTTCTGAGTCCGTTAACCTATATATAACTTATTTATATCAGCAGAACTAAAGTCACGACAACTTGAAGGGATTGTAATAAATGTGCACTTTTGATTTGTTGGTTACTCTTTCTCATGGGCCAAGCCTTGTTAAGAAAGCCTGCATGTGTTTAATCTGTCTTTGCAAACAGGTATACATGCTACAGGAAAAATATTTTTGAAATATTATCAAGGTTTCTTTTCCCTAGCCAGCAAGGGTTACTCACAGCCTCAAGGAGAACTGGAATCCTTTGAACAAGAATGCACACAGCACAAGTCAGCTATAGATTCTGACTTACAACATGGCATCGGGAGGCAAAGTTACGCGGCTGTCTTGATAAAACAGACTTTATGGAAAGGAAAAAGGGTGTTTCCAAGTGACAAAAGCTTCCCTTTTAATAAATCAAGAATCGAGATTAATGAATGAGCCAGAAAGTCCTCTTCTCAGTGGATCTTCAGGTGAGACTCTCACTGGTGCCCCGTGCCAACCCAGGGAAGACACTCATGGTGGATTGGAAATGATGGTGTGGCATCTTCAGGCAAGGAGGGAGCTGGAGGCAGTTCCTCCAAGCCTGGTGATGTAGAAAAGGTAACCAACGTCCCCGGTGTCCCTTCCCAGGTTAAATTCAGAAGGAAGTTGAAGGTCCTGGCTGTGTGTCTGCCAAGGGGTCTCCTCCATGAGGGGTGTGCTCAGAACTCAGAAGGTGCCGAGATTCTTCCTTACTTGAGAGCCAGTAAGTTCGATGCCCACTGCTTCCCAGACACCAGAAGAATACCCTGGATGCCTGGGACGGGGCTGAAGGCAGTTTCTGAGTCACAGTTACAGAAGTAACGCAAGTTTCAGTATTTCTTATTCTCCAAGCCCCAGTCCCACAGGGCAACACAGAGCAAACCTAACAACAGCACACAATGCAGGGGAGCCGACCCTTTCATAACTGGGGGTCTGCCGGCTGCTCTTTGCTCCGAGGATGACAGTAGCTTAGCTGGCTGAGGCAGGTCAGTTCACAGACGCTCTGGAAATGCTCTTGCAGCACCCAGAGGGTCAGCGCCTTGCTCCAAGACGCACAGAAATACCAGACGCCCGTGGAGAATGATGTCCCAACAGGGTGGAGTGAGCCCCCAGCCCGGTGAGGTGGTGATGGTCAGTCAATCCAGGAGTCCTCTGGGAGTCTCCCACAGCCCGAGCGGCTCTGCACTGTTGCTGAGAGCTGAGGTGGGCCTGGTTTGAATCTCCAGAACAACGGTCACGCTCCACTCAGGCTCTGAGAACAGAGCCCGGGACCAGCCACCTCCGACGGTGAGGTCCGAGGCCTGAGCAGAGACAAGCAGAGTAAGAGTGCTCCCCTGGAGAAGCGCCCTCATTCCCAGCAATGCCATGAGGAGACGCATGACCTCCCTGGGAAGGAAGGAGAAGAGAGGGAAGAAACTGACCTGAACGAGAATGTGAATGACCTGTTTATTCAAGTAGCACTGAATTAATGTGAAAGAGTAGAGAAGGAAATGCTAACCCACTCCAGTATTCCTGCCTGGAAGGTCCCACGGACAGAGAAGCCTGCTGGGCTGCAGTTCATGAAGATAGATGCAAAGAGCTGGACGTGACTGAGCACCGCGCCAGCGCACTCTGAAAGAGACCTCAAGCGGAAGAACTGAGCTACCTTTACTCGAGAGTTTCTCTCTACTGCTGGATACGCCCACTCCTGCTTCTGTATAAATGGAAGCTCCTAAGCAGGAATAAGATCAGACAGACAGTATGTATTTCCTGCCTGACTATACTGTGTAAATTTTGACTCAACATGTATGTATTAAGTTGGCACTAAATAATCACAATGACAGGATATTTTCATCCCAACACTAAATTTTTAAAGAGTATTTTTAGGAGCCATATTATATGAAGCAATATTTTTATATAGTTGTGAAACCTAAAGGTATTGCAGACAAGAAAAAGACAAAAACAGGTCCTTTGAGAGTTTAGTTGAATTAATGGTGGTTCCACAAATGAACCACGGGGAGCTGTAATTTTTTTCAGCTACAATCACAACCTTTCAAAGTTAATGCCATGGTACACCTTGTACAAAGGTGCCTTGCACCTGCTGTCAGAAGCATAATCATAGCTTAGCCACTTACTAATCTGATCACATCTTCTGGTTTCTATGGGTTCCAATATCCAGTGGGTTAATAGTTGTCTGGTTTTTCTCTGACCTTTCTGTAAAATTTCCCATTGCCCTACTTAAAGCCAATACTTCAGACTTTATAACAAGTCTACAATTTCCAATTATTACTTTGGAGTTTCTACACACAGCCTTCCTATTACTGTATATCAGTGTCAATTGGTGTGAAGTTATGAAGCCAAAGACCCGAGACGAAAGTCCGGTTCCTTCGTTCGCGGCCTTGCGATTCTGCACAAATGACAACGTCCACGTCCCTGAATTTTCTCATCTTTAAAACTGGGAAGATTTTATCACCCAAACAGGCCTCACATTGGTCAGGATTGCTGAAACTCAGACTGATGAATGTAAAATTAGTCATTTTGAATGAATGTAAATTTTACTCTAAATTTTCTGTGGAAGAGAACTAAACTGTCACTCAGAGCTGAAACCAACTAGAGAAGTAAGTGGTGTTACTTATCTCTAAGATGAATGGCTCTTTATTTAAATGAGACCATGAATGATTTTTCAAGTTTGAAAAAGAAAGGTAAAAATGAGCCATCTAGAAGGGAAACAAATGAACACAAGGAAAACTGATGGACGATAACGAGCTTCTTTCAGGAGCTTCAGAGGAAGATATGAAGGGATGGAGGGAAGGGGGAGAAGAAAAGGAAGAACCTAGCAAGACGGGCAGAAACCGGGGCCCTGCCTACCGAGATGATCTGGGGAGGTGGCCAGACGACCTCACTAGCTGTGCGTCTCCTACCCAACGGTGACTTGTTTGTTGCGTAATGTTCTGTGTCTGCATCACCCACCTTAGCCCTAAATGTTATTAAAAACCATGGCAGAGTTTAGCATGTGTTCTCTTTTAGATGATGGGAGAATCTGAGTCCTGGGTGGGACTAAAGAGGAAAACTTCTACAATACACAAGACCTCAGGCAAAGAGAAAGCATGGCCAAGATAATGAGGAAAAAAAGGTGGAGCTTGGGTTTAACACATACACACTACCACATACACGCAGATAAACAGCAAGGACTATGTAGCACAAGGAACTATGCTCCTCATCTTGTAATAATAACCTATAATGGAAAAGAGTTTGAAAAAGAATACATCTATGTTTCTGTCATGAGTTTGAGTGAACTCCGGGAGTTGGTGATGGACAGGGAGGCCTGGTGTGCTGCAATTCATGGGGTCACAAAGAGTCAGACACGACTGAGTGACTGAACTGAACTACACGTGAATCACTTAGCTGTGCCAGAAACGTACACAACATTGTAGATCAAATATATTTCAATTAAAAAAGGAGAAAGAAAAAAAAAGGTCAACAGTTTCAAAATATCCAAGACTTCTGAAAGAGACTCTGGTTTCTGGTTTTTTGGTAAAATGTGAGCTGAGTCATTTTCACTTAAATCAAAGACAAAGTGACTGGCACAGCCTGGTGGTTAACACCTGACTTGGCTCTATATTACAACAAAACAGTATGAAATACCTAAGAAAAGGTAGAAAAAAAAATATACCAACAACCATCTACTTTGCCAGCATTTCTAATCTACAGCCCAGCCCCCAAGTTCAGATTTACAAATTTCAATTTTTATAGGTGTCCAAGTTTACATAATTATTAAGTAATTTCCCAAGATGGTTCATTTCCCCAAAATCTAGAAGCTGCTGACTTTGAAAGCATTGGAACACTGTATCATAAACTGCTAATTTTTTTCCACGGAAAATGCTGATGTCAAGAAAAATAAGACTGATTCATTTTCATTCTTTGTTTATCATCTCATTGAGCAGAGGACTCACCTGCTGGGCGGCAGTAACGAAGCTGCGCTGTTGCGGCTTAAGATTCACTGAAGGCAGAGGACCGAGTTCTGATGATCCTGCTCGGCGAGTCTTGCATTTGTTTTTTTCCTGACTGTTGTTATAGTAAGTGAAGAGGATGAAATCAGTTATAAAATCTTGGATGCTTCTTTGCAAAGCATTTCTTAAACTTTCAAACTATAAAAATTTGTCTCAAAAGTTAAGAAATCCTTTCTTTCAGGCTGGAGATTTTATGATTTCTGCTTTCTTCATATTTTTTTAAATGTGCCATCTAAAAGAGGAAAAAATGCTCACATGATCCTAAAAGTCCCAAGAAAGGAAGAAGGAAGTCATGACCATATAGAAAAAGAAAAAAAAGAAAAAGAAAAATTGATAGACTCCAAATGTGTAGTTCTGTTTAGAGCCCAAATGAGGAAACTCTTTTATGAATCAAAGCATTAGTATACCTCACCCTCTGAACTACAAGATGAAATCAATTACAGACAGTAACAATGCATAATTTCCCTAACACTAAATACTTTCAAAGAATTTTGACCACACTGTGTCCACTGCAATCACTATATTGATTTGCTGACCTCCAAAAATACCACCTTAGTTTTTTCCCCACATTCTCTGGATAATAACAACAGTAATACTTTAATATAAGTTAAATAAGCAGGGTGACAATATACAGCCTTGACATACTCCTTTTCCCATTTGGAACCAGTCTGTTGTTTCATGTCCAGTTCTAACTGTTGCTTCCTGACCTGCATACAGGTTTCTCTAGAGGCAGGTCAGGTGGTCTGGGATTCCCATCTCTTTCAGAATTTTCCACAGTTTATTGTGATCCACACAAAGGCTTTGGCATAGTCAATAAAGCAGAAATAGATGTTTTTCTTGAATGCTCTTGCATTTTCCATAATCCAGCGGATGTTGGCAATTTGATCTCTGGTTCCTCTGCCTTTTCTAAAACCAGCTTGAACATCTGGAAGTTCACAGTTCACATATTGGTGAAGCCTGGCTTGGAGAATTTTGAGCATGACTTTACTAGCGTGTGAGATGAGTGCAATTATGTGGTAGTTTGAGCATTCTTTGGCATTGCCTTTCTTTGGGATTGGAATGAACACTGTCCTTTTCCAGTCCTGTGGCCACTGCTGAGTCTTCCAAATTTGCTGGCATATTGAGTGTAGCACTTTCACAATATCATCTTTTAGGGTTTGAAATAGCTCAACTGGAATTCTATCACCTCCACTAGCTTTGTTTGTAGTGATGCTTTCTAAGGCCCACCTGACTTCACATTTCAGGATGTCCGGCTCTAGGTGAGTGTGAGTGATCACACCATTGTGATTATCTGGGTCATGAAGCTCTTTTTTGTACAGTTCTTCTGTGTATTCTTGCCACCTCTTCTTAATATCTTCTGCTTCTTTTAGGTCCATACTATTTCTGTCCTTTATCGAGCCCATCTTTGCATGAAATGTTCCTTTGGTATCTCTAATTTTCTTGAAGAAATCTCTAGTCTTTCCCATTCTGTTGTTTTCCTCTATTTCTTTGCATTGATTGCTGAAGAAGGCTTTCTTATCTCTCCTTGCTATTCTTTGGAACTCTGCATTCAGATGCTTATATCTTTCCTTTTCGCTTCTCTTCTTTTCTCAGCTATTTGTAAGGTCTCCCCAGACAGCCATTTGGCTTTTTTGCATTTCTTTTCCATGGGGATGGTCTTGATCCCTGTCTCCTGTACAATGTCACGAACCTCCATCCATAGTTCATCAGGAACTCTATCAGATCTAGTCCCTTAAATCTATTTCTCACTTCCACTGTATAATCATAAGGGATTTGATTTAGGTCATACCTGAATGGTCTAGTGGTTTTCCCCACTTTCTTCCATTTAAGTCTGAATTTGGCAATAAGGAGTCCATGATCTGAGCCACAGTCAGCTCCCGGTTTTGTTTGTGCTGACTGTATAGAGCTTCTCCATCTTTGGCTGCAAAGAATATAATCAATCTGATTTCAGTGTTGACCATCTGGTGATGTCCATGTAGACCCTTATGGCAGAAAGTGAAGAACTAAAGAGCCTCTTGATGAAAGTGAGAGAGGAAAGTGAAAAAGTTGGCTTAAAGCTCCACATTCAGAAAACTAAGATCATGGCATCCAGCCCCATCAGTTCATGGCAAATAGATGAGGAAACAGTGGCTGACTTTATTTTTCTGGGCTCCAAAATCACTGCAGATGGTGATTGCAGCCAAGATGCTTGCTCCTTGGAAGGAAGGTTATGACCAACCTAGATAGCATATTAAAAAGCAGAGACATTACTTTGCTAACAAACGTCTGTTTAGTCAAGGCTATGGAGAGGACTCTTGAGAGTCCCTTGGACTGCAAGGAGATCCAACCAGTCCATTCTGAAGGAGATCAGCCCTGGGATTTCTTTGGAAGGAATGGTGCTAAAGCTGAAACTCCAGTACTTTGGCCACCTCATGGGAAGAGTTGACTCATTGGAAAAGACTCTGATGCTGGGAGGGATTGGGGGCAGGAGGAGAAGGGGATGACAGAGGATGAGATGGCTGGATGGCATCACTGACTTGATGGACATGAGTCTGAGTGAACTGTGGGAGTTGGTGATGGACAGGGAGGCCTGGCATGCTGCGATTCATGGGGTCGCAAAGAGTCGGACATGACTGAACGACTGATTTGATCTGTATCTGATGGTTTTTCCAGTAGTTATGTATGGATGTGAAAGTTGGACTATAAAGAAAGCTGAGCACCGAAGAATTGATGCTTTTGAACTGTGGTGTTGGAAAAGACTCTTGAGAGTCCCTTGGACTGCAAGGAGTTCCAACCAGTCCACCCTAAATGAGATCAGTCCTGGGTGTTCATTGGAAGGACTGATGTTGAGGCTGAAACTCCAATACTTTGGCCACCTGATGCAGAGAGCTGACTCATTTGAAAAGTCCCTGATGCTGGGAATGATTGAGGGCAGGAGGAGAAGGTGATGACAGAGGATGAGAAGGTTGGATGGCATCACCGACACAATGGACATGGTTTGGGTGGACTCTGGGAGTTGGCGATGGAAAGGGAGGCCTGGCGTGCTACGGTTCATGGGGTTTTAAAGAGTCAGACACGACTGAGCAACTGAACTGAATACTTTAATAGGACTCAATAAGTGTCAATATTCAGTCCAAGTGATTTTTATATATTGGCTTATTTCATCCTTTTAACAATTAGGAACGAATTCTAGAAGATGAAATAACTGTATATAAAACTGGAAATCAGATTTTTCACTTGGAAGATAAACTTGAGGTGAGCAAGACCAACCTCTCAAGTAATATTTTATAATCTTTTTTTTTTCAGGAAGGCAGGAAATTAAATTGTTCCTTGACTTGATTTACACACAACTGTAGCATTTTTAACTCTTGAATTAGGGTAAGAATCCAAGGAAAAACTTGAGAGAGGGTTAGAAGAAGAGGCTGCATTATGGCATTATCTTATGCTTTTATGTTGCATCTTAAAAACCCTAGTTAGGAATCATCGGCTTCAGCTAATGTCTTGCCTTGTAAAGTATAATTTGGGACTCAAGAGGAGTAAATGGAATAATCTCACGTTTAGTGAGTGAGACGGGCACTAGTGTAGCCGGTGAGCGGTAGCCTGGGTTTATCTACACCCTGGTTTCACGGGTGCCTACCCGACTAGCAGCGTGCAGAAAGGGGACAGTTTGGCTCTGAGATGGCAGGAAGACCGGGTGAGGCTGGCTGAGATTGTAGCAGCAGCTCCATCTCCATGTCCCCTTTCTGCACGCTGATCAGGTGTGCACACACGAAACCAGGATGTAGATAAACCCAGGCTACCGCTCGCAGCTACACTAGTGCCCGTCTCACTCACCAAAGGTCAGATTATTCCGTTTATTCCTCTTGAGTTCAAAATTATACAAGGGCAAGGCATCCATCTCCGTGTCTTAAATGGATGAGCCACTATCCAGGGACCAAAGGCTTGATCCCTGGGAAGCCGCCTGACGGACAGCGTTCTTCCCCAGACCTTGGAGAGAGGACTGCTGCTTGCCCGGGGCTTGACTTCTCTGGGACACTGTGTCGTGCTACCACTTCGGAGGTTGGTCTTGCTCACCTCAAGTTCATTTTCAATTTAAAAATCCAATTGCTAGCCAGATACCCAGGTATTTCATTTTCTAGATTTGTACTGGATTATTACAAGGACTAAAGTGAGTTAATGTATCTAAATCACTTAGAATGAATATTGATACGTATTGAGTCCTGTGAGAGTATTAACTGCTGTTCCTCCTTCCTGGGGAAATGCGTGTGATAGACGCTGACAGCTCGGCCAGAGGACGTGCCTGCGGCGTGTGAACGAGCGCAGGTTTCCCCTGTGATGAGCCCGCCCTGGTTCGGCCTGGATGGCGGAATGTCCTGGGCACTGAGTCATGCTTCTCCCTCCCCTCTGTGTGCCGCCCAGGAAGCAGCAAGAAGGATCTGGTGCTGGGGTGGGGATTCCTTTCCTTAAGGAAAGAGACCTACAGGAAGAGGGCTGTGCATGGCCATCACCCTGTCCTCACTGAGAGCTTGTGCGTAGAGCCAGGGGTTTCTTTTCTGAGACACTGGAAAGAAAATTTACAGGCCCATTAACCTTATAAATATTGATGCAAAATATTTACAAACCAAATTTAACAATACACAGAAAACACAGTTACAGAGGGTAGGATTTATCTTAAAACCAAAGAGATTTTAATGACTGTTAGTTTAATTTACCACATTAACAGAATAAAGTAGCAAAGCCCAAATGATTTTTCAATAGATGAAGAAAAATGTGATAAAATTAAATAATCATTTATGACTCAGTATCCTAGAAAACTGGGAATTGAAATAAACTTCTAAAGCCAAACTGTTGTTAAAGCATTAGAAACAATTGCCTTAAAAGAAAAAAAAAAAAAAAACAGGAAAAAAAATGCCTACTTCTACCCCATCTATTCAACATTATACCTGCAGTTTCAGCCAATGTATATGATTCAAGAAACAGCAGGAAGAAATATAAGTATTGTTTAAATAGTGATAAAATAATTTGTTACTTACAGATGATATAGTTGCCTATAACTTCTCATGTTTTAGCATTTTATAACTTAAAGATCAAAACATTCACTGAGAACAATATATTGATCATAACTAAGATTCAGGAAAAGGCTATATTAGACTATAAAATCAAGAACTCTAAGAAAGTCTACTGTAGCAATTATGCAATTTAAGCTTTTCAGTGTTTCTTCATTTTTCTTTAAGGAAGTCTTGTGAGTTACTATACAGAATTTTTATACCCTCCTCTAACTTATCTATGTGTAGACAATAGACCACAGAACTTAGATGCCCATGAATTAGGCTCTTAATAAAATTTTGATTTTTTATATTTTCCTTTCTGAAGTTTTATCAGATCTACTATTAATAATAATCATGTCTGAGAATAATGACCTAGGAATGCAAGTGAACCTGGCCACTCTTATTTTATGTTTCTTTGATATGACCACGCCTATTAAATTACAGAACCCTATACAATAGGGTTTTGACGTTAAAAAGTTCTATAACTTCCTACCTGCTGAGCTTAGGAAACCTATATTATAGGTATGCCAAAGTCTTTCCATTTAAGTATTCACATACATTTCCCCCAAAAAAAATCTTTCAAAAAAAATCTGTATGCTCATTACCTATGTCTCAATTTTTCACTGACCTGAAAATCCTCAGTGACAGAGAATTCTATGGTCATTGGTCTAAGAATTAGAAAAATCAAGGATTTAAAAGGAATTGAGGTGGTTTTTTCTCAAGAAGAAAAACTGGAAAATGTCTGGAATATATTGTTTTTATTAAAACTGACAGTGTAAAATGAAAAATATGGATTCACCTTTCTGTAAAGCAGAAATGAACACAACACTGTGAATTAACCCTACATTCCAATAAAAGTTAATAAAAAATGCAGGTCTCGAGAAATACTTACATGTGACGAGGCATTTGTATCACTAATACACACTCATCGTTTGTCATGCACAGTCAGTGCCATTTGGCTCAAATCTGCATACCTGATGAAAAATTCACTTAGGTAATGAATATTCATGTGCTGTCTATCGTAGGGCAAGCACTGAACTGGTGTGGTGGGGTCTGCAGAAGTGTGTCACGCAAACAGCCCTCAGAGAAACCCGTCAGGAGAAACCACAGGAACAAGACGTGTCACCAGAGAGGGGCAAACAGAGCAAGAGGAAGCGGGCGGGAGCCACGTCTGGGATGAAAGAACAAAGGCCCAAAGACAGGCTTGATCCAAAGGCCCTGAGCACCTGCTGAGCCTTGTACGGCCCCTGAGCGTCCTGCGGGACGGCAGGCAAGGTCACAGCCAAATGCTCTTTCAGGTGTTTCTCAGCCTCCCTCTTCTGACTTTTGGAAATGCGTGCTCCATTATCCCCTGTAAACCACTCTCCCTAGTTAAACAGCAGGACAAATACAAGTTTTCTCTTTCGCTATTGGTGTTCAAGACTACTTATTAGCCAGACAGTTTTCTGGTTCCATATGCAAGGTACTGTTCTTTTGTTTTCTCCACTTAATCAAATCACAAAGAAAAACTTACTCTCAGACTCTGAATCACAATCAAAGGAAGAGCAGTTTACTAACCATATCTACTTCATCTGGGCAGGTATTTGTACAATTTCTACCAAAGACTCTTTAGAACATCTATATTCTCTTTAATTTTCATTTTACCATATAATTAATGCTTGTTATATAACTGGCTAATTATTATTGATCCTATAAATATATAGACTATAATAAAATTTCCATTCTATAAGAAAAAACCTATAAATATTTTGGCATGTTTATTTTACTCCTGACTTTTTCCTATGCAAACATTAATAGAGACATCTTTGAAAGCTTATGTCGGCTGTTTTTTAAATGATGGAAATACAAAACACATCCTCTTGCTAATACTTTTATCACTAATATTTTTCATGTTAGAACATTTATTTATTTAACAGGTATTTATTAAGTACCTTCACTGTCTAGACACGGAGGATACCTTATACACAAGACAAATCTCTGTCTTCATGGAGATTATGTTTTGACCAACCCAGACTTGATTAAAAGAAAAGAAACTAAACTAATGAGTGAGTGTGATTAGGAAACCAGTAGGTGCCATAAGGTAATCAAACAGGTACAGTCCAGAAAATGATACAACAGATGGGAGTGTGACCACTTTACACAGGGGATCAGGGCAGGTGTCCCTGAGCAAGTGATGCTTGAATTGAAATATGGAAACGGCAACCCACTCTAGTACTCTTGCCTGCCAAATCTCACAGACAGAGGAGCCTGGCGGGCTACAGTCCATGGGGTCACAAGAGTCAGACATGACTTCGCGACTAAACAGTGCCAACAGTGAACTGGGGGGAGGAGCTGGTCATCGAAGATCTGAGGGCGAGCATTCCAGGAAATGGAGACAGCAAGGATGAAAGGCCGAGGGCCTCTGAGCCGAGGAGAAAACCTGCTCCTGCTGCCCAGCGTGGCGGACGAGGCAGTGTCAGACGCTGGCGTGGAGAGGGAACCCGGCAGCCTGCTGAGTCATGAGAGTGTGGACTCTCACCCAGCTGCATGGAGAACTGCATCTCCTCAGGACTCTCCAAGCTCTTCTCTTCTCTGGTACCTTGGTCTTCCAGGTACCACTTTCTTTTTTTTTTTTTTTACCTGTATGCTGGTTCTGTGATCATATCCTAATTTGTCACATTATATCCTAGGCTCTACTTTGCAAACTGGGTTTAATGACAATCCCCAGTCACAGCATTTTAATTTGCAACATGGATAGACATCACTAAGTCATTTTTTTTCAACTATGAATTCAGATACAGAGCATGCAATAAAATTTACATTTTTGAATTCTGAATTTTTAGAATAGAAATTACTGGTAGAGAATACTCTGGACAGAATACTTTAAGTATCTCTGAATTTACACAGTTCATGTTGTAATCTTGCTTCTGTTGTTTCAGATTACTGAGCCCTGAAGAACTCGGGAGAACATTAGAAATGACACTCAACTTTCACAGCACAACAGGCTGAAAATCCAGTCTGCATCGCGGTGTCTGAGGATTATGTTATTACTGAATCTTAGACTTCTAATCAGGATTTAAACACACTGTTTCAATGCAAAGCAAGCTGGTAGTTAATAAGTATTGTTTAGTCTACTATCTCAGTCTCAGAATTCTTATGTCAATAACTTTGGCTGAGACAATAAGAATAAAAATTAGGTTAAACTTTTATGCATTAATTTAAGACCCTGTACGTCTGCCCATCAGTTCAGTTCAGTCGCTCAGTCGTGTCCGACTCTTTGCAGCCCCATGGACTGCAGCACACCAGGCCTCCCTGTCCATCACCAACTCCCAGATCTTGCTCAAACTCATGTCCATTGAGTCCAGTGATGCCATCCAACCATCTCATCCTCGGTTGTCCCCTTCTCCTCCTGCCTTCAGTCTTTCCCAGCATCAGGGTCTTTTAATGAGTCAGTTCTTCGCATCAGGTGGTCAAAGTATTGGAGTTTCAGCTTCAGCCTCAGTCCTTCCAATGAATATTCAGGACTGATTTCCTTTAGGATGGACTGGTTGGATCTCCTTGCCGTCCAAGCCACACCTCTTACCAAGAAGGTAGAGAATGAAGTGTCTACTGCAAACACAACCAGAGGGAAGGCGAGTAGGGAAACAAAAGAAACCCAAAACTCGTGCTGTGCCGCCACCTACTGGAGAACAAAAGAAAGGCCTCTGATGTCCAGCCTGTCGAGACTTCTGCGCCCACAGAGGGACAGGCCATCAGGAAGCCTGAAGAACCACAGTAACACCACCGCAGAAGACAACGACAAGTCTCCAGAAACCAAACTCGAAGTCATGGAATATGGTGACCCAACTGACAGAGAATGCAAAAGTAGCCATCATGAAGAAATTCAATGAGCTACAAGAAAACTCAGTAGGGCAGCTTAACAAGCTCAGGAGTAAAACTGATGAATAAAAGAAATAGCTTACCAAAGAGAAAGAAGTTCTAAGAAAGAAGCAAACAGAAATTCCAGAGCTGATCAGATCAGATCGGTCGCTCAGTCGTGTCCGACTCTTTGCGACCCCATGAATCGCAGCACGCCAGGCCTCCCTGTCCATCACCAACTCCAGGAGTTCACCCAGACTCACGTCCATCGAGTCAGTGATGCCATCCAGCCATCTCATCCTCTGTCGTCCCCTTCTCCTCCTGCCCCCAATCCCTCCCAGCATCAGAGTCTTTTCCAATGAGTCAACTCTTCACATCACGTGGCCAAAGTACTGGAGTTTCAGCTTTAGCATCATTCCTTCCAAAGAAATCCCAGGGCTGATCTCCTTCAGAATGGACTGGTTGGATCTCCTTGCAGTCCAAGGGACTCTCAAGAGTCTTCTCCAACACCACAGTTCAAAAGCATCAATTCTTCGGCGCTCAGCCTTCTTCACAGTCCAACTCTCACATCCATACATGACCACAGGAAAAACCATAGCCTTGACCAGACAAACCTTTGTTGGCAAAGTAATGTCCGGAGCTGAAGAACTCAATAAATGAGATGAAAAATGCATTAGAAAGCACTGGAAATGGAGTGGTCCATAAGGGTAATGGGTATTCCAAAAGAAGAGTGAGAGAAGGAAGCAGAGAATTTAAAGAAATAATAGCTGAGAATTAGAAATTGAACATATAAGACCATGGAGCTACAAGAACAGCTAATTACCTCAATTCAAGAAGACTTTCTCCAATACACATATTAAAATGCTCAAAAGTCAATGACAAAGAAATCATCTGAAAGGCATCCTGGGAAAAAGGTCAGTTATCTACAAAGGAAGCCCATTAGACTATCAGCAGATTTCTCACCTGAAACTCTACAGGCCAGGAGGATGTGAAATGACATTGTGAAAATACTGAAAGATAAACACCATCACCCGGGAATACCCTATCCAGCGCAGTTTCGCTCAGATACAAAGGAGAATCAGACCCTCTCAGATGAGCAGAAGCTGAGCCATCACATGAACACCAGGCCTGCCTCACAAGAGGCAGGAGCTCTTCTGGCAAAAGTACGCAAAACCTTGAGATCAAGAAGATACACACCACACACACACACAGGAATACGGCCTAGTCATAAAAGTGATTAAATCTTGCCATTTGCAACAACATGGGTAGAACTTGAGGGTGTTATGCTGTAAGTCAGAGACAAATACCATGTGATTTTACTCATATGTAGAATATAGGAAAGAAACAATAAACCAAAATAAATGAACAAACCAAACCAGACAAATACACAGAGAACAGAGTAGGGGTTACCAGAGGAGAAAGGGCAAAGGGATCAACTGCACGGTGATGGAGACCAGGGTTGGGGTGTGAGCAGCCTTCTACACTATAGAAGCAGAAATAAAATGCTGTACACATGGAACTTACATAATGTTACAAATCAATATTACCTCGATAAAAAAGGGAAAAAAACAAGATGTACTGTAAAGTCAGTGTTCTCTAAAGGTTGCTGAGTCAACACTGTTCAAATCCATGACTGAGATTAATGCCAAAAAGAACCATTTCATGAGGAACTAGAATTTAAAATGTAATTTGAATAGTAAGATGAAACAGAACTTTATACCTGACAAGTCTGTATTAGAGTAACTGTCCTGAAAATAAAAAGCCAACATTAAGATGCTGCGTACAGACGTACCCAGCTGCTTTGCTCCAGCTCTGTCTACTAGCTTTCCTCCATAAAATTTCTTTCCCTGTTGGAAGGTTTTTTTTGTGTGTGTGAAATCTGCTCCTATGCCATGATATCATGTATCAATTTGCTCCTAGTCTGCAAATGATCTGTATTCTTGGCCAGGAGAGCTGTCTTCAATAGCTACACATACCAAAGATATGCAGGACAGCCGATGTCTTTAGATGGGTAGGAGGATGGGGGGGCGGCAGTACGGCTCACAGTACATACAAAGCTTTCTGCGGTGCTACTGAAGGAGAGAAGACAGAGTGCTGTAATTTACATAAATTCAAATAGTACGTTTGTGATTTTTCAAACAACTCATAGAAATGAAACGACTAGAAAATGGAAGATTTTAAAACGATGCTCATGACTGTTTCTAAATCTTTAATGTGACTCAGGATAATTTTTCAGAATCTTTAATAGTTCTCAACTACATTTCACTCTCAATGTATTTTCATGCTTCTCAATAACTAGTACATAGAAAATACAAGACAGATGTTATTTGAAGAAAGAGAGAGAGAGAAAGGAGAAAATAACAGATCTGATTTCTATACTTTCCCATCTACTCATACAAAAGTATTGTCATACTGAGTGAAGTCAGACAGAAAAGGAGAAATATCTTAGGGTAATCCCTTTTAAGAATCTAAAAAGACATGACACAGATGAATTTATTTACAAAACACAGACTCACAGACTTAGAGAAAAACTCATGGTTCCCAGGAGGGAAGAATGGGGGAAGGGACAGTTAGGGAGTTGGGAGGAACATGTACACACTGCTGTATTTAAAATGGATAACCAACGAGACCTCACTGTAGGCACCGGGAGCTCAGTGCTATGCGGCAGCCTGGATGGGAGGGGCTGGGGAAGGGTGCGTGTGCATGCCCGGCCGCGTCGTCCACCTGAAATGATCACGGCAGTGTTAGTCAGCTGTACTCCAATATGAAATAGAAAAGTTTAAAAGAGTAAGACATTAATATTAAATGAGTGGAATCTGCAGTTTTTAATTCAAAGTACAGTCTCTGCAATAGATAAGATTTTTAAAAGGGTATCCTGAATCCAAAATCAACTTTAAATGACCTTTATAAAAGGAATTTTAACTAATACTCTTTCAATTTTGGTTATTTAAATTGGTACCTGGCCCTTATGGCTGCTTATTTATGCTTATTCAACCATCCAGTCATTCGTTCGTTCAACAGTAAGCTTCAGGCACAGTCCAGCTCCAGTTGTTATCTTTATGAGACTGTCTGGTAGGAAGAAGCACATTAGCATGCTCGTAGAAAAGCAATGGGCTATGTAGTCAGAACACAGACTGGAATTCAGCTCAGTTACATACCATCTGCAGATCCTGGACTCTCACCTGGGGCCTGTATTCACCGCTCTTGGGAGCACTTGAGAAGGAAAAAACTCAATAAAAGTGGTTTTGATTAAACTCGGACATTAAGTGCCGAGGGACCAGAGCTTCTAACCAGCTGCAATACCCTCAAAATGAAGACTTGTTCTGCCTAAAATGTCAATCATTTCCCTCAAGAGAATAAGAAACATACTATCTTCATCAGTAACAGGATAATAAAAACAATACCTACTTAATTTTAGGGACTGTTGGGAGAAATAAAAGATGATGTTATGAATTTGAAAATAGTAATAAATTAGAACATTTCAATAATAAATCTATTTAAGTGATATAATTTATTATTATTCAGTGTTAAGTACACTGGATTCCGAGGAAACAATTCCCACCTGGCTAGCCCTGATAACAGTAGGGTAGAGCAAGACAGGCTTCCCTGGTGGCTCAGTGGTAAAGAATTCGCCTGTCAATGCAGGAGAGACAGGAGTTTGATCCCTGGGTCGGGAAAATCCCCTAGAGAAGGAAATGGCAACTCACTCCAGTATTCTTGCCTGGAGAATCCCATGCATGAAGGACCCTGGCAGGCTGTAGTCCACTGGGTTGCAAAGACTAGGACATGACTCAGCGACTGAACAAAGACAAGAGCAAAGCATGTCTATGCGTGGTTGGGAAGGGGAATTATATTTAATTACGTATAATAGATAATTATATAATACATATATACTATGACAGTAGGGAGCCCGGGCCCTATAGCAGCAAATAACGGGGCTTGTTTCACAGGCAGCGGGACTGGATGCCCGTGTGGTCCCAGCCCCCACAGACCATCATTCGACGGCTCCCCATCAGTGTGACTCTGCTTCTTCCTCTGCCCGTCGCCCCCTTTCCCTCGCCCAGTGACTCCATCATCTTTTTCATGTTTGCGTTAGTGTGTGCTACACAATCCTGGTCCAGAGAGATATACCAACACACACACAGATGAGACTATTTTAAAACACACGAAGGCTCCTCACAGGAAAACCACACATCTGTTAATCTCAGCATCGTTCAAGTGTACTTAACCAGCAAGATTTATTAACACCTGGCAGAATGAAAGTAAGAAATGAACTTTGGGAAATGTTCTCTTATCTCATGGCTTTTCCTTACGAGGGCTTTATGTCATTTATCATTTGGAAGAATTCAATAAACGCTTGGTAAATATTGCACTAAGTGTTACAAACATGCAGTTACTCCAAAGTTCACCTTCATTTGGCTATTTTATTTGTAATCACTTTTTTTAAATTGTAATTTTAATTGCACATTGTACAAATTAAATATATGTCCCATGTTCAGAAACTATCCATTTTCCAGTATGTTTCAAGCAGTCAGATCAGCTCTGTTGAAGTTCAAAAGAATTTTTTAGGATCATTCAAAATAACCCAGATATTAAGCACACTTAAAAAAAAATGACTTGATACTATAGGTGATCATGAATAAATTAACCTGAGGTATTAGGATTAATGGGACTAATTACTGTATTAAAAGTAGATATGAGATAAACAGTTTCAAAGAAATTATTTTGAAAGTCAAATACTTATTTTATTTGTAAGTAAGTACTTTGGTCATCTTACTTGACCAAAAGTTCCTTGCCTATCTCTTTAATACAACCAATCTAATTACAAAACCAAATTCTAACCATTGAGCGGGGAGGGAAAAGGCAAGGATTGGGTTTCTGCATCCCTGTGAGTCCAAAGTCGGGCACAGACATAAGGAAGCAGCAAGTGTTGGTCACTAAACATTTGAACAGAAAAGTACTGGAGAAATCAATGACCAGAAAACACTTCAAGTTCCGGCACGAAACCTCAATCTGGCTCTGACTTCCCCTCCAGCTCATGCCGGCCTGTGAAGTTCTGTTCCCCACCTCCTGAGAGTGTAGTTCTGATAAAGCGATTTTAAATCTCCTCCAAGTGAAGTCTAACGACTCTGTGAATCTGAGTGGTCCCGAGTGTTTCCACTGGTACCAGGGTCAGGTCTGGTTCTGCCCACGCAGTCTCCTGTGATGGGTGACGGCATGCTAGGCTGCTTTAATCTGATGGTGAACATCTCCAGACCCGGGACGAACTCAGCTTGCTCTCACTTTAAGTTTTATTCTGCACATCACTCCTAAATCATTTCAAAAAGCTCAAAGAGCTTTCCCATTTGTCAAACACCCCAGATCAAGCAGAGTGCTCAGTGGGTACTGAGTAAACATTTGGTGAATGGACCATTCTACTCCAAATGTAACAATGAGAGAAATCTATAATTTAGACAGTATGCACAATATCTTCTGTAGTTGGAAGGACTTGATTAGAAAAGAAGAAACTAATCCTAATTGCCAGTCCATGAAGTGATGATTTAGCTGAAAAACTCAATTCAAATGAAAATGCTTTGTGGGAGAGGAAATAAAGATGTAATTCATTGGGTACACACTTGAAATCAATCACTTGCATAACACTCTATTCTCCTGCTTTACACTTTAATGCCCTCTAAAATTTAAAAAAAAAAAAAAAAAAGGGCTGTTTTCCAAATTCTATACCTCTCCGATTGCAGGGCCTTTGGAGAACAATGTTTTAAGGCCTTAGGAATCAGAATTTGCCTTCCCTGTAGGATAAAAGGAAAGTGGAAAACTAGTACTTTATGCCAAAGGTAGGATGATCCTCAAGAAGCTCCAAAACTGAAAACTTCGGGATTGAGAGTCTCATGAGAACTAGGAGAATTGCTGTTGTAAGTCGTGTCTGACTCTCCGCTACCCCATGGACTGTAGCACGCCAGGCTTCCCTGTCCATCACCAACTCCCGGAGTTTGCTCAAGCTCACATCCACTGAGTCGGTGATGCTATCTAACCTCCTCTTCCTCTGCTGCCTCCTTCTCCTTTTGCCTTTAATCTTTCCCAGCATCAGGGCCATCTCCAGTGAGCCTGCTCTAGGAGAACACACACTTCAAAAGCATAGGCAAAGATACATGCTTAAGAGTTTAACTTTGATTAAAATGGAGCAGAAGGTACTGTTTTCCACAGGACTGGGTAAAAGTTAAGGGTTTCAGCCTAAGCTCCTGTGACTTTTAGAGGAAGAACAGTCCCTGAAAACCAAATCACAGGGGACAGAATTGATTACCCCCTGGAAGCATCCCAAACATGGACAGCACCATGGTGGGAGCTGTAAACGGATGCTGTGGGGTCAGAAGCAAGTTTCCTAGGGAAGAAGTCTTTCCGTCCATGGTTCAAGTCAACACAGAGAAAGAGAGACCTGGAGAAGTCTGAAGGCTAAGCCTAGTCTCAGTGTCTGCAAAGGGCAGAAATGACATTCCAGACACATACTTCACCAAATTGTTAGAGGGGGATGAGATGAAGTTCTTGGAGGTCACCTGAGCAGTGGGCAATCAGAAAAAGAAAGTATGGTACAAAGAACCACAGGGAGGACTCTTCACCACCCAAAAAGCAGGGAAAAGAAGAAAACGAAAGAAGAGGCGATATCCACTCCAAAAAATGTCCCGAAATAAAGATGTGAGAACAATTTTTTTCCTACCATTCTGGCCAACATGACTTAGCTTTTGTTGGCTCAGGCTGGTGGGGATTGAAGAATACTTACTAAAGAATACTTTAGTATTCTTACTAAAGAATACTTACTAAGAATACTTTAAGAATACTAAGAATTCAAGAATACTAAGAATTCTTAATACTAAGAATTCAAGAATACTAAGAATTCTTAATACTAAGAATACTTTAAGAATACTTTAAGTATTCTTACTAAAGAATACTTACTAAAATCAGGAAAGACTTGCCAGTGGCAGGGAGGAAATTAAAGAAGACACCACGTGATTGGACTCAGCATCCACTCCAGAGGAGCTTTCCGACCCAGGGACTGAACCGGTGTCTCTTCCATTTCCTGCAGCAGCATGCAGGTTCTTGAGCACCAGTGCAATGTGGGAACTCCAAGTATTTGGATATGCAACACGAAAGCATATCTCACGAAATCCTTTGCTGCAGTAGGGTACCAGAACAAAAGACCACCGTGTGGGGAGACCAAAATGTGAGTTAGGACACAGCAAAACAAAGGCTGGAAGAAAAGTTAGTAGTGAAAGTGTTAGTCGCTCAGTTGTGTTCGACTTTTTGCGATCCCATGGACTGTAGCCTGCAAGGCTTTTCTGTCCATGGGATTCTTCAGGCAAGAATACTGGAGTGGGTTGCCATTCCTTTATCCAGGGAATTTTCTTGATCCAGAGATCGAACCCCGGTCTCTTTGAAGAATTTAGAATGAGAAAATTCTGGAGAGGTATATTTAATTGTAGCATATACATAAGTTTGTGTTTCACCATGTAGTAACTTTGGAGCTGACATAATGATAGAGGTACCACCATCTTTTCAGGTTTCAGGTTGTAAAGATTTTAATGCAGTCCTGAATACCATGGGGCTGGTTGAGGGCTGGAACTTTATAAAGGGCCTGCCTGGGGGAGGAACAAGTGGAAATAAATGATCTGTGAGAGCATGAAAGAAGAGATTGTCTAGAGACTGGCCAGAAAAAGTCCTCATGGAACAGAGCTAGAACAGGATTCGCTACATGTCTTGAAATCATTGGGTGAGGAAAGCATGAACTTCAAAGAAAAAGCGCAGGACACATAGCTAAATACAAAGAATCAACTTTGTAAGAAAAGGGAGAAAGGAGCCTCTGCCTTGGTAGCAAGTGGTCAAAGTCATGGCAGAGCAAAAACATTCTTTAATAAGACCATAACCCATGATCATCAGTTTCTAGTAATTTTGAAGTGAAATGTAATTTCCACTAATACCATGTCTCCATCCATAAAACTCAAGTGAACATCTACAAAGATGTCTGGATCTGTCCCCAGTGGGCATTCTTCAGGTAGGGAAAACACACCTAACATGTGACGGCCTTGGGGTGAGATGAAGGGGATAGAGTGCCATGAATGGAGGATTTCCTTAGACCTGATGAGAGATGATCACAGAACAGAACATGTGAGCAGAGACTTCACAGAAGGGAAGCAGAAGGCTCCCATATGGGCAGTGGCATTGTAAAAGAAGGGACTGGAGAGCCAAGATAAGAAAACCCGACACAGAAGGTGAGTTTCAGAAGTAGAGAAGCTCGAGAGAAGGGCTGGGGGCAGAGAGGGAAGGGTAACTGGGAAACGACCACGAGGGTCTTTGTACAGATCTTATCCCGTTGGAAATAAGGAGCCATTAACAACTTCCAAGATTAGAGTAACTGTTGCAAAATATATAAATGGGTAACAGTACTTAGGAAAACATGTCAAACCAGATTCTGAGATTATTCTTACCCTCTCTGTCAAAACAGAGTGAGGAGATAAAACAGGAAGCAGATGCACCCCTGCTCAGGTATAACCCTTTTCAAAGGAGAACAGAAGTTATTTGAGGAAAATACATGTTCATTGTAAAAAAAAAAAAAAAGAAATTGCACAAAATACACATAGGAAGTTCAAATTCTATTCATGCATCCTAACGAGGCTTGGTTCCTTGAGTCTTTTGTTTGTTGGTTAGCTGGGCTTTGTTACTTACAAACACTATAGGAAGAAAGGGTCTCATGTGCGTGCATGTTCTGATAGCCACTGCACTTCTTATACATAACAAGCTAAGATTCTGGATCAAAGTGGATACATGCTAAAACTTCAATGACTAAGGCAAAATCACTTTTTGGAAAGGAGGCAGTAAGTTATCACCAACATCCTAGGACCGTGTATGGTCCTCCATATCTTTTCCAACACTGAGTAATATCAACTTATTTTTTAATTTGCAAAGACAAGTTCTTATTCTCTTATAAATGAGGCTAACCACTCAGGCCAGAACCTTATTCAGTCACTCAGTCATGTCCGACTCTTTGCAACCCCATGGACTGCAGCACATACTTTGCTGTTCTTCACCAACTCCTGGTGCTTGCTCAAACCCATGTCCATTGAGTCTGTGATGCCATCCAACCGTCTTATCCTCTGTCATCCCCTTCTGCTCCCGCCTTCAATCATTCCCAGCATCAGGGTCTTTTCAAATGAGTCAGCTCTTAACATCAGGTGGCCAAAGTATTGGAGTTTCAGCTTCAGCATCAGTCCTTCCAATGAATATTCAGGACTGGTTTCCTTTAGGATGGTCTGGTTGGATCTCCTTGCAGTCCAAGGGACTCTCAAGAGTCTTTTCCAACACCACAGTTCAAAAGCATCAATTCTTCAGCACTCGGCCTTCTTTATAGTCCAACTGTCACATCCATACATGACTACTGAAAAAACCATGGTTTTGACTAGATGGACCTTAATTGGCAAAGTAATGTCTCTGCTTTTTAAAAGATGTCTAGGTTGGTCATAGCTTTTCTTCCAAGGAGCAAGTGTCTTAATTTCATGGCTGTAGTCACCATCTGCAGTGATTTTGAAGCCCCAAAACAAAGTCTGTCATTGTTTCCACTGTTTCCCCATCTATTTGCCATGAAGTGATAGGACCAGATACCATGATCTTAGTTTTCTGAATGTTGAGTTTTAAGCCAGTTTTTTCACTCTCCTCTTTTAATTTTCATCAAGAGGCTCTTTAGTTCTTCCTTGCTTTCTGCCATAAGGGTCCTGTCATCTGCATATCTGAGGTCATGGATAGTTCTCCCAGCAATCTTGATTCCAGCTTGTGCTTCATCCAGCCCAGCATTTCAGATGTACTCTGCATACAACTTAAATAAGCAGGGTGAGAAAATACAGCCTTGGTATACTCCTTTCCCGATTTGGAACCAGTCTGTTGTTCCATGTCCAGTTCTAACTGTTGCTTCTTGACCTGCATACAGATTTATCAGGAGTCAGGTCAAGTGGTCTGGTGTTCTATCTCTTTCAGAATTTTCCACAGTTTATTGTGATCCACACAGTCAAAGGCTTTGGCATAGTCAATAAAGCAGAAGTAGATGCTTTTCTGGAACTCTCTTGCTTTTTTGACGATCCAGCGGATGTTGGCAATTTGATCTCTGGTTCCTCTGCCTTTTCTAAATCCAGCTTGAACATCTGGAAGTTCACAGTTCACGTACTGTTGAAACCTGGTTTGGAGAATTCTGAGCATTATTTTGCTCGAGTACTTCCATGGTACTCAAGGGAGATGTTGTGAAAAAAGCAGCCTTTAATCCCTTTCGTAAAAGCGGGCCTGGATTTTTAACCTATTGAGTGATCAGAATCTCCCAGGCATAGCGAAGATCATAAACTGAAAGTGTGGGAAAGGCAAACAATGTGTGTGTGCAACAGCAAGCCTGGAACTGGAATGTGTTAAAGATTGATCCGAGGCTTCCCGGATCCAAGAAAGCTCTGGACGATCAACCTGAGAGTCTGACTCCCTTTTGTGTGGTCCTTTCCCACTCATACTACATCATTCATTTCTTCTGCTTCACTAAAATGCATACATACATTAAAATTAGATTGACATCTATACATTACCATGTGTAAACTAGATAGCAAGTGGGAAGCTGCTGTATAGCACAGGGGCTCAGCTCAGGGCTCTGTGATGACCTAGGTGAAGGGGTGGTGGGGGTGAGGTCTGAGGAGGAGGAAATACATATTTCCAAAAGGTGGAAGCAGTGACAGATTTCCTCCTCTTGGGTTCTAAAATCACTATGGACTGTAGCCAGGAAATCAGAAGACGATTGCTTCCTGGGAGGAAAGCAATGACAAAGCTCAACAGTGAGCCGAGAAGCACAGACGTTACTCTGCCAACAAAGGTCCTTATGGTTAAGGCTGTGGTCTTCCCAGTGGTCACGTACATAGCGAGAGCTGGACCGTCAAGAAGGCAGAACACCAAAGAATTGACACCTTCGAACTGTGGTGCTGGAAAAGACTCTCAAAAGTCCCTTGGACAGCAAGGAGATCAAACCAGTCAATCTTAAGAGAGATCAACCCTGAATATTTGCTGGAAGGACTGATGCTGAGGCTCTAGTACCTTGGTCATCTGATGCAAACAGACAGCTCATTAGAAAAGTCCCCAGTGCTGGGAAAGATTGAGGGCAGAAGGAGAAGAGGGCACCAGAGGATGAGATGGCTGGATGGTATCACTGATGGAATGAACACAAACTTGGGCAAACTCTGGGAGATGGTGAGGGACAGGGAGGCCTGGCGTGCTATAGTCCATGGGGTTGCAAAGAGTCGGACACGACTGGGCGACTGAACAACAATAGTGGACACGCTTCATTGCACAGCAGAAACTAACACAACATTGTAAGCAATTATATTCCTTTTTTTTTTTTTTTTTTTTTAAGAATAGCCCAGTTTTTAAAGAGAAGATCAGAGCTGGAGGACTTAAACTACTTGACTTTAAGACTTCTTATAAAGTTACCGTAAACAAGATAGTGTACTATTTCTGTCAAGATAGACAAATAGATCAATGGAATGGAATATAGTCTGGAGATACACCAAAAAATATAAATAAATTTCATACTGTTCTTGTAAGGACCAATTTTCTCTTTGTGCAACCATGACATACTTTGTATCTACATAGAATTAGTGGAAAGAGTACCTGGTGCATTAGTTATGGGGAGAAAAGCCATATTTATGACTTTAGTCTAAAGCATAGTCAACATATTATTCAATACACAATCATGTTTTAAGTACTTATTGACCCAACAGAAGAGTGCATTGATTGGCTGAGTTGCATGTCAATTTTCATACCATATTTCAACTCTGTTACCTGAGTAACTTAGGATCTTCTTTCTCCAGCCCTTGCCTACCCACCTACTCTAACCTGCATGTGTGTTGAGTTACAAAAAGACACAGCCAGAGAAAGAACTTGTGGACCCAGCAGGGGAAGGAGAGTGTGGGACAAACAGAGAGGAGCCTTGACATATATATGCCACCACAGCGAACCAGACAGCTAGTGGGAACTCGCTGCACAGCAGAGCTCAGCCCCGTGCTCTGTGATGACCGTGGGGGTGGGATGGGGGTCGTGGGAGGGAGGTTGAAGAGGGAAGGGGTGTACGTTTACTTATAGCCGATTCATGGTGCCGTACTGCAGAAACCAACACAACACTGTAAAGCAATCATCTTCCAATTAAAAATACATCTAAGAAAGGAGACTCCTTTCCAAAAAGAATGTTTGTTTTCTACTTGAAGCATAACCCAAGCCAAAGAATTCTTTTTGGAGAAGGTTTGGTGAATCTGCCAAGTATCATTACACTGATACTGTTATCATAACTGTATTGCAAAATTTCTATTTTGCAAAATCCACTGTTTCTAGTGAATTGCATCCTCTTCTGACCTTTCCCCTACTTAGTTCTTGATAGTTGGGTTTGCCAAAGAAAACTTAATCCTGGGCAAAGTATTAATTCTGGAAGAAATCACATCTCTTTTAATGTACTTGGGCAATTATTTTCCATTAGCTTAACAAATGATTGTCTCAGCTAAGAAAATAGAATAGCTTGAGAAATCACAGCCCAGAGCTGTGCTGGCTTTATTTAATTATGCAGAAGAATTAAACCGAGGGCTTTAAATTAAGCTTTCAAAAAAGAGTTAAGCTTCACACTCTAGTTAACAATAGCTTCATTATTAACTCAAGTAATTTCAAACAAAGCAAGTGAATTGCTCCTTCACCTAGCTCCTCTCAATTATAGAAAGGTATGTTTTTTCTGGTTCACCTGGGTGTGCCTTTCACATCAATCAATCCTCCAGTAAATAAACACACAAACACCCAACAATTTGACAAAAGCTAGCTTTCTCGTCATCCACTCCTATTCATCTCATCTCCCAATTTTGCAATCTCTACTCTGTCTTACTAGTGTTTTCTTTCTTTAGTTACTGATTAAGACACAGATCATTTTTTCCTCCCAAGGGACAAGAAAGCAAAAAGTTACACCATAAGAAATCTGAAGGAATCCAGGAATGAGTAAGGAAATCACCCACCAATCGACACAGCTCTGGACCATGGTAGGCCTTCCTACATCCCTAAATCTCACTCTTCACATCAGAGCAGGGCCTTTGCCTTACTTCCTGCAGGAATCTCACTTCCAAGAAAAAGAGTAAGAGGCAGAGAGTCACATGCCAATTTAGGAACCTTCTGTTCCTAAATTCATCCATCAAATAATGAGGGGGTGAAGAGAAGCCAGCAGGGGTATAGTAACTGATATTCCTTAACTTGGAAAAATACATCTGGGAATAGAGGGCAAAAACGTCCTACACTCTCCGATACTTTTCTGTGTATTATGTATTTTCCTTTTTAAAGAAAATTATCAAGATAAAATTTACATAATATTTAATTAACCACTTTAAAGTGTACACATCAGTGACAATTGGTAAACTCACAATGCTGTACAACCACCACCTCTATTTAGTGTCAAAGCTTTTTCAGCACCCGGAAGATAACCCTAAACCCATTAATCACTCACCATTATTCCACCTGGAGAAGGGCATGGCAACCCACACCAGTATTCTTGCCTGGAGAATCCCATGGACAGAGGAGCCTGGCGGACTATAGTCCATGGGGTTGCAAAGAGTCAGACACACCTGAGCGACTAACACACACACACACACAGATGGAGCACAACAGACTTGAAACAACACGCATCTTGGCGACTAGAACCGGTGGAATAATGGTGAGTGACTAATGGGGTTTGGGCGATGAAGGAGCTTCAACACTAGACAGAGGCGGTGGTTGTACAGCATTTTGAGTGTACCAGGTGCCACAGACACACACACTTTAAAGTGGCTAAGTTTGTAAATTTCACCTCAATTTTTTTTAAATAACTGAGAGATATCTGTCTCTGCAAGGATGCTGCCTTTGTCACCAATCACCGCTAACAAATTTCAGCGTATATATATATATTTTTTTTAATCTCTGAAATACAGAGAAGGAGGGTATGATTGACCTAGTTAGGGTCCTATACGCACATTCTTGGCACCATGAATGACAATCCTGCTGGGTCATGTCCAGTTGGGGCAACAGCAGTTCCCATGTGGAAATACTGGGGTGCAGCTTAGACAAGGAAAAGCAGATGCTGAGTGAGAGGCAAAAAAAAAAATATTTGATTCCAACAGCTCTTATCCACCAGGATCTATTTCCTTCTTATTTCCCAGGAATTGTCCTAGGCACCAGAAATCAGGAGCAAATAAACTGTGATCATTGTACATATATATATTCTCAGGGATAACGACAGATCTTGAAGCAAAATGAACCTACACAAAGGACAAGGCCGTGGAGTAAGGTTGAAGCTGGATGACAAGCGTTGAAATTAAAGAGTAGGTATGATTTCCTTGTTGCTAGCGAATGAATGGCTTTAATCAAAATGATTAACTATTTGGTAAATACTTTTTTTTTTTAATTTTATTTTATTTTTAAACTTTACATAACTGTATTAGTTTTGCCAAATATCAAAATGAATCCACCACAGGTATACATGTGTTCCCCATCCTGAACCCTCCTCCCTCCTCCCTCCCCATTCCATCCCTCTGGGTCATCCCAGTGCACCAGCCCCAAGTATCCAGTATCGTGCATTGAACCTGGACTGGCAACTCATTTCATACATGATATTTTACATGTTTCAATGCCATTCTCCCAAATCTTCCCACCCTCTCCCTCTCCCACAGAGTCCATAAGACTGTTCTATACATCAGTGTCTCTTTTGCTGTCTCGTACACAGGGTTATTGTTACCATCTTTCTAAATTCCATATATATGCATTAGTATACTGTATTGGTGTTTTTCTTTCTGGCTTACTTCACTCTGTATAATAGGCTCCAGTTTCATCCACCTCATTAGAACTGATTCAAATGTATTCTTTTTAATGGCTGAGTAATACTCCACTGTGTATATGTACCACAGCTTTCTTATCCATTCATCTGCTGATGGACATCTAGGTTGCTTCCATGTCCTGGCTATTATAAACAGTGCTGCGATGAACATTGGGGTACACGTGTCTCTTTCCCTTCTGGTTTCCTCAGTGTGTATGCCCAGCAGTGGGATTGCTGGATCATAAGGCAGGTCTATTTCCAGTTTTTTAAGGAATCTCCAAAATGGATTAAAGATCTAAACGTAAGACCAGAAACTATAAAACTCCTAGAGGAGAACATAGGCAAAACACTCTCTGACATACATCACAGCAGGATCCTCTATGACCCACCTCCCAGAATATTGGAAATAAAAGCAAAAATAAACAAATGGGACCTAATTAACCTTAAAAGCTTCTGCACATCAAAGGAAACTATTAGCAAGGTGAAAAGACAGCCTTCAGAATGGGAGAAGATAATAGCAAATGAAGCAACTGACAAACAACTAATCTCAAAAATATACAAGCAACTCCTATAGCTCAACTCCAGAAAAATAAATGACCCAATCAAAAAATGGGCCAAAGAACTAAATAGACATTTCTCCAAAGAAGACATACAGATGGCTAACAAACACATGAAAAGATGCTCAACATCACTCATTATCAGAGAAATGCAAATCAAAACCACTATGAGGTACCATTTCACACCAGTCAGAATGGCTGCGATCCAAAAGTCTACAAGTAATAAATGCTGGAGAGGGTGTGGAGAAAAGGGAACCCTCTTACACTGTTGGTGGGAATGCAAACTAGTACAGCCACTATGGTAAATACTTTCTTATAGAATTCAAAAATAAAGTTCTAGAACTTTCCTAAGTGGAAGGAAATGAAATGAACAAAGGAGTAGAAATGGTGGCATCTCAGGCAGGAAACCATGAGCTTGAAAGCAGTCTGACAGAGGAGGCCACGTGCTTGAAAACAAGTGAAACGCACAGTCCAAGTATGAGGCAGACCTCAGAGAGGCGTCAAAGGAGGGTGTAACAGCAGAATCCCATCAAAGGGTTTCACTGCCAGCTGCCAAGGATCAGAGACTCAGTTTGATTCAGTCTAAGTGCTAACTCAGCCAGAATTCACATAGGTAGAATCAGCCCTAACAACTGGTGAGAAACACTTCCATTGGTCCGGACAGAGATTCGTGGGTTTCACACTGTGGGTGTTCTCTGCCCTGCAATTAGAGCAAAGGAGGAATTCTGGAAATCATAGACTCAATTTCTGTTTATTGACACAAATGGAAAGTGCCTTCTCCATAATGAAGACATTTCTGCTATGATAAACCATAATGCAAAAGTATATTAAAAGAATAGATGTATAACTGAATCACTTTGCTGTACAGCAGAAAGTAACACAGCCTTATAAGTCAACTATACTTCAATAAAACTTAAAAAATTTTTAAAAAATCAATACATTTCTGGAATCATGTAATGATCCAAGCATAGGAAGGCACTCTGATATCTCAGAAATACTTTAATTCTATAGTAACAAAATTAAATTGCTCTTTCAATGGTCCATACACTAATTTTAAATTTGCTGGTGGGACATTTTAAGAAATGTATAATACATATGGTGTTATATGGTTGCTTTTTTGTGATATTATTTAAAGTTTGATCAAACAAATAAGCAGCAATGTAATCATTAAATACCAAAGTAATACTTTATCCTTCATAAGTGTTTATACTTCTAAATCTTTGATTATTTAATAACACATCGTTATAATTAAACAAGTTATTTCAATGTCACAAGTACACCACCACCAAACATTCTCCTGAAAATTGTCAAGTGAGTCTTAGACTTTACCTACTGATACAGAACTTCCCTGGTGGCTCAGATGGTAAAGTGTCTGCCTAAAATGCAGGAAACCTGGGTTCAATCCCTGGGTTGGGAAGATCCCCTGGAGAAGGAAATGGCAACCCACTTCAGTACTCTTGCCTGGAGAATCCCACGGATGGAAGAGCCTGGTAGGCTACAGTCCACGGGGTTGCAAAGAGTCGGACACGACTGAGCGACTTCACTTCACTATAAACTTATTTCCTTTTTATCTTGCCCAGCAGATGGAAGAAGATGATAGCTTTTGAGAAAAGCACAAATGGAATTAGAGATTCTGGGCAGAACCATGGAAATTTTTGTTGGTTTTTTAAAAATGAGATTTCAGATAATTTTCTTAGCACTTTTTAACTGACATGCCAGAAGCTGCCTAAACCCCCCAAGAGACTCTCATGTCCCTTTCTCCCAAGTTTTGGCTTTCTTCCTGTTCCTTTCCCACGTGTACTTACCTCATGTCCCATTCTCTATCAGTGACTGAATAATGAGATCAACTAATTTGCTCCTGAGGTTGATGGTAATTCAAGCCAAGGCATTGCAGTTGATGCCAGGTTAGTGTTTCATCTGTCACCCCTGGAATGTTATTTTGACATTAGACCTCAGGGGAATGAATGAAACGAATGAGTAATATCAAGAATAAAATATGCTAGAAAAGACAGTACTGACTTTTTGGTAAAACGGCTTTTGGCATCACTTTAGTCAGAAACTGGAAGCAGACCCCTTGCGCTGTTTCTGAATAAGGACACTGGCTCAAGAGCACAGCCCTGCTCATCTACGCAGGGCTCTAATCTCCAATCAGCTGTGCATTGGGCCTACTTGCTAGAAGCCAATTTTAATCAAGCCGCGTTTTGTGACTTCTTAATGGATTTTGTTAATCACACACTCTTTATTGTCCTCAGGTGGCTTTCCCAGCCTGGGTCACTCAGGAGAAGCCAAGACCAGATGGTGGAGCAGAGACCCATAAAAACACCGATAAAAACAAGCCAGAACAGTCTGCGTGTGGGTCAGTCGCTCAGTCGTGTCTGCCTTGTTTATCTGCCTCAGGGGCTGTGGCCTACCAGGCTCCTCTGTCCATGGGATTCTCCAGGAAAGAATACTTGAGTTGGTTGCCATTCCCTTCTCCAGGGGATCAAATCCAGGTCTCCTGCATTGTGGGCAGATTCTTTACTGCCTGAGCCACCAAGGAAGCCCTAGAACAGTCTAGTCTGTTTTGTTTTTATAATGGAAATAATTATGCTTTTCATACATCAACATTGTTATTATGGAGGGAAAATAACAAAATATTTTTCAATTCAAAATGCCAAAGAATACATGCAAGAATTTATTTATTTTAAATTATACTTGCTATTAAAACTGATTACAAGCAAAATATATAGATCAAACCCTGAGTTTAAACTAAGCTTTAAAAAAATTACTCCTGCTTTAGAGCCATTCTAATGGAAACTAATTAGCCCCTCTTCTGGATGTAGGCTTCTTTGAGATTGTTTTGGCTTCATTTTTACACACTTAGGCACTTGACAGACTGAGAATCTGTTCTGTTTTTCCTTTAGAGAAGATTTTTTTCTAAGACACAAAATCCCTGAGTTTCTCATATGATGGTTCATTAGGCTTATTCTATTATATCCAACTTTCTGAAACAAGTCTATGTTCTTATATTCCACTTATGGTCCCAAATAGCTGGGATACACTAAGCATATCTTCAACAGACGCCTAGAATTACAGCCTTTCGGATAGTTTCTGAGGATAACAGTCAATCACTTGTTCACTACTACATCTTAGAAACTATTAAAAACACCATGCTGCCCAATAAGAAGAATATAGTTCAAACATTAAGATATTTATTTATCCATGTATACACTCACTTTTAATGATCTAAACACAGTAATCCTGTAAGGGTAAATAGAGAATCTTTATCCTGAAATATCTGGCAGTAAAATGTGGCTAAGATACCAGAAAAAAAAAAAAAGTTCTATTTAAGACCCTGCATTGATGCAATACAGCATTTTACAATTTTTAGTAAGTTCTTTCCACTGCTGCCAATACTGGCTAGAGCACAGTAGAAAAGCATCCCATTTTTCTTTCAGCAAAGAAAGAGAGGAACGAATGTGCAATATTCAGTATGCTAAAGAGATGGTGGACAGTGTATGAGAACAGGAAGTTAACTTTCATTCGTCTAAACTGAAAGTTCTAGAGCTGGTGTAAGTGTTAAAAACTCACACAGGAACCTCACAGATTCTGTATGACTCACAACTGCTAATAAGGTCTACTTCTCAAAATTCACTTGCTTGTCTAATTGGCCTCCTACAGACTGACAGCCTCCAAACTCTCCCAAGGCCTTCTGCCCTCATCTGTTCTCCTGACATAATTCCCTTGGACCTTTCTCTCCAGCCTTTACCCTTACTCCACAAGATCTCTGTTAGGTCAGGACTTGCTGCAGCATTTGATGTGAGATTGGGAGCAACTGCTATCTAATCTTGCTGAAGAAAGTCGGGAACGTTTAGCCTCCAGTTTCTCCAATGGTCAGGTGTGAGAGCAGGGGTTTATCTGGGCGCAGGCTTGGCAAAAAAAATGAACTATCGGGGCAAGAGAAGCAGAACTACTGGAGGTAGGCAGAAAGGCCAAGGAGGCTGCCCGAACAAGCGAAATGAGGAGGTTCAGCGGACAGGAAACCCACATCACAGTCAGGGCTGTGGTCTCGGGCGGGCAGGGTCTTGGAAAAAGGCGAGAGGGGCATGGAGAGACAGCGGCAGGAGGTCCCAGAGACCCGACCCCGGAGCTCGAGAGCCAGCGTCTCCTGAGCAGGGCTCAGGTTCCAATTCGAGAAGAAATAGGGTACTGAGAACAAACCCCGGGAAACGGCCATCCTTTGAGGGCTGAGACGGGACTCTCCTGATGGGAGAAGGCGGCTTTGTCGCAAGTTAAGCTCGCCAACTAAGAAAATGCAACCATAAAAAGCCACTGAAGAGACCTGGCATTCACAACGGCCTCTCAGAGGTCCTTGCAGACAAACATTTATTAACCTGAATTGCCACTGTCAGGATTCCTCCAGGGGCCACAGAAAGGATCTCTGACTCAGACTGTGTGTATGGAAAACTACGCCCATTCTTACACGGGGTGGGGGAGTCTGTGACCCTGGGCCCTCTCACCTCCCTCAGCTACACTACCGTTTCTCAGCGGTCTTACACCTGGAGCTTGGGAGGAGTCATAGACATTCTCCGAGACTGGACTCTAGTAATCCACTGCCAAGAGATCGGCGCAGGCCCCACATGGAACCCATGTTCCCACACAGGACCCCTTACCTGCAAATGTTGCCGGAAAATGCAGAGCAGGACTCCCAGGTGCGTTTCTCAAAGACTTTCTCAATCTTGCCTCTTACCGTTGGGTGATGGCATGCTGGTCATCAGCCTGGTTCTACTTATTAGTGCAACGTGATTCCTAATTATTGTTGCCTAATTCTAGGATCAGGGCTTCCTGGATAGCTCAGTGCTAAAGAATCTGCCTGCAGTGTGGGAGGCCCGGGTTTGATGCCTGGGTTGAGAAGATCCCCTGGAGGAGGGCATGGCAACCCACTCCAGTGCTCTTGCCTGGAGAATTCCATGGACAGAGGAGCCTGGCGGGCTATAGTCCCTGGGGTCGCACAGAGTTGGACACGACTGAGTGACTAAGCACAGCAAGTACAATTCTAGGATCACCTCTTTAAGGAAATGCCTCTAGCATCCTTTAGCTTCTCTGTGGACACCATGAGTCAAAGCTCACAAAATCCTGTCACTTTATTCAGTTGGGCAGGCATTTTGAGTTGAATGTTCTCCCATAAAGCTATTAATATGAAGTCCTAACCCCATATACCTCAAAATATGGCCTTCTTAGGAAATAATATTTTCATACTACTACTACTACTAAGTTGCTTCAGTCGTGTCCAACTCTGTGTAACCCCACAGACGGCAGCCCACCAGGCTCCCCCATCTCCATTTAAGAACACTGGAGTGGGTTGCCATTTCCTTCTCCAATGCATGAAAGTGAAAAGTGAAAGTGAAGTCGCTCAGTCGTGTCCGACTCTTCGCGACCCCATGGACTGCAGCCTACCAGGCTCCTCTGTCCATGGGGTTTTCCAGGCAAGAGTACTGGAGTGGGTTGCCATTGCCTTCTCCAATATTTTCATAGAGTCAGTCAAATTAAAATGAAGTTACTAGGGTGACCTATAATTCAATAAGACCAGTGTCTTCACAAAAAAGGGGAAATTTGGACATAGGCATACACACAGGAGGAAGAACGTTATGTGAAGATGCAAAAATCAGGGTGGAACACCCACAGGCCTTGGAAAGCAGAAAACAGCCGGCAAACAAGCAGGAGCCAGGAGAGGAACGTGGAACAGTTTTTCCTCAAGCCCTAAGCAGCAAACAACCCTGCCAACACCCTGACCTTAAACTTCCAGTCTCCAGAACTGTGAGATAATAAATTTGCTATTTGAAGTCACCCAGTTTGTGACTTCATTACAACAGCTCGAGGAAGCCACTACCAGGGGAGGCCAAAGTTTGGGAGCAGGCCTGGCGGGAACTAACACTGAATCTGACTTTCCCCAAAGCACAAAGAAACATTTCCTTTCCAGCAACGTCACCAAGGATAAGGTATCCAGAGATGGTCACTTACCTGGCATGATGGCAAAGATGATTTCAAATTTCTTAACGCTGTTCCTGTAGACAGAACTGCTCCAGGAAACGCTCACGTCCCGGCCAACATTAAACTTAACTGAGCTTTACAAGCTCGGCAGGCTCCTGCTTAACATCATTGGCATCCCCTGGGAGCCTTGTTAAGCGCTAGCCCGAGGCCCCGCCCTTCAGTTAAGCTCTAGCCGGAGGCCCGGCCCCCACGCTAATGACTCAGCAAGGTTTGGGGTTGTAGCATGTCTGCAACCCCGTGTCAGATCCAGAGGACAGGCCTGGTCCTGGAAATACGTTTAGGCAGTCTCGGTCCTTAATTACTGAAACCACTGTGAGAGCCACGGTCTTTTCCAGGTGAAGTGTTCTCCCTGGGATGTTTTCATCGCATGATGAAGGCAGAAGAGGACCTTTAGGGGGAGCAGCTTTTCATTTCTGTTTCCACTTGGAAATCCCTTGCCCTAATTCATTATGAAGTGAGAGAGATACACCTTAGTGCCAGTACAACTGAGCGGTCATCTGGGCTGTCGCTGACCTCTTTCGTGTGTTTGTGTGAATATAAGGCAGGCGCTCCCTCTCTAGTGAGCAGTTTGGTCGAGGGCAGACAGGACAGTCATTAACAGAAGCTATCATTTTGTAGCATCCTGAGTGAAGTGGTAAGAAGAGAAGCAGAGTCCAGCATCCAAAATGAGACAGATTAGCCAGGCTAAGAATCTGAACCCGCAGGTCGGGGTTAACAATCAGAGTTCAAGACCAAGTAAGACTCACCAGCTGGAGGCAATTACATCGTGGTGGTTTGGTGTCTTGGTTGCTAAGTCATATCCAACTCATTGTGACCCCATGGGCTATAGTCCGCCTGGAGTTGGTTGCCACTTCCTTCTCCAGGGGATCCTCCTGACCCAGGGATGGAACCCAGGTCCCTGCATTGCAGGCAGATTTCTTACCCACTGAGCTACCAAGGAAGCCCTTAATTACCTAGTCTGGTGGTGAAGGATTCTGGAGTTGGACAAGCCTGAACGTGAATCCAGTGCATGACCTCTGTTGACTAAGCCCACGAGACACAGTTTCTTTATTGTTAAAATGTAGACAGTATTATCCATGTTAAATAGACATAATGAGTTCAATTCTATAATGTATGTTATGGGCCAGACTTTCCACACTCCCTCCCTGGCCCAGCTCCCATGACCTCCCTCTCCCCTGTGCCTTCTCACCCACTTCAGGCACAGCCCAGAACCACAGCTAGGACACCAGCTTGCAACATGGCAACCCCCCAAACTAGCATCTGAGAAATCCAGCAGAAGGCAACACTCCTAACAGGACATCCTCTCCCGCAAGAAGGGTCCCGACCTGCTGTAACAGCTCAGTGGACACCATGGAGAGCTCACACTTAGCCAAGAGAAACACTGATGCTAGCCTGAAGCTACCATCAGAATTTCAAACTACTAACTTCAGACGAACTAGTAAACCCCAACATACGTAGGGCAAGAAAAAAGCTATAAGGAGTAAGAGGAAACAACTGAAAAGGAGTTATAAGGACAATTCAAAAGACTCGAAGGGCTTCCCAGGTGGCGCAGTGGTAAAGAATCTGCCTGCCAATGCAGAAGATGCAAGAGACCCAGGTTAGATCCCTGGGTTGGGACGATCCCCTGGAGGAGGAAATGGCAACCCACTCCAGTTTTCTTGTCTGAAAAGTTCCATGGAGCCTGGTGGGCTGCAGTCCATGGGATCACAAAGAGTTGAACACAACTGAGCGTGCACGCACACACACACACATACAAAAGACCTAGGTTTATTTGTGTGTGTTCATATTCTTGCTTTTAATTAAGCATTTTCTTTCGCAGCCTTTATCCTGACTTACGGCAACAGCAGATGAGGTAGGCAAGGACTTAGAAAGAGGCAGGTAGTGAAGAGTAGAGCATGAAAAGGCAGGTGATGCTTTAAATGATTATTCTCAGCTCTTTCTCCAAAGAACTGGAAAAGTACATGGTAACCCACATTTTAGAGTAAATGAAGATGATGGGCCAGGGGAAAATCACTTGGCATCAACATGGTTTTGCAAAAACATCATCATGGTTTTGCTGTTAAGGCGTAATTTCGGGGATAGTAGTAGTTTGAAAATCAAGAAGAATTTTAAGCATTGGACTTAAATCATCTATGCAGACAACACCCCAGCCTAATTCTGGAAATACTGCCAATCTAAAGCAGCTCATTCTGGATAAATGGTCATTTATTACAGAGTGTTTTGAATACTCATTTTAAAAATATCATCGATGCCATCATTACTGATATCATTATTCCCTAGTGCCAGCTTAGTACTCTGATAGAGTCACTTTGCAGTGGGTTTGTGATGATCATTTCTCCCTGCTGGCTCTCTAACATGCAGCACTGAACTTCTCTCTACTTTTCACTTTGGTACAATGGAAAGAATTCAGCATTTGGATATAAAGGGGCAAGGTTTGGATTCCAGTTCTGTTATTTACTAACTCGGGCAAATTACTTAACTTTCTTGAAAGACCATATTAAAAATAACTATGACTATCTTTAATCATCACTTAAGAATTAGTGAGGATCAAATGAGATAATGTATATAAAATCATAAGTGAAAGTCGCTCAGTTGTGTCCGACTCTGTATAGTGCATGGGATTCTCCAGGCCAGAATACTGGAGTGCACAGCCTTTCCCTTCTCCAGGGGAATCTTCCCAACCCAGGAATCGAACCCAGGTCTCCCGCATTGTAGGCGGACTCTTTACCAGCTGAGGCACAAGGGAAGCCCAAGAATACAGGAGTGGGTAGCCTATCCCTTCTCCAGGGGATCTTCCCAACCCAGGAATCAACTGGGGTCCCCTGCATTGCAGGCGGATTCTTTACTAACTTTTGAGCTGTATTTCAATGTCTTTCTTAAGTTCCAAAATTTTAATAAACATTACTGCACTATGTCAGTCCATATTTATCTCACAGTCTTGTCTTACGTGATGAAATCTGTTAATCATGGTGGTTATTTTGTCTTAAATCTACCTACTTTCTTATTTTTCCTCTGATCCTTTCTTATAAGCATGTAATATTCTAGACTACCCAGGAAAATGGTACCTAGACTCCCTTTATAATGACAGAAATCCTAGACAAAGAATAGACATTCAAATACTCATGAAATAGCAATGGAATATGAAATTCTACTTTTGAATTTAATGATAATAAAACAGAGATGCTGAAAATTCAAACAGAGAGAAGCTGAGATAGATAAAGGAACAAATATAATATCATTTTCAAGGCTGGTTTTGATGTTCCATCTGCACTTTGTTGAAGTAACAAAGAAGTGGCAGAGATACTTAAACGAATATGTACAAAACTGCTGGCACTTTGAAATAACTTCGAAATCATTCAAACAGAAAACATAAATGTCATCAGCGGTGCAATGATATGATTTTTGTCATAAGTATTGGCTGGGTAAAAGTAGGTAAAATATGTTTTTAATTAAACAATTTTTTTCTACTAAAATGGGGGAATTTTATGGGAAGAGGAATTCTTTCTGAAACGGCTCCAGGATCCTCTTAAGAGCTTCATCCAGAATGGAACAGATTCTTCTGGGCCTGTCAATAGCTATGATTATCAGAAAGTATTTCTACCTGGAGCCTGGAGCCTCAGCCCAGTGGAATAATGGGTCCTGTGTTTAAGGACTGCGTGGTTCCCTCTTAAAATCACTCATGCCATAGCTCAGGGGAAATGCGGCTTCCTGGAGGGCTCCATGTCAGGATCCTCTTCTCTCCTGGCTCCGCCGTCTTCTTGGATTCCTAGGAAATTAGCCATTACCTTCATTTGTTACTTTACAGTGATCAACCTTCTGAGGACAGCTTTAATGAGCTCCCCGACCTAAAATATTCAACATGGTCATGCTCCACTAGCATTTCTAACAGCCAGACCACAAGAGGTACAGCACTGCAGGGAGAAATAATACAGCCCAAAGAGGAAAAATAATTCTATGTGCTGAGAAAAATAAGTACTGTGCTGAGAAAAATGAGTGAAACCGTGGTGAGATAATGTTTCAGTAAATTTGGCACTACATTTTCTACCCAGACAAAAAATGGTTACATGAGTTTAAAATATCAATTAAAGAACTCTGAATAAAATTGGAATGTGTATCCAAGGAGAAGGCAATGGCACCCCACTCCAGTACTCTTGGCTGGGAAATCCCATGGATGGAGGAGCCTGGTGGGCTGCAGTCCATGGGGTCGCTAGGAGTCAGACACGACTGAACGACTTCACTTTCATTTTCAAGCATTGGAGAAGGAAATGGCAACCCACTCCAGTATTCTTGCCTGGAGAAACCCAGGGACAGGGGAGCCTTTTGGGCTGCCGTCTATGGGGTCGCACAGTCGGACACGACTGAAGCGACTTAGCAGCTGCAGCAGCTGTATCCAATCACTGTTTAGTTTTTCATTAGTTTCTTTGGCCTTATATTACTTTTTAAAAAAGTTAGTCTATTGTGTGAGAATCCTGGATTTTAATGTTTTAAAAAGGCATTGGCACCTCCTAGAACAATGAAAATAACAATAAACAAATGAGATCTAATTAAACTTAAAAGCTTATGTGCAGCAATGAAAGCCGTCACAAAACAAAAAGACAACCCACAGAATGGGGAAAAATGTCTGTGAATGCAACCGACACGTGATTAATCTTCCAAATATACAAACAGTTCTGCAGCTCTATGTCAAAAAAATGACCCAATCAAAAAATGGGCAGTGATCTAAGTGGACGGTTCTCCAACAAGACATACAGATGACCCAAAAGCACATGAAAAGATGCTTAACATCACTAATTATCATAGAAATGCAAATCAAAACTATAATGAGGTACAATCTCCCATGGGTCAGAATAAGTGTAAAGTCGCTCAGTCATGTCTGATTTTTTGTGACCCCATGGACTGTAGCCTTCCAGGATCCTCTGTCTATGGAATTCTCCAGACAAGAATACTGGAGTGGGCTGCCATTCTCTTTGTGTCCTAAGTCGGTTCAGTCATGTCCGACTCTTCATGACCCCATGGACTGTAGCCCTTCAGGCTCCTCTGTCCATGCGATTCTCTAGGCAAGAATACTGGAGTGGGCTGCCATTCCTTTCTCCAGGGGATCTTCCTGACCCAAGGAAGATCATCAGAAAGTCTATAGACAATCAATACTGGAGAAGATCTGAAGAAAAGGGAACCTTCCTACACTGTTGTTGGGAATGTAAATTGGTAAAACCACTGTGGAGAACAGCATAGAGGTTCCTTAAAAAACTTAAAATGCAGTTACCATGTGATTCAGAAAGGATGCATGCAGCCCAATGTTCATTGAAGCACTATTTACAGTAGCTAAGACATTGAAGCGACCTAAATGCCTAGATAGCATATTCAAAAGCAGAGGCATTACTTTGCCAACAAAGGTTCGTCTAGTCAAGGCTATGGTTTTTCCTGTGGTCATGTATGGATGTGAGAGTTGGACTGTGAAGAAGGCTGAGTGCCAAAGAATTGATGCTTTTGAACTGTGGTGTTGGAGAAGACTCTTGAGAGTCCCTTGGGCTGCAAGGAGATCCAACCAGTCCATTCTGAAGGAGGTCAGCCCTGGGATTTCTTTGGAGGGAATGATGCTAAAGTTGAAACTCCAGTACTTTGGCCACGTGATGCGAAGAGCTAACTCATTGGAAAAGACTCTGATGCTGGGAGGGATTGGGGGCAGGAGGAGAAGGGGACGACAGAGGATGAGATGGCTGGATGGCATCATTGACTCGATGGACGTGAGTTTCAGTGAACTCTGGGAGTTGGTGATGGACAGGGAGGCCTGGCGTGCTGCGATTCATGGGGTTGCAAAGAGTCAGACACGACTGAGCGACTGAACTGATCTGATCTCATCTGAAATGCCTGTCAACAAAGAAATGGATAAAGAAGATGGTACACACATACTATGGAGTATTACTCCATTGGAAAAAAGCCATAAAAAAGAATGAAATAGTGCCATGTGTAGCAACATGAATGAACCTAGAGATTTTCATACTAAAGTGCAGTAAGACAGAGATAAATATCATATGATATCACTCATATGTGGAATCTAATTTAAAAATATACAAATCAACTTATTTATAAAATCAAAACAGACTTACAGATAGCAAAAACAAACATTGTTACCAGAGGGGAAAAGTGGAAGGGAAGGATAAATCAGGAGTTTGGGGTGAACACATGTGCCCCACTATATATAAAATAGATAAGTAACAAAGACCTACTCTATAGTACATGGCACTCTACCTGATATTCTGTGATAACCTGTATGAGAAAAGAATGTAAAAAAGAGTGAATACACGTATATGTACGAGTGAATCAACTTTTCTGTACACCTGAAACTAACACAACACCGTAAATCAACTGTACTCCAAAAAAATTTAAGTATTTTAAAAATTAAAAAATAAGGCATTGACATTTGTCATTCTAAGAATCAACAGTGCTTTTTCTGTCCACTCTTTAACAATAGATCTTTGTCATTTCTTACTTTTCTGGAATACCTAGGTTCCAAGATCCTGATTATCACCTCAAAGAATATAATAATCTAATCTAATGACTGATTTATTTTATTATTCTCTATCAAAAATATATAATTATAAAATATGATTACGTTTAAAAGGCCTTTCATTTATTCAACAAATATTTATTAATTCCATAGCTATTACATATCGAGCAATGTTCTAGGCCCTGCTGCTGCTGCTGCTAAGTCACTTCAGTCGTGTCCGACTCTGTGCAACCCCATGGACGGCAGCCCACCAGGCTCCCCCGTCCCTGGGATTCTCCAGGCAAGAACACTGGAGTGGGTTGCCATTTCCCTCTCCAGTGCATGAAAGTGAAAAGTGAAAGTCAAGGCACTCAGTCATATCCGACTCTTAGCAACCCCATGGACTGCAGCCTACCAGGCTCCTCCGTCTGTAGGATTTTCCAGGCAAGAGTACTGGAGTGTGGTGCCGTTGCCTTCCCCAGTTCTAGTCCCTAGAGATATAGTAATGAACAAAGCACTGTCTTTGACCATGCGGAGCATATATCCTAGTGAGGTCAACAGTAAAGTAGGTATGTGCTGTGCTTGTGCTTAGTCGCTCAATTGTGTCCGGCTCTTTGTGACCCCATGGACTGTAGCTCACCAGGCTCCTCTGTCCACGGGGATTCTCCAGGCAAGAATACTGGAGTGGGTTTCCATGCCCTTGTCCAGGGGATCTTTCCAACCGAGGAATGGAACTCAGGTCTCCTGCATTGCAGGTGGATTCTTTACCATCTGAGCCACAAGGAAAGTCCAAGAATACTAGAGTGGGGAGCCTATCCCTTCTCCAGGAATTGAACTGGGTGTCCTGCATTACAGGTGGATTCTTTACCAGCTGAGCTACCTGGGAAGCCCCAAATATGTATATGTAAATATATATATATATATATATATATATATGTATTGATTCTGTCAATTTGACTAGATCACAGGGTGCCAAGATACTGGGCAAATATTATTATGCGTCTGGGAGTGTTTCCAAATGAAGTTAGCATTTGATTGATAGACTCAGCAAACTGCTTTGCCCTCCACAATGTGTATGAACATCATCCAGTGCATTGAATGCCTGAATAGAATGCAGCCCTTCCTCCGTGATTGCTTCAGTGGAGAGGTCAATCTTCTGCCCTTGGAACTCCTGGTTCTCAGGCCTTTGGACTCAGGCTGAATTACACCATAGGTTTCAGCTTGCAGATGTCAGATCATGGGACAGAGAATAGGCAGAAAGGAGGACAGGTTTGTGCATGTGTGTTTGCCTGCATATGTGCTTGGTCGCTCAACTGTGTCCAGCTTTTAGCAAGCCTATGGACTGTGGTCTGCTCTGTCCAGAGGATTTCCCAGGCAAACACACAGGAGTGGGTTGCCACTTCCTTCTCCAGGGGATCTTCCGGACCCGGGAACCAAACCTGCGTCTCCTGCACTGGCAGATGGATTTGTAACTGCTGAGCCATCAGGGAAGCCCATAGATAGGTTTACTGGTTCTGTTTCTGTAGAGACTAATATTGACTAATACTGCATATATATTGATATGAAAAACTAAGTCTGGGTAAGAAAACAGAGACTAAGGAGAAAGCTTTATTAGATAAAGTGTTGAGGATAGAGTCTCTGACAAGCTGCGATTTGAAGAAAGACCTGACTCCACTGAGATAAGAAATATACACACATCCCAGAGACGTTTCCCCCAAAAGGAAGAGGAAGGAGGAGATGGCAAAACAAAGCATCTTGACACAGGAAATGACTGGCTTGTTCGAGGCCCAGCAGGCAGGCTGACGCGGTTGGAACGTGATGAGCAAAAGAGAGAGTGGTAGGAGATGAGGTCTAAGAGGTGGCCGAGGCTAGGGCACAGGAGGGCCTTCGGGTTTTCCTCTTGGTGTGATGGGAACCCGGTGGGGCACGGGCAGAGGAGAATGATGCTGTTGACATGATGCTCATTTGGAGAGGAAGGTGCTGGCCCCTGTTGAGAGACTGCTGGTGAGCCCAGAAGGCTCGGGCTGTAGCATGCTGACACAGATGGCACCCTGGACACGGAGTGTGCACATGAGGAGGGGAAGCGGGGGTCTTATCTGGACACTTTGTGAAGGAAGTGTCTGCCTGGACTGGTGATGCATTAGGCGTGCGTTGTGAGATAAAGTGAGGAATCAAAGATGCGCCATCGAGGATTTTGATCTGAGCAGTTAGGTAAATGATGGGACCATTTACTTCATTTCTCTCATTCTATCTTTTCAGTCTGTCTTTGAGAAAAAGAATAGGTCAGTCAATTGAATAGAGTAGGAATGAATCTAAGCTAAGGAACTTAGAAATGTAAAAATTCTTTCTACTTGGCCCCTTTCACCCTAACCATTTCTTCTATATGACTCCTGTTATTTTTCTTTATTTTTTTTCCCTGAAAGTCTGCACTCTATCATCTAGAGATTACTTGGGGTCAACTTGTTTTGTTGCAAATGCACTGACGAGACTCGACAGACTGTTAGTCATATATATCATGGTATGAATTGATCTAGCCAAGTTGTTTTCCTTCTCACATCAACCTATAAGTCCATGTTGAAGGAAGTGATGATGCCCAGGTGACAGACTAAAAAGAAACATTTGAGATCCTGTGGTACTTAGGTAATAAGCAGTTTGATGGGGAAAAATGAAACGTGAGGTTTGAAAGTCTAGAGGGCAGGATGAGGTCACTGCGATTCTAGAAGGTCAGGGAAGACACAGACACACAAGAAAACAAACATGGAGTCAAAATGTTAACAGATGTTGCCACGGGCGTGTGCTGTTCTACCATGCCAGTGAGGAAATACTGCTCCAGAAGAGCAGACATCAGCATAAGTTCAGTGTGTGCTAGTCGCTCAGTCGTGTCTGACTCTTTGCGACTCCATGGATTGTAGCCCGCCGGGCTCCTCTGTCCATGGGATTCTCCAGGCAAGAATACTGGAGTGGGCTGCCATTTCCTTCTTCAGGGGATCTACCTGAACCCAGGTTTCCTGCATTGCAGATGGAGACTCTACCATCTCAGCCACCAGGAAAGTAAGTTCAGTACATTTTGCTACTGCTGCTGCTAAGTCGCTTCAGTCGTGTCTGACTCTGTGCGACCCCATAGACGGCAGCCCACCAGGCTCCCTCATCCCTGGGATTCTCCAGGCAAGAACACTGGAGTGGGTTGCCATTTCAAGTATTTATTTTTTATATTTGTTAATAAGCCCTTAATTAATATGTGTTTTCATTATATATGCTTCATTGGAAAGCCTTTAACAATTTTAGATTATGAAGGCAGGAGAAGAAGGGGACAACTGAGGATGAGACAGTGGGATGGCATCACCAACTCAATAAACATGAGTTTGAGCAAACCCCAGGAGACAGTGAAGGACAGGAAGGACAGTGAAGGACTGGTGTGTTGCAGTCCACAGGGTCGCAAAAAGTCAGACATGACTTAGTGACTGAACAACAAGTAAGCTAAAAATTTGCAGAGATGCAATAAAACGAACCCAATTAGAAAGCCAGATTTGCAGGGACTGTACTTTCCAAATCAAAACTAGACAAATAAAATCTGATAGGTTTGTAACTAAGAACAATGGAGGAATACAGCTCTTGGCTTAAGCCTGTTTGATATTTCAGGGCAGACTGCAAGCCTTTACCAAGGCTTTATCTGGCAAATCTCCCCACTCTTCCCTGACAACTAGGCTGATCCATCTGACTCTTCACAGGTTTTTGGGGAAATGGAACAAGGGCACTGATGCTATCTCTGGTTTAGCCTCTTGTTTATACGATTGCAGTAAGTGATCAAAGTCTTGACTGTTATTAATAAAATCATTTTGGCTTCTTTTCTAAACCACTACTCCATCACCTAGGACATTGTCTTGCTCCAGCTCAGTTGAGCTCCTGACGGCAAGAGAGAAAATTTGAGTTCATAACTGCCCATGACAATCTAAGCCCTTTTTTTTTTTGCCCTGCCTAGTAAAGGACAGGGAGGGCAGGCATGCTGCAGTCCATGGGATCACAAAGAGTCAGACCAACAACAACAAGCTTTACAGGTGGCTCATTGGTAAAAGAAACCTGTCAATGCAGGAGATGCAGGAGACACCAGTTCGATCCCTGGGTTGGGAAGATCCCCTCAAGAGGGAAATGGCAACCCACTCCAGTATTCTTGTCTAGAGAATCCCAAGGACAGAGGAGCCTGGTGGGCTACAGTCCATGGGGTTGCAAAGAGTCAGACACAACTGAGTGACTGAGCACACACATAAGCCTTACAACACAATAAAAATGCATGTCTGACTTGAGAGTGCTAACTAACCTTCCCCCAAAGTTACCTTTTTCTCAATAAAACGGCTATTTCACAAACAGAAGCACATTTTTACCCTTCTGTTACTAAATGGAATTTTCATTCATTTTCTTCTCTGATCCAACAAATTGGCCGGAAGCGTGGCCGTGGGCATTTTGGAGGCCAGAGTGAGCAGGAGAACACCCTGGACCAGCTGCTCGTGGAGATGGACGGATTCAACTCTACCACGAACGTCAGCATGCTGGCCGGCACCAACCGCCCTGATGTCCTTGACCCAGCTCTGATGCGGCCGGGCTGCTTCGACTGTCAGATTTACATTGGGCCCCAGGACATCAAAGGCAGGTCGTCTATCTTCAAGGTCCACCTGCATCCACTCAAGTTGGACGAGAGCCTCAGCAAGGATGCCCTGGCGAGGAAGCTTGCGGCCCTCACTCCAGGCTTCACAGGTGCTGATATTTCTAATGTTTGCAGCAAGCCGCCCTGATTGCCGCCTGCCACCTAATGCCGAGGTCCAGCCCCGGCTGATCCACGGTATTTGAAGGGGAGACGGAGTAGGCGACCTATTTATTTATTTATCAAAGATATAAAGAGTAATAGAATGAGGATACCTCAGTAGGAAAATTCAGTGGAGAAAAGAAGCTGAGTAGCTTGGTTTACACAAAAAATCAATATAACCCGTGACACCAGGTTAGCTCTGACCACGGAGGCCACAGGCACCCTCTTGAATAGCGGAAGGTGCCCCACCTTAGACACCTTCTCGAGTGGGTCTTAGAAACCCAGGCAAATAAATGGTCGCAGAGGATATCCGCGCTCCAGATGGATACTCAGCTGGAGGTTAAGGGGAAGAATGACATGTGGAGACCAAGCGTTGGTGAGCAAGGCCCGTAGCTTTATTTTCAACAGGGGTTTTTATACCCTAAGTTACACATAGAGGATAATAGGGAATGCAAAGTCAGCAGTCTTTGATCCTTATCAAAAACCAGAGTTTCTTTCCTGCAAATTTATCGTATACAAATGGTTTAGGTGATTTACATCATCTTCTGGCCAGAAGGCCTATTAACATTTTATGACTCTTGACAAGGACTTATCAACAAAGACTTATTTTCTCTAAGAGTAATTATTTTAAGGTTTGGCACCATCTTCTGAAGATAAAATTGCATTCCTATAGGGCGGATGTGTAATGGGTTTACAAAGGAAAGAATTTATTACCTTAAGGGTCTAAAGTTACTAACACCAAGGCCACTACTTATTTTTTCTACATCGCAACTATATTAATTAATACACATTCAAGGATACAATACAGGGGATGTGGAAACTTGGCAACAAGCATTGGCTCGTCAATGAAATCTTTTACTAGTTTTATTCTGACAGTTTCTAACTCTCTGAGAGGCTCTAAGCTATTTGAATATCTTAAGCTTCCCGTGCCTCTCGAGGCTGGGAGACTGTAAACAATCGTATGCATAGCGGTAAACTTGTCAGGCGAGTTAGAGAGCCATCTGAGGGGTTTGGATTTAAACACTCCTAATTGCCCAGGAACTTTATTAATTGGAGCTGTAAGTTAGCTCTTTGACAGAGAGAGCAAGATAGTGGTGGGGGACAGCCCCTAGTAAAGTCAGAGGTGAGAGCACAAAGCAATAAAGTAGGCAGACTTTGGTTTTTTGGGGGTAGATGCTCGAGAATATCCGGGGGGACTCCCGAGGCCCAATCCCGCCTTTGCATATGCTGAGCCTCCTTCCTCATGACCTTTGTCACGAGTGGAATGTCTCTCGCCGGCTCCCGGCAACCTAAACCCCTCTGTTGGGGAGAAGCACTTTGAGCAGGCCATTGAAAGGGTCACTGGAGGCCTTGAGAAGAAGACCCATGTCCTGCAGCCCGGTGAGAAGATGACGGTGGCCTACCATGAGGCTGGCCGTGCGGTGGTGGGCTGTTTCCTGGAACACGCAGACCCCCTGCTCAAGGTGTCCATCGTCCCCCAGGGCAAGGGGCTCGGCTATGCCCAGTGTCTGTCCAGGGAGCAGTACCTGTACACACGGGAGCAGCTCTTTGACTGCATGTGCGCCATGCTGGGCGGCCGCGTGGCTGAGCAGCTGTTCTTCGGGCGGGTCACCATGGGGGCCCAGGACGACCTGAGGAAGGTCACCCAGAGCGCCTATGCCCAGAATGTGCAGTTTGGGATGAGCGAGAAGCTGGGCCAGGTGTCCTTTGATCTCCTGTGGCCAGGCAAGGCGCTGGTGGAGAAACCGTTCAGCGAGGCCACGGCCCAGCTCATAGACGAGGAGGTGCGGTGGCTCATTGGCTCCGCGCATGCGCGCACCCTGGACCTGCTCACGCGCTGCGGCGAGCAGGTGGACAAGGTGGGCGGGCGGCTGCTGGAGAAGGAGGTGCTGGAGCTGGCCGACATGGTGGAGCTGCTCTGGCCACGGCCGTTCGCCGAGATCACCTACGAGGAGCTCGTGGAGGGCATGGGTGGCCTGGAGGAGGACACGGCCCTTCCCGAGGGTCTGCAGGGCTGGTGTGGGGGGCCTGCTGCAGGAGAGCCCAGCCTAGCGCCTCTGCCTGGAAAGCAGCCTCTGGGACCCCCAGGAAGCAAATTAAAGCACATGTAACCCGAAGCAATGGCACTCCACTCCAGTACTCTTGCCTGGAAAATCCCACAGATGGAGGAGCCTGGTGGGCTGCAATCCATGGGGTCGCTAAGAGTCGGACACGACTGAGCGACTTCACTTTCACTTTTCACTTTCACACATTGGAGAAGGAAATGGCAAGCCACTCCAGTGTTCTTGCCTGGAGAATCCCACGGACTGGGGAGCCTGGTGGGCTGCCGTCTATGGGGTCACATAGAGTCGGACACGACTGAAGTGATTTAGCAGCATAGATTTTAGCTGGGAGTATATTTCAGCCGTAAGTCAGGGCCTGTATGGAACAACAGTAAACTGTTGTTTACTGTGGGCCTGGTGCAAAACTAAAAAGAGTTAAGACCCTAAAACTCAGAGGATTTAACTCTGATCTGATTTGGTAATTAAGAGTAAGGTGATTAGAAAAAAAGCGGGGCATGCAGTCTTGGTGGTTTATTAACTTCATGCAATTCCCACCAAAGGCCCTTCCCCACTACTCCAAACCTGCCTCCTCCGACCCCACACAAACTTTTCTTGTTGAACTCTAGGAATTCTGATTTCACCAGCTTCCTTCTTCCTGGAATCTACTTCCTATACAAACATTATATGGACTGATTGAGCATAGGGGTAGTAATGGCATATGACTTTCAAGGTAAGGTCATGAATACAATGGAGCTTCCACCTTATTCTAGTCAATCTGAACATGTAACTGCTACATCATATGGATGCTCAAGCATCCCTGGGTTGGGTCCATGAGGCAGAGAACTGAGGCCTCCTGCAACTAGCCAGCAACTGAGAGCTCCTGGGCAGAGTACTGGGAGTGAGCTGTCTTGGAAATCCCCCAGGCCTAGCCAAAGCTTCAGATGACTGCCTGTTGCCTGAAACTTCGTGAAACTTTTCAAGACAGAACCACCCAACTAATCCATAACCAGCTTCCTGACCCATGTGTGTGAGATAATAAATATATATCATTGTTTACAGTTGCTAAATGTTGGGGACAATCTGTTACTCTCTATATTGCTATATACTCATGTATATAAAATAGTGTGTTTCTTATAGTCTGAATCCTGAACTCTGATGATTACTATTCTTTTCAATAAACCACTTAACTCATTCCCAGTGGCATCCTTATGAGCTACTTCATTTACAGGGGGTTAGCTTATTGCAGAAGACTACTGTGATCTGAACAAAGCCAGAAGTCATTTTATCATACCATGCCTTTAGTTTTTCTAAAGCTTTGCTTTTACATCTTGTATTTTTATAGCTTTCTTGAAAAATGATAACTAACAATTTGCCACTTTCAAGAGAAATGTTCATTTCATCTAGAATTTCACACCTTTAAATATTGACCTCTATTTGCATTTTTCATGATATAATTAATGCATTATCACTGTATTCTTGCAAATTGTTTATAAAACTGGCATTTCTCAAACAAGTAGCTATTAGCAAAATGAATTTTTTCTTACATTATTTTTTTTTTAACAATTTGTTCTTACTTTTGGGGAACACAGAAGTAAACAAGTTGGCCTTATGCTTTAAATAAGTTCTTTGTCCCATAAGATCTTTCTGATATCTCTAACATCAATTCTACTTTCTTGTAACACTGTGTGATTTTTTTCAAATTCTAGTATGTAACTCAAACTTGATGTTTGCCAAAAGCTATCAAGAGCAACAACAGTAATAACTAACATTTCTCGGCCAGCTGGGCACTGTGCTCTGTGCTGTTTATCTTTTGTTTCATTTACTCTTCATAGCAATCCTGTGAGAAAGGTGCTGGTCATTAGCACTCCCTTTTAGAAGCCACAAGAAGAGTGTTTTAAGAAGGAAATGGTCAGGAGCTCTCTCTCCTAGGAACTAGGAATTAAGCTCAGTGGGCTTCCCCAGTGGCTCAGTTGGTAAAGAATCCACCTGCAATGCAGGAGACCTGGGTTTGATCCCTGGGTCAGGAAAAATCACCTGAAGAAAGAAATGGCAACCCGCGTCAGTATTCTTGCTTGGGAAATCCCATGGGCAGAGGACAGAGGAGCCTGGTGGGCTACAGTTCATGGGGTCACAGGAGTCGGGCACGATTTAGTGACTAAACCACCCCTAGGGCACTGGTTCCTGACTCACCAGTCCCAGGGCAAGTCGATTTCAGTGTGGGCATCGGCGTGTTATGGGCTAAATTGTTTTCCCCCTGAAATTAGTATGGTGAAGCTTAACCCCTCCCATGACTCTTTTTGGAGATAGCCCTTTAGGGAGGTAATTAAGTTTAAATGAGATCGTAAGGATGGGGCCTTAATCCAATAGGACTGGTGTCCTTATGAAAAGAGGAGACGGAGGGACGTCCCCGGTGGTCCGGTGGTTAAGACTCTGCGCTTCCACCACAGGGTGCAAGGGTTCGATTCCCGGTTGGGGAACTAAGATCCTGCAGGCTGCTGCTACTGCTGCTGCTGCTAAGTCGCTTCAGTCGTGTCCGACTCTGTGCGACCCCATAGACGGCAGTCCACCAGGATCCCCCATCCCTGGGATTCTCCAGGCAAGAACATTGGAGTGGGTTGCCATTTCCTTCTCCAGTGCATGAAAGTGAAAAGGGAAAGGGAAGTCGCTTAGTCGTGTCTGACTCTGAGCGACCCCATAGACTGCAGCCCACCAGGCTCCTCTGTCCATGGGATTTTCCAGGCAAGAGTACTGGAGTGGGGTGCCATTGCAGGCTAGGCAGCCAAAAAAAAAAAAAAAAAAAAAAGAGGAGGAGCGTTCAGAGCTCTCCCTCTCCCTGTGCAGAGAGACGAGGCCGTGTCAACAGGTTCCAGACTGTGAGAAATAAATGTCTGTTGTTTAAGCCACCCAGCCTATGGTATTTTGTTACAACAGCCCAAACAGACTAATAAACAGGATTTGCTTTCTCACTGTATCTTTCAGACACTCTTGGATGAACCTTGACTTGTAAACCACACCCTATTAATGCAGTTACATATCTTGCATAAAACTGATTATAATTAATTGCCTAGGCAGTGTCCTTTTAGACTTCTTTATTCTTCAGTGCATTAAAATTCACTACTCTCTCACACTAACACTGTAATTACCTAGCACATATTAGCTCTGTTAATCATGTCATCCGTATCATTAAAACCAAAATGTTGTCAAACAGTCTTCCTTCTTAGCTGTAGAAAATGAACAGATAAACACAATATCAAGCTTTCCAGCATTGAAATATTAATGTCCCTAATGCTTAAAGGTCCGTCTAGTCAAGGCTATGGTTTTTCCTGTGGTCATGTATGGATGTGAAAGTTGGACTGTGAAGAAGGCTGAGTGCTGAAGAATTGATGCTTTTGAACTGTGGTGTTGGAAAAGACTCTTGAGAGTCCCTTGGACTGCAAGGAGATCCAACCAGTCCATTCTGAAGGAGATCAGCCCTGGGATTTCTTTGGAAGGAATGATGCTAAAGCTGAAACTCCAGTACTTTGGCCACCTCATGCGAAGAGTTGATTCATTGGAAAAGACCCTGATGCTGGGAGGGATTGGGGGCAAGAGGAGAAGGGGACAACAGAGGATGAGATGGCTGGATGGCATCACTGATTCGATGGACGTGAGTCTGGGTGAACTCCAGGAGTTGGTGATGGACAGGGAGGCCTGGCGTGCTGTGATTCATGGGGTCGCAAAGAGTCGGACATGACTGAGCGACTGATCTGATCTGAATGCTTAATTAAAAAAAATATTTATTTTGTTGCACTGGGTCTCAGTTGCAGCACACAGGCTGAGTAGTTGTGGCACGCACACCCAGCTGCCCTGCAGCAAGTGGGATCCTAGTCCCCTGACCCAGGACCAAACTGCATCCCTCACACTAGAAGCTGGACTCCTAACCACTGGACTATCAGAGAAGTGCCCTTAATGCTTAATTTTGAAATTAATTGTTTACACCTCAGAGAAACCATCTAAGTATCCAGAGGCCTGTTTCTTGGAGTTCTGACTACTTGTGTGATTTGGGCTTGTTCCTGCTGGATCCCAACCTTACAGGATTCTTATCATTGTCTACCTCAGAAGGTCTTGGCTAGAATCCTGCATCCTAAACTGTTCAATATCCTTCTGGTCTAAAAATACCTATCCTGACTTGCCTTCTGTCTGTCAAGCTTTTTCTCACAGCCAGGACAGCACAATCAGAAAATGATGATGGCCCTGGGTTTTAGAGTCAGCCAACTTGAATTTTAGTGATTTCTCCACCATTTAATACAGTCAGTGAAGTCTGGTCAGGTTGCTTACATTCATGCATCTCAGTTCCTCATATGTGTAATGTGCTAGCAACTCTTCAATTTTTATGAGGAATAAATGAAATGAAAACCACTTAGCTAGGTGCCTGAAACATAATAAATATTCAATCATCATAGTTATCATTATTAGTTGCTGATGAATCTGTTTCATGAGGCTTCCCTGATGGCTCAGTGGGTAAAGATCTGCCAGCAATGCAGGAGAAGCAGGAAACTTGGGTCCAATCCCAGGGTTGGGAAGATCCTCTGAAGAAGAAAATAGCAACCCACTCCAGTGTTCTCTCCTGGGAAATCCCATGGACAGAGGAGCCTGGTGGGGTACGATCCTTGGGAACACAAAGAGTCAGACATGACTTGGCAACTCAGCATGCGTGCAATTTGCTTTAGTCTTTGTAAATGGAGCTACTGGCTCTAATGCTGTGGTTGTAGGTTACTCGTTGCAAAAGAGAACCTCTGGCTGAAATGATTGAAAGTAAAGAAATGATCAAGATTGAGAGTTTTAGGGGCTGGATAAGCCTGGGATAAATAAGTGGGATAAATGTGTGGAAGCAAGTAGCCTTTTTTTTTTCCAGTTCAAATTACACCAAAAAGACGAGCATCTATATCAGCTAAACAGAACAGGATGTATCTCTTCAAGATAGTAATTTCATTTCCTTTGCATACACAACTAGAAGTGGGATTTCTGGATTATATAGTAGCTCTATTTCATAATTTTTTTGAGGAACCTCCATACTATTTTTCTTAGAGACTGCACCAATTTATAATCCCACCAATAGTGTATAAGTATTCCCTTTTCTCCACATCCTTGCCAGTATGTGTTATCTGTCATCTTTTTGATAATTCTGTCTAGTGTGAGGTGATATCCCTGTGGTTTTGATTTATATTTCCCTGATGATTAGTGATATTCAACACCATTTTATAGATCTATTGGTCATTTGTAGATCTTCTTTATAAAAATGTCTATTCAGTTCTTTTGCTCAGTTTAAAAAAATTTAAAAATTTGTCTTTATGTATTAGGGTATAGGGTGTAATTAACAAACAATATTGTGACAGTTTCAGGTGAACAGGGAAGAGACTCGGCCATACCTGTGCATGTACCCATTCTCCCCCAAACTCCCCTCCCATCCAGGCTGCCACATACCATTGGAACAGAGTTCCAGGTGCTACAGTCAGTCCTTGTTGGTGATCCATTTTGAATATAGCCGTGTGTACATGTCCATCCCAAACTCCCTAATTATCCCTCCCTGTATCCTTTCTCCCAACCACCATAAACTTTTTCTTGAAGTCTGTGAGTCTGTTTCTTTTTTGTAAGTTCATTTGTATCATTTCTTTTTAGATTGCATATATAAGGGATGTCACACAACATTTCTTCTTCTCTGTCCAACTAACTTCACTCTGTACGACACTCTTTGGGTCCATCCAAGTTGCTTTGCCTATTTATAATTAGATTATTTGTTTTTGTTTTGTTTTGCTTCTGATACTGAATTATATGCATTCCTTATATATTTGGGATATCAACCCTATACAGTTAAGTCATCCGTAAATGTTGTCTCCTTCTCCTTAGCTTGCTTCTCCATTTCAATGGCTATTGCCAAGATCCATTAAAAGAGCTTTTTCTGTTTTCTTTCAGGAGTTTTATGGTTTCAGATCTTGCATTTAAGTCTTTAATCCATTTTGAGTTAATTTTGGTGAGTGATATCTTCAAAATTCTTCATCATTTTTACCAGTCTTATGGTAAACACTGAAGAAAATGGAGATGTTTAGTTTGAAAAAGACTATGTGCATAATTGGACAAAAATTGGACCAAATTAAGTATGGAGGAGCAGGATTAATGCTGTACTTAGTTGCTCAGTCATGTCTGACTCTTTGCAACCCCATGGACTACCCATCAGGCGCCTCTGACCAAGTGGATTCTCCAGGCAAGAATACTGGAGTGGGTTGCCATGCCCACCTCCAGGGAAATCTTCCCAACCCAGGGATTGAACCCAGGTCTCCCACATTGCAGGCGGATTCTTCACTATCTGAGCCACCAGGGAAGCCTATGAATATTGGAGTGGGTAACCTATCCCTTCTTCAGCAGACTTTCTCGACCCTAGAATTGAACCAGGGTCTCCTGCATTGCAGGCGGATTCTTTATCAGCCAAGCTATCGGAGAAGCCCAGCAGAATTAGTATCTGTCAGTAAAAATGATAGAAAAGCAGATTTAATTAAATATGAGACTTCAAGTAGGAGAAAATTTTATAAACTTGTTATCAAATAAAAATATAAATTAGAAAACTGCAATCTTTGAGAGGTCATCTATTTACCAAGGTTTGAGGAACAGAGTGAATCCGTTCTATGCAGAGGTGCCTTATACCAGAAGATTTGAAAGTCCTTCAAGAGGTGTTTATTGGGGACTACAGAGTGGATAGAACAACAGATACTCTCCTCCAGTCTGACTTTCTAATTCTTAATCCATAGCACACTGAAGGGTGCAGTTACTGAGTCCATAAAATACAGAAGGCCTGACTGCTGCCCACAGAAACCCAATACAGGATGCACAATAGAGAAAGAAAGCTGTTTACGTACAGTACATCTAAGAAACCATAGAATCTAAAATACTACCTCTCAGAAACGTTTCCCCAAATCTGTGATCTCCATGCACAAGAAAAAATATCTCAATACACATTTCCTTCAGAGAAAAAAGGACTTGTAATAATTTATGTTTATAAAACTAGAAAATATTTGCTAATTAGTGAAGCCAATTCAGACTCTAGTTAATCACAAAGAAAAATTATTAACCTGAGAAGATCTTGAGAATTTATTTGCAATTGACTTTTTTCTTTTATAAACAAGGCAACTTTTAAGTATTTGTCTTGAACATTTAAAATGCTAAAATTAATCAGCAGTGGTTACCAATTCCTATATCAACCAGCTGTTAATAACAGTTACAAATCATGTCATTTGTGTGCTAAACTTGTATCAAACATCAACAAACATTATTTTTAATTCATTGAGAAATTTGTAATTATTAGTTCCCTATTTGTAAGTGAGGAGCCAAAAGTTTAGGAATCCTATATGACTTGCTAGTAGCCATGCAGAAAATGTGTGTGCATGTGTGCTCAGTCCTGTTGACTTTTTGCAACACCATGCACTGTAGCCCACCAGTCTCCTCTGTCCATGGAATTTTCCAGGCAAGAAAACTGGAGTGGGTTGCCATTTCCTTCTCCAGGGGATCTTCCCCACCAGGGATCAAACCCTTCTTTCCTATGTCTCCTGCAAAATAACCAGCACTAATTAATTAGTATTGTTATTTACATTAAAAGTATGAATGTGTACATGGTGACTGCAGCCATGAAATTAAAAGATGCTTACTCCTTGGAAGAAAAGTTATGACCAACCTAGATAGCATATTGAAAAGCAGAGACATTACTTTGCCAACAAAGGTCTGTCTAGTCAAGACTATGGTTTTTCCAGTGGTCATGTATGGATGTGAGAGTTGGACTGTGAAGAAGGCTCAGTGCAGAAGAATTGATGCTTTTGAACAGTGGTGTGGGGGAAGACTCTTGAGAGTCCCTTGGACTGCAAGGAGATCCAACCAGTCCATTCTGAAGGAGATCAGCCCTGGGATTTCTTTGGAGGTAATGATGCTAAAGCTGAAGCTCCAGTACTTTGGCCACGTGATGTGAAGAGTTGACTCATTGGAAAAGACTCTGATGCTGGGAGGGATTGGGGGCAGGAGGAGAAGGGGATGACAGAGGATGAGACAGCTGGATGGCATCACTGACTCGATGGACGTGAGTCTGAGTGAACTCCAGGAGTTGGTGATGGACAGGGAGGCCTGGCGTGCTTCGATTCATGGGGTCGCAAAGAGTCGGACACAACAGAGTGACTGAACTGAACTGAACTGATGTACATTAATAGCTGACATCAATTCAATAAAGCCCTAACATTTTAGTTTAATAAAAAATGATTCATGTGGCCATAGAAACAAAAGCAATTACTTGTTTTATCTGCTACTTTCCTTTTTTCAATGTCAACTTCTATTCTAATGAATCAACATATGTCTGTTAAAGTCCTGTTTTATGGCAGTTTCACCAGTAAGAGCAGCTTTGAATTCTGCTGAAAACAATACCTGTACACTTGAATATAATGCTAACGTATCTGCACCACATTTGATAGAAAAGGAAGTTATTTCAAATGTGGTGTTATGTAATGCAGATAGGGAAATTAAAATTGATTGGTTCTAAAATGAAATTTTATTGTTTTATTTGCTCTGCAAGATGAAAATCAATTTCTGTCAAGTGTAGTTTAAGGTTTTATTTTAGGAAAATAGGAAATTACAAAAGTGAGACCAGCAAGATTTTTTGGCTTCGTTATTTTAAAAAATCTATTCTTCCCATGTTAGAGAAGCTCTTTGAGATGTGTGCTAAGTCCCTTCAGTCATGTTCAACTTTGTGTGATCCTACGGATTGTAGCCCGCCGGCCTCCACTGTCCATGGGATTCTCCAGACAAGAACACTGGAGTGGGTTGCCATTCCCTCCTCCGGGGGATCTTCCCAACCCAGGGATCAAACTTGCTTCTCCCGCCTTGGCATGCAGGTTCATTACCACTAGCACCACCTGGGAAGCCCCAGAGCAACTCTTTAAAACAGCAAATCACCTCACATCTCCCCTCCCATCCAGTCATTGGCTTGCCTTCTTACTCAGAGTCAAATCCAAAGCCTTAACAAGTGGCCCTAAATCATCTCTCCATGCTGCCCCTACGGACGCCCCTCCGTCCATTCCCACGCCCTCCAGTGTGTCCTGGAGGCCTTCTTGCTGTTTCTCCAGTACGCCAGACACACGCCAGACACAGGCACATCTGAGGACCTTTCCACTTGCAATGTGTTTTCCTTGGAAATCTCTCCACACAGACATCGTATGGCTGCTCTCTCAGTTCCCATAAGAACCTGTCACTTTTAAGAGGAAGGCCTCCCTGGCCGTCCCGTGCACAGCAGCAGCCTCTGCCATTGTTATCATCTGTCCTACGTGTCTGGATTTACTCCCTGCTGCCGAGCACATGTCTGCATTCCTCCTTTATGATCTGCCTCCTCAACTGCTGTGCAGTGTAAAATTATGGGAGCAGGGGCTTTGGCCATATCCCCAGTCCTTGCTAAAAAAAAGGGACATGTGGGCACAGCCCCTGCTATGGTTTGAATGTTTGTGTCCCCCTAAAGTTCATCTGTTGACATCTTAGCCTCTAAGGTGATGGGAGTAGCAGGGGATCCCTGGGAGGTGGTGAGGCATACAGAGCCCCCATGGGGGGGATTATGGCCTTAATAAAAGCAGCCCCACAGAGCTCCCGCCCCCCTCCCACCATGGGAGAACACAGCGAGAAGTCAGCAATCTGTAACTAGACCCTGACCAGCCTGGCACCGTGGTCTTGGACTTGCAGCCTCCCAAACTGTGAGAAATACATTCCTGTTGTTTACAGGCTGCCCTGTCTGTGGCATTTTGTTAACAGCAGTCCAAATAGACTGAGACAGACATGTCTGCAGGGAGAATGCCGTGTGGAGATGAAGGCAGGAGCCAGTGAAGTTGCTATGTGCTGAACAGTTCTAACATTGCCAGCAACCACCAGTCACATGGGGGAGGCGTGAGATAGATTCTGTTCTGGAAGAGCCCTGAGAAGGAGCGAGTCTTGCCAACATTGTGGTCTTGGGTTTTTACCCTTCAGAATTGTGTGAATCAATACATTTCTATTGCCTGAGGTACTAAATTGGTGGTACTTTGTTACAACAATGAACTCATATACACTGTTGACTAGTTTAAGGAGAATTACTCATCTTCAGTTTCTTTGTCATAAAGACACGTCAGTGTGAAACCAAAAGTCCCCAACCCTGTGGGGTTTATTTTTTCATTTTAAAATTATTTTTTTTAAACATTTAACATTTATGTGCTCACTCAGTCGTGTCCGACCCTTTGTGACCCCAAGGACTGTAAGCCCACCAGGCTCCTCTGTACATGGGATTTCCCAGGAAAGAATACTGGAGTGGGTTGCCATTCCCTTCTCCAGGTTTAATGTTTATAAAAACCAGTAATAAAGGATGCTAAATTATATATCATAGAAATTTAAAGCAGGAAGATTCATAAATGTGAGACCTATAAAATAAAGGTGAGGACAGAGGAATTGAAGAACATAAAAATGAATGGGGAAGATAAGTATATCAAAGACAAAAGACAAACCCAGATATGTCAAACCAGATACACAAAATGGGAAAGCAACCCCCCCTCCTCCCAAAACACAGTCCTGTTTAAAGATGTAATAGAGACTTAAATATCTACTAGGCATAAAATAAGTTACAGGATACAATGTATACCACAGGGAACACAGTCAATATTTTATAATAACTTTGTATAGAGTAATTCTATAAAAATATCTAATTACCATATTATATACCTGAAACTAATACAGTAAGTCAACTATACCAAATAAAAAATAAAAGACTTACATATAAATCATATAGAGTAACAGAATTCGATTTTTGTAGCATTTACATTTTTTTCATTGTTTGAACATCCTAAAAGATTTTATATTGCAGTGCATTTTTGCAACTAAAATGAAAAGCCAGGTCATCCCTCTTCAGTCAGTGGTCTCAACTTCTCTGCACATTAGAATTGCCTGAGGATATTTATAAGATCCCAAAGTCCAGGCCACAGCCTAGACCAGCTAAATCACAATGCCTGAGGACAGAACAATGGCTTCATTAGTTTTTTAAACCCTCCAGGTGATTCCAAAGTACAGACGAGTTTAAGAACCACTGTTCAAAGAAAATACTGCATTGGTGAAATAATGGAGGACCAGGTGTTCCTTGGCCAAAATTTAAACTTCCTGCTTCAGTAAATATAATCATCCTCAAGTCCTACATTTCAGAAAATGTCTCCATATGACCAAGTTTTAATCAATTAGTTAATGCACGTCCAAACAGGCAGGAGGCCTAAGAAGAAGCATAAAGTCTGTGTGTTAGTTGCTTTGTTGTTAGTGCCCAACTCATCGCGACCCCGTGGACTGTGGTCTGCTAGGCTCCTTTATCCATGGAATTCTCCAGGCTAGAATTCTGGAGTGAGTTGCCATTTTCTTCCCTAGGAGATCTGTTCAACCCAGGGACTGAACCCAGGTCTTCTGCATTGCAAGCAGATTCTTTATGGTGTGAGCCACCAGGGAAGCCCAAGAAGAAGCATGGTCTGAAATTATTATTATTATTATTTAGAGACATCAGGGGTTTATTGGGCAGGGGTCTTACAGTTCTGCAGCAAAATATCCTGTCCGGGAGCAACACTTCACCTTGTCTAGCTGATGGCAGCAGGCAGGGCTTGTCGGCAACCTTCACTCCTCAGGGAAGGAGGTTACCATTTACAGGAGGAATTGACATTAGGTTGGCTCATCAGCTATCAAGGAAAATAGGTATTAAGAAATAGAGTTGGCAGGAGGGATTATAGAGCAAGCAATTCCAGAAGCTGAAACGAGGTCTATGCACAGTAACTGGAGGAAGAACACAAAAACCATACAAAGTGGAATGAGGCTCAGAAACAGGGGCGTGATCAAAGGCAACGGATAGTCCCCAGGCTTTGCTGGACATTGGAATCACCTGGCTCCTATGCCCCCAAGCATTCCGATCTCACTGGTATGTGGTGATCCCAAGGGCCTCCAGAGTTTTTAAGTCCCCCCGGCCATTTTAATGTGCCATAAAATTTCAAAAGCACAGCTCTGGCTGTTTCAGGAATCCATTGCCCCTGCAGGCTGTTCAGTGTCCTCTGCGGTCAGGCAGCCTGGAACGGGTTGTCCAAGTGGCTAGGTGACCATCTTGTTTGGGACAGCCGTGCTGCGGCTGAGCTTACAGGGCGGCCCTACCTCAGCTTGGTGGACAGGTTCACAGTCCTTTGATTACCAAGGCTTAAACGCCATAAGCAGCAGCTCTGAATTGACAACTCCAGCGTCCAAGAAATTTATGAGAACAAGAAACATCTCATTACTTTCAGTTCAGTTCAGTTCAGTTTGGGACCCCATGGACTGCAGCATGCCACGCCAACTCCCAGAGTTTACTCAAACTCATGTCCATAGAGTCAGTGATGCCATCCAACCATTTCATCCTCTGTCATCCCCTTCTCCTCCTGCCTTCTACCTTTACCCAGCATCAGGGTCTTTTCCAATGAGTCAGTCCTTCTCATGAGTTGGCCAAACTATTGTAGTTTCAGCAACAACATCAGTCCTTCCAAGGAATATTCAGGACTCATTTCCTTTAGGATTGACTGGTTGGATCTCCTTGCAGTCCAAGGGACTCTCAAGAGTCTCCTCTAACACCATAATTCAAAGGCATCAATTCTTCAGTGCTCAGGGTTCTTTATAGTTCAACTCTCAAATCCATACATGACCACAGGAAAAACCATACCTTTGACTAGATGGACCTTTGTTGGCAAAGTAATGTCTCTGCTTTTCAATATGCTATCTAGGTTGGTCAGAACGTTCCTTCTAAGGAGTAAGCGTCTTTTAATTTCATGGCTGCAGTCACCATCTGCAGTGTGGAGCCCCCAAAAATAAAGTCAGCCACTGTTTCCACTGTTTCCCCATCTATTTGCCATGAAGTGATGGGACCAGATGCCATGATCTTCGTCTTCTGAGTGTTGAGCTTTAAGCCAACTTTTTCACTCTCCACTTTCACTTTCATCAAGAGGCTTTTTAGTTCCTCTTCACTTTCTGCCATAAGGGTGGTGTCATCTGCATATCTGAGGTTATTGATATTTCTCCCGGCAATCTTGATTCCAGCTTGTGCTTCCTCCAGCCCAGCGTGTCTCATGATGTACTCTGCATATAAGTTAAATAAGCAGGGTGACAATATACAGCCTTGACATACTCCTTTTCCAATTTGGAACCAGTCTGTTGTTCCATGTCCAGTTCTAACTGTTGCTTTCTGACCTGCATATAGGTTTCTCAAGAGGCAGGTCAGGTGGTCTGGTATTCCCATCTCTTGAAGAATTTTCCACAGTTTGGAGCCCCCCAAAATAAAGTCTGTCACTGTTTTCCCATCCATTTGCTATAAAGTGATGGGACTGGATGCCATGATCTTAGTTTTCTGAATGTTGAGTTTTAAGCCAGCTTTTTCACTCTTCTCTTTCACTTTCATCAACAGGCTCTTTAGTTCTTTGTTTTCTGCCACAAGGGTGGTGTCATCTGCATATTTGAGGTTATTGGTATTTCTCCTGGCAATTTGATTCCAGCTTGTGCTTTATCCAGTCCAGCGTTTCTCATGACATACACTGCATAGAAGTTAAATAAGCAGGGTGACAATATACAGCCTTAGCATACTCCTTTCCTGATTTGGAACCAGTCTGTTGTTATATGTCCAGTTTTAACTGTTGCTTCTTGACCTGCATACAGATTTCTCAGGAGGCAGGTCAGGTGGTCTGTTATTTCCATCTCTTGAAGAATTTTCCATGGTTTATTGTGATCCACACAGTCCAAGGCTTTGGCATAGTCAGTAAAGCAGAAGTACATGTTTTTCTGGTATTCTCTTGCTTTTTCAATGATCCAGTGAATGTTGGAAATTTGATCTCTGGTTCCTCTCCCTTTTCTAAATCCAGCTTGAACATCTGGAAGTTCAAGGTTCACATACTGTTGAAGCCTGGCTTGGAGCATTTTGAGCATTACTTTGCTAGCATGTGAGATGAGCGCAAGTATTTGAGCATTCTTTGGCATTGCCTTTCTTTGGGATTGGAATGAAAACTGATCTTTTCCAGTCCTGTGGCCACTGCTGAGTTTTCCAAATTTGCTGGCATATTGAGTGCAGCACTTTCACAACATCATCTTTTAGGATTGAAATACCTCAACTGGGATTCCATCACCTCCACTAGCTTTGTTCATAGTGATGCTTCCTAAGGCCCACTTGACTTCACATTTCAGGATGTCTGGCTCTAGGTGAGTGATCACACTATCATGATTATCTGGGTCATGAAGATCTTTTTTGTGTAGTTCTTCTATACATTTCCATTTCTGTCCTTTATTGAGCCCATCTTTGATGAGATGTTCCCTTGGTATCTCTAGTTTTCTTGAAGAGATCTCTAGTCTTTCCCATTCTACTGTTTTCCTCTATTTCTTTGCCTTGATCACCGAGGAAGGCTTTCTTATCTCTCCTTACTATTCTTTGGAACTCTGCTTTCAAATGGGTATATCTTTCCTTTTCTCCTTTACCTTTAGTTTCTCTTCTTTTCTCAGCTATTTGTAAGGCCTCCTCAGACAACCATTTTGCCTTTTTGCATTTCTTTTTCTTGGGGATGGTCTTGATCCCTGCCTCCTGTACAATGTCACAAACCTCTGTCCATAGTTATTTAGGCACTCTGTCTATCAGATCTAGTCCCTTGAATCTGTTTATTTCTTCCATTGTATAATCATAAGGGATTTAATTTAGGTCATACTTGAATGGTCTAGTGGTTTTCCCTACTTTCTTCAATTTAAGTCTGAATTTGGCAATAAGGAGTTCATGATCTGAGCCACAGTCAGCTCCCAGTCTTGTTTTTTGCTGACTGTATAGAGCTTCTCCATTTTTGGCTGCAAAGAATATAATCAACCTGATTTCGGTGTTGACCATCTGGTGATGTCCATGTGTAGAGTCTTCTCTTGTGTTGTTGGAAGAGGGTATTTGCTATGACCAGTGCATTCTCTTGGAAAAACTCTGTCAGCCTTTGACCTGCTTCATTTTGTTCCAAGACCAAATCTGCCTGTTAGTCCAGGTATTTCTTGCCTTCCTACATTTGCATTCCAGTCCCCTATAATGAAAAGGACATCTTTTTTGGGTGTTAGTTCTAGAAGGTCTTCGTAGAACCATTCAACTTCAGCTTCTTCAGCATTACTGGTTGGGGCATGGACTTGGATTGCTGTGATATTGAATGGTTTGCCTTGGAAATGAACAGAGATCATTCTGTTGTTTTTGAGATTGCATTCAAGTACTGCATTTCAGACTCTTTTGTTGACTATGATGATTACTTCTCTTCTTCTAAGGGATTCTTGCCCACAGTAGTAGATATAATGGTCATCTGAGTTAAATTCACCCATCCCAGTCCATTTTAGTTCCCTGACTCCTAAAATTTCTATATTCACTCTTGCCATCTCCTGTTTACCACTTCCAATTTGCCTTGATTCATGGACCTAACATTCCACATTGCTATGCAACATTGCTCTTTATAGCATCGGACTTTACTTCCATCACCAGTCACACCCACAACTGGGTGTTGTTTTTGCTTTAGCTCCATCCCTTCATTCTTTATGGAGTTATTTCTCCACTGATCTCCAGTAGCATATTGGGCACCTACCAAACTGGGAAGTTAATCTTTCAGTGTCCTGTCTTTTTGCCTTTTCATACTGTTCATGGGGTTCTCAAGGCAAGAATACTGAAGTGGTTTGGCATTCTCTTCTCCAGTAGACCACTTATAACTTTAGTTTCTTTAAAAAAAAATTAGGATTCTCTCCAGTGCTTCAACTTCTTTAGGTAGAGAAACACCATTTCAGTCTTTCAAGGGATCCTTTCCCTAGACCCCAACATTGCACAGCCCATGGACAGAGGAGTCTGGCAAGCTACAGTCCATGGAGTTGTAAAGAGTTGGACATGACTGAGTAGCTAACACAATGCACAACATTGCCCAAATTTCCAAGGATTCCTTCAAAAAGCAAACTAGCCTTAGAGGCTACCGTTTGTCTTTTCATTGACAATATCAGATAACTCCAAATGCACATTATCCAAGTCCACACTTTTTCAAAAAAGAATGTGGAAATCATCTCATCCAAAAATTTTTTATAAATAGGTTATTACTGATTAAGAAATAAACATCTAATGAATCAATGAATTGCTTGTTTGTTAAATTCATCAGGAATCAGGTTTGCTTAATCCCTCAGTTGGTCTTTGTGAACATTTATGACACATAAGAAATTTTCTAGAAATATCTTGCACTGCCAAAGGATGACTTACACATGGAATTCTATCTTCAGAAATTTACAATCTAATTATTTTAACAGGAAGGAATAAAGTTGCCATTAGGAAGTAGTGATAGAAACAACAACAACAACAACTCAGGGATCAGAAAAGCGAGAGCAAGAAGGGGGACAGGAAAAGGAAACAAAGGGATCAGAAAGGTTTTATTGTGGAAAATGGCAGCTGAGCTAAACTTTCAAGAATGCCTATCCAATTTCACATTCTTTGTTCCATTTAATTTCTGTAAGAGCCTAGTGTGATATTTGGAGCAAGAATTATTGCATCATCATCATCACAGTTTTCCAAGTGAAAACAAGTAAAGACCTGAAGTGATCAGTTTACATAGATGTTAACTGAGTGCTTCCCAGGTGGCAGTACCCAGTGCAGGAGACATTCAATCCTGACATGCACCCAGGAAATGGCACCCCACTCCAGCATTCTTTCCAAGAGAACCCCAGGGACAGAGGAGCTTGGTGGGCTACAATCCATAGAGTCACAGAGTTGGACACGACTGAGGGTCTGAGCAGTGGCAGCACATACGATTCAGTCATTTTGCCGCACAGCAGACATTAACACAGTACTGTCAGTCGACTACACCTCAATTAAAAACACACAAAAAACAAATTACCCGATGTCAGAAGGCTTATCAGTGATAAACTTTGAACTTGAAATTCCATCCAAAGCTGAACTCTTTCCATTCAGCCATTCCAAGTACAGGACGGGGTGAAGTGCCTTCAGCGGCCCGAGATCAGCTTGAGAGGCAGTCGGTGGTCACATTCTCTTGTCTACCTTCTCCAACAAACAGATGGTGTAAATTCTAGCCTGAAAGCCCAAAGACTCCAAACCCAAGAAGGGCTGATGTTTCAACTCAAGTTCAAAGGCAGCAAAAGCTAACGCCACCAGCTCAGGCAAGAAGAGCTCCCCCTTACTTGGCATTTGTTGCTGTTGTTGTTGTTGCTGTTGTTCTATTCAGGTCTACAACTGATTGGATTGATTGAGACCCACACATAATAGGGTTGTCAACCTGCTTTGATGGCATATGGGGATGTCTGTTGGGAGTGTGAGGGGATGTGAGAAGCAAAGATTCAATTTCCTGGGGAGATATCCAGCTTTCAGGGTCTTTCAAGTCCTGACAGTAGTCCTTGGGTCTGTCAGGGCTTCTGATGAGCAAATAAGATGCCAAGAGTTGAAACAATACACCCAGACCATGTGGAGAATTACACCTTCTCACCATGTGGCCGAGCTCCCAGTCACAGCCGGGGACAAGGCCCATGGGTCCTGACAGAGTCTGCTGCTGCTGCTGCTGCTAAGTCGCTTCAGTCGTGTCCAACTCTGTTCGACCCCATAGATGGCAGCCCACCAGACTCCCCCGTCCCTGGGATTCTCCAGGCAAGAACACTGGAGTGGGTTGCCATTTCCTTCTCCAATGCATGAAAGTGAAAAGTGAAAGTGAAGTCGCTCAGTCACGTCTGACCCTCAGCGACCCCATGGACTGCAGCCTACCAGGCTCCTCCATCCATGGGATTTTCCAGGCAAGAGTACTGGAGTGGGGTGCCATTGCCTTCTCCCCGCCTGACAGAGTCTTGCTTCCACTTAAAGCAGTTGATAGATTGCTTCATCAGTAGCTGACTTGGGGCTATCTAAACTATCCTAGATTATTAAATGCTAGGGCCAGCTTTTTTTTTGGTTGCTGTTTTTCCTAGCTTGTCCTGTGACACCTTCTGGTCAGGCAAGGCTTACCCTCTCTCACCGATAACCTGGCTTTGACTCCATTTATTATCTGCATCTCAGCTCACAGTTATGTTGTCAGGCTCTATAAAAAGGTCATACTCCAGTCACTCAAGCAACTTGCTGTACAACTAACTCTTTGACATACTCCGGATGCTCTCAACCCCAGCACAGAGCAACACACCCAGGCCCCGACAACAAACAGTCAACTATTGTGGGAACTTCATCTTTATAATAGCCCTAGCCCTTTAGGTAGTTTATTGGGCTTCCCTGGTGACTCAGACAGTAAAGAATCTGCCTGCAAGATGGGGGAGACTCAGGTTCAATCCCTGTGTCGGGAAGATCCCTTGGAGAAAGCAATGGCACCCCACTCCAGTCTTCTTGCCTGGAGAGTCCCATAGACAGAGGAGCCTGGCGGGCTACAGTCCATGGGGTCACAAAGATCCTATGTGGACACAACTGAGCGACAACTACTCCTACTGCTCAGGCAGTTTATGGTTAATTAGCTCCCTATAGAAGAATGCGCTCAGTACTATGGTAATAAATATGAAAAATCACCTCGTGGGGCTTCAATTATGACCCATTATGTGATTACTTTTTAATCGGCAATTTATCAAGTTGAATGAAGAAGTGGGGCGTCATAGCTCCCAAATGATAAAGCACATTTAATTTTCAAAGGAGAATCTATATAATTTTGTTTGTTTAATCATGCAGAGTTGGATTCTAATTCCTGCTGGAATATTTCTTATAGGAAATATTTTCCTCTTGAAGGTCAATTTCATTTGTAATTTTGTGATTCTTTTTGGTGTTGAAAATCAAGTTTGATTTTTCTGCCTACTTTTCCAGAAACAAAGTTCCTTTTGAAGGTTGTGCTTTATCCTGGTCAGTATCTTGCTCCTTGGGGTATAGGAAAAACACTCTTTGAATCTTTCTTTTATTTTATTGTACCTTCTATGTGGAAAAATCAATGAAGTGCTTCCTTGCTTTCAGTTTGAAATACATGATTTTGCCTTTATTTCTTAATAGGGTGCCTTATGCTGCTGCTGCTGCTAAGTCGCTTCAGTCGTGTCCTACTCTGTGCGACCCCATGGACCGCAGCCCACCAGGCTCCTCCGCCCTGGGATTTTCCAGGCAAGAGTACTGGAGTGGGGTGCCATTGCCTTCTCTGAATAGGATGCCTTATAGTTGCCCTTTAATCTTCTCCTACTAAAATTGAAGAAATTCAGCAAATATTTATGGAGTAACTAACCCGTGCAAGGGACTTTGCCATGTACTTCAAGCCTTAAAGAAAGAGAGGGACATTTTTATGTTTTCCAACTTCCGTGCCTTAGCATTCACCAAGCGTAACATAAAACCTATAAGATGTACTACCAATGCTGGCTGATTAATATTTATTGGAAATATTTGAAGAAGGAAAGCTTTTGATTATTAACACTTAGAAAATACAGAAAAGGACATGAATATTCCCCCTATTTTCAAAACGTTTTACCACTGTATCTGTATGTATTTTTGTCTACAGTAAATCTGAATTAGGTTGGTGCTTATATCCCCACTTACAAACAAACAAACAAACAAAACCAGAAAAGATGAACTGCTCAAATGAATGGTCCAGTCCCGGAGCAAGTATGTTTTATGCTTTCTGGATGGAGTAAGGATTCTTATGTGTTCAAAATCAAGTTCGATTTTTCTACCTGCTTTTCCAGAAACGAAGTTCCTTTTGAAGGTTGTGCTTTACCCTGGTTGGTATCAATCATGCCAGATTGCTTGCATCTTATTCAGCTGATGCACTTGGCATTTCACCTGTGTCTGCTGCTTATGTCTCCTTGCCTCTGTGAACACCCCCAGCTGAAGGGACAGGGGGCGCTGAAGTCTGACGTTTTCAGAGCCTCCTCATTGCTCTCCCTCTGGCCTCCCGTGTCGTGCTGTTTGGGATGCGGTTCCTTTTGCTCAATAGGATCATTCCAGCATCCTCTTTCCTTCCCTGTTCTTTCTCTACACACAAGTGGTTTTCAGAAATTTCCAATTGCATTTCATTAGCAATGTCTTTTAGCTAGAATCTGCAGATAATTGGAATAAGAGGTTTTCTGTCTTACTAACCAGTCAGTAACACTTGAGATTGATTCAGTCTCCAGAATAATTTGAAAACCACTTAATGCCACATTTTTACAATAACAAAATAAAATTAAGATAAGCCGTGGCCAAGAACGGCTCTGAGACAGAAGAGTTACTTGAAGTTACAATGTCTGATTCTTCTCACCTTTCTGTTGTGGTGGTTTAGGCTGCAATTTTCATAAGCCAGGATTTGTTATATTACTGTTTTAAATGGTGTCATTTGGAACTAAATTATTTGTCTGCCACATCATCTCAATCAATGCAAGATAGTTTTGAAAAGAAAAAAATTCAAATGCCCCAAAGAATTACTAAAGGAAACCATTTTAATCCATTTAAAATCATCTCCAATTAGTGAAAATGGATTTTTCAGCATATATATTACTGTGAAAGGCATGCAGCACTTTTATTTGTTGATGGGGCATTTTAATTAAAAATGTCATTGACTCCACCATTGGAATTTTACCCAAATTAACATACAACATGTTATTAACATACAACATAAGGTAATAATACCATGTAGTTGGAATGTATGAGTTTAATTTGTATTTATCATTATCAGCAATTAGACTAAAGGGATAGTTAAAATGTGATTTGTTAGAGTATCTGCAATTTAAAAAAAATAGGAAGCCATTATCTCCTGTTTATTTTGGCAAAGCCATAAAATCTAGCCACACGTTAGCTTATATTAGGTATTATTCATTGTCATAAAGAAATTTATCAGGCAATTGCACTTAAATATTTTACATTTTACTTCAAATTGGAGCATATTCCAATTTATTTTTATAGTTTAAAGGCACTCTTGAAGACAGACGTCTAGTGAAAGAAAGAGAAAGTGAAAGTGAAAGTTGCTCAGTCGTGTTCTGTCCATGGAACTCTCCAGGCCAGAATACTGGAGTGGGTAGCCTTTCCCTTCTCCAGGAGATCTTCCAAACCCAGGGATTGAACCCAGGTCTCCTTCATTGCAGGCAGATTCTTTACCAGCTGAGCCACAAGGGAAGCTCAAGAACACTGGAATGGGTAGCCTATCCCTTCTCCAGGGGATCTTCATGATCCAAGAATCGAACCAGGGTCTCCTACATTAGAGACAAAAGTAAATTTTCAAAATACCAATATTTTCACCTGGAGTTTTTAACACTTGTTAATTCTTAAAAGTCTATTAAACTCTCTGCAGTCTTTTTTGCCAGAAAAATATATTTGGTCGCAAGAACAGGTGAACATACACAAATATGTATGTATTTTATGTCTATGAATCCTCAGATTAATAAGAATGCCTACTCTACAGAATATAAAGTTTTATCTGGGATAGTTGCTAAATACGAATTATGCTCAAAAGTTAACCAAAGTTTTGAAAAATGTCCAAACAGAGATACAAATATAAATCAAGAATTTATTCAAAGCAAATTTAATAACTTTTTATTTCTTAAAACATCACTTAGCTTTTCTGTTGAGAAAGCATTCTTTATTTTAAGCTTATTTAACGATATGTACGTTTTCTTAGGTTTATCTAAATTTTAAAGCATTGAAAATAAAATTTACTTTGATTAAAGAAATATAGTGAACAATGCTATTTTTAAGAGAATATTTACTGGTTCACAATTCCTTATATATTAAATTGTAAGATGGGGGTTAGTTGTGGAACGTAAAACGTTAGAAAATGAGCTAGATGACGACAAATATTGTTTTTGCCTCATAATTTTCATTGTATGACTGTTGTCAGCACGCATATTTAGAGTAGGTCCACAAAGTTATTTGTGGCACTATATTATATTATGATATTGGAGAAGGAAATGGCAACCCACTCCAGTGTCCTTGCCTGGAGAATCCCAGGGCCAGGGGAGCCTGATGGGCTGCCACCTATGGGGTCGCACAGAGTCGGACACGACTGAAGCCACTTAGCAGTAGCAGCATTATATTATGAATGAAAGTCTGATGGGCATCCACACACCTAGTATAACTAAACAGACATTCTGGGTTCTTTCTAATGCACTGACCTCTTTTGTTACAGGTTTCAATCATTTGTGACAGAGCGTTCTTGTTCTTTTTTGAAGAGGCGAGCACTTCATGAACGTCTCATCTGCCCCTTGCTAAATCTCTGGCCTTTGTAACACTAAAATGTAGTTTATGTGAGGTCCTTCTTTTGTGGCAGGCGGGTTGACTATGTGGGTGAGCTGGTTGGCCCCTAGTTAGGTGGTTTGCAGACTCTGCCTTGTGTGGAGGCTGCTGTTTGGCGGGACCTGGTCACAGGTGGCTGGCTGCAGAATCCTAGGGGACCCAGGGACCAGCACCAGCTCACTGGAGGGCAGAGTTACTGTCCTGAAGACTCTGTTGCCCACTCGCTGGCAGGTGAAACCAGATCCTGGAATTAGTGCTGGCTACTGGCAGGCAGGGTGCTTCCCAGGTGGCTCGGTGGTAAAGAATTCCCCTGCAATGCAGTAGACACAGGTTTGATTCCTGGGTCAGGAAGATCCCCGGGAGGAGGAAATGGCTACTCACTCCAGTATTCTTGCCTGCCAAATCCCATGGACAGAGGAGCCTGGTGGGCTACAGTCCATGGGGTCCCAAAGAGTTGGACACGACTGAGCAACTAAAAAGCAACAACAAAACTGGTAGGCAGAGCTGGGTCCTGGAGGCTGATTTTCAGGGTTCAGGGATCCCTGAGCCTGTTTCAGATTGCTGATGGTGGGGGCAGGTTCCTACACTCTTGGGTATGGGGTCTGGTGTGTCCTGACATTGGTCTGCTAGTGGGTGGGGACGGGGCCCTGTTGATTCCATGACTCTGGTGGCACCTCCTGGTGTGTGCGGCTCTGCTAGACGCTGGTGCAGTCCTCCTGGCGGGAGGGGCCTGTGCCCGTCCACTCATAGGTGGAGCTGGGTCTTGGCCCCAGGCCCTGTCTAGGGGAGTGTCCGGAGGTGGCATGTCCTAGTCTATAGACAGCCTGTGTCCTGATGGGTGGGGCTGTGTCCCCTCCCAGTTAGGTGTTTGTCCTGAGGCATCCCAGCAAGCTTCCCAGGTGGCTTAGTGGTGAAGAACCTACCTGCCAATGCAGGAGACACAGCTTCGATTCCTGGGTCGGGAAGATCCCCCGGAGGAAGGCATGGCAGCCCACTCCAGTATTCTTGCCTGGAGAATCCCGTGGACAGAGGAGCCTGGTGGGGTTCGGTCAGTCCATGGGTTGCAAAGAGTTGCACAGGACCGAGCAAGTCAGCACGCTCGCACACCTTCCTGTGTCGGAGCTCACGCGTCGCAGCTCGCAGGCTGTTGGTGGAGCCGGATCTTGATGCTAATGAGGCAATCGCTCAGCGGCCAGGAGTGTTTTTGGTGAATCTTCCTCAGTATGTCTACTCCCGCGTCTCCATCCCCAGGGTGAGCAGCAGCAGCATGCGTTCCTCCTCACCCTTTCGCCGTTCCCACCTTCCCAGGAGACACCCCAAGACCAGCAGGTAGGTCTTGCATCAAATCACTGCTCTTGCCTTTGGTCTTGGGCGTGCCTGAGATTCTGAGGGCGCCCTTTAAGAGTGAAGCCCCTATTTCCCCTGTCCCCTGGGCTCCTGCAGAAAGGCACCGCTGGCCTTCAAAACCAAAGGGTCAGAGGGCTGGTCTTCCTGGTGCCGGACCCCTGGGCTGGGAAACCTAACTTGGGGCTCGGAACTCCCACTTCTACAGGAGAAACTTTGCACTATAATTATTCTCCGGTGTGTGGGTCGCCCACCCTGGAGTTATGGGATTTGATTTAATGGAGAGTGAGGGCATAGCAACCCACCCCAGTCTTCTTGCCTGGAGAATCCCATGGACAGAGGAGCCTGGGGGGCTACAGTCCACGGGGCCACAAAGAATCGGACACGACTAAGCAACTTAGCAGGCAAACACATGCGCCCCTCCTCCCCACCTCCTGGTTCTTTCTTTAGGTCTTTAGTTGTACAAGATCTTTTCCGGGGGGGGGGGGTGTCAGTTTTTGTTTTTTTTTTTTCCTTCCACGGTTGTTCTGCAGATAGTTGTGATTTTGGTGTGGTCATGCTGGGAGGTGAGCTCAGGCCATTCTACTCTGCCCTCAGCTGATTTGAGGAATTCTGGATCTCAATGAAGAGTGTTGAAGTTAAGTTAGTCTGAGGTGGATTCCACTGGAGCATGAATGCAGATCGAGTTTTTACTATTTCTTTCTCTTTGAAGCTTTGCCAGATTTCTAATGCCAGGTGTTGCATCTTTTCAATAGGATTTACAGAATTTGATAGCTTTGGACTGCTTATCGCTAGATTTACATCTCTCACCACAGTTTTGCAGAGTGAAAGTACCTACTTTTCTTTGGTATTGAGCTTGACTTTTGACTTCAGACAGATTTGTGTGCATTTCTATCATAAAACCTCACTTAACTCAAAGGAACTGTTCACTTAACAAGGATTGGCAAGTAGCAAATCAAATACTTTGAAAAGAATAAATGTTGAAGGTTATACTTTTGTTGATCTTTTTGCCCCAGTATGTTTATTGATCTTTTCCAATAAATTGATACTACTTGCAAATATTTGGAGAAAACTAGTCTCTTAAACCTCAAATTTAGCCTCTTAAAACTGAAATAAATTGTGCATAAAATCTTAAGAAAAGTTTCTTAGGGAAACTTTTGTGCTCTACCTTGTTTCTGAAGCATTTAAAATATTTTTAAAATGTTTCAGTGTTCATTCTCATGGAAATGAGTGTCACATTAATTACATGGGAATCAGATTGATTAGAATGAGCACTGAATGTGGAGTCAGAAGGACTGGTTTTATGTCTTGGTTTCATGACCTAATTTTCTGAGACTTTGGGAAGTAAATGGAAACCCTATGACCCTTAGTCTCATTATCTGTAAAACAAAATAGTAACAGTACCCTGCCTGCTGCCACTGCTAAGTTGCTTCAGTCATGTCTGACTCTGTGCGACCCCATAGACGGCAGCCCACCAGGCTCCCCCGTCCCTGGGATTCTCCAGGCAAGAACACTGGAGTAGGTTGCCATTTCCTTCTCCAATGCATGAAAGTGAAAAGTGACAGTGAAGTCGCTCAGTCGTGTCCGACTCTTAGCGACCCCATGGACTGCAGCCCACCAGGCTCCTCCATCCATGGGATTTTCCAGGCAAGAGTACTGGAGTGGGGTGCCATTGCCCTCTCTGAGTACCCTGCCTACTTTACCACAATATCAATGGATCAAATTAAATAACTTGTATGAAAGCGAGTAAACTTGTAATCATTTATACACTTTTGAAACTTTCAAGAAAAGAAAAAACTTTACTTCTGAATTCTTTAATTGTTTATGGTGTGCTTGCTGAAAAAAAGATACGATATTCACCATTGTGATATTGTCATTTATAAGAAATATGTATTTGGTTTTTGCCCCCATTTCTGGCACAGAGCTACAGAAACCTTTAGAATTTCAGAAGAGAGCATCATAGTTGGTTATGTTAAAGAGGTCACTTTTGGATCCTACCTAAGGAAGGGATTGGTTACCTTTAGAACTAATCTCCTAATTAGACTGGAACTTTTAGACTCACCCCATGACATCCCAGGAGGGGAGAGGCTGAGGTTGCAGCAATTGCAGACGGCCAGTGATTTAGTCAATTATGCCTCCACAAGAGCCCCAAAGGATGGAGCTTGGCCAGCCTCTGGACTGGTGTTCACACAGAAGTCCTGGGAAAGTGGTATAGGAAGGAGCTCCTACGTGCGGAGAAGCTCCATGCCCCGTTCCCCGTAGTTTGGTCCATGCATCTTTTCTATCTGTCTGTTCTTGAGTCACATCAGTTGTTCAGTTCAGTCACTCAGTCATGTCAGACTCTTTGCAACCCCATGGACTGCAGCATACCAGGCTTCCCTGTCCATTACCAAAGTTATCACTTCAGTTATATACCTTTATAATAAACCAGGGATGTAGTTAGCAAAATTTAATGTTTCTCTGAGTTCTGTGAGAAACTTAATCAAACCCAAGGAGAGCTCAAGGGAGCCCTTGGTTTATAGCCAGTTGACCAGAAGTACAGGTAACCTGAATTTGGCGACTTGTGTCTGAAGAACAGGAACAGGTAGTAGGAACCTCTGATGAGTAGTTGGTCAGAAGCACAGGCAATAATCTGAGCTTGCAGTTGGCACCTGAGTGAGGCATGCAGCCTTGTAGGGTTGAACCCTTAAATTGTGAGATCTGATATTTTCTCTGGGTGGACAGTGTCAGAAAGAGTTGAACTGAGTTGTAGGACACCTAGTTGTAGGATGCCTACAGACTAGATTATACAGCATTGCTTGTTGTTGCTGGTGGAAACCTTTCCCTTCACACAGTTTAAATCCAGGAACTATATTTTATGCAAATAATGAAAATTAAAAATGATGAATAAATTTAATGAATACAGACACAATTTGAGGTATTAACATTACTATTAAAAAACTTTTTGAAAGGCTATGACTTTGATTTCAATTGTGGCTAAAGTGCTTACTTTTTGAACACGTAGAAAGAACAGGGAGGGCTTCCTAAGTGGTGCAGAGGCAAAGACCTTGCCTGCAAATGCAGGAGATGCAAGAGATGCAGGTTCAGTCCCTAGATTGGGAAGATCCCCTGGAGAAGGAAATGGCAACCTCCTCCAGTATTCTTGCCTGGGGAATTCCATAGAGGGTCCCTGGTGGGCTGCCGTCCACGGGGCTGCAAAGAGGTGAACGTGACTGATGCACGTGAGTGCAGAAAGAACAGGAAGGAAAGCCCCGAGCTCTTCATTAGCAGTGACCTGGAAAAGTCATCTTCCTCTTTGCTCCTCAATTTCTTCATTTTTGAGAAGAGGGCTGTATTATATGCATACTATATTATAACATCTGATAAATGGGAGCAATTCAATTCTCTTTAATCGCAAGCAAATGCAGTCCTAGCCCCCCTTTTTTGTACTCTGCTAACCTCTTCTGGACATGGAACAACAGACTGGTTCCAAATAGGAAAAGGAGTACGTCAAGGCTGTATATTATCACCCTGTTTATTTAACTTATATGCAGAGTACATCATGAGAAACGCTGGGCTGGAAGAAGCACAAGCTGGAATCAAGATTGCCGGGAGAAAGATCAATAACTTCAGATATGCAGATGACACCACCCTTATGGCAGAAAGTGAGGAGGAACTCAAAAGCCTCTTGATGAAAGTGAAAGTGGAGAGTGAAAAAATTGGCTTAAAGCTCAACATTCAGAAGACGAAGATCGTGGCATCTGGTCCCATCACTTCATGGAAAATAGATGGGGAAACAGTGGAAACAGTGTCAGACTTTATTTTGGGGGGCTCCAAAATCACTGCAGATGGTGACTGCAGCCATGAAATTAAAAGATGCTTACTCCTTGGAAGAAAAGTTATGACCAACCTAGATAACATATTGAAAAGCAGAGACATTACTTTGCCAACAAAGGTCCATCTAGTCAAGGCTATGGTTTTTCCTGTGGTCATGTATGGATGTGAGAGTTGGACTGTGAAGAAAGCTGAGCACCAAAGAATTGATGCTTTTGAACTGTGGTGTTGGAGAAGACTCTTGAGAGTCCCTTGGACTGCAAGGAGATCCAACCAGTCCATTCTGAAGGAGATCAGCCCTGGGATTTCTTTGGAAGGAATGATGCTAAAGCTGAAACTCCAGTACTTTGGGTACCTCATGCGAAGAGTTGACTCATTGGAAAAGACTCTGATGCTGGGAAGGATTGGGGGCAAGAGGAGAAGGGGACGACAGAGGATGAGATGGCTGGATGGCATTACTGACTTGATGGACGTGAGTCTGAGTGAACTCCGGGAGTTTGGTGATGGACAGGGAGGCCTGTTGTGCTGCGATTCATGGGGTCGCAAAGAGTCGGACACGACTGAGCGACTTGAACTGAACTGAACTGATCTGAATCCCTTCTGTAGAGTACTTTCTTTCCACTCATTGAGTAAAGGTTCAGTTACCCTTAGACTCAATGGCATAGACAGGGCAAAGAATGTAAAGAACTAATAGAGATGGGAATAAAAGCAAATGTGTCCTAAATAGAATTCATAAAATTTTCTAACACTCTTAACTTCCACAGCAAAATCTTGCAGTGTGCTTCCCTGATATTGCATCACATTTGGAAGATTTTCAATTACAGAATTGGATTAAAATAGGACTTTCTGAGTAACTACTAAGTTATTTGGAAAGAACCTCCCTACGATTGCAGGAGACATAAGAGATGTGGGTTCGATCCCTGGGTTGGGAAGATCTCCTGAAGGAGCTCATGGCAACGCACTCCAGTATTCTTGCCTGGAGAATCCCATGGACAGATGAGCCTGGCGGGCTACAGTCCATGGGGTCACAAAGAGTCAGACATAACTCCAAGCCTGCTCGCACAATCAATACCAGTGTCTTATCTCTCAAACATTTAGGTTAATTTCTCTTTTACTAAGTTTCTGAAATTAAATTCTAAGTGTCTATGCTGTTGGGGTTGGGAAGATAGATATTTTGCAGCATAAGCCATGGTCTGGCTTAACTGCAAAGGATCTGAGCTCTCTTAATGTGTTTGAATGGCTCGAAAGCTGGGAAGATGGGTAGGAAATGAATTGTCAATAATTATGTACATGTTTGCATTTGTATTTGCTGATTGCATATTGGCTGTGGGAATAAAAATTTTTCTAAGAGCTCTAGAATAAAGTAAAAATTTACTTTACTTTAAAATTTTCCTTTAAGCATATTTTATAAAATTTTCCTTTAAGTATATTTTATTAAAAAAAAACCACAATAGTTTATTTAGACTCCATCCTCCAAGGTACTTCATAAAACAAGATGATGCAGAGCTATAATTACTTTCTAGAGCAACAGATAACATTCCCAAGAGCAATTTCTATTGATTTAAAATTCTGATTTATAACCCTTGTGCTACCACTTTATTTTAGTTTTAATCTAAGACCTTTCAAATATTTCATAAAGTTTTAGCTATGTTTTAAATTCTCTGTAAGACATAACTTGCCAGATAGAGAGATTTTCTAGTATTTCCTTCTTTCCTTCCTCTCTCCCTTTCTTGCAATCCATGAAGTTTTTCGCTAAGTTCTGAGTTATAAAGAATACACCAGAAGGATGCCTCTTCTTTCCTTCTTGAGAGTCATTTCCTTCCTCTCTCCCTTCTTTGTTTCCTTCCTCCTTTTCTCCTTTCCTATCCTAAGATTCTCCCTCTACCTTCTTCATTTAAATCCCTCCTACTTTCTTATTTATTTAGGTTGCCCGGGGCTTGTTGTTGCAGCAGGTGGGATTTAGTTTCCTGACCAGGGATCGCACCCATTCATTGGGTTCAATGAATCCATCTTGTTCCTTGGGAGTGCAGAGTCTTGGCCACTGGGCCACCAGGGAGGTCCCAGATCCCTTCTGCTTTCTCCCTCTTTTCTTTCTTCTATTTTCCCGAGTGCTTTTAGTTCTCGTCGGGGAGGAGTAGAGGGTGGCATACAAATATTCAGCAAGGGTACTGATACAACTGGAAAAGCTCTGCTGTCTAAGAGACAACTGTGGAGCTCTTTGTGACTGCCTTTTCTCTTTGTGAATTCTCAGGTTAAGGTTTTTATTTTAATAACATTTTAGTTACTGAGATATTCTGTAAATTAAATCACTGAGTGCATTTCCCCACAGACAAAAAAATGATGGGAGTCTTCAGGTCATGCCTGACTTTCCTTGTACTTTGTGATGTGGACATGATCATATGGAGATTATTTCATGGGATTATTACATTTTCCTCCCTCTCTCCTTCCCTTTACCCCTTCCTCCCCTCCCTTCCTCCCTTCTTTCCTCTTCCCTTTCCCTTCTTCCCTTTCATCCTTCCTTCTTTTCCTTTGTTTTTTGGAAAGACTGTAGCCTAATGGATCCTTCTTCAAAGATGACATGTAAATTACAAACCCTACCATTAAAAAAAATTTTTTTTTTCTTTTGGGTCCAGTGTGTTGTTCACTCAAGTTAACTTTTAAAATGTTGTGGTAAATAGGCTTACTAAAATGGTAACAGAAAAATGATACAAAGCAGTTACTAAATCAACTGTATTCCTTGCAATGTATTTTGATAGTTTTAAGAAAGATCACATTTGACTGATTTAATAGAGTGAAAATCTTGTTATAGCTATGAAAGTTGACATTTTCAAGGACAGCTTGATTAATGGTTTTATTTGTAGATGTAGCTTTCCACAGCCTGAAAATATCAGCTATAATATTACATACATTACATCATCTAAGATTTTTCACCTTACAATTTTCATGAATAAATTAACCTGCCTACCTACATCAAATAAAACTTTACAAGTTTGTGATTATTAGCAAAAATAAAGTTGTCACTTTGAATTCAAGCATCATCATAAAAGTCTCGGGGTACAATCAGTATCATTTTGTAAATAATGCTATTCAACTTTATAAGTAAACATAAGCAAATGTTTTTATAGCTTTTACTCTAAAGTTATTATCATTTTTATTTCTATGTGTTATAACTGACAAGCTATTTGTAAAGACTTTTTTTTTAGAGAAGTTTTAGATTCACAGTAAAACTGAGAGGAAGCACAGAGGTTTCTTGTTTCCTTCCTGTCCCTCGCCCCCACCCACGCACAGCCTCACCCTCACCCACACACAGCCTTGCCCCCACCCACGCACAGCCTCGCCCCCACTCACGCACAGCCTCGCCCCCATCCACACACAGCCTCGCCCCCACGCACGCACAGCCTTGCCCATCAGCCTCCCCTAACACAGCGGCACCTTTGTTCCAAGTGATGAGCCTGCACTGACACATCCAAACCACACAAAGTCCATACTTCACCTTAGAGCTCATTCTCAGTGTTGTCCATTTTATACTGCTGCTAAGTCACTTCAGTTGTGTCTGACTCTGTGCGACCCTGAAGACGGCAGCCCACCAGGCTCCGAGGTCCCTGGGATTCTCCAGGCAAGAACATTGGAGTGGGTTGCCATTTCCTTCTCCAGTGCATGAGAGTGAAAAGTGAAAGTGAAGTCGCTCAGTTGTGTTCAACTCTTTGCAACCCCACAGACTGCAGCCCACCAGGCTCCCCCATCCATGGGATTCTCCAGGCAAGAGTACTGGAGTGGGGTGCCATCGCCTTCTCCATGGGTTTGAACAAATGCGTAATGGCATATACTCCTCACAGAATCATACAGTGTCTTCACTATCCTAAGAATCCTCTGTGCTCAGCCTGTTCATCCTCTCCTGCTCCCATCCTCACCTCCTGCCGGACCACCGATTTCTTTTTTTTGTTTTTCACTCTCTCTGTAGTTTTGCTTTATCCAGAATGTCATGTAATAGTACTCATACAGCACAAAGCCTTTTCAGATTGGCTTCTTTCAATTAGAAGTATGCATTTAGGTTTCCTCTGTGTCTTTTATGGTTCAGTAGCTCTATTTCAGTGCTGAATAATATTCATCTGGAAAAGGAAAATCCTCATCCCAATTCCCAAGAAGTATAGCACTGCAGAGTGTGCTAACCACTGGCCAACTGCACTCACCTCCCACGTTAGGAAGGTCCTGGTTAAAATCTTGCATGCTAGGCTTCACAGCATGTGAAACAAGAACTTTCAAATGTCCAAGCTGGGTTTAGAAAAGGCAGAGGAACCAGAGATCAAATTGCCAACATTTGCTGGGTTGTAGAGAAAGCAAGGGAATTCCAGAAAAACATCTACCTCTGTTTCATCGACTGCGCTAAAGCCTTTGATGGTGTGGATCATAACAGACTGTGGAAAGCTGTTAAAGAGATGGGAATCCCAGACCATCTTACCTGTCTCCTGAAAGAGCTGTATGTGGGTCATGAAGCAAGAGTTAGAACCCGGAACAACTGATTGGTTCAAGATTGAGCAAGGAGTATGGCAGGGCTGTGTGCTGCCACTGTTTGTCTAACCTGTTTGCTGAGCACATCGTGAGAAATGCTGGGCTGGATGAGTTACAGACTGGAATCAACAGAGGTGGGAGAAACGTCAGCAACCTCAGATATGCAGATGATGCCACTCTTATGGCAGAAAGCAAAGAAGAACTAAAGCGCCTCTTCATGAAAGGGAAAGAGGAGAGTGAAAAAGTTGGCTTAAAACTCAACATTCAAAAAACTAAGATCATGGCATCTGGTCCCATCACTTCATGGAAAATAGATGGGGAAACCTAGGAAACAGTGACAGATTAAATTTTCTTGGGCTCTAAAATCACTGAAGATGGTGACTGCAGCCATGAAATTAAAAGACGCTTGCTCCTTGGAAGAAAAGCTATGACCAACCTAGACAGCACATTAAAAAGCAGAGACATTACTTTGCCAACAAAAGTCCATCTAGTCAAAGCTATGGTTTTTCCAGTAGTCATGTATGGCTGTGAGACTTGGATTATAAAGAAAGCTGAGCACCAAAGAATTGATGCTTTTGAACTGTAGTGTTGCAGAAGACGCTTGAGAGTCCCTTGGACTGCAAGGAGATCCAACCAGTCCATCCTACAGGAAATCAGTCCTGAATATTCATTGGAAGGACTGATGCTGAAGCTGAAACTCCAATACTTTGGCCACCTGATGAGCCAACTCATTTGAAAAGACCCTGATGCTGGGAAAGTTTGAAGGTGGGAGGAGAAGTGGATGACAGCAGATGAGATGGTTGGATGGCATCACCAACTCAATGGACATGAGTCTGAGCAATCTCCGGGAGATGGTGATGGACAAGGAAGCCTGGTGTGCAGCAGTCCATGGGGTCCCAAAGAGTTGGACACGACTGAGCGACTGAACAAAACAACCCAGTTACACTGTGACTGCTTCCAACTTTTGACGTTTGTGAATAAAGCTGCTATAAATATCCGTGTGGGCTTCCTAAGTGGCTCAGTGGTAAGGATTCTGTGTGCTAATGCAGGAGATTCAGGACCTGGGTTTGATCCCTGAGTCAGGAAGATCCCCTAGAGAAGGAAATGGCAACCCACTCCAGTATTCTTGCCTAGAAAATCCCATGGACAGAGGAGCCTGATGGGCTGTAGTCCATGGGGTCACAGAAGAGTTGGACACAACTGAGTACTCAGAAATATCCATGTACCAGTTTTTGTACAGACACAAGTTTTTGTCTTCTTGGATAAATACCAAGAAGCCAGATTGCAGGACTGTATGTTAAGAGCATGTTCAGTTTTATAATAAACAGTCTTCCAAAATGGCTATACCATTTTGTACCCCACCAGCAATGCATAGACAGAGCAATAGATGGAGAATTCCATGTGTTTCTTAGAATAAGTAAGCGTCTATTAGAATATGACTTTACAAACTGGAAGCTAGTAAGAGTTCCAGTTTTTGAAGTCAACTTGAAGAGCACAGGCCTAAGAATTTGATGTCTTTATTCTCTTGGGAACTCCTGGGAAGAGTGAGGATTTCTTGTGAAGTAAATGTTATAAGTCAGTTTTCCAGGAAACCAGCTCATTGTCAGTACATTTTATTCTGCCTCTTTTATTTTGATCATTGCTGTTGTTGTTGTTTAGTCACTAAGCATGTCTTACTCTTGAAACCCCATGGGCTATTGCTTGCCTGGCTCCTCTGTCCATGGGATTCTCTAGGCAAGATTACTGGGTTTTCATTTCCCACTCCAGAGGAACTTCCAGAGCCAGGGATCTATCCTGCATCTCCAGAATAGGCAGGCAAATTCTTTACCACATAAATAATTCAATCTTATGTTTTCTTGAGATTATAAATGAAAAGATAATTGGGATAATTCCATGCTTTTGATGATCTATTATATCAGGAGAGTAGATGTGTGTAAATAAACTGCAGATTTTTCAACACCACCATGTCAAAAGCCCCATAGTATTTTTCTCCAGTTATAAATTTTATCTATACATGGAGAGGGTTACCATGGTTGATATAAGAGGCAAAATTCACCAGAATTTTGAAAGGGGTAATTTCTTGCATTGAGAAACTGGACATAAAGGAACCATAGCAAAGCAGGAAGGGAGGGAAAACCTTAAAACAGTGCCGTATTAGACTACTTTAAGTTCTAACCCAGGCCCGGCTAGCTCAGGCGATAGATAGAGCATGAGATTTGAGAGACTAACCAGGTGGCTCAAGAATTTTTCTGACAATGCAGGAAACAGAAGAGGCGTGTGTTCGATCCCTGGGTTGGGAGGATCCCCTGGAACAGAGAATGACAACCCGCTCCAGTATTCTTGCCTGAAAATCCCGTGGACAGAGGGGCCGGTGGGCTACTGGCCATGGGGTCGAAAAGCGTCAGACATGACTGAAGCGACTTCGCACACAAACTCTAGTGAAGACTGACGTGGACTCGCTTCATTTCACAGCCACGTTTATAAGCAGCAACTGTTCTGCTTCTTTTCCTTCCCTTGCCTTCTCTGACCCTACAGGTAGCAGACAATGCAACAGCAAATGGAAAAGGAGAGAAAAATTACCAGGGGAAAGAGACAAGAGAAACCGACCCCGTCCTCCTTATTTACAGCAGGCGGGCTGGAATCAGAAGGGAGATGCCTCACTTAAATGAATTTGGAATATTTTGACTCTTGCACTATACTGGATGCAAAAATTATTGAACTAAACTCTTTTTAGAGTAGAAGCAAATGTACCACTTTTCTTAAAAGTAATGAATTCATGGACCCTGTGTTAAATTTCAATGAGATAGCATGAAAAATCTACCTGCATGAAATTAATCTTAAGAGACAATGAGAGATGAAAAGAAAGTTTCATTGTCAGTTATTCCATGATCATGCTTGCTCAATCAAATTACTGTACACATCCTAGATGTCAATTATAGAATGTAAATATACCCTCCTTGGCTGTCAGCTAAGAATACCTGAGTTTACATGAAATGGAAAATAATTATATAAATCTTTACATATTTCAGGAAACAAAGGTATTTTACTTACTGATTTTTTTTTAAGAAAAATGACAAGGTAAAAAGCATACTAGTTTCTTTAAAAATGGTGAAGAGTTTTGCTAATATTAATATATTGCCCTTTTATATACTGATAATTCTATCTTGTTTTACAGACAGAATGATTGCTAAGTCATTTATCAAAAGAATTTTCGGGACAGCATCTTTAGAAAATGAAGTAAATGTTGATGTAATAGCTCATTTGTGTAAAGATCCAACACTGATATGTGTTTGCTTTTGATGACTTTTTCTCTCCAATTTCCATTTCTGACTGTATATCTGAAATATGTTCTACTTGGGAGTGAGGTTAGTAGCACAGACTTTATAAGAATATTAAATTTTTAAATGTGGCTGGAAGACCCATCTATTATTTTTAGTGCTGAATAGCTCATGAATCAGGCTGCTGTTGACATTAGCAGCTAGCTATGTGCAATCGGTCAGATCACATCACCCTCATGTGTTACCCCTGAAAGCAAAGCCTTCTTTATAATATAATGGTGTAATTAAAAAATTCTTTTAAAAAGCCTTTTTAAATTTTTTTATTTTTTGAAGTATAGTTGATTTACAATGCTGTATTAATTTATGCTGTATAGCAAAATGATTCATACACCCGCACATGTATATATGTGTGTGTGTGTGTGTGTATATGTGTGTGTGTGTGTATATATATATATATATATATATATATATATATATATATCAGGAGAAGACGCTTGAGAGTCCCTTGGACTGCAAGGAGATCAAACGAGTCAATCCTAAAGGAAATCAACCCTGAATATTTATTGGAAGGACTGATGCTGGAGCTAAAGCTCCAATAATTTGGCCACCTGATCCAAAGAGCCAACTCATTAGAAAAGACTTTGATGCTGGGAAAAATTGAGGGCAGGAGGAGAAGGGGGTGACAGAAGATGAGATGGTTGGACAGCATTACAGACTCAATGGACATGAGTTTGAGCAAGCGGCCGGAGATGGTGAAGGACAGGGAAGCCTGGCGTGCTGCAGGTCATGGCGTCACAAAGAGTCAGACATGACTTAGCAACTGAACAACAATACACACACACACACACACACACACGCACATTCTTGTTCGTGTTCTCTTCCATTACGGTTTACACAGGGCACTGCGTGTAGCTCCCTGTGCTGGGCAGGAGGACCTTGCTGTTTATCTGTTCCTTACACAGTAGTTTGCCTCTCCAGTCCCAAACTCTGACTCCATCCTTCCCCCAGTGCCCTCGCCCTTGGCAACGACAGCTCTGTTCTCTGTGTCTGAGTCTGCTTCTATTTTGTAGGTGAGCTCAGTTGCGTCATATTTTAGATTCCACATATAAGTGACATCACACGGTATTTGCTTCTTTTTATGACTTATCTTCACTTGTGTGTGCGTGTGTCTTAGTCGTGTCCGACTCTTTGCAACCCCATGGACTGTAGCCCTTGCCAGACTCCTCAGTCCATGCAATTTTCCAGGAAAGAATACTGGAGCGGGTTGTGGTTTCCTACTCCAGGGACTCTTCCTGACCCAGGGGTCAAGCCCTCCCACGTCTCTTGTGTCCTCTGCAATGGCAGGTGGATTCTTCCCCACTAACGCCACCTCGGAAGCCCCAACTTCACTTAATACGATCATCTCTAGGTCCATCCATATTGCTGCAAATGGCACTATTTCATTTTTTTTTAAAGGCTGAGTAATACTTCATTGTATATGTGGACCACATCTTTAACCACTCACCAACTGATGGACATTTAGGTTGTTTCCCTGTCTTGGCTATTGTCAATAATGCAGCTATGAGCACAGCGGTAAATGTATCTTTTTGAATTATAGTTTTGCTGGATATATGCCCAAGAGTGGGATTGCTGAAGCATATGGCAACTCTATTTTTAGTGTGGGAAAAAAAACCAAAAACCTTTTAGTTATAAGTCTATTGCTTGGATTATTCTGGATTGACTCCCAATTTGTGCTTTCATGCCAGTTTAAATTATGTTAGTGAAAGATCAAAAATTTTCAAAACTTTGTTTCATATTATTTTCTCTAACTGTAAAATCAAGATGAATTATTGAACCATTTCTCTGCATGCCCACAGCTACATTTACTTTCCATCGTCTTCAGCAGGTAGTGTTTAGAAAAGCAGTCTCCCCAAGAAGGAAGATTTTTTTCCTCATATAGGTTTGATATTTGTACCTAAAGCATGTTTTGTTCCTCTTCCAAGTTTGTCAGTACAAGTAGGACATGTGTTACGTGGAGCATTTTGTACTAAACCTTGTAGGTCACAAAGCCCTCTTTTAATTTTTAAATGCAGATTTTATTTTATTTCAGATATATCTTCTTGTATCATGTTCTCAAATATATGTACATTCTTTTACATTTGTTGAATTGTCTATTTTAAGGAAATCAAGTTTCCAAATATTTTTTTCTTTTTTTCTTTCTTCTTTTGGGAGTCAGTCTTGCATATCATTCAGTTTTCTTCTAGTTATTTTATTTTTTAAAATCTCTTTTGTTTTTTTTTTTCTTATTGTTTTGGTATGTTTTCATAATTGCCATGCCACTTGCTTTCATTTTATTTATATTTTAGGAGCTCTAGCGATGCTCTTTTCTGAATCTTTAAAAATTTTGGATACCAGAATTCACACTTTCAGGTATGAAGTGTGCCCCATTTCTATGATAGATGTACCACGCATACAGCATAGATGACCTAAGCTGTTGTTTCCTTCAGAGAAAGTCACCTCATCTTTTACTTTCTGACATTCTCACTTTCCTCTCTCACCACCATTTACACTATTCCCCAGGCTGAAGGGGAAAAATTGATAGAGAAAGTGTATAATTTTCTTTTCTCCCAATTTGGGGATGGAATTGTGTATTTTCAGGATTGCCATCACGTCAGAATACCTTACAGACTAGGAGCGGCAGTAAGGAGCAGAAAGCTCGTGTTTGTGCCTATTAAACAGTTCAGCAAATAGTAACTCTGAATGAGTGGGCTCATTGACAAACACACATATATGAAGAATGGCAGTTAGGTTTTGAACTTCACGCACTGCACGAAAAAGTTAGGCCAAATGTTACGTATATTTTATGCAATTTTTTGGCTGTTTTTCAAGTTTAGTCAATGCCTAAGTTGAATTTGAATCAACTCTCTAACAGCTCAACTTAATATATTTTAAATAAATTAAAAATTTTGATTGATTAATAACTCAAAACTTAGTTCCCTCTGTTGAAGGAGAAAATGCAAACTGAAAACAGGACAATCATGTTGGAAATAAAGAGCAAAGAAAGACAGAAACAGTGTTGATTAATGGTCATCTTTGTTATAGAAGATGTACTAAAACACAGAATAATTCACAGCAATTTCCCCTGAAGGTCTGCAAGCAGAAAAATCAATTTTCTTAGATCTGTCAAAGAAAAAAAGAGCCTTCGTACCTAAATTGAAGTAGACAAGGATTATTCTTTACTTGAAAATTGCTGTAGATTTTTTTACAGTGGTAGAAAATGTATTAATAATTAATATATATTAATTTCACCTGCTCCTTATATAAAAAGTTAAAAAACTTAAATGAGTGCAACTTTGGTTATTTGCAATTCTTCATTTAATTACAGCTCTGTTTTATGTATGTATAACTTTTTAACTTAACTACTAATTTATTTAAAAATCATTAAAGTTGTGTATTGTGACTGTTCAGATAAAAGGATGGCGATTGGAAAAGAGATGGAGAGTGACAGACAAGGGAGAGAGAGAAGGCAGAATGGGAGAGGCAGAAAACAACAGAGAAGCAAAGAAAAAGAGCAGAGATCAGAAGGAAGAAGAAGAGACCTTTCCCCGTAAGGAAAAACTAGAGCAAAAAGCCATCAAGTGCCAAACCTGTGTCGTTTCCTCAATTCATGCTATTTCAGTTGACAGATATTTCTTGGGACCAGTTTGTTGACCTTAGAGGTTACAGCCACTTTTCTCTGTTAAGCTCCCTTGGAACTTGCTCCTGTGTAACCTTGCACCTCCAGGTGATAATGCACACTTCCTCAGTGTCAAAGCTTTCAACCTTTCTAGACGCTGGACTTCAGGTCTAATCACATTATTTCTTGGATGGTTTCTCCAGCATGATTTTGGGAACAGAGTCATTCTCTGTCTCTGTTACTCTTGTGGCCTCCTTTGGAGTAAAGGGAAAATTTAGTTAACTGTAAATCAGTAACTGGTGCCTCTTTTCTTAGCAGTGTTTTTTTTTTTTTCTTCAAGGGCTGTTAGTTTTGCTTCCCAACTCTGCTACCTTAGGGACTGGATTCTTAAGAGCTGCTTAGTATACAATTGGAGAAGGCAATGGCAGCCCACTCCAGTACTCTTGCCTGGAGAATCCCATGGACAGAGGAGCCTGGAAGGCTGCAGTCCATGGGGTTGCTGAGGGTCGGACACAACTGAGCAACTTCACTTTCACTTTTCACTTTCATGCATTGGAGAAGGAAATGGCAACCTACTCCAGTGTTCTTGCCTGGAGAATCCCAGGGACGGGAGAGCCTGGTGGGCTGCCGTCTATGGGGTAGCACAGAGTCGGACATGACTGAAGTGACTTTGCAGCAGCAGCAGCAGTATACAATACCCAGATACCCAATTAATATTTATTAGTTTTGAAATGCCCAGAATGTCTCTAGCTTGGATGCCTTTTAGAGATTCCACTTGAAGAGGCAATCCCAGTTTCCAAAATACATTTAGAATATCTCAGAGATTCTGTAAAAATTTTACAGCATTTCTATGTACAAAGAATTCATAATGAGATGTAATCTTTGTCAAAGAATTGATAACCTTTTTGGTAAAGTATGATATTTAAATTTACAAATCAATATCATAATGGCATGCCAGTATAAGAAAAAAATAAATGCTGCAGAATAGCATTATGGGAAATATAGTTTTTATTTATTTTTTTTTAAATTTTATTTTATTTTTAAACTTTACATAATTGTCTTAGTTTTGCCAAATATCAAAATGAATCCACCACAGGTATACATGTGTTCCCCATCCTGAAATATAGTTTTTAAAGTGGAACTCTTATCTTGCTTTTTCAAACTGGAGCAAAGGTGCTGATATTGTCATTTTATTTGACTTGGGATAACTGAGTGACGCTTACTTCATATCTTCATTCAATTCACTTGTATTGCCGCTGAAAAACCAGATGAACTGTGGTGGGTGGTAATGAATTACAACAAACTTAGCCAAGTAGTAATTCCAGTTTCTGTTGTGCTGCCTGTACTGGAGATTTAATGAAGATTTCTTACTGTCTTGGGCATTTATGTGGTGGCTGCATGGCACTGGAGTGACTGTGAGAAGATACCCCATGTCCAAGGGCAAAGGAGAAGCACCAGCAAGATGGTAGGGGGGTGAATTCACTTTTAGAATCAAACCCCATTCCTGCCAGAGATGCTCAGAGTGCTCAAACAAGGGCACCAGGACCCAGGGACCCCACAGAGACTGAGACAGAACTGTGTGTGAGCGTCTCCTGTGGAGGTCTGGGCCGGCAGTGGCCTCCCGCAGGGGCAGGGGCTCTGGGTGCAGCAGACCCGGGCATGGCATAAGCCCTCTTGGAGAAGGTCACCATTAACCCACCATAGAGCCGCCAGAACTTGCACAGGAGTGGGAAATAGACTCTTGGAGGGCACAACAGAACCTTGTGCACCAGGACCCAGGAGAAAGGAGCAGCAACCCCACAGGAGACTGAGCCAGACTTGCCCAGGAATGTCCAGGAGTCTCTGGCGGAGGCGTGGGTCGGTGGTGGCCTGCTGCAGGGCTGGGGGCACTGAGTGTAGCGGTGCCTGCATGGGACCTTTAGAAGGAGGTCGCCATTATCTTCATTACCTCCACCATAGTTTGGCCCCAGGTCAGATAACAGGGAGGGAACACAGCCCTGCCCATCAACAGAAAATAGGACTAAAGATTTACTGAGCATGGCCTCGCTTATCAGAGCAAGACCCAGTTTCCCCATCAGTCAGTCTCTCCCATCAGGAAGCTTCCATAAGCCTCTTATCCTTCTCCATCAGAGTGAAGACAGACTGAAAACCACAATCACAGAAAACTAACCAATCTGATCACATGCCCCACAGCCTTGTCTAACTCAATGTATCTATGAACCATGCCATGTACGGCCACCCAAGACAGATGGGTCATGGTGGAGAGTTCTGACAAAATGTGGCCCACTGGAGAAGGGAATGGCAAACCACTTCACTATTCTTGCCTTGAGAACCCGATGAACAGGATGAAAAGGCAAAAAGATAGGACTCTGAAAGATGAACTCCCAGGTCAGTAGGTGTCCAATATGCTACTGGAGATTAGTGGAGAAATAACTCCAGAAAGAATGAAGAGACGGAGCCAAAGCAAAAACAACACCCAGTTGTGGATGTGACTGGTGATGGAAGTAAAGTCCGATGCTGTAAAGAGCAATATGCATAGGAACCTGGAATGTTACACCCATGAATCAAGGCAAATTGGAAGTGGTAAATATGAGATGGCAAGAGTGAACATTGACATTATAGGAATCAGCGAACCAAAATGGACACTATCACAGGAATCCAAGTCTATGCTCTGACCAGTAATGCTGAAGAAGTTGAAGTTGAACTTGTAGGTTCTGTGAAGACCTACAAGACCTTCTAGAACTAACACCCCCAAAAGATGTCCTTTTCCTTATAGGGGTATAATTGAAAGTGAAAGTTGCTCAGTCATGTCCGACTCTTTATGATCTCATGGACTATACAGTCCATGGAATTCTCTAGGCCAGAATACTGGAGTGGGTAGCCTTTCCCTTCTCCAGGGGATCTTCCCAACCCAGGGATCAAACCCAGGTATCCCACATTGCAGGTGGATTCTTTACCAGCTGAGCCACAGGACTGGAATGCAAGAGTGGGAAGTCAAGAAATACCTGGAGTAACAGGCAAATTTGGCCTTGGAGTACAGAATGAAGCAGGGCAAAGGCTGACAGAGTTTTGCCAAGAGAAGGTACTGGTCATAGCAAACACCCTCTTCCAACAACATAAGAGAAGACTCTACACATGGACATCACCAGAAAGTCAATACCGAACTCAGATTGATTATATTTTTTGCAGCCAAAGGTGGAGAAGCTCTATACAGTCAGCAAAAGCAAGACTGAGAGCTGACTGTGGCTCAGATCATGAATTCCTTATTGCCAAATTCAGACTTAAATTGAAGAAAGTAGGGAAAACCACTAGACCATTCAAGTATGACCTAAATCAAATCCCTTATGATTATAGAATGAAAGTAACAAACAGATTTAAGGGATTAGATCTGATAGAGTGCCTGAAGAACTATGGATGGAGGTTTGTGACATTGTACAGGAGGCAGTGATCAAGACCATCCCCAAGAGAAAGAAATGTAAAAAGGCAAAATGGTTGTCTGAGGAGGCCTTACAAATACCTGAGAAAAGAAGAGACGTGAAAGGCAAAAGAGAAAAGGAAAGATATACCCATTTGAATGCAGAGTTCCAAAGAATAGTAAGGAGAGACAAGAAAGCCTTCCTCAGGGATCAGTGCAAAGAAATAGAGGAGAACGATAGAATGGGAAAGACTAGAGGTCTCTTCAAGAAAATTAGAGATACCAGGGGAACATTTCATGCAAAGATGGGCACGATAAAGGACAGAAATGGTATTGACCTAACAGAAGCAGAAGATATTAAGAAGAGGTGGCAAGAATACACAGAAGAACTGTACAAAAAATATCTTCATGACCCAGATAACCACGATGGTGTGATCAGTCACCCAGAACCAAACATCCTGGAATGCGAAGTCAAGTGGGCTTTAGGAAACATCACTATGAGCAAAGCTAGTGGAAGTGATCGAATTCCTGTTGAGCTATTTCAAATCCTGGAAGATGATGCTGTGAAAGTGCTGCACTTAATATGCCAGAAAATTTGGAAAACTCAGCAGTGGCCACAGGACTGGAAAAGGTCAGTTTTAACTCCAATCCCAAAGAAAGGCAATGCCAAAGATGCTCAAACTACCACACAATTTCACTCATCTCACATGCTAGCAAAGTTATGCTCAAAATGCTCCAAGCCAGGCTTCAACAGTATGTGAACTGTGAACTTCCAGATGTTCAAGCTGGATTTAGAAAAGGTTGAGGAACCAGAGATAAAATTGCCAACATCCATTGGATCATTGAAAAAGAGAGTTCCAGAAAAACATCTACATCTGCTTTATTGAGTATACCAAAGTCTTTGACTGTGTGGATCACAACAAACTGTGGAAAATTCTTCAAGAGATGGGAATACCAGCCCACCTGACCTGCCTCCTGAGAAATCTGTATATGGTCAGGAAACAACAGTTAGAACTGGACATGGAATAGCAGACTGGTTCCAAATCAGGAAAGGAGTACATCAGGGCTGTATTTTTTCACCCTGCTTATTTAACTTATATGCAGAGTACATTATGAGAAACACTGGGCTGGATGAAGCACAAGCTGGAATCAAGATTGCTGAGAGAAATATCAATAACCTCAGATATGCAGATGACACCACTCTTATAGCAGAAAGCAAAGAAGAACTAAAGAGCCTCTTCATGAAAGTGAAAGAGGAGAGTGAAAAAGTAGGCTTAAAACTCAGCATTCAGAAGACTAAGATCATGGCATCTGGTCCCATCATTTCATGGGAAATAGATGGGGAAACAGTGGAAACAGTGACAGACTTTAATTTTTTGGGCTCCAAAATCACTGCAGATGGTGACTGCAGCCATGAAATTAAAAGACGCTTGCTCCTTGGAAGAAAAGTTATGACCAACCTAGACAGCATATTAAAAAGAAGAGACATTAGTTTGCCAACTAAGATCTGTCTACTCAAAGCTATAGTTTTTCCAGTAGTAATGTATGGATGTGAGAGTTGGACTGTAAATAAAGCTGAGCGCCAAAGAATTGATGCTTTTGAACTGTGGTGTTGGAGAAGACTCTTGAGAGTCCCATGGACTGCAAGGAGATCCAACCAGTCCATCCGAAAGGAAATCAGTCCTGAATATTCACTGGAAAGACTGATGCTGAAGCTGAAACTCCAGTACTTTGGTCACCTGATGTGAAGAGCTGACTCATTTGAAAAGACCCTGATGCTGGGAAAGATTGAAGAAGGCAGGAGAAGGGGACGACAGAGGATGAGATGGTTGGATGGCATCACCGACTCAATGGACATGAGTTTGGGTAAACTCTGGGAGTTGGTGATGGACAGGGAAGCCTGGTGTGCTGCAATCCATGGGGTCAGAAAGAGTCAGACACGACTGAGCAACTGAACTGACCTGAACTGAACTGGAGAAGGAAAATCAACTGTGATTTCTGCTGAGTCACTTAAATTTTGAGTTTGTTTGTTGAGTACCTTCGCTAGATGCATGGAATCCAGGGTGCCTATGGCATGGTTCATGGCACTAGGGAGTTCACAGAAAAGTGGAGAGTGGGAATGACTATATCATTGTATCAAATTTTCATTCTGTCTTCCAAAACAGAGCATAAAATATCAAAATCATATTTGTTATATTTATATACTTCTGTACTGTCACAGATCACTTAATAGGTGGTCCATTCAGTTATCAAACATTGAGGAAATAAGCTTGCTTTTGTCTAGGTCCTGGTATTCAAAATCATATAAGGCAGGATTCCTTTGCTCGAAATATTCCAAAGGAAAAAAGCAAGTAGAATATTGCCCTAGTCTATTTGGGCTATGAAAAATATCATAGACTGAATAATTTATAAATAACAGAAATTGATTTCTCATAGTTCTTGAGGCTGGAAGTCCAAGGTAAAGACACTGACAGGTTAGGTGTGAAAGGTTGTTGTTGAATCACTCGAATACACCGGGATTTTTGGCCCCTGGAGGAGAAGAATTCAATCCGGGGCCAGAGACAAGGCTTGATCGCTCAGAGCTTTTGTGTAATAAAGTTTTATTAAAGTATAAAGGAGATAGAGAAAGCTTCTGACATAGGCATCAGAAGGGGGCAGAAAGAGTACCCCCCTGCTAGTCTTCAGCTGGATGTTATATAGTCACTAGCAGTCTGTTAATGAAAGAAAGGAATGTCTTATAATTCAGAATGGCACCAAATGGTTTATCCTGGGCCATAAAATAATTAACTTGAATCTTAAAGAAGGGCAGACCACCATACAAATAGTTTCATTTACATAGATTAGGGGAACAATATCTGAGTATAACATACTGGTTTGTCAAGTAGGTTTTGGGCCAAGAGGCGGAACCGACTTGGAGACAGTTTGGGGTAAAGGCGTAGTACATCAGCATAGCTTAAGTCAAACATTTTCATAAGAAAAAGGCATTGGTTATCTCTAGGCTCAAGAATAGCTAACTTTAGGTGAAACCAGGTGTCATTATGGCAACACAGCATTTTAAGAGAAACCTCTCTTTAAATTTGTATGGAGAAGGAAAAAAATATTGCTAGTTTGTTTCCTCCTGCCGCTTAAGAGAGATAAAAATGTCTGACACTTGCAGGCTATTTCTTCCATTTGGAGACCCCTGGCCTTCCTGCCTGTTACCCTCTCAGGTGTCTCTTGGAAACCTGCTTCCCGGCTGATGGATACATGTCTCTTCTTTGTGTCCTCACATGGAAGAAAGGGAGAGGGTGCTGAATGGGGACTTTTTAAAAGACATTCATCCCATTCACGAGGACTATGCCTTCATGACCTAGTCACCTCCCAAGGACACCTTCTTTAAGTACCATCACACTGGGGTGTCAACATATGAACTCTGGGGAGACACAAACATTCAGTTCATGGCAAACACAGACTACAGAGCAGAGTGTCGATGGCAGTATCTAACCTCGGGCATTTTTTTTTTCCTTCCATCTGTAAGTTGCAAATATCTTAATAGCTTTCCATGGGAATTGAGTAGATTTATGAATCTAAAGCATTTTGTTATATTTGTACATAGCAAGATTGGTAAGAAATGATAGTCGTCATTATTATTTTTGGTGGTGTGTACAGGATGCCACACTGAAGAGGGAAACTTGTAAATTAGAGGGAGACCATGGAAACCTTTAAGGAAGAGAAAATACTTGAGTGTGGAAGACTTCTGTATCAATTAAGAAAATGAAAAGGAAAAACAAATCTTGATAGAAGCAGCATGTAAACACAGGTTTTGGAGTTAGAATGATTAGAATGAAATCCAGCTCTCACACATCCCAGCAAGACATTTGGAAGTTATAAAACACTCTCTAAATTGTAGTTAAATAAGGATAATAATACTATTTCAGTCACAGGGTGGTTGGAAAGGCAAATGAGATAAGTGGTATGACCAGTCAACATTACATGACTGTTGCTATCATTTGTTGCATGTCTATATCAGCCAAAATGTTTGGACACAACTTAGCGACTGAACAACAACAACAAAACAAAAAAATGATAGGACTCCATGGAAGGATATTAAACTGAGGGGGTTGTGACTCTTCCTCAACCATGGAAGAGTCACTGGATGACCAGTACAGATACGGGGCTTTGGGGAAGGGGTTGCAGAGTTTGAATACAGGGAGAACTGGTGAGATGATTTTTGGAGGGTAAGAAATATCGGATCAGACTCTTGACTCTAGATAAGGAAAGGAAGGGAAGGATAAAGGGATTTTAAGAACAGTTTTAATAATTAATGTAATATGGAGAGTGCCTGGGTGAGAAAGAGGAGTGGAAACGATCTTCTGTGCGTTTGACTTTGTTGACTTAATTAAGTTTAAAATCATTCATTAATGTGGGGGTCCACCAGAACGTGGTGCTAGTGATAAAGAATCTGACTGTCAGTGCAGGAGACACCAGAGATGCAGGTTCAATCCCTGGGTCAGGAAGATCTCTTGGAGAAGGAAATGGCAACCCACTCCAGTACTCTTGCCTGGAAAATTCCATGGGCAGAGGAGCCTGGTGGGATACCGTCCATGGGGTCACAAAGAGTCGGGCTGAGCACTTTTCACTTCACATCAGAAAGTTCAAGGGGGAACGAAAGATAGAGACACGCTGTGAGTTTAGGGGAGGCCATGGGATATTCATGCAGATATGTGCCACAGATAGTTGGAAACACAACTCTGAGTCAGCAGAAGTTTCTAGAATATATATAAGAAATATGAATACAGGTGGAAAGGATAATTAAAGCATGGAAGAGAATGTGTTCCCTTATGGAGTTTAGAGCAATGAAAAGATCTGGAGATGGAGCCATGTGTGAAACCAACTTTCAAAAGTGTAAGCAAAGAAGATTCTTTGAATGAAACGGAGAAGAAAAGGCTGTAGACGTAGGAGGAAGCCAGAAGCCAGCAATCCCACCGAAGTGTGGCAACCACTTCCAAAAGGAGAAAGGAGGCCTGTCAGATACTCAACAGAGTGTAGTAAGGTAAAATATCAGCTACTTAAGATGTTTGGGGTACAATAAACAGAAAACACAAGTCAAAATAAGTTTGCAAAATCAAATTTCATGGAGAAGACTCTTGAGAATCCCTTGGACTGCAAGGAGATCCAACCAGTCCATCTTACAGGAAATCAGTCCTGAATATTCATTGGAAGGATTGATGCTGAAGCTGAAACTCCAATACTTTGGCCACCTGATGAGAAGAACTGACTCACTGGAAAAGACCCTGATGCTGGGAAAGATTGAAGGCAGGAGGAGAAGGGGATGACAGAGGATGAGATGGTTGGATGGCATCACTGACTCAATGGACATGAGTTTGAGTAAGCTCTGGGAGTTGGTGATGGACAGGGAGGCCTGGTGTGCTGCAGTCCATGGGGTCGCAAAGAGTTGGACATGACTGAGCTACTGAATTGAACTGAACAAGAAATAGAGTTAGAATTGCCCTTGGGTTGATTTACTGTGTTCATCCATTTCATAAATATTCATGTGTTCATGAAATGAACGAACCACTGAATCTATCTATGTGTCATATGCTATTGTCATGGTAAATGTTTATCATATAGACCAGGTCATCTTATATTCCTAAAATGATGTCCACAATTCTAGATAGACCATGCAAACATCAACTTTCAGTGGTAGAAGAAGGAGTGTTTCTTCCCCTATGTTTCTTACATCAGGAAAAGAAATCTTTATAGAAAGCATCCAACAGCTTCCACGTTTTGTTGTAGGAAGAATAATGGCCCCCTGAGATGTCCACGTCTTACTCCCCAGACCACGTAAATGAGTTGGTTTTGAGCAAAGGGGAACTAAAGTTGTGGATAGAATTAAGGTTGCTAATCAGCTGATCTTGAGATGTAAATATTATCCTACATTATCCGGGTGGACCCAGCTTACTCACAGAGAACCTTACTTGTGGACATGGGAGAAAGAATTGGGAGAAGCAGAGAGATGGGCATGTGAGAGCCCTGGACCAGTGCTGCTGGCTTTGAAGACGGAGGATTGGGGCGTGAGCCAAAAAATGCAGGTAGCACCTCAGTGCTGGAAAGGCCAGGAGGCAGACTCTTCCTCTGCAGCCTCTGGGAAGAATAGAGCCCTGTTGATATCTTTATTTTAGCCCAGGGAGACCCATTTTGAACTTGTGACTTTCCAGACTACAAGATAATGTTTGTACTGTGTTAAGCCACCAAGTTTGTGATAATGTGTTCAAGTAACCATAGAAAATTAGCACACATTTCATTTGCCAGAAGTGCATCAGATACCCATGTCTAGAGTACTCACTGTTGGGGGAAATGGGATTTTCGAAACAGGGTGAGGCCATCAAGAAGCATCTGGTCCCCTGATCTCTGAAAAAAGTCTTGAAAGTGGGAAGAAAGGCTGTTGAAATGATAATAAACTTTGTCAGTTGAGGATAAAGATGGGAAAGTATTAGATTTGACAACCTGGAGGCCAGTAACAATCTAGAGAGGAAATTTGGTGGGCAGTAGGAAATTGGCAGAAAAAATTTTTTTAAAGTAGCTTGTGAGTAAATGAAAGGCAGTATGAAAATCTGTTTGTCTGTCTATCTATCCCTCATTCTGCTTATCCTTTCATCTCTCTACCTACCCATGCTCAGTTGCTCAGATGTATATGATTCTTCGCGACTCCATGGACTATAGCTCCCCAGGCTCCTCTGTTTATGGGATTTTCCAGGAGAAAATACTGGAGTGGGTTGCCATTTCCTATTCCACGGGATCTTCCCAACCCAGGGCTCAAACCCATGTCTCCTAAATCTCCTGCATTGGCAGGTGGATTATTTATCACTGCGCCACCTGGAAAGCCCCCTCTACCTACCTACCTACCTCTCTATCCATCTACATAGAAGTCAAATTTTTAGAAGTCAAACATTTTTGTTTGTTGGTTTTACTTTAATAAGGGTCATAATTGAACTGTCTGTGTGTGTGAATTTTTTATAGAAAGGAACACAGCCAGATCAGGGCAAGAGCAAGAGGAGTGAAAGATGCAAGAGAAGGGCTGCTTGAGGCTAAAATTTCCCTCAAGAGATTCTATTAGATCCAAGCTGTTCACATTTTTACTAAAAGAATATGCTCCTGTGGGAGATCTGTAAAAAGGCAAGCTTTCATTTCAGAGGATAAATAATGATCTTCTAAGTCATTTGTTTTACAAATTCAGATTTTTTTCGATAATAGTTTTTCATGAGACATAGATAGTTATATTCCTTGATTCATTTATTTATAATTCCACTTGTACATGGCATCATTTTGGTGAAAGACATAGTTGAGAAGTTTGAAATTATACTGTCTACTAGAATTGGTGTTGATTTACTAAGTAAAAACTCTTCACTTTATGAAGAAACTCTCATGAGATTTTTTTTTTTTTGCCATGGGACATTTATATTGAACTCTCCTTTGGTAAGACATTTTGGTCTTTCAGAAATTCAGCCTCTTGGATGCACTTTATGAGGCACCTTATATTGATGACCATCTCTTTGAGATGGCAATGGAAGGACAATTGAATTGGCCAAGCTCCACTGTCCCTTGCTGCAACTGTAATTCTGTGAACTCAAGCAACATTATAAACCCGTTTCTTAAACTTAAATTTCCTTTCAGATTTCATGAGGCAGATTTGCCTTGGAGTGTTGTTTCATGTTCATGTATTAAAATAATCATGGGGTGAGGGATGGGGAACACATGCCCACACAAACAAGTTGAAAACACTTGCTGTGACCTACAAAACTCCCTGCTCTTTGCGAGACGTGGAGAAAGTAAATAACCAGGGAGCAGAAAGTTTGTCACCGATCGCCCAGCAACCCTACTACATTTCTCTTACCAACAGCTCTTTCCCCTAATCTCCAGAGCTCCTTTTCAAAACAATCTTCGCTACTGCCAAATCTCCTTGAGGGGCAGTCAAGCTGTCTCTCAGCGGCTGACTTGCTTTCCAACTTTATAGAGATTATAGAGCCCCAAACATTGAGCTACTCAGATTTCCTTCTAGACATTAGAACTTGATTCTTCCCACTTGCTCTTTTCCTCTTTCCCATGATATAATTTAAGAGTGTAGTAATTGCATTTTTAATTTTCTGTATATTATGGTATTTGCAGTTCAGTTCAGTCTTTCAGTTGTGTCCGACTCTTTGCGACCCCATGGACTGCAGCACTCCAGGCTTCCCTGTCCTTCATCAACTCCAGGAGCTTAATCAAACTCATGTCCATTGAGTCGGTGATGCCATCCAACCATCTCATCCTCTGCCATCTCCTTCTCCTCCTGCCTTCTTCAATCTTTCCCAGCATCAGGGTCTTTTCAAATGAGTCAGCTCTTCACATCAGGTGGCCAAAGTACTGGAGTTTCAGCTTCAGCATCAGTCTTTCCAGTGAATATTCAGGACTGATTTCCTTTCGGATGGACTGGTTGGATCTCCTTGCAGTCCAAGGGACTCTCAAGAGTCTTCTCCAACACTACAGTTCAAAAGAATCAATTCTTCGGCACTCAGCTTTCTTTATGGTCCAACTCTCACATCCATACAGGACTACTGGAAAAACCATAGCTTGACTAGATGGACCTTTGTTGGCAAAGTAATGTCTCTGCTTTTTAATATGCTGTCTAGGTTGGTCATAGCTTTTCTTCCAAGGAGCAAGCGTCTTTTAATTTCATGGCTGCAGTCACCATTTGCAGTGATTTTGGAGCGCCCCAAAAATAAAGAAATAAAAAAAATTTCACTGTTGGTGGGAATGCAAACTAGTACAGCCACTATGGAGAACAGTGTGGAGATTCCTTAAAAAACTGAAAATAGAACTGCCTTATGATCCAGCAATCCCACTGCTGGGCATACACACTGAGGAAACCAGAAGGGAAAGAGACACGTGTACCCCAATGTTCATCGCAGCACTGTTTATAATAGCAAGGACATGGAAGCCACCTAGATGTCCATCAACAGATGAACAGATAAGAAAGCTGTGGTACATATACACAATGGAGTACTACTCAGCCATTAAAAAGAATACATTTGAATCAGTTCTAATGAGGTGGATGAAACTGGAGCCTATTATACAGAGTGAAGTAAGCCAGAAAGAAAAACACCAATACAGTATACTAACGCATATATATGGAATTTAGAAAAATGGTAACAATAACCCTGTATACGAGACAGCAAAAGAGACACTGATGTATAGAACAGTCTTATGGACTCTGTGGGAGAGGGAGAGGGTGGGAAGATTTGGGAAAATGGCATTGAAACATGTGTAATATCATGTATGAAACGAGTTGCCAGTCCAGGTTCGATGCACGATACTGGATGCTTGGGGCTGGTGCACTGGGACGACCCAGAGAGATGGTGTGGGGAGGGAGGAGGGAGGAGGGTTCAGGATGGGGAGCGTATGTATACCTGTGGTGGATTCGTTTTGATGTTTGGCAAAACTAATACAGTGTTTCAGGTTTAAAAATAAAATAAAATTAAATTAAAAAAATAAAATAAATTTAAAAATGGTGTTTTAACATCCTCAAAAAGCTTTTCTGGCTGGGGCAGCCTGCCCCTGGTAGAGCTAGCCAATTCTTGGACCAGGCAAAGGACTCTGCTCTGAGCATGCTTTTGATCCGCAAGTGAACCAGGGCAGGGCCGTGTGTCCTCTGCCTGGCTGGTACACCCCAGAGACAGATATTCTGCCTTACTCAGCCCAGGGTCAGGTACCAAGCAACTTGACACCACCCTCATGGCCCAAAGCCCACTGAAATTATTCCAGCCAGCCAGTCCTAAACCATTTACTCCGCTCTCCCTTGCCTTTTTTTCAGAAACCCCAATAAAGGTCCTGACCAAAGTGCTACCCACACTCCCGTCTTTTGCCTCCTGACCAAAACCTGATGTTCTTCCTGTGGCCTGGCGTGGTAAGTTGTGCCTCTGGTCCTAGGGGAATTGCAACATTAATCTTTCATTTCAATAGTGTTGACCTCTCGGAGTCATCTCTAGGTCACCGTTATCAGTTAAGCCCCAAGTGCAAACCAGAGGCATTTTGTTCTACTCCAAGAGTCAATCCCTTCACGTTTTATCTGGATCTCATGTTCCTGTGCCTACTCAGGACAATTTGAGTGCCACCTCTCCAATGGCATCCCAGGTGGCTCAGTGGTAAAGAATCCGCCTGCCATGCAGAAGACCCAGATTGAACCCAGGGTTCGATCCCTGGGTTGGAAGATCCCCTGGAGAAGGAAATGGGAACCCACTCCAGTATTCTTGCCTGGGAAACCCCATGGACAGAAGAGCCTGGCGGGGTTTATGGTGCGAACCTGTGAGTTTGCAAGAAGTCAGACATGACTGAGCAAGCACGCATGCCCACCATTCATGATTGTTTATCCATCTAACTGACTTTCCTCGCTTGAGTTCCTGGCAGGTTCCTGCAGGTGCCTCACTTTGGATGACTGCTGCATCATCATTTGATGGCAGTTCTCAGGGAGGAGTGACTGGGGGTCGGGCCTCAGCAAAGGCAGCACGGAGGAATAGTAGTCAGTGACAGTTCTACTGAGTCGACTCTTCAATCCTGCTGAGTTGACATTCAGCCTTGTTGACTTGATGAAGGGTGTGGGAAAAAATGAGGAAAGGAAGGTTTGCTTTTCAGGTAGCAATGAGCAGTTTCACTGGAACTGATTTCATTTTAAACAATCACTCTACTGACATTTACTAATCCCTGAGAGTTGGTTTTCTCAAGAGAGACTGTGTTCCTTTTTCTTGCATATCGCTATAGTGGCTAAGAGCTCTGTACTACAGACAGTTGTTCAGTAAGGTTTGAGGACCCTGCAATATTCTTATTCATGCCTCGTACTGAAGCATGACACCGTGTAGAGAGTTTGACTTGAATTAAAGAACTTTTTGGCTTACTTTACTCAAAGTAAATCCGTGGGCAGTTCAGTACCTTCTGATAACTGAGTGTGATTGATGGCTTTTCCATGTGCTATTATTTCAGAGTTTCTTTTACTTCTTTTCTATGAAGACTTTACCAATAGCACTGCCTAGTACTCAGATCTGAAGCACACATTCCCAGGTAGACTTTTTGGTTATCAGCCACACCTCTTATCTTTCCTACTGCAGTGAAATAAATTTCATTATGCCTAGGAATCCACTTTGTTTAGAAGCAAATATATGCAGTGTTAAATTCAGGATTAAAAAAAAAATATTTTGGTAACTTTTCAGGGCAGTTTTCTAAGTCTGTTGTTATTAAGTCGAGTCTGACTCTTTGCAACCCCATGGACTATAGTCCGCCAGGTTCCTCTGTCCTTGGAATTTCCCAGGCAAGAGTACTGGAGTGGATTGCCATTCCCTTCTCTAGGGGATCTTCCCAGGCCAGGGTTCGAGCCTGTGTCTCCTGCATTCACAGGCAGATTCTTTACCACTGAGCCTCCTGGAAAGCCATCTAAGTCTGAACTGGTATGTATTTGCCCTTAAACAAAAAGACTGCTTACAAAGCTGATATTTTGAAGTTGAGCAAACTTTTTCTGTCATTCACAGATAAAAATATTAATAATAGAGTTTGATTTATATAGTACCTCAGTTATTCTTTGGCATCCCACTCCAGTACTCTTGCCTGGAAGATCCCATGGACAGAGGAGCCTGGTGGGCTGCAGTCCATGGGGTCGCTAAGAGTCAGACACGACTGAGCGACTTCACTTTCACTTTTCACTTTCATGCATTGGAGAAGGAAATGGCAACCCACTCCAGTGTTCTTGCCTGGAGAATCCCAGGGATGGGGGAACCTGGTGGGCTGCCGTCTATGGGGTCGCACAGAGTCGGACACGACTGAAGCGACTTAGCAGCAGCAGCAGCAGTTATTCTTGTATGGATATCTATGTGGTGGTAGTTTAGTCAGTAAGTCATGTCCGACTCTTGCAACCCCATGGACTGTAGCCCACCAGGCCCTTCTGTCCATGGGATTCTCCAGGAAAGAATACTGGAATGGGTTGCCATTTCCTTCTCCAGGGGATCTTCCCAACCCAGGAATCGAACCTAGGTCTCCTGCACTGTAGGCAGACTCTTTACCAACTGAGCTATGGGGGAAACCCTTTGAATCCTATAAAGCTGGTATAATTACAACTCTTTACTTTTGTTCCTTAAGAAACACAAGTTTGAGTAAAATACTTATCCATGGTTGCTTTCATAAAAAGCTACACTAAGAGAACTGGAACTGACATCTTGGTGTCTCTTAGCCACTGCCTCTTCCACTACATTCTTAGATGCAAAGCACCATTTAAATTCCAAATACATTGAAATGCTTGGGGCTGTGTGTATGTGTCTTTCCTTACCATATTTCTTATGATACATTTCTCCCACCATATACATACAACCAGAGCATTTAAGGCCAGACTATTCCAAGCATACCCACTTACTCAGAACTAAAGGTTTATAAAATGAATATTGCATCTGGTCCCATCACTTCATGGGAAATAGATGGGGAAACAGTGGAAACATTGTCAGACTTTATTTTTTTGGGCTCCAAAATCACTGCAGATGGTGACTGCAGCCATGAAATTAAAAGACGCTTACTCCTTGGAAGAAAAGTTATGTGCAGAGAAAGCCTTTGACAAAATTCAACATCCATTTATGATAAAAACTCTCCAGAAAGCAGGAATAGAAGGAACATACCTCAACATAATAAAAGCTATATATGACAAACCCACAGCAAACATTATCCTCAATGGTGAAAAATTGAAAGCATTTCCTCTAAAGTCAGGAACAAGACAAGGGTGCCCACTTTCACCATTACTATTCAACATAGTTTTGGAAGTTTTAGCCACAGCAATCAGAGCAGAAAAAGAAATAAAAGGAATCCAAATTGGAAAAGAAGAAGTAAAACTCTCACTATTTGCAGATGACATGATCCTCTACATTGAAAACCCTAAAGACTCCACCAGAAAATTACTAGAACTAATCAATGACTATAGTAAAGTTGCAGGATATAAAATCAACACCCAGAAATCCCTTGCATTCTTATACACTAATAATGAGAAAACAGAAAGAGAAATTAAGGAAACAATTCCATTCACCATTGCAACGGAAAGAATAAAATACTTAGGAATATATCTACCTAAAGAAACTAAAGACCTATATATAGAAAACTATAAAACACTGGTGAAAGAAATCAAAGAGGACACTAACAGATGGAGAAATATACCATGTTCATGGATTGGAAGAATCAATATAGTGAAAATGAGTATACTACCCAAAGCAATTTATAGATTCAATGCAATCCCTATCAAGCTACCAACAGCATTCTTCACAGAGCTCGAACAAATAATTTCACAATTTGTATGGAAATACAAAAAACCTTGAATAGCCAAAGCGATCTTGAGAAAGAAGAATGGAACTGGAGGAATCAACCTACCTGACTTCAGGCTGTACTACAAAGCCACAGTTATCAGGACAGTATGGTACTGGCACAAAGACAGAAATACAGATCAATGGAACAAAATAGAAAGCTCAGAGATAAATCCATGCACATATGGACACCTTATCTTTGACAAAGGAGGCAAGAATATACAATGGATTAAAGACAATCTCTTTAACAAGTGGTGCTGGGAAATCTGGTCAACCACTTGTAAAAGAATGAAACTAGAACACTTTCTAACACCATACACAAAAATAAACTCAAAATGGATTAAAGATCTAAACGTAAGACCAGAAACTATAAAACTCCTAGAGGAGAACATAGGCAAAACACTCTCTGACATACATCGCAGCAGGATCCTCTATGACCCACCTCCCAGAATATTGGAAATAAAAGCAAAAATAAACAAATGGGACCTAATTAACCTTAAAAGCTTCTGCACATCAAAGGAAACTATTAGCAAGGTGAAACGACAGCCTTCAGAATGGGAGAAAATAATAGCAACTGACAAACAACTAATCTCAAAAATATACAAGCAACTCCTACAGCTCAACTCCAGAAAAATAAATGACCCAATCAAAAAATGGGCCAAAGAACTAAATAGACATTTCTCCAAAGAAGACATACAGATGGCTAACAAACACATGAAAAGATGCTCAACATCACTCATTATCAGAGAAATGCAAATCAAAACCCCTATGAGGTACCATTTCACACCAGTCAGAATGGCTGCGATCCAAAAGTCTACAAGTAATAAATGCTGGAGAGGGTGTGGAGAAAAGGGAACCCTCTTACACTGTTGGTGGGAATGCAAACTAGTACAGCCACTATGGAGAGCATTGTGGAGATTCCTTAAAAAACTGGAAATAGAACTGCCTTATGATCCAGCAATCCCACTGCTGGGCATACACACTGAGGAAACCAGAAGGGAAAGAGACACGTGTACCCCAATGTTCATCGCAGCACTGTTTATAATAGCCAGGACATGGAAGCAACCTAGATGTCCATCAGCAGATGAATGGATAAGAAAGCTGTGGTACATATACACAGTGGAGTATTACTCAGCCATTAAAAAGAATACATTTGAGTTCTGATGAGGTGGATGAAACTGAAGCCTATTATACAGAGTGAAGTAAGCCAGAAAGAAAAACACCAATACAGTATACTAACGCATATATATGGAATTTAGAAAGATGGTAACAATAACCCTGTGTACGAGACAGCAAAAGAGACACTGATGTATAGAACAGTCTTATGGACTCTGTTGGAGAGGGAGAGGGTGGGATGATTTGGGAGAATGGCATTGAAACATGTGTAATATCATGTATGAAACGAGTTGCCAGTCCAGGTTCGATGCATGATACTGGATGCTTGGGGCTAGTGCACTGGGATGGCCCAGAGGGATGGTATGGGGAGGGAGGAGGGAGGAGGGTTCAGGATGGGGAGCGTATGTATACCTGTGGTGGATTCGTTTTGATGTTTGGCAAAACTAATACAGTGTTTCAGGTTTAAAAATAAAATAAAATTAATTAAAAAAAAAAAAAGCAGAGACATTACTTTGCCAACAGAGGTCTGTCTAGTCAAGGCTATGGTTTTTCCAGTGGTCATGTACGGATATGAGAGTTGGACTGTGAAGAAAGCTGAGTGCTGAAGAATTGAGCTTTTTTTTTTTTTTTTTTTTGAGAGTGGAGTGCAGTTTATTACACCGGCAGGCCCAGGGCACAGTCTCCTCTTAGCCAAGGACCCTGATCAGTTTTTGTGAAAATCTTATATACCCTAAGTGTATGTGCTTAAATCCACCTCCCCAAATTCTCTGAAACTAGTCTGAACAAAGGAAAAGAAAGATACAATCAAAGTTAACCCATGATTCGTATACCTTAAACCCATGATTCGTATGCCTTAAGCCTAGGTAGTTAACAGTGGACAATTGGTGTTGGAGAAGACTCTTGAGAGTCCCTTGGACTGCAAGGAGATCCAACCAGTCCATTCTGAAGGAGATCAGCCCTGGGATTTCTTTGGAAGGAATGATGCTAAAGCTGAAACTCCAGTACTTTGGCCACCTCATGCGAAGAGTTGACTCACTGGAAAAGACTCTGATGCTGGGAGGGATTGGGGGCAGGAGGAGAAGGGGACGACAGAGGATGAGATGGCTGGATGGCATCACTGACTCGATGGATGTGAGTCTGGGTGAACTCCAGGAGTTGGTGATGGACAGGGAGGCCTGGCGTGCTGTGATTCATGGGGTCGCAAAGAGTCGGACATGACTGAGTGACTGAACTGAACTGAACTGAATAAAGTATTAATTATGTTCTATATGGATAGCTATCAGAAATGTTAAATCAGCAATTTATATCTTTTTCCAAGAGAGGTGCTTTTTAATGCTTTTCTTCATTCAAATTTTGTGTATTGGGATATGTAAACCAAACCAGATTAAAAACCCCAATTCCATAGTTGGCAAGGTAAATCTGCAAATATGGTCTCTTCATGTTAAAATGAAGTAGAAACCCACTTCTGATTTGAAAACCTTCTGGTTTTTTTTCTAAATTGTGTACTTGGCTGTTCTAGGTCTCAGCTGTGCACGTGGGATCTTTAGTTATGGCACATGAGACTTTAGGTGTGGTGTGTGGCCTCGGGCTCCCTGGCCAGAGATTGAACCTGGCCCCCTTGCCTGGGGAGCACGGTGTCTTAGCTACTGGACTACCAGGGAAGTTCCTTTCAGTGATTTATATTAGTGTTTGCCTTCCTTAGGATCCAAATTCAGTATTCGTATTGGAAATTGATTGTAAGTTTATGGTGCACTTATTTAAGTCAGAATAAAGTGAAGCACTGTGAACTGAAGTTGGCTAAGCTACAGATAATTACAGAGCTAACAGTATCACACAATGAACAGTAGTAATTTTAGTAAAAGAGGAAAAGGAAGAATTATTTTGAATTTAGGCATAAGGCTCTAAAGAAGTAGCCCACAGTTGTTATAGAACCTGGGAGACCTCTGGAATATTCTTTTGGTTTCTTAGGTTTTCTTTGATGTTGATTCTCTTCAGTTCTTCAACTGATCATAATAGACCAAGCTTCTGGTTTATACTAGGTGAAGCAATCATTTCTGCTTTCATCCCTCAGATATCTTTGGCCATTTATTTGGCTTCAAAAAATTTAGACGGCTCAGCTGTAGGCTTGAATACTGCCGTTTCTTGGTTCTGAGTGCTTTGGAAGTGGTCAGTTCAGACACTCTTTCATAGAAGCTCTTTCTTGTAACAGTTTGCACGGTCAGTGCTAGACTGGAAATCTAACATCTCCACATAACACAGTGAGGAGAAATTCTTAAATTACTATGAGTTCAAATTAAAATGTAGGGCCATGGAACAGAAAACAGTAGCAACATCTGTATCAAATGATTTTATCCGCTCTAAAATGTATTTTAGATATTTTCTTTAAAAATTTTAAGATCCTCTTGGAAGAACTGAGTTATCTAATTTCTCTTCAGCAAGTGGCAGGATGAAATAATTGATATTTTCTAGTGCAATTTATCGGAGAAGGCAATGGCACCCCACTCCAGTACTCCTGCCTGGAAAATCCCATGGATGGAGGAGCCTGGTAGGCTGCAGTCCATGGGGTCGCGAAGAGTCGGACATGACTGATCGACTTCACTTGCACTTTTCACGTTCATGCATTGGAGAAGGAAATGGCAACCCACTCCAGTGTTCTTGCCTGGAGAATCCCAGGGACGGGGGAGCCTGGTGGGCTGCCATCTATGGGGTCGCACAGAGTCGGACACGACTGAAGTGACTTAGCAGCAGCAGCCGCTGTGCAATTTATTCCTAGTTTTCATAAGCTGTTTACACACTGTTATTCTTAAAAGACTGCATAATTTAGTGGTCCTTTAGGAAACTGCAAAGCCAGTGATGCTTAAAAATATATCCATAAAGGTACTGATACTCCTCACACAAGAAATGGAACCTAATTCCTCTCTCTTAAGTATCACTAGAATTAATGACTTGCTTGAAGTGAAATAGTGAAGTGAAAAGTCTCCCAGTCGTGTCCAACTCTTTGCGACCCCATGGACTGTAGCCCGCCAGGCTCCTCTGTCCATGGAATTCTCCAGGCAAGAATACTGAAGTGGGCTGCTATGCCCTCCTCCTGGTCGGGAATCTTCCCGACCCAGGGACCGAACCCTGGTCTCTTTCATTGCAGGCAGATTCTTTACCATTTGAGCCACCAGGGAAGCCCATTGACTTGCTTATAACAAGTAAACTAAAGCAGAAGTGATGGTGTGTGAATTCTGAGACTAGGTCATCAAAGGCATTGGGCTTTGTCCTGGCCTTCTTTCATATCACTTGCTTTGGGAGAAGCCAGGTGCCGTGTCTCAGGTGGCCTTAGGCAGGCTCATGCGGTGAGAAACTGAAGGCTTTAGCCAACATCCAGCAAGAAGCTGAGGCCTCCTGCCTATAGCCATGTGATTGAGCCATAGCAAGTAGACCCTTCAACTCCAGTCCAGTCTCCAGATGATTACTAATTTGATTTATGTCCTGACAGTGACCTCAGCAGATACTGAGCCGCTCAGCTAAAGTGCTCCCAAACTCCCCATCAGCAAATGCTTTGAGGTGATAAATGATTGTTGTTTTAAAGCTACTACTCCTTGGGTAATTTGTTACGTAACAGTAGATAGCTAATACAAGTGCATAGACTACTCTGTAATGGTAAAAATGTGTCTCTTCCAACTAGAGTTTCACCTGAAAGAAAAATTTAGTACTTTAACAGGTGGTAATTTCGTAGGTTTGAAACACTCTTGGTTTTTGTGCTTTGTAAAGGAAAATGTTCCCTGGTCTCTGACACTCTTCCTCCTACTCTGGCTTGGATGCGGTTAACCCCTTGTCCTCAGTCCTTAAATATCTGTGTGCTGCTAAGAAAGTGGCATTTTATCAGAAACAGGATTTGAGTTGCCCATATTTGAGAAGTTTTGTGAAGAAATGAGAGCAAAATATGAAATCTGTTTACATTTGTGGTACAAATGTTCTAGCTTTCCCAGAAAAAGAAGTACCACGTTTCTGTCAGAGGGGATTTCTTTTTTTGTAATTTTTTAAAGAGAAAAATAGAGCCTGCTCAGAACCATTTTCAGGTGATGATTTGGCCGAATGCCATATGTTTGCAGGAAAAAACAATAGCAATAGTTCAAGGTCCTACAATCTCCTTATAAATTCTCTTGAAAAACTGCTATTTTAGCTAAGATGCCATTGTTCTTGAGGAGATTAGCAAGAAAGTATGTATAAAAACTTTTCAACATGATGAAGCTTTTTGAGTATTAAAATTTTAGTTTCACTGCAGGGATAAGTCTGAAAAGTATTTAAAACATTTATTTGGAGGTCCTATTGTTCAATTAAGCTGTGTATCTCTTTCCTTCGTTTCTTTCTTCCTTTCTCTCTCTTTCTCTCTTTCACATTAATGATAAAGATCTTAGTCAGAGATGACTTTATTGCCATGAAAACAAAGGAAGTGATGTAATGTATTTTCAACTTGAAATATTCTGAATCACATTGGGCTTCCTTGTGGGCCATGTATTCTTGCCTGGAGAATCCCATGGACAGAGGAGACCGACAGGCTGTAGAGTCCCAAAGAGCCGAACACGGCTGAAGTGACTTAAGATAGCATACATGCCATGTTAACAAAACAAGCTGCTATCAATTATTTTTTTTCTTTAATATGTCATATATGTGCCACATCACAGTTACCTGTATAGTTTTGAGTTTTTACTCAATCCAAAGTCATAGCAACCTTCATTTAGAACTTGACCTTTCAGAATTAAAGTTTTGTTCTAATTTGGATTTTTTTCTCTTTCTGTTACAAAAAATGGCTTGTTTTATCATGAAAATGAAAGCTGAGAGAAGCATCAGTTTGGCAAATACCGTCTCCCTTCTGTGGAATGACACGTCTGACAGAAATAGTTGTTGTCTGTGTGTGCGCGTTGAGATGAACAGCTCCAATGCTTGCGTCAGTCTCTCAAGCGGCCTTTACTAATGCTTTGACCCGGTTTGTTCCTTCCCTTTTGCTTCTTTGGGGATGACTTTCAGAAGTCACTGAAATTTGACTCAGTCCGTTCCACTTGCTTTTACATGAATCACTGATTACCTCAGATTAGTCAATCGGTAAGTTTTTCCAAGAGCTATTTGTTTTTCTGGTAGAAACATTCATACTGCAGATGTGTCGGATCTAACAGCCTCAAATCCATCAGCTGAGGACTTTGAAACTGTGCCATTAAATATATTAATTTTTGTAAAACAAATGTAACGTGGTCTTTAAGAAAATATTACGTCTCTTTCTTTGAGATTAAGGGTGAACCCCAGCCACCTCTGTCAGAGATGCTATAATAATGTACCAATTTGCCATCAGATGACTGAGCCGTGTATTCCACAGTTTATTATCTTTCCTTCTACAAGTTATCCTCAGAAACCTCACGTAGTAAAATATTGGGAGGAATATATTTTAAAAGGAGAACAAATGAAAACACTATGAAACACTTCATATTTAATGCATAAAATAAATACTGTAAAAAATAAGACCAGAGCAAGTTATTGGCAGCAATATTTTAATGATGCATTTATTTAATAGAAATATCCATCACGATAGCTGATGCTAGCAATATTGTTTATGTTAAATTAAATTAGAATGTCATGAAACATATTTGCTTATTTCCTTTATTTACAGAAAGTAGTTGGAGAAGATGCCCTCAGAGTCTTTTTGTTGCTCCACAAGAGAAATTCTTGGCAACTTAACGGGGAGCAGGATTATTCTTCCTTAGAAAACACCTCTCCTGTAAACTGGATGCTGTCAAACAGCTCTTCAGTGGCTATCTGGCATATGGAATGCATTTTCTTTAAAAAAAAAAAAAGTCTAGGCGACTAGTCAGCAACTTATTTAAACTTGTTTTAATCCAACATTTAAATGAGCTATTCAACTTTAACAATTATTGATAAATAATGGAAATATTTACATATGGATGTTGACATTTTAGCATTCATAGATCACTCTTTATTTTTATAGAAAGGAATACTATAAATAATACTTCCATCCCTGTATTCCTTTGCCCTCAAAAGTTCCTAGAAATTGGGATTTTGCTGGCGGTCCCATGGCTGGGGCTCTGTGCCCCCAGTGAAGGGGCTCGGGTTCAACCCCTGATCGGGGAGCTGGGTCCTGGATGCCACAGCAGGGGTCCCATGGGCTGCAAGGACCCAGCTCAGTCAAATAAGGAAATAAACATTTAAACAAAGTTCCTAGGACTCAATCTTTAGCTCTAATAGCCCGTTCTGTAATACCTTTGGCCTGCTATCTTTCTGTAGTCTTTCTATATGTCGCCATTTCAAACCTTTATCAAAATCTATGTCTAAACTGGTCATCTTATTTTGGCAACAAATTGCAGAGTATTTCCCTAATTCTTTTACACTCTGGGAAGTAGTTTGTTCATAAAAGCTTGAATTCATTTAAAGTAACTAGTGTCTACCTTATCAAAGTACATTGGGTTCTTTTTTAATACGAGAATAGACATACTTCTTTATAGAAACATAAATCAGGAAACTAAAAATCGCCGATGGTCATATGGTCCAGAGAGGATCATTTCTCGCCTTGTTTTGCCCTTTTATTTGCAATCCTTTCTTAAAGATACCTACATAATTTATTTTTAGAGAAAAAATAAGATTCTTTTAAACCATTGAATTCAAGACATGATCAAATATTAGATACACACTTTTTCATGTACTACAGAGAAAGAAAACATTACCATTAAACTATTTTACAGCGCTTTTAAAATCACTTAAATGTTTTATTTTATACCTTTATTGAAAGAGCTTATTAGTTGGACACAACTAGTAGATATCATTTTATGATTTAACCTTTTTGTGCTTTTACAATACGGAAAATATAAGAGAAATAAATTTGGTAAAACAGTTTTAAAACGTCTTCAAATGCCTAGTCCCATGTTTAAAATAGCTTTATTTTTTTCATATAATGCATTCTTTGTGCAGTTGAGGACATTGGTGATGAAACATATTTCTAAGACTTTGACTTTTGATAGGCCTGCACAGGCAATAAAACTGTGTCATTGAAAGGGAAGTTGCTCAGTCGTATCTGACTCTTTGCAACCCCATGGACTGTATAGCCTACCAGGCTCCTCCATCCATGGGATTTTCCAGTCTAGAATACTGGAGTGGGTTGCCATTTCCTTCTCCAGGAGATCTTCCCAACCCAGGGATTGAACCCGGGTCTTTCACATTGTAGGCAGACAATGTAAACATATATATATACATACATACATACATACAGGGTGGCCCTGGCTGGCGGTGGTTATAAACTGTTTCTGGATTTCAGTTATATTAAATTATAAAAAGACGTTATCTCAGAGTTGACTAAATATGGTAACCACTGTAAATATTTGAAGAAATATACATAATCAAAATATTGGCAAGATTAGTAATTATTAATATTCATGGTGTATATATAAATTTATAGCCTATATATATATATTTATTTGTATATATAAATTTATATATATAAATTTGTGTGTATTTATATATATATAAATTTATGTGTATATAGAAATTTATTTGTAGCCTACTTTCTCTATTATTAAATACTGAGGAACTTTTCAATCTTTCCTTCCAGAAGTGATTCAGCAATGAGAATGCTTCTATATGCATGCCTTCAAATTGCTTCTAGAAAAGTGGCTCCAATTTACCATTTTATTAGGAAAAATACTCATCCTCCATCAGGGACAATGAACATCTTCTAATCCTTGTCTTACTACTTTATATTTCTTTTAGAGTATCCCTTTGTACTGACGCTTGGTGCCATCCTTCTTAGTATGAAAAATTGATCTCGTTATGGAAAGTACAAAAGCCAACCAATTAATTTGTAGCTAATAGAAATGTTCAGTTGTTCCTCTTCACACTCAAGGGTATAAACCTTTTCCTTCCTTCCTTCTTCTTTTCTTTTTCTTTTCATTGTTTTTCTTTTTTACTTCTAACTTTCCTGTACATTCTTTTCATCCCATAGAATCAGACATTAATGCATATTTAAGAAGCAGGCATTATTACAAGATTTTTTTCCCCACAAATATTTAAGAAAAGTGGTGAAATTTTTTTAAACGGAGTTAATTTTTATCAATACTATTATGCTTGCTGCTGCTGCTGCTAAGTCGCTTCAGTCGTGTCCGACTCTGTGCGACCCCATAGATGGCAGCCCATCAGGCTCCCCAATCCCTGGGATTCTCCAGGCAAGAACACTGGAGTGGGTTGCCATTTCCTTCTCCAATGCATGAAAGTGAAAAGTGAAAGTGAAGTTGCTCAGTCGTGTCTGACTCTTCACAACCCCATGGACTGCAGCCCACCAGGCTCCTCCATCCATAGGATTTTCCAGGCAAGAGTACTGGAGTGGGGTGCCATCGCCTTCTCTGACTATTATGCTTAAGACATGGCAAATAATTTTTTGATAATTCTAAAATAAGTAAGAAGGTAGATGTTGTCTAGGGCAATTCAGTTGCCAGTGGAATTCTTCAGTTTTAGATGAAACTGAAAGTCTTAGTCACTCAGTCCTGTTTGACTCTTTGTGACCCTCATGGACCATAGCCTGTCAGACTCCTCTGTCCATGGGACTCTCCAGGCAAGAATACTGGAGTGGGTTGCCATGCCCTCCTCTAGAGGATCTTCCCAACCCAGGGATCGAACCTAGGTTTCCTGAATTGCAGGTGGATTCTTTACCATGTGAGCCATGAGGGAAGCTTCTTAAAGGGAAATTCAATCTAATTAAGTCAATATGAAATCAAAGTGAATTAAAGTCATGTTAAAGGACTAAGATTTTTAAAAAAAAGATTTACCAAAAGCTAAAAATAGCTGCAAAATAAGATAAGACTCTTGAGAGTCCCTTCTACTGCAATGAGATCAAATCAGTCCATCCCAAAGGAAATCAGTCTTGAATATTCATTGGAAGGACTGATGCTGAAGCTGAAACTCCAATACTTTGGCCACCTGATGCAGAGAGCTGACTCATTTGAAAAGACCCTCATGACGGGAAAGATTGAGGGCGGGAGGAGAAGGGGGTGACAGAGGATGAGATGGCTAGATGGCATCACCGACTCAATGGACATGAGTTTGAGCAAGCTCCGGGAGTTGGTGATGGACAGGGAAGCCTGGCATGCTTCAGTCCGTGGGCTCACAAAGTGTTGAACCCAACTGAGTGACTGAACTGAAGGTAAGATTGTCTCTACAAATTGTCTCTATATGAATTGCAAATGACAGAAAAAAATACACTTAGCTATACTGTACACAAACACACAAAACACATCTCCCCCCCGACTCCAATACTTGGCTTTGTTTTCAGAGTCAGGGAAGGTGATAACACAGCAACCTGGGAGTATCAAATACATTTCAAGTGGTAAAATGAATCCCTACAGGCGTGTATAAGTGGAGTACAATATATTATAATCTGAAATAAATTAATGTGTAAACTGTCTCAAGTAAGGAATCGGGCACAATCTTTCACGGTCTGCCGTGGTCACCTCGGTCGTGTCCGACTCGCTGTGACCCTGTGGACTGTAGCCTGCGAGGCTCCCCTATCCCTGAGATTCTCCAGACAGGAAAACTATAGTCATATTGCTCAGAGTGAGACCTCTGGAGGTGGGTCTGGATTCAGATACAGGGTCAACCCTCAGTGACCCTGGGCATGACATTTGATCTGTTAAGGCTTCAGGCTTTTCATGTTTCCAGAGACAGCCAGCATCCCAACGGGGTAACTGGGAAGGTTGATTCCAGTGTTTAACACACAGCACTCATTTCAGTGGCTTATACATAAGAAATGTTCAACCACTGTTTCTTAATAGAGTCATGGTTATATCATATTAATAATGGAAATACGGGGATGGTGGAATGGGTGTCCCTTCTTGTTTTCTGAGGAAGGAAGCTTGTGTTACATGTGGTGCTGATATATTTACAGGAACTTTGTAGACCATGAGTGGTCCTACAAATGTGTAGTTTGGAAATTCACAGAACCCCATTTCTGCTTTGGTTAGACATTCTGGCAGTATTCCAGACTTGTTTGCTTGGGGAAATGCTCACCTGATCACAAATGTAGTTGATCAAATAACCTATTCCTTACATAAAAGACATGCGCATGAGAACCTGGCTAGAAAATTGCTTAAATTAAAAAAAAAAAAAGAAAAAACAACCTTACATTGCTTGCAGCAAAGCTATAAAAAAATAGTTGAAAGAAATGAAGTTATTGTTAACTGGTGGGAAAGTTGGGGAGGGATAGGTTGGGAGTTGGGGATGACATGTACTCATTGGTGTGTTTAAAATAGGTAACCAACGAGGACCTACTGTATAGCAGAGGGACCTGTCCTCAATGTTTGGTAATAATCTAAATGGGAAAAGCTTTTTAAAAAGAATAAAAAATTTTAAACAGGACCAAGCTCTCATTAGCAGTGCATGCGTGCTCACTTGTGTCTGAGTCTTTTGCCACCCCATGGACTGTCACCCGCCAGGCTCCTCTGTCCATGGGCTTATCCAGGCAAGAATACTGGGGTGGGTTGCCATTTCCTCCTCCAGAGAATCTTCCTGACCCAGGGATTGGATCTGTGTCTCCTGCGTCTTCTGCATTGGCAGGTGGATTCTTTACCGCTGAGCCACTTGGGAAGCCCATGCTCTTATTAGGAGACCATGGCCTAGCTCAGGTTACCATTGTTTTACCTTCTTCTAACCAATTTCAACCACTTTTAACAGAAGTAGAAGTTGTAGCTACAAATGAAGTGGTTAATTAAAATTATATTATATTCTAAAAAAAAAAAAAACAGTTGAAAGGAGTTATATGTAAGGAGACTTGGATGAAGGGAATATTGTTCGTTTATTCCTGTAGGTTTAGTAGATTTACTAGGTCTGCATGTGCATATGCTAAGTTGCTTTAGTCATGTCTGACTCTTTGTTACCCTATGGACTATAGCCCACCAGGCTTCTCTGTCCATGGGATTATCCCAGCAGGAATACTGGAGTGGGTTGCCATGCCCTAATCCAGGGGATCTTTCTGACCCAGGGATCAACCTCGTGTCTCCTGCAGCTCCTGCATTGTAGATGGATTCTTTACCACTGAGCCAGTTCTGTGGATATCAACAAATTGTCCTGATAAACCATGAAGATTCTCCATGGATGGAGGATTTTTTTTTTCATCACTTGTAGCTCTTTTGCCATTAGGTCCAAATTTATTGCCTCAAGAAAGGAACAGCACAAACTGTCTAGGACATGGAAATAGCTGCTCAGTGTTGAGTTTAAAAGCAATTTTGTAAAGTCTATAGTAGGGCAGTCACCTTGACAGCCTAGATTACAAGAGGGGAAAAAAGATTTCTCTTAATTGATTTTCATATGTCAATTCAAATAAATAAGCATAGAGAAAACTATGGAGTAGATAAGATGAGGATGTTACATGAGAGAAGTTTTTGCTGCACCGGAAAAGAAAGTTTTCCTGTCCAGGAAGGAATAGCCTGAAAGATAAATTGAACAAACAAGGGGTCATAAATCACCTAAAGGTATCCCAATTCTTACTCAAGAATCAAAACTTCTAGGGGAGAAGTGGAAAAGAAGCATCCAGATTGGATATGAGAAATACATGGCATTGCTGTTGGTGAACAATTTCTCGGGGTATGACTTCCTAGAGAAGTCCCGTGTTTCATACGGCTCCATGCTCATTATGGTGTTCTGTGTTGTCTGGAAATGGAAGACTAGCTGGGGCAGGACCTGGAATCACGCACATGAGCATCACGTATGTTCCCACTCACTCAGCCTTGTTCAGAGAATGAATGGAAGAGTCTCTAAGCTCCAATGAGAGTGTGAATTCTAGAAGAAGCAGGGATGGAGTTAGCCCAGGGATCTGAGAAGAGGGGACTGCTGTGTGTACATGTGTGGAGAGAGAGGGCAGCTGGTGGTTTAGGGGTGCAGAACCAGATATTGTGAGCCTGTGGTTGGCAGTGAACAAGACGGCCTAGGCAGACATGCAAGGAGAGTGCGGAGAATGAGAAAAGTCCGATCCAGGACCCTGGAGAACACAAATGTGGAAGGGCTACGAAGCCACACACAGATGCTAAAGTTGTGGAGGATTTAAGACTTAATAGAAAGGGAGTGATAAAGAATGATTATGTTACCGAGGGTCCAGTGCACCAAGAATGGAAATAGAGTCAGTGGATTCACCAATTCGATGAGTATACTTCCCCAGGTGGCTTCAATTAAGGGAGTTTCTTTGTCATCTCACAAAAGTTGAGCTTTTGTATTTTACTCCTAAACATGCATTAAAGAATCCTACAAGAAATAGCTTCACAAAACCTGCTGATGGATTTACTCTGGGGGGATTGCTGAAGCTACTAACCATTCTCTTTGTGAAAGACAACTTGAGAAAGCATTTTAGAGTAAGTGCACAAAAGCATTATCTTGCCACCAGGAACCGACACATTTTCTCCTGACTCAAAGAGGCATACTTGAGAGATTTTATTTTTCAGGTTCTCGTATTCTGATTTTATTAATTCATCTATTTTCTGTAATGGCAAAGTAAGGATACTGTTCATGTGATTCTCAAGGCAAGAATATCTGAGGTGGTTTGCCATTCCCTTCTCCAGGGGACCACGTTTTGTCAGAACTCTCCACCATGACCCATCTGTCTTGGGTGGCCCTGCACACCATGGCTTGTGGCTTCATTGAGTTTCACAAGGTGACCTGAGATGCTTGGATGGCATCACCTACTCAATGGACATGAGTTTGGGAGATAGTGAGACAAACTGGGAGATAGTGAAGGACAGGGAGGCCTCGCGTGCTGCAGTTCATGGGATCGCCAAGAGTCGGACCCAACTTAGGGACCGAACAATGACAAATTAAGGATAGTAGAAAGCTCATCCATCCTAATGTTGCTGGAAGTGTGACTTGAGACAGTTCATGTAAAGCACTTAGCATAGTAATAGACACACTGTTAAGTATTCAATTATTATTAACTATCGTTGCAAGAGGGCATCAGAGGGCAGACACACTGAAACCATACTCACAGAAAACTAGTCAATCTAATCACACTAGGACCACGGCCTTGTCTAACTCAATGAAACTAAGCCATGCCCATGGGGCAACCCAAGATGGGTGGGTCATGGTGGAGAGATCTGACAGAATGCGGTCCACTGGAGAAGGGAATGGCAAACCACTTCAGTATTCTTGCCTTGAGAACCCCATGAACAGCATGAAAAGACAAAATGATAGGATACTGAAAGAGAAACTCCCCAGGTCAGTAGGTGCCCAATATGCTACTGGAGATCAGTGGAGAAATAACTCCAGAAAGAATGAAGGGATGGAGCCAAAGCAAAAACAATACCCAGCTGTGGATGTGACTGGTGATAGAAGCAAGGTCCAATGCTGTAAAGAGAAATATTGCATAGGAACCTGGAATGTCAGGTCCATGAATCAAGGCAAATGGGAAGTGGTCAAACAAGAGATGGCAAGAGTGAATGTCGACATTCTAGGAATCAGTGAACTAAAATGGACCGGAATGGGTGAATTTAACTCAGATGACCATTATATCTACTACTACGGGCAGGAATCCCTCAGAAGAAATGGAGTAGCCATAATGGTCAACAAAAGAGTCCGAAATGCAGTACTTGGATGCAATCTTAAAAATGACAGAATGATCTCTGTTCGTTTCCAAGGCAAACCATTCAATATCACAGTAATCCAAGTCTATGCACCAACCAGTAACGCTGAAGACGCTGAAGTTGAACGGTTCTATGAAGACCTACAAGACCTTTTAGAACTAACACCCAAAAAAGATGTCCTTTTCATTATAGGGGACTGGAATGCAAAAGTAGGAAGTCAAGAAACACCTGGAGTAACAGGCAAATTTGGCCTTGGAATACGGAATGAAGCAGGGCAAAGAGTTTTGCCAAGAAAATGCACTGGTCATAACAAACACCCTCTTCCAACAACACAAGAGAAGACTCTACACATGGACATCACCAGATGGTCAACACCAAAATCAGATTGATTATATTCTTTGCAGCCAAATGGAGAAGCTCTATACAGTCAGCAAAAACAAGACCAGGAGCTGACTGTGGCTCAGATCACGAACTCCTTATTGCCAAATTCAGACTTAAATTGAAGAAAGTAGGGAAACCCACTAGACCATTCAGGTATGACCTAAATCAAATCCCTTATGATTATACAGTGGAAGTGAGAAATATATTTAAGGGCCTAGATCTGATAGATAGAGTGCCTGATGAACCATGGAATGAGGTTCGTGACATTGTATAGGAGACAGGGATCAAGATCATCCCCATGGAAAAGAAATGCAAAAAAGCAAAATGGCTGTCTGGGGAGGCCTTACAAATAGCTGTGAAAAGAAGAGAAGTGGAAAGCAAAGGAGAAAAGGAAAGATATAAACATCTGAATGCAGAGTTCCAAAGAATAGCAAGAAGAGATAAGAAAGCCTTCTTCAGTGATCAATGCAAAGAAATAGAGGAAAACAACAGAATGGGAAAGACTAGAGATTTCTTAAAGAAAATCAGAGATACCAAAGGAACATTTCATGCAAAGATGAGCTCGATAAAGGACAGAAATGGCGTGGACCTAACAGAAGCAGAAGATATTAAGAAGAGATGGCAAGAATACACAGAAGAACTGTACAAAAAAGATCTTCACGACCCAGATAATCACAATGGTGTGATCACTGACCTAGAGCCAGACATCCTGGAATGTGAAGTCAAGTGGGCCTTAGAAAGCATCACTACGAACAAAGCTAGTGGAGGTGATAGAATTCCAGTGGAGCTATTCCAAATCCTGAAAGATGATGCTGTGAAAGTGCTGCATTCAATATGCCAGCAAATGTGGAAAACTCAGCAGTGGCCACAGGCCTGGGAAAGGTCAGTTTTCATTCCAATCCCAAAGAAAGGCAATGCCAAAGAATTCTCAAACTACCGCACAATTGCACTCATCTCACACGCTAGTAAAGTCATGCTCAAAATTCTCCAAGCCAGGCTTCAGCAATATGTGAACTGTGAACTTCCTGATGTTCAAGCTGGTTTTAGAAAAGGCAGAGGAACCAGAGATCAAATTGCCAGCATCCGCTGGATCATGGGAAAAGTAAGAGAATTCCAGAAAAACATCTATTTATGCCTTATTGACTATGCCAAAGCCTTTGACTGTGTGGATCACAATAAACTGTGGAAAATTCTGAAAGAGATGGGAATACCAGACCACCTGACCTGCCTCTTGAGAAATTTGTATGCAGGTCAGGAAGCAACAGTTGGAATTGGACATGGAACGACAGACTGGTTCCAAATAGGAAAAGGAGCTCGTCAAGGCTGTATATTGTCACCCTGTTTATTTAACTTCTATGCAGAGTACATCATGAGAAACGCTGGACTGGAAGAAACACAAGCTGGAATCAAGATTGCTGGGAGAAATATCAATCACCTCAGATATGCAGATGACACCACCCTTATGGCAGAAAGTGAAGAAGAACTAAAGAGCCTCTTGATGAAAGTGAAAGTGGAGAGTGAAAAAGTTGGCTTAAAGCTCAACATTCAGAAAATGAACATCATGGCATCTGGTCCCATCACTTCATGGCAAATAGATGGGGAAACAGTGGAAACAGTGTCAGACTTTATTTTTCTGGGCTCCAAAATCACTGCAGATGGTGACTGCAGCCATGAAATTAAAAGACGCTTACTCCTTGGAAGGAAAGTTATGACCAACCTAGATAGCATATTCAAAAGCAGAGACATTACTTTGCCAACAAAGTTTCGTCTAGTCAAGGCTATGGCTTTTCCTGTGGTCATGTATGGATGAGAGAGTTGGACTGTGAAGAAGGCTGGGCACCTAAGAATTGATGCTTTTGGACTGTGTATTGGAGAAGACTCTTGAGAGTCCCTTGGACTGCAAGGAGATGCAACCAGTCCATTCTGAAGGAGATCAGCCCTGGGATTTTTTTGGAAGGAATGATGCTAAAGCTGAAACTCCAGTACTTTGGCCACCTCATGCAAAGAGTTGACTTATTGGAAAAGACTCTGATGCTGGGAGGGATTGGGGGCAGGAGGAGAAGGGGATGCCAGAGGATGAGATGGCTGGATGGCATCACTGACTCGATGGACGTGAGTCTGGGTGAACTCCGGGAGCTGGTGATGGACAGGGAGGCCTGGCGTGCTGCGATTCATGGCGTTGCAAAGAATTGGACACGACTGAGTGACTGATCTGAATCTGATCTGATCTGATCATATGCCTATGTACAAAGTTATTTCATTCTGGTATTGGTTCAGAAATCCTCAGTAGATCGGGAAGGGAGTGAAAAAAAATCATTGTTACTGATAGAGGAGTTTTGATCTCTATAGATAAGATATAGAGAGATCAACCCTACATAATAATCCCATCCCATGTTATTTTCATTGTTAAATCTACTGCACTAAATGCAGGATGAAGCTCTGTTGCATCCACGATTTTATAAATGCTAGGTTTAAATTTATAGCAAAGCCTTGGCTGGGAGCGTCACTGGGGATATGAAATGGTTGCCAAAAATTTCTGATTACGTCATGAGCTCTAAATAGCTTCTCCATCATAAGTGATACAGTTTGCCTTGATCCATCTCTCCTCTCACCTCTCCTACCTTGTGAGCAATGGCATGAGATTACACAGTGGAGAGGTGTGTGATTTGTGGTTGTTTTCCTCTGTGAAATGTTAACAGGGCCATTAAATGATAGTGGCCTCATTTAATTCACAGACAACAAGAATACATTTGTCCTGGCTCCTCACACATATTTTTTCCTGGGATTAGACTTTCACACAAGTGATTCACCTTGTGTGACAATTTATCTGACAAAGAAGGACTGGTTTCCAGGATGCTTGAGTCATGAGTTCCTTTGTTGGCTGAAGTAAACTTTCTGGCTTGGATTTTGTTTCTATAATCTAGCTTTCTTTGCCTTTTGCTTTGGTTGTTCTATCCTCCCATGTACTTTTCTGCTGTAAATAAATATGAGGGGAAAAGAACCAGTCATTGTAGCTGGAGGAACACAAAAGGGATGAAACTGGTATCTGAACAGCAGATTTCCCTGAATCTTGATCTCTTAACCTCTTCACTTTAATTAGATTTGATTGTTCCCTAGACTCACTGGTCCCTTTTCAGACAAATCAAGTTGATGATCTTTTTCTTTTTTTGCACATCACACAGCATGTGGGATCTTAGTTTCTTGACCCGGAATCAGACCTGCACCCTCTGCAAAGGAAGCATGGAATCTTAATCACTCAACTGCCAGGGAAGTCCTGATCTTCTTTCTCTTCTATTTTATGTTCTTTAGGTCCAGAAACTGGTGGATGGTCTTTTTTCTCTCTTCATCTCCCACTGTCATCCATCATCATCTCCAGGTCATTGCTATTTCAACCTATTTCACACACCCTTGCTCATACATTCACAGGTCATGCCTTCCCCACACATCCCAGTGCCCACCTTCTCACTTTGGTCATCCTGTGACCCTCTGGGTATCTCTATTCATTCATTGAAGACTTTGGCGGTTGGTTCTGTCTGCACCTCCAACCTATTTCCTGTCAACATCCATGATGATGCCAATCTTACATTTTTGTTCATCCAGTTTGTTAACCTCAACTCCAGTGAATTTCTGTGCATATTATATCACCCACCCTTTCTCATGGTCATGCACTGGGCTTTTTCTTTTTAATAAAAAATTTACACCTCTCAAATCTCAAATGCAAGCTTTCTTTTTCTCTTTGACTCCAAATTCTCACATTTCCAGCCCACGTACGCAATCATTAACTCAAACTACAACCTGACCTACAATTCTGTGATTCTTCAGACTTTTTCACTCTCAATTTTTATAGCCCTTTACCTTTTTAGTTTTTGTTGTTGTTGTTGTTTGTTTTGTATTTCTGTTTTGGGTACCACTCCATATGTTGATCCATCACTATAATCCTTCCCTTGAGAAAACTCACAATTCACTCCTCCGGAATTCTGACGGTCATATTTGCCTTGGAACACCCCTCCGTAGATGAACTCAGTCACATGATATTTTTATGCCCATGCTTGTTCAGTGGCATTCACTGGTTTAATTTCAAGTGTTGGAAGTGAAGTATTAGTTGGACTCTCAGCACTGTCAGATAATCCAATATTCTGTCCCTTATAAGCTAAGTTTTCTCACATCCCAAGCCAAGTATTGCAAGCATTCTCCTCTCTCCTTAACCTCCTATTGCCATCTACCGGGACACTGTCATACTCATACTTATGGTTTACTCATGTACTAACGAAAAGGTGATTCATCATCATATGAAATCTCCTCTATTTTCCCACTTATCTTCAAAATTATTTGTATTTACAACTATGTTCCTTCTTTATCTTCTGATACAACTGAGGAATTGACCCTCTTGTTTCAAAGGCCAGTCTTTAAATGTATGTTCTGAAACTCACCTCCCCTCATCTTCTCAAGGCCTTTTGCCCCTATACTCTCTCCTTTTTCTCCTGCAGGACCAGGGTTACATGCTGGACTCAGCATGAAAATACTCTCTAAAATCTCTCCTGCTTAAACAAAGAAAATATCTACAAGCATATCTGCATTCACCCCAGGTCTACTTGCAGACATGGCTGCTAGTGGTAAACAGCCTGCCTATCAATGCAGGAGACACGAGACACAGGTTAGATCCCTGGGTTGGGAAGATCCCCTGGAGGAGGGCATGGCAACCCACGCCAGTATTCTTGCCTGCAGAACCCCATGGACAGAGGAGCCTGGCGGGCTGCAGTCCATAGGGTTGCAAAGAGTCAGACGTAACTTAAGTGACTTAGCAGGCACACACAGCAAGATCTCTCAGTAGAGTTGTTTACATGTGTGAACTACACTTCCCCACCCATGCTAGTTTGGGCCCTGCTCAATGGCCCTTAATCCAACTGAGGAGCTTTTGTTCTATCACTAGTTTGTTGAATGCTTACAAGAGTTGTTGGATTTTGTGAAATGCTTTTCCTGCATTAGTTGAGATGCCCGTGTTTTTCCTCTTCATTATGTTAGCACACCATATTCTTTTGACTCCTACTTCCTCCTGGGGACCTTCTGTTTCATTTATGATCCATATCACCACGCATCATTGGCTTGTGGGCAGAAGTGGGCAAGAAGGCTCCATCGTGGCTGGGAGATGTCTGCTCACTCAGGTGAGCCAGGATGCCTAGGAGCCTAAGGCCCATGGCTTCAGCCCCCAGCTGCCTGCCCACCTGTCTTTCAATTTTATTTATGCTTGTGGTGTGTCTGTGTCTGGGGAACCCTCTTCCAAGCTCCACACTCAAGCTTGCTTCTTCTTATTTTAGAACTCTGATCTTCTTTACAGTACAGGACAGTCTCTCTGAGGATGTGACATTTGAGCTGAGAGCTGAATGATGAGAAAGAACCACCATGGGAAGCTGTGGGAACAGATTCTCAGCTACAGCCACTTGGGTGAGAGCTTTGTTCTAAGCTGAGCTTGGAGACGTTTCTTCCTGGGCACTCCTTCATACACTCTGTGCTCTTCAGCTAAGTTTGAGGGACCTTCTTGAATCAGTCCATTCAGAAAATGAAAATCTTTTTTGCCACCAGTGAAATGAAACTGCTGGTAGTTCTTTATTGTTGTTCAATCTCTAAGTCATATCCAACTCTTCGTGACCCCATGGACTGCAGCACATCAGGCTTCCTTGTCCTTCACTATCTCCCAGAGTTTATTTAAACTCATGTTCATCGAGTCAGTGATGCCATCCAACCATCTCATCCTCTGTCATCCCTTTCTCCTCCTGCCCTCAATCTTTCCCAGCATCAGGGTCTTTTCCAAAGAGTCAGCTCTTCATATCAGGTGGCCAAACTATTGGAGCTTCAGCATCCATCCTCCTAATGAATATTCAGGGTTGATTTCCTTTAGGATGGACTGGTTGGATCTCCTTGCAGTCCAAGGGACTCTCAAGAATCTTATCCAGTGTCACAATTCGAAAGCATCAGTTCTTTGGCCCTCAACCTTCTTTAAAACCATTGCTTTGACTATTTGGAACTTTCTCAGCAAAGTGATGTAGTTCTTAATCTTAAACATAAAAAAGGAATATAGAGAGGGCAAAAGAGTAAGGAAATAATGTTAATTAAAGAAGAAATTAGGAGAATAATAAAAGGTGGAGGAGGGAGAAGAGAGAAAGACCACACTGTGGAGAAGCGACCATTGGCCAAGATGTCATATTACAAATGACGGTAGATTCAGGCTGGAAATCTCCTCTTCTTCCTAAATAAGTGTGAGAATTTTTTTTAAAAAGGATTTTTTTTTTGACAGTTGAGTCTTTCACAGATATGCAAAGAAATAAGTTCATTTATAATTTCTAAGCCAACGTTGTGGCATTCTTTCCAATTGAAAAAAAAAATAGTAAAAAAAAGTCATTGTTGCTGTGTGATTGTAAAATTTTCCAGCTTGCTGAGATTATTCTCATTTCATTTTCCCTTTCTGATGAAAGCAATATCTTGAATCTAAGTTGTTCTCAGTCTGCTCAGCAGCTGATAAACAAAGAATAAAAAGAAAACAATTGAAAGACTAATTAATCAGAGGTAAATAACCAAAATTTGAACAAAGTTTATCAAAATCTCTGCCTGAACTGAGCAAGAAAATGCACTGGAACTCTTGTGGTTTTTCAACCATTAATTTTCATGATTGTGTATTGTCTTTAACTTTCAAAAGTCTACAATTTCTTATATCCAAAATCAGTGAGATAATTCAAGTAAGCTAAAGGCAAACTCAGAACTACAGACCGAGCAAAACAAAACAAAACACAAACCCCTGCTTTTCGATTATTCGCAGAATCTTTAGATTTTAAGGTTGGAAGCACCCTGACTGTTTACTAATTTTTCCTCCAGGAAGTTTATGCTGTTTCTGAGACTGAAGCAATTATCTTCACTCACTGTAACAAAATGACTTCTCTGGTCAATGTGCTCTCTTCCTAACTCTCCCCGCCATTTTGGTCATGAAATCCATTGACCTAGAGAACGTTCGCAGTACTCATTTCAGATACTGAACCCGCACAAGTCCTCTAACTGCTATTACTTACCTCATTCTGAGTATTGTCATTGTTGTTTAGTTGTTAAGTCACGTCCGCCTCTTTGCGACCCCATGGACTGTAGCCCGCCAGGTTGCTCTGTCCTTGGGATCCTCCAGGCAAGAATACTGGAGTGGGTTGCCATTCCCTTCTCTGAGAGATATTCCTGACCCAGGGAGCGAACCCACATCTCCTACATTGCAGACATTGGCAGTTAGATTCTTTACCACTGGGCCAAATTACTAATGACAATTAGGATGGCAAATAATGATGAGTGATGAGTTACACTTCAAATAATGTATTAATCAGTCTTTGTAAGTCATTTATTAAGAACAGGACATGATTGACCACAATTTCAGATTTTTCAGAATGGAAAAATCATGAAATCATAGGCAAGAACACGAAATTGTTCTGATTTGGGGGAGCTAGTTTCGGGATTGATGTCACTGCTAAATATCTGGAAGTTAGCATCTAGGGACATATTTTGAAACTCATGAAAAACTCTATACACATAAACATTAAACATCAATAGATAATATATGTGAACTGATGGCTTCTTTCGTATGTTAAAGGGATGAGGCATTTGTTAAAGCATGAATGGATCTGTAGTAAATGCTGCAAAATTTCCCTATTTTGTAAAGATATTCTGTTAGGAAAGTAAATGCAATCAGTCACACATTTCCTAAAGGAGATTTTCCCTTCAAATCAATATTATCTTTCATTAGGAGGATTTTCTTTTTATTACTATATGCCTTTTCTTTCGGACACATAATTGAAACGATACTAAGAATCAATGGCAATACATGCTTTTATTTTATATGTATAATTTATAAAAGAAGACCAAGTTTTTCTTTAGTTGGAGATCACTCTTCATGTCTGATATCCATACCTGTCAAGCCTATTTTGGAAGTATAGCATCCCATTATTTCCATTATTTCATTGCCTATTTCATTTTTCTCTAACTCAACTCATACATTTTTGCCTGACTTTAATTATACAGCTTCTCACACTGCCTAACATAAAAGGAAAAATGTCCTTCCATTGTGTTTCACTTGCTGGAGGCTTACAGGACCCAAGTCTTGATTTTCAGATGAGATGCTTTGGCTACTGTGTTTATTCTTTTCTCATAGGACTCTGTTGTCACAGATCTCACTTTTAAATGTGAATTTTATCACAGTTAAGCATTTAATCTCAGGATTGCCTTATGTAAGCTCATTCAGTAGGAAAGTTACACAATGCCACTTTCTATCAAAGCAAATAAGCTAAAACTTCATACATTCGAAGTATCTGCTTAGACCTTTCATTTATCATAGTTAGCAGAATTCCCTGTTTAATCTGTGGAACATTCACTGCTTTTACTTCAGAGCTATAATCAAGAAAGTGTGGGACCAACTCATTTCTAGTTAGAAACCTAGAGCATGTTTTCCCTATTCATCTGGTAATATGAATATTATCACTTCTTTTAAGTGTCTGAGGAAAAAAGAAAAAAAAAAAAGAGAGAAGACTTCAAATAGTCAAGATGATTTAGAAGCTAAGAAACTAAGAGTGTAAAATGGAGGGAAACTTGCCAAGATTGAGAAGGAGGGGGTCAGGTAAACTTTAAAGGGAATGCGAGGTTATCAGTTATATATCCTGGAATCAAGTATAATATTCACATGGTGTGGCTTCAACATGTTCCAGATGCAGATTCTGTTGACTTGAAAATTAGAGCCTGAAATAGTGTATGCAGATGGGGAGGGTATATGCTTGGCATTTAATGGTGTTGTTGACTTGTTTTAAGCTGACATTTGTGCCATATAGTCAGTTCTTAGTTACTTTTCCCTGTAGAGGGAAGTAATGATGTGGATAATCCAAAATATAATTATTTTTGGCTTTTAATGGGCATTTTTATTTATAGTAATAAAATAAGTCAACATTTTCTGGAATTTGTGACTGTTCAAGTACAATATTTTATTCACCTCTTTTGGAAAAAAAAAAAATTTTTTTTTTGAAGAAAGATTTATCCTCTCAGCTTTAATCCTGTTTTCCACCTCAAACATTAGAAATGCTAGGTTTGGAGAGTATCACATTTCACTCACTTTGATTCAAGCTGTGAGGATATGAGAGCTTCAAATAGTACACTTCAGATGAGATCTCAAGAGTTAAGAGGAAAATTTCTCATTCAGACACCATAGAATATAAACCACCACCCACCCCTGCCTCACCCCACCCTGCCCCGCCCCCCCAACCGAGGTTTGCCTCCCATTTCCAACAGAGTATCTACTTCCTTAAATCTAAGGGAAATTGTTACTCAGCCCAACTCTCTGCTTCCTTCATCTTGGAAAATCTCTTGGGCTTATAAACTTGGCCTTGCCGTGGGATGACTTAGCCTCCCCAGTATGTTTCACAAAGACAAGAGTGTTTCAATCTTGACCAAAGCAGGGGTGGGAAAGCTCCTAAATTCAACCCATTTTAAGATTTCCTAGCCTTGTTAGTTCAGATTATGATTCTCTCTGGTCATTGAGAAAGTAAAATTTGGAACTTCCTTGGTGTCTAGCGGTTAAGGGAGTGCAGGGCCTTCCCTGGCATCCAGCGGTTAAGGAGGTGCAGGGCCTTCCCTGGCATCCAGCGGTTAAGGGGCTGCAGGTTCGGTCCCTGGTTGGGAGCTATGATTTCACATACCTCAAGGCCAAAAAACCAAAACATAAAACAGAAGCAATATTGTAGCAAAGTCAATAAAGACTTAAAAGATTCAGCTCAGTTCAGTTCAATCGCACAGTTGTGTCCGACTCTTTGTGACCCCATGAATCACAGCACGCCAGGCCTCCCTGTCCATCACTATCTCCTGGAGTTCACTCAAACTCATGTCCATCGAGTCAGTGATGCCATCCAGCCATCTCATCCTCTGTCGTCCCCTTCTCCTCCTGCCCCCAATCCCTCCCAGCATCAGGGTCTTTTCCAATGAGTCAACTCTTCGCTTGAGGTGGCCAAAGTATTGGAGTTTCAGCTTCAGCATCAGTCTTTCCAGTGAACACCCAGGACTGATCTCCTTTAGGATGGACTGGTTGGTACACATTAAAAAAAAAAAAAAATCTCGAAAACAAAGTGAACTTTTAGCCAGATCATTCCCAGTAATAGAACCAGTAGTATTTAAATCCATGTAAAATTAAAAAAAAAAACTACCCTTGGACTGCAAGGAGATCCAACTGGTCCATCTTAAAGGAAATCCACCCTGAATATTCAGTAGAAGGACTGATGCTGAAACTGAAGCTCCAGTACTTTGGTCACCTGATGTGAAGAGCTGACTCATTTGAAAAGACCCTGATGCTGGGAAAGATTGAGGGCAGGAGGAGAAGGGGATGACAGAGGATGAGATGGTTGGATGGCATCACCAACTCTATGGACATGGGTTTGGGTGGACCCTGGAGTTGGTGATGGACAGGGAGGCCTGGCATGCTTCGGTTCATGGGGTCACAAAGAGTCGGACATGAACTGAGTGACTGAACTGAACTGAACCAAAGCTACATAGATTTCTGTATAAATTAAGTTACCATATTATAATTTTGAGTGATAGCAGTAATTATAATGATTTGTTTGCTGTAACCGAAACTACTAGGGCCCTGGTGGCTCGGATATGAAAGCATCTGCCTGTAGTGCAGGAGACCCTGGTTTGATCCCTGGGTCGGGAAGCTTCCCTGGAGAAGGAAATGGTAATCCACTCCAGTATTCTTGCTGGAGAATCCCATGAATGGAGGAGCCTGGTGGGCTACAGTCTCTGGGGTCACAAAAATTTGGACGCAACTGAGTGACTAACACACACAATGCTAACTACTAAGTAATTTTTATTTGTTTGTTTCCTTTATAATAAGGAGCCACAGTTCCAATCATACCTGCTGAGTTTCCTGGGCCCCCCTTCTTTGATTTTGTTTTCATTTTGCACTGAGTGGGTTTTAGGATGTCTATCTGGAGGGGAAAGAAAAAAAATGGCTTAAGTAGAATTTTACTTTGCCTTCTTTTGGTTTCAATTTAGCTTCCATAACATTTCAACAATGTCATACCCAAGATGAGTAGAAAAGTAATATTTGAGGGTATATATTATTTGCCAAAAACTGTTTTAATTTTTTGTATGAATTGTATAATTGTATAATTATTATAATTGTACAGTTATACAATTGAATAATTGTATAATTGAATAACTGAGTTGTATAAATGTAAACCAGTGACTAAAGTTTATTATTTCCCCTTTATAGATAAGGAAACTGAGGCTTTAAGAGCTAAAGTAACTTACTTAGGGCCACAGAGCCTGTGAGCAAAAAAAGTGAGGATTTTTCTAAGAGAGCCTGAGTCAATTAGATATGATCTGATGACTGCATCGGGACAGTGCGGATGGTAGAGGCCAGAACCCAGAATCCTGTCACTGAGAGGCTGGGGCCGCTGCTAGGGTCAACACACAGGGGGGCAGGGCCAGGAAGAGGTGTGATTCAGCCGGCAGAAGAACACTAAAATGGGAGGCCAGAATAATCAGTTTGAGTTGGGCCCAGGGTGTGGACCACGTCACAAGGCAGGTGACCAGTAGAGCCAGCTCGACGGAAGGGTGTTAGGACCTTCCCTTCCTCGATGGCGAGCATAGAATCGGGGATGCTCACACTGTCTTGCGGTTTCTCTGAGACAGGGAGGAATTTCAGGGCGGTCTGTGAGTAGGCAGCATGCTGTGCCATCAGATGACAGTTGGACTGTTGCCCTAAATCCTGAAGGCTCACATGGCAGATAAAAAGGGCAGGAGGCAAGCCAGAAGTTGAGTTATCAGTGCTGAGAACTGGGATGCAAAAAAAGAGTCGCTCATCAACAACAGCGATTTGACAGAGGGTTTCAGAATGGCTTTCTGAAGCCCTCTTGCCTGAGCTGAGGCTTGTCCGCAAACCTGGGATGCAGCTGGTTCTACATGTGGGCTGTACAAGCATGTGAAAGGGATGGCAGAAGGAGGGAGCTACATGAATCAGGACGCTAGACCCTGGCGCATGAGTGAAGAGAAAGTCAGCACTGAATAGAAATAGCTTTTAAACACTGCCTTGCAACTCAGTTAGTTATCTGTTCAGAAGATGTGGAGAGGCCAACACTGAAGCAAATTTGGCCTGCACTGTTTCCAAGGAAAATTTAGCATCTACTCAGACACCTCGGTCGGAGAAGGCAATGGCACCCCACTCCAGTACTCTTGCCTGGAAAATCCCATGGATGGGGGAGCCTGGTAGGCTGCAGTCCATGGGGTCGCTAAGAGTCGGACATGACTGAGTGACTTCAATTTCACTTCCCACGTTCATGCATTGGAGAAGGAAATGGCAACCCACTCCAGTGTTCTTGCCTGGAGAATCCCACGGATGGAGGAGCCTGGTAGGCTGCAGTCCATGGGGTCGCACAGAATCGGACATGACTGAAGCGACTTAGCAGCAGCAGCAGCAGACACCTTGGTATGTGCTTTTGGAGCCCAAGCAAAAGATCAGAAGATTCTTGACTCCCCTTTCCAAGGGAATTGTGACAATGCATCTCACTTGTTTTATGAATATGTAGGAAAACTAAACCTAATCACGTACATGCTTGATGGTGGATTTAAGCATTAGAGAAGAGGTAGATTAAACAAAATGGATGGTTAAATTTGTATAAAAAGACTAAAACCAAAAGCACTGCAGGCTGTAGTTGTCCGCACCTGTTTGCAATTCAGAAAGAGCATCAAGGGGGTAGACAGGGAAATTTTACACTGAAATCACAGCTTGGTAAAAGTTAGACAGCCTGAACACTACAAATATAATTAAAACCCACATGCCGTGGATGTTTAAAACCTATCCAGTAGGTGCCAAAACATTGTTATACCATTGTTACACCATCCACTTACACCAAACTGAATCATCACTTTCTTTTTTTCCTGCTGACAATATGTTCTATGCTTAATGTGTCATGTCTGGCATTGCTTTGTTCAGCTGAACAGAATAAAACATTATGAATTTTTAACATTTTCATATTATTTACTTTCTGAATTGTATACCCCAATATGCTTGTGAAGAACTTTAACACCCCAAATGACCTTTGAATGTTCCTTATTTAATTATAATTTAAACATCACACAGACAGGATAATGGGTTGCTTATGATGAATGTTTCATGGCAAACCAGGCAGAGGGATTAATGATTGTATTTATGATGCCTAAGGAAAGATTGGGGCTTCCCTGGTGGCTCAGTGGTAAAGAATCCTCCTGCAGTGCAGGAGACATGGGTTTGACCTCTGGGTTGGGAAGATCCCCTGGAGGAGGGCATGGGAACCCACTCCAGTATTCTTGCCTGGAGAATCCCATGGACAGAGGAGCCTGGTGGGCTACAGTTAGGGTTGCAAAGTGTCAGACACGACTGAAGTGACTTAACACGCACTCAAGGAAAGATATCCTGGAACTCCAGGAAGAGATACAATTACCAACCTCAACTAAGGAAGGCATATTTCCTGGAAGGCAGAAGTGTTAGGGTGAGTTAATCCATTTTGCTCTTTGGAAAGAAAGAAAACACCAATTCTGCCACCAGTAATTTCTTTGTTTTTTGGAGGCCACCATGCAAACTGAGAAACTTATAAATTTGATAATGGAAATAATCTGGGGTTTCTAACATCACTTTTGTTGAGGCAAGATATTTTAGAGATTTTCATACTGTTGGGCTCTATCTACCTTTTTCCAGCTATGTAAACTAGGCTATCCACACTCCTTATTGCCAATGTTCATCCTTTGGAAAATGTTTGGAGAAAATATTTATCTCAGGGAAAGTATGAGGATTCTATTAGCTCAATCATTGAGTGCTTTATGCTGTCTTAAAGTCACCAGAAGTGCTCAGCAGATTTTTGGCATTTTCAAAATTATTACTGTAATCATCATTAAAGTCATGCGTACAATCAGGCCATCATATCCCCTGGTTTCCACATCCGCATATTCAACCAATTGCAAATGAATTGTACTCCGCCATTTTATATAAGGGACTTGAGCACCAGTGGATTTTGGTATTGATAGTGCAGTTGGTAAAGAATCTGCTGGCAATACAGGGGACCTCGGTTCAATTCCTGGGTTGGAAAGATCTCCCAGAGAAGGGAAAGGCTACCCACACCAGTATTCTGGCCTAGAGAATTCCATGGACTGTATAGTCCATGGGGTCGCAAAGAGTCGGACATGACGGAGCAACTTTCACTTGGGTCCTGGAACCAATTCCCCATGAAAACCGAGCGATAATGATGTGTTTATGACCGCATTCAAGTACCTCTTCCATTCTAGGCTCTCATTTTCTGGGATGTAAAATTTATGACTTTGTCATTTCTTTGGAACTTTTAGCTCTCCAAAGGAAAGCAAAACAATTAAAAATTTAAAAAGGTATGAACTGTATATGGAAGTAGACCATAAGCTTAATGAAGGCATATTCTTTGGATCTCTTGACACTAAACGTTATAGATCACACTCAGTGATGCTACTGATGAGGACAATGCTTTGCTCCTCTGGGTCCTATCCTGTGATGTCTTTGATTATTTCACATTTATTTGTTTTCCTTGATTTGGAAGAACCAACATACAATTCTGTTACTGAATAGAAGTGGAATCAATTATCATATAAATTCAATGTCTGAATCTTACAATCATAATTACCACTGAAAACAAATATTCGTGCTGTCCTGTCTTGTGTGTAAGACACTTTTGTTTTTTACTAAGTTCAGTTCAGTTCAGTCGCTCAGTCATGTCCGACTCTTTGCGACCCCATGAATCGCAGCATGCCAGGTCCCTGTCCATCACCACCTCCCGGAGTTCACCCAGACTCACGTCCATCGAGTCAGTGATGCCATCCAGCCATCTCATCCTCTGTCGTCCCCTTCTCCTCCTGCCCCCAATCCCTCCCAGCATCAGAGTCTTTTCCAATGAGTCAACTCCTCACATGAGGTGGCCAAAGTATGGAGTTTCAGCTTTAGCATCATTCCTTCCAAAGAAATCCCAGGGCTGATCTCCTTCAGAATGGACTGGTTGGATCTCCTTGCAGTCCAAGAGACTCACAAGAGTCTTCTCCAACTCCACATTTCAAAAGCATCAATTCTTTGGTGCTCAGCTTTCTTCACAGTCCAACTCTCACATCCATACATGACCACAGGAAAAACCATAGCCTTGACCAAACGGAGCTTTGTTGGCAAAGTAATGTCTCTGCTTTTGAATATGCTATCTAGGTTGGTCATAACTTTTCTTCCAAGGAGTAAGTGTCTTTTAATTTCATGGCTGCAATCACCATCTGCAGTGATTTTGGAGCTCCCAAAATAAAGTCTGACACTGTTTCCACTGTTTCCCCATCTATTTCCCATGAAGTAATTGGACCAGATGCCATGATCTTTGTTTTCTGAATGTTGGGCTTTAAGCCAACTTTTTCACTCTCCACTTTCACTTTCATCAAGAAGCTTTTGAGTTCTTCTTCATTTTCTGCCATAAGGGTGGTGTCATCTGCATATCTGAGGTTATTGTTATTTCTCCTGGCAATCTTGATTCCAGCTTGTGCTTCTTCCAGCCCAGTGTTTCTCATGATGTATTCTGTGTATAAGTTAAATAAGCAGGCTGACAATATACAGCCTTGACGTACTCCTTTTCCTATTTGGAACCAGTCTGTTGTTCCATGTCCAGTTCTAACTGTTGCTTCCTGACCTGCATATAGGTTTCTCAGAGGCAGGTCAGGTGGTCTGGTATTCCCATCTCTTTCAGAATTTTCCAGTTTATTGTGATCCACACAGTCAAAGGCTTTGGCATAGTAACAACTTTTAAATTTCAGTAAGTTAACTCAAATTGTAAACTATTGCTCAAAAGGTATTTTGACCTTAAAATATGTATGCAAGCTAAGATGGCTTAATTTTTTTCTCCAGCAGAGGGGGCATATAAGACAATGTCTGTGAAGAAAAATACCATAACAAAATTTTTCAAAGGTCATGCACATTTTTCATGCACATTTGAACCACCATTTTAATCAAATGAATGCATAATCAGTAAGCAATGTGCTGACATAAATAGAGAGGCACAAAATAGCCTTAGGGCAGTAGCCAAGAGTCTCGAATTCTAGGTGCTCCTACAAGGTTAAAGTATCAGATTCAGTATAGTAACTTTCCCTAAACTGACTTTATTGTGGATTGAATGTTTGTGAGGAATAAGTTGTTGTTGTTCATAAATTACATAGCTTTTGGTGTTTTGTTATGGCATCCTGAGCTGACTAAGGCAGCTCATAATTTGGTAACCACTGGCATTGGAGGAACCAATTTTTAAGTCTCCAGAAGTTTTTGTTGGTAGGATGGACTCTCCAACATATAAAATATAATAACATCTTTGTATTGTTTGTGGGACTCTAGGTAAACTCAAATTTGTACCGCCAAGGCTTATCCCATACCTGATAGAAGCATTCTGGATTTATAGGTAGAAAATTACCTTTGAGTGCTTCACTATAACCAAAGGTAGAGTGAGCAAACACTGGCTTTTATTTAACTAGGGTCTCAGAGCATTTGTATCCCTATACCTTACTCAACAGAACTGTGGACATAATATTCTCTTCTAAAAGAACACATTGAGAAGACCCTCAATATTTACATATGCAAATTTAGGTAAATCCAACAAGTACTAATTATATAAAAGCCAAGAAAAGTCAAAATTAAATAATAGGACCTGGGGATTTCAAGGACTTCTACAGAATTTTAGTTCACTGATTTTCATTTTCCTTGGAAACTACCTTTTTATCAACCTCAACTTCAGAACTCTGTGAGTACAAAATTTCTTTTTCTTCACTTTTATCTCATCACTGCTTTTCCAAGTTCATCTTAAGCCAAAGATTCTAGTTTGGCCTCTTGGGCTTAGCCCTTGGAGGTGCTAGCAGGAAAGAGCAACTTGAAAGTTTAAAGAGCTTAAAACCCAGTACTCAGAATTTTCAAGAAAAAGTCAGTCATCGCTACAGACCTTGGGTTGTTTGACTACCACACATGATGGATTTTCCAAGGTAGTTCCAATTTCGAGACTGTACTTTGTAGCTTAAAACTTCTTTCCTCTGTTTCCCTGTTTCCTTTGTTAGGGTTATGCTGTCAAAGCCTGATAAAGGTATTGTTAAAACAATTTTAGTGGTTAACCCTGATAACATTTCTTCTGATGACAAGAGTTTTGCTAGAACCCAGAGCCTAAGAACTTTTCAGCAATTTGTTTTCTTTCAGATGCCAGAGCATTCCAGTTTGACACATTTAGGCTTGAATGAAAGTTCAGTTGGTTACAATTATAGAATTCATTTTTTCTTTGACTTCCTAAAGCTTAGATTTCTAAATCTGCCCCTAATCTCTTTGAGGAAAAAATGAGAAAGTCCAGTATTATAGACTTGATGAAAAGAAAGTAGATAAATGATTTGTCAGTGTACTTAAAGCTGGAAAAGATCTTAGGAATTCCAGTTCAAGCTCATAAAGTGAATTTGTTTTCTCATGTATAAGTGGTTTATCATAAGTAAAATAAAAAATGAATGAAATAACTACGTTTTCGGGGTAGGTAGTGCTCTGACCTACATAGTTTATTTTAGTGATCAAAAATGGAATGCATACTCCTAAAACACGACCTCAGCTGGGTTGAAACAAAATGTGAAGTGAAAAGCAAACATCATATTTTAAAGATCGTTTCATTATTTGTGAAAGCTGCATCAGGAAAAAGAGTATAGAAAAAATAGGATATGGCTTTCAACTAGAGTACATATATTTGAATGGCTTTTATCACTCTGACTGAATAAGAATTTCTAAAGCTTCTGTCATCTGTGCTTAAAATACTAAAAAGAATTATAAACATAAAATGTTAACTCTCTTCTCATTCTATTTAGGATATCATAGAATGAGAAGAGACCCATCCAGTAACATTGAGTCCGAACACAGTTCCAATATATTTGCCTCTGCAGTATTAACATCAACTTTCAGGCATTGATTCTTAATTCTCTCCTATGACTGCAAAATCCACTTATCACTTATACTACTTGCATACTTTTTGTTTTTTCATTCTGCTTTGTCCAGGAGTCTGTCATCCTTAACCTGGAATGCCTTTTGGTTGGATAGGTCATCCCTTAAAATGCTCTTATTCAAACCTGCATCTCACTTTCCTTTCAAAGCAGTGTTTTCTTTCCTTCCTTCCTTCCTTCCCTCCCTCTCCCTCTCTTATTCTCCTTTTCTCTCTTTCTTTCTTTCTGAGCTGTGAGTAAGCTAGATATTAGAAAATTGTTCTTAAGCTAGATATTAGAAAATTGTTCTTATTAAATTAATTTTAAAATGAAATGTGAATGGCACATCATTTACTTAGATGTTCTGTCTTCAAAAGGTTTATCTCCAATAAAATATAATTATAAACAGAATTTTGGGTAGAGAGAAAGCTTGGGATGGAAGCCTTTAAGTGACACTGCTTAGTTTTCAGCTAATATTTGGCGTTGACACTGAGAGCGCCAAGTCACGATGGCAATCTTCGGAAAGCGCTGTCCTTACTTCCCCGTCTCCTCAAGGCTGCCTTAGCCTTTCTCAGATGCTAATTAAAGCGGAAGAGCCTAAGAGCTGTCCAGAGGAAAATAAGTATGACTTGGAAGTTTATTCTCTTTTTCAGCCTTGTTTACTTGGGAATAAATATACCGTATAGGTAAGACACTCTCTGCTGTAACCAACAGGACTTTCTTTGGTTAAAAGAAAAGTCCTGACTACTAAAAAGTCCTGACTGCTAATGCTTATTAAGTGATGAACATACTATCTCACACCGAAGAATTGATGAGTGCCGAAGAACTGATGCTTTTGAACTGTGGTGTTGGAGAAGACTCTTGAGAGTCCCTTGGACAGCAAGGAGATCCAACCAGCCCATCCTAAAGGAAATCAGTCCTGAATATTCATTGGAAGGACTGATGCTGAAGCTGAAGCTCCAGTACTCTGGCCACCTGATGCAAAGAGCCGACTCATTTGAAAAGACCCTGATGCTGGGAAAGATTGAGGGCAGGAAGAGAAGGGGTTGGATGGCATCCCTGACTCGGTGCACATGAGTGTGAGCAGCTCTGGGAGATGGTGAAGGACAGGGAAGCCTGGCGTGCTGCTGTCCATGGGCTTACGAAGAGTCTGACATGACTGAGTGACTGAACAAGGGAACAGCAACATTATCTCACAGAACTGTTGTTATATAATTAGGGTGATAGTAATAGGTATTCTTTATTGAGTTCATGTTGTATGCCAGATAGTATTCTAAATACTTTACATATTCTGACTCATTCTTGATAAGATTAAGGCAAGCATTATAATTTTCTCCATTTTACAAGGAGAGCAGTGGGTTGTTCAGCCTCCAGACAAGTTAGTTCTGTGGTCCAGGGGTGTCACCAAGGACCTGTTTCTTTCCATCTCTAGGATCTGTCATCTTTAAGGTATCAGTGGTTTCTCTCACACTGACTAACCTAGTTATTGCAAAATGAGTCTAACTGTTCAAGGCATATGTTCAGACAAAAATACATCAACAGTAAAATGAAGGACCCTTGTGACTTTGTGCCTGTCATTTTAATAGTGAGGAGATTCCTGTTCATCAGGACAGGATCATTTGTCTCTATTAGTCTTTGATGAGAGAATGCAATTCCTGTAACTTGCTTAGACCGATATTTTGGAATGAAATGGATGTTGGGGAATGAATTACTATGATAACCGTACAATCTTCCATTGTAAGCTCTCAGGATAAGATTTCCAAATAGTGGGAAATCACTGTGGGAAAGGCAGAAATCTACAACCTCTTGGTTATAAATTCAGAATATTTAGAGAACTTCAAGCCTACTTTCAGCAAATTTTGATTTCATTTTACCTTGAGGCTCTTACTAAACTTAGTTTTGTTTAACAATTGCTATGTATAAGGGTTTATTTGAATTGCATTCTGTTAATTGTGTAATTGCCATGCAACATACATATTGTGTGTATTATAAAAACTTAGATCACATTGTGTTGAGATCAAGTATATGTTGCACTACACTAAACCCAGCTGATAGTCTGCTGCTCCCATAGCTTAGTCATCTTCCTGTAACAAACTAATTTAGAAGTGCCGTAATGAGGAATCTTCATTTCGGTGTACGGCAGTTAGTGGATCATTTGAAATTTCAGACTGTGTGACTCGTGAAGATGAATAAAGATGCAACTTGCACCAAATTCAATATACAGACATTTTTACAACACAGTTAAACTCAGAAAACCTGGATTCTGTAATATTAGCTTCTTCCTTGGAGTTAGAACATTCACATCTATGTGTGGTAGAAAAGAAAATTAGACTGACTACGGTTGAATTCCAACTGCCTTTAAATTAAACCAATGACCTCATTTGAAACTTCATGGGAAAAATTATAGAACTTTCTTGGACTTCCTACAATGAAGAGAAGTCTGGGCAGGTACTGTGCCTGTGAAACACGGAAGCACACAACCTGTTCTCTCCAGGAATAGCAGCCCAGTGGGACTATCACACTTTAATTTCCCCAAGATGCTGACCATATTTTCTTATTATCTTCAAGTGTTTCCTTTCCTATAGTTTCTATTCCTCCAGGCAAAATACATTTTGTAAGTTGGTTCCCAGTGTTCTGTCTTCAGTTCCTAAAGCTGCCGTATAAAAAAAAAGAAAAAAAAATGATTTTGAGAGTGGTAATGAATAGGGAAAGAATTTGGTCAACTGAATAAAAATTTGGATTTATTAAGACCATTGGTCACAAGTTCAAAGGAAGAGATAAATAATTGGCCCCAAGGAGACAGAAAAGCATAGACTTCTGCCCCAGGGCCATTATTAAGGTAATCAGGCTTCATGACTTCTGGTCCTGTATGGCCGAGTCCATTTTCAGGTTTGGAGAAGGCAATGGCACCCCACTCCAGTACTCTTGCCTGGAGAATCCCATGGGCGGAGGAACCTGGTCGGCTGCAGTCCATGGGGCCGCTAAGAGTCGGACACAACTGAGCGACTTCACTTTCACTTTTCACTTTCATGCATTGGAGAAGGAAATGGCAACCCACTCCAGTGTTCTTGCCTGGAGAATCCCAGGGACGGGGGAGCCTGGTGGGCTGCCGTCTATGGGGTCACACAGAGTCGGACACGACTGAAGCAACTTAGCAGCAGCAGCAGCATTTTCAGTTTCCAGGACAGAAAATCTAATGTGTCTGAGTTACAGCAGCCGTGCCCATCTCCAGGCTTAATAGGCGTGAAAGTGAAAGTGAAGTCTCTCAGTCGTGTCCAACTCTTTGCGACCCCGTGGACTATAGCCCACCAGGTTCCTCCGTCCATGGGATTCTCCAGGCAATACTGGAGTGGGTTGCCATTTCCTTCTCCAGGGGAATCTTCTCGACCCAGGGATTGAACCCAGGTCTCCCGCATTGCAGGCAGACGCTTTAACCTCTGAGCCACCAGGGAAGCCCTTAATAGGGGTAGCCAGTAGCGTTACTAAATGGCTGTTAAGGAAATCTAATGTGTGGCATTTTGTCATCAACCACCCTGGGACACCACTTTTTGTTATATTCTTTCTTTTTTATCTTCTCTCCTTTTCCTCTTTGCTTTTCTTCTTCCTTCTTTCACTTTTTGTAATTCCTCAGTCCCTTCTTTCTTATGTTGACTTGTATGCTGATATTCCTCTCTACGTTTTCAAACTATTAGAGCATGTGATGGCATAAACTTTTAATTAGCTTGGAAATAACTTCAAAAATCCCAGCTATAGTCCCAGGACCCAGAATTATGGTCCTGGCTGATTTTAGCTCAGTGAGACCCTGAGCACGGACTTGAGCCACAGTGTGCCCTGACCTCCAGAATGGTATGATAGGAAATGAGTGTGGATTGTTTTATTGTTGTTGTTGGAGGATAATTGCTTTACAATGGTGTGTTAGTTTCTGCTGTTCAGCAACATGAATACGCCAATATGAGCACATGTACACGTATATCCCTCCCTCTTGAACCTCCCTTCCCCCATCCCACCCGTCTAGTCATCACTGCAGAAGGAAATGGCGACGCGCCCCAGTCTTCCTTTTCCGCACAGCAGCTCCCCACTAGCGTCTGCTTTCCAGCCAGTAAAGTGGATGCGTGGTATCCGTGGTAGCGGTACGTCGCGTGCCCCGCCCTCTCCTCTCCCCACCTCTGCCCACAAGTCCTCTGTCTACCTTTGCGTCTCTCTCTGTGCCCTGCAAATACATTCATCGGTGCCATTTTTCTGGATTCTGTGTATATGTGTTAATATATCATATTTGCTTTTCTGTTTTTGAATGCGTGTGGTTTTAAGTCACTAAAATTTTGGTAATGCATTTGCAGCAATAAAAAACAAACACATGCCCTTGAACTCTCTGGTTTGTTTTTCCTCTAAAGGGGGATTTGTTGATTTTCTTGCTCTTGCCTTTGTTTACTGTTTCCTTGGTTACTACCCTTATGGTTCTTGTACCCTTCTACCTACTTATTGTGGACTGGATATACTTCTCTTTCCCTAGCTTCTCAAGATGGAGACTTAGATTAAAGCTTTTCTTCCCATCTGTTATCAAGACTCTTTTATTTGGTTTTCAATTACTTGGAATTAAAGGCATCCTAGGACTTCCCTGGTGGCTCAGATGGTAAAGAATCCGCCTGAAATATAGGAGATGTGGGTTCAATCCCTGTGTTGGGAAGATTTCTTGGAGAAGGGAATGGAAACCCACTTCAGTATTCTTGCCTGGAGAATCTCATGGAGAGACGAGCCTGGCGGGCTACAGTCCACGGGGTTGCAAAGAGGCGGACACTACTGGGTCTCTAACACTTTCTTTTCAAAGGCACGCTAATGGATAGACGCCAGCTGCACAGCTTCCCAGTTTCCAGTGTGTGTGCGATTCACGTGGACACCTCATTAAAACGCAGGTTCTGACTCAGCTGGACGTGGGAACCTAAGATTCTGTTTTCTAACAAGCTCTCAGGAGATTCTGGTAATGTTGACTTGAGCACAAAGCTTTGAAAGTCAAGGGTCTCACAGCAGAAAGATCTACCAACAGCAAAAGGCAGAATTGCTTGTGTCAGAAGATAATTAGCTATACATAATTATATGAATCATCTTTTGATTTTTATTTTTCATGACATAATTATTTTCTAGCTATTTCTATTTGGTTTTTTAAACTAGAATTTTAATGCATTAACTTAGCTTTACATTCAAAATATATTTTGAAAATTCACTGGACTGACTTTTATACCTGTGTTCTGGGTGGCCAGGAGCCCTAGAACTCAGTTTCTTTCTCTCTTATCATGTTCGGCTCAGAAGACTAAAAAGGAAACCCCAGGACCCATGTATAGTATCTACTGCTAAGAAGAAACTGTTATGTGGGGTAGAAGTGAACAGTGGTCTCTTCTCTTCTTTTGTTATGCTAAGAGCATTTAACACGAAATGTACCTTCCTAAAAAATTTTTAAGTGCATAGTACATTATTGTTAACTAGAGACTCAATGCTGCTGCTGCTAAGTCGCTTCAGTCGTGTCTGATTCTGTGCGACCCTGTAGACGATGGCAGCCCACCAGGCTCCTCCATCCCTGGGATTCTCCAGGCAAGAACACTGGAGTGGGTTGCCATAGCTATTGTTAATGTATGCCGTAAGTTATAATTCTTATTTAATGGCCAAAAATCACTAATGAGCATGAATAAGTGCTTGGATAGGTGGAGAAGTAGGACCTCAGAGGGACGTTCCTTAATCGTATTAGTGGGTGATTAAAAACATGAGAGCTGATGTTCAGTGTTTGTTGCAATGCTGTACCCATGAAGGAAAACTGAAATTTAAAGGAATTGAGCAAAGGAGGTTGAAATGCATAAAATTCCTGGATTCACTCTTGAGAGTACTTGTGTATGCAGGAGATGTTATAGTGAATGTGCAAATATTCCTTAAATGTTCCCCAAGCTTCCATTTCCCTGATTCTCACTAATACTATCCTAATATCTTTTGGGGAATTCACCCACTTATCGTGGATTGGTGCTGCTTGGTGGAAGCCAATGGACACACCCCATGAGCCTGGCTGCACTGAGTCATTTAGAGATGATTTCAGAGGATGAATCCTACTACCTGGGCAGGAGACGCCTCTTATTTCTCCCACAATACGGTGTGAGAAGGAGGGCTCTGAAACAATGGAGCCAGTTTTGGGGTTATGAATGGAGACCTTAGAGTCTCTTGAAGACCGCTGTAGTAGAGACCGTGGATGGAGCTCACTGTGTAGAAAGGAGATGAGAGAAACGGAGAGAAATTGAGTCCCAAACATATTACTTGAATTTCTGGAAAAAGTCTCACCAGAAACCATTCCTGTTTGTAAAATTTTAAAATAAGTGAGCAATAAATTGTCTTCATTTTAAAACAGTTTAAGGTTGTAATTCCTGTTTATCATTGTTGTTGTTCAGTCGCTCAGTCGTGTCTGACTCTTTGCAACCCCATGGACTGCAACATGCCAGGCTTCCCTGTCTACAGGATTTTCCAGGCAAGAATACTGGGGTGGGTTGCCATTTCCTTCTCCAGGGGATCTTCCTGATCCAGAAGTCGAACTCAAGTTTCCTGCATTGCAGGCAGATTCTTTACCATATGAGCCACTAGGGAATCCCATCGTAGTTGTAAATGATAAGAATTGTTATAGTAGGTAAGCTATAAGAGGAGATAATGTATCTAACTCTGTATTGCCAAATTTTTGCATTTTTTCATGGAATAAGTTAGATAAAAAAATCTCAAGAAGAATCTAATGATAAAATTTCCCAGAGAATATTACGGGTGGCCTGGGTTAACAGGAAGGAGACTGGCTAGAAAAGATCTGAACTTTATAAGAGAAGAAAGACTTGGGATAAAAAGATGTGAAGGGATGAAGACATCCAAGGGAGAAACGGCTGTAACAGAAGGCACCTCATGGCAGGAACAACATCAGCCAGCACGCTCACCCATCATTCTTTGTCAACTGAGGATCTTTAAATCTTTAGGATGCTGAATTTGCCTATTTATCATTTTAAAACATTAAAGAAATAGAATTTGCCAGGCATGGAGTTGGTACCAACTTATTGGAGTGTCCTGGATGAAGATTTTCTCTGGTTATTGGATGAAGGCAAGATCCTACAGAATTACAACACACTCATAAAATAATCCAGGTCCTTCATGGCAAAGATCTTTAAATACTATTTCACAACATGATGTGACTTACTTTCAGAAAGTGCTACGAAAGTTTGGCCTCCTAGGGAAGGACTGGGATATTGAGAGAATCATCTCTTGGGGCAGAGAATTGTCTCCTGCTGCCATAAAAATGTTTTCCCCCTTTTCATGACATACTGGGAACTGTGAATACAGAACAGTTTTCAAAAAGTAAAGTTTCACAGGCATCTAGCTATCCTTTTCTGTATGATACATATTTTACCTGAAAACAATGGGAAAGGAATATTGTTGGCAAGTACCCTAGTGTTTCTAAACAAATAGCCCTTGTTTCAGTCAGTTCAGCTCAGTCGCCCAGTCGAGTCTGACTCTTTGTGACCCCATGGACTGCAGCACGCCAGGCCTCCCTGTCCATCACCAACCCTCGGAGTTCACCCAAACTCATGTCCATCGAGTCAGTGATGCCATCCAACCATCTCATCTTCCGTCACCCCCTTCTCCCACCTTCTATCTTTCCCAGCATCAGGGTCTTTTCCAATGAGCCCTTGTTTAGAAAGGACCATTTTTATCGTCTATGTTTCTGTGAAAAACCAAGAAACAAACAAACAAAATGAGAGGAGAAACATGTCCCAGTGAGTTTATACTATCTTTGCAAAGGAGAGGAAAAAAAGAATGAAAAGCCCTGTAAGGTGATGGCCAGGAATAGCCTGCAAGACCCTTCTGTAGGTTAAGGGAACCCTGCAGTGATCTACCTTGCTCTCTGAAGGGACCAGTGCCAACTCTGAAGCCCAGAATGACTGGGTAACTGGAGGATGTGGCCATTAGACCAAGAACAGCGCTGGTCATTGACATCATATCTGTAACACCCAATAAGCAAGCCTTGTGTGCCACATTCTGTCTTTTGTTGCTCTGAAGTTTCCATCCCCTTGTGGTTAGAATCATCAAATTAAGATCCGGCATCCCCCGTTTCCTCCATGCTTAGGTTAAATTGATCCAGAGAGTCTTGATTCATAAAGTTCCTTGACATTGTCAATTAATTTTCCCACTATGGTGCTTCCTGCCAAGTGACATGTGCCCTTCTATTCATTTTCTGACCACTCACTGATGTTGGTGACTTGTTTCAAAAAATGACAGGCTGCTGTGAAGAGTCTACATTGAAGTTTTTCTGGCTAATTGATCATTCTTCCTCTTAATGAGTCACTTTTCAAAAAATGGAAGCTGCCTGGTTTATAAATCCCCAGTTGGCACTTTCTCCCAGACTTGCGATATCAATAGACCACCTCTGCTAACTAGGCTTCTTAGGAACTTCCTCCTCGTAACTTGTTTACTCTTGTTTTGAAGGTAATGACAAAACATTTCAGTGTATCCATGAATAGCAGGATAAGTGTAATGGTTAACAACCCCATTTCGGGAAATTACTGACTTAAATGAAATAAACTCATCTCAACTGGCCCCTTTTCCACACCTCTGGACACCAATTTGTGTATGTGTATTTAGTAGTATAGGGATTTCCTTGGTGACTCAGCTGTAAAGAATCTACTTGCCAATGCGGCAAATGTGGGTTCCATCCCAGGTCGAGAAGATCCTCTGGAGAAGGAAATGGCACTCCAGTTATCTTGCCTGGAGAACCCCATGGACAGAGGAGCCTGGCAGGCTACAGTCCATGGGGTCACAAAAGAGTCAGACACGAGTTAGGGAATAAACAACAACAGCATTTTATGGTGTACTTTAGAATTTTCTGTACACTTTCTTTCATATTTTCCTTTAAAGATGAAGTCTTCCTTAATATTCAGTGTTTAACTTAATTTCAGTCTCTCTGAATTTAATTAACTTCCTTTTATCTAAAGTAATTACATGAAAGTGAGATCGTATTTTCAAACGTTTACAATAAAATGCATTATGTATTTAGCAAGATATCTAAATACAAAATGTAGCAATATAATGCAGGACCAATTACCAAAGTGTCAAAATGAATAAATCAAGCAAAAACAAGCAGCCTAATGACATCAGCTGAGGCCTTCTCTGTGCTAATAGAGGAAGAGATGGGAAGTGAAGACGCCCATCAGTGTTTGTTGGGTGTGGTTATGTGTTGAGCCTTCTGCTTTCATTCTGGGGGTGAATTTTAGTAAAAGGGCAGTTAAACTAGGATCTTATCTCAGTGCTATCTTCTGTCATTCTTGGCCACTTGTGTTTGTGTGTGTATGTGTGTGTGTGTGTGCACGTGTGCTGACATACCCTTCCTTTGTCTCATTCATTTCTTGCAGTCGCATTGGTTCTCACCAATGCCTGAGAGGGCTGAGCCTCCCTTTCCTGCTGCAGAAAATACAGAGCAGCAGGCGATTTCCACAGCCTCTGTAGGGTCCTGAAATTTACTGTCCCTGGCAGCTGGGCTCAGCTCTCCGGTTTGCTATGTAGGCTGGCCGTCCTGAGTCAGAGAGACGTTCACTCCAGCCAGGAATGATGGACTCGTCCTCAGGGATGTTAGCTCTGCACAGAAAAGGGTGAGTCTGCACAGAAAAGGGTGAGTCTGCCTAGATCTTACTAAAGTCGCTGACCCCAGATGGGGGCTCAGCTGGTCACTTTTCCTCTGAGGTAAGGGAGGTGTTGGCATTTCAAATTCACCTCCTGAAGATTGGGAATGTACAGTTCTGAAGTAGAGCTCTGCACAGTTACTTCTTGGAGTAACTAAGAAAAGAAAATAACTCAGAAGAAAAGGCAACCATTTACGGAAAATCATGAGAAAATGATTTAGCCGTACTACTGAGAGTTTTCGGTAAATATTCAGTGTTTTCAGCCTGTTAGTCTGTATTGGTTCTTTGCCCCCACGTAGGATCTTCCTTGACTGAAGCGAGTCCATTTTGAGGAAATTGCCCCTTGATTCCGTGTGCCCTGTTCTCCTCCGTACAGCTTGTTCATAGAAGACTCAGTGCTGCTTCTACACCCCTTGCTCTCATTCTACTTCTATGTCTCCATGTGAGAAGAAAAACATCTGGTATCTGCTTCAGTATTGTACTGGAAATTCATTCTTCCTCTCATGTCTTCTATTTTTTCATCTTGTCGTCAAAACCTACGTCATCTTTGCAATTCTATTCTCAAATGAAATACACTAGATTTCTAGTCGAAAACATTTTTGAACAGCGTTTCATGTCTTCCTTTACTGAAATGATGGACAAATTGTCCCTTAAACTCCCTCCTCCCTTGACTTCAGTTGTATCTCCTTTTGTAGTTTTTCTTTTACCCCTGTGATTATGATTTCGTGACCTATTCCTTGTTAACTAACCCTTTAAGTGGGCTTCCCTGGTGGCTCAGATAGTAAAGAATCTGCCTGCAAAACAGAAGACCCAGGTTTTGTCCCTGGGTTGGGAAGATCCTCTGGAGAAGGAAAAGGCAACCTACACCAGTATTCTTACCTGGGAAATCCCACAGATATAGAGGAGCCTGGAGGGCTGCAGTCCAGGGGTTCACAGAGGGTCGGATACAGCTAAGCACAAACACAAAGCATGCAACCCCTTAAATACTGCTAGGATAATAACAGGGCGTCCAGTCTTAGCTTTTTTCCTACTGTTTTTATATATTCCTTAATTTTTTCATCAAATATCTACTGAGCTCTTTTTATAGATGTGCTCCAAGATATGTATTAGGGAGAAGTTACTGGATATATTTTAATGATAAGGCCAATAATATATCCTGATGGATCCAAAAGGGGGTGTAAGACAAAGAGAAATTAATTAGTGGTGACTCCAGAGATTTTGGTCTGATCAAGTGGAGGACCCACTTGATCATCATCTGATGTTGGTGAAGCAGTGAAAGGAGACATCTTAGGTAGACAAACTAGGGGTTCAAAATAGACTTGTAAGTTTAGGATCTGCTGTGGTTTGTGTTGTGCTTCCCAGGTGGCTCAGAGATAAAGAATCTGCCTGCCAATGCAGGAGATGGGTTCGATTCCAGGATTGGGAAGATCCCCTGGAGTAGGAAATGGCAACCCTCTCCAGTATTCTTGCCTGTGAAATCCCATGGGCAGAGGAACCTGGTGGGCTGCAGTCCATGGGGTCTCAAAGAGTCAGACATGACCAGCGACAGAACAGGCATGCATGCAAAATTCATATGGTGGAGTACTGACGTGGAGGTATTTAGAGATGGATCTTTGGGAGGTAAATAAGTCACGAAAGCAGAGCTCCCATGATGGGTTTAGTGTCCTTATAAAGACAGAAGAGGGCTAGTTCTTTCTCTCTCTTCCAAGTGATGATACAGGTAGAAAGAAGCCATCGGCAGCTAAGAAGGATGTTCTCAGCAAGAACTGAACTGGCTGGCACTGTTATTTTGGACTTCTCAGCCTCCAGAAGCATGAAAAATGAATGTCTGTTGTTCAAGCCACCCAGTCTATGGTAGTTTATTAGAGCAGGCTCAACTAAGACAGAATTTGTTTCAGAAAGCCAGGCATAGATGTTCAGAAAATAGTTGAAGTGATCTAAATCAAAGATATATGGTTGGGGGCCTTTAGAATAGTCTATCACTATTCAATGCTTTGAGACTGGTTGAAATGACCAAAGAGAAGAGAACAGTACTAAATACTAAGTTATGGAGGGTTCTGCTTTTAGGGGTTTGGGGGGAAAAAGGAGGAATCTGCAAAAGAGACTGAGAAGATACTTTTGAGGTAGGAGGAAAACCAAGGGTTTTGCTGACCTGTGAGCCAAATGCAGTAGAGAAGAGAAAGTTATCTACAAGTTAAAGTTTGTGTTGGTCTAAATAAAATCAGGAAAAAAAAAAACCCTGATCATTGGCTTAATCATTAGAAGCACCTTGGTTATGTTAGTAAGAACAGGTTTAGTGCAAGTGTTGTGGAGGAAGGCTCCACCAGAACAAGGTTAGGAGACAACAGGAGGAAGGGATTGCAGGAGGCAAGACATTGAGGAATCGCTCACGTCCTCATCTCCCACCATCTCTATACCTGCTCATGATTATCACGTTTATATGCATATCCTTCAGTGGAATATTCAGATCAGTCACTCAGTCGTGTCCGACTCTTTGCGACCCCATGAATCGCAGCACGCCAGGCCTCCCTGTCCATCACCAACTCCCGGAGTTCACCCAGACTCACGTCCATCGAGTCAGTGATGCCATCCAGCCATCTCATCCTCTGTCGTCCCCTTCTCCTCTTGCCCCCAATCCCTCCCAGCATCAGAGTCTTTTCCAATGAGTCAACTCTTCGCATGAGGTGCCCAAAGTACTGGAGTTTCAGCTTTAGCATCATTCCTTCCAAAGAAATCCTAGGGCTGATCTCCTTCAGAATGGACTGGTTGGATCTCCTTGCAGTCCAATATTACCCAGCCATAAAAAAGAATGCGATAATGCCATTTGCAGTGACATGTATGGACCTAGAGATTATCATACTAAGTGAAATAACTTAGAGAAAGACAAATATCATATTGTATCACTTACATGTGGAATCTAAAAAAATGATAAACTTATTCCGTAGCCTGCCAGGCTCCTCTGTCTATGGGGATTCTCCAGGTAAGAATAACTGGCATGGGTTGCCATGCCCTCCTCCAGAGATTGTTCCCAATCCAGGGGTCGAACCCAGGTCTCCCGCGTTGCAGGTGGATTCTTTACCATCTAAGCCACCAGGGAAGCCCATTTGAGAAAATAGAGCTAGACCTACAGACATAGAAAATAAATTTGTGATTACCAAAGCAGAAAAACTTGGGGGAGGGAGGGATAAGTTAGGAGTTTGGAGTAACCGGTACACACTGCTGTATACAAACTAGATAAGCAACAAAGACCTACTGTATAGCACAGGAACAATATTCCCTATCTTGTAATAATCTATAATGGAAAAAAAAATCTGTTTTACTGAATCACTTTGTGGTACACCTGAAACCAGTACAACATTATAAATCAACTATACTTCAGCTTAAAAAATGTATATGTATTTCCCAGACTTCTCTGAGCCTGGTTTTTATGTAGGTTTCTCCAAAAAAGCCCACCAAACCCAAACAAATCAATCATGTCCTTGTCTTCCTATTTTGTTCAACAAGAATTGTAAATCCACGCGTCAGCTTTCTTTCCATTTTGCTCCTTTGTACATACGGACAGGCCATTCACTTGTGTCAGGCTTCACGTACCTGAAGTTTTTTCAAAATCCCACTTGTTTCATTTAATCTTGGAAGTAAAAGCACAATGTGACTGAACTTTTGAGTTTCTGTTCCCATGAGAGTGATGAAATGATGAAAACGTATAGAGAGTAAAAACAAGTCAGATCTGTCTCTGTCAGTGAACACTTTTGTTTCAGCCACATGGAGTTTTAGGTGAAAATATATTGATGTAGAACATTGAGATGTAACGGCTTAGAGGGGAAGATTAGAGGTCAGGCAGAGGCGGAAAATGCAGAGGTTTTCTTTCTGATATTGACAGTAATTAGCTAACAGCTATGGCTGGTAGGTGGGCTTCCCTGGTGGCTCAGTGTTAAAGAATCCACCCGCAATGCAGGAGATGCAGATTTGATCGCTGGGTCAGGAAGATCCCCTGGAGTAGGAAAGGGCAACCAATATTCTTGCCTGCAAAATTCCATGGACAGAAGAGCCTGGTGGGCTATAGTCCATGGGGGTGGCAAGAGAGTCAGACATGACTTAGTGACTAGACAACGGCAACAGCAACGTAGCTGGTAGGTACAAATCATGACCGGAGCAGAATTTTCAATACACGTAAACAAAAATCACAAAAACAATTACTCTCAAGCCTTCTTGCTTTCTTCCTGGTAGAATGAAATCCCCAGGATGCTATGAGATTCATAGAAAACCCACATGTGTTGTTTTTTAATGGGGTCATTTTGAAACTTCAACATTACAAATAAAATGTATTTTAAATTAAGGAGTTAAACTTTTCACAGATAAAATTTTAGCCTAAGTGTTTTCTTTTCCCTCGAGTGGAATTATGACCAAATTTATTGTTTTATGACCAAATTTATTGTTTTATTTTCCCTTTTAAATTTCATTCAGTGTTGGTTTAAATTTAAAAGTGAAATTTCCAACTCCGTTTAGAATGTTAGGTTTAGAAATCAGATCATAATAGTGTCGTTAGCAGCTGAGCCCCATACAAAACCTCACTGAATAGCTCACTGATTGAGTTGCTGAAATCTTGCCTTTGGCTCTATTTGAGAGGCTTCCAGGTGTCTCTTGTCAGTGAAAACACAGTTAATAATAGTACATTGTGATTACTAACTTCATTAACCCAGGACCCAATTCAACCATGACAATCATAGATCAAAGCTCTTCTCTTTTTCTCCTCCCTGAAGTGGCAGCATTCAATTGTGCTCGAAATCGTTTATTTGAATTATACAAATATAGTTTTATATGTTCCCTCTCAGTAGGCACATTACAAAGTAAATGTGTTGTATTCATTTAATTTTCTTAAAATATTGAAAATTTAGAAAATATTATGTCATTTATTTCTAAGTTTGAAGCATATGGGAAGCCCTTATAAAGTATACATTAAACAATTATTCAACACAAGAATTAGAATAGTACTGAAGCCATCGAAAAAACATGTGTCTTCCTGCCCAAATCCACCCACTAGCTGCCTTGAATTATTTTAGAGTGTTCCAAATTTCTTTATACCTAAAATAATAAACACAGAGATTTATTTTTATTTGCTTCACTTGAGAAATAAATAAATGAAATGGTGAAAGCAGATTTGAATGGATTCTTGCCTCTCCATGCTAGGGCAATGAGGCTAGCCAAGTGAATATCATAATTTAATTTCTAGGGTTTAAGCTCTGATAAACTTTTAAGCGCAGTTTGAATAACAGATACCTATAGTGACAAGCTCTTTAGTACCAGATCATTTCAATAGATTATGTATTTATCATTAACTATTAGATGGGGCTTCCCAGGGGATGCTAGTGGTAAAGAACCCCCCTGCCAATACAGGAGACATAAGAGATGACAGAAACACAGGTTTGATCCCTGGGTCTCCAGGTCCCCTGGAGGAGGGCATGGCTACCCACTCCAGTATTCTCTCTCGGAGAATCCCATGGACAGAGGAGCCTGGCAGGCTACAGTCCATAGGGTCGCAGAGAGTTGGAAACAACTGAAGCGTCTTAGCACCCACACATATGATAAGACGATGGAAATTATCTTCATTTCACTGTTTAGATTATAGATGCTCAAGAAACTTGCTCAAAGTTCTGGAGCTGGTAAATCAAATTTGAACCCAATGTTCCCCTAGTCCAAATGCTGTGTGCTCTTTTTATTTGCAAGCATATGCTTGGATCAATACATGATAAACTAATAACTGAGTATCAACATGTGACTATATTAAAAAAAGATGTGACTACAACTTAATCACTTATGATTCTTTTCAAAGGGTTTACATTTAATATCAACAATATCAGTTTAGATAATGTTATTCTACTAACACAAATTGATGGCATAAAGTTTAATCAGTTAGTCTTTGAAGAAATGGGCTGATTGGTTATTTAATGTTTAGAATATTATCTTTCTATTTAGCCTTTTCTGGTATTGAATGTGGCCCTGCAAATTTTAAAACAATTAGTACTATTAAGGATAAAAAATTAACTTTTTAAAATACTGGTATGCCTGTGTATTCTCTATGTTTAAATATACCCATTTATACCCCCCAAATTCTGTCAAATTCAAGAAAACTATAAAATTTAAAATAAATTAAAAAAAATTTATTTGGCTGCATTGGGTCTTAGTTTCAGCATGTGGGATCTAGTTCCCCGACTAGGAATCGAACCTGGGCTCGCTGCATTAGGTGCATGGAATCTTAACCACTGGACCACCAGGGAAGTTCCTCAAAGATAGTTTAAGAAAACATATAATTAAGCCCAAGGCATATGTGTATTTTCTAATAATGCTGAGAGAGAGCAAAACTCAAAAATCTTCACTCTTCCATGAGTCTATTTGTATACTTGGTATTCCTAAAAGTACTAATAGTCACTATTTTTGAGTGCCTATATTTATTGGGCACTGTTGTATTGAGCTTTAATCTTTGATCTTATAATTGTCTTTTCTCCTTTGAAAAGACAGGTATTATTATGCACATTAACAATGAGAAAGCTAAACCAATACAATCTCACAGCTAAAAAGTGATGTAACCATAATTCGGCCATAGGTTATGTGATTGAGGAAACTGTCCTTGTCTACAAAAGGAGGCTCGTAAAATTTGATGCAGGAAAATCCAGAGTCAGGAACTGGCTCTTAAGTTTTGACGCTGCCAATGATTTCACATGTGAGGTCAGACAGTATCTCTGAGTCTTAGAGGGTTAGATGAGATGATATCTAATATCTGTTCTGGCTCAAAACTAACTTCTCTTATATCTACTCTTGCTCCACAAATCATCAGTAATTTGGCGATTACACTGTCATCAACACCTTTTTGTTGGAATGCTTATGTGTAGTTCTAAAAGACTAATAATTAAAATATGTTCATTGTAGCAAATTTACATAATAGAAACACCCTCAGTAAAGAAAGTAAACAAGCTCCATATTATCGCCCAAGAATAATGACTACTGATTGTTTATGAGTTACTGGAAGTAATATACAGGAGGTATGTAAGTATATTGGTGGTACTTTAGATAGTTGGTATCATAGTAAATATTCCTTTTTGTGTATTCCTTGGAGGAGCCTGGTAGGCTGCAATCCTCGGGGTCGTGAAGAGTTGGACACGACTGAGCGACTTCCCTTTGCCTTGTAACACAAAACAGAAGTTGGTACTTATTTACATGTTATTAAATAATTCTTCAAAAATGTTTTAGTAATTTCAAAATATTTAGTTTGGGCCACAAAGACTTTTTTTCTGAAGTAGGTGATTGTTTGCAGCCCAGAGTCATGATAGGTACCTGCCAGGTGAACAAAAGGGCAAGATACAAAGCTTGTTCATGCAAGTTATGGCAATTGTTATTTGACTTTTTAAATCAATGTTTTGAAAATCACTTCTATCACCAATGAAAAATTATTTCTAATAGGATTTATACTTCATTGAATTTTCTGGTGAAAATTTCAATAAGGGTATCTGATGCTGCTCACCAGTTACATTTGGAATATATACTCCTGACCAGTATTTGGTAGATGCTAACTAACCCCCCTTAGCAAAATATTAAAGGATCAACACATACCTCACAGTATTTATACTGAACCTTTTAAAGGTTCATTCCTGCTCCTTGGTATAAAGGTTCATTCCTGCTCCTTGGTATAAAATAAAGACTGTGTCCACACACAAGTGTTTGTAGCAGCTTTATTCATGATTGCCAAAATCTGGAAGCATCCAAGATGTTCTTCAGTAGGCAAACAGATAAACTATATGACATTCATACAACGAAATACTATTCAATACCAAAAAGGAATCAGCTACCAAACCATAAAAATATCTGAAGGAACCTTAAATGCATACTATCAAGTTAAAGAAGCCAGTCTGAAGGTTATATAGTGTATGGTTCCAACTACAGGACATTCTGGAAAAGGTGAAACTATTGCACAGTAAAAGGTCCCTGGTAGCCACGGGTAGGAGGGAAAGCGGGGAATAGGTGCAACACAGAGGATTCTTTGCCAGTGACATTGTCTGCCAAAGCACATGGAATACACAATACTTATGAATGAACCCTAATGTAAACTATGGACTTTGAGTGATAATGATGTATCCCTCTGGGAGAATCTTGGTTTTACTGGAGAAAGAAGTAACATCATAGAGGAACGTTTGGAGAACAGGAAGAAATGAGAAAGGCATAGTCTTAGCACTTAAAGAAACAGAAGCCTGATACCGGGCCCTGGGCACATAAAGGAGGGGGCCGGGCACACGGCTCTTGACTAACACTCCCCCCATCCCTGTAAACTGCTCCAGGAGGAAGTGTGGGAGTCAAGGTGCTGGAGGCTGATTTCCTGTCAGTGGCAGAAGTGGGCTGGTCCTCAATGGACCGGGCAGCATCTGCAATGACCCTGGCTGGAGAAACAGGGTGGACTGGAAGGACAGCACCCACAGAAGGTGGGGGGCTTCTAGCTCTCTTCCGAGTCTCCAGTTACTGGGGTTCCTCGCAATCACATGAAAGCATGGACAGGAAGAGTAGCAAAGACAGAAACACCTACCATGTCCTGCCACAATGTGGGCTTCTCTTTAAATATAATTTAAAGCCTCACACATGTTTATGTCAAAATAGAGGCATTGCAGTGAATCAGGCTTCAGTGTCACCTTTCATGTGTAAGCTTTAATCTTATTATTAAATTTTAAAGTAGTGTTTCCTCATCAGTACTGACAGTGCTTCTCAGGACTTGCTGTCAATATGCAAAACATTTAGAAATTTGAATTAAGCAGTACCTTGTAACATGACGTTATCTCTGCCCATGAGCATCTGAGGAGACTATAAAGTAAATTAAAAGGTAATTCACTGGTAAATTTCTCAAAACAAGTGCAAATTGGAAAGTACAGATTTTATTGTTCAGTAGACAAATCTGTGGCATTATTTTGGAGCAAAGCAAGTATTTCTCTCTAAAATATAGTTGTGGAAGGCTAGTTTATGTCATGATGTCCTCTAGGGTTCAGGCCATGCTTTTTTCCCTATTTATAACATTCTAGCACCAAGAATTCCCTTCTTTTAGATTTTTACAAATATTGCCTAACATCCTTATGCTATAGATTTAGTCTTCAAAGCTAAAATCCTTGCTAATGAGTACCGAAAGTCCAGTTCAAAAAATAAGTAATAGGGAAATAGTAAGTCACCTGCATGTGAAAAGTGAAAGAACTCAGCAAGAATTGTGTAGTTCTTCAGGGAGCAGAAGCTGTATCTCAGTGGGGCATCACCTGTTCTAGACATTTCAGCAGGTTCTGGGGCCCTGGTTAAAGGGGCAGGAAGACATTGTTCTCTGTCTTTATTAGGGGCAGTTGTACACAGTTTGATATCAGGAAGTTTAGCTTGCCTTGTTAACTTAGATTTCCCAAAATATTTGGATCCTCATAGCTGCTGTTTTTTTTTTTTTTTCTTTTTTTAATCCCAAACTGAATTGCCTGTGAGGAATATCAGACTCTTTGCTTGAACAAATTAATCTCTCTGTCTCTGAGAAACACACATAGTTTTCTGACTCAAAATATCCCCCCTCCTTTTTTTTTTTTTTTTTAAAGTAACTGTTTTTCTCCCAGTACAAGCTTCATTTCAACTTCTGCACAGGAAGAATGAATGAGCAAGTCTTATTAAATTACCTGAAATTTCAGCTTGTTTTTTTTATGATTAAGCAATATGTTCTCAATATTTCTCCCCTAAATGCTAGAATCAAATTTTTATACTTCAGTGTTGTAAAGTATAACATAAAAAACCACTTATGAGAACAAACTTAATGAAGCTGTGATTTCCATGTTACAAAAACAAGCAAAGTGTCACATCCTTGTAAATAACAAGAAGGAAACACTGTTAAACTCCTCATAAGGACTTTTTTTTCTTTTTTTATGAATGCATGGTGCCTATAACCTGTGATGTGGATTCACATTTTACAGCCAGAAAGTAGCATGACATTAAAAATACACTGAGACTGGGCACTGTTTCACATCAGAAAAAATCACAAACTTGAACTGATACAATAGAATTTTTCACTCCATGCCCTACACAGAAGAAAAAGCTGTGGCTGATACAGACTGTTCAGGTTGTACATATGAGAAGGAGAAAGTCTCTTAAGCTTGGGTTTAGCATCGCGTTTGTCCCCATTTAATATCTGCTAGACAAATCACAGAGGCCACCTAGAGGAGAGCAACAAATGATCTCTTTGAAGGTTTTCCTCAGTTCTTGGCTCCGCAGGGCATAAATCAGAGGGTCAATGATGGAATTGCACATGATGAGGATGAGGTACACGTTAAAGTGAGACATGAAACACACGCAGTATGGGTTCTGGGGACAAGAGATGTAGAATATCAGGTGCAGGAAGAAGGGGGCCCAGCAGACAACAAAGACCCCGATCAGTATGGTCAGGGTAATCGCCCCCTTCATGTTGGCGCCCTGGCGGATGGTGCCGCTACCTGGCAGGACCGCGATCCTCTTAATGTGGAGTCTGGCCATGAGGAACATGTGGACGTAGAGAGACGCCATGAGAGCCAGCATGGTGAAGAACACGGTGATGAGGCAGATGATAACAGCGCTGCTGTCCGAGTAAATGATGAACAAGACGCCCGACACCGTGCAGGCTGCCCAGATGGCGCTGATGGTGATCGCCACCCGCTTCACCGTCATGATGTTATGGTACTGGAGTGCATAGAAGATAGTGAAGTACCTGTCCACCGCGATCGACAGCAAGCTGCAGATAGAGGCAAGCAAGGAGCTACAGATCACCGAGTCAATGACATTGTCAATATCCACCGTGAAGCTCTGCGCGTCGGTGTCCGTGCTGTTCAGCAGGGTGATGACAATGGTTTCCGACCCGTTGGAAACGCTCACCAGCATGTCAGCCACAGCCAGGCTGCAGATGAAAAAGTACATGGGTGAGTGCAGGTTCTTGTTCTTGGCTATGGCCACAATCACCAGAATGTTCTCCAACAAGCTGATGACCCCCAGAGTCACAAACACCTCGGGAGAGACAAAGAGCTGCTCATAGCACCCCCCGTCCGAGTAGCCTTTTGCCAGGAACTCACTGACATTGGTGGGCATTCCGTGGGCGCTGCGGTTCCAGGAGTGGAGAGAGGTGTGCATCCCATGGGGCTGGGTAGAGTTCATTTTGGATTCAGGTCCCCTCTGGACTGACTGAACCTCCCGGGTCTGGCAGCCTCAGCGCCTTTCTCCAGTCTTGACTTGCCCCAAACGAAAGTTAAGCGGTGGAGAGTGGCATGCCTGCTGTGAATAAACGTCCCATGCTCCGGAGCTGGAAAGGAAGTTTTCAGTCTCTTTCAGGTGTGGCTCTGGTCAGCATCACTTGGAAATCTTAGGCTGCAAGATGCTTCTTCTCCGACGAGCCTGCCGCTTGCTCTTTTGTTCTCGCTTCAACTTTAGTCGGAGGCACGCAGGTCTTTGCAGAGTAATTTGCCTGGTGGCTGCGCTACGGCTGCGAGCCGGCTCTGTGTGCGCATGCTCTCATCAGCTGCCTCGCAGAGGTACCGGTTCCCAACCTGAAGCTTTGCTTTGAGTGTCAGACGCTGCTGCTGATTTTTATGGTGTGTGAGGGAAAAAAAAAAAAAAAAAAGCTCAGAATGACTCCTCCTCTGCTTCCTTCTGACCAATCCGAGTCCAGTGGGGTCTGTGAGACACCGCGATGGTCCAGAGACACAAACTGCAGGCAACCCCAGTTCAGAGGCAGAAGCCTGTGGAGTCAGGCAGCCAGCAGGATGTGAGAGACTTAATTTCCCCCTTCAAGTTCTCAAGGAAAGCAACTTGGTTCCCAGAGAACGTTCTCTGAGATCACAACAAGCCATCCTGAGGCACCCAGGTTTATCCTGCTTAAAGGAGGGGGGTGTGTGTGTTCCTGAATTAGATGCACTGCCTTTTTTGCGCAGGGAACTCTCCCTAATGCTCTATGGTAACCAAAACGGGAAGGAAATACGAAAAAGAGGGCGTATATGTATACATATGTCTGATTTGCTTTGCTGCACAGCAAAACACACACACACACGCACAACATTGTAAAAAACAAAACAAACAAAAAAAAAACCTGACTCCAATAAAAATGAAAAAAAAAAAAAGAGAGAAGAGATACACTGCCTTTTTGACCAGGACATTGAATTTATTTACCCTCTCAATTTCTTTGAAGTGAGAAGAAAGGCAGTCACGATTCGGTTTGAGACAGCTGACACAGGGAATGTTTAACAATGCAGGAGACTGTGCTGTGGATGCAGGGACTAGACAGGCAGCCACAGTTTATACCAGGGCTCAGGAGGAGTTCGTTTCTTATGCACTAAGATCAGCTATTTCTCCATTGCAGAATTTCTTTTTATCATAGCTGGAAAAGTTTTATCTTCATTTATGACATTTAAAAACCATGTAGTATTAATGTAAACAATGATTACTTTGAACTCAGAAAGAAAAAGATCAATAGCCAGGCAACACTCAGGATTTTTAAGCATTATTAAGGTATAATTGAAATATAAAACTTACACATATTTAAGGTATACATTTTAATGAGTTTGGACTCATTAAAATGAGCATGTATCTCCATGATACATCACAGTCAAGGTACTCAGCATATTCATCACCTCCAAAAATTTCCTTGTATTCTTCTGTGTTTTCTTTTTATGTGTGTGATAACACTTAATGTGAGCTCTACATAATACATTTTAAAGTGCACAATTTTGTACTATTAACTATAAGCATTGTGTTGTACAGCAGATCTCTAAAATTTGTTCATCTTACATAACTGAAAGTTTATACCCTTTGGGCAGCAATTCCTTGGCAGTGGTCTTGGCAATGATTTCTCAGAATTTACAGCCAAATTATAGGCAACAAAACCAAAAAGAGACAAGTGGGATTGCATCAAACTGAAAAGTTCCTGAGCAGCAAAGGAAATAATCAACGGCACGAAAAGACCATCTATAAAATGGAGGAAAATATTTGCAAACCATCTATCTGATTTGGGGTTAATATACAAAAAATGTAGCTGAATAGCAAAAAAGCTAAATAACATGATTAAAAAATAGGCAAAGGGCTTGAACAGACATTTCTCCCAAGAAGACCTAGAAATCGCTACCAGATATAAGAAAAGGTGCTCAGCAACACTCATCATAAGGCAAACGCAGATTAAAACTGCGATGAAGTATCACCTCACACCTGTCAGGATGGCTGTTATCCAAAAAAGAAAAGATAACAAGTGTTGGCTAAGATGTGGAGAATGTGTAATTCAGTTTTTTTTTTTTTGAAGACAATCTATTTACTTCATTGGAGTGTCCCAGGTGGCTCAGTGGTAAAGAATCTGCCTGCCAATGCAGGAGACACAGGTTCGATCCCTGAGTCAGGAAGATCCCCTGGATAAGGAAATGGCAACCCACTCCAATATCCTTGCCTGGGAAATCCCATGGACAGAGGAGCCTGGTGCGTGGCGGAGTCCATGGGGTTGCAAAGAGTCAGGTGCAACTAAACAACAGCAACTCCGCATCCAGGACATAACAGGCAGGCACATGCCTGGACAGGACGGGCAGCACGTCTCTCCGGATATTTTCCTTGTCTGCTGCGTCATCCCTTTGTTCTCATGGACAATCAATCCTAACCGCAAGAGTGATAACAGGAACTCAGCATTATTTTTGGTGTGGAGTTTAGACAATAGCTGGAGGTCCAATCTTGATAAAACAGATGAAGAAGTAACCTTTGGTTTTCTCTGTGTCCCATTTTGGGGATTCCCAGGTGGCTCAGATGGTAAGGAATCTGCCTGCCAATGCAGGAGATGTGGGTTTGATCCCCGGATCAGGAAGATCCCCTGGAGGAGGAGATGGCAACCTGCTCCAGTATTCTTGCCTGGGAAATCACATGGACAGAGGAGCCTGGTGGGCTCCAACACATGGGGTTGCAAAAGCGTTAGGCACAACTTAGTGACTAAACAACAAACCTACTTCATTAATTGAAGGCTTCTAAGTATAACTCACACATTCCTTGGTAACTTCATTTATTCAAGCCAAGATGAGTGAATGCTAGTTATACATCAGAATTTCTAAATGTTTTGAAAGATTGTGAGGAAGTTACTTTTCAAATTTAAACTCCAAGTTATGAAATTTTATATAGTACATTTTCTTGCCATGACTACTTTTGGTTTTATCTCTGTAGAGTTTGTGGCTGTTGATAATAAGGGACAATAAAAAAATACTTATTTCAAAGTTAAAGTCTTCAGTTACTTAGGTAAGGGCTTTATCTTCTTTCCCTTTGGTGACAGAGGCAACGGTAAGTATGATTCCTGAGCACTGAGTTAAATTAACATCTTTCATCTATCACTGAAATTGTGTGGGGCCGAATCCTAACTAATGGAACGTGGGTAGAAGTGAGAGTGTTGTTGTGTCCTTTGTAAGATTCTACACATTTTCCCTCTGATCTCCTCGTGGATGACTCTAGAATGTCTTTGAAGCTTCATGTTATAGATGTTAGAACCATATCATGAAGGACCCGGGTCTCTGAACGACTGCACAGAACACAACTCACATCTCCAACCCCCTCCCCGCCCTGGCCCACCAACTACGCTGAAGCTTGATGCAAGCAAGCGATAATTATCACTGTACTAAGCTGCCAAAACATCGGTGTTGCCTATCGCAGCACCTAGCATTAATTGCCTTGATTTTGAAACTTATTTTGGGCTTCCCTGGTGGCTCAGACAGTAAAGAATCTGCCTGCAAGGTAGGAGACGCAGGTTTGATTCCCGGGTGGGGAAGATCCCCTGGACAAAGGAATGGCAACCCACTCCAGTATTCTTGCCTGGAGAATCCCCATGGATAGAGGAGCCTGGTGGGCTATAGTCCATGGGGTCACAAAGAGCTGGACACAGTGGAGTGACTAAGCACAACATGCACACGTTTACGAGCAGCATATCCGAATTACTTGAACATTCTTTCCTTCTCTCATTTTGGATTTGTGTGAGTGGTGAAATACATAATAAGCAAGTAATAGGGAAAACATCTGTTGAAATGTTTAAGCATAAATAGCCTACTCTGTATAAACTTCCTGAATCAGCCCTTGACTTTATGCTCCCTACTTCTCTTGGTGACATGGTTGTTCCTTTTCCTAAGGCTGAAAATTCAGAATATCTTTGACTTGTCCATCTTTCTCAAAAATCCCTACGTGAAATCACTTGTAAAATACCTTCATTTCTGTCAGTGTGTCTGACTCTTCTTTTTCTCCTTAAAAAGCTCCCTCGTCACTATTCTCCCTCATGGAAACTTCATTGCAGTCAGGATTCGGTGTCCTGAGTCTACTCTACTCCCTGCTCACAGTGCGCTGTGCCTGGGTTCGTGAACACATAGTCATCACTACGTGGTAAAATTATTAACAGGCATATTATATATATAATTATATAATAGGTAAAACTAGTATTGAAGACAAAACTCTCTTGATTTTCGCTTTTCACGAAAAAAGAAATTTAATTCATAGGCATTTTAATCACATTGAAATCCCAGAAAACCATATACATTTAAAATCCCAAATTCAATTACTTTATGTAGATTTTATAAAACCTTGGTTATATGGCTAATCATGCTGGAAAGATAATATTTCGTCATCTCAAGGAGGAATTTTAGTTGTCTGACAGAGTTTGGTTTTGTAGAAGCCAAAAGAAATACAAGCGGCAATGCTAGACCCATTAGTGGTATTTTTGAAAATTTATTGCCGATTTCTTTTTTCTAAGTGCACACAAAATTGAGTTAATCATAATATATTTCTCCTCTGAGCATAGTCCTTGTTTTATATTTTGTAACAATAAATATGAAACATGGCTAAAGAGAAGTATTTATCAAACTGTGCTACACAGACTACTATTTTTAGATGTTAATGTTATTCCTACTGAAGAATAAAAGGTCATAGAATTATGGAAAGCACTAAGAACTCATTGCCTTCTTGAAGTTGCAGAGTTTACATTAGCATGTAAACTTTCTGACTAGAGAAAATTCAGTGTTGCTTACTCCACTTATTTCCTGAATACAGAAAACTACTAAGATACTATCGTCTCTGTGTGTGTGTGCTAAGTGGCTTCAGTCGAGTCCGACTCTTTGCCACCCTATGGACCATAGCCTGCCAGGCTCCTCTGTCCATGGGGTTCTCCAGGCACGAATATTGGAGTTGGTTGCCATGCCCTCCTCCTGGGGATCGAACCCGCATCTCTTATGTCTCTTGCATTGACAGGCAGGTTCTTTACCACTAATGCCACGTGGGAATCCCAAGATACTATGACAGTAGCTCAAATAAGAGTCTGTGAAGACCTGAGGTCAGCCAGTACTTGTTTTGCTGCAGGGGAGACTACTAATCAGTCATGAACAGAATGAGGAAGAGAAAGGAATCTTCCATGACCTCCGTTTTTTGCCTTCAGTGAATGGGTAGATGTTGGTGCCCGTTTATCTGGTAGACACATGGATTGGCTCTCTCAGTCTCCATTTAAACATCCATCAGTTCAGATTTCAGCGAGCTGAAGTCTATGTTGCTCAAATTTCCTTGCAGCCTACATTCTGTATATGAATTAGTTTTTCCCAATTAGATATATTCTCAAGAGATCTGGAAAGCATACATGAGACAGAAGTCACCTTCCTGTGGCCACAGCAGCTGGCCCACAGGATCTGCAGGATGTCGACTCTGGCACCAGGTGACTCCAGTTTTAGGCATCAGGTCGCCCTTTTTGTGAATCAGAGCTAGCAGGACCAGCAGGGTCTCATCTGTGGGCTGCTGCTCAGGTGGTGTACAACTGGAATGAAATAAAATAGGTGAAGGTCCACGGCTATTCCAAAATTTTGTAAGCACCTGTTTCCTGTAGTAAGTCCCTTTCTGCCTGACATACTGACAGTATGTCTGTCTTTCACACTGAACTATGATTGTTATACCTGATTAAGGAATTCTTTTAAGAGACAAGATACATTTAGTTTTTAAAAATTTTGAAATTTGTGTTTTTGAGACATCTGCATGGAAGCTGAAGCTCTTGATACTTTGACCAAATGATGCAAAGAGCCAACTCATTGGAAAAGAGTTCCCTGATTCTGGGAAAGATAGAAGGCAGGAGGCGAAAGGCGTGACAGAGGATGGATGGTTGATGGTATCACCGACTCAGTGGATATGAGTTTGAGCAAGCTCTGGGAGATAGTGAAGGACAGGGAAGCCTGGTGTGCTGCAGTCCATGGAGCTGGAAAGAGTGGGACACGACTGAGCAACTGAACAGCAACAACATGGAAATGTCTATTTAGCAAAGATGAATATACAGCCCAAAGGAATACTCTGGTAAAAAGACACATATTTTGGTTATGGTAGATACAAGCTGTACTGAAAGCTGTAGGTTTTTACTAAGATGGAAGGAAAAGGGAAATTATGAACAGAATCATGAGGAACACAATGTATTTGAGAGGCAAATGTAAGGGGAAAAAATAGGCAAATAAATAAATAATGTTGGTGTTAGTCTAGGTCTTCTGGAAGGAAGATACCAAGACAGGATTGTGTGTATGACTCTACTGAGGAGAAGTCTGTGAGGAAAAAGAAATGGGCATTGAGCCAAGAAAAGCTGAACGAGGTGTCAAATCACAATCTGAGTTTGACCTTGAGTGAGGGCGGAGGGAAAAAGGCTGAAGGGGAGGGTCCTTGACCTGAGGTGACGTCATTCCTGCTGTGCACGGTGATTGGCTGGGAGCCCTTGGGGGAAGCCTGGTCCTGGAGCAAGTGTGGCAATGAATTTCAGAGAGCAATTAGCGGAGGTGTGGTCAGTTACGGAGAAGGCGATGGCACCCCACTCCAGTACTCTTGCCTGGAAAATCCCAGGGACGGAGGAGCCTGGTGGGCTGCAGTCCGTGGGGTCTCTGAGAGTTGGACGTGTCTGAGCGACTTCACTTTCACTTTTCACTTTCATGCATTGGAGAAGGAAATGGCAACCCACTCCAGTGTTCTTGCCTGGAGAATCCCAGGGACGGGGGAGCCTGGTGGGCTGCCATCTACGGGGTCGCACAGAGTCGGACACGACTAAAGCGACTTAGCAGCAGTGGTCAGTTAGCTCCCTGAAGTTGGAGGTTTGCTGGCACATTTTCACAGCCGCCACAGAGTCTGAGAAATGGTCACTGTGGTAGCAAGAGCCAGGAGAGAGTTATTGGACGGTCAAAGAATAAAGATTATGAAGCAGATAAAATTGGCAGAGCTGGTAAGTGAAATCAGAATTGGTTCTTTTTTTACTGAAGTCAGTGTGACCCTTTTTGGAGCATATTTTGTTCATAGTATCTTTACTGATAAAAATGTGACTTAAAAATATAAATACACGGTTCCTATCAATTACACTTAGAAATAAAGTAGCATACTGCTAAATAGATCTACTGTAATAATTTCATATTTATGTGTATGGGTGAACATTTTAGCGTGTATGCATCAATTTCTTCTTTTATATTATAATAACAATAGTACTACTACAAAGCTTACTTAAGAATTAAATGCTTTAATATGTATTAAACACTTGACTAGTGCCTTGAACAGAGTAAATATAAACGTTAGTTGTATTTATTTTATATTTTTCTAACCAAAACCTTTTTTAAGGCTCTGTAGTCTTTCTGGGGATTGTATACCCTATAGAATTCACCAATTTTGCACACTCTGATCATGGGAGTAGTTCTTAAAGATAGTTTGAAATTTGATTTCTTATTGTGTAGGCACTGAAAACAGCTTTTTGTGTGTACGAACACTCTGTGATACTTCATGTGTCATTAAATTCTTATTTTCAGCACAGCAATGCTTCAGAGTGGCACGATTTAGTTACTTCATGCCCAGTAACATGTAGGTTACAGTTCTAAATGGGCTCATTTGCTTATTTATTAGAGGAGAGCTGGGGTAAAAACTTTGTAGATAAATTTTCCTTTTCAGTGAACTTGATGTGGTCTTTATCTCAATGAGTCATTTGAGAAAACCTAGATTTTGCTTTTTAATGGGTTTTTCTTAAATCTGGGGTTTGGGAAGAGGATACTGAACATCTTTCTTGCTTTTGTGGAGAGACTGAGAATACCTTATTTCATTAAGCCACCAATAAATATTCTAAACATCTAGTATGTATTTAGAGTTACAGTTCTCTATTATGAATAGTGCATATAGTCTTAGAAAGTTTCTTATAAATTTAATCTTTGAATTACATTTTGTTTCTGAAATGTAATTGCTTTTAAATTGAAAAATACTTCTGCCATTTCCTGCCCCCAATTTTATGTTAATCAGAATAATCTCTTTGGATATTATAGTTTGTGCTGTGCTGTGCTTAGTTGCTCAGTTGTGTCTGACTCTTTGGACCCCACGGACTGTGGCCGGTCAGGCTCCTCTGTCCATGGGGATTCTCCAGGCAAGAAAACTGGAGTGGGTTGCCATGCCCTCCTCCAGGGGATCTTCCCAACCCAGGGATTGAACCAGGTCTCCCGCATTGCAAGTGAATTCTTTACCATCTGAGCCACTAGGGAAACCCATGAATACTGGAGTGGGTAGCCTGCACCTCCTCCAAGGGATCTTCTTAACCCAAGAATCAAACAGGGGTCTCCTGCATTGCAGGCAGATTCTTTACCAGCTGAGGTACCAGGGAAGCCCCACATTATAGTTTAACTTCTACTTAAAATTATGATAAACAAATTTGTATTAAAACTTAGCATTCCTCCTTTTCTGAGTCTATAAACATGGATTTTCTTATGTAACATGCCTCTGAAGGTATTTGTGCTATTTCCCTGCTTTTGATTTCATCTGGTGTTAGAGAGTTGATAGTTTCATGCCATATCACACATCAGGATTTTAGTTTTTCAATTAACTTGCAAAATAAGGGGTTTCCTTCATAACTCAGTTGGTAAAGAATCTGCCTGCAATCCAGGACACCCCAGTTTGATTCCTGGGTTGGGAAGATCCCCTGGAGAAGGGATAGGCTACCCACTCCAGTATTTTGGGGCCTCCCTTGTGGCTCAGCTGGTAAAGAATCCACCTGCAATGAGGGAGACCTGGGTTTGATCCCTGGGCTGGGAAGATTCCCTGGAGAAGGGAAAGGCTACCCACTCCAGTATTCTGGCCTGGAGAATTCCATGGACTGTATAGTTAGTCCATGGTTGCAAAGATTTGGATGTAAAATAAGAGACTGCAAAATAACTAAGTTCTGCTTACCTTAGTTTAATCCAATATTATAAAGAAGAGAAGAAGAGAAAGTATGTCACAGTTAATGTGATAAAAAAAATGTCTATAAATGCTTGTGGAATGTTTTATAAAATCAGTGCTTATAAGTGTTGAGTTTTGTCATTTAATGTATTTGAGAGATTTTAGATTTCCTGAGCAGAGAAGGCAATGGCACCCCACTCCAGTACTCTTGCCTGGAAAATCCCATGGACGGAGGAGCCTGGTGGGCTGCAGTCTATGGGGTTGCTAAGAGTCGGACACGACTGAGCGACTTCACTTTCACTTTCCACTTTCATGCATTGGAGAAGGAAATGGCAACCCACTTCAGTGTTCTTGCCTGGAGAATCCCAGGGATGGGGGAGCCTGGTGGGCTGCTGTCTATGGGGTCACACAGAGTCGGACACGACTGAAGCGACTTAGCAGCAGCAGCAGCAGATTCCCTGAGATGTTTTATAATATCTAATAAACACGTCTTAAAAATCCTTTCATGAATTTTTTTAAATTTAAGTTGCTTTTGCTTTTGGCCAGAAGTCTTCACTTCATTAAAGTTTCAGGAGAAACTTTAAGGAGATACGAACTGCTTCTCCAGTTTGAGCTCGGTATGTGTTTAACTGTGTACCCCTTAGCAGATTCAGGAGGTAGTATTGCTCCTACACAACTTCAGCTAGAGTCTTTCATGGATGAAAGGGAAAAAAGTCGTGACAGAGTTTGGTTTTTTAGCAAGGTGTGTTGTGTCAGGAAAGACCATTTCCATGCTCCTGTGTGTGAGGTAACGGGAGGCCAGGCTAAGCTGGTTACTGCCACTCTCCTTCTTTTTAAGCAGGTGTTGGGTATCCAGGAGGAAAATACTAGCCAAATGACCTCAAGTCTGGGGCTTTAACTGTGAGGCTCTATCTTTAATTGAAACACCTGTTCAGAGACCAGCTGTTAGTTACCCCTTCGGTTTGTTCCAAACCCTTCATAGCTTCTTCCTTTATGTCCTCCTTTTTCTTTTCTATTTATGTTTTCCTATTTTCTTTTCTCTCTGCATTTCTAATCCTGCACCTCTGTCTTCTACATGACCTAATGTCAGCCTGCCTTGGACTCTGTTGGAATCCAGCACTACCTGATGGAAACTTGGCATGGTCAGTGCCCACTGGTAACTGTCAAGGCCTTTCCATGCCTCAGTTCAGCTCCCTGAGAAGCTATCGGGTGTCACAGTATGTCACAGGCCACAGGCCAGCACACGGAGGGGCTCATCTGATGTCAGGTGCTGTCTCCAGGTCCATTTAGCTGTGATGAGCACGGGGCCCAAGTGATACAAGGTGGGCTTCCATTCACATAAGGGTGGTGGCCTGGGCAACCTCACTTAAAGGGATGGTTGTGGGTGATGTACTAAATGGCTGGGGCCCGGTACAGATGTCCTGGCTACAGCCTCAGTTCTGCGCAGGTTGTCAAAGAGCCAAGGAAACGGAGTTTTGATCTTTCGGGGCTACGATTTCAAATGATAAATAGCCTAATTCTGGGAGTTCTCTTTGCAGTAACAATGGTAACCTGAGTGCAAGAAATACAAGGTGAGTCGAATCTCAGCAAATTATTGTCCATAAGTCAATTTCAGTTCACTTCAGTCGCTAAGCCGTGTCCGACTCTTTGCGACCCCATGAATCGCAGCACGCCAGGCCTCCCTGTCCATCACCAACTCCCAGAGTTCACTCAGACTCACGTCCATCGAGTCGGTAATGCCATCCAGCCATCTCATCCTCTGTCGTCCCCTTCTCCTCCTGCCCCCAATCCCTCCCAGCATCAGAGTCCTTTCCAATGAGTCAGCTCTTCGATGGACATATACACACCGCCATGTGAAAGACAGACGGCTGCGGGAAGCTGCAGTGTGGCAAAAGGAGCTCAGCTCCCGGCTCTGTGATGACCTGGGGGCGGCGGCGGGGCGGGGCGGGAGGAAGACCCAAGACGCCTGGGATCTATGTGTATTTATAACTGCTTCACGTTGTTGTACAGCAGAGACTAACACAACACTGCAATCCAATTATATTCCAATAAAAAGAGTATCTGCAACATCTGCAAAAAAAAGTTAAAAAAAAAGTCTATACCTAGAGTGTAGATTACTACTAATATACCTGTCGCCTTTTACACTCTTAGTAGTCATCTAGTCTGCAGGTATTTAGAAGATTGAGCCCAAGTGTGGCAACAGATAATGTAAACTTTTTAAGCGCCAACTTATTAAGAGATAAAATAAGATTTTGAATAGCAGTCTGTCTTAAAATAGCTGTTATATCATAGAAAACTTAATCAAAAAGAGAATTTAAAAAAATGATGTGATGTTATGGTAATGTAATAGTCACTGTCTTCTTTAACCTCAGAAAGCCATATACTTTTGAACAGCTATTCTAGGTTAGTGTCTTCTGAAACTCTTTCCAAATATCTGTCAAAGTTTTAGGGGGCTATGTTTTTGGCTTAAAATGTGCATAGCAAGTTTTATAGAAGGAGTGTTTTCTCTGTAGACTCAATTAGATTATCTTTTGTTGGTATGGTATTTGTTTGGAAAGATAGAAAATATGGCTAATTACTATCTGGAAAGATGAACTAGGGCCCAAGACCTGTGGGTGGCGTAGGAGTCTGAGGGAACAGGCTGCAAATCTACTGGAAATATTTCAGATATGGAGTAAATTTTCCCTTAACCCCTAACTAAGCTAACTACCCCCAAACATTTTAACAGACATCTTTCTGTTTAATATATGTATAGCTCTGAAACTGACTTGATAACTGAAAAAAAAAATTTTGTACAGTTGAAGATAACTTCCAAAGACATAATGTCCCAAAATTTTAGTATGGTTTTAAACTATAACACTGGAAACAAATGCAACAAACATACAAAAAAATCATTTGAAAGATTATTTATTGTCTTTTTTATTTTGGTGAATTTTGAATGACAACATTTATGTTAATGTTTTTCAGTGAATTCTGTCTTTAAAGAGAAGGACTAAAATAAAAAATAAAATGAAAAAAGAAACATAGTTAAAAAGTAATTGTTTCATCTAAAATATTAATTGGTCAGTCTTATCTTTATTTACTAACTAATGAGCATGTCTGTTTTCTGCTTTTAGAAAACGAATGAGACTCAATTAGAATTAATGGAAAAAAATGTGAGAGTGTTAGTCCCTCAGTCGTGTCCCTCTTTGCAGCCCTGTGGACTGTAGCCCACCAGGCTCCTCTGTCCAGGGATTCTCCAGGCAAGGATACTAAAGTGGGTTGCCATGCCCTCCTCCAGGGGAGCTTCCTGACCCAGGGACTGAACCCAGGTCTCCTGCATTGCAGGTGGATTCTTTACCATCTGAGCCACCAAAGACAACCTAGAATGAACATTTAGCTCAATTTATTAGAAGTTTTTCAGGTTACTGATTATTTTAATAATCTTCATTGGTTGAAAGTTAATACATAACACAGTGTGTCCTGGTTTTTCACTTAGATGTAGGTAGGCCCAAATGTGTGAGTTTAGGCAAAGATCCATAACACTTAGAGAAAAAAAATAAGTTTCTTGTTGGAAATCAAGGAGAGTGAATATGATCTCATCCATAACAACTGTGTCTCTTTTCTTAAACCATTCATTCATTCACCGTCTACTCTTTCTGATAGGCGAGGCATCGTGTTAATAGCTTCAGAAGAAGCTTAAGTAAATAAGTTACGGTCCCTTCTTTCAAGCTGTTCTTATATGAATGAAGAGCAGCTGGCTGAGGATGTTTAGCATTCTTCTGTAAAGATATGATTTAAGGTGAAGTTGTTGGATGCTAGGTAGGTTAATAGAGCTAGGCAGTAGGATTGGAGATAAGAGGGGACTTTGCATAAATATTAACATAATTATATCTGCGTCTCTATTCCTGCCCTGCAAATAGGTTCATCAGTACCTCTTTTCCTAGATTCCATATATATGTGTTAATATACGATATTTGTTTTTCTCTTTCTGACTTACTTCACTCTGTATAACAGGATCTAGGTTTATCCACCTCACTAGAATTGACTCAAATGTGTTCCATTTTATGGCGGAGAATTATTCCATTGTATATGTGTACCACGACTTTGGACACAGCACGGTAATAAGAGCGTGGGACAAATGGAGAGAATACATTACTGTGTGTGAAACAGACGGGTAATAGGAAGTTGCTGTATAACACAGGGAGCCCCACCCCATGCTCTGTGACAACCTAGAGGGGTGGGATGGGCTGGGGAGTGGGAAGGAGGTTCAACAGGGAGGGAACACATGTGTACTTACGGCTGATTCATGCTGTTGCATGGCAGAAGCCAACACAGCATTGCAAAGTGATTATCCTTCAATTAAAAATAAATTAAAAAGGATTATAACCATAAGCATATTAATATAATTAAATTTGCAATATGGTGATTTCTTAGATATGAAGAGTGTGGGGAGAAAGGAGGCAGGGATGCATCCACGTTTCTATTTTGTCTAATGAATGATTGAATGTGTTATCATTTTACAGGAGTAAGAGCCAATTTGAGAAAAGAGGAACGTTTCAGGTTTGGACATGAGAAGTTTGATGTGGCTATGGGTCACGGTCAAGAGGTAGAGAAGTCCATAAGCTAGTAATTATGTATCCACATGGAGGTGAAGTCTGGAACAGAGTTGAGAGTTGATGGAATGGTGATTTAACTCTCTGGATTATATAAATTGAGAGAACCAGTATGCACATAATAAAAGCAGGTGATCACATATTCGTTTGGCTGCCAAAATGTTGACTGGGTCAAGGATATGCTAATATGTAAACAAATTATTGCAACTTATTTTGCGGACATCAGGACAATGAAGAAGGCTCCCAGGTCAGTGTACAACAGGCCAATATCATGGTGATTTATGCTCTAATTTCCTGAGATGCAAAACACAACAATATGCCTAGATTATATTTCATATTATCCATATTATTTGAATTAGACTTTAAATTTCCACCTTAACTTGAAAACTCAAGAATGACTGCAAATGGCTTTTTTTTAAACCAACGTTTTCGTTCAGTTCAGTTCAGTTGCTCAGTCGTGTCCAACTCTTTGCGATCCCATGGACTGCAGCACACCAGGCTTCCCTGTCCATCACCAACTCCCAGAGCTTGCTCAGACTCGTGTCCATCGAGTCAGTGATGCCATCCAACCATCTCATCCTCTGTCATCCCCTTCTCCTGCCTTCAATCTTTCCCAGCATCAGGGTCTTTTCCAATGAGTCAGCTCTTCACATTAGGTGGCCAAAGTATTGGCGTTTCAGCTTCAGCATCAGTCCTTCCAATGAATTTTCAGGATTGATCTCCTTCAGAATGGACTGGTTGGATCTCCTTGCAGTCCAAGGGACTCTCAGGAGTCTTCTCCAACACCACAGTTCAAAGGCATCAATTCTTCGGTGCTCAGCTTTCTTATAGTCCAACTCTCATATCCATACATGACTACTGGAAAAACCATAGCTTTGATTAGATGGACCTTTGTCGGCAAAGTAATGTCTCTACTTTTCAATATGCTGTCTAAGTTGGTCAGAGCTTTTCTTCCAAGGAGCAAGTGTCTTTTAATTTCATGGCTGCAGTCACCATCTGCAGTGATTTTGGAGCCCAAGACAATAAAGTCTGTCACTGTTTCCATTGTTTACCCATCTATTTGCCATGAAGCGATAGGACTGGATGCCATGATCTTTGTTTTCTGAATGTTGAGTTTTAAGCCAACTTTTTCACTCTCCTATTTCACTTTCACCAAGAGGCTCTTAGTTCTTCTTTGCTTTCTGCCATAAGGGTGGTCTCATCTGCATATCTGAGGTTATGTAGCAATCTTTATTCCAGCATGTGCTTCATCCAGCCTGGCATTTCCCATGATGTACTTTGCATATAAGTTAAATAAACATTTTCATTACTATATGCCTAAATCCAATATCTCTATTTAAATCTTATATATGTATTTCATTTTCCACCTTCATGTCTTTACTTTTTTGTCATTATATACATCATTTGTATCTTGATATGATTATTAGCTAATGAACTGAGAAAAAAGTAAGCAGTTATTTCTGAACAAGTCAGATATAGTCAACTATGCATGGAGTTCTTATACAGCATTTCAATGAGGTTTTTTTTTTTATTTTTAACATTATATAAGTGTAATAAATGTTGGGCATTTGGACTTTAATCAATAGAAAACTTTTGTTTTACTACACTGTTATATGAGGGGAAAATACACTGTTTTGTTTTTTTTTTTCCACTACTTGCTTTATTCTCCTTTGGTCTCCTAACAGCCCCTCTGGTAGGGAACAAAAGACATCTTAACTTTTTTTTTTTTAGATTAGTGCCTCAAATTTAATTGTTCTTTTCAAATGTGGCAAACCCACAATCTTCTGAAGCAAGCACACCACTCTATTTATAGATTTTCTGTTTAGTTCAATCATTGGGATCTAGTCTGAATAAGATGATTCTAACTCAAGACTCTCAAACAAGATTAATAACAGATTTTAGATTTCTGGCAATTAAATAATATCCTTTGGCTTCAATTTCTTCTCACACTTTTCCAGTAAACAGTGCCATTCAATGTGAATTTTATTGCTCTAGGACATATGACTCTCATTTACCTTTAAAGTTTAGAACTTTAAAAACACATTATTCTGTAGCTGAATTTTGTGGTTATTCATGGCTTTTGGGAGACAGGGATGTCTTTGTACATAATATTATAATATCAAACAGCTTTGTTAATAAAGGGTATATTGAACATTTATATAGTCTTTAATATTTTAACCTCTGTACACTCGCTGGATATAAAATCACTGAGGATTTTTTAACAACAGCAACAAAAATCATGCATGGATATCCTAAGTCTTTCATTCCTTCATCAGCCATAAAAATTTTTATTTATATATAAATGGAAAAACTGCATTTCCTATGAAAAATAAACTTGGTCACAGTACATCTGAGTGCTTCTCAGGAGTCTAGGTAGTCTGGTACCCTTGCAGTCCTGGTTTGATGAATTATCATCCATGTGATAACCTTTGCCTGTATTTGGGATCTAATAATCACTGGTACTGAATCAGGCAACTAAAACGAACAAGGTAACACTTTATTTAAATTATCATTGGTAGTTTCCATGAGGACTATAGGGTTTGGCACAGTTTCACAGATGTTAATTTAGTATCATGGAAGGCGGAAGCTGACGGTCCAATACCTTGGCCACCTAATGTGAAGAGCTGACTCATTGGAAAAGACTGATGCTGGGAAAGATTGAAGGCAAAAGGAGAAGGGGGTGACAGAGGATGAGATGGTCAGATTGCATTGCTGATTCAATGGACATGAATTTGAGCAAACTCCAAGAGATGGTAGTGGACAGAGGAGCTTGGCATGCTAGAATCCATGTGGTTGCAAAGAGTCAGACAGGAGTGAGCAACAACAAAAACTAAGACATGAAACTATTTTAATTAGCCATTGGGGGACCACATGGGGTTTCCTGATTATAGCTGCATGATGAATTTTAACATTAAAAATTACATTTTTTGGTAAAATTCTATGCATTTATTATATATATATATATATATATATAATTTTTTTTTCTATCAGTCAGAAACTTAATTAAGTACCTTGTATTGACCCAGTGGAGGAGAAGCCGATGGCACCCCACTCCAGTACTCTTGCCTGGAAAATCCCATGGACAGAGGAGCCTCGTGGGCTGCAGTCCATGGGGTCGCTAACAGTCCAGCCCGACTGAGCAACTTAACTTTCCCTTTTCACTTTCATGCACTGGAGAAGGAACTGGCAACCCCCTCCAATGTTCTTGCCTGGAGAATCCCAGGACGGCTGGTGGGCTGCCGTCTAAGGGGTTGCACAGAGTCGGACATGACTGAAGCGACTTAGCAGCAGCAGCATTGACCCAGTGGCCATGAGTTTGAGCAAACTCTGGGAGACAGTGAAGGACAGAAACTGGAACAGAAGACATTTTCTCACAGTTTTGGAGGCTAGAAGTCCCAATTAAGGTTTAGCAGGATTGGTTTTTGTTCCTGAGGCCTGTCTCCTTGACTTGTAGATATTTATCATCTCCCTGAGTCTTCCCATGTTTTCCCCTCTGTACATGTCTGTATCCAAATTTCCTCCTCTTGGCAGGATACTAACCATATTGGATTAGGGCCCACTCTGATGACCTCTTTTTAATTTAATTAGGGACCTAATTAATAATAATTAATTAAATAATTAAATAATATAAATAAATAATTAAAATAATAAATTAATAGGACCTCTTTAAAGGTCCTATTTTCAACTAGTCACATTCAGAGGACGTGGGGTTAGGACTTCACCTTGGGGATGGGGTACAAATCAGTTTATAAAAGTACCTTCTCTGTACTTGGCACTGGACTATTACTAGTCAAATATTTACTTTTTAATTCAAGGTATGTTTAGTAAGCCAGGGGCTATTCCAGGTGCTGGGGATACAGTACAGATCAATACAGAAATAATACTCTCGTGAGTAGTATATAGAGGCTAACTGAATTGATGATACTCAGAATTCACTTTCTTTTTACATGAAATTCCAAAGGCATGTGGATCAGTATGGAAAGATTTTATGAGAATTTGTAAGCAGATCAATCTTGGTTCTAAAAAGGAATAGCCATTTTTGGGCCTGCTGGAACTTTCTAAATTTCTTTTTGTTTCTTAGGAGTACAAACTATAGTGAAGTTAGGTTTAAGTCAATGCAAGATAACTTTGAAGATTGAGAGGTATTACCTTGATTTGACTATTGTATAACTGTAAAGCCCGAGGCATTTGGCAGAACTTCAGAATCTAAAGTGCAGTTTTGTTAAAATTACATTTCCCTAAATATGTATTTTGTTACTGGTGACAGATTTGAAATATCTACTGCAAATCTATTGCTGTTATCACAGAACAGACATTTCTGGCCTGTTGGGTTTTGCTTTGTTATGTATATAAACCCTCTATATATTTAATATAAAGTACTAATGAAATATGTGAATTTCAAGCAGAAACTCAGATATTTGTGCATGTGTCTATGTTTGTATAACTCCATTTCAGTTTTTTATCATGAGCTCTCATCTCTTGTCATTGTTGATAAAATTGAGAAGAAGTGCATAAATGAAAACAAACCAAAGATTTGCCAGTTACTGTCATTGAAGAATTGACTCCTATTCAATGATTACCTTTCCTTCTCAGGGTTCTCTACTTTCTCATCTGTCTGGTCTTGGCCCTAAATTCCCTCATGTACCTGTTCAGTTGTCCCACTCTGTTATGAGGGAAGAAACAACCCTCTTTTAAGCTCATTTGGCCAGACCTATCCTGACGCTGGCTGCTGGTATCCTGGTTCTATGTGCTTCTGAGCAGGAAGGACGTTTGAAGCTCAGGCCAGTGGTGACTCAACAGGCTACACGCATCCCTCAGCCCTCCCGGGCAGCCGTCCGACCCTGTGTACTTGGTGGGCAGATCAGGCCAACATCTTGATGTTCGGTGTTGGGAGCCAGCGTGAGGCACTCCGCCCATGGCAAAGGTCATGAGGAAGGAGGCTTGACATACACAAAGGCGGGATCGAGCCTCAGGAGTCCCCCTGGAAATCCTCAAGCATCTACCCCCATAACCAGAGCCTGCCTACTTTACTACTTTGTGCTCTCCCCTACACCTCTGACTTTATGGGGGGCTGTCCCCCACCACCTCTTTCGGAGAAGGAGTCAACTTAGAGCTCCAGTTAATAATAATTCCTGGGCGTGATAGGAGTGTTTCAACCTACAAACTCCTCTGAAGGTTCTCTAGCCTGCCTGACAGGCTTGTCCAGCCACATGTGATTGCTCACAGCCTCCCAACTGTGAGAGGCACGAGATGCTTTAAACCTTCTAAAAACAGGTTCTTTAGAAAAGTTAGAAAATTATTAGTATAAGTATAATGCGCTGATTAGAAATTGTATTGGTGAAGGGTTTTTCATTTGTTGAGCCAATGTTTGTTGCTAAGTCTCCATATCCACTGCCCTTACACACATTAATGAATATATAGAAGAAATAAGTGTTAACCTTTGATATAAATCACATTAGACCTTAGGCTAAGTAAATTCTTTCCTTAACTAAAACCCACTACACCCTCACCCTATAGGAATGTAACTTTATTTGGGTGGCGTCTGTTTTAAGAATAACCACCCCTGGAGAAATAAGTGTCCTGGTTGACTGACCGCTGTCACAAGGAGAGGGTCATAAATTGTAAGCGGCCCCCTGGCCAGAAGATGATGTAACACCCCTAAGACCTCTGTATACATTTGTATGAAGCACCTGACTTTGATAAAAGTCAGGACTGCTGACCCCGCATGACTTTTGCATAACATCTCAGTGTATAAAAGTAGACCATGGAAAATAAAGAATTGGGATCAGTTCCTCAAAAGACTGGTCTCCCCATGTCTCTCTCTCACTCTGGCTGAGTCTCCATCTGGAGCGCAGAACCCACCATGCTTACTAATTATGCCTGGGCTTCTAAGATCCGACCGGGGAGGCCTCAGTGTCTCCTCTCCTTCGGGAGAACGGAAGGACGCCTGTGGCCTACGTAAGTGGTGCAAACTTCTTGTCTTGAAGTTTTATTGGTCCCCCTCATAAACCAAGCTACTCAGCCTCTTTTCTCCACTGAATTTTCCTACTGAGCTATCCTCATTCTATTACTCTTTATATCTTTGATGAATAAATGATTAAATAGGTCGCCAACGCCGTCCCCGCTTCGAATACCCTGGATCAGCTGGGGCTGGACCCCGGCAGTTGGGTAACCTTCTGAGAGTCGTTTGCAGCTCATCGCTTCACCTCACTGGGACTCCCCCAATTTTTGGAGTCTTTCTCGTGCTAGGAATTGCATTTCTCTCCTTTGTCACTGGTCTTCTGTTCATAGAGCCTGGGAGTGGCAGATGAAGTTTGGGTGAAGGGAAGCCTTTGGCCTTCTGGAAAGATCTGGAAAGGCTGTATGGCTCCTACTTGTTTGACGTGTTCTTTAGAAAATGGAATATTGACCCTTTCTGTCCCCAGCATTTTGTTCAAGTTCCAGAAACACAGGAAATATTCCACGCACTTTTATGTTTTGAGCGTTTCTTTTGTTACTGAATTTGCTCTACAGAGGCATCATTTGACATCTTAAAAATGTGTCAGAGTTTGTGGATTTGTGTCAAATCTGGAACACCCTATCAGTAGAAGAATGATGTGCTGTTGATCAGAGCAAGAGGCTTCAGAAGTTTGAGGTTATGGATATACAGTATGATTTAAAAGAGTAAGTCAATCTACTGATCCATAAACTTGTAATTCTTCAGGTGTTTATTGACAGAAGATGATTGGAATGAAGATTAGAAATGATGGATTGTGAAATCATTGAAAAAGCAGCATTTCTGTTAAATTTGCAAGATGCATTTATTACCAAATAGCTTCTAAGGACAAGTTTAACTGGTCAGAGTATGCTTTTATCTTATTTTGGACAGCATACTAAGCCTTTATGTTGTGGGGAAAATGACATGATCTGTTCTCCAGACACTAGTCTTAAGTTAATAAAATTATAAGCCTAATGACATTTATCCTAAGAATCTCATAGATCTTCATTGTACAAAGGAATTCATAGTCCCATGGTGTTATGAGGAGGGCAAAAATAATTAAACTGAAAAAGCACAGTCTAATTAAAAATAAATCTACTTTATAACCACCACAGAGGTAGTTAAGAATGTTGCTTGCTTAACTATCTGATGAAAGCACTGGTTTACAAGAGGAATGAAAATACGTAGCTGAAAAAACTCAACCATTCTTTTTCTGCCTTTTGATCTTATGCTGTGGAGATTAAAATATAAATGACCCTACCCTCAAAATGCATTATAAATATAAATGCATTAGCCAATTAAAAAGTTCATAAAATGTGTTGGAATTATTACTTAATATTATGCCGTAGTTAAAAACACATACCTTATTTTTATCATCATTTTTTAGAAAGCATCTAGTTATAGTATTAGGGCTTAAATCCCCAGTATTATTTGTTCCCTAATAAATTACCTGGCCAACTCATGTATCTCTTTGGATTTCATTAGTTGAGATCCTTTTAAGGGTCTCCCTTAATAATTCTCTTTTTGTTGTTGTTAATAAGCTTGTTTTGAGCAGTGCATCCTAACTCAGATCAGATCAGATCAGTCGCTCAGTCGTGTCCGACTCTTTGCGACCCCATGAATCGCAGCACGCCAGGCCTCCCTGTCCATCACCAACTCCCGGAGTTCACCCAGACTCATGTCCATCGAGTCAGTGATGCCATCCAGCCATCTCATCCTCTGTCGTCCCCTTCTCCTCCTGCCCCCAATCCCTCCCAGCATCAGGGTCTTTTCCAATGAATCAACTCTTCGCATGAGGTGGCCAAAGTACTGGAGTTTCAGCTTTAGCATCATTCCTTCCAAAGAAATCCCAGGGCTGATCTCCTTCAGAATGGACTGGTTGGATCTCCTTGCAGTCCAAGGGACTCTCAAGAGTCTTCTCCAACACCGCAGTTCAAAAGCATCAATTCTTTGGCGCCCAGCCTTCTTCACAGTCCAACTCTCACATCCATACATGACCACAGGAAAAACCATAGCCTTGACTAGACAGACCTTTGTTGGCAAAATAATGTCTCTGCTTTTGAATGTGCTATCTAAGTTGGTCATAACTTTCCTTCCAAGGAGTAAGCATCTTTTAATTTCCTGGCTGCAGTCACCATCTGTAGTGATTTTGGAGCCCAGAAAAATAAAGTCTGACACTGTTTCCACTGTTTCCCCATCTATTTGCCATGAAGTGGTGGGACCGGATGCCATGATCTTTGTTTTCTGAATGTTGAGCTTTAAGCCAACTTTTCACTCTCTTCTTTCACCTTCATCAAGAGGCTTTTGAGTTCCTCTTCACTTTCTTCCATAAGGGTGGTGCCATCTGCATATCTGAGGTTATTGATATTTCTCCCAGCAATCTTGATTCCAGCTTGTGTTTCTTCCAGTCCAGTGTTTCTCATGATGTACTCTGCATATAAGTTAAATAAACAGGGTGACAATATACAGCCTTGACAAACTCCTTTTCCTATTTGGAACCAGTCTTTTGTTCCATGTCCTTAGTAACTACTTATGCATCATTATACTTATTAAGTGATGAGTTAATAAAAGAAGATAAACTGCATTTCTGCTCTATAAAAATCAGTCTTTTTATTTATAGTCACATTTTAAATAAATCGAGTATATGCTATTTTATCTTTTGCCTGGAAAATTGATTTTTAGAAATGGTAAATTGCTATATTCATTTACAACTACCAAATGAAATATTTAATTTGGAAAAAATAAAAATAGTAAGAGAATAATCTTTAAGACAAGAAGTTAGAAGAAAGTTTCCCAATATACATTAAGCTTTTCATTATTAATTTTATGAAAATATTTGAAATTGTAAGGAAATAGAATTCAGATGTTCAAGTTCAGTTCACAAATTTCTTTTTTAAATAGACTATTTTTTTAGAGCATAAATTTCTTTTTTACAGAAGTACCACATTCTTAGCAATCATCAAATACCAACAGGGATTTCCCTGATGGTCTAGTGGTTAAGAATCCACCTTACAATGCAGGCGACCTGGGTTCGATTCCTGATCGGGGAACTAAGATTTCACATGCTGAGTGGTGTAGCCAAGAAATTGCTTCATGTGGCAGTGATGAAACAAGTATATAAAGAAATAAATTATCTGAATGTTTCCTTACTTTTAATTGTGTGACATAAGTTTTAGAACTTACAATCAAGGAAATTTTGAACAAGCAAAAATATTTGGTGTCTCCAGTAGAAAACTGCATGCTTTAGAACATAGCTCTCTGTGTTATCTAAATCTAATTCTATGGGGGATCTGAACCTTTTGCTGACTTTATGCTATTTTAGAACTCTGTAAGTTGCAGATAAATGATAGCAATACAAATACTTCTCACTTATAAACATGCAAATAAATTCTGTCAGATGGAGTTTTAATATATTTTCTTCCCCTCCTGGAAGAAGATGGTTTTGAGTCCTTTTATAAATTCACTTAAGTTACTCCTGATCTATACATATGTCTGTTCTTTGGATCTCCCTTTGAACTGGTGTTAACATCTGCCTGAATCCCTCATTAATAATGAGTTAGCAAAGTCTTTAATAAATGTTTTATATTTGTGTGAAAGTCATGATGTTACCTTCATCTGAAAAATTTCCTCTTGACCCAGAATACAAAAGTAATGAGTGCAATTCATATTATTTAACAAACACATAGTAATTCATGACCTCATGCTCCTCTTGGGAACATGTTTTGTAGCAGATTTTTAAAAAATTGAATTAAACTCTTATTCAATGTCCTTGGTGATTTTATGTTCTTTCATGGTCACTTTGGTGGCTAATGAATAGTGAGCTCCCAGTTACAAAATATTTTTTAATGACAGCTTTGGCTATTGGAAAGTACTTTCTTATATCAAGTCAAAATCTTCATACAACTTCTAACTATTGGTTCAAGTTATATATCTTTATCATGCAGAATGAATATAATCCCACTGCCCTAAAATTGTCCTTCAAATATAGAAAATAGTTATATTCACTGTTAGCCTTTTTTTCCCTTCCCAGGAAGAATTTCCTGAGGTCTTTAGCCTTCCTGAGATATATTCTGAGATGGGTTAAAATCCCTTAATTATCTTAGACACTCTGATATGATACTACTTCACAATAGACCCTATCATTCTATGAATACACATTAAAGTTTCATTAGCAATTTTGGCAATAACATTGCTCTGTTTTTTCATATAGAGATAAAATCATAATATGTGCTTCTGCCCATCTGTATTTCCTGTACACAACCTTTAAAAATTTTGTTTCGAGGTCTTATATTTACTACTATTCAAGATGACCATATTAAACAGCCCATTGTTTAAATCTCTTAAGAACATTTTAGACCATTCTTCTTCCTTCTTCTTTTTTTTTATTTAGTCATTCTTCCAACATTTTTTTATGTCTATTTGATGTCTTGTACTGTCCTGAGGGACAAAAAGATAAGAACATAACTGATCTCTTTTTTTGAAGTTCGAGAGAAGCAGACATTTAAAAGTGAATTATTAGAAACTAGACTCTTTACTACTCAAACAGAGCAATGTTGTTGTGTGAGCATAGGAACGGCATCATTCTTCCCTTTGGGTAACAAAGATGACTACGGCGTTTCCTTACTATGTTTGTGCAGATTCTAATTCTTTGTGTACAAATTTAAAAATAAGGATTTTAATGTTTTGAGGGACCCACTGTTGTATGTTTTAGGGCTCTTCAAGTTTAGACTTGAATGAAACTGAGAAAGTTGAATAAAATTTTCTGAAAATATTGATATATCAAGAATTATTTAACTTGAACAAGGCAAAACGTTGCTTCAATAAAATGCAGCTTAATTAGTTGTTTATTTGTCTACCTGTTTGAACCAACAATGTCAGGACATGCTAATGTGAGTTGGCATTTAACTACTGGAGTCCTAACTACTTTTGCCTCACTTTCGTCTTTGTAGACCGTCGTTAACTCAATTCAATTTGAGGTAAACAGGTTTACTTGAATAAAATCTTACTTGGAATGAACCCAATTTATTTTTTCCCATGTGGATTAACAGGCTAAAAGCATAGACTCATGATAACACGATGCAGACAATTTTCTATACTTTTCTTAACCTACAAAAGGTAATTTGAAAAAAAAAAAAATACACGGTATTTTACTGTCCTGTAATGTAATCCAAGTTTATTCATGCTATTTGGCTTTGAGCACTTCTACTTATTTTTTAAACAATTTTCCATTTATTTTCTTGAACCAGAAAGGGCACTGCATGTTATTTCCCCTTATATTCTTTTATTTATCTTATATTTTGGCATTTGTATGATTTTGTTAAGATTTGCATTTCCCCTGACTAGAGTGCCAGTTAAAGCACTCAGAGATTGTTAAATATTTTCTTAAGTCATGTAATCTTAGTCAGCTCAAGCTGCCATAACAAAATACCATAGACTAGGTGGCTTAAACAATAGAAACTTATTTCGTCACAGTTCTGGGACCGGCAGTTCAGTGTCAGGCTGTTAAACACAGGTTCTGCTGGGAGCTCCCTTCTGGACTTACGGACAGCTGCCTTCGCGCTCTGTCCTCACAGGGAGAGGGAGAGCGCTTTTCCTCTTCTTATAAGGTCTTCCAAGGTCTCCAGTCACCACCTCCACTCTTGAGACTTCATCTAACCTTGATTACTTCCTGAAAGTCCTGGTTCTAAATACAGTCACATTGGTGGTGAGGGTTTCAACATATGAATTCTCATTCCACAGCACTCATGGTCTCACAGGTTGAGAGTATGCACACATATTGATCACATCATGCTCAGCTCATTATCTCAACACGTAACACTTCTGTGTCAGGATTTTAAAGGACTCCTAATAATTTTCTATGCAGCAGTACACAGCAGTCATCTTTGCTGCTGCTGGTTTACGGGAGCCTAGTACAGTATAGTGAAACAGGTGAGTGTGGGATTAAGGGAACGCAGAATCATAGCTCTGCCACGTGTAAGCCACGTGCCCTCAGCTAAGGGATAAGGTTAAATGAGGTCATATTAGTTCAGGGCTGTAGACAATACCTGGAACATAGTAAGTATTATATAGGTGTGAGTTTTTATTATCATTGGTATCACTCATTTACTTCTGTAGGCAAAACCTATTTCACTGTCATTTCTTATCTGATATGAGTAAGAACCTCTTTGCTGTTCTAGTCTCTTGCTTTTGGAGGCTTTGTGGTTTGTTTATGTCACTTTCAGTATGCGCTGTCCCAGAACTGAAGAGGCAATAGTGTATTTCACAAAACAGCTAAAAATTCAGAATTGTTCAACCACAAAGCAACAGTCATTCATGGGTGGAAAAGTTATTAATGCGATTTTTCCTGATTTTATTTAATTTTTGTAAAATTCTCATCACTGAAATGAAATAGAAACTGCTTTTTAACTACTGACTTTGGAGATCAAATTTTATCATTTTGAATACTTAAATTTTTATTTTAATAAGAGACCTGTGATATCACATGGGTGGAAGTTTTAAGAAAATTCAATCAATTGATTAAAATATTCATTAAATTATGTAAGTATATGTCTGGATATAGTGATAATTCAATATGAGTGTTGAAGTCTGTTATTCCTTTGGACTCATTAGTACATAAACTCCATGAGAACAGCAATTTGCATTCTCAACTGCTGTATTTTTGCTTCTTGTCACAGAGTCTGGAACATACTATGATCTATAAATAGTTATTGAATAATTGAATGGCCAGTAGTCCACAATAACTACTGTGTATGTGCCCAAGCCAATGACCTGTTCTAGATGTATAAAGGATACATCATCTCTGTCCATGGGGGCACAGCTCAGCAGGAAAGAAAAATGTGACAAGGAAACAGGCACTTAATTCTTGTCACTTAACTTGTGACGTAACAGAAGATGAACTAGATGCAGCAAGATCACGACAGAAGGCATCTGCTGAAACGTGATACAGAAAGTCGGGAAGCAGCTCAGAGAAGAGGTGATGGTCTGGTAGAGCTGGGAAGATATGTTGAAAGATACATGAAATATTACCAGTGTTCAAGGATATGGGGATGAATGGAGAATAATTCAATGTAACAAAAAAGAAATAAGAAACCTTATAAATGGAAAGCTAGTAGGTTCTGAGGAGCTTCATTTACTGAAGAGCTTGAACTTTATCTCACCAGTAAGATGTTGACAGATTTAAACAGCATGTTTTTAGAAAAGTCACTCTAGCCATAGAGTAGACAACAGCTTGGAATATATGAGTTCCAGAACTGTGTAACTCTTCAGAAGTGTAATGGAATATTCTAATCCTCCAATTGCATAGATTTCAAATAGGGCAGTCAAAGGAGGGGTAGAAGGGAGGGGGTGTTTTGCTATTGCAGAAGGATTCAGATGCTAGAATTGAACACGGCCACTGAAACATAAGGACGACTGTTTAGTGTTTCTGAGATTTCTAATTTAGGCAATGGAGTGTATGGAGGTGTCAACAACTACAAATATAAGTCCAAGAGGGCAAATTTAGTGCGGAAGTCGGTTGGTTAACATGGTTGGTTTTGCCAAGTTGAAGTACTGGTGGAAACTTCTGGATATAAGACTGAGGGTCAGAAGGGAGAAAAAGCTTGAATATTCAAAAAATCTAGGTCACTGGTGAAGGCACATGTCTAGATAAGAATGTCCGTGGAAAGTGGGAAGGGCTTAGAGGCAAAGATGAAACCCTGTGGAAAACCAACAGTCGTTCTCCATGCAATGAGTGAGTAGGCGAACCTATCGAGAGGCTAGGGAGGAAGGGAAGGGACCAGGAACAGATGGCAGGGTGAGGTGCAGGATGCGAGAGCTGACAGAGGTCAAAGGCGCTGTAGAAATCAAGCGAGACGTGGTCTGCAGGTCTATTCGGTGGCGAGCAGAGCATTGTGAGGTTGGGGCCGTCCTGCCCCGGCCTGACTGGGAAAGATGGCATGCAGACAGAAACACCACACACGGTCACCTGTGACTGGAAGACAAGGAGCGGTGGGGCTCTGGTGGTCATCTCTGAACCTTTGGATCAGCCTTTCTGAAAAATGAGTCCTAATTCTGGATGAGTTAACAATAGAAATGAATGAATTCCCTCTTTTCATTTTAATCTGAGCCAAGCATAACGGTTATTCACTGGGAAGAGGAGAGATTTATAGAGATAAAAGAGAAGGAAGCCAGAGGCAAGAATAAGGATGGAGTATTTAGGGTCAAGAAAGAGAAATAACAGCAATCCATGTGGAATCTACCTGGATACCTGGGATGGGTCTAGACTACAGACTCTTGAAAAAATAGGCAACACTCTGGAGGGTCAGGATATCTGTCTGTTTTATTAACAATAGGCACTCATTAACAATTTGTTCACTCGTGGAATGAACAAATGTGGGATCTGGTGTGTTTGGGTGCAGTGAGTGGGGCAGTCATTTTTTTGTTAGAAGTGTGGTGATGAAAGTTTCAACTTCAGAAATGCTGAACCTGAGATCACTATCTGATATCCCAGTAAAAACACCTCCTGAGCTGATGGAAAACCATGGCTGAATCTTAAGTAAGAAATTCTACATGGAGAAGAAAGATGAATCCACATGTAGAAAACCTCTTGGAATAGAAGTTGGGTTGCCAGGTTTACCAAATAAAAATATGGGATACACTGTTGAGTTTGAATTTCAGATAAACAGCAAACAATTTTCAGCAAAAGTATGTCCCATGCCATATTTGGCAGCCCCAGGGAGAGAAAATATAAAGAGAGAAGAAAGTACAGCTCATCTACCTTTATAAACATATCCTGAGTTCAGAGGAAACTCCGTATCAGCTCTTGAAAGTTCATAACACAGAGGGGGAAAAAAAAATGAAGGTGACTGGAGTATTGAGACAATCATTCTCTTGAAAAGCTATTTTGAAATAAAAGGAGAATAAAGAACAATTGTCCTTGGCCATGTTTAGAGGAAATGGATTTCTTTCATGGTTTTTAGAAACAACGAAAATGCCTCCACAGCTTTGCTACTTTAGCAGAAGAAATTCTGTTCTAGGGAAGATTTGGGCAAAGACTGGTCAATAATTTAATTTTAAGAGGCATTGCCTTTTGCTAAACCCTTTGTCCTTTGTTTTGGTCAGACCCTGCTATCCTGTGCAAACCATAAATCATATATCCTGTGTAAATAAAACAAGTGATAGAAGACCTTTGGGTTACCTAAAATATTTATGTTGGCTGAATAGTTAATGAAAGAAGGAATGTAACGGTATGACTGCAAGACCTCCCATGAGGACCAAACACATGCATAGAAGTGAACATAACTTTCACTTGCCTGGGACAAGCATTTGGTTTGTACATTACAAATGTACAAATGGGTACTTTGTGGGTTCCTTGTGATTTATCTATTGCTGAGCAAGTCATAATTTGTATGTAGAGCAGGGAGTCTTTTTTGCTAATTAGTTTTTTTCTCCATTTATCTGAATTGCTTTTAAAATGACTTTAACTGTTTTATGTAATTACACAGACACATACTGTTATGTAATACACAGTCGTAATTGTAATAGACTGTATTTTTGATGTTTGATGTCTGACAACTTTCAATCCCCTCTTCCCTTTTTCCTTTGCCAGACTCTATGCAGTCTGATTTAAAAAAAAAAAAAAAAAAAAGCCCATGGCCTTCCTTCCCTTGGCGCTGGTGGAAATTTCAAACCAGGCTAGTTCTTGGTGGCTGCCTCATCCTGGCTCCACTCAGTAACCACCGCAAAACACAGACCACCACCATTTTTTTGCTCTCGTTTGCCTTCTGGTAGAACCAGAGCCCTCCCTGGGGAATCCTTCTGTTGTTTGTTATGAGGATGATAAACTGTATCATATGTATGGGAAGCTCCCCTGGAGAAGGAAATGGCAACCCACTCCAGTATTCTTGCCTGAAGAATCCCATGGATGGAGGAGCCTGGTGGGATACAGGCCACGGGGTCGCAAAGAGTTGGACATGACTGAGTGACTTCACTTTTTTTCACTATTATGCATGGGTGCCCACATGTTACTTGTCCAGACATCTGTAAATTTCTGCAGAGGTTGTGATGGGAGATGAAGGGCTGCTCAGCCCCCAGCAGGGAAAGCTAAGTGCCCAAATCAAATCATGATCATAGACATCTCTTTTCTTAGTGCGGTTATTTTGTACCTGCCTCCCACTCTGCTCCTTCTCGTATCAGCAGTCCCTGCATGAGGTCCTTACCATTTTGACATTAAACACCATGGATGAGTTTTAGCAATTTAAAGTTATATATACATAGAATAATACCATATGTATTTTGCTGATGATACTCAACATTTTGTTTGAGAGCTTTATTGTCTTCAGAATAGTTAGCTGACTTTCATTGCTCTGTAGTATCCCAATGACTGTCCCACACTTTATTTAGTGAATCTGTTATGAACAGTGCATCTATCAGCATTATTGTCCACATATTTTGGTGCACATTTCTATAGGATATTTACCCAGGAGTGGGATCACTGGATCATTAGATATGTCTACAGCTTGTAATCGCTGGACGAGGGCGTGGCAACCCACTCCAGTACTCTTGCCTGGAGAATCCCATGGACAGAGGTGCCTGGAGGGCTACAGCCCATGTGGTCACAAAGAGTCAGAACACGACTGAGCGACTAAGCACAGCATGACTTGTAATAGGTAGAGACTCCTATTTGCGGGGCGAGAATAGAGACACAGACGTAGAGAAGAGACATGTGGATACAGGGAGGAGGGCCGAGGAGGCAGGCCGAGGAGGCTGGGACAAACTGGGAGAGTAGCCTTGACACATATATACCACCATGTGTATAACAAATCAGTTCAGCTCGGTTGCGCAGCCGTGTCCGACTCTGTGTGACCCCATGGACCGCAGCTCGCCAGGCCTCCCTGTCCATCACCAACTCCCGGATACGTATATGGTATAAGAAATAGCTAGTGGGGAGCTGCTGTATAGCATAGGGAGCTCCGCTTGGTGCTCTGTGACGACCTAAAGGGCTGGGGTTGGGGTGAGGGCGGCTCAAGGGGGAGGGAGTATATGTACACACACAGCTGCTTCACGTGGCTGTACAGCAGAAGCTAGCACACCATTGTAAAGCAATTATGCTCCAATAAAAAGAAAGACAATAAGAAAATCAACCCTCCAAAAAGAACAAAAAACCCTCCAAACCCCAAAATACCCCAAATAGTTCTTTAAGACTGTTACACCGATTTATAGCTAGTGTGAGATGCTTTGTAATTTATTACTTATATTCCTAGCCAGAATCAATCTTTCTCATACATTTAAGGCCATTACAGAATATTTTATATAATTCCAGTATCTTAAATTGTTTTAGAGTTGATTCAAAATTTAGATTTCTTTGTTATACACATAAAAGGTATTAACTGACAAAGTCTTTAGGGTGCTTTGACAGTTTCTCAGAATCCCTGTAATTATTTATATATAGCATAGTTTTTAATAGAAGAGTTTTGATCTTGCCTTTAGGCTACAAATTGGAGTTGTTCCCAGGAAAGGTTGAGAAGGAATTGATGGTTCAACTAAGCCTCATATCTATCAGAAAATGAATTTTGTGTGTTATGTTGGCTCTTTACCTGGACTTTTTTGCTTGCATATATTGAAATTCATTTATATTAGAAATTGTTTTTTTTATTTTTTTTTTAGCAAGGACTTTTTATTCTGCTGTAATGAGAAGAAGTTCAGACACTTCATTTTCACCTCCTACTTGGGAACTTTCTTAGTTATGATCATCACTTATATATAAAGTTTTGAGACAGAATGTACAGCTCTTCAAATTAAATGCCAGTGGCTACATTAGGCTGTTTATTCATCTTGCAAAGCATTAAATGCCAACCATAAAGTGATGATGTTGGTAATAAGCACAACTTCTATTATCACATGAATGCATCAATTTAATCTAATTTATGACAAAATAAACAAAATGATGATTTAGTGATGATTCAGTGGCTCCATGGATGATTCAATGATCATTCAATTAAATGTGTTAAGAAAATTGGCAAGTGAACTGTGAAAGAAGTATTTAATTTTTCTCTTTTTTTTTGTTCATACCCTATTTCAAAATCGATTCAAGATGGATTAAGTAGTCAAATGTTTAAAAAAAGAGAAGAATAGAGAAAAAGCAAAAATTCTGTGAAAGATGAAATTTCATCTTGAGATAAGATGTTATTGCCTAGATCATATTCTTTGTGGTTTCTTCCACTGTGCTTATGTATTTATATGCATGCGTGACTGTTTATTGTATTAGTCAGAGATTTTCAGATAAGCAGAAGGAAAAGGGTGTGTGTGTGCATTTTTACATACATGTATCATATGTATAATATATAAAATGATGAGTAGACTCATGAAATGATTGTCAGTTCAGTCGCTCAGTCGTGTCTGACTCTTTGCAACCCAATGGACTGCATCACTCCAGGCTTCCCTGTCCATCACCATCTCTTGGAGCTTGCTCAAACTCATGTCCTTCGAGTCAGTGATGCCATCCAACCATCTCATCCTCTGTTGTCCCCTTCTCTTCATGCCTTCAACCTTTCCTAGCATCAGGGTCTTTTCCAACGAGTCAGAAATGATTACAGAGGCTGTGAAATCCCAAGATCTGCTGTCTGTAATCTGAAGACCCAGAAATACCATTGGTGTTATTCAGTTCAAATTCAGTGTCCTGAGAACCAGGGAAATCTCAGTCCAAGGGCAAGAAAAGAGATGAAATGTTCTAGCTCCTGCAGTGAGATAGGAGAAAAGGTTGAATTCCTCCTTCCTTTGACTTTTTTCCAGGCTTTCAACTGATTAGATGATACCCACCCACACAGGGAAGGGAAACCTACTATGGTGAGTGTTCAAATGCTGATCTCATCTACAAACACCCTCACAGATACCTAGAAACAATACTTAATCAGGGCACCACGTGGCAGGTCAAGTTCACTCATAAAATTAACAATCACACTTACCAAATGCAAAATTCATGAAATTAAAAAATCAAAAATATCTGATTGAAATTTTGATACAAACATGGCATAAAATTTAGGAGGTTTACAGCTTTAATATACAAATGATGCAGATAAAATTGATTTTCTTATTCAAAATATATTAATAGATGATAATTAGGACATAAGAAAAGAAACATAAAAAAGAGGAAACACAAATGCAAAGAAACCTATGAAAACATATTTAACCACTCTAAAAAATCAATGGAATGTATTTTCAACTGTTATTTTTGATGGCTGTTTTGTTTATTAAAATGGCACATTTGAATGAGATGGGTTCAATCAATACCAGCGAGGTTATTGATTGAAACCATCAACCTCCTCATATTCTTCCTATGGAAACGTAAATTGGTCCAGTCTTTCTGGAAAGCAATTTGCAAGATTATCAACACACTTTAAAGTGTCTGTAGACTTTGGTTTCCTCTTTTGTACATTTTGTCTGAGGAAATAGTTATGATAAATCATAATTTATGTATAAAAGTGTTCATTGCAGTGTCATTTGTAACACCCCTAAACTTGATAAACTGCTAATTGAGAAAATAGCTCAGTACATTACTGTACATTCATATGATAGGATATTGTGAAGCTATTGAATCTGCCGCAAATAAAATTTGCAAAAGAATGTGATAAATTAAGTGGGAAAAAAACAGTATAAATTTATGATAACATCTGCTAAGTGTTGACCAAAACCCACTTCCTCCTTTTTTTCTGGTAATAAATAGATTATATTTGTACTTGGATAGGGTCAAGTGGTAGGCTTCCCTGGTGGCTCAGATGGTAAAGAATCTGCCTTTAGTGCAGGAGACCTGGGTTCAATCCTTGGGTCAGGAAGATCTCCTGAAGAAGGGAAAGGCTACCCACTCCAGTATTCTTGCCTGGAGAATTCCACGGATAGAGGAGCCTGGCAGGCTGCAGTCCATGGGGTTGCAAAGAGTCAGATATGACTGACTAACACACACACACACACACACACACACACGGTTAGGTGACTGAATTCTAATGGAATATTTGTAGAAATTTCCTTATCCCCAAAGACATCCCAAGAAAGATGATCTGTGCTTGTTCCCCTTCCATTGAGTATGACCATGGTGACATTGGAATGAACTGGTTAATGACACAGAAACTTCTCCCTGAATGAACACTCTCCCCATTCCTAAAACACACACATGCAGTCACTCAAAACTCAGAGTAAAAAATATACTTTATGTGCTTGTTACAGATTTATGTTTTGCTTTTGTTTAGATCGCCCTGGTTTTTCTAAAACTTACCAAAGATACACATGGGGAGATAGCATTAAGAATAATAACATAATTCTCATGGATCTTTCCATAACTGCACATGAAAAGTAGGATGCTGCTCAGGCATTGTCTTAAGTCTCCTGGAGCTGTCCTCAGCTGTGTTTTGTGCAAAAGCTGTTGCTTCACCAGTAGCATCCTCCATTTAGGCCCTTTCTGGAGCTCTGAGAATCCTCCAGTGTGCATTGCCATGGCTACCAGTTACCCTCATCTCTCTTGGTGCATCTCTGAGGTCCAAGAGAGTGAGAAAAACTGAAACGATACTCAAGTAAAATCTGTTTTATTCTTTCAGCATCAGCACTGCAAATGAAAAAAAAATGTTTACTTTTTCGAAAATGTATCTTTGGTGCAGTGAGATGTTCCTTTGCTAGGGAATTAATTTTACCGTATAATTATTTTAGTCAAACTAGGCTGCTCAATTCATATAGTGTGGTGATTTCATGGAAACATATCCAAGATTTCATTATTTCTACTTGGAATTAAAATGATAATTAAAAAACATCAGTATTAAAAGTCCTTTTAATGAAGTGGGATGAGAAAATTTTATTGTGTTCATTTTATTCTTCAAGTTTTATTACGTTTTATTACATTTTATCACATTTGATTTGTATAATCAAATTTGGCAACATTACAATATTAATTTTATATATTCCTAATGATAATCTCTATAATACATTTAGAATTTTTGATATTTATTATAACCTGAATAACTATATTCTTCAGCAGCACAATTATTCATATTGTTCACATTTCATAGAGAACCAAAGTTAAATCGTTTTTTACTTAACCAAGGACGTGTAATTTTGGTGAAGTCAAGACATGATCTGTATTATCCAGGCTCCCAAGAGGAAGCAGTTGGCATACTTGGAATAGGGTAATTCACAGAGAGGTTAATCGTTAAAGAGGCTTTTTACAAAGACCTGGGTGTGGATAATGCAGGAACTGGCATTGTTACTTCCTGGAGACCTGAAGGGATAAGAGGAGGGAAGAGTTACCGGAGCCTGGAGGGCTAGCTTCCTAAGGGGTCAGCTGCCTTGAGAGAATCACTGACCTTCAGAGAAGGGAACCAGTCCACTCTCACAGGGAAGGGAGGGGGAAATAAGTGCGCAAACCTCATCTCCTTCTCCTGTCTGATCTCCTGCCAAGGTGGTCTTTGACCAAACCCAGCCAAAGCCAAGGGGAGCTTTCACAGGGTTCCCGGAAGTCCGCCCACCGACCAGGGAGGCGCAAGAAGCAGGGCGGGCATCCGAGACTGGAGCTCAGGCTGCTTCTGACGCGGCTGCTCCTCCTGCCTTCCCAGCAAGGAGGACCTGTTTTGTTCACTCTCAGAGGTTAACTGATGACTCAGAAAAGCTCTATTTCTGTCCTTTCTCCTCAGCACGTTACTGCACAGCCGTTGGTAAAAGAGGAGATGGAGACCAAACTAGTGGTTTCTGAGGATTCTACTGAATCCAGTGATTATAAATAAAGCTCAGTAACTAGAGATTGGAAAGAAATCTGTGCGGTATATTTGTTATTTGGCAGCTCTGTCTAGGGCCTCCCTGGTGGCCCAGATGGTAAAGAATCCACCTGCAGTGCGGGAGACCCCGGTTCGATCCCTGGGTTGGGAAGATCCCTTGGACAAGGCATGGCAACCCACTGCAATATTCTTGCCTGGAGAATCCCAGGGACACAGGAGCTGGTTGGGCTATAGTCCACGGGATTGCAAATAGTCGGTCATGACTGAGCAACACACACACACAGTCTATTGTAAGTCAAATACATGTTTCCACTTAGACTCTACCACTGAAGGAGGAGGATACACACACACACACACACACACACACACACGCAAACTCCACAGCAGTGGGGTCAGTCCTGCCGCAGTTGCTGTGGCTGTGCAATGATGTTCACACTAGCAAACGACCACGGGGGCGCCACGGCAGCTGCACCTTATCCAGACAGTGGCCCTGGCGTGACCGTGGCTTTCTTCTCTGCTACCCGGAAGACTTAATTTCTGTTCCTTCGCAGATGGGCAAAGTATCTTCTCAACGCAAGCATTATTCTTCAAACCTCAGGTCACAACCAGTAGTGAAATAATAGGTAACCAGCAACAGCTAAAAAAAAGAATGTGACAGAGGAGAAAAAATATCACTTCCATTAAATTTAGGTATTATTTCATGAGAACTTTGGAGTTTGTGTATGTTTGTTATTGTCTGTATATATGTGCTAGATTCGATGTAAAATCAAATTTTAATATGGAACATGATGAAAGAAGCTTGAAAAACATTCTGAAGTATATTTTGAGAGTCTGATTATCCTTTTTATTCACATGACAGGTTAAGGAATTCATGGACTCACTACAATAAAGACAGAACATCAGTAATTTTTGAATGGGTTCTGTAAACTTGATGTTAAGAACAAAAATTATGTTTTTTTTTGTTATGAACAAAATTTTGTTAAGAACAAAAATCATGTTCACCATGAACCAAACTGAAGTCTTAGATTATGTGCTTAAAAAAAACTGTATCCTAAGCTTTCACATGACATGGTAATTTTCTCTCCATCAAAAACTTTGAAAATAGAGAGGAAAATGTAAGAGAATGTGTGAGTATTAAGAAGGAAATCAACAACTGATACTTGTACTGTGTTATTCAGTTTACAAGCCACTTTCAGGTCCACTGGATCATTTAATTTTCTAAACAAACCTGTAAATAAGTAATGTTATCTGATATTTATGAGAAAGCTAGGATTCAGAGGTTATACCTTGCCCTACTTATATATTACATATATAGAGATCAGAAGTGGCTTAGCTGGACTTCAAATCAAGGTCATGTGACTATTCAATGAATAATTATTATCTTTAGAATTTGAGATGTATTCTTTCCTTTATTATCTTAAATCGAGTGTCATATGGACCGATTCATTCTTTTTTATGATCTCTTCTCTACTGCTGCTGCTAAGTTGCTTCCGTCATGTCTGACTCTGTGTGACCCCATAGACGGCAGCCCACCAGGCTCCCCTGGCCCTGGGCTCCTCCGGGCAAGAACACTGGAGTGGGTTGCCATTGCCTTCTCCAATGCATGAAAGTGAAAAGTGAAAGTGAAGTCGCTCAGTCGTGTCTGACTCTTAGCGACCCCATGGACTGCAGCCTACCAGGCTCCTCCGTCCATGGGATTTTCTAGGCAAGAGTACTGGAGTGGGGTGCCATTGCCTTCTCTAAGTCTGTTGTAACTCAGAAAATGATTAATTTGATTTAAACATTTCAATATTAGCTTTTGTATTGTGTCTCTCAGCAGTTCATGCTGATATTTAGATATATCTGGATTGCCAGATAATTGAAGAAATAAGATTTATTTATGATGAGACTGGTAGAATTTCCTAAAAATAATGTATTAAAGAACATGAAAAATATAGATACACAAACTTGGTCCAAAGAAGATGAGTTCATGCTGGAGGGAAGTGTGGATTCTGATTATATGCCCGTGTGTCACTGAAGATTTCCTTTATTCCAGCCCATTTAAACCCGTGCCCTAGTCCCAGGGTTAGGGAGCTTCATTGATGAGCGCATTAAAGCTAAGGTCACTTGAGAGTTTTGCTTTCCTCTCTGTGACATAGGAAATACATAGGTTCTGTGTAGGAGTGTGTAACCCTGTCCTTGATGTGGGGCAATTGCTGGAGCCCATTGGGTACCATCAGGCTTCCCAGGTGGCTCGGTGGCAGAGAATCCACCTGCAGTGTTGGAGATGTGGGTTCGATCCCTGGGTCAGGAAGATGCCCTGGAGAAGGAGATGGCAACCCACTCCAGTGTCCTTGCCTGGAGAATCCCACGGACAGAGGAGCCCGGCCGGCTACAGTCCACGGGGTCGCAAACAGTCTGACACAGTTTAGCGGTTGAGCATGCATTGGGTTTACTAGTTTAAGCGGGTTCACGTGGGGCGAAAACAGAGAGAGACTATCAGCTTGTGTTGAAAGGAGTCCACAAGAACAGGGCGGCTGCTCTGAGCACGAGCACCAACCGTGAACCGGGAGACTCGCCGCAGCCGCCGGAGCGCAGGCTTGGGAGCGGTGGGTACCACAGGGTGCAGAGCACAGCCCACGGGAGTCGAGCTACTCAGGACTCTTGATGTGCGATGTGCTTACTTATTCAGCAGATACTACAACCGCAGTGCAGTGTTAGTTACTACGGATATAACGATAAGCCAGACAGACAGGGCTACTGCCTCCTCACCTCCAACGCCATGAGGATTAGAGTCTCTCCAAGAAAACAGAGAAGTGAGGAAATAATAGCACCCCCAGAGTTGTTTGTGCATAAGTGGGGTTAAGTGGACGGAGGAGCCTGGTGGGCTGCAGTCCACGGGGTCGCTAAGAGTCGGACACGACTGAGCGACTTCACTTTCACTTTTCACTTTCATGCATTGGAGAAGGAAATGGCAGCCCACTCCGGTGTTCTTGCCTGGAGAATCCCAGGGACGGGGCAGCCTGGTGGGCTGCCGTCTATGGGGTCGCACAGAGTCGGACATGACTGAAGCGACTTGGCGGCAGCAGCAGCAGCAGACGACTTCCTGTAATCAAGGGTCGGGGCAGAGCCGGAAGAGAGTGGTTTATTCCTGGTAATATGGTCCTGGTGTGCTCTCCAGATTAGTGTGACCGAGGAGAGTTATTACAGCTCTATTGCAGTGCTTGCTTCGTTCTGTATTTTACTATGGTGGTTTCTATGTAGGTATTTTCTCCCCACTAGTTTTGAATGTAGTTAAAAATAGGAAAGAATATCTTCTTTAAAGTCTTTGTGTTTCCCACAGCAAGATGCCTAGGATAACTTAGCACAATGGAGTTTTGTTCAATTAAGTAATGGATGTTGTAAAGTATGATCTCAAGAGTATGTGCCTTTGAAGTGGACTTTAAAATTGTATCTTGATTATTTATATACCTGGTAAAAGAAGATTATTGCAGAGATGAAAAAGGAGGCATCTCTTCCCAGGCTAGGATTCCTGGAGGACATGAGACTCAGTGCTTACATCCTTCTGTAAGAGAAGCAATTTTGCCATTGTTGTGATTAAGAAAAACTAGTTTTAAATGAAAAAATTCACAACATATAGAGGACTCACCGAGTCTAAGTTGGAATTTGTTGTGCTTTATAGATGAGTCACTGAAGTTCCTGGTAAGTATGATATTACAAGATCTTTGGAACACTTAAATTCACAGAGATAATGCCTAGACTGTTCTTTAGCACAGGCTTCCCAAATGGCAACCCACTCCAGTACCTTTGCCCGAAAAATCCCATGGATGGAGGAGCCCGGTAGGCTGCAGTCACAAAAAGTCAGACAGGATGGAGCGGTTTCACTTTCACTTTCCCTGGTGGCTCAGATGGTAAAGAATCTGCTTGCAGTGCAGGAGACCTGGGTTCGATCCCTGGGTTGAGAAGATCCCCTGGAGAAGGGAATGGCTGACCACTTCAGTATTTTTGTCTGGAGAATTCCATGGACAGAGGAGCCTGGCAGGCTACAGTCCATGGGGTCACAAAGAGTTGGACATGACTGAGCGACTAACACTTTCACTCCACTTTCATTCTTTAGCACAACCTACCTGTTTAACCAGAAAATGAGCTTTCCTTTAAAAACTTGTGGTCTGAAAAGATTTGGACATATTTTGAATGAAGTCATTGGATTAGGTATTACTTTTCAATGAACTAAGTCTTAATTTAGGTTTATTTACTTTAGTTTTATTTGTACCTTATTATTTTTCCCTTGAGATAAATCTTGATTCACTCAACAAAATTTATCACAAGGCTTATTCCTTTTTTTTTTTTTTCCAATTTCATTTGAGGCAATCATTTTCTTGAAAATTTGGCTATTATGTCTGAGTACATTGTTAAAAAAGGCTATTTCATTTGAATTATTAGATTTTTACGTTTTAAAAATTGCTTTAATATTTATCTTAGTTTAGTCAGTTTAATGATAGCTTACTTGGCTTTGATTTTTAACCCTAAGGAGTTCAGTTCAATGTGTTCTTGTTAATGTTCTTAACCATTAGTGAATAAATTCACTTATCAAAATTTTATTTGTAAATTAGGTAAAGAATAATATGATTTAAAAACTGCAGCTACTTTTTATAACCTCTCCAGAAACACATCATTTATTTGCCAGATAATGTTGATTTGAAATTTCTTAGTTACAAACGTACTTTCACATGGATATTATTCTTGGTTCCATTGCAGTCATTTTGATGTATGAGCTCACTAAACTCTACTGTACGTCTCCTACGCACAGAGAATGTGGGATTTTCTTTTCCATAGTGAAGTTTTATCCTATTACATTTTATTCTCACAAGTGGCAAATGCCATGAGGAAAGCACAAATAAAATACTAATAGGAGTTCAAGGAGCTAATGTTCATTTCAGTGAACATTTTAGAAAATAGGAGGCATTTGATGTAGGTCTTATGAAAGTATCAGATTAAAACTGGCAGAGTGCAGGGGAGGATGGGTCACCCCAGGTGAGAACAGTATTAAGCCTGCTCCTGAATCAACTGCTATTTCTCGAAGTATCATCAACATTCCAACCACCTCGTTTGGGATATTAGCTGGTTCTCAAGTGTATTTTTACCTTAACAGTATCTGTGCTTCTGTTTATTTTTATTTATTTTCTTTATACTTTTCTATAGTATTCATCATCTATTGTTGCTGTCACGGTTCCCTAACCTGCCTAGAATTCTTGTAATTTTTCTTTACTCCAGTGACACCTGTTTGTATCTCTCATATGGCATTTTACTTCCAATATATATTTTTTAATTTGTTAATTTGACTAAGTCTGTTTTTTTTACAAACTCTCAATTAAACTCTAAGCTATAAATATTATGACTTTATCTTTGCATTGTGTTTGTACAGTATCTAATATGTAGTACACATTTGATAAATTGGATAAATATAATTTTATCTTAAGTTGTTTGCTTAGGAGACTATCAGAATTTTAGAACGGTGTCATCTCATACACAGTACTTACTCTAATATGGGGCCAAACAACTTGATATGATGGAGGAAGACATAAAAACTCTCTTGGACACAATTATTTCCTACTCTAGTGCTTTAGAATAACCATAAGAATTTATTCCAAAATCTAAAATTAATGCATTAAATATACTATGTACTCAACCTATAATTGATAAATAACCTGTAATTGAGGTAAGATAGCTTCAAAGGAGTCATGTTTTCTTGAGAGGACTATATGTATATAGAAATTCTAGAGCTAATGGTTTAGTCTCCAGAATATATAAATAACTCTTGCAACTCAACAACAAAAAAGACAAATGATGCAATTAAAAATGGGCAGAGAAATTTAACAGATATTTCTCCAAATAAATCATGCAAATGGCCAATAAACATGTGAAAATATGCTCAATATCTTTAGTCACTGGGGAAATGAAAATAAAAACCACAATGATATATCACTTTATTCCTGCTAGGATGACTGTAATAATTACTTTCAAAACCCTGGAAAATGAAGAGTATTGGCAAGTATGTGGAGAAATTGGAAACTTCCTACATGGGTGGTAGGAAAATAAAATGGTATACCTGCTGTGGAAAACAGCTTGGCCATATCTCTAAAAACAGGATTATCATATGACCCAGAAGTTCCAGTCTTAACTTTATACCAAAAAAAATGGTAAAAACATGCAAAGCATAAACTAGCCCAAATTCAGAAAAAACCCAAGTGCCTACCAACTGATAACTAAATAAATTAAAATGATATACTCATTTGATGGAATATTATACAACTATAAAAAGGAAGTACTGATACATGCTACAGAGTGGATGAACTTTGAAAACATTATGCTAAATGAAAGAAGCTAGACCCAAAAGGCCACATATTGGATAATCCCATTTTAATGAAATGTTCAGAATAGGAAAATTCGTGAATACTGAACACAGATTAGTAATTTCCAGAGACTGGGGGAAGGAGGAAATGGGATGTGACTGCTTAATGAGCATGTGATTTCCTTTTTGGCACAATGAAAATATTCTTAAATTAGAAAGTGATGAGGTTTGTATAGCATTTTGAGTGTACTAAATGCCACTAAATCACAAACTTTACAATGGTTGGAATGGTGAGATTTATTTTACTTCAATAAAGAAAATAAATTTGAAAACCAGTCAAAACATCTTGCCTAGTTACCTTGAAGAGGTAAGTGTGCTAAGATGAAGGTTTTCATCACATGGGCTCTTAAAGAAATATCAGATCAGATCAGATCAGTCGCTCAGTCGTGTCTGACTCTTTGCGACCCCATGAACCGCAGCACGCCAGGCCTCCCTGTCCATAACCAACTCCCGGAGTTCACCCTGACTCATGTCCATTGAGTCAGTGATGCCATCCAGCCATCTCATCCTCTGTCGTCCCCTTCTCCTCCTGCACCCAATCCCTCCCAGAATCAGAGTCTTTTCCAATGAGTCAACTCTTACCATGAGGTGGCCAAAGTACTGCAGTTTCAGCTTTAGCATCATTCCCTCCAAAGAAATCCCAGGGCCGATCTCCTTCAGAATGGACTGGTTGGATCTCCTTGCAGTCCAAGGGACTCTCAAGAGTCTTCTCCAACACCACAGTTCCAAAGCATCAATTCTTCAGCACTCAGCCTTCTTCACAGTCCAACTCTCACATCCATACATGACCACAGGAAAAACCATAGCCTTGACCAGATGAACCTTTGTTGGCAAAGTAATGTCTCTGCTTTTGAATATGCTCTCTAGGTTGGTCATAACCTTCCTTCCAAGGAGTAAGCGTCTTTTAATTTCATGGCTTCAGTCACCATCTGCAGTGATTTTGGAGCCCAGAAAAATAAAGTCTGACACTGTTTCCACTGTTTCCCCATCCCCATGAAGTGGTGGGACCGGATGCCATGATCTTTGTTTTCTGAATGTTGAGCTTTAAGCCAACTTTTTCACTGTCCACTTTCACTTTCATCAAGAGGCTTTTGAGTTCCTCTTCACTTTCTGCCATAAGGGTGGTGTCTGCATATCTGAGGTTATTGATATTTCTCCCGGCAATCTTGATTCCAGTTTGTGTTTCTTCCAATTTCCATGTTCAAACTCACTGCAAAGTGAATCCTAATAATCCTAATGAAAATACTCTTTTGTAACGTTGGCAGATTTTTTTTTATACATAGTGAAAACTTTTATATGTGGAATTAGCCAGCTGGACTCAGTGTAGATGATCCCAATTTCATTGGCAACGTCCAAAGCATCATAGTCAGGAGCCGGGTGAACATATGCCTTCTTCTCTCCATTGGGCCTGATCAGAGTATTGACCTTGGCCATGTCAACTGGCAGAATTTTTATGACTTGTGTGTAACCAATAGATTATGTCAAACATACAGCCTGTGAGACAGTGAGAAAACCCGGATAAGCCTTTGAGAATAAAAAGGGATTAATCATTATGTGACAACTGGTGGAAACTGGACTGTCCTGAGCAAATTGGAATGTGTTGTTGGCCCTAAGACTGTGTATCATCCAAACTCTGACATAGATGAGATAAAATTGTAGAGTAGAATTCAACCTGAATTTCATGCCTTCAATCCTTTGCTTCATGGTTGATTTAGTCATTTGTTCATTCATTCAATAAATATCTATTTAGTCTCTATTTAGTGCTGTGCGTGGTGAGTGGGTGTGATCAGCCGTGTCCGAGTCTTTGCGACCGCATGGACTGTAGTCCACCAGGCTCCTCTGTCCACAGAGTTTTCCAGACAAGGATACTGGAGTAGGCTGCCATTTCCTACTCCAGGGGATCTTGCCAACTCAGGGACAGAACCCTTTGTCTCTTGTGTCTCCTGCTTCGGTAGGTGAACTCTTTACCACTGAACCACCTGGGAAGCCCCAGTTAAATGCTAGACAGTCAATTTATTCTTCAGCTGTAAGAGACCTTCAATGCTTCTGGACTTAATATTCCACTCAAAGGTTAAAGTGTCTGTCATAAAGTAATTTCAACAATACACACAGCTCTGCCGATGGAGGTGCAGGATGTAATAGAGTTCGCTGCAGTTTCAGCTTTGTTGTAACTTTGAAGTGTGCTTGTCAGTCCTGTCTGCCTCCGTTTGCCTCGTGTTTGCAATTCTCCTATGATTGTTTGCCAGCAATGCGTTTCTCCGTCTCTGCTCTGAGAGTGTCTAGTGTTTGAGGAGTCACTACGATTTTTCATTTTTCCTCTTTGATCTTCTCATTTCTGTCTTTCATATTCCTTGTATATTCTGCCTCTTGCTACATCTTTAAAATGTGCTTTTGAGTGCTTCTGGGCTAGAGTAGTTCTAAAAGTCTGAGATTTCTGGGCATTTTTTAATCTGTGGATCATACTTTAGTTGTATCTGGGGGAAATGATCTAACATACGAGCATTCGAGTATTCAACATGATCCAGGCGCTACAGTGCTTTACATATATCATCTCATGAGAGTTTTATTAAATAAGATCATCATTTTTCAGATGAAGAACTTGCAGATCTAAGGATTAAATACATTGCAAAAAATTAAGTCCAAACTCAAATCCAAGTCTTGTTTGACCTTAGAGTTGTACCTCCCACAATGCCTTGCTTTAAATAGTAAGAAATCTAAGAACTCTCATGTTAACTGTATGCTTTCTTGAGCAAAGATTATTAACATTTTTTATAAGATTTTCCTGGGATCAAAATCAGAAAAATAATAAAAGAACATTAATTTAATACAGTAAGTCTTTAAATTTCATTGAAGAATGTTTTGCCTTTTCACTTTTGTTTTTTTTATGTTTGGAAATCCATGAATAGGTTTTAACATACTTTCATAGCTGTTATTTTTTTGTGAGAGAAAGTTATGTGTTGCACTTTTTGAATGGCCTGTACTCTATTACTTTCTCTATGCTAATTTTCACTTGGTACAATTCTAGGCCATTGCCAAAAAGACAAGAATTACTTTTCTTTCTAAATTTTAATGTATGATGGAATCTCAAACTTTAAAATTAATATGGTATTTGTTGGGGTAGTAGGATACTAAACTAAGAGACTAGCCATTTAAAAATCCCATGAGTTACAGTAGACCTGTAGAATTCAAAGATAGTATTATTTAATCCAAAAAATTTATTAAGCACCTATTATATGCCAGGAGCTGGAGATAGGAAAATTCTAGCATTGGAAATAGGAACATTTCTTGGAAATGTCCTTCTCACTCCGCCCACCACACCACAAAAAAGACCATAGACTGGGGAAAGACTTTTCAATACATATAGTGACCACAGGTTATCTTCCAGAGGACCTAAGGAACTTGAACGAATTAATGAAAGAAGGGAAACAATGCATTTAAAAATGGCTAAAAGACATGGAGTAATTCACAGAGGAAGAAATCTCAAAGGTATATAAAATAATCTCACAAGAAATTGAAGTGCAAATCAAAACTACAAAATACAATTTCACATCCATTGTATTAGCAAGAGTTTTAAAAATGTATCTTACAAATGTTGGCTAGAAAGGAGAGGAATGGGAATTGCTGGTTGAAGTGTGAAATGACAAGATGACATGAAATACTTTGGCGAACACTTTGTCAAGAGTCTTTCCAGGTGAAAATAAAAGTAGACTTCAGCAAGGAATTCAGCTTTTAGATGCATATTCTGATTCACATGCATAAAAATACATCGTGAAACAGAAATAAAGATCGCCCTGAGACACTAACAAGAAAATGGACAAATACATCAGAACATGTTCTTTCACTGAAATAGTACATATCAAGTAATGTAAATAAATTAGAACTACATGTATCATCGTGAAAAAAATCTTAGGAACCTAATATTGAATGAAAATGAATTGCAGAAAGATAAATACAGTGGGATATCATTCATGAGGCACAAAACAATTCATTGCAGTTTTTAAGAATGCATATATTCATGGGAATGTCTCAGGAGAAGAGTGCTTGGTGGAGCAAGACTGGGAGGGCGTACACATGCAGTCTGCCTCACACTGTAGTGCTTTGCTACTCAGCCTGGCTGAACAAAAATGTTCATTTCATTATTCTTTAGGCATTGGCATATGTGAAGTATCACTAATAAAAATGGGAAAGTAGTGCTCAGATGATCTCTTTTCTGGTAGTATGATTTTGTACCTAGAAAACTCAAGAGACCTCAGTAAGGCTATTATGTTGCTGCTGCTGCTAAGTCGTTTCAGTCGTATCCGACTCTGTGCGACCCCATAGACGGCAGCCCACCAGGCTCCCCCATCCCTGGGATTCTCCAGGCAAGAACACTGGAGTGGGTTGCCATTTCCTTCTCCAATGCATGAAGGTGAAAAGTGAAAGTGAAGTTGCTCAGTCTTGTCCGACTTAGCGACCCCATGGAGTTCAGCTTACCAGGCTCCTCCGTCCATGGGATTTTCCAGGCAAGAGTACTGGAGTGGGGTGCCATTGTAAAGTTGTCTGGGACCAGATAAACTTTATTCAACTCTAGCAGTTAATTACTAGAAGTGGAAATAGAAAAAAAATTTCCATTCCCAATGGTAACAACACTCGAAATTTAACAGGAAAGAAGAAAACTTAACAGGAAATTTAACAGGAGAAGAAATTTAACAGGAAAAAAATCAGAGCCTTTAGGTAGAAAGCTATTAAATTGAACTAATGGCTGTAAAATATTATATAAACACATGTAAGGACATGATGTGCTGTTAACAGGAAGTTTTATTGCCATTAAAATATTACTCCAAAATTGATATATCAAATAATGCAATTTCAATTATAACCCCAATTGATTTTTTACTGGAAAATTATATTACATTTTATAATAAATAACATATGCTTTAAAGTATCCAAAAAAAGTATGAAAAAAAAAAAAAACAACCTGGTGGTTGACTTCCACTTTAGACATTCAGTTCAGTTCAGTTCAATTGCTCAGTCAAGTCTGAATCTTTGCAACCCCATGGACTGCAGCATGCAAGGCCTCCCTGTCCATCACCAACTCCCGGAGTTTACCCAAACTCATGTCCATTGAGTCTGTGATGCCATCCAACCATCTCATCCTCTGTCGTCCCTTCTCCTTCCGCCTTTAATCTTTCCCAGCATCAGGGTCTAGACATTATATCATGTTATAATGAAGTGAAGTCGCTCAGTCATGTCCGACTTTTTTCGACCCCATGGGCTGTAGCCCACCAGGCTCCTCTGTCCATGGGATTTTCCAGGCAAGAATACTGGAGTGAGTGGCCATTGCCTTCTCCAGGAGATCATGTTATAAAATCAGTGTAATTAAGTCTCTCTTGTCTTGGTCTTTAAATAAGCAAACTGATTGCAGGGAAAAAAAAACAAGAGTATTTAGAAAATAATTTCAGTGTAGATCAAAATTTAATGTATGTAATAATGAAGATTAAATTTATTCATAATGTTTGAGCCAATAAATGGTGCTGTAATAGCTGGCTATGCTTCTGGAAGAATAAAAGTGCACACCTGGCTTTACTACACAGGAAAACAAGTTCTGGGTGAATTAAAGTTTTAATTGTTTAAAACATATATTAGAAAATATCTAAAAACATATATTAGAAGATATCATCTGTAAGTGAAGGACGTCTTCTTTCTCCAAACTGGAAATCTAGACTCTATTAAACAAAATGATATATATTTAAATACCAAAAGATTTTTTTCTTAAATCCTGGGTACAGCAAAGGAATATATAACCTAAACCAAGAGAGAAATAGTAGGTTTTGAAAAACAAGATAACCAAAACCACTACTAGGAGCTGTTGCAAAATGGGAAAAACTAATATGAAATTAAAGATGTACAAAGAATGTAAGAAAACAATTCACAGAAGGGCAGCTGTATAAGTCCAGCATATAAATGTAAGGATGCTCAAATTCTCTAGCAGTCAGGGCAGGACTAGTGAATGTTACCATGAACTATTTCTTTAAAACCAATTATACTGAGAAAATTTGAAGGAGCTTATGTGGAATGTCTTCCATTTGGCCTTCCAAATCTTCTCCATCCTTCTCCAGCACGCTCTGTGCCCTGACAGCCTTGTATGAATTGGTGGTTTTTTGACTCCATTGTTTTCTGGTCTCCAGTTGGGTTTGTCCAGTGGGAAGCAGTAGCAGCAGATTTTGGGTGATAGAGATCAAGGTTGGGTATTTATTTTCCAACTCCCTTCACCAAAGTGAAAGTGTTAATCTCACAGTCGTGTCCGACTCTTTGCAACCCCATGGATTGTAGCCCATCAGTCTCCTCTGTCCATGGAATTCTCCAGGTAAGAATATTGCAGTTGGTTGCCATGCCTTTCTCCAGGCAATCTTCCCAACCCAGGGATCGAAACTGGGTCTCCTGCATTGCTCACCCTTCATCAAAGTCAAGTACTAATCATGTGGCCTTTTCTGCTCCCTCCTTTTGCTTCATTAATTTTAAAGGTGATAAAACCATCTACCTCTAACAAATTCTGGTTACAATTTCTTGTGAGTTCCCTTTCCTCCTGCCAACATCTTTGAAAATATCTCTTTACTATATTCTCCTCAAATGACCAAATTTGAGAGTGACATCTGCTTGCTGTTAAGCCCTTGGCTGATGGCTAGCTATAACCCTTGTTGCAAGGACCAAGCTGGGGAAGAGCGCTTGCAATTGCTGAGCAAAAGGGAAGGAGAGATCGAGAGATTTCCAGGCAAGAAAAGCTGAGAGCTCACACCAGGAAACCAGCTTTATGAGAAGTGTTAAAGGGACTTCTCTAAACCAAAAGGAAAAGACAACCACTAGAAATAAGAAAATTATAAAAGAAAATCTCATTGGTAAAGGCAGATACACTGACAAGTTACCACAGCAATCACTTACAAAGCTAGCAGGAAAGTTAAAGACAGAGTAGTGTAATCCTTTCTATCCATAATATGTCGTTGAGGGATACACAGAATAAACAGATGTAAAAGATGTAAAACATGATGCCAACAGAGAATGAAAATGCAGGATGGTAAAATAAGTAGCTAAGAGATAAGTTATATATTGTATATAATTGTTTGTTTGTATACTGTTTTGTTTGCTTAGTCACTTAGTCGTGTGCAAATTTTTGTCACCCCTTGGACTATAGCCTGTCAGGCTCCTCTGTCCATGTGATTTCCCAGGCAAGAATACTGGGATTGGGTTGCCATTCTTTTCTCCAGGGGATCTTCCTGACCCAGGGGTTGAACCCAGGTTTCCTGCATTACAGGCAGATTCTTTACCATCTGAGCCACCAGGGAAGATGCTATATATAAACCTCATGGTACCCATAAATCAAAAATCTGTAACAGATTCATATACAATTGAAAAAGTAATTCAAACATAACAGTAAAGAGTCATCAAGTCACAAGGGAAGAGAGCAAAACAAGAAAAAAGGAATAAAAGAACTGCAAAAGCAACCTTCAAACAGTGAACAAAATGGCAATAAACACTATCAATAATTACTTTAAAGGTAGATGGACTAAATGTTCCAATCGAAAGACAGATTGGCCCGTCTTTGTATGAATGGGACTTATTGTGGTGATCATTTTGAAGTGTACAGAGATAGCAAATCAGTATATTGTGTATCAGGAACTAACATAGGGGTTGTAGGTCAACTTCATTGGGTTGGCCAAAAAGTTTGCTTGGCTTTTTCCGTAACGCTGTATGGAAAAACCCAGATGAACTTTTTGGACAATGCAATACTTCAAAAGCAAACTCATGAAAGAGACCATATTTGTGGTTACCAGAGGCTGTTTCGGAGAAGGCAGTGGCACCCCACTCCAGTACTCCTGCCTGGAAAATCCCATGGACGGAGGAGCCTGGTAGGCTGCAGTCCATGGGGTCGCTAAGAGTCAGACACGACTGAGCGACTTCGCTTTCACTTTTCACTTTCACGCATTGGAGAAGGAAATGACAACCCACTCCAGTGTTCTTGCCTGGAGAATCCCAGGGACGGGGCAGCCTGGTGGGCTGCCATCTATGGGGTCGCACAGAGTCGGACATGACTGAAGTGACTTAGCAGCAGCAGCAGCAGCAGCAGCAGAGGCTGTTTGTTGACAGATAAATCTTGAATTAAGTAGCACCCAGGACAGCATCAGGGGTGAATAAGACGTATACTTCTTTCATGGTACTTTTGAAATTTAGTTTGAGAGGTCCTATGTTAATTTTTATGTTTCTTCATATGCCCAGTCTTCTTACTAATCATCCTGCTTAATTGCACGCTAAGTCACCTCAGTCGTGTCTGACTCTGTGACCCCATGCACTGCAGCCCGCCGGGCTCCTCTGTTCATGGGATTCTCCAGGCAAGAATACTGGAATGGATTGCGAGCCTAGCTTTAATTTAGAAGGAATTATCTAAAAATGATGCACTATTCCTGGGGATGTTATGCTTCAGGTCAGAATCCTCTGGGAAGTGAACGTCTGCAGCCTGGGGGAAGGTCTTTTAATTCCACTGCACTCCACTATCTGGAACAGGCAGTGCAGATTCAAAGTATTTTAGAGAAGTCAGACTTAAATCCTCTCTACTGAGGCTTCCCTGGTGGCTCAGATGGTAAAGAAAGTGAAAGTGAAGTCGCTCAGTCATGTCCGACTCTTTGCGACCCCATGGACTGTAGCCTATCAGGCTCCTCCGTCCATGGGATTTTCCAGGCAAGAGTGCTGGAGTGGATTGCCATTTCCTTCTCCAGGGGATCTTCCCAACCCAGGAATCAAACCCGGGTGTCCCGCATTGCAGGCAGACGCTTTACCGTCTGAGCCATCAGGGAAGCCCATCCCTGGTGGCTCAGATGGTAAAGAACCTGCTTGCAATTCGGGAGATTTGGGTTCGATCCCTGGGTCTGGAAGATCCCCTGGAGGAGGGTGTGGCAACCCACTCCAGTATTCTTGCCTGGAGAATCTCATGGACAGAGGAGCCTGGTGGGCTACAGTCCATGGGGTCGCAAAGAGTCGGACATGACTGAGCGACTAAGCACACTACTGAGGCTAACTGATCAATAATTATTAAATCACCAAATTTAATAGCTGCTTAATCCAAAAAAAGTTCCTCTCTTAAAAGTTTCCTGATATTTCAGTCCAATAACTGGTAATTCAGTCTGAGTAAATGATCTGAATATACAAGGAGTAATTTATAAGAAAAAATAATTTCCACTTTCTTTATTTCTGTACTTGTTCTACATAAAACACCCATTGTCAACTTACATATTTTGTAAAATTGGTGTTTTTTTTTTAATATGAATCTCCCTTCTTTTCTTTTTCCACTTTTGTTCTTTTCTTCTTTTCTTTTGTAAAAGAACAAGTAAAAGGTAGGTATTTTCTCTTGATTTGGATTTAACAATAGAAAAGTTTTCCACAGGGATAAAATGAATGGCAGAGAGATAACACTGCCGATACCTCTGAGATATTTCTGGGTGATGTTAGCCATAACATTTTATTTTCTGCCTTGCCTTGGGTTGGAAAAATCACTTTCAGACTGCTAACACTAAAGATGTGAAGATGGTTATGGAAATTGCAACTGTATATTACACATTCCTTCACAGTCCATTGAATTTCTGGTTTTTATGCTCTGAGACATTTTCTCTATTGGAGGGCAAAGGAATGATAGGGTTTTATCTTCTGATAGAGCTAAGCTATAATACTGACCCTTATCTGCTGTCTTGAAACTCAAAGTAGACTTCCATAGTCAAAGCTCTGGTTTTTTCCAGTAGTCATACATGAATGTGAGAGTTGGACCATAAAGAAGGCTGAGCACTGAAGAATGGATGCTTTTGAACTGTGGTATTGGAGAAGATTCTTGAGAGTTCCTTAGACAGCAAGGAGATCAAACCAATCAATCCTAAAGGAAATCAGCCCTGAATATTCATTGGAAGGACTGATGCTAAAGCTGAGGCTCCAATATTTGGCCACCTGATGTGAAAAGCCTACTCACTGGAAAAGACTCTGATGCTGGGAAAGATTAAGGGCAGGAGAAGAAGGGGGCAGCAGAGGATGAGATGGTTGAATGGCATCACCAACTCAATGGACATGAGTTTGAGCAAGCTCCAGGTGAAGGAAGGGAGGGCCTGATGTGCTGCAGTCCATTGGGTCACAAAAAGTCAGACACAACTCAGTGACTCGACAACATCTGCTATCTTGACACTCAAAGTAGGCTTCCTAAAATGCCTATCTTTGATACATTCTGTGTCTTTTTGATATCATAAATCAAGTGTGTTCCATTTTGATAGGTAGACAAATAATCTCTTTAAATAGTAGGATAGAGGTACCAGCTACAATGTAGAACTGTTTTATTGGCTTATACACTTTATATCAGTGTAATTCTATTATGGAAACTTATATAGCAGAATGGCTGTCTGAGGAGGCGTTACAAATAGCTGTGAAAAGAAGAGAAGCAAAAAGCAAAGGAGAAAAGGAAAGATATTCCCATTTGAATGCAGAGTTCCAAAGAATAGCAAGGAGAGATAAGAAAATCTTCCTCAGTGATCAATGCAAAGAAATAGAGGAAAACAACAGAATGGGAATGACTAGAGATCTCTTCAAGATACCAAGGGAACATTTCATGCAAAGATGGGCTCGATAAAGGACAGAAATGGTATGGACCTAACAGAAGCAGAAGATATTAAGAAGAGGTGGCAAGAATACACAGAAGAACTGTACAAAAAAGAGCTTCACGACCCAGATGATCATGATGGTGTGATCACTGACCTAGAGCCAGACATCCTGGAATGTGAAGTCAAGTGGGCCTTAGAAAGCATCACTACGAACAAAGCTAGTGGAGGTGAAAGAATTCCAGTTGAGCTATTTCAAATCCTGAAAGACAATGCTGTGAAAGTGCTGCACTCAATATGCCAGCAAATTTGGAAAACTTAGCAGTGGCCACAGGACTGGAAAAGGTCAGTTTTCATTCCAATCCCAAAGAAAGGCAATGCCAAAGAATGCTCAAACTACCGCACAATTGCACTCATCTCACATGCTAGCAAAGTAATGCTCAAAATTAGTTTCAAAGAAATTAAAATTAGTATAAAGTTAATAAGTACAGATAATAAGCCCAGCATCATATCCTGTTCCAAAAATTTTATTATCAGTTTATTATCAGTGTAGTTCTACTTAAGAATTGGGAAAAAAAGAAAAAAAGCTAGCACTGATTTGGTGGGAGGAGAAGGGGATGACAGAGGATGAGATGGTTGGATGACATCACCGACTCGATGGGCATGAGTTGGTGATGGACAAGGAAGCCTGGTGTGCTGCAGTCCATGGGGTCACAAAGAGTCAGACACAACTGAACGACTATACTGACTGACTGACTGACTGATTTTCCCAGGCAGATGTATTTTCAGAGTACAGATATGACACTCCTATAATTGGAAGATTCTCACTGGGAATGCATCTAAAGTCACATCTACAGAACACCAGATGCATGGGGTTCAGAAAATGAGTGGGCTTTTCCCAGAAGCTAACAGGCCAGTTAAAAGGACTGATGTGTCCTGCTTCTCCAAGAATAAAAGATGCTTTATTGAAAGACAGATAAATTCATAATCTTTCACTCCTATTCCTTAACTACAAGTTCAGTTGACACCTACAATTTTAAGTTAATCAAAACTTTAATTTTTCTAACAGTTCATAATTAGGCAACATCTCCAACTCTGGCTCTCTAAGACAACTAGAGAATTCTCCAAAAATGTATTATTACTTAAATAATGTTATTAACAATAATTATGTGATTATTGTGTGCAATATATGAAAATTATAAGCTGAAACTCCAGTACTTTAGCCACCTCATGCGAAGAGTTGACTCATTGGAAAAGACTCTGATGCTGGGAGGGATTGGGGGCAGGAGAAGGGGACGACAGAGGATGAGATGGCTGGATGGCATCACTGACTCGATGGATGTGAGTCTGAGTGAACTGTGGGAGTTGGTGATGGACAGGGAGGCCTGGCGTGCTTCGATTCATGGGGTCGCAAAGAGTCGGACACGACTGAGCGACTGATCTGATCTGAACTGAAGAACTCTCATATGATCTTTGCTAACCATCTTGAATGCGATGAAGACTACTGTTTTAAGACATCAAGGACAAGCACATTAGTGAGTGTGCTACTACTACCTTACCAGAGATGTATTTTCTCTTATATGTATGAGACTGCTTAGTTTAACCTACCTATTAGCATGAATGCCTGAATTCTACTCATCTCAGAACTGTGTTCCACTGATGGTTCATGATTATGATTAAAACTACGTTTGTCTTAAAATCATTAGACTAATTAAACTATGTAGGCAGTTTTGGCCTAGATCAGACTATCATTCTCAAGCTGGGTTTTCATCTTTACATGAAATAGTGCTATAACCACACGTGGAAGAGAGTAATCATGCTTTTGCTTCCATTCTCCTGAGTGACACAAATTATTTCGCATCTCTTCTCTACTTCCAGTAAATTTCACATTCAGTTCCAAAGCAGATTTTGTCAAGTTCAGATGGAAGAAGAACAAGGACGCTAATGATGGGGAACAGAAAAGTGGCTCAATCAGCCATGCCGTGACTGGGGCTCTCAATGCCGTGATTGGGGCTCTCAGGCTCCAGCTGCGCCTTCTTTTGAACATGGCTTGCAGACTCCAGAGGACACTCGAAGAGCGGCTACTTAAAACTGTACATCAAAAAGCTGCATGAACCACAAACATGCATGTAGATAGCCATGCACAGTAAATAATGTTTTGTTCAGAAAATAATGCTGGAGCCAAAAACAAAAATTCATCCTCGACCTATGCCAAGAAATGGCATTTACGTGTGAGTCTATTGGTAGTTCAAGATTTTAGAGGTCTGTAGGTTGCAAAATAAAGTTTTTTAACATTTTTTTCATCACTTTATGTGCCTAGGTATTTATTATTTCACATCCCTGTTTTTCCCTCATCTGTCTTTTAACAATTTTTTATTCTTCATTTTCTCTCTAAAACTGGTCATAATGCAGAAATAAGGTAGCATTTCAGTTATTTTGATTTTGTTCATTAAAAACACATGTATGTGCCCCTAAAAGTTACTACTTCCTTTTTTGCTGCTTATTATTTTGTTCAACATACATGAGAAATAAATATCTTCCATAGCCATTGTACGTACAAATTTTTGTTTCAGATTCTCTCTCTGCCCTGGACAGACACATTCACACACACATAAGGAGACATGAGAGACGAGGGTTCGATCCCTGGGTGGGGAAGATTCCCCTGGAGGAGGGTGTGGCAACCCACTCCAGTATTCTTGCCTGGAGAGTCCAAAGGACAGAGGAGCCTGGTGGGCTACAGTCCATGGGGTCAAAAAGAGTAGGACACAACTGAAGTGATTTGGCATGCATGCACACACAAGCACAAGCAAAATAAAACTCCAAATGTATTTTATTTTATTTTAATTAATTTATTTGTTCTAATTGGAGGCTAATTACTTTATAATATTGTGGTGGTTTTCACTATACATTGACATGAATCAGTCTCGGGTGTCCAAATGTATTTTAATCTAAATGTGTTAAGCCCAACAACAAGATTCTAGTGCAGCTTTGCTGGATTGGTCATGTTTGGCATATACAAATTTGAATAACTAAAAATATTTTGGTGTCATCTCTGTGATACCAATTCCTGATTGGATTTCTATAAGTACACCAGTAAATATTTATCGGCTACTCACTATGTGCCCTTGTTAAGCTAAGATTTGTGAAGAATAAGAAAGTTTTCTTAGGGTGCGTATTAAACGTTAGAAAGATTTTCTAATACTAATTTCCCCAAGTATGTCAGAACTTCCCATAGTTATGCAAATGATGGTAAAATCTATCTATCTTAATATCTATATACTTATCTATTATCAACATATCACACCAATATACCACTCCGTAATCCAGGTTTGACAATTAATGACTGAAAGTGATGTAACAAAATCCCACTGTGAGTTCTGTAATCAGCTTCAGTGATCTGCATTGGGTTATTTAAAAAAATTTTTCTTTTTTGCATTGGCTTATTGATGTACTGAGAGAACTAAATACAACATCTTTTGTTTAATGACCCAGATATTCTTAACACATTTTAGTCAAGGAAAAACTACTACACTTATGTGTTTTTAAAAATAAACTCTCTTCAGGCTTTGTGAGTTTCCAGACCCTTCAAGAGCATATTCTAATATGTTCATTTCAATAAGGCATACATGTACTCTTCATGGTTTTTAAATATAGGTTATGCAGCCTTGCATATTAAGATAAGCCTAGAATACTTCCAAAATCAGTGTGAATAATGAGGTAAACTCAGAATTATAAGAATTATAATGCCCCTGATTTTAATGAGTCCAAGCAGATACTGTTATATCTGAAATGGTCTAGGGAACATTTTGGGTTTCCCAGGTAGCTCAGTGGTAAAGAATCCACCTGCCAATGCAGGAGACTCGAATTTGATCCCTGGGTCAGGAAGATCCCCTGGAGAAGGAAATGGCAACCCACTGCAGTATTCTTGCCTGGGAAACCCTATGGACAGAGGAGCCCGGTGGGCTACAATCCAGTCAGACACGATTTAGCCCTAAAACAACAAGGAAACTTTTCATTGTTGAGCAGTAACGCAGCTAAGGTGGACTGTTTGTGACATGCACCATTTCCTCCCTAACATAAGTATGAAATATAAACTTAGCAAGGTTTTTTTTTTTTACTTTTTATTTTATGTTGGAGAATAGCTGATTTGTCACCTCTTTCAGAGTCTACAAATTGTGCTTTAATACAGCTAAAATTATTCACATAGGAAAGATTTGTGTATGTTTAAGATTATGGGAATGTTTCCATTGAGAAAGAATAGTTGAATAGCCAGGAAGTAAAGGGGTTCCATTACGTATAAGGTTCCTAAGAAGCTGAGTGGCAGGAGGATCAGGAAAACTTTCATGGGGACAGGACCTAATTAGGATGAAAAAGCTCTGATGGAATGTGTTAGGGTTACACAAGTTTACAGGTGGGTTTGGGGGAAAGTATACAAGATCTCATCCTTTATTTCCTGTTTTCTGGGGATTAAAACAAGCTGTGAGTTTAAGTTGGTATTTAATCCAGGAAGCAGGCATTGACTAGAAAAAATTATTGTACTAGAAACTGAGCCAATTTTGAAAGTCTGTTTGGAATGGGTGACTACAAATATCTTATTGTATGATTATTTCAAAGGGTGCTCAACTTCCCAATTGCATAACTGGAAAATTCATTGTCTATATGAAAACAAAAACAGAAAAGATCAAGGGGTTTAGTTTTAAGAGTTTCAATAAATGATGCATCACAGAATTTCACAGAGAGGAGAAAGCAAAGGGCTAATGAGTTAAAAGAATTAAGAATCAGTAATAGAGGCCCTGGAGTTAAAGGATAGTCAGAGTATGTTGCTAAAGAATTGGGCTAGAAGGAGAGGAAGGTGTAGTCAGGGCCCGAGATGTTCAGATTAGTGATGGTGAATGTGGAACAGTTTTGGGAAACTGAGCTGTGTCTTAGTCACAGGGTGAAGAGGAAGATGGGAGAAGCTTGCAGGAGATGACAAAAATAAAGAGAAGCTCAGGGTCGGGCTGCTGTGTGGCCCTCTATATTGTGTGGAGTCACCCAAGGTAATGACAGAACTTTGAACAGAGGAAAACTATGAGTTACCATCACGTACATGGATGCGGGGGTGTGACCTCAGACGGAACCATGACAATGAAGAGGGTATGGTGGTGAAGACCACAAAAGCGGGTGTTTCCTTTTTCTGTAGAGAAGTCTTAGAGAGTTACGTGTTTTATACGAGAGTTGTAGTGATTTATCTTGCAATTCAAAAGAAAAAGAAAAGAGAGGCAACACATACATCCTACCTTCTGATCTTGAGACCCAAGTGTATGACTTGACCAAATTTCAGAGGATACTGTGTTCTCATGTTCAACTGAGACAAACCAGTAGAGGGAGTACTCTGTGAAAGATGAGGATATTAGGGGAGTTTGCTGATGATGGAACTACACTGGCCAAGGCACAGTGAAAAACCTTCCAAAGGAGTGGGTGAGTCAGAAGCAAGGCCTATGGGACTTAGTGAGAACGAAGGTGTGGGTAAGATCGAATGGGGGTTATTATACGTGTTAATGGATGAAATTCATGAGGCTAGTGAAGTGGTTTCAATAGATCCTTTAGAGAGAATAAGCCCTGGATCAGTGTTAGCTAGAAGATAAACAGGGTATAAAATGATTTAAGGGGGCTCTTTCTGTCAGGGTCATGCACATCCGGAGTTGGCACGTGCACAGCCCTGAGAGTGAGTGACTCCTTAAATATTAGGTTCTAGACTCCAGCTCTTTCTTCACCCTAATCTTTGTCAGGTTGACTTCAGAAGAATGATGGCGCTTGAGCAACTGGGCTAACTGTTTGTCACAGTGGTTACAGTCTCTGCACACAAATGTTCGCTGAATTATGGACAAGTACAACCATGTGTGTGTTTATTTTCTGGGTTTTGCCATTGATTTTTGTGTGTGCACTAATATTACACCCTTAGCTTCTGTAGACTCATAGAATCGTTCATGGACTGGTGCAAATGATTTTCTATCACTATTCTTCAAAAATGTTTGTGGCCACACTGATTCTTCTCAATTCCAATTATCTTTAAAATGGTTTTGCCAAGACATAAGTGAAATACCATTGAGGGTATTGATTAGACTCACAATGAATTTATAAACAATTTTGTAAAAATGTTTCTCTTGCCAAGTCTTCCCATCAAACATGACTTGGTTCTCCGTTTATTTAGGTGGGTTTATTTTGCCTTTAGTAAAATTTCATAATATGCTTTACATGGGTCCTGAACATTTCTAGTTGAATTGATTTCTAGACATTTTATACATTTTGTTGTTCATATGATGGAATAATTTTCTATTATATTTTGAACACTTTTGATTACTATATAAATAAACATTGTTGCTGTTTAATTGAACCAATTCCCATTATTGAACCATATTATCCAGATTAATATGGTATCAGTAGATTTTCTTGTATTTTCTCCACAGACAATAGCTTATATATATTATATATATATATATATGATAATAGTTTTTGTCTTTTTCCAATATTTGTACCAATTATTCAATTTTGTTTTCTTTTTGCCCTGGACAGAATGTCTAGTAAGATTCTAAATAGTAATGGCAATATAATGCATTCTGTGCTTTTCTAGATTTTATGCAAATATTTCTACTTATCTAAGTTATATGTCTCTGAATTTTTTATATTTTAGTGCCCTTTTCAAGTTGCTATCTAGAGAATCCAGCCATTTTTAAATGACAGCCTCATATTCTATGATTTGGAAGTGCTAAGACTGAAATCTCTAATCTTTCTATGTCCTTTAAAGCTTATGTAGCTGTTGTTTAGTCGCTAAGTCACATCTGACTATTTTGTGACCCTATGGACTATAGGAGATCAGTCCTAGGTGTTCACTGGAAGGACTGATGCTGAAGCTGAAGCTCCAATACTTTGGCCACCTGATGCGGAGAGCTGACTCATTTGAAAAGACCCTGATGCTGGGAAAGATTGAGGGCAGGAGGAGAAGGGGACGACAGAGGATGAGATGATTGAATGGCATCACTGACTAGGTGGACATGAGTTTGAGTAAACTCTGGGAGTTGGTGATGGACAGGGAGGCCTGGTCTGCTGCAGTCCATGGGGTCGTAAAGAGTTAGACACGACTGAGCAGCTGAACTGATAGACTGTAGCGCGCTAGGCTCCTCTGTGCATGGAATCCTCCAGGCAAGAATACTCAGTGGGTTGCCATTTCCTTCTTCAGGGGCTCTTCCTGGCCCAGGGATCAAAGCTGCGTCTCCTACATCGGCAGGTGAATTTTTTGCCACTAAACTACCTGGAGCTCTTATATAGCTACCAATGATAATTCAGGGTAGAGCCATCTTAAACAAACCACTCAGCACTGCATACTCATTTTTCTTTTCCGTGCTGTGTTTGATAAGCCAACAATAAGCTGTTCATCTTTTAAAGGCATTACTTAATTTCTGGTGAAACAAAATCAAAATGTTACCAACAATTAATGATGTAAAGTGGGAAAAACTTTTCTCTAGTAAAAGCAGCCAAGACTTTAGGATTTTAAAACTATGCTGTTGCTGTTTATATAAATGCAGAATTTTTTATATGACTACTAACCTTTTCTGTCTCTCTGTCAGAGTAAAATAAAGCAGTTCTTTGCAAGGAGACCCATGAAAGTTACACACAAATGCAGAGTGATTGGGTTGCCTGTTGTTGTGTGTAATTTCATGAGCATTAGAGCAGAGTGGCCTCCAAAGCTGTCCCAGTACTGGTCATCTATGAAGGATAATTCTTCATATCTCTTTCTCTCATGTGCTGTGAATTCTCAGACTCTCTCTCCCCTCTCTCTCTCCTTGCCCCACCCCACCCTCTAAAACCCTTGTGAGTATACCATTACAACTATTACTGATGAAATAAAAACTGCAAAGAATAAGATTGCCATACATTTTGTGAAAGTGAAGTCACTCAGTCGTGTCCGAATCCTTGCGACCCCGTGGACTGTAGCCCACCAGGCTCCTCCATCCATGGGATTCTCCAGGCAAGAATACTGGAGTGGGTTTCCATGGGATTGTCCAGGCAAGAATACTGGAGTGGGTTGCCATTTCCTTTTCCAGGGGATCTTCCCAACCCAGGGATCGAACCCAGGTCTCCCACATTGCAGGGAGATGCTTTAACCTCTGAGCATACCTTCTGCACTTAGTCATTAAATCAGATGTCTATTTAAAAATGTGGTGGTAATCCTTAGAAAATCATTTACCCGTTTGTTTTATCCGCTCACTCCTCTTCACTTTGGGACTCTGGGGAGTAATGGCAGCTGCACGGCTCAGTGTTTTCTGTGCACTAAGTGTTCACAGTGACTCTGTGAATCGGTCTTGATAGCCTCCATAAATCACAGATCAAATAAATGCAACTTAAGGGCACACATCTGATAAGTGGCAAAGTTAATATTGAAAATTGCTTTGTTACCCTATATGGGACAAAACTAATGGATGGAGACATTCCTTGGAAATGTAGATGCATAAATCTGTGCTTCTTTTCTACATGGAAGGGCCGTATAATATAGATATAAAATTTTATAGTATTCTCCCAGACTCTTGCCAGTTTAACAACCCAGGAATACCTTTCTCAAAGACCTGGCAGTCATCTCTATGGCATGTAATCACTAGAAAAGATAGGGCCTTTCTTTCCAGTCCCTGCACTGGGGTAGGAGCCGAAACTTGAAAAGTGGCAATTTTGCAAACACAAATGGCCTCCACAATGAATAACATCCTCCAATGCTTCCCCATTAGCTCACCTCAGGATTAAAATTCCTCCTGCCTTTTGTTTCGGCAGAGTGAAGTTTAATCTCTCTCCCTGTGGCAATTGTTTTGAATCATTGAAATTTTCTTGTATAAAGTCTTCTTGCCTGTTTAACTTTATCTGTTATAATTTTCCTTGACACCCGAAGAATCTTCTTTTTGAGAGAAGCTGCAACAAAATATGGATGAAAGTCTTCCACTCTCTTCTGTCATCTGTTGAGGAATCTGGGCAACATCAGCAAATCCATTGGCCCTGGAAGAGTGCATCTCATCCTATACTTCGAGGACTCATTTTTTTCCACCAAAACTTTAAATTCAAGGCTGGTGGATGTACTAAACAGGTGCCTGTAAAAGATAATGTGGTGTGATTAGCAATAGAATCAAAGGTTTCAGATCCATCAAATATTCTATTCTCTGGACTTTCCTTTTCTCTGCAGTTGGCTGGAGTGGGGAAAAAAGTAGTCTCAACTGCTTTCTGTGTAATATTCATTGCTATTCTGATGTCTGTCTCACCATAGGGTTTTTATATCCTTCACCTTCTAAATCCTCTGTAGTTTCCCTGAAAATTGGATAGAATATGATGATCCTGTGGTTACTGCTGCGGATTACAGATGATGGTAATGAGAGCTATCATATAATAAAAACTGTGCCAGTCAAATACTAACCGCAGTATGCAAATCAGCACATTCAATTCTCACAAAACCATGTGAAGAAAATATTATCATTCCCTTCATTTTACAGCTGATGAAATGGAGATAATGGAAAGTAAATAACTTGCTTAGAATTATAGTTAGAAAGTGGTCCTTTTCTGTTAATCAGGATCTTTCTTTATCTAATTTTCTTGCAAAGAAACAGTCTGTTTCAAATCCTGACTTGCCATTTATGAAAGTTTTGAAGGGTGGCATTTATCTTTCTCTGTCTCAGTTTTTTCATCTTTAAATGTGCATAAGAAATGCCACACAAGATCTTGTTACCTTTAAAGGAATGATTCCTATTAAGCTTCTAGCACAGAAATCAACCAAAATAAATACTAATGTACCATTTAACCTTTCAGTGTGTGTATGTGTTTGTTAATCGCTCAGTTGTGTCCAACTCTTTGCGACTCTATAGACTGTAGCCTGCCAGGCTTCTCTGTCCATGGAATTCTGTATTTTGGTTTATTTAGCATATTTGCTGCAAAATACTATAGTATTTTCCCCGTAAGATATTAGAGGTCCAAAAACCATACACTCATATACTGTTATTCAGCTGACTCTCATTAACCAGAATAAGCTTAATCTATAAAAAAAAGTTTTAATACTTGAGCTCTTAATATTTGAGTTCACAAGCAATGTAGAAAACTGATGAGGGAAATGAGACTTTTTAAAAATATATTCTTCTTGAGAAGGCAGTCAGGTGAAGACTGGGATATTGCAGAGGGGAGAGTAGGGCAGAAAGTCACATACAGTCCAGCAAGCAACAAAATGCAGTGGACCCAATCCTGGTGTTTGTGATTCCTGTCTTCCAGGATGCAAATGGGAAACTGCCCACATTAACTGATGGAGGGATTCCTTCTCATTTTGCTGAATTCCCCATTGTTGTTGTTCAGTTGCTAAATCGTGTCTGATTTTGCGACTCCATGGACTGTAGTCTACCAGGCTCCTCTGTCCATGGGATTTCCCAGGCAAAAATACTGGAATGGGCAGCCCTTTCCTTCTCCAGGGGATCTTCCCTACCAAGGGATCAAACCCTTATCTCTTGCATTGGTTTCTTTACTATCTGAGTCACCAGGGAAGCCCCTTGCATTGGCAGGTGGAATCTTGACCACTGAGTCACCAGGCAAGGGAAGGTTTGATATTAACTCAGATCAGAAGTTTCAGAGAGTTTAAGAACTAGGGAAACATTTGATCTTTTACCAAATGTCGAGCCTCTTGCTGATATGTGAATTCCAGTTTTTCAAAGCTCATTTTCCTCTTCCTTTCTCAGTAGAGTCATTCCAAAGAACATACTTCTGATTTTCAGTGCTGCTAAAATGCCACTCTGAAGGAAATGGGGACAGCATCACTTCAAATAGCATGAATATTACATCAGAATAACATTGCACAAAATGGGTTTTTCTCAAAGCTTTCTTTTCGTTTGTTTGGGAACTGAATCTCTGCTTGATTTTTTTTAAACATCTGTGAGCGACTTCAATAATTAAATAACCTTTCTTTGATTTTGTAATGTAGGAGATGTTTGACATTCAGCTACTCTTAAGTAGCACTCTGTTTGCTTTGTGTCTGATCATTGAAAGAAGGTGATCACTGATCCAACACTGTTCTGTTTATCTGTTATGAAAAACCATTGTACATAAATGGAAATGTTTGAAAATGTTTGGATATAAAATCGACACACACAAATCCCTTGCATTCCTATACACTAATAATGAGAAAATAGAAAGAGAAATTAAGGAAACAATTCCATTCACCATTGCAATGAAAAGAATAAAATACTTAGGAATATATCTACCTAAAGAAACTAAAGACCTATATCTAGAAAACTATAAAATACTGGTGAAAGAAATCAAAGAGGACACTAATAGATGGAGAAATATAACATGCTCATGGATTGGAAGAGTCAATATAGTGAAAATGAGTATACTACCCAAAGCAATTTATAGATTCAATGCAATCCCTATCAAGCTACCAACAGTATTTTTCACAGAGCTAGAACAAATAATTTCACAATTTGTATGGAAATACAAAAAACCTCGAATAGCCAAGGCAATCTTGAGAAAGAAGAATGAAACTGGAGGAATCAACCTGCCTGACTTCAGGCTCTACTACAAAGCCACAGTCATCAAGACAGTATGGTACTGGCACAAAGACAGAAATATAGATCAATGGAACAAAATAGAAAGCCCAGAGATAAATCCACGCACCTATGGTCACCTTATCTTTGACAAAGGAGGCAAGAATATGCAATGGAGAAAAGACAATCTTTTTAACAAGTGGTGCTGGGAAAACTGGTCAACCACTTGTAAAAGAATGAAACTAGAACAATTTCTAACACCATACACAAAAATAAACTCAAAATGGATTAGAGATCTAAATGTAAGAACAGAAACTATAAAACTCCTAGAGGAGAACATAGGCAAAACACTCTCCAACATAAATCACAGCAGGATCCTCTATGACCCACCTCCCAGAATATTGGAAATAAAAGCAAAAATAAACAAATGGGACCTAATTAAAAGCTTATGCACAACAAAGGAAACTATAAGCAAGGTGAAAAGACAGCCTTCAGAATGGGAGAAAATAATAGCAAATGAAGCAACTGACAAACAACTAATCTCAAAAATATACAAGCAACTCCTACAGCTCAATTTCAGAAAAATAAATGACCCAATCAAAAAATGGGCCAAAGAACTAAATAGACATTTCTCCAAAGAAGACATACAGATGGCTAACAAACACATGAAAAGATGCTCAACATCACTCATTATCAGAGAAATGCAAATCAAAACCACAATGAGGTACCATTTCACACCAGTCCAGAATGGCTGCGATCCAAAAGTCTACAAGCAATAAGTGCTGGAGACGGTGTGGAGAAAAGGGAACCCTCTTACACTGTTGGTGGGAATGCAAACTAGTACAGCCACTATGGAGAACAGTGTGGAGATTCCTTAAAAAACTGGAAATAGACATGCCTTATGATCCAGCAATCCCACTGCTGGGCATACACACTGAGGAAACCAGAAGGGAAAGAGACACATGTACCCCAGTGTTCATCGCAGCACTGTTTATAATAGCCAGGACATGGAAGCAACCTAGATGTCCATCAGCAGATGAATGGGTAAGAAAGCTGTGGTACATATACACAATGGAGTACTACTCAGCCATTAAAAAGAACACATTTGAATCAGTTCTAATGAGGTGGATGAAACTGGAGCCTATTATACAGAGTGAAGTAAGCCAGAAAGAAAAACACCAATACAGTATACTAATGCATATATATGGAATTTAGAAAGATGGTAATGATAACTCCATATGCGAGACAGCAAAAGAGACACAGATATATAGAACAGTCTTTTGGACTCTGTGGGAGAGGGAGAGGGTGAGATGATTTGGAAGAATGGCATTAAAACATGTATAATATCATATAAGAAACAAATCGCCAGTCCAGGTTCAATGCAGGATACAGGATGCTTCAGGCTGGTGCACTGGGATGACCCAGAGGGATGGTACAGGGAGGGAGGTGGGAGGGGGTTCATGTTGATATGTGGCAGAACCAATACAATATTGTAATTAGCCTCCAATTAAAATAAATAAATTTAAATTAAAACAAAGTTTTTATCTTCAAAACACACATACATCTGTTAAAATAACCTGCTTTCATACACACATGCATATACACATAAAGAAAGCAAGTAAGGAAAAGTGAGGACAGAATCTATTTTATTATTTTGTGTTCTCCTGCCCTCATATAGTCTACAGGACCTTTGCTTTCTGAGAATTTGATCTCAGGACATTAATATTTGTGCATATACATCAGATCAGTCACTCAGTCGCGTCCGACTCTTTGCGACCCCATGAATCGCAGCACACCAGGCCTCCCTGTCCATCACCAACTCCCGGAGTTCACCCAGACTCACGTCCATCGAGTCAGTGATGCCATCCAGCCATCTCATCCTCTGTCGTCCCCTTCTCCTCCTGCCCCCAATCCCTCCCAGCATCAGAGTCTTTTCCAATGAGTCAACTCTTCGCATGAGGTGGCCAAAGTACTGGAGTTTCAGCTTTAGCATCATTCCTTCCAAAGAAATCCCAGGGCTGATCTCCTTCAGAATGGACTGGTTGGATCTCCTTGCAGTCCAAGGGACTCTCAAGAGTCTTCTCCAACACCACACTTCAAAAGCATGAATTCTTCGGCGCTCAGCCTTCTTCACAGTCCAACTCTCACATCCATACATGACCACAGGAAAAACCATAGCCTTGACCAGACGAACCTTTGTTGGCAAAGTAATGTCTCTGCTTTTGAATGTGCTATCTAGGTTGGTCATAACTTTCCTTCCAAGGAGTAAGCGTATTTTAATTTCATGGCTGCAGTCACCATCTGCAGTGATTTTGGAGCCCAGAAAAATAAAGCCTGACACTGTTTCCACTGTTTCCCCATCTATTTCCCATGAAGTGGTGGGACCGGATGCCATGATCTTCATTTTCTGAATGTTGAGCTTTAAGCCAACTTTTTCACTCTCCACTTTCACTTTCATCAAGAGGCTTTTGAGTTCCTCTTCACTTTCTTCCATAAGGGTGGTGTCATCTGCATATCTGAGGTTATTGATATTTCTCCCGGCAATCTTGATTCCAGTTTGTGTTTCTTCTTATGTATATTATGCATATACATAATTATATCTATTTCCATATATATATGTATACATACATTTGTGTATATAATGTGTGCTTATATATGATTTATATATTCCTACATGTTTGCACACATGCCTAATTTTTCAAAAAATGTTTCCTTTTATTCATAAAAGTAATACATATTCAGATACACAATTCAGTTATTAGTTAACCAAATACTCTTTGGAATCAAGTTGACTTCATCCAGAGTCTAAGCTCTGACCTTCACTAGCTATTTGAGAAAGTCACTTAATATCCCTTGGCCTTAGTTTCCTCATTAAAATGCAAATAATAGCAGAACCTATCTAATATAGTTATTGGGAAGATTAGTTAAGACATTGTAATTAGATTACCAATAAAATCATGGTATTCAGTGCATGCTAGCTGTTAAAATCACCCTTAATCCCACACTCATAGACAGCTACTGTTCATATTGGGTAGAAATATAGTTACGGCAGTAATACAAACATAGATATAGTGACAGACTGTTTCAACTGTATTTCCTTTTGTATTTGTCTGTTTGGCACTCATTCATCAGAGGGCCAATTATATTATCTATGTGTGTGCATGTTCAGTCATGTCCAAATCTATGAGACTCCATGGACTATAGCCCACCAGGCTCCTCTCTCCATGGGATTTTCCAGGCAAGAATACTGGAGTGGGTTGCCATTTCCTCCTCCAGGGGATAGGGATTGAACCCTCATCTCCTGTGTCTCCTGCATTGCAGGCAGATTCTTTACCACTTGAGCCACTGGGGAAGCCCATTTTATCTATATTTTCTATATTCTTGAGATTCTGGCATCTGTGGCCTCCCTAACATCAGAGAGTCTACTTCTCCCAGAGCTAGCCAATTCTTAGAGATAGCAAAGGGTTAAACACAGAGCATGCCTTTTGTTTGCAAACCAACCACTAGTGTGATGCTAAGCTTCACTTCCATAATAATTTCTATACCTCTGTTCATGCAAGTTCAAGCTCAGTGACCTGGAAACTGTTCCAGAGGTTGAGAATCAGAAAACATTTTCCATCAGGCTTGTGTATGTATGAGTGTGCACTCTTTAATAATACTGCCTTGGAAACTTAGGCTGTTTCAGAGCTATTGACATCTAGATAATTTTGAAGGCACTGTGTGTCAGGGTACCCAAATCAGTGTTGTTGTAGATATATGGTCTTCAAATCTAATAATAGGACTTCAGTTCAGTTCAATTCAGTCACTCAGTCGTGTCTGATTCTTTGCGACCCCATGAATCACAGCACGCCAAGCCTCCCTGTCCATCACCAACTCCTGGAGTTCACCCAGACTCACGTCCATCGAGTCAGTGATGCCATCCAGCCATCTCATCCTCTGTCGTCCCCTTCTCTTCCTGCCCCCAATCCCTCCCAGCATCAGAGTTTTTTCCAATGAGTCAACTCTTCTCATGAGGTGGCCAAAGTACTGGAGTTTCAGCTTTAGCATCAGTCCTTCCAATGAACACCCAGGACTGATTTCCTTTAGAATGGACTGGTTGGAGATATAAAATTCCATTTTTTGATATAAATTTCATTATGATTGTTATTGTTATTTTTGGTAGGTGAAAGCAGGAGTCATTTAACCTAGTGCTGTTGCAGAAAGAAAGGCATAAAGCACCAAGCAAATGTTTTGAAGAGCATGTCCTATAACAAACTGTATGCTGACCTGGGTGGGCACTTATTTGGGAATTCTGACACTGGGCACCTCCGTGACTGTAGTCAGCCTGAGCAGGTGGCAGTCACCGTGTCCAGGTCCTATGCTGGAGAAGCTGTTGAAGGAGTCAGTCCCCAGAAAGCAATGAGATCATGTCCTTTTTACAGGCGTGATTACTTGGAAATGGCAAAGGGGAAGTACACACACAGTTTTCCTTTTGCCACTAGAATTTAAATATGCTATAATGATTTCTTTTTTAAATTATAAAAGAAAGTGTCTTTTTTTTTTTCTTACTTTGGAATTCCTTCACTTACTTCATACTTTGTTTCAGCATGAGTAACAAGAACACTCAACTCATACAGTTTGGAAGTGATTCTGCAGCATTTTAATGATTCATACTTTGGTTTCTCTTATCTCTGTTTTTATTCTCTACTCTTTAATTCACTGACCCTTTGGTTAAAACATAGATCTCAGGTCCTGCCAAGACTGGAAGAAGTGTAATTCAAAACACTGATACAAAGGTTGACCATGACGCTCATCCACAGATTCAGTTTATTCTCATAGGTAATGAGGGATGTTTTAGCAAAGTACAAAAACAAAGTTATTTTGTAGTATTTATTAATAACTGCCTCTTCTGCAAAGTATTTATGGGAGCATACACAAGAACATAAATACTAAAACATAGCTAAGAATACAGAATCAGACTGAGGGTAGAAATAAGATCCAGGAAAAAGGCACATATATGGCAACCATGAATTTCACATGACTGCTACGGTGAACTTCAAATTTATTTCTGGAGAAATGGGAACATTATTGTCAAAGTCTCTTTATCACAGGAGAAGTAACATGCGCGTTCATCCGATGCTGTAAATTATTTTAAAATACTCTGACTCCCTGAAGAAAAAACTCAAACCAAGCCTCTGGCTGAAGCCGTGTTGAGAAGATAGCTTGCATAGTGCAGAGACATATTGGAATTAGCAACTTGAACATTTTGTCATTAGGCTGGCAAAATTTTCACACACAACACTGAGGCATTTTGGTATTCTCAATGAACATAATAACAGCATAACAAGACCATCACCACTGACAATAGCCCTTTCATAACCATTAGTCTTCTAATCATTATTTTGAGCACTTTACATTTTAAAATTTGTCAAACTCTCACAGTGATCCTATGATCCAAATATAATTTACAGTCTCTTGTTTTATGGAGAAGAAAACTGGAATCCAGAAAGGTCACGTATCTTGCAGGGATGATCACTCAGTAAGTGACAGAGCTGAAGTCATTATTTATCCTGCCTATAATTCACAGAACCACTCTCTGGAAGCTGCTTGACTTTTACAGAATGGAGATGAAAGAGGAGATGAAAGCGTACAGTACTCTGTACATTATTATAGTTACTACTTTGTAGAAAAAAAACTGAGAGAAGAAAAGTGAAGGTGAAGCGGTTGTCACTCAGCTCAGGCACCACAGAACACAGGCTGTAGGCGCTACATTTGTTTGGACCAGTCATTTTTGTTTTATTTTCCAACCTGCCCTGGATTTATGGAGTGAACAAACACCAGTGTGGATAGAGCATCCCCAAGAAGGAAGAGTAACTTGGACTGCATGCCTGGCTGTGAGGAGGCAGCGTCTTCCTCGTGGCTGCAGGAGCGCGCACCAGCTATGGCCGTGTGTCTTTGCGAAGTGCTGCCCAATCTTCTGTCCACAGGTGAGCATCGTCGCTGTTGCAGCAGTGCTGAGACGGTGGGCTTCATGAAAGTTATAATACAGGACAACGAAATACGTTTGCAACAGGATACTAAGAATTATTTTATTAACTAGTTTGTAGGTGGCTCTTTAAAACCAAGCTAGGTCAATATTAAAGAGCACTGGGCTTTTTGCTTAATTAACTCTAGATTTGCCTCTCTTAAAGAAATGAGGTTGTGGGTTATTTCCCTTATTATTCTACCACTAAACAGATTATATAAATTAAACATAATGCCTCACATTTCGTTTTCCACTTTCATTTTTTTCTATCTTTTAATACTCCCTTATTAGACTATATCAATCCATGTGTTTATGAAATGTAATATCATTACTAAATACTCATGATTTTGTCTTTTTTTCCTGTGATTGTAAAAGAAGTTTAAAAAGGCAGGAAGTATCTAGTAAATTTTTTATAAATTTTATATTTTTAATGCAGTGCTTTAACTTTTTTATTTAATGGGAAAAGAAGATATGTGATAGGATGAATTAAAGAGTATAAAAGAGATAAAGTAAGATTGAGAGGAAGAAGAAGCAATTATGCCTCTGGTAAATGTTAATGTTGCTGTAATTGAGCACAAATTTAGTTCTTATCTCCTGTAGCTAAGGCAAAAATGGAAAGTAATTACTTACAGAACTTACCTTCTTGTTTCCATAGCAACTTATGTATATCTCTAGCATTCAATTTATTGCATTGTTTTAGAATTAGCTTTCCCACTAGACTGAGTTCCTTGAGGTCACAGACTCTGCTTACCCAAAATAATTTCTCCAAGAAATACCTATGATTTTACCACCACAAACTGAAACTCATTGTCTAGAAAGACAGATTATTTCTGTCTTCACTTCCAAGTTTTCACAGCTATACAAATTTTTTTTACTAAATCTGAAGGGGAGTTTGCTTCTTGGAATATTATGAGAGGTCCATTGGGTAGATGATTGGATGGCATTACCACATAGATGGACATGAGTCTGAGCAAGCTCCAGGAGTTGGTGATGGACAGGGAAGCCTGGCATGCTGCAGCCTATGGGAGTGCAAAGAATCGGACACGATTGAGTGACTGAACAGACCGATTGGGTAGAACATCAGAGTGTGTCCTCAACAAGTTTTATAGAAAATCCAAATATTAGGAATTGAAATCCAAATATCCATTTCCTGTGGTGAAATCTAATTGATTTGAGAGCCTAATATTAAAGCACCCATCAGAGTAGCGACTTACAAGAAGCACACTTAGGAGCTGCACACACGGAGACGTTGGGCAGTTTTAGTTAATTCAGAGATGAAACTGTATACTTAGAGAATTGTGGGTTATGGATTTACATGTGTGTTCCATGAACCTTGAGGGTTCTGCATGACTTCAGAATTTGCTAAAGAGTAAGAAAGAGATGGGAGCTTTTGATGTTCCAGATGACAAATCAATTTCAAACAGAAGATGTATTCTTCAGTCAAGTCCAACTCTTAGCAACCCCATGGACTGTAGCCCACCAGGCTCCTCTGTCTAATGAATTCTCCAGGAAAGAATACCAGAATGGTTGCCATTCCCTTCTCCAGGGGATCTTCCTGACCCAGGGATCAAATCTGGGTCTCCGACTTACAGGCAGATTCTTTACCACCGGAGCCACAGGAAGCCCTCAATCTGACTAATGTATTGTTTCTGTATAAACGTAACTACAGAAAACTGCATTGCTAAACAAACATACAGGCAAATGAGTTTGAAAGATAATGAGTTTAAATATTTAGATGGATGCTATGTACCTTGCAGGAGTGATTCTCAAACCTGGCTGGTCAATCTGTTCAGCTGGGGGGGGTCTTTATATATCCACAAGTATGTAGGTCCTGCCCCTTAGAAATTCTGATCTATTAAGTACAAGTTAGAGCACAAAAAATTTGTTCTAAAAAATTAAAAAAAAAAACTCTTCAGAGGCTTCTGTGATCACTCAGCTTAGTGGAACCCACTGCTTCTACCACTTCCAAATCCATAGTCTCTATGGACAGCTGTTAAGAGGTGAAAGGCTGGATTGTGTTCACCTAAAAAATAGTCACAGCCAAAAGCTGAGGTATGTTTTATTCAGCAGAAAATTGTAAGACTTAGGCCCCGGAGGCCGCATCTCAAGTAGCCCTGAGAGAACTGCTCTAGGAGGTGAGGGGAGGAGACAGGTTACCTAGAAGTTTTGCAACAAAGGACAGGTAGTCTGAACATCAAAAGATTATTGTTCATTAAAGAACACCAGGTGTCCCAAGTTAAAGAATTCAGCGCTTTCCTGTGTATGGGAAGATGCAGGAGTCTGGGCTCACTGAAATCGTTGCTTTCGTGAGCATCTCATGTGCATCTCAGCTATCTGGGGCCAGGATCGTGTGTTTTTCACATCCCGAGCTCCCTTGGGGTTCACCACAGAGAGTGGCTGCAGTCTGATGGCTGCCCGGTCACAAGTATTCCTCTCCTTCCTGAGTGCCCTTAGGGCTCACCTGCTCACATTGGAGGGCCGCAATTGCTGGTGACTGTGACGTCTTTGTTTGCTGATACGGCAAGAAATATTCCATTTTCCAACTGATGTGTTAATACCATCCCCAAATAGCACATATATGGTATTTAGTATTAATTTTTAAGGAGGAAAACCATTAGTTTTGAATCAAACGGAGACCGTTTCCAAAACGCACAACGCAAATGAAACGTGGTAACTACCATGTGAGAAAATGAAGCTAGGAGACTAAGTTCTGTTCTTTTTTCCTCATGACAAAGTTGTTTATTTGTATCTTAGGGAAGTGAGCCAAAACTTAAGTTGGCTTGCATTGTCAGGAAAAACTGTAAATAATCAAAATAAAAGATGTGAAGATAGTAAAATTGCACTAAAAGTAGGAAGGATTTTCATCTGTAACATGAATGTTATTTTCAACATAATGTATAGTATTTATCATTGCTCTGCATAATTAAGAGTTCTAAGTAAATATTTTAAATGTATTGGTATAACATTTCTGCTCTTGACAAAGTCTAAGCCAAGGACCAGTTGGTGAGTTAGCATCAGTAATCAACATTTCTACAATGAATATGTGTGCAGGTATAAGCATCTTCTGTAAGAAGCAGATGTAGATAGAGCAAATGTACATTGCTTTATGAAATAATGCAGGAAATTTAAAATTTAGGAATATCAGTCTCTATCTCCTAGGAGCCTAATGACGGCACATTACCCAAAAAGATGGGGCAAATATTGTAATAACACATTATCGGTAATAATAATGGCTAACACATCCTGAGTTCTTACTGTATGAGCAACAGCGTGCTACATGATACACATACATTCATCCCTTGGTATCCTCAGCCATATTGGCTCCAGATCTCTCACAGATACCAACATCCATGGATGCTCCAGTCCCTTATATAATATAAAACGGCAGAGTACTTGCACATAACCCATGCATATTCTCCTCTGCACTTTAAATTATCTCTAGAATATTTATACCTGATTAAAGTAAATGCTATGTAAATCGTTGTAAATACAATGTAAATGCTATGGAAATGGTTGCTGATGCAAAAAAAATTTAACTTTTTCTTTTTAAAACTTTTTGGAATTTGTTTTAGAATATTTTTTATCATTATTCATTGAATCTGAAGATGCAGAACCCTGGGGTTACAGAGAGCTGACTGCACAGGCTATCTGTAATGTCACAATGAGCAGATGACATAGATACGTATGATCCTACTAGCTGCTCAGTGGTGAAGAGTCTGCCTGCGATGCAGGAGGTCTGGTTTCCACCCCTGGGTCGGGAAAGATCCCCTGCTGGAGGAAGTGGCAACCCACTTCAGTATTCTTGCCTGGACATTTCCATGGGGGATTCCCGGACAGATGAGCCTGGCAGGCTACAGTCCATGGGGTCACAGTCAGACACAACTGAGTGACTAACATACACACACACAATGATAAGAAGTCAGTCTTTATAGAAGCTAGTCAGTAAATAGTAGGCTGGGACTTGAACCCTTGCAGTGACTTAAAAACTCTTTGATCAGCTCCTAGGGGAAAAATAAACACCTGAATTAAACACTTTCATTACTGCTGTGGTTGAAAAACACACACGAAAATGTCTAAGATGTTGTAGGTGCCCCCAGAATAATGCTCTGTGCAATAGCAATAATAGATTGAGAAAGAGTTGCTGTGTTTTTTAAAAAGATGATTCTGTAATATATATCTAATAGTGAGCAGTCCAATCCTTCACTGAGTGTTTATTATTGGACTTTTTTTTTAGCACTTCAGAAAAATAGAATTTATAGTCCTGAAAACCATTTGATGTCAAGTTTCTTTAAAATAAACTTAAAAGTAATCTTCTTTTCGCTTTTGATCTTAAATTTTAAAATGCCCTTGGAATGAAAACACGACAATTTTGACTACATGAGACACACAATCAATTGAATTGAACCTGGTTTTTAAATTGCCCTTCTCAAAAGGGAAAACTAATTTAATCATTCAAAGTGGGCCAATTTTGTGTTGAGACAAACTTTAATCTTTAATAGATTGAAATAAGTGTTCTGATGAACAAATAACATAGTGTATCAGTATAAGACCAGTTATAAAAGAGGTGCATACATAGAGGATCTGTCTGATCAAGAAAATCAACAAGCAAAAATAAACAATCTAGCCCGTAGAAGGTATTTAATAAATATTTGTTGGCTGATGAATTATTTATTTTATATGTGTGACTCAACTATGTGATGTCAAAATTTTTCCTACAAGGTCATACTACTGATATTAACATAATACAGCTACTAACTTGGGCCTTCCTGATACAAGGAAGATGGAAAAAATTTAAAATAGTGTAGAAGAATTGAAAAAAAAAATAAAGGAAAAAAAGACCAGGGAATTTAAAGATTTGGTATGTTTGTGCAACCTCAGGTGCTTAGTTATGTCTGACCCTCTGTGACCCCATGGACTGTAACCCTCCAGGCTCCTCTGTCCATGGGGATTCTCCCGGCAAGAATAACTGGAGTGAGTTGCCATTTCCTCCTCCAGGAGATCTTGCAGATCCAGGGATTCAAGGCTAGTCTCTTTTGTCTCCTGCATTAGCAGTCAGACTCTTTATCACTAATGCCACCTGGAAAGCCCTAGCTATGTATGGTGAGTTTGAAAGTCAAAAGTCATATTCTCTAAACATGGAAAGCTGCTGCCAGTCTGGGAGATGGTCAGTTTCAATAATAAGTGCAGTGCAGGGGTGAGTGAGTAGCATGGGAAGGATTGAGTAGTGGCAGCAAACTTGATCAGTGATGGAGAGAGCCTTGCAAACACTGAAGTTGTTGGATTTTCTGACTGTGATGATATCTACCAGAGTGATTTGGATGTTTGGAGAGTTGGTAAACATATAATGTGTTTTATTCACCTCCTTTATACCCCATCAGTGGGTGAGGGATTCCTTCACTAGACATATGGGGATGGCTAACGCTTGACACCCAACACTTGACAGATGAGATCACCAGTTTATTAGTCACATATACTCACAGCCTCAGGGAGGACCGCTATTCCATGCAAGGCCACCCTGGGGCTGCACTTGGGAACAGAGCTATCAACCAGGGGCCGGGGAGGCAGGTTTTGAACCATCAAGGTGAGGTGATCCCTGGTTCTCACTCGAGGATGTGACTGGCTTCCCAGCTAGCAGCGAACTAAAACCCCCTAACCTGGAACCAAGCAGGAACTGCTCCAGGTCCCTTTGATAAGGAAGGTCATTCAGCTAAGGGGCCTTATTCTTAGGAACAGAGTGAGGAAAAATCGGGCCATTCAAAGCCCTCTCAGTTTCACCAGGTATTATGGTAGCACCTAATGTGTTGTTGCTGCTTAGTCACTGTGGTGTTCGAATTTTTGCAACCCCAGGGACTGCAGCCCGCCAAGCTCCTCTGCCCATAGGATTTCCTAGGGAAGAATACTGGAGTGGGTTGCTATTTATTTCTCCAGGAGATCTTCCCAGTCCAGGGATTGAACCCTAGTCTCCTGCATTGGCAGGTGGATTCCCTACTACGGAGCCACCAAGGATGCCTAGCACTATATAGTGAGTCTTAATTTTAGTCCTTATACCATATGATGATATAAAGCATTCTCAAAGAATGAACATTTTATTCCACACTTTTACTAACAGAGTGAATTGCACAGTGGCCTTAGTTGGATAGGAAACGTCTCTTTTTTGCCTTGAACAGAGGTGAAATGAAGGGAAATAAATAGAGCTTTTGGCACTCTGTACCCAGGGCTTCCCCAGTGGCTCAACTGTAAAGAATCCACCTGCAGTGCAGGAGACGCAGTGGACTCAGCTTCAGTCTCTTGGTCGGGAAGATCCCCTGGAGACAGGCATGGCTACCCACTCCAGTATTCTTGCCTGGAGAATTCCATGGACAGAGGAGCCTGGTGGGCTGCAGTCCATGGGGTCGCAAAAGAGTCAGACACGACTGAGCAGACATGTGCACTTCCCATCTCTGGGCCCCTTTGACCTGCTGACATCTTCTTGAACTGTTTTCCTCCTGTTTTCATGCTATTTCTCTGGTTTACTTTGGCACCTGAGAAGAGCTAGCTTTAATCAGATGCTTGTCTTTCATTCAAATGTTGGTCCATTCTTTATGTTCATCAGAACTTGATTTCTCTTGGGTCAGTATCTTCCATGTATGTGCTGTGGCATAAGGAGAGTGAGATTTTGAACAACTAGACCTGGACTCTGGTGTTAAGTCTGCTGTTCACTGTGTGAACTTCAGCAACCTCCTTCATTGCTCTGGAGCTGAGTGCTTCCATTTGTTGGACTAATTAGTTGAACTGCGATCTCTAAGGTATCTTTTAGTTTCTCCATCTTATGCCTCTGAATCTGTTCGTCAGAGGGCTGGACCTCAGGCATAGTTTAAGATAAATTAAAAAGTTGGTTCCTATTCTGTAAAGAGTGAATGTAAGAGGCTTCCTTCTTGGGCTAAGGCTGACTCCGGTTTTGAAGTCTATGTGCCCAGGGGATATCACCTGCTTCTACTGACTATCTGGACCTCATTTCGGATTTCATTCCAGATTTTCTATTCTGCCTTTGACAGATTCTAGCTTTGGTTTTTCTTCTGGAATTGTTCTTTCCCCACTCAACCCCCACTCATTAAAAAAAAAAAAAATTATCTTTCTTCCTGCTCAGGTTTCCAGTCCGAGAGTTTAATTGGGGTTTGTATTAAGAAAGGCAACTGTATTAACTGGTGGCTGGAAGGAAAGTCTCTAATTAAGCCTTGCGGGGATGAATAGACCTTGAATTGGATATAATTTGGAGTAGCTTCACCTAGGTGCCTGCCTGCTTTGCTTCCTAATAAGTTCATTTGTACTGGCAGTCATTGTGGGGGGGACCAGTTTCCTTTCTTTTTCTCCACAATTACCATTCCCTGATATCTCAGCTGGTAAAGAACCTGCCTGCAATGCAGGAGACTCCAGTTTGATTCCTGGGTCCAGAAGATCCCCTAGAGAAGAGATAGGCTACCCACTCCAGTATTCTTGGGCTTCCTTGGTAGCTCAGCTGCTAAAGAATCTGCCTGCAATGTGGGAGATCTGGGTTTGATCCCTGGGTTGGGAAGATCCTCTGGAGAAGGGAAAGGCTACCCACTCCAGTATTCTGGCCTGGAGAATTCCATGGACTGTACAGCCCATGGAGTCACAAAGAGTCGGACATGACTGAGCAACTTTCACTTCACCATTCCTGAAAGATTTCATTAAATAGTCCTGGTTGGATGTAGTAAAAATCAGCCTTGGTGTCTACTATTGCTGATACTTAATTTTATTCAGCCTTGACTTCAAAGTAGATGGTTTCAAAGGGTCTTGTATAAGGAACTAGTCTCATTTAATATTCTTTTTATCTTTTATTGATATAGAGAAGAAACCCAATAAAGGAAAAAACTAAATGTGATTAAATGAATTCTCATAGGAAAGAATTTTAAAAACTGACCTTTTAAAAATAAACTGTTGAAAAAAAAATAAACTGTTGAGATTTAATTGTATGTGTTTAATACTGTTGTTGTTCAGTTGCTGATTTGTGTCTGACTCTGCTGCCCCATGGATTGCAGTGCGCCAGGCTTCCCTGTCCTTCACTATTCCCTGGAGTTTGCTCCAACCCATGTCCATTGAGTTGGTATGCCATCCAACCATCTCATCCTCTGTCACCCCCTTCTCCTCCTGCCTTCCATCTTTCCCAGCATCAGGGTCTTTTCTAGTGAGTCGGCTCTTCCCATGAGGTAGCCAAAATATTGGAGCTTCAGCTTCAACATCAGTCCTTCCAATGAATATTCAGGGTTGACTGGTTTGATCTCCTTACAGTCCAAGGGACTCTCAAGAATCTTCTCCAGCACCACAATTTGAAAACAGCAATTCTTCAGCACTCAACCTTCTTAGCTCATTATTACTGGTACACTGGGATTGTTAATTGGATATAACTGATATTTAAAATGTATCACTGTTATTGAATAATTGTAAAAATTTTAATGATATGAATGTAATAACAAGATGATTTAATAGTAAATTTCATCATTATTTAAGCTCCCAATAGAAAAATTAAACCTTGACCTGGTTTGGTAAGGCCTTTCTATAAAATTCAAAGCTAAGGAAAAGAGAAAAGTTTTAACTTTCAAGGGCAATGAAGAGCTTTGGAAATGCAGACCATTATTCTGATCAATACAGCTCACAACTTCCTGTTCTGAGAGGAAGGCAGAAGTAGTACTGAGTAGTTTGAGGACTTGTTGAGACTTCCAGGTGAATCAGTCAGGGGGCACTTAGGAATAAAGTCATTCAAAATATTGCACATTAGCTTCTAATTTGCCTATCCCATTTTGGATCAGCTAGTGGAAAATGTACACATATTTTGATTTCAGAACAATTCAGAAGAACAAAGCTCATGCTTCTCAAGGGAAGGATTTGGCTATCTCTGTAACACTTGAGGTTTCCGTTGCTGGTGTGCATTCCTGCTGAGCTTGCCTCAGGAAATCAAGGCAGGACTAGAAATATACATCTTTGTGCCAAGCAACCAGCATAGGAATAAAGAGTATGAGCTTCGCAGTTAAACAGATACATGTGAAATCTGTCTTCTCTGTTTACTGTGTGCCTTTAAGATTTTTGCTTGACCTCTCTGAGTTCCAGGCATCTCATGATACTTACCAATACCATAACTTTGCCCTGTGAGAGAAATACTATAAAAGGCAGTGTCTAGAATATTTTAAGGCTTTTACAAATAGTACTTAATATTATTTTACTCACAGAAATTCTAGCTATGATACTCCTCTCCATGAAAAACTTAGTCTAATTATCTTGTATTATGAGAATAATCTTAGCCTGCTGTGAAGCAATAACCTAGCATGAAACCCAGAGGAGTTAATCATTACTAGACTGCTAGACTGGTTTTCTCCCTTATTCGAAATTTGATCCCCAAGGTCACCTGGGTGGCAGCCAAAAAGAAGTCTGAGGTTAGAGACTCTTAAGTTACTTTGATTTTGAAAAAGGGCAAGTTATAAATTATAACTTTATAAATTTATGACGACCAAGAAAATAAATATTTTTATAATACAACTATTGTTTACTTCTCTGGCCTTTTTATGCTTCTAAATGATAATTTAACGAATATGCTTTGCATTTAGGGTGCATGCTACATCAGTATTTTTTTTTTTCCTAAACAGATTAATGCAATATTAGGAGTTGAAGAAAGTCATAAACATTCATATCATTTTAAGCACACTGTAATAAAAGCCATCATCTTGTGGGTCACTTTTTTAAATTACTATTTTATAGAATAAATTCATTTATGAAAAGTTAACTGCTAATCTTTTTAAATTAAGTGATACCGCATAGATAAAAGTCATCTGTAGATGTTTAGTTTGTCCATTGAAAGGTTAAGATAATGACCTTTGATTTTGAAAAAGGGCAAGTTATAAATTATAACTTTATAAATGTATGAAGACCAAGAAAATAAATATTTTTATAATACAACTAATGAAACACATTCACAACCCTAGGTTATCCAAAAATCTGTTTTCCTTCTTCAACCTTTCCCTTGAGGTAAAGGACTATATTTTTAAACTGAAGACTAGAGTACAAAAGTGGGTACTGAAGTTTTGTGTTATAGCTGATTGTTAGAGATAAGCGAGGAAGCATAATTTGGATGCGGAAAAAAAAAAGCATTTTTAGGATATTTCTGGTTGTAGGACAAATGTTATATGAAATCTTTTAGGTCAAAAGTATTCCAGGACTTCCCTAGTGGAGCAGTAGAAAAGCATCCGCCTGCCAACACAGGGGACATGGGTTCGGTCCCTGGTCTGGGAAGATTCCACATGCCTCGGAGCAACTGTAGCCCACCTGCCACAACTACTGAGCTGGCCCTCTAGAGCCCAGACTCTGCAATCAGAGAGGCCACTGCAGCGAGAGCCCTCTCACAACTAGGGAGCAGACCCCACTGGCCACAACTAGAGAAAGCCTGCATGCAGCCACAAGACCCAGTGCAGCCAAAAATAAATAAATACGCAAATAAATAAAAATTCAGCTTCTTAGAAAGAAAACCATTGTAAGTAGGTGTTCAGTGATGTGGTGGTGACTGTGGGGGAGGGGAAGCCTTCTGTGGTCCTGATTGATTAGGTCTCCATCTTCAGGGAGCTTATGCCTCTGGACTGTGCACTTCACAAGTATTTCAGAGTATTTTTTGACCTAGAGCAGACATCCTGGAATGTGAAGTCAAGTGGGCCTTAGGAAGCATCACTACGAACAAAGCTAGTGGAGGTGATGGAATTCCAGTTGAGCTATTCCAAATCCTGAAAGATGATGCTGTGAAAGTGCTGCATGCAATATGCCAGCAAATTTGGAAAACTCAGCAGTGGCCACAGGCCTGGAAAAGGTTGGTTTTCATTCCAATCCCAAAGAAAGGCAATGCCAAAGAATGCTCAAACTACTGCACAATTGCACTCATCTCACACACTAGTAAAGTGATGCTCAAAATTCTGCAAGCCAGGCTTCAGCAATACATGAACCATGAACTTCCAGATGTTCAAGCTGGTTTTAGAAAAGGCAGAGGAACCAGAGATCAAATTGCCAACATCCGCTGGATCATGCGAAAAGAGAGTTCCAGAAAAACATCTATTTCTGCTTTATTGACTCTGCCAAAGCCTTTGACTGTGTGGATCACAATAAACTGGAAAATTCTGAAAGAGATGGGAATACCAGACCACCTGACCTGCCTCTTGAGAAATTTGTATGCAGGTCAGGAAGCAACAGTTAGAACTGGACATGGAACAACAGACTGGTTCCCAATAGGAAAAGGAGTTCGTCAAGGCTGTATATTGTCACCCTGTTTATTTAACTTCTATGCAGAGTACATCATGAGAAATGCTGGACTGGAAGAAACACAAGCTGGAATCCAGATTGCTGGGAGAAATATCAATAACCTCAGATATGCAGATGACACCACCCTTATGGCAGAAAGTGAAGAGGAACTCAAAAGCCTCTTGATGAAAGTGAAAGTGGAGAGTGAAGAAGTTGGCTTAAAGCTCAACATTCAGAAAATGAAGATCATGGCATCCAGTCCCACCACTTCATGGGAAATCGATGGGGAAACAGTGGAAACAGTGTCAGACTTTATTTTTCTGGGCTCCAAAATCACTGCAGATGGTGACTGCAGCCATGAAATTAAAAGACGCTTACTCCTTGGAAGGAAAGTTATGACCAACCTAGAGAGCATATTCAAAAGCAGAGACATTACTTTGCCAACAAAGGTTCGTCTGGTCAAGGCTATGGTTTTTCCTGTGGTCATGTATGGATGTGAGAGTTGGACTGTGAAGAAGGCTGAGCACCGAATAATTCATGCTTTTGAACTGTGGTGTTGGAGAAGACTCTTGAGAGTCCCTTGGACTGCAAGGAGATGCAACCAGTCCATTCTGAAGGAGATCAGCCCTGGGATTTCTTTGGAAGGAATGATGCTAAAGCTGAAACTGCAGTACTTTGGCCACCTCTTGCGAAGAGTTGACTCATTGGAGAAGACTCTGATGCTGGGAGGGATTGGGGGCAAGAGGAGAAGGGGACGACAGGGGATAAGATGGCTGGATGGCATCACTGACTCGATGGACGTGAGTCTGGGTGAACTCCGGGAGTTGGTGATGGACAGGGAGGCCTGGCGTGCTGCGATTCATGGGGTTGCAAAGAGTTGGACATGACTGAGCGACTGATCTGATCTGATCTGATCTGGTGAGGCAGCATGGCTGCCTTAGATTAGTGTTGGGAACAGGCATACTTCAGAGACATTGTGGAGTTGGTTCCTACCACTGTGATAGTGAATATTTTAATGAAAAAGCCACATGAAATATTTTTTTTTGACTTCTCAGTGCATACGCAAGGTATACTGCTGTATTATATTAGTCAATAGCATTGATTTACTGGATTTGATGGGATTCGAGAATATGATAAATATATACACATCTGCATGTATATTCCATTGACATGCACATCTCCACATGTACACTGAGACTTGCTCCTGTGCACACACCATGATACGCCCAGACGTATCACACCAGCCACAGTACAGGGCCCGTGTCACTGCCTGGACACACCAGGACAGGAATGCCCCTGCATCTCGATACACCAGGTGTGTCGGGACACAACGGGGCACACCAAGGGGCCATCGCGACAGGACTGGATGTTGGGCCGCTGCCTGGATTGAGGCCCGCAAGGATGAGCCCCTGTTGGATACGCCCGCCTCTCGACGCACCAGGGAACGCCTGGCCACAGCGCCCATACAGACGCGCACCTGTGACAGCCATGGTGTCGCAACCCATGCCTCCTATCGTGACAGAAGGAACCATGTTGGGATGCATGAACGTGTTTTGAGGCCTCTCCAATCGCCGACGCGTGTCCACAACACGTGTGGTCCCTTGTCCTGGACCTGAGTGCCCCCCTGGCCCAACCCCAGGCCAGGCAGGCCCCCCGCATCGAGACACAATGCGTATCGAGCCCGTCCAGCATGTGGAGACAGAAAACCACACCGCGGCCAAACACTTTCTGCAGCGGCACGCTCACTATTGCAACCCACCACCCCAGGCTACCGCAAGCCCTCTTGTGTTGTGAGCCAAGGGGGCCGCGAAACAGGGAGATGCCCCAACACAAAGCCTGTCGCAACACGCACGCAGAGCCACTCCGGAGACGCCAGCACACCGCGATGCGTCAGAGCGTGCCGCGCGGATTGCGAGGGCGCGTCGCGATGGAGGTGGTGTCACAAGCGTCCCCTGGGAGGTCAGGATGGATTTTCTATGTTGTGACACGCACACTTGTGATTTTTCCTTCTGGAAAAATGCGGTCTTACAGGCTAGGGGCTTAGCTCCAGGCAGAACCCAGCTAGGTCGCCTGGCCCAGCTAGGTCTGCCCTGTAAAGGACAGCCACCTGCACTGGGAGCCTGAATGCTGCGGGTGGTGCTCACACAGAGAGGAGCTTACCAGTGCCCCCGCTTCTGGCTCAGCTGGTAAAGCATCCGCCTGCAATGCGGGAGACCTGGGTTCCATCCCTAGGTTGGGAAGATTCCCCTGGAGAAGGGAAAGGCTCCCCGCTCCAGTACTCTAGCCTGGAGAATTCCATGGACTGTAACCCATGCGGTTGCAGAGTCAGACATGACTGAGGGCTTTTCACTTTCAGAAATGGGCAAGTGAATGCTTGTCCCAGAACTCATAAGAAGTTTGCTTTGGAGTTCCTCACTGCCACCACCTTATTAAACAGAATGAACGGCTTTGTTAAATGATTCACCCATCTGGCAACATCTCATATAGCATGCAGAGAGGTTTTCTGGTTTGGAAATTTGTATTTACCATCACAAGGTAGAGAAGGGTGTGTAACATCTATTATATCCTAAGTCTTAATTCTACTAAGACATTTTATTCTAATTTAAATACAGTCTCAGAAAGACTTTATTATTTTATCAAGTTCCCTTTTTCACCAGCATCTCAGGAGAAGTCCACTGGGAAGAGTTCCAAGTGGCTTCGTTTGGATTGGTGGTGTTGCTGTTTAGTCACTCAGGTGTGTCTGACTCCTTTGCTGCCCCATGGATGGTACCCTGCCAGGCTCCTCTGTCCAAGGGATTTCCCAGACAGAATTACTGGAGTGGGTTGCCATTCCTTTTCCAGGAGATCTTCCTGACCCAGGGATGGAACCTGCATCTCCTGCATTGGCAAGTTAGTTCTTTACCACTGAACCACCTGGCAAGACCTTTAGCTAGACTGGAACCCCATATTCTTGATTATCTGCAGAGGTCACCTACTTTTTCCTTAATAATTTATGCCAATACCTTATATATAAATATATAAATCCTTGGTTAAAGGGGTGATAATTACAGTTTCTGAGTTCATAGTATAGGTTTTAGAGTAATTCATAAATGTATTTAGTTAATCTCTGAAAATTAACTAGGTCTGTGATTTGTGTAATTTATTATTTCAGTGAAACTGAGTATATTTATGTGCAAAATGTGTCTAATAAAAGTGTCAGAGTTTTTTTAGGATGAATTTAGATTAACATAGTAAATATTTAAATGGGATTAACTAATCTTTTTCTTGGATTTATTAATATATTTCATAATATATTTTTAATGAAAGGGTGAATTCATTTCCCTCTAGGTTCCTCATGAGGCCAAAGACCCCATGGCTTAGATCTGATATTTTGTCTTGGCAGTTAAAATATTTCATTACCTCTTATGCTTAAAAAAAAAACATTAAAAACCTACAAACTGAATTCATCTAACATAGTATTAGAGAAAGCTAGTTGAAATTATTATGCCATTTCTAAATATAAAATGCTTGTGAAAGCACAAAATGAAAAGGGAACTTTTGCTTTCTACCATGATGGCATCATTGGTGCTAGGTTAGCCCTACTGCCATAATTCTATCAATATAAAATAGGAAAAAAATGCAGGTTTTGGGCAACAGGCAAAGCAAGTCTGTGGTAGGAGAAACTGAGTCTGGAGGATATGGAAACTCTCTGTATTATACTTGAAATTCTCCTATAAGTCCAAAATTGGTCTACAATTTAAAAAAAATTATTGAAAAACACAGTTCTCTCTTATATACTACTTTGCAACTTGCTATTCCCATTATTTATAATACAGAGTAATTTATTATGTAATATAATCAAATTTATTGAACAACCCTTTATTGAACTTTATAGTATCCAAAATAATGTTGTAATGAAATTTGTTGTACAAGCTTTTTTTTGGTCTAGTAGTTTGAAAGGATATACTTCAAAATGTCACCAGCAGTTACTGATGGATGAAAAGGTGAAAGTGATTTTTTATATGTTTATGATTTTACATCGCTTCTCAATTTTCTTTCTTTGTTTTGAAGATGTATTATTTCTATAATCAGAAGATTTTGTCTTGGTTTTCTCAAGTTTTTCCTCTTTCTTTTCTTTTAAAATGTGCTTATTAGATAGAACAGTAGTACCATTTTAAGAAATATTATATAATTATTAAAATCCAGGGGGGAAAAATCAAAACAATGTAATAGATGTATTGGAATTAAGGCAATCAAGTACAATAAGCCCACCCATTACAGTTTCTGAGTTTATTGTAGTCCATGACATGGTTTTGCAGTCTTTTTCAGGCAACCCTGAAGATCCATTGGATCCTTTCAGGGGGAATGCAAGGTCAGCCCCATTTTTATAATAAAACTATTAAGTTATTTATCTTTTTCACTGTGTTCACATTTGCACCGATGGTACAAAGGCAAAGAAGAATAACATTAGTGGTTCCTCAGCACAAATTGAGTTACGCCGAGCTGGCCTACTAGACATCAAGACTTTGCTCTTGCCATCAACCCAAACCAACCCCAACGCACACACAGCTTCACAAAAGCCCAAAGCAGAACAAAAGAAACAAACAAAAGCCTAGTTTTGCTTAGGAATGTGTGGGAGGAAGCAGTGAAAATTATTTGTGTTAACAAATTTTGGTCTTTGAATGTCATGGTGTGCTCAGCCCCTCAGTCATGTGACTCTGTGACTCCATGGACTGTAGGTCTCCAGGCGCCTCTCTGTCCATGGACTTTTCCAGGCAAGAACACTGGAGCAGGTAACTTTTCCCTGCTCTAGGGGATCTTCACGACCCAGGGATGGAACCCCTGTACCTTGCTTCTCCTGCAATGGCAAGTGGGCTCTTTACCACTTTGTTGCCTGGGAGAAATAGTCTATGTAATGCAATAGGAAATACACATAAAGCAGTTCTGCTGGGTAGCAAACTACCAAGTTTGCCCTAAGGAAAAGCACCCGTTCAATTGAATGGTGAGCTGAACTAGCATCTTTTTTTCATCTAACACTGTTTTCACTTGAAAGAATGACTGACAATCTATGGTTCTTTTAGACTTGGGTATTTGGCAGACATTTTATTACCAATGAACAGAATGAGTCTGCCATTTAGAGGAAAACTATTAAAAAAAATTCTTCTACATACATTGAGGAGCCAGTCTTTCAATGTGTTTATTTTTCTATTCTGGAATATTCAAAGACTGGCTCCTAAAGTATGTAGGAGAATTTTTTTTTTTTTAATTTTGAGGATAAAAAAGGAACTGCTAGAAAGAAAACACACGCACAAACACACAGGCACACACAAACACAAACTAGTTGCAAAGGAAGAAACAACAGGCTTCTTGAACTGTCGAGTTCCACAAGTAACAAACATAAAGAAGCAAGTTTTCACAGGACATATTGTGACAAACATCTCTCGTGCATCAATTTGGGTTATTATATAATGTAGTGTGAAGACATTTTTTGTTATTCAAAGACTCAGATAATGTATTACTTTTATTATTTTCATAAAAACAGTGACACAACAGCAAGCACAGCACTCAGAGATTGAATGAAGATAGAGACAAACAAAATGCAAATATAGACAGAGATGTAGAGGCGGTAGATATGGGTGCAGATAGAGACACCGCAATAGCTGTGGGGAGACGAAAAGCTTAGTGTTATCTGATAGTCTTTTTCTTAAAACCAATTCATGCAGTAAAAAAACAAAGTAAAAACAGTATAGAAAGACAGTTCTTACAGTAAAAGACAGAAAGGATAGAAAACAAGGTACCATGAAATACAAATATTGCATAAAACAATTAAACAAGAGGAATAAGACCAAATATATTCTTTTAAAATTTAAGTGTAAAAAAATAAAACATACCTGTTAAAAGATAAATGTTATTAGTGCCATGTAACAAAATCCAGATATTTGAGTGTTTACCAACAAACACTCCTCAAATACAGCACTACACAAAGTCACCACGAGGCATAGTTGCGGTGTAAGGGGTTAATGAGAAGAAACTGGATTTGGGATATATGGGAACTCTTTGTACTATGCTTGTTATTTTCCTGTAAATCCAAACTTGGTCTAAAATTAAAAGTTTATTTTAAAAAATAGAATACTATGCCATATACTGCCTTGCAACTTGCCATTGTTTTGTATAGGTATATGTTGTAGAATGTTTTCCTGTATTAACAATTATAGATTTACAGTATTATGTATAATCTTTGCAGACTAATCCATCATGTAATACAATAGCATTTCTTTTAAAAATCCTTTGCTGAATTTTATATATTTGAATGTTGTAATGCTCAAAATTCTCCAAGCCAGGCTTCAACAGTACGTGAACTGTGAACAATGTGTCCTGTGAAAACTTGGTTCTTTATGTTTGTTACTTGTGGAACTCGACAGTTCAAGAATGGATGTTCAAGCTGGATTTAGAAAAGGCCAGAGGATCCAGAGATCAAATTGCCAACGTCCATATATGTGTGTGTGTGTATATATATATATATTCTTTTTCATTGCGGTTCATCACCGGACACTGAATACAGTTCCCTGCGCTACGCAGGAGGACCTTGCTTACCTGTTCTATGTATGATGGTTTGCATCTGCTGTTTCCAAACTCCCAGTTCTTCCCTCCTCCATCCCCCACCTTGGCAACCCCATCTGTTCTCTATGTCTGTGAGTCTGTATTTCACAGGTATGTTCATTTGTGTCGTATTTTAGATTCCATGTATAAGTGATATCATATGGTACTTGTCTCTTTCTGACTTTCTTTGCTTAGTATGATAATCTGTAGGTCCAGCCATGTTGCTCCAAATAGCATTATTCATTCTTCTCACACTAAGCTGTTTCAATATCCTATATGTAATTCATAGTTTTAAATGCTGTTTTTGAGTCAGAAAAATCAGAATATTAATATCCAATTAAAAATTAGGAAAAAGTAAAATAAGTGTAAGGAAATCACATCAAAACCATGAATGATACCTAATAGTAAAAATGCTATACAATAAGTAAATGAAATTTCTGGTCTTTGAAAACACCATTACAGTACACATCCTTCAGTGAGGGTAATTAAGAGAAAAAGACAGCAAGTCTGAATTCAAGTTTTAGTTTAAAAAATATATTTACCAAAATATAGACTATCTAACATATTAATTAATATCAACGAGAATATCTTGGTGGAATTACTATTCCGCACTCTTCAAATATGGCTAAATTTACCAAAATAGAATTAAGTCAAACATTATCAGAGTAGACTACTTTTTCCATTTTAAATGACTTTGTAATCTGGACTTACAAAGTTCTATATTTAAGTTTACACAGACCTATAAGACTCTATCTTTTCTTTTTTTAAAATTTATTTTATTAAAGTATAGTTGATTTACAATGATGCGTTAATTTCTGTTTCACAGCAAAGTCATTCAGTTACATACGTGTGTGCATGTACACAAGGATGCACACACATATATATTCAGTTATATGTGAATGAATATATGTATATATACACATACTTTTTCATATTATTTTCCATTATGGTTTATCACAGAATACTGAATATAATTCTCTGTGCTATACAGTGGGACCTTGTTGTGAGACTGTCTTTTCTATACATTTACTGTTCTAGATCTTAAAGGAAGAATGCTTCCCAATTTTTTCCATTAAAGTAATACAACACTGATTTCCAAACTGCAAAAGACATAGTTATCTGGCATCTCATTTTCTTTACACAGCCATGAATTGAGGCTCACATATATCCCCAAAGTGTGCTCTCTGCAGACCAGCTCGGGGGCAAGCCAGTTCATAAACTTCTATCATCCAGTGGGTTGTGACCACACTTTTTCCAATGACATGTAATTCCTAACACCGGGATGAGGGTCTCCTTTCAAGATTTCCCTTCCTAGAGTGTGTGCCCTTAGTCCCTGCATGCTATACAGAATTCTCTTACATTTAATAGTTACTCTTAAAGTGTTAATTGCTCAGTCATATCCGACTCTTTGCGACCCCATGGACTGCAGTCCACCAGGCTCCCCTGTCCATGGAATTCTCCAGGCATTAATATTGGTATGGGTAGCTGTTCCCTTCTCCAGCAGATCTTCCTGACCCAGGGATTGAACCCAGGTCTCCTGCACTGCTGGCAGGTTCTTTACTATCTGAGCCACCAAGGAAGCCCCACTCTTAAATCACGGTTTAATAATTCTTTATACTTAACTTCTCTGTAATATTTAAATCACTACATGGCTTCTGTCTCCTGATTGGACCCAGACTGATACTAGCTACCTTGGTTTTGGTATATCATTCAATGGACCCTGTGAAAATGATTGGGCAGAGTTACTTCCACCACAGACTTTTTCTTAAAGGACAGCTTTATGGAGGTTATAACAGACATATGAACATCATATATGTTTAAGATGTGTGACTTGGTGTTTTGATATGCATACATTGTTAAATGATCACCACAATCAGGCTAATTATTACATCCATCACCTCTATATAGTTACCATTTCCTTTTCATGTGTGATTGAAAATTAAATTTCATAGTTACCCTCTTAGCAAATTTAAAGTGTGCAATCTAGTATTAAGGATAGATACCAGGCCACCAGGCTGCATATTAGATCTCAAGAACCCACCTTCCATCGCTGACCTCTCGCCCTCTGAGCAGTGTCACCCTTTCCTGCGAGTCTTTGGGAGCCACTCTTCTACTCTCTGCTTGTGTGAGTTTGTCTACACCAGTGCCCCCTTGGGCTTCCCAGGTGCCTTAGTGGTAAAGAATCGGTCTGCCAATGCAGGAGGTGCAGAAGACCAGATTCCATCCCTGGGTCAGGAAGATCCCTTGGAGACGGAAATGGCAACCCACTCTAGTATTCCTACCTGAAAAATTCCATGGATAGAGGAGCCTGGCGGGCTACAGTCTAGAGACTCATGAAGAGTCTGACACGACTGAAGCGGCTAGGCATGCAGTCCTCGCTTGTCTGAGCTCACTCTGTCTGCAGTTTCAGTGACTCTCAATGAACCATGATGTGATGATATTAAATGGAAGATTCCAGGAACAAATGATTCCCAAGTTTTGTATAGCATGCCATTCTGAGTAGTGTGATGAAATCTTGTGCTGACCAGCTCCATCCCTTGGTGTGAATCTCCCCTTTGTCTGATGTCTCCAGGCTCTTAAATGCTTGTTATCAGATTGACTGTTGATGTACAAATAACCCTTATTTTACTTAATATTGGCCCCTAAAAGCCAGAGTAGTGATGCTGGCTAGTCGGATATTGTCTTATTTTACCTAATTTATAAATTAAACTTTATCATAGGTATGCACGTATAAAGAAAAACATAAAATATATAGGGTTCGGTACTATCTATGGTTTCAGATATACAATGGGGGTCTTGGAAGGAATTCTTTGTTGTTAAGGGGAGACTACCGTATTTTAGATTCCATATCTAAAATGAGACCATGCAGTATTTGTCTTTTTAAAGTTAGCTACAAAAAGAGACTATAAATTATCACAAAATATGTCTTGAATTAATTGACTCTTGAGGTTTCCTCTTGTCTACCCTCCAAATTTCAATCTGTTTCAATTTCATACTGTTCTCAGTTGGCAGGAATCTCAATTTTAACCTCTCAATATTTCCAGCCCCATATGTGTTCAAGGTCCCTGGCAGAAGGTGGGGCTATATAGTGGAGGATCTTATGGATGTAGGGCTTCTACTATTATTTCAGTGTTTTCATAACCCATATGATATTTCAGAACTGATTGAATATAAGCCCTGATTATCACCAATATTATCCCTGTAGGGAAACGTATGAATTTGGAACTAGCAGCAGGAAAGACACTTGAAGCTTAAATTTGTTTAAATAAACCTCAAATATACAAGATTTGGTTTCAGGCATGAACTGGGGATCCTGTAGTCCATAGCATTGCAAAGAGTCGGACACAACTGAGTGACAAGAAAGCCTAGTGAGCAATAAATGGAGGAAAAGAAAATATCTGTCCCGATGAATGAAAACTTTTCTCATTCGTATCTTAAGATTATAAGCTATATTTATATTTTCTAAACTTTAGTCTTTATAAATTTTCTGAGAAGCCAACAAATGTTTTTCAGTAGAAGAATTTAACTATCTCACAAGAACAGAGAAAACCCTGATCTATATAAACATGCTTTTTTGACTTATCCTTCTGGAATCCAAAAACATCAAGTGGTTAACATGTAGAATCCAGGCAACTAAAAGAAAAAAAGCTCTGTTGCCTAGTAGAAAAAAAAATCAGTGCTTATAAGAGAAAAGTGGTTGGTGATTTGCTACCATGAAATCAGAAATTTCTTTGTTTAAAGACAGAAGGTAGAAAATAATCGATTGCATCATCAATAATAAGACTCACAATTGTCCATTTTTATATCTTCAGATTACTGAGAGTCAGAAAGTTGATTCATAGGACCAAGCCCATAAGTGACACAAATGTCTCTAACAAAGTAAAACACCAGTCTCCCTTTCTTCAATATTCAGTATCACCCTTTGATTGAACTGAAGATTCTTGTAAGTGAATAGAAAATAAGCAAAGTGATTCTATCCTTGAGGTTTCTACTGTGGGTCCTTCAATTGAAATAAACTAAAGGCCAGTTTATCACTGACATAAAGCAACCAAGAAATCATGCAACCAGAAATACAGAGTACATTTCAAATAATGTTATCTATCACACACATTGTTTCAGAAATCAAGATTCTTACTAGAAGACAGAAATGTCAGCAGGCGGTCAGCATGCGCATGTTTTGGGGATAGAAGAGCACCCTCATGCTCTGCACTATTAACTCCTATACCCCATTTCTTGGAACCGTGTAAATGCTGTATATTTATCGCCTTTGGATGTGGTTTTGCAAGTTGTCATCACACGGTGTTCCCTGAAATTCAATCTTAGCATCATCAGTCTCACCACATTAGAGTGATAAAATCGTTTCTGCTACATCTCATCCTGCTGCTTTACCCAGTGCATTACCAGAGGGTGATACGCCTTATTTATGAGTCTATCTACTCATATAAGCCATTAGCCATCGAGATAAAATGATTAGTCTTAGCATAGGCCTACTCACTCACTTCATGGACTTTTAGGTCCTGTAAACATCAAACTGTTTTCTTTATATATATATATAAAGAAATACTTGTGAAGTTTAAAGAGGCAGAGCATTTTTGTTATTACTGACCCTCCCAAAGAGTCATCAATTTCTTATTTAAACTTTTGCAGGTGTACCTCCTGTGAAGGGAAACATCCCAGGCATTCACAATGGCTTAAAGGAAAGAGTGTGTGACTCCATGCATGTGAGAACCCTGACCACACACTCATGAATACAACCATTTCTTTCTCAAGACATCACTGCTGCACAAAGAACATTAGCAATGTGTTCCCCTTTAAGACTGTGGACATTATAATGCTTTGAAATTAAGCAAAGCATGATTTTAATCCAAGCTCCACCTCTTACTTACATGAATAGGTTCATCTTTGAGCCTTATCTCCAAAGTGAAGAAAAACGGCCCCACACTTACAGGCTATTTTGAAGCCCTGTAAACGAAAAGCCTAGGGCATGTGAATGGATTCATGTCTCAATGTACATGAGTTTGAGTGAGCTGTGGGAGATGGTGAAGGACAGGGAAGGCTGGCGTGCTACAGTCCGTGGGGTCACAGAGAGTCAGACACGACTGGGTGAATGAGCAACAACAACAAGGGCATGTGGAAGATACATTCCTGCAAGTAGTGATGGGAAACTAGACACAGTGTTCCTCAGTAATATCACTACAGAAAGGTATCCACATTATCCCTGTGGCAATGAGCCTTAGCCAGTTGCCACAGGCCATTTCTCCTGTTCCATACCTAACTGATGTGCAAAGACTTAGCATATAATGATAATTACTATAGCTAGGGAAAATAAAGGTAGGAAATTGAATTCCTGCTCTGTGCCAGGCATTTTTCAAGGCTTCTTCTATTAACAGTACAGTTATAATGAACTTCCATGACTTTTTTAGATAAACAATTAATTTCCTGTCTAGAGAACTCCAACTCTTCATGAGGAAATTGTTGTTGTTTAGTAACTAAGTCATGTCCAACTCTTGTGACCCCAATGGACTGTAGCCTGCCACCCTCCTCTGTCCATGGGATTTTCCAGGCAAGAATACTAGAGTGGGTTGCCATTTCCTTCTCCAGAGGACTTTCCCAACCCAAGGATCAAACCCACATCTTCTGCATTGACAGGCAGATTCATTACCACTGAGTCACCTGGGAAGCTCATGAGGAAGAAGTACCTTTTATTTCTCTGCAGTCTTTAGCTCTCCTACACCTGGTATATACCCAGGGAAGATCCTGAAAGATTTGCAAGAGGGGGCAAGACTTCAGGCTTTGCTTTTCTTTCCTCTAGAGAAGTATACAGAGAAGACTGAGACATGATGTAAACAAGCGTGATAATGTCTGGGGTGTGTGTAACTATGTGCTGAAGTTTGGTAGCACTCGCATGACATTGCTCTTTCCTAAGATTTGCAGAATCTTTTCGTTGTCCCTCTATCTTCTTGCCCTTGAATATCACACTTATAGGCATATATTCAAATATAATGATTATTTTGTATCAATTTAGTAGAATGGTTTATTTTGGATGAAAAAATAAATCCTCACATACTATCCATTTGAGTCATAGAAAAGTATTCAAATTTGCATTTTTCTTTACTAGATTGTGTTTCTTGGATTCTAATAAAAAGAATTCTAAGATATAAGGTGAAGATCTCACGTTATATTGTATGATTTTTCTATTAACTAATATAACTATTTGCTAATAACTAATTATTATTTGTTATTATATTATAACTATAATATATAATATAATATAATATAATATATTTTCCAAGACTGGAAAAGGCCAGTTTTCATTCCAATCCCAAAGAAAGGCAATACCAAAGAATGCTCAAACTACCGCACAATTGCACTCATCTCACACGTTAGTAAAGTAATGCTCAAAATTCTCTAACCCAGGCTTCAGCAATACGTGAACCATGAATTTCCAGATGTTCAACCTGGTTTTAGAAAAGGCAGAGGAACCAGAGATCAAATTGCCAACATCCGCTGGATCATGGAAAAAGCAAGAGAGTTCCAGAAAAACATCTATTTCTGCTTTATTGACTATGCCAAAGCCTTTGACTGTGTGAATCACAATAAAGTGTGGAAAATTCTGAAAGAGATGGGAATACCAGACCACCTGACCTGCCTCTTGAGAAACCTCTATGCAGGTCAGGAAGCAACAGTTAGAACTGGACATGGAACAATAGACTGGTTCCAAATAGGAAAAGGAGTACGTCAAGGCTGTATATTGTCACCCTGCTTATTTAACTTCTATGCAGAGTACATCATGAGAAAAGCTGGACTGGAAGAAACACAAGCTGGAATCAAGATTGCGGGGAGACATATCAATAACCTCAGATATGCAGATGACACCACCCTTATGGCAGAAAGTGAAGAAGAACTAAAGAGCCTCTTGATGAAAGTGAAAGAGGAGAGTGAAAAAGTTGACTTAAAGCTCAACATTCAGAAAACGAAGATCATGGCATCTGGTCCCACCACTTCATGGGAAGTAGATGGGGAAACAGTGGAAACAGTGTCAGACTTTATTTTTGGAGCCCCAAAATCACTGCAGATGGTGATTGCAGCCATGAAATTAAAAGACGCTTACTCCTTGGAAGAAAAGTTATGACCAACCTAGATAGCATATTCAAAAGCAGAGACATTACTTTGCCAAAAAAGGTCCGTCTAGTCAAGGCTATGGTTTTTCCAGTGGTCACGTATGGATGGGAGAGTTGGACTGTGAAGAAAGCTGAATGCCAAAAAATTGATGCTTTTGAACTGTGGTGTTTGAGAAGACTTTTGAGAGTCCTTTGGACTGCAAGGAGATCCAACCAGTCCATTCTAAAGGACATCAGTCCTGGGTGTTCATTGGAAGGACTGATGCTGAAGCTGAAACTCCAATACTTTGGCCATCTGATGCGAAGAGCTGACTCATTTGAAAAGACCCTGATGCTGGGAAAGATTGAAGGCAGGAGGAGAAGGGGATGACAGAGGATGTGATGGTTGGATGGCATCACTGACTCTATGAACATGGGTTTGGGTGGACTCTGGGAACTGGTGATGGACAGGGAGGCCTGGCGTGCTGCAGTTCATGGGGTTGCAAAGAGTTGGACACAACTGAGTGACGGAACTGAATGACTAATTGCTATTTATTAATAACAAATATTGCTATTTAAAGAATCAATGATTTAGTTTTCGTTACTGTTGCTGATATTCACTAGAATGTGAAATAATAAATGTCAATGTCTCCAGCAAAACATAGGACAGAGCCAAAATGGATCCTTTCCATTATAAATAATAAAATGTTGCATAAAATATAAGAACACTTAAAATATACAGATGAGGTGTAAAGAAAAAAGATTTGAGTACTAGAAATAGATAAGACCCTCTATGCCAAGTCAGGAGACTAAAACTGATGATTTTGAAAGCTCTGAAAATGGAAAGAGGGAACAACAAGACCAGATGTAAAGCCTAGAAATTTGGAGCAGAGGTTCTGACTCCATATGGAGACTTGGACTTTTAATTAAGTCTTATAAATAGATTAAAAAATCCTAAGTAAAACCAGAAGACTAGGACCTTGAGATGTTCCCTCTTTAGTGAAAACGAAACAGGAAAAAAATCTTTTAACCTGCCTTGAAAAGTAGAAAGAAGCTTGTAATTTGCCCCAGGTATAGGCTGCCCTATTGGAGTGAGGTATGCCTTTTAAAACTGAAAACAAAAAATGTGACCCATGAGTGATGTTCAAATTAATTATCAAATGATGCAGCATATTTGATCATTAGAATAAAGAAGAGAAACACATGATCATCTCAAAAGCTACAGAAAAAAGCATTTGTGAAAGACAAACACCTTTCGTAGTAAAAACAGTCAGCAAACTATGCTTAGAAGAGAACTTTGTCAAACTGATGAGTGTCATAAATGAAAAAAAAACCCACAAAAATTATAGCTAATATCGTATTTATACATGAAAGACCAGATGTTTTCTACCAAATCCTGAATAAGACGAGAATGTTCGCTGTCTTACCTCTACTCAACAATATACTGAAAGGGTGTAGTCAGTACAAGAAAAAACAAAGGCGTATGGACTGGAAAGAACAAAGATTTTCTCTACTTGCAGATGACATGCCATGATTTTAGATCTAGAAAATACCAGTGAATCTAACCCCACAAGTCTGTTAGAATTAATAAGAGAATTAAGCAAAGCAGCATGACATGAGATCCACATTAAAAAATCAATTGTATTTCTATAAAATAGCAATCAGAAATCCAAAAATAAAATTTAGGAAATGATTAAATATACAATGCTATTAAAAGGAATCACATATCAATACTTGAAAATAAATTTAACAGAGTAAATGCAAGATTTTACATTGGAAATTGCTGGAAATACATTGGAAATTACATTGGAAAGACCTTGTTGAAAGAAATTAAAATAGGTCTAAATAAATGAAAAGCTATTGTGTGTTCATGGACTGAATGACCCAATATTGTTAATAAGGCAAATCAAACCCCTATAAAAACGCCAGTTGTTTTTGTTGTTGTTGTGAAAATTAACACTCAGATCCTAAAAATTCACATGAAAAGGCTGGGAACCTAAATTAGAACATAAACAATCTTGGAAAAGAACGAAGAGGGAAGCCCCACATAAACAAGGATGACGGCTAGAAAATACTTTTGAATATATATAGGAATTTTTTAATGTAATAGAGATAGCAGTATAAAAACCAATGGAAAGGTGACCCTGTCAGGGGAGGCACACTGACTGAAGCCGCCCATGCGGCCAGGGACCGCAGCAACCACTCGCGTGAGCTGTTTTACAACAGGAGGTCCGGGTAAGGAACCCGGAACTAATAAGCCTCCACCAACCGGAAGAGGTCAGGAAAGGTCAAAGGGAGACACCACCTGTCCGACCACCTCCCAGAATCCTTCTCTCTGGCATCCATCTTGGCTGAATTAGGCGTGCACCACCAGGAAGGACTCTGAGTCAGAATGATTCGCTAAAGACAACCCAGAAACTAATCCCATCACCATAAAACCTGAGACTGCCAGCCATGTGGTAGAGCTGTTCTCCTGGGTTCCCTTCCCCTACTTCTCTCCACCTGGGTGCCTTTTCCCAATAAAATCTCTTGCTTTGTCAGTACATGTGTCTCCTCAGACAATTCATTTCTGAGTGTTAGACAAGAGCCCAGTTTTGGGTCCTGCAAGGGGTCCCCCTACCTGCAAAAAGATGGATTGTTCTATAAGACTGATGTTTACCATTGAACTATTTATATGGTTAAAAGCTTAGATCCCTGCTCATAGCATCAGATCAGATCAGATCAGTCGCTCAGTCGTGTCCAACTCTTTGCAACCCAATGAATCACACCACACCAGGCCTCCCTGTCCATCACCAACTCCCGGAGTTCACCCAGACTCATGTCCATCGAGTCAGTGATGCCATCCAGCCATCTCATCCTCTGTCGTCCCCTTCTCCTCCTGCCCCCAATCCCTCCCAGCATCAGAGTCTTTTCCAATGAGTCAACTCTTCGCATGAGGTGGCCAAAGTACTGGAGTTTCAGCTTTAGCATCATTCCTTCCAAAGAAATCCCAGGGCTGATCTCCTTCAGAATGGACTGGTTGGATCTCCTTGCAGTCCAAGGGACTCTCAAGAGTCTTCTCCAACACCACACTTCAAAAGCATCAATTCTTCGGTGCTCAGCCTTCTTCACAGTCCAATTCTCACATCCATACATGACCACAGGAAAAACCATAGCCTTGACTAGACAGACCTTTGTTGGCAAAGTAATGTCTCTGCTTTTGAATATGCTATCTAGGTTGGTCATAACTTTCCTTTCAAGGAGTAAGCGTATTTTAATTTCATGGCTGCAGTCACCATCTGCAGTGATTTTGGAGCCCAGAAAAATAAAGTCTGACACTGTTTCCACTGTTTCCCCATCGATTTCCCATGAAGTGGTGGGACTGGATGCCATGATCTTCGTTTTCTGAATGTTGAGCTTTAAGCCAACTTCTTCACTCTCCACTTTCACTTTCATCAAGAGGCTTTTGAGTTCCTCTTCACTTTCTGCCATAAGGGTGGTGTCATCTGCATATCTGAGGTTATTGATATGTCTCCCGGCAATCTTGATTCCAGCTTGTGTTTCTTCCAGTCCAGCGTTTCTCATGATGTACTCTGCATATAAGTTAAATAAACAGGGTGACAATATACAGCCTTGATGAACTCCTTTTTCTATTTGGAACCAGTCTGTTGTTCCATGTCCAGTTCTAACTGTTGCTTCCTGACCTGCATACAAATTTCTCAATAGCATAGACAACATTAAAAATCTGAAAGTAAAAAGTAAAAGTTTAAAACTTAGAAAAGTACAGATAAACTAGCAAGAGAAAGTAAGTCAATTATGAAATCAATAAAAAACACAGGCGTTCACTGAAGGGGAACCCCAAGAGCCAATAGACACATGAAAAACACCTGATCTTACTGTTTATTAGGGAAATGGAAGTCACGACAGCAGCAAAATATGATTTTCACATAATCGGCATACCTTAAAACTCTGATAATGTCAAGTCTTAGCTAGAACGTGGTGAATCAAAACCTCTCCTACTGGGCTTGTAGGAATGTAAATGTTTGCACTGTTTAGAGGAGCAGCTGGCAATTTCTAGTGAAGCTGAGCTCTGCCTGTGTTTTGATCCTGCCATTCTACTTACAGAATTAAAATCTATTTAAAAGACCTGAACATATGTGCAGGTGAGCATACCAGCGTGATCATTCTAGCCTTTTTTGAAAAAGCAAAAACCAGTGAAAAAATAAATGTTTATCAATATACACAAGGAACACCTTACTATGGCGCTTTTATACAGTAGAAAGAAATTTAATTAATTCCATTCAGAACTGATAAATCTTAAAATCTAACATTGAGGTTAAAAAAGGAAGGTAAATCGTATTATGGTGTAAATCTTAGAAATACACAGAGGAATTGTGTTTGTTATTTATAGATAGTGAATATGTATAAGGTTATAAATCATAATGAGAAGGATGTGCATGGTTTCCTCACGAGGGGACAGGTCGATGGTGAGAGAGAGATTTTTAATCCTTTTTGTAACACTTTATATAAATTTTATTTTTATGTATTCAAAAATCTATATAATAGAGTGTATTACTGTTTACATATTCACATTTTATAATAAATGTGTATGTAAAATCCCAAAGTAAATATGGTGAAGCGATGTTAAAATCTGGGTGGTGAGCACATTGCTTTATTGCTCTTTGTACTTTTATCATGTTTGAAATCCTTCATAATTAAAAATAAATATATGAAAGACTTCTTTTAAAGTAAAAAATATCACTTGCTCCTGGTACTATCAAGAACTGAGTAAGCACAGGGCATGTTTTAGTTTAGTATATATATGTAATAGAAGGCGGGGCTGCTTTTTTCCCAGCTCTGAGGAAGCAGTTAAAAACCAGACTGAGTAATAATATGTTCTTATCATCTTAAGTTGCTTCTAAAATACTGAAAACCAGATATCTTTAAAATGGCCATGTCTAAAATAATATTTATCTTTTCTTTCATATGTGTAAGATTTAATTTGGATTTACCCCTGTACTAAATCTGTGGTCCTGGGTTTATGAAGTAAAGATTATGAATTTATACTTTGTATATACTAGAAGAAATGTAAGCATTCTAGGGAAACAAATGTGTGCCTATAAATCACTGCTATTTACAGAATGAATACTATTCATTAGTAACTCAATAGCCAGTACACTAATACCAATGTTTTTTTTTCTTTTTTTAAAGACAATATCCTTAATGCTTAGAATGGTGAATAGCACTTAGTAATCAATTAGTTATTAATTTTTTATCAAATAAATGAGAGAATGAGTGAGTGGGAACATTATTTCATTTGACCTTCAGATCTTAATGAAGGTATTAATCTCTATGAAGTTAATGAGGTTTTTCTAATTTACCCAAATTCACACCATAAATCGTTGCTTCTTTCACAGTGCCCCTTGGACCATCCTCCAAGAGAGGAATAAGGGTTCCCATCCTACAGAACAGGGTTCCTGTGGATGTATCGGCAGTAAAATCTCCAATCGGGCTGTTTTTTCTAGCAGGTAGAGATACTGTGACCTCCGGAAGTGGGTTCTCCTGCCTCTTTCCTACAGATTAGCGGTGGGAGAATCTGAAGATTTTCTCTTTGGAGAGAGAGTCTGCCCTCATCTCTGTATTCAGTTCTTCTTCTCAGTTAAGAGAAAACTAAACACAAAATTCAATCGCTCTATCTTCCATCATTTCATAGAAATATATCTCCCTGAGGAGCTCAGTACGTGTGCACGTAGTGGGTAACTGAGGCTGTATGATAAAGGACCAATAACTTCTCTTCATCTCATATGTGAATCTCAGGTTAAGTGTTATCCTGCTAAATGGCATTCAGTTTGTTAATGCAAGTTTCAGGCCTGTGTATTTTAGTAGTAATCTTTCTATTCTCAAGCCTTTAAACAGATAATTATATATTTACCTTGGTCAAGAAGCAATGTAGTTCAGTCTGTAAAGAATCCGCCTGCCAATGCAGGAGACCAGGGTTCGATTCCTGGGTCGGGAAAATCCTCTGAAGAAGGAAAAGGCTACCTGCTGTAGTCTTGTTGCCTGGAGAATCCTAGGACAGAGGAGCCTGGCAGGCTGCAATCTATGGGTCCCAAGAGTCAGACACGACTGAGCAACTCGGCACACACAAATATGTTTACCTTGTCTAGTGAGGACCAGCCCAAGTGACACGGCAGGGTGAGATAGAGGCTGCTCACCTGCTGGGGGAGAGAGGAGAACGGGATCACAGGTGGGGGAAAGGGGCTGAAGATGGAAGCTCTGCAAACTGTTCCACTCTCCAGGTAGGTCCTTGCTGGGCCTTTGGTGGGAGGCCTCTCACCTAAGACCAAGAAGGACAGGTGGCTGGCTTTGGTTCTGGGGTCTCTAGACTGAGGCTTCGTGACCGTGGCTCTCGAGAATCTAGCGAGGGGATGACACGTGCTCACAAATGACTGTGATGTGACGTGTGATATGGCAGGACACAGAAGGCCCCTGTGCGGAAAGGAAGAAAATGATTAGATTTCCTTTCAGGAGAGAATGTGTGGGTCACAGTACCAAAAGACTTGGAGATTAAGGTGAAATTTCTCATGACTGCTAACAATTTGGCAGCGTTTTTGACGTAAGGAGAAGAAATGGGATAAAAAATGCAGTTATCTCAATCAAAAGAGGCAATTAAATATATATGGCCTGCATCAAAAAATGAGTGTTATGAACAAACTGAGGATTATTGAGTGTGGATAAATGCTTTCTCTTATTGTGGGAATCCTGGATAATCACATCTAAAGCATATTTTCTCTGTAAATGTGATCTCTCCAAGCCAAGACATATGTTCCCCAGAACTGAAAAACATGTACCGCCTGACCCATTGTAAATTTCTCCACTTCATTTTAAATAATTTTATTAATAATTTTGCTATATTTGTAAAAAAAATTCCTGTATGAATGATTCAGCAATATGATTTTCTTAATACACTGCGAAAGGGAAAAGCACAGGTTGGACTGTCAATAGCTAAAAAGTACTTTTGTCTCTTAATACATACACTGTAAGAGGGAGAAGCAGCATAGAGTAGAAGCTATTAGTTAAAAAAATAGTTTTGGTAAACGAAGTGGGAGACCGGGTCTTGCCGAGTTAAGTGCTTGAATTCCATCCTGCACAGGCTTCCCGCATCTGATTGCAAGTCCAAGAGTGCCATCTACTTCCCATTTTCTGTACAAAATTCCAGTGTTTGGAAAACAACACAGAATGATCCAGAAAACAAAACTCTGACCTCAGATTTATGATTTACATCTGCAAAATAAAGTAAGTATAACAAGAAAAATTTAGTCATATAATCTTTTATCTAAAATACATAATTCTCAATGTTTTCTATTTCTAAATCAGCAATATCTTTTGCTCTTTTTTAAGAAGATAGGTGTCTGGTATAGGTTGCTGGAAAAAAATTAAGTCTTACATATTATGACACTTTTAAAGCCATATCTGAATTTTAAGTAATTTTGGGATTTTTTTTTTTTTTAATGTGATCTCTAATGGTTGTCACTGCTTGGAATTAGATTTCCGGAAAACTTGCTCCTGTACTATGTTTATCTTTGAGATCAAATAACTCTTGAGTTGCCAGCTGTTAATTGTCATTAGTCATCTTTACTTAAATTCATCATATGTTTAGAAACAGCACCCTTTTCTAGATGATTTCTCCTAATAAAAGTAACATAGCAATTTCTTTTGATGGATTCCACTTTTATTATTCAGTGTTCTTATTCAATTTGATTTTTAAGGGTATTGATGTGTGAGGAAGAAGTTTGTGGAGTAGAGCCAACTCAGTTACTTCTGAGCTTGGCCCATGGTCACGGTGCCCTAATTGATATGAATCAACAGTTTCCATTAGATGGAGAATTTTATTTTGTGATTAAAGGTATTATTTCATAGGTAAACATTTTGAGTCCTGACGAAGAAGTTCAGGACTGTAAATGTTTTTAAGGAAAAAACAATAATTGATTTATTCCAGATCATTATTAGCTACTTAATAAATAACATTGGGAGGAGGGCACAGCAACCCACTCCAATCTTCTTGCCTGGAGAATCCCCATGGACAAAGAAGCCTAGTGGGCAACAGTCCAAAGTGAAGTCATTTGGTTGTATCCGACTCTTTGCAACCCCATAGACTGTAGCCTACCAGGATTCTCCGTCCATGGGATTTCCCAGGCAAAAGTACTGGAGTGGGTTGCCATTTCCTTCTGGGTCACAAAGAGTCAGACACGACTGGGCGACTAAGCACAGCACAGCATATACCACTGGGCTTCCCTGGTGGCTCAGTGGTAAAGAATCTGCCTGCAATACAGGAGGCGTGGGTTCAATGCCTAGGTTGGCAAGATCCCTTGGAGGAGGAAATGACAACTCACTCCAGTATTCTTGCCTGGGAAATCCTAAGGACAGAAAATCCTGGTGAGCTACAGTCCATAGGGTCACGAAAGAGTCAGACACGACTTAGTGACTAAACAACAATATACACCATCACATCTTGGGAACCAGAGATACAGAGGTGAATAAATTGAGAGCCTCACTCTCATGGGGACGTTAGAGAAGGGTGTTCAGATAATAAAATCGTCAATAATCAAATGAATTTTACACTTTCAGATAGTTTTGAGTGCTCTGAGAAATTACAGCCCAGTGACATGAGAGTTACAGGTCAGGAGGAATGGATAATTTACAGTGGGAGCACTCAGAAGACTTGTCTGAAAATATGAGGCAGTATCAATATTCAGAATTGCACCAAAACTCATATAACTAACATCATTGGTGTGAGAACTTAGAAATTCTTATTTTCTTCTCTACAGGATGAATGCAAGAAAAAAAATGGGAACTGACATAAGGAAAATTTGGGATTATAGCTTGGTGCTATTTTTGCATTGGATTTAACACTTGGCACAATTTGAAATTAGAATGTTTTAGCAGTCTTTCAATTACCCCTTTTGGGGTGTGAAATGATTCTTAATTATGTTATTTAAATCACATGTAAGTGGCTAGTCTGAGGTCTTTGGTTTATGTTGACTTTGTGTTTTAACTAAAAGTCTGATACTGTAACATACTTAAAGTCAGGTGAATTTAGATAATCGATATAAAAACATATGTACTATTTATTTTTCTTGTTTTAGTTATCTACTATTTATGCTTTCCTTCAAAACAGTCTTTTACCCTGACTATTTTTTGAGCATAAAAAACAAACTGAAATTAATTGCTATTGACCACACCTACTCCCTGATAAGGCTATAAGGAAGGTTCTACTGTTCATCTGCTTGTGCTTGGTATCTGTGAAGTTTCTAAGTGAAACAATTTGCTCTTCAGTCACTAAGTTTTGGACTCTTTGTGACCTCACGGACTGCAGCACACCAGTCTCCCATCCTTCACTATCTTCCATTGATTGCAGAAACTCAAGTTCACTGAGTCAGTGACAATATCCAACCATCTCATTCTCTGTCACCCCCTTCTCCTCCTGCCCTCAATCTTTCCCAGCATCAGGGGTTTTTCCAATGAGTCATCTCTTCACACCAGGTGGCCAAAGTATTGGAGCTTCAGCATTAGCAACAGACCTTCTAATGAATAATGGCTGCTTGTAAATTCAATTCTGTAAGATTCATGGCTTGCATTCTAAGGCAAGAGAAGTCTAAATTAAGCCCCAGCATTTTTAATAGATGTTGAAATTGCAGGTTTATAAAAATCATGCTGCAGTCCTTTTATGAAAACCAATAACACATTCTATATTTTTCTTGGCTGATAAGAAAATTGTAGCTAGTCTCCAAAATAACTGTAATCCATCATGTGGAAATTGGAGGTTTCAAAGGGAAGATTGATCCAGTATTTTCACTTTTGCAGGCAGGATGAAGTTATTTGGATCCCAGAGAAACTAACACAAAGGCAGATTCTGGTTTAAGAGAATATGATGTATCATTTGACACAGATACTTCAGAGGAGATGCTCTATCTTTGGTAGAGTAATTAAATGAGATGATCTCATGATGAAATGTATTGCTAACTTATTTATACTATAGATGATTGCTATAAAAATTAAATTGAAAAACTTGCTGAGTTCTTTGCTAACATCTTGGCTTTCTGTGCATCACTGCTAAACAGAAATACAACAACAGAAAGAAGAAGGAAAGAATGGCTTTATTACTTTCCAGGCAAAGAGGGAACACAGTAGCCTAGCGCCCCAAGAACTGTGCCCCTCTCCCTGGTGAGTAAGGAGAGGTTATATAATCAGGCAAGGTTATGTGATAAGGATTAAGGCAGTAACAGTAACTTTGCATTCTTTCTGCTGCAAAGTTCCAAGAGGAAGAGGTTGCTGACAAGATTAGAATGTGTAGAGTCATGCAAAATGCCAGGCTGGATGAGTTACAAGCTGGAATCAAGATTGCTGGGAGAAATATCAACAACCTCAGATATGCAAATGATACTACTCACATGGCAGAAAGCAAAGAGGATCTAAAAAGCCTCTTGATGAGGGTGAGTGGAGAGTGAAAACATTGGCTTAAAACTCAACATTAAAAAAAACTAAGCCCATGGTATCCAGCCCCATCCCTTCACAGCAAATAGAAGGAAGGGGAGAAGGTGGAAGAGGTGACTGATCTCCACGTCTCAGGCTCTAGGATCACTGCGGACAGTGACTGCAGCCCTGGAGTTAGAAGACGATTGGTTCTTGACAGGAAAGCTATGACAAGCCCAGACAGTGTAGTAAAAAGCAAGGACCTCACTTTGCCGACAAAGATCCGTGTAGTCAAAGCTATGTTCTTTCCAGGAGTCATGTATGGATGTGAGAGCTGGACCATAAAGAAGGCTGAGCACTGAAGAATTAACACTTTTGAACTGAGGTGTTGGAGAAGACTCTTGACAGTCCTTTGGACAGCAAGGAGATCAAACCAGTCCATCTTAAAGGAAATCAACCCTGAATACTCATTGGAAGGACTGATACTGAAGTTGAAGCTCCAACACTTTGGCCACCTGATTTGAACAGCTGATTCATTGGAAAAGACCCTGATGCTGGGAAAGACTGAGTCGGAGAAGGGGGCAACAGAGGATGAGATGGTTGGATGGCATCACTGATTCAATGGACATGAACTTGGGTAAGCTCTGGGAGACAGTGATGGACAGGGAAGCCTGGTGTGATGCGGTCCGTAGGGTCCCAAAGAGCTGGACATGACTTGAGTACTGAATACACAACACAGAGTCTTGGGTGGTGAGTCTTCTAATCTTAATGAGCTTCCCTGGCCTTTTAAATCTTGCCCCAGGTAGTTTCGTTGCTGGAGCTCCCTTGATTAGCAACTGATCTGCCCCTTGGAACTCAGGAAAAGTCATGGAGGCTGGAGTCTTGCCTGCAAGAAATGCAGGACATGTCGGGAAGTCCAATAGGGTACTGCTCAGCATCAAGTTGATATAAGCCATCTAGTCGAGTTATTCAAGTTTATTCTGCTCATTACTATTCTCTCTCTCTCTCTCTCTCTGTCTTTCTGGATACAAGTCTTCAAAAAGTAATGGAAAATAAAGTAAATTTAATTATAGGATATTAATGCCAATTATATCTTTCAACTGGAAGACACTGTATTTCCTTTCCATATGGTAAATTTTATAAAAGAACAAAGGAATAGTTCAAACAATACTTGAATGAACAGTAATTGAATTTCACGCCCCATTAGCCAAATTTAAGGATATTCCCATTGTCTCAGAGCACAAAGCGTGGATTTCATTATATTCAACATAGAACAATATCCTTTAGAATGGGCAACTTTCTGAATTTTGAGAGACTGTGGGTGTTTATGAGTGCTCAGTTGTGTCCGACCCTATATGACCCCAAGGACTATAGCCCAGCAGGCTCCTCTGTCCATGGGATTTCCCAGGCAAGAGTACTGGAGTGAATTGCTGTTTCCTACTCCAGAAGATGTTCCCAGTCCAGGGACCCAACCTGCGTCTCCTGCAGCTCCTGCAGTGCAGGTGGATTCTTAGCCTCCGAGCCATCAAGGAAGCCTGCTGACCTGATCTTTGAGAGGCTAAATAAAGACAAATATATTTTTTAAAAAGCAAGTTTCTTTCTGACAGTTCATCTCAAATAGCTGCTGGTAAAATTAAACTCCACCTAACATTCAACTTTCCCACACATGACCCTGAAACACATTAGATAAATACCTGTACTTTTCAGCATTAGCAGTAATTTGGAGGTAAAATAGTTATGCTTTAACTCAACTCTCTGAGTGTCCACGTTGTGTGTGCATGTGTATGTGTTAGAGGTTGAATCACCTGTAGTCACCTTCTTCTTGGTTTTCATGGTAAGAAAATAATTGGCCCTTGGTCTTGACAGAGCAACATTCTACTCCCCCTACGGGGGAGCCTGGAGGGCTGCCATAGAGGGAGACACAACTGGAGTGACTTAGCAGCAGCAGCAGCAGCCTCTAGAACTGAGAGAAAATAAGTTCCTGTTGTTTAAGCTACTCAACCTATGGCAATTTGTTATGGATGCCCTAACAAACTAATACAGATTTCATTGATCCTTATAGAAATCTGGCCTTCCCTGGTGGCTCAGACGGTAAAGAGTCTGCCTACAATGCGGGAGACCCAGGTTCGATCCCTGGGTCAGGAAGATCCCCTGGAGAAGGAAATGGCAACCCACTCCAGTACTCTTGCCTGGAAAATCCCATGGACGGAGGAGATTGGTTGGCTACTGTCCATGGGGTTGCAGAGAGTCAGACACGACTGAGTGACTTCACTATCACTATAGAAATTCAAAACTTTTCCAACTTCAAAACTTCCTCTATTTTTGAACCTATATGATTCACTTTTATCACACAATTTTTTTCTTCCTCTTGAGAATCAGGCTTCTTAACTTGTAGGCCATTTTACCTGTATTTCCTCCACTTTTAGTCAATTATTCAATTCGTTTCAATTTGCATTCTACCTCAAAGGTATTGAAACTTTTTTCCTTTCTTGTCTCCAGATTTTAATCCTGACGACCACTCTCTCCTTTCTCAAATGCTTCCTTAACTTGTTTTTTATAATATCATATTATGTTGATTTTCTCTCCACCTCTTACTGATGATCACACCATCTTCAGCTCTACTGGGCTCCTGTTTCTCTTTGATATTTGTTTATTTAGAGTTCAAGCCACGACTGTCTTCAATTCTTATTTTACTTTCCATGCTCAGCATTTCAAAGTTCTAGTTCAAGTTCCTGGGCTTTAAAGTCATTGGGAAAATAAACTAATATTCTAAAATGACCTATTTAAGCCAGGACTCATTTTCTGTCCTTCCTGACCTTTCTCCTATTCCTGTGAATGACAGCATTGTATATTCACTTTCCCAGATGAGCAACGTGTCGACCCTTACTCCTTCTTCTCCCCAACATCTCCCATTAAATAGTTCAGTACTTTTGGCTTTTCTTCTTCAGTAGTTCTATACTTTTATACTTCTCTTAATTACATCTCTACTATCTTGATTCCCTAACTTCCAGTCTTGACAGACACTGCATTTATAGTCATCAGTTTGAAGCATTAATATGACTTTAAAGTTATCCTACCTAAAATCTTTCAGAGGTACAAAGGCCCAAATTATTTAGTATGATATATAATGTCCTTTCTGGTTCTGTCTATGCCACCAAGTTTAACGCTTCTCTTTCCCCAGCCTTCATAGTCTATTTTCAAGGGGAATCTGTTTAACACAATTTCACGTTCTCTGATCTGGTCCATTTAAAATGTAATCCCTTTAGTCTGCATCCTCCTCCCTAACCCTTTGCTTAGCTAATTGGTATTCATCCTTCTGGTCATAAATTCCACATTTTCATTTTCTGTAACTTCCCAGAGCATACAAGACGGAATTAGGTTCGCTTCCTATGCAATTCCTTGGGATTTTATGCTGACATGTTTCAGTATTTAGACGGGGAAGCAGTCATGGCTGCTTTGAGGTGATCATTTGTCAGTGGTCTTTCAGTTTACATCAATTTCTGGACTTCTTAAGAGACAATAAATAGCTATTAAATGAAATAATAAGTCAATGCTTGAGTTTTGCATTAGAGGATATTTCTTACGCAAAACTCATGCAGCTTGTAAAAAAAAAAAAAAAAAACACATCTATTTTCAACATTTCCCTACCACACAGCATGGAGCTTGGCATATTATAAATTTTCAAGGACAATATGAACTTGATAAAAACAAAGAAACCCTAATAAATATAACTATTTTAAAATTAGCTTCCCTGCTTCTATGTTAACAATGATATATGTTGTTAGGAAATAATTGACAACATATTTTGGGAGAAAATTATTGAGAATTAGCAGTGACATTTCTTAAACACTCTACTCTGGTGTTCCATTAATAATACCCTAGACACAATCTTATTGTGTTCTTTTCCTCTGTTTTGACTTTGTCAGTCTTATATTTGTGTCTCCTAACATGTCATTGTAGATAAAATAAATAGCAACAAGTCTCTTATATGACTTCAAAAATCCATTTTTCTTAAGTAGAGTCACGTTCATAAAACTAGGCTCTTTATGATGGGTAAAGAAAATTGCTAACTTTAAATCTTAACATAAATTCAAAGAGCTAGGGTGTGTCAGTGACATCCATGAGAAAATGTTTTACAAAACAATGTAAGTCTTCCAATAAAAGAAAAAGAAATGTATTTACTTAGCTAAAAACATGTTATAAAAATAAAATACACACCAAAAATAAATACTATAAGGTGTGGCAGCAATAGATTCCAGACTTTGAAGGAGTGAATGAAGACAGAATGATAGTCAGCAGCCAAAAACAGTCAACAAAGAAGCAGCAGGAAATGCTAAATATTTGCAAAGCTATTTACATACACGAGCAATTGAAACTACAGGTGGGTTTTTGCAAAACCTTTGAGATGCAGTTAAGTTTCTAAAACTCTTAAAGTCAAGTTTCTCATTGGTGAGATTGGTTTAGTAATAATTGCTAAAATCTCAGAAAATCACAAAAAATTGTGAATATCAAACTAAATAATCTGTGGATGCTCTTAAAAAAAAATACACATTGAAGAAACAAACATTGTCTACTATGGGCCAGGATAACAGGCTAAATTATGGGAGTAAGGGTGAAAAACATCTGCTGCTGCTGCTGTTAAGTCGCTTCAGTTGTGTCCGACTCTGTGCGACCCCATAGACAGCAGCCCACTCAAGGCGAGAACACTGGAGTGGGTTGCCATTTCCTTCTCCAATGCATGAAAGTGAAAAGTGAAAGTGAAATCGCTTAGTCATGTCTGACTCTTAGTGACCCCATGGACTTCAGCCTACCAGGCTCCTCCGTCCATGGGATTTTCCAGGCAAGAGTACTGGAGTGGGGTGCCATTGCCTTCTCTGGTTCTAGAGGCTAGAAGTCTTGAGATTAAGATGTCAATAAGACTGGTTTCTTCTGAGTCTGCTCTGTTTTCTTGGCTTTGTAGCTGGCCGTCTTTCTCTGTCTTACTTGTTCTTTTCTCTGTGTATTTCCGTGACCTGATTTCTTTTTCCTATAACAACACGAGTTATATTGGATTAGGATCCATCCTAATAACCCCGTTTAACTCAATCAGCTATGTAAAGACCCTATTTCCAAACGCAGTCGCATTCTAAGGTACTGGGGGGTAAGACTTCATCATATGAGATTTGTGGGGACTCGACCCCACCCACAGAACATTCTGTTGGAGCTATGTTTCCTGTAAAGGGGAAGGAGTTGGAGTCAGAGGAGAAAGAAGGGAATCAAGAGGGAGTGAAGTCCCCATGGGAGATAGAATAGAAAAAGATGCAGATGAGGACCGGCCATCGAGGAGGGGTCGTTAAGGTAACAGAAACCAAAATCCAGATAGATGCAGGTGCCTTTAGTGTGCAGAGGTACTGGAGCTCGATGGTTGTTATCACTGCAGGAAGAAGAACTATGGTAGAGGAGTTGGGCTGAAATTTTGAGGAAGATCTACTGGGTGGGAAAGAGGCTAGAAAACAATAAAGCAAGATGTTGAGAATATTGACAAGAGACTACAGTAATGAACCTGGGGCCTCTGCTAGCTGGGGAAGGGACTAAAGATAGGAAGTAGTTAATGGGAAGGTATTAAAGCAGGTGTTGAGAACTTGAAGCTCTCATGATTTAGTATTGATTCTTTTGAAAAATAAAATCTATGGGATTTTGCTTTTCCTAACTCTTATTATTAGCTAAATCTATCAGTGTTTTATCATCTTCAAACATCATTAAACTCTCCATATAAGAAAGCTGTTTGTTCTTTCATAGAGGTTAATACAATCACCCAGTACCTCCTTTTATATCAGGTATGGCTTATTTACAGTACAAAGCATATTTGCTTACTATCTTATGATGTTTTGAAAGACATTGCCCTTGGATTTAAGAACATAATACTTATTTTGAAGGAATAGAACTGAGGGTTAAAACGTCCATGACTACTAATGAAAATTGTTTTTTGCAAAGGATGAGAGATTGCAGAGGGCACCTACAAGTGGAAAGCAGAAAAATAATTTGTTAAGAAATCTCTGGAACAGAAAACAATGGTGGGTGTGGGGTGGGGAATAAATCTCCCTTGCAAGAGCATCAAAGTAAATAAAACGAGAGCTAAAGAGAGTGACATAATTATGGCTGGGTTGTAAATGTCTATTTTAAGTCTGCTTCATGTAGTTTAAACTGTTTTTCAGCTCCTTACTTGTAAGTTAGTACTGCACAATTATTAAAGTATGTTAAAATTCATACCTTTAAAGCAAGAAAACTAAGATATGAATTTATTAAGCATTTAGGTCAAGTGCTGCTGCTGCTGCTAAGTCGATTCAGTCGTGTCCGACTCTGTGTGACCCCATAGACGGAAGCCCACCAGGCTCCCCCGTCCCTGGGATTCTCCAGGCAAGAACACTGGAGTGGGTTGCCATTTCCTTCTCCAATGCATGAAGGTGAAAAGTGAAAGGGAAGTCGCTCAGTCGTGTCCGACTCTTAGCGACCCCATGGACTACAGCCCACCAAGCTCCTCCACCCATGGGATTTTCCAAGCAAGAGTACTGGAGTGGGGTGCCATTGCCTTCTCCATTAGGTCAAGTAGTGTATTCTTTAAAATAAAATTTATTTTCCAAAAGTACAGCTAGTGTGTCATGTGATACAAAAACCCCACTGATGATTCGTCACTTTGACCACCTTCACTGCTTGCTGACCACTATTGCTCAGATCAGATCAGATCAGTCGCTCAGTCATGTCTGACTCTGCGACCCCATGAATCGCAGCACGCCAGGCCTCCCGGTCCATCACCAACTCCTTGAGTTCACTGAGACTCACGTCCATTGAGTCAGTGATGCCATCCAGCCATCTCATCCTCTGTCGTCCCCTTCTCCTCTTGCCCCCAATCCCTCCCAGCATCAGAGTCTTTTCCAATAAGTCAACTCTTCACATGAGGTGGCCAAAGTACTGGAGTTTCAGCTTTAGCGTCATTCATTCCAAAGAAATCCCAGGGCTGATCTCCTTCAGAATGGACTGGTTAGATCTCCTTGCAGTCCAAGGGACTCTCAAGAGTCTTCTCCAACACCACAGTTCAAAAGCATCAATTCTTCAGCACTCAGCCTTCTTCTCAGTCCAACTCTCACATCCATACATGACCACAGGAAAAATCATAGCCTTGACTAGACGAACCTGAAGAGGAACTAAAAAGCCTCTTGATGAAAGTGAAAGTGGAGAGTGAAGAAGTTGGCTTAAAGCTCAACATTCAGAAAACAAAGATCATGGCATCCGGTCCCATCACTTCATGGGAAATAGATGGGGAAACAGTGGAAACAGTGTCAGACTTTATTTTTCTGGGCTCCAAAATCACTACAGATGGTGACTGCAGCCATGAAATTAAAAGACGCTTACTCCTTGGAAGGAAAGTTATGACCAACCTAGATAGCATATTCAAAAGCAGAGACATTACTTTGCCAACAAAGGTTCGTCTAGTCAAGGCTATGGTTTTTCCTGTGGTCATGACCACTATTGCTGGTGTGATGTAAACTCACAAATGTCTCTCATGAAATGTGAGTCTTCCTTCAATCTCCTGACTTCTCAGTTTCACTCCTGCTCCATCTGTCCCTTGATGACAAAGAAATAAGTTATTTGATGATTTAGAAAATGGAATTAAATGAATTGTACATGGTTATGCTAATCCAGTCTTTACCTCAAAGAGTTCCACTCTTACATTCCTCACCCTTTTCAGATTCCTTTCTCAGCTACATTCCTTCAGCCTTCCATGGATGCAAGGATCCTGCTGAGATGGACTTAAGTGGAATCTGAACCTCAGAGTGAAGTAACTTTTCAGCGTCAGTGTTAATTTTAAAGGTCAGAATTTGGGTTCAAATTTAGAATTTAGATTCATCAGCTGGACTCATTCACATTTGCTTTATGGGGACCAGTTTGAGCCGATGGAAAATCTGTTTTGGGACAGATGGAGAAAGCCAGGTAAAATTCAGTAAAAAGAGGATGACGTAGGGATCCTCCTCACAGCTTATTTGAAGGGAAGCAATCCAGTTCTGGTCCAGTTCTGAGGCTGAAATAATTGTTTTGTTCATTTGAAAAGTCTTAATTGAATGTGTACTAGGTCCTAGGTATATGCTAGAGCCCTGAGATATGGAATAAAGCAAGCGCTATTCCTGACACTGAAAAGGCCGCAGTCTAGTCAAAGATATTACTTGGTTTGAACTTACTGGTTGCCAAGGCTCAATCAATTACACAATTGTAGTGGTTCATATTGGAGAAGGAAATGGCAAACCATTCCAGTACTCTTGCCTGGAGAATCCTGTGGACAGGGGAGCCTGGTGGGCTGCCATCTATGGGGTCGCATAGAATTGGACATGATCGAAGTGACTTAGCAGCAGCAGCAGCAGCATCAGTGGTTCATATGTATCTTGGGAGGAGTAAGCTGTTAGCAATACTATAAGAATTAGGGAATCTTCATAAATAAGATTAGAACTGACTTTGAAGTATAAATTGGCTAGGTATGAAAAAAGGAAAATATTCCAGGCAAAGGGAATAATACAAAGACACACAGAGAAGTATATGACTGTTCCAACATAGTTTAAATCTGCTCTGAATACGGAAGGTCTTTGCCCCATGATTTTTCTCCAGAAAGAAATAACTAATCTTTATGTGGCCTTTTAAGATTAAAGAAGTCCTTAAGATAATTCAGTTTTGAAGAATTAAGCATAGCAGAAAAGGGAAATTGTTGGGATGCTACATAATATTGAAAAAGTATATGTCAAATGATGAAATGACATTTTCAAACAAGCATCTTCAATTGTATTGTTTTATAGTAAATTACATCAAGTATGCAGCCATGGGGCTTCCCTGGTGGCTCAGTGGTAAAAGATCCGCCTGCCAATGCAGGAAACTTGGGTTCGATCCCTGGGTCAGATCCCCTGGAGTAGGAAATGGATATCCACTCCAGTATTCTTGCCTGGAAAATTCCATGGACACAGGAGCCTGGCGGGCTGCAGTCCATGGGGTTGCAAAGAGTCGGACATGACTGAGCATGCCCACATGCACGTTTCCCTAGAAATTCTTGTCAGTGGAGAAGGCACTGGTGTAAATCTGCATGACAACCTTACTCTTGTTGTTCCTGACAACCTCCCACAACTGGTCTCCCCTCAGACTTCCAACATATTCTTTTATCTTTAGCTGAAAATGGTATTTAAGGTGGTAGCTTGGGCCATTTTGGGAGTTATAAAAGGTTTTTCTGGCTAAATCTTATGTATGCAGAAGGTAAACAAGTTATTAAACTTATTATTGTTTTGACAGGAAGGCCTGGCGTGCTGCAGTTCATGGACTTGCAAAGAGTCAGACATGACTGAGCAACTGAACTGAACTGAACTGAATATGTCTTTATTATAGGTGAGTCTCAGCCAAGAACCTGGAATTTCCTGGAAACAAAAACATCTTTTCCTCCCCTACAGACACATTACAGTCAATAAATGTCCTTTGAAGAAATCAGTGAACTAACATAACACTCACTTTACTGTGGTTTTTAAGCGTTGAATAAAATTTAATTAGTGTTACTTTGTTCTGAATTTTCCAAATGTCCTGTAAATGTGTTATCATACCTTCATAATTTAAAAAATAAAAAGAAAAAAGAAAGAAATATAATTACAAAGAATAAATTCAGTTAGGAAATTTTTGAAATCTTGCTGGCAACTTAGAAGAAAATGAGACAAAGATATGATTTAAATTGACTTCCAGAAATGGAACCTTGGTGTCACAGATGCCTCAATTGTAGGTCTATATTTTGCATTTATTACAAGACTTAAAAGCATGCATTTTATATTTCTTCTTTCATGGTAAGATATAACATGTTCTTAAATTCTTATTCAATAATAATACAAAATATAAAGATGGTATTCTTGATGCTTTATTTCCTTGGTTAAAATTTAATTTTTGGTCCGCACACCAGGTGATTTGGACTAAGCTAATAGAATTTTCTGAGGTTGTTTAATTCACTTCATTAACACAAAATAGCCATCTACTAAGTTCTCAGTTTTGCACTACATCAATACAAAGGTGAGAAAGACACAATAGCAGTTACTTCAAGAAACTGATAATGTAGTCAATGAAGCAGGATGTATAAAAGCAAATAATTACATTGCAAGATAATCAACACCCTCAGGTAAAAACCCAGAATACTGAAAAAATATTCTGTATCAATAATAAGGAAACAGAAAACTATTTTATCTTATGGTATTGAGAAAGAATAAGTGAGTCCTGTAAGAATAAGTAGGACTTCAAATAATAAAGGAAATTTGGGGAAGACATGCAAAATTGAGTTAACAGCAAAACAAATACATTTAATGATTAATTAACTCAAGTGACTAAAATCCTCTCATCTTGTATATATAGATCACACTGTAGACTAAGTGAATGACAATTAATAGATAAATAGAACTCCATCCTCATTCCTACTGCAAAGTAGAAAGATGAGAGATGAATGTATTGTCCTCTGCTCTTTTCTGGTTAATCATGGCTATCGGACAGTTTTAAAGCTTTCTGATGTGTAAACAAGAATCAAGCTAATATCTCATTTTCAAATAGTGTTCAGTTATGCAAATCTCCGTCTTTCATCTGTGCTTTATATTTGCATAGTGGTATCCAGTGATTATAATGGGAAAGGATTTTTAAAAACTATTCGAATGTCATTTATACAAGGAGCAACATTTTTGTATAAAGCATCTTCTACAAAAAGATGCATAGATAAATAATTCTATGAGTTTATTCACTTGTTTTATCTATAGAAGAATTAATGTACAAATAAATATTCATAAGCCAATTTGTGTTACTGGTTTATTTCGTGATATCCAGATGTTATCTTTCCCTCTTTGTGTTCAGTAATGATCATCTGAGATTCAAATGCAAACACTAGATGTTATTCATAAGCCAATTTGTGTTACTGGTTTATTTCGTGATATCCAGATGTTATCTTTCCCTCTTTGTGCTCAGTAACGATCATCTGAGATTCAAATGCAAACACTAGATGTAGCTGTCATACCTGTCCATCATTAAAAAATGAATAATACATCTTCATGAGGAAAAAAATAACGTACTGCCTCCTTTTCAATAAGACAATACCATTTGAAATCCTGTTGTGTATTTCAGAACAATTTTGTATCTACATTGAAGTTTACAAACACAGCACTTTATAACTTTTTGGTCTCAGGATCCCTTTACATATAGTCTTAAGAATTAGTGAAAACCTCAAATAATTCACTTTATGTGGGTTATATCTAATAATCTGGTTCTACTAGAAATATTCCAAATTAAAATTAAATTTAAAATATTTATCAGTTTATTTAAAAGCAAAAACTGTAAATCTATTATATATATTGCACTTCCCTGGTGGCTTGGATGGTAAAGAATCTACATGCAATGCATTATATGTTAACAGAAATAACATGTTTATAAAAAATAATTCTATTTCCCAAAACCAATCTAAAGCTCATCGTAACAACTATTTGTAGCAAACTGGATACTATTAACACTTAGCTGTTTTCTGGCTTTCGTGACCGGGATAACTTGAGGTTTGCCTTTGTTTTCTAAAGCTGCTGTCAGTCAGTTAGTGCAGATGTTATAGATCTGGTTCAGGCCAGGTTACACTAAACTCTGTGAAATTCAACTTGGAATTATTTGTTGCTATTAGTCCGTATTCTAAAATCATGCTTCAAAATGTAGGCTTTGAGAAAATGTAGGAACTTCTGAGAAAAGAAACATAAAGTGCATGTGTGAACAAATAGAATGTAGCAACATGAAATGGCCATTCAGTTCCCCCAGTGAGGGGCTTCCCTGGTGGCTCAGATGGTAATGAATCTGCCTGCAATGCAGGAGACCTGGCCTTGATCCCTGGGTTGGGAAGGTACCCTGAAGAAGGGGGTAAATCAGAAATTTGGAAAGCCAAGGATCAGTATTACTTTACATATTAATATTTTATGTTGAAGTGAAAACACACACCAACTGAACACAATATAAAATATTAATAACATGATAGGCTGTATTTTAAAAAGTCACTAGGTGGAAAGAAATGGGAAATGGTATGCTATGTTGTTTTAATAAAATAAAGAGAATAAAGTTGGAAGATCTGCGTTTTGGTCTGGGGTTGCATCTCTGTTCTGAAAGTTGTTAGTTATACTTTATAGGGGGCAAACTCCCTAAGTTTTCTGTAAAATAGTTTCTACACTGTTGGTATTTTGTTAGAATTATATATCTGAATAATGGGAATGGCATTTGTTTTGCTTTGCTACAAAAAAACAAAGCAAAACAAAAACGCTCTTTTTCTGCTTTACAAAGCAAGCTGATAAAAGAAAGATGTCCTGTAGTCTAGACACAAAAAGTACAAAGAAAAATATTGGCTCAAGTATGTTGAATGATTATAGTCTTTTCTCCTTACAATGTGTAAACAGCAGGTTTGCAAGTGCTCACGGGAGAACTACAGTGAAATGCAAGAGGAAAGAATCACATTATTGTAAAGACCAGACTATTCCATAAGCAAGAGCTGTCCTCTCTGTCCTTTGTATATTTAGAGTATTGTGCTTCATGGTATTGTTAGAATCGTTTCTCAAAGACGAAAACAAATTCTCCCAGAAGAAATCAGTGACTAACGAAAACAAATGAAGTCAAACCTTACAAAGTAAACACACATCAATGTCTTCTGGGAGTTATTTGTATCTTTCTATTCCACAGTCTTAATTATTTACTCTGTCTTCAAATTTATCTTTCTATTTGAACCCAGATAATCAGACATTATATGGAAAGAAAGGCTAATAAATATTCCCAGTGAAAAGGGTGACAAGTCTTCTTTGGACTTTGTAGTATGACTAAACATCATATAGGTATGAAAATAATTAAATGATTTTCTGAAGACAGAAAAAAATACTCTTAAATATTTTTTTCTGTTTTCAAAGTTTATGCAATTTAAGGGATAGAATATCAACACAGGAAAAGTTAAAAAAATAATAAAACATTAAATGGCAATGATCCATACCTTATTTTTTTAACAATATATTGAAATTACAAACATCCTTTCTATTATGGTCCAAAAACCTTTTTTTTTTCAACTCTACTCGTTAAAAACTATAAATGTGCCCAAGGTACATGATCATCTTGTGTTTCCCATTACTCATCTAAAGGAAGTTCTACAGTAGTATCTGCACATGGCATAGACTGTTAATTTTTCCCAGTATCCCTCTTCTCTTCTTTGTTTTAGAAATGGAAAACCTCCCTTCCCCCGCTCCCCTCTTCCTTACCCTATGCACAAAGTGTTAGCAAAGAAGAAGTCTGTTTAGAAGGTCACTATGGTTTCTAACCTAGCCTCCCAGCGGTTCTGTATGACCAGTTCAGCTATCTCTGACCATGGAACTAAGATCTGGCCAATGGGATGTATGTAAGTTCTAACTCACACTTTAAACAGTAGCCTAATTTCTTTTATCTCCTTTCGCCCCGTTCCTTGATCTAGAATTCAGGTACAGTGCTAATAAGCTAGCTTTGTGGATAAAAAGTAGGTAAAAGAAACAATCTTGACTTGTGCTGTCCAGTTCAGTGGCCAGTGGCCACGTGTGGCTTTTGAGTACTTGAAATGTAGCTAGGGTAATTGAGATAAATTTTAAATTTTACTTCCTTATAGTTAATTTAAATATAAAAACTCATACTCGATTTAGTTATTGGAAACTTTTAAGTATCTTTGAAACGATTTATGTATGTTCATTTATTTTTTAATTGTAAATTTCATGAAAGCTAAATACAGACTAAGTATTTCAAATCAAATGAGTGAAGTAAGCCAGAAAGAAAAACACCAATACAGTATACTAATGCATATATATGGAATTTAGAAAGATGGTAACAATAACCCTGTATACGAGACAGCAAAAGAGACACTGATGTATAGAACAGTCTTATGGACTCTGTGGGAGAGGGAGAGGGTGGGAAGATTTGGGAGAATGACATTGAAATATGTGTAATATCATGTATGAAATGAGTCGCCAGTCCAGGTTTGATGCACGATACTGGATGCTTGGGGCTGGTGCACTGGGACGACCTAGAGGGATGGTATGGGGAGGGAGGAGGGAGGAGGGTTCAGGATGGGGAACACATGTATACCTGTGGCGGATTCATTTCAATATTTGGCAAAACCAATACAATATTGTCAAGTTTAAAAATAAAATAAAATTAAAAAAAAATAAAAAAATTTTAACATCCTCATTGAGAAGCAGTTCATGCTTCAAATGATAAAACTTAAAATATATTATTATTTAATTTCACCTGTTTTTAAAAATTTTTAAGTACACAATTTTTCTGAGCATTTTTTTTCTCTTACTTTTAAGTGCCATATAAAATAGATAGTGCAGATCAAGGGAATGGCTGTGCCACAAGAAGAAAGGAACTCAGGTCTTTGGATGAACCCATACACTCTGAACACCTTCCATCCAGTTCAGATTTCTTTGTAAAAGAGAAATAAAATTATTGGTTTAAATCACTCTTATTTTTGTTTCTGTTAAGGCAGCCATACACTATATTAACTAATAAACTACTTCATAGATTTGTTGAGAGGATTGAATGAATTAATGCTCCTGAAGGGCTTAGACTAGAGCCTGCCATACTGAAGCCCAGGGCTTTCCAGGTGGCTCAGTGGTAAAGAATCTGCCTATCAATGTAGCAGACGCAAGAGATGTGGGTTTGATCCCTGGGTGGACAATCCCCTGGAGGAGGAAAAGGCAACCCTCTCCAGTATTCTTGCCTGGAAAATTCCATGGACAGAGAGCCTAGTGGGATACTGTCCACGGGGTCCCAAAGAGTCCGACACAAGTAAGCCCACATGCTCAGTATACTAAAAGTTCAAAGCTTATAAGATTTATCCTTCTTAATGTATTTCCAAACGGAAAGAAATTTTCTCCCTCCATAATCCTATAGCCCATTTTATATATTTGTATTACATAGTGCCATCATCATTCAATTTCATGCCTTTGATTGGGATTCATTTTGAAGAATTTGTCAGAGAGCCTACGCTCCTGCTTCTAGCATCTCTGCTGGTCTCACAGACAATTAAAAAAAAAAACAAAAAACCTCTTGCTCTAAGTTTTACCAAGAGACTGACTGTTTTCAATCACAATCCCTTCACAATTGTTTCTACAACCAGAAGGAAACCACGATCACGTCATTCCACAGCCCAGATCCTTGTGTGGTTTTGTAACGCTAAACCCCAAACACATTTATGTGTCTTTCCCACTTCCCCTGTTGATAACTGCTCCCCGTTGGTTTTCTGGGGTGTCACATACACTTATTTTTCCTTATTTCCTCAATTAGCATCAAGATATTGTGCATTTAAAAAATTTTCTTGGATGTGGTTTTCCTGTCTCATCACCTAGTTAAATTCACTTAGTTCAGATTTCAGCTCACACACACCCTCTTCAGAGAGCTGCAGATGGCCCTTCAGACTGTGTTAGTCTTCTGTGAATTCTCTCAGAGCAACTTGGTGACACATTCATGGACCACGCCGTCCCAGGTCACTACTACAATGCTTGATTATAATTTTATTATGTGTGGCATTTTTCACATCATTAAAACATATTGAGTTTTGTCTTGTCTGTTACTCTCCTTTCTGCTAAATTGTAACTTCCTTGAGGGTGGATTTGATTGTACTTTTTGTACCTCCCCTCCAACACCAAGATAGAACTTCTAATAAGTACATTGAACTGCCAAAGGAGCTGTACAAAAGTTTAAAAAACTTTGCTGTGATAATTCAGAGGGAAATAAAGATCACTTCAGCTCAGTGGTGGAAATATGCAAATATTTATGGAGCTACTAAGATATGACAAGAGGGTATAACAAGAAAGTGGACTCTACAATGAGAATGATCAAGTTTGAATCCTGGATCTGCCACTTACTAGCTGTGTGATCTCTGGAAAATAGCTTGACTTCTCTGTGCTTTAGGTTCTTCATCTGTAAAATGAGGGAAGTAAATAGCAGTGTTTTTATAAGGCTGCAGGGAGAATTAAATGAATTAATGTGAATCTATCTTACAAGAGTGCTTTGCACATAAGTACTCAGTAAACGTGTGATACACGGGCTTCAAATTAGGAGAAAGAAGGAGAGAAGTCATTTAAAACATATGATGTTGCTCTATATAAAGTGCAAGAAAGTAAGAAGAGGTGATGTTAATAGGAGAGAGTGAGGGAATTATTTTTGAGATGCAGAAGGTTTCTGTAGGTGAGTGGTAGGAGGTAAGGCAAGAAAAGTGTCAACTTAAGGACTTTATAGTAGATATCATCATTAGAAGTTTTTGGTCAAGGGAATGGCATTATCAGAATCATTTTTTGATTGTTTTTGTTCTGTCTGTCAAGATTATCAGGAAAAATAATTCATAGTTTGCTATAAACACTTCAAAAGCATCCTCTCTTTTTATACTGAAAGCTCATGAGTAGGTATTACTATGGTGCCCACTTTATTGATGGGAGGACTGAAGTAAAGAAAGATGTGAAACAGAACACAACAGTAATAATATCTAAATCACTGAAGTTCTATGAGGAGTCAATATATGAAATATATTTAGCACTGTATTAAATACAGTAAGTGTCCAATAGGAAAAAAGCTATAGGTTTAACCTTGAGTGACTGTGTTTTCTAAGAGTATTATCTCCATTTCCTCTTGAAGTCCTATCTAATATAGTGTAATATAATACAAGAAATCTTGCATATGCTTTGCAGATAAAAATTATTGAGTTTTCATTTCAATTTATATATGTTTTACAAATGTATAAAATTTGAATCAAGTGAAAAAAATAGAAACATTAATTTCCCCTTGGGGTGGGGAGGGTCAGCTTCACGCTGTGAGTTTAGAAATAAAGGTCTCATTGTCAGGACATGAAGGGGAAGAAATAGAGTGACAGAGAATACTCTGTGGGGGAGACCCGTTTCCTCAGAACCGGGATTGTCCGAGCCCTTCCGAGCCAGAGTGCCCTGGTCAGTGTGTGGGGAAGGAGCGGGTGAGGAGGAGGAGGAGGTGGAGGAGGAAGGTAGGGGACTTTGTGGGATGAACTGTGTAGGGAGGGGGTTCTCACAGAGCAAGCAGGGCAGGGACAGAGCTGGGTTTATGAAGAGAAATGAGCGGGGGTCCAGGAGTCAAGAGCAGAGCCGATCTTCAGTGAAGATAATGAGATAATCTTCCCTAGCGGATGTGGTGACAGGAGTGGTGAAGAACCCGCCTGCCAGGTCGGAAGATCCCCTGGAGGAGGACATGGCAACCCACTCCATCTTCTTGCCTCGGGAGTCCCACGGACAGAGGAGCCTGGTGGGCTCCATCCGTGGGGTCGCACAGAGCTGGACGCAGCGGAAGCGGCTTAGCACTGCCCGGTGGATGTGGCACAAGCAAGGTTTGCAGACCATCGAAGGAAACGGAAAAGCAGCTACGGACCCCGGGAAGCTTATGTTTTCCATTTCCCCCCTTTTATGTCACTTTCCAATCATCAGTCAGTTCTACTGGAAGCAATGAAAGGAGGAAGAAAGACACAGAGAAAATGCTTTTCAAATCATCCAATGTTTTTTATTTGTTAGAGGCTCTAGTGAAATCCTTGATGAGGAAAAGATTGTAATAATGGGTCCAGATTAGGTTGAAGTTTGTCAATGGCTTTTGACGACCCTCATTTTTATCCCTGTCATTATCAGAATGAATTAGACATCACTGAATCTTTTTATCCTGGAGAAGGAAATGGCAACCCACTGCAGTATTCTCGCCTGGAGAATCCCATGGAGGGAGGAGCCTGGCAGGCCACAGTCCATGGGGTCGCAGAGAGTCGGACATGACTGAGCGAAGACTGCACCAAATGCACAGAAGAGAAGCTAACATATTTCCAGGTCCTTTTGTTTTGTGAACCACCGATTTTTTCATCAGAGAAGGCAATGGCACCCCACTCCAGTACTCTTGCCTGGAAAATCCCAGGGAGGGGAGAGCCTGGTGGGCTGCCGTCTATGGGGTCGCGCAGAGTTGGACACGACTGAAGCGACTCAGCAGCAGCAGCAGCAGCAGCATCTTTTCATGTTCTTTCATTAGCATGCTCAAAAGATGCTTAATTTTTAAAAATAGCAATGTTGACCAGCACGTTATTTAATAGTTGTAAATTCCAAGGGACTAGTTGACAAATTCTTGAGAAAAGGTTCACCTGGAAATGGGGCTCAGAAATGACAATCATTATGTATTTTTGGGTTATTTTAGAATTTTCAATCCAAAAGTAGAAAATAATTCCTGTGTTACAAACATGTGAATTATACTATCAATATGCCCATGTGTTATTTTTGTTTGTACCCTAGAATATTAATATACCTATCTGTCAATCTATAGATAAAAGTTGTAATTGTTAAAGGGAAGTTGAAATTCATTTTTTTTCCAGTAAATCATACTTTTAAAAAGAAGTGATGTTTAAACACTGATACATACAATTATAACTTCCCTGGTAACTCAAATAGTAAAGAATCCACCTCCAAAGGAGACCCAGGTTTGATCCCTTCGTTGAGATGATTTCCTGGAAAAGAAAATGGCAACCCACTCCAGTATTCTTGCCTAGAGCATCCCACGAATAGAGGAGCCTGGCGAGCTACAGTCCATGAGGTTGCAAAGAGTTGGACATGACTGAGCAACTAACCTTTACATACAATTCTCTCTCAGTAAATTCTCTAAACAAATAGGAGCATTGTATTGCGGCCTTTTTTTACAAATAATGGAACTGCTCCAAATTTCTATGCCATCAAAAAAAAAAAAAAAAAAAAAAAAGAACCTTGAAAGGGTCCCTTATAAATTACAGCAGTTACTCATCTTTAATAGTCAAGTTCTTTTCATTACATCAAAGCGTGCTCTGGCTGCAGGAATTCTCTTAAAGTAGATATTATTTTTTCACTGTACATGGACCTCAAGGAGTGTGGATATAGCCTGGCAAGTAAGTTGAAATTTTGTGAGAAAAAGTGAAAATTAAAAGTTCAGACTCTAAAGTCTTGTTTATTTTCTATGATTATTAGTTATTAACATATTTTGACAGAACATATTAGCAATCTTTGTCTTACTTATGCATTTAAAGCAAGCATTTTGCTATTAAATATTAATTTAATTTCAGGTTGTAGAGCCAATGCATAGTTGAACTATTAATGGAGTATAATTCTTATTTTGCTATATCAAATCTTTTAGTTGCTACATAACTTTTTAATAAATGTTCTGTAATACTCTTTCATGTATAGAATTTTTTTATTTCACTTTTTTGTGGTTTTTGTTTCCATTATGTATAAGAAGTGATGCATTTAAAGCTTTAGTACTTTAAAATTTATTTATTATCAATTATCACTCATTGTCTATAGCACTGAAACTTGGAAAAAGCAATTTTCCTCCAGAAAAAAATTGTACAAAATATTAATTTATGTCTACTGGATCACCATGTAATATGAAAATCTGTTTTTAAGTACACTGAATTCTCTGCAAAATCATCTCACATTTCTGTAATCTATGCTGTCTTTTCTTATGTGCAATTTTCTCGTGTATTAGGATTTTATTTACAGAGAAAGCTATACTGAAACACTTTTGTCTGTCATATATAAACATTTAAAATGCTTATGTTTTATAAACTGATAAATGTATCAATGCTTAAAAGTTAAACCAAATTAATCTTGCTGCAGTCTTAACAAATGCAATCTGGATTATATAAGGGAGTAACTTATTTTATTTCAAGAAAACGCCATTAGAACTTGAAACAATACTACTAAGCTTACAAAATAGAAGCTACGAAATTTAGCCATACATCTTTTTCTGATTTGCTGTTGTTTTTTAGTCGCTAACTTGTGTCTGACTCTTTTGTGACCCCATGGACTGTAGCCCACCAGGCTACTCTGTCCATGGGATTTCCCAGGCGAAAATACTGGAGTGGGTTCCCATTTCCTTCTCCAGGGCATTTTCTGATTACTTCATGTTTTTTCTATAAAACTATTGGCAAACAAGTAGATTTTATAAATCAGTTTGTACTTTCTTTTTTCTCCTACATTGTTCAGGACATGAAATGATATTAACAATGAAATAGCTTGCTTGATGGGATATTTGGTTTAACAATTTTATTGAAGAAGACTCTAAGACTTATTATTTTCAAATATTAATTTTTAAAGAGGATAATGTATTGATCTTTGGATTCAAACACTTGTCTATAAATTCCAGTCCAACCATATGTAAAGCCATTTTTGTTAATAATGGTATCCATGTCATAAGCCTATATTATGAGGATTGAATTGAATGACACATGTGAAGTACTTAGAACAGTACCTGGGCCATAATAAGTGCTCAACAAGAGTTAGTTTATTACTATTACTTAACTTCTTTAAATCTGTTTATTGACATACTGGGGAAATGTTCCTATATTGTATGGTTACTGTGAGGATCAAATTGTGTGCACAGCACTTAGGACTCTTAATATGTAGTAGATATGGTTGCTGCTGCTAAGTCACTTCAGTCATGTCCGACTCTGTGAGAACCCATAGACGGCAGCTCACCCTCCCTGGTATTCTCCAGGCAAGAACACTGGAGTGGGTTGCCATTTCCTTCTCCAAAGCATGAAAGAGAAAAGTGAAAGTGAAGTCGCTCAGTCGTGTCCGACTCTAGTGACCCCATGGACTGCAGCCTACCAGGCTCCTCCGTCCATGGGATTTTCCAGGCAAAAGTACTGGAGTGGGGTGCCATTGCCTTCTCCGAGTACATATGGTTATATGTACTTAAATGTTAATACACATGCAAGGCACTTAAGGATCTTATCCTGTAGTAGGCATTGTTATTTACAGTTAAAGATAACAGGTCTTCCCTAGTGGTTCAGACGGTCAAGAATCAAGTTGCAATGTAGGAAACCAGGGTTCAGTCCCTAGGTTGGGAAGATCCCCTGGAGAAGGGAATGGCAATCCACTCCAGGATTCTTGCCTGGAGAATTCCTAGTGGGCTCCAGTTCATGGGGTCACAAAGAGTCAGACATGACTGAGTGACTAACACTTTCACTTTACTTTCATGATAGGTCTTTATTATTAGATTATTAATCCTCTATGCTAAGCTAATATGAAGCTAACATGTAAGAGTTGTATCATTGCTCTCTATGTGGTGATAAAAGAACCTTACATAATTTCAGTAGAGTTCATGCTTCTCTCCAGTTTATCCCACTCCACCAGAGATCACATGTAAATAAAAATTTCAAATGTTATGAGTTTTTTTGAGGCATCCACTTGATTACAGATTTGATTACAGTAATACATCTTATTAGCATGTTTTAATAATTATAAATATTTTCTTTCTCAACTTAGATAGAAAACAGATGAGAAAAAAATCCATTCATCCTTGTCAATCAACTGACAAAGAAGTGATAAAAGAAGATCACACTGAGAATTTAATGACTAATTTATCAAATGCTTATGCTTCAGGTATGGATGCTGTTAACAAATGTTATTTGTTTTATTTTTTTTATAAAATTCTATGTTATCTACATATTACTGAAGTAATTTTGATTTTCTTAAGATCTATAGACTAACTTTTATAAGTATACTTTGACTTTTAAAAGTATAACTTACCAGCTCATTTTTGACGACAGTCAAATAAGGACCACCTGGTAGAGCTTAAAGGGCCAATTACTTTCGTGGCGTTAATCTAAAGTGGCTTACTTTTTGGTGAAAAGTGTTATTCAGTGGGACTTAAAATGAAGATTATTTGTAGGATTTGGACAGATGCTGCTTTATTTACTATTTGACATGGCCTTCAAATATCTTTAGTTTTCTATGATTAAATTCTATCTGATACTTTCTTTGACTCTTTAGAAACAGACCTTGTTGTTTATTTCTTTTTTCTCTAGATTTGTTGCCATCCAAGGAGGGCGGAGATTTAACAAAATGTTTTCTGCTGCGAGTGGTAAATATTCTTCTGCACTACATTGAGAAAACTTTTGATGTTAAGAGTAAAATATTGGACTTTCATCATCCTCATCAACTTCTTGAAGGTTTGGATGGGTTTGACTTAGAACTGTCTGACCATCCTGAATCTCTGGAGCAGTTGCTTGTTGATTGCACAGACACCTTAAAATATGGTGTAAAAACAGGTAATTTTCAAATCTGTTTTTCCGAACTGGAGACTGAATGAGTAGCCTTAAGTTTACATTTGCATTGAAAAATACCCTAATTTCATTCATTTTTATTTAAAACATTTGTCTAGTTTATTTTAAACTGGTATTTTCATATAGAATTGTTTATTAATTAACAGAGAAAGTAAACAAAATGATTTTGGTTTGGAGGGATATATCCCAATGGCAAATAACATACAGTTTTTATTTACCTTTTTCATTTTTTGCTTTATTTGATCATATTCATTACTGGATGCTTGATTTATTATCTCTGTACTTCAATAAAATATAGAATGCTAAAATTAGATATATGTATAATTTATATATACAGCCTATATTTTAGAAAGTGTTTTCTGATTAAAATGACATCATTGTAACTTAATTATTAATCTCTTAAAACAATGGTACTTCCAGGAGCAAACAACATTTGAACAAAACTCTAGAGGCAACACAGAGATTCACAAAGAGCTGTCACACACATTATCTTTAAGATAGAGTATAAAACCAGTGCACAGAACAATCCATTGTGGAGCGAAGGAGGAGAAGCTTAATTTAAACTGAGTTCAATATAGATTGTTCAATTTGACAAGCAGTGTTTGGTGATTCTTCCTTAATATAAAATTTTGAAAGATCATTATAAGAGGAACCTGATATTTTTATAGTTGAAATTATTTATGTTTTTTTTGCTGCCTGTATTTTTAAAGAATTCTTTTCCATTATGGTTTCTTACAGGATATTGAATATCCTATGCTCTACACTAGGACCTTGCTGTTTATCCATCCTACATGTAACAGTCTCCATCTGCTAACCCCAAACTCCCAAACCAGTTCGTCCTCCACCCCCTCCTCCTTGGCGATCACAAGTCTATTATCTGTGCTTGTGATCCTGTTTCTGTTTTGTAGATAAGCTTATTTGTGTCATATTTTGGATTCCACATATTTGTTGTTCAGCCGCTAAGTTGTGTCTGACTCTGCGATCCCATGGGCTGCAGCACGCCAGGCTCCTCTGTCCTCTATTGTCTTCTGGAGTTTGCTCAAATCCATGTTCATTGAGTTTGTGATGCTCTCTAACTATCTCAGCCTTTGCCGCCCCCTTCTCCTTCTGCCCTCAATCTTTGCCAGCATGACAGTCTTTTCCAACGTGTTGGCTCTTTGCATCAGGTAGCCAAAATAATGGGGCTTCAGCTTCAGCATCCAGAGAAGGCAATGGCATCCCACTCCAGTACTACTGCCTGGAAAATCCCATGGACGGAGGAGCCTTGTAGGCTGCAGTCCATGAGGTCGCTAAGAGTCAGACACGACTGAGCGACTTCACTTTCACTTTTCACTTTCATGCATTGGAGAAAGAAAGGACAACCCACTTCAGTGTTCTTGCCTGGAGAATCCCAGGGATGGGGGAGCCTGGTGGGCTGCCATCTATGGGGTCACACAGAGTCGGAAACGACTGAAGCGATTTAGCAGCAGCAGCGGCGGCTTCAGCATTAGTTCTCCCGATGAATAATCAGGGTTGATCTCCTTTAGGATGGACTAGCTGGATCTCCTTGACGTCCAAGGGGCTCTCGAGTCTCCTCCAGCACCACAGTTGGAAAGCGTCAGTTCTCCGGTGCTCAGTCTTCTTTATGGTCCAGCTCTCACATGGTGTTTCTTGCTTAGTATGATAATCTCTAGGGACCTGATATTTCACCCAAAAAATGTATAAGCAGCTTTGGAAGGAAAATTATTTCATCTTCTAGGTGATCTTTCCCCCATCCACTGAGGTAGCTTCCCACACCCCACCCTCGGTCTTTCTACTTCAGTTGGGTTCCTCACTCTGGTATTTGAGCCCTTTCTCATTTTGGTGCCTTCTTATAGCTGCTCCTCCTCCTCCACTGTTTGGAAATAGACTTAAGACCTTCTCTGAAAGATCACTTCCTCCAAAAGCCTTCTCTGGAGACTGCCTCTCCTACTCCTGACCCCTTAGAAATGGTCTTATAACATCCTGATCCTTTGCTTCATAATTTTTGCTTATTACTGTACTTAAATACACTTGTGTCATTATTTGATTGTGTCTCCTTCTTTCAACAGTAAGTGAGATCCCCATGTGGCGGCTATGTCCACCCTGTATGACCACTGGGCCCTAATACCCAGAACACTCCCAGCATATGATAATCGCTCAGGAATATTCACTGAATGAAATCGTGTACTCGATCCGTAACACCTGTTCACTGAGAAACTGCTATGGAATTTAACCACATTTCAGCCCTGTGTTTACACTTTGAGCCATGTGCAATTTTGTCTTTTTTCCCAGGACATCCTCGCTGTTTTAACCAGCTCTCCAGTGGGCTAGATGTGATTGGACTTGCAGGGGAATGGTTGACAGCCACCGCAAATACCAACCTGTGAGTATCCTCCTGGATCTAAGGAACGTGAGACTGTGAGACACGGAGCAAGAGTGAAGGTGTCAGTTGTTGAAGTTCCGTTTTGCTGGACAGGATGTTTGCTCTATCAGAAACAAATATGTGATACCAGAAAGAAATGCAAAGAAGATGGTTCCTGTCCCCTGAGGACATTTTAACTGGTCCTCTGGACTGTCTCACCTCTCTAGAAACTCTTAGGATCTGAATTTCCTGGTAAATTAGTAAAGTGCAGTTGATTAGTCTGAGTTATTAGTGTGCAGACTGGGAGTCCAGCTCCGGGACTGAAATCACTGCAATACTACCCAGAAAAGCCCAGAGCATAGAGTCCAAAAACGACACACGCCAGTGTAGGGAAAGTTGCCTGAGTATTAATTGGAACTTCAATCTGCTCAAAGGTGAAGAAAGTAAACTATTCAAGTTAAATCGAGCTCCAATGTGATTCCTTAAAAATGTTGACCTTTGTCAGAACAACACTTGCAGTTATACGAAATGAGACACACTGCTGTGATGTTTTGAAGTAAAATTCACTTTAGGGCAATGTATTTCAAGTTTAAAGGAATAGGGAAGTGATTGGACATGCAACTGGAAGGAACAGTCTGTCTCAGATGTTAATATAATTTAACTACAATCAAAAGAGATAGCTGGTAGAAATTTAAACTTTAAAACCAGGAACTAAACATTACCAGAAGTGACTGCTTTACTGTGTAGGAAAGCTGTGGTTTATTTTACCTGTTCAGTTGTCACTGGGATCTTAATGGTGCACAGGGTTTTATAAATGTGAAATGCAAAGAAAAATAAGCTGCACAGTTTATTGCTAGTTTTAGTTTTCATTGTTTGATTGTAGCCCTTTATTTGAACACACATAGAGTAACACTTTGGGGAGCTTCTCTGATAGCTCAGTTGGTAAAGAATCCACCTGTAATGTAGGAGACCCTTAACGAACCTATATCGTTTGTGATATATAAAATGTGATGCATTTTATTACATAAAAATCATTTTACAAATCTTACTCCATTATTTGGAATCCTATTGCTGCGAAACAATCATTCTCTGTTCAAAGAAAGTATAGATTTTTGGTTTAAATAGAGAAATAGTAGAAAAACGCAGAGAGAAAGGATTTAAGAGATGGTTCTACACGTTTGAATTATTCTTTAATCAACGGATGTGAATACCTAGAACATGATTTTATTTATCCTCTTCCATGTAATATAATTCACAGTGGAATTTCTATACATATATTATAGGTTTACCTATGAAATAGCTCCAGTATTTACTGTCATGGAAACAGTTCTTCTTAAGAAAATGTGTGAAATTATTGGCTGGAGAGAAACAGAAGCAGATGGAATATTTTCACCTGGTAAGAAAAAGGTTTATAAGTGAAAAGAAATAATAGGAGAAAGTAAAAATGTATTTAAATTAATATGATTGTTTTTGAGTCATTGAACTAATGTGAATGTTCATAAGCCATAGTGTTGGCTATAATCATAAACAGAGTTTTTTGAAATCTAAAAGTTGTGGATTTTGTTCTTTGTGATTTCCTTTAATACTTTCAAGGAAGAGTATTTTAAAAATGACATCAGTAATTTGGCACCATTTTACTTTCAGAAAACTCTCAAATCGTCTCAATCAACATTTTCAGATTTTTGAAATTAGATTAACAGTCACAATTTCTCTTCCATAGGTGGGAGTATATCAAACCTCTATGGTATATTAGTAGCTCGTTATAAACAATATCCAGAGATAAAAGCAAGAGGCATGGCAGTCCTTCCATGCATTGTATTGTTTGTTTCTGAACAAGTAAGTATCAAGTCTAGATTTTTCTAAGCTTGAAGAATCTTCTAAGATATACTGATAAAGTAATTTAAACATTGAGAATATTAGCTTCACTTTTACGGTAAAAACACTCTGTAAACTGTGTTTGGATCTATATATTGATATTGGAAAGGAGAAAAACAACTTTCCAGTCTATACAGACTATATAGATTAGCAATACAAATAATTCAGGAAAAAATTTTTTCAATATAGGAGAAACTAACAGAAAAAGGATATGATTGTAAATATAAAACATTCTGCTATCTTTACCAAAAAAAAAAAAATCAAAGCATAAAAATTTCAAATATTTAATGCTTCTTTTTAACATTACATGGAGAGAACAAGAAAGTGATTAATGTTCTGTTTTTCCAGTTCGGCCTGAAGAAGTTGGTTGAAGAGAAAGCTTTGTTTTTATATGTCCTCAGCCAAATGTTTATGAAATTGACAATAGATCCACTGAGGTCTCCTTTAGCTTTCATGTTCCAAATCTGTGTATAGTATCAAAGCTTCTTTAAAAAATCAATTAATCCCTCTGATAAATCTGACCACTTTTCTTTTCCACCATGGTAACATTTATAATCTTAAAATATAATTGAAGTCCCAGCATGAGAATTGTACCTAAAAGTACTTGGAAACAAACACTGGATTTTCTAAAAATGTCCCTATGTCTGCAATGTCCTTTCTTTACTAAACTCAAATTAGCATTATATAAATACATATTATCAAATTGGGACCATTGCTGCATTGTTGTTTTGGTTCGGTGGCTAAGTCTTGTCTGACTCTTTTGTGACCCCATGGACAATAGCATGCCAGGCTCCTTTGTCCATGGGATTTCCCAGGCAAGAATACAGGAGTGGGTTGCCATTTCCTTCCCCAGGGGATCTTCCTGATCCAGCGATTGAACCCGAGTCTCCTGCATTGCAGGCGGATTCTTTACCACTGAGCCACCAGGCAAATCCCACTGCTGCATACTTAATGTAATTTACTATAAAACAATACAATCAAAGATACTTATTTATAAATGTCATTTTTATCATTTGACATATACTTTTTCAATATTATGAGCAAATAAGCTGAAATCCCATAATGTCATTTTTTTAAAAAAAATCATTTCCTATTTAATCTATGTATTGATATTCTCCATTGAAATGAAAACATCATAAGGGTTTTAAATTTCCCTTTTCTCTCATATATGTGGTCTTTTCCAGGCAACTAAAAATAACCCAGGAAAAGTTTATCTTTGAGCTGTCACTTCCATCTTACTGATTCTGTTTATATTATGCAAACTATGCCATGAGATAGTAGTCACCCAGAAGGCAAGAAATCAAAGTTGATATCAAAGTTAAAATTAAAAACTACAAGCAGAGGAAAAATTGATTCCTTTCTTTAGGCTTCTCTTAAAAAAAATTGGAAATTTAAGACTTAAAGCTGTCCATAACATGCAAGGATTTACCTGGAGGATATTGTCAGTAAATTTACAAATGACATGATTCATGTGGATACAGAAAACTAGAATAAGAATAATCACAGTCCTGTGTTTAAAGTGTTGTCTGAGTGACAGTGCCTCCTAGAGAGAGGTGCTACAGGCTTCTTCATCTCAACTAACGTCATGGTAAGGGTCTGGAAGTATGCCTTGAGAACCTCACTTCTGTGTGTGTGTGTGTGTGTGTGTGTGTGTATACATGTATTTATATATGCACAGATCCAGTCAGAGGTATGCACATATGCCCTAATTTGAGTAATGCACTAGTGTAAGTGATGATTTAAGGCAGGAAAACTAATGCCTTTCCTGTTTTCATTTTTGCCCAAGGGTCATTATTCCATAAAAAAGGCTGCAGCAACGCTTGGCATTGGAACAGAAAACGTCATTGAAGTAAAATGTGATGAAAGGTATGCTTCTCAACACATTCTCAAGATTTTTATGATCATTATGCTTCATATAAAGATTAAAACCCCATTTTTCTATTATCCCAATTTTTAGCAAGAATACTTTCCCAGATTAGTTTCAATAATTTTAACTAGAAGTAATTATGAAAGAAGCACCAAAGTTACCCTATACAATATCCTATACTGATATAGTCCTATTCAAGTGAGAGTGTTGCATGCCTTTACTTTGTTTTCAGCATATTGAAGTAGCAGTATAATGATGTCTGGAGATGAAAAATTCAGATGCATCAGAAATCTACAGAGTAAAAATATATTTCCATTTCTCTTGAAATGAATAAACTATATTATAAATACATATATTCTGGAAGATCATTTTGATGCATATTAAATATATGTATACATCTCAAGTTCTGTGTTACAATCTGCAACTTATTTTGTTAATTTTTTTGGCTTTAGAGTATATCTTAGAAACCTTAGCCTGTGAATTTATACAGACTTTCCTTATTCTTTTTTAATTACTTTGGAGTTTTCCATTTTGTAAATATAATTTCACATATCTTATTTAAAAGGTTTTCACCTAGATTTAAGTATTTAAAGACAAGGATTAAATGAATGTGTGTGTGTGTATGTGTGTGTGCTCAGTCGTGTCTGACTCTGTGACCCCATGGACTGTAGCCTGCCAGGCTCCTCTGTCCGTGGAATTTTCCAGGCAAGAATACTAGAGTGGATTGCCATTTCCTCTCAAAGAGATCTTTCTGACCCAGGGATCGAATCTGAGTCTTTTGGGTCTCCTGCATTGGCAGGTGGATTCTTTACCACTCACAGCACCTGGGAAGGCCTGATTTAATGAATATAATTATACAAGTATACTTGAGTGTCTGTATTTGAATATTTCTCACATGAATCCCTAGAAGTTGAATTACAGGTTCAAAGATTGTCTACACTTTAAATGTCATACAGATTTTCATTTGCCTTTCAAATATTTTTGAGTTAAATGATGCTTATCTACTTGGGAGAAACTTGAATATTATCAATACTTCTGTACTTGAAAATTCTGATAAATGAAGATGACCTTCAGTTGTTTGGAACTATATATGTCTAGTATCCTGACCAACCAGCTGTGTGTTACCGCAATATGTCTGTTCATTTTCATTTGCCAATTTTTTATTGGTAGTTTATTATTTATTGGCTTGTAAAAATATTTATATATTGAGATATTTTTTAATGTAAAATATATGAATATAAAATATTTTGCAAATATGCTTTATAAGTTTGTCATTCTATATGTATTTCAAGTTGTTTGGTTTTCTTTATATAAACCCTGTACATTTGCTGAGAATCTCTTTCCCAGATATTTTGTATCTGTTTTTACTACTATGAATAGGATATGTTCTATGTTTATTAAGAACAATTAGTTTTAAAAAAAATAGGAACCTAATTTACTATTGTAACCCTCCCATTGCTCAACATTCTTATAGTTTTCAAAAGTTTTTCAATAAGCAATGTTAGGCATTCCAGGTGTACAAGCATATGTACTTGAATTAGGGATTTTTCTTATTTTCGTTTCTATCTATTATCATCATGATTACCTCCCTCGATAGCAGATATTTCTTCAGAAAAAAGATGCTGTAATATTGATGGTGGTGGCATTCTTACTTGACTCCAGACTTTAAGAGGAATGCTTCCAAGAAGACGGTGTTTCAGTCTGATAACGGGGTGGAGCAGAAAGATACTGGCTTTTGTTTTTTTGTCCCAGAAATTTGCTGTGAAGAAAAATGTGAGACCACCTGAATTTTTGCCACATTCCCCCCAACAATTTGTATCTTTGATTTTTATGTCTTAATGCCAAGAAGTCTTTATGAAAATGAAAGTCACTCAGTCGTGTCCGACTCTTTGTGACCCCATGGACTATACAGGCCAGAATACTGGAGTGGGTACCTGTTCCCTTCTCCTGGGAATCTTCCCAACCCAGGGATCGAACCCAGGTCTCCCACATTGCAGGCGGATTTTTTACCAGCTGAGCCACAAGGGAAACCCAAGAATATTGGAGTGGGTAGCTTATCCCTTCTCGAGGGGATCTTCCCAGCCCAGGAATCAAACCACCGGGGGTCTCCTGCATTGCAGGTGGGTTCTTTACCAACTGAGCTATCAGGGAAGCCCTAAGAAGTCTTTATAATTAAAGGTTAATCATTAGAGAAAAAAAGGAAGAAAGAAAAGGAAGGAAGAAAACCATTATGTATCTTAGAAAAATCAGAATCTTCTGATATGTAAATAATGCAGATTTTAAGATGATTGAATAGTAAACTCAGCTTCCTTTAATTCAAATAACATGATATTTTATCTTGGTTTTAGGGAACTGCTTATTGCTTGTTTTCCACACCTATAAATACCTTTGGGAGTCACTAAAAACTAATTTTTTAATCTTGAATATTATTAATTCTTCTAACTGGTAGAATCGATATGTTTATTCACTCATAAGAAAACAATGTGTATTTGACTTTTTAAGGGGAAAGATGATTCCAGCTGAGTTAGAGAAAAATATATTACAAGCTAAAAGAAAGGTAAGTTCTGAAGTTCCATATTTAACTTGCAAATGCATCTTTATTTTCTTTACTGACTTTCATTAGTGGCAAGCAACTGATAAGAACTGCTACAGGAAATAAAGTAATCTCTAAATGTAGGAAATTTCTTCTAAAGCTGAAGTGAAATAATTAAATGACATTGCAATATTTCCCTGACCATTTTGTTTCTGTTAAATATCAAAAGACAAATTATCACCAAAAGTAAATCAAGTAGTTTATTTACTACTAAAGGAGTTTAGTCATCTTTATTGTTGTGGTATGATTTTCTGAAAATAAATTCAGAGAGAAATAACAATAAATGAGACTCAGAGGCAATGATATTTGTTCATCTTATGGTTAAGCTACTTTTTCCATTACTGTAGGTGCCTCTAAATATTTGAAGTTATTAGTTATCTAATGTCCTTAGTCAGGGGCTTCCCTGGTCGCTCAGCAGTAAAGAATCTGCCTGCCAGTTCAGGAGACATGGGTTCAACCCCTGAGTTGAGAAGATTGGCTGGAGTAGGAAATGGCAACCCACTCCAGTGTTCTTGTCTGGGAAATCCCATGGAAAGAGGAATCTGGCGGGCTATAGTCGGTGGGGTTGCAAAAGATCTGAATATGAGTTAGTAACTGAACAGCAACAACGGGCTTCCTGAGACTGTAAGAATGATGCAGCCTTTGTCCTCCCCAGGGCCAGACTCCTTTCTGTGCTGTGGCCACAGCTGGCAGCGCCGTGTTCGGGGCCTTCGACCCGCTCCATGACGTCGCAGATATTTGTGAGATACACAAACTCTGGATGCATGTGGATGTAAGTCATGTCCTAGAGTCTGGCTCATAATTTCCCTTTTTTAAAAATGTTACCTGTGAACAATCCTCATAATTTCTTAACTGACATTACAAGCAAGACCAAAATTTCTCTTTAACTCTAATTTTTATAATGAATAAATATCAAGAAAAAACAGTCTCATTTGCATAAATTACCTTAAAATAGACAATGCACTACCATAGAAAGAGCTATGTATGTATCAATATTTTTTTTAAAAAGTCTAAATGCCTATCAATATTCAACCAACAATTTAGAAGATCAATTTGAAGAAACAGTTAAACCTGATTTTAAATCAAAGAAACTTAGCCCCTTACTCTAATATATATTTCTTAATTAATAGCTGTTATGGAAGTCAAAACTTTTGATGTTATTAGTACAATGACTTTGTGCAAAAATGTCTTTGGCTTTGATTAGAGTTGGACAAATGTAAAGTTATATAATATGGTAGCTATTTTAATTTTTCTGTAGTATTGCCAAATCTGATGCCAACTTTTAAAAAATTCTGTCTCTGGAAATTATACAGAAGGTGTCTCTTTGCATTAATTATCAATAGAAACCTAAAACTTTACTATCTCATGAAGAGATAATGAGAATTCATAGGAGGAAAAATTTAAATGCATGGTTCTTTTAAGTGAGACAATTATAGCCAAGTTTGTAATTATCTAGTATAGCAATTAAATCTTCATCAACTTTTGAAATAAATATAACATAGGAAAGAGCAGTCAGTGCTATGTAAAAAGAAATCATTAATGTAAACACACAAATCCTTTGTGTCCATTATAGGCAGCTTGGGGAGGTGGATTGCTGTTGTCCAGAAAGCATTCCTATAAACTCAGTGGCATTGAAAGGTGAGAACTGGGCCGCTGCTCATGCAAGTGGAAGGGCCTCCTCGGGCTTCTGTTTGTCTCCTTAGCCCGTGAGCACTAACAGGACTTGTTTTATCGCCTAGGGCCAACTCCGTGACCTGGAACCCCCACAAACTCATGGGTGTGCCCCTTCAGTGCTCTGCTCTCCTGACCCGGGAAAAAGTAAGTGATCTCTGTTTTCGAGTAGTGACGTAATGGAGACCTTGGTCATGACTAGGTTCATTGTGCATGTTCAAAACCAGAATCATTATGGCCTCATTGAATTCATGTAGTGCAGGACCATTTGGCCTGTAGAGGAAAGCTGCTCCTTAATTAGCAACCACTGGGCTTCCCTAGTGGCTCAAATGGTAAAGAATCTGCCTGCAATGTGGGAGACCCGGGTTCGATCCCTGGGTCAGGAAGATCCCCTGGAGAAGGAAATGGCAACCCACTCCAGTACTCTTTCCTGGAGAATCCCATGGGCAGAGTCCATGGAGTCTCAGAGGCAGACGTGACTGAGCAGCTAACACTGACAGTGGGTGACTAAAGTGTCACAAAACCCAATGGTGTAGGGCCACAGGTAGTAAGTTAATGTGTGGATGAGATCAGGGATAAGACAATAGACAGTGGTGAGAAATAGAACAGATGATAGAAAATGTGGTCACTCGTGACCTCCCTTCTAAACACACCGTGAACAAAGGTAAGGTCTCTTTGGAGTCAGATTTGGCCTGCTGACCAATTTGTTACCTCAGCAAGTAAGGCCAAAATAAGACTTGTTTTAAGTAGGGATAACTATCAGTAACGGTGATGTACATTTAGCATAAAAAGCAAAAAATTATGGGTTGTATGAAATTATTTTTTGCTTATTAGTTTGTGTATTTTATCTCTGCCAAATAGTAAATGTAATGCTACATAAGGAGATAAGCCCATGATCTCCTGCAAGAAGAGATACAATTACAAAGTTCAATTTGAATATTCCCTGTCTCTGCTTAGCTGTCAGAGGTGCAGACACACTTCACGTGGCTATCATTTGTAGCTTTGTTCTCTTTCTCTCTTACTTACAAGCAATCCAGTGATTTGAATTTAAAAATAAAGTGCTTGTCTTCCCATTGTAAACTGCCTGACCTGGTACTCCCCACTTACTGTTGAGTGTTAAATACACACCTCTTCTTCTCTAGCTCTAAGACAATCTTTGTTCTCTCCTAACCCAAGGCGTTCTCAGCAATTCAGGCTGGAACCATTGGCTCTGCTTTAGCTTCTGCTCAATTGGCTGCATGGCAACAACCCCTCCACTTTGCTGTCAGGTCTATAGTCCACTTGCAGATTTCTGGTACTTTTATGTTTAGGGCTCAAAAACAAATTTTCTGCAGTCTTTCTTCATTTCTTCACTCATAATGAGTATGTGAAAGTAGCCCTGCCCTTCTCTGCTCAGCCTCCTACAACCCAGACTGTAAACTCAACAAGGCTAGAGTTTTTCCTTACTACAAATCCACAGTCCCAGCACAGAGCATGACAGATTTTAGGTGCTTAATTTTTACCTCAGAGGCTTCCCAGGTGGCACAACAGTCTAAAGCATCCACCTGCCAATGCAGGAGATGCCAGAGATGTGGGTTCACTCCCTGGCTTAGGAGGATCCCTGGAAAAGGGAATGACAACCCACTGCAGCATTCTTGCCTGGGAAATCTCATCGGCACAGGAGCCTGGTGGGCTATAGTCCATGGGGTTGCAAAGAGTCAGACTCAACCGAGCACACACACAGTCTTTATCTAAGAAACTATAGTTAAAACTCACATTGTTTACACTGTTTTAAAACATTTTAGTTTCTAGTTCCTGACAAAATATTTAAGTCCAAGTTTGAAGTAAACTACAGGGAAAATATTTCTCATGTGTGAATTGGGCCCTGCAGTGTGTAGCGTATTCGTCATTCAGTCATGTCCGAGTCTTTGTGACCCCATGGACTGTAGCCCACCAGGCTCCTCTGTCCATGGAATTCTCCTGAGCCAGACGGTCAAGAATCTCAGAATCTGCCTGCAGTGCAGGAGACACAGGAGCCATGGGTCAGTCCCTGGGTTGGGAAGATCCCCTAGAGAAGAGAATGGCTACCCACTCTGGTATTCTTCTACTTTAATATTTTGTTAGATAGGAACTGGAGACTAAAGTATTTTAAAACAGTGTATGTAGTACACACATATATATGTATGTAGTATATTGTGTATATATATACACACACACACAAAGTACTCTCCTTTGCAAGGTATCCTTTCTTCTCTATTTCACCCCGGTACTTCAAATCTTATCACCAATTGTGATCCTTCCCTTAGACCCATAAGCCGCTCCTAAATAAGAGTGTGAGTTTTCTTCCCTTGGAAATTGGATTGCCACAGACTCCCAGACGAACTACCCTCTTGTTAGCTCTCAAACTTAGCACTGTATAGATATATGATCTTGAAAATTCCTTACTGTGGTGAAGTTTCTGTCTCTTCAATCTATAAAAATGATGTAACAGTAGCACTTATGCCCTAAGTCTTCCATGAGGTTCAGATGGTATATTTGTGATGTGTCCAGCATATAATAGGCACGTGATAAATACGTTCTTATTTGCTTCATATTCAAAAGGTTATAGTTGGTATAGATTTAAACTCTACCCAGTCAGTGCACGCAGGTTTAGCCTTTGTTATGCTGTGGCGATGCATATCTTTTGAGAAAAGCCTCTTTTCAACTGGTTGATGGAAAACATTTCATTTCTCTAGTGGTTATTATTTAATCATTCAAAAGGAGTATTTCTCCATTCTTCAACACCAAGGAGGAAAGTTTTCGACACCTTTTATGTAAGAGGAAATGGCTAGGAAAGGGCAAAATCAAATAAATGGGCTGTTTTATTCTCTGCCTCCCGTGGCCATCAGAGCAGTTTGCTTGACTGGCATCTAAACTGTTGATTCATGAGAAAGCTTAAAGTGAACGAGGCACTCAATTCTAATTAACTTCAGTGCAGGCTGGTCACATAATTTCAAAAGAGCAGCAAAACTTCAAGGTTTTTAAGAAAAGTTAAAGAAATATAGACAACTGGTAATCTACTGTTCCAGTTAAATCCAAAGAACAACTGAATCCATGAAAATCCTAAGAAAGTAACATATTTTTATATAAAATAAACAAAAAATCTGTTTAAATGTGCCTGTAAGGTAGAAATGCTAAGTGAACTGAAATGAATAAGTGGTTGTGGCTTCTTATTGAGATGTGGATGGCTTACACACGGTAGATATATCGTTCCTTTTTCAGGGTCTTCTGGGAGCATGCAACCAGATGCAGGCTGAATACCTTTTCCAGCCTGATAAAGTCTACAATATTAACTTTGACACCGGGGATAAAACTATTCAATGCGGCCGACATGTTGATGTCTTTAAGCTCTGGTTAATGTGGAAGGCAAAGGTAGGAATTTGCCATCTTTTATTAGGTCCTATGTACTTGGATACCCGATGTAACTAGTTCCATATTTTAGAGCTTACTTTGGATGTCTTTCCCCAAATTATAGTCCTTTTATTTTATTAAGTTTTTCTCTTTTTTAGATTTTATTTATTTGTGTTTGGCTGTGCTGGGTCTTCACCACTGTGCAGGCTTTTCTTTAGTTGTGGCGAAGGGGGGCTATGCTCTAGTTCCGGGGCTTCTCGGTGCAGTGTCCTCTCTTGTTGCAGAGCACAGGCTCTGGGTGCTTGGGGCTTCGGTCGTTGCGGCGCGTGGGCCCGGTAGCTGCAGTTCGCAGGCTCCAGAGCACAGGCGTGGTAGACGTGGCACACGGGCTTATTTGCTCCGCGGCAGGTGGAATCCCCCCAGATCAGGGATTGAATCCCTGTCTCCTATGTTCGCAGGAGGGTTCTTTACCCTTGAGCCCCCGGAGGAGCCCTATGGTCCTTTTGTTAAACTTCCGTAGAGGAAACGGCTCTAACTGCAAAGGCAAGCTTCGTTCTGAGCTCAAAATTCTACTGAGGTGGAGAAGATTTTAGCTTGTTTTACCATTAATGTATATTCTATCAAATGGTAGGAGTAAAATCTGTTAAGAATATAAATTTGCCTGCAGGCTTAAAAAAAAAAAAACTTTTTTTTTCTAATTGGAATTGGAAATAGGTCAAGCCACTTAAAGTTAGTATAGATTCCCAGATGTGAACACTTATTAATTACCTGAATATTCAATCTACCTTAGAATCAAGGTCAGGGCTTCCCAGGTGGTGCAGTGGTAGAAAATCCATCTGCTAACGCAGGAGATGCAAGAGACCCAGGTTTGATGCCTGGATTGAAAAGATTCCCTGAAGAAAGAAATGGCACTCCACTCCAGTATTCTTGCCTGGAGAATCCCATGGACAGAGGAGCCTGGCAGGATACAGGCCATGGGTCGCAAAGAGTCGGACACAACTGAGTGACTAATACACACACACACACGCACACAGAGTCAAGGACAACAGATACAGCCTCTCCGAAGATGGCAACAGCAGGACATGTGCTACACCCTCCCTCTGCTCCTTGTTTATCATTTTTAGCTTAAATAATGGAAATCCTTTTAGGAAGCTATTTCTATCACCTCCTTCCCAATCCTCTATAGGAAGATAGGCAGTAGGTCCTCTGAGGATGAAAGCTTTGACATGAACCAGCAGCTTCTTTAACACAGTGGGAACCTGATCCTCCACAACACATCACTCACCCTCTGCATCTCAAGGGGACTCTTCTGTGTATCACAGGGAGTTATCCTTCTCCAGAAGAATTGCTTAGATTTTTATTTGGTGGATATAGAATTCCTAGTACAAAACACAAATAGAAAAACATGTTCTGTAACATGAATCACAGAGGCAAATTCATGATCCTTCTTTCAGTTCAGTTCAGTCACTCAGTCATGTCTGACTCTTTGTGACCCCATGAATCGCAGCACGCCAGGCCTCCCTGTCCATCACCAACTCCCGGAGTTCACTCAGACTCATGTCCATCAAGTTAGCGATACCATCCAGCCATCTCATCCTCTGTCATCCCCTTCTCCTCCTGTCCCCAATCCCTCCCAGCATCAGAGTCTTTTCCAATGAGTCAACTCTTTGCATGAGGTGGCCAAAGTACTGGAGTTTCAGCTTTAGCATCATTCCTTCCAAAGAAATCCCAGGGCTGATCTCCTTTAGGATGGACTGGTGGGATCTCCTTGCAGTCCAAGGGACTCTCAAGAGTCTTCTCCAACACCACAGTTCAAAAGCATCAATTCTTTGGCGCTCAGCCTTCTTCACAGTCCAACTCTCACATCCATACATGACCACTGGAAAAACCATAGCCTTGACTAGATGGACCTTTGTTGGCAAAGTAATGTCTCTGCTTTTGAATATGCTATCTAGGTTGGTCATAACTTTCCTTCCAAGAAGTAAGCGTCTTTTAATTTCATGGCTGCAGTCCCCATCTGCAGTGATTTTGGAGCCCAGAAAAATAAAGTCAGCCACTGTTTCCACTGTTTCCCCATCTATTTCCCATGAAGTGATGGGACCAGATGCCATGATCTTCGTTTTCTGAATGTTGAGCTTTAGGCCAACTTTTTCACTCTCCACTTTCACCTTCATCAAGAGGCTTTTGAGTTCCTCTTCACTTTCTGCCATAAGGGTGGTGCCATCTGCATATCTGAGGTTGTTGATATTTCTCCCAGCAATCTTGATTCCAGCTTGTGTTTCTTCCAGTCCAGCGTTTCTCATGATGTACTCTGCATATAAGTTAAATAAGCAGGGTGACAATATACAGCCTTGACGTACTCCTTTTCCTATTTGGAGCCAGTCTGTTGTTCCATGTCCAGTTCTAACTGTTGCTTCCTGACCTGCATACAGGTTTCTCAAGAGGCAGGTCAGGTGGTCTGGTATTCCCATCTCTTTCAGAATTTCCACAGTTCATTGTGATCCACACAGTCAAAGGCTTTGGCATAGTCGATAAAGCAGAAATAGACGTTTTTCTGGAACGCTCTTGCTTTTTCCATGATCCAGCAGATGTTGGCAATTTGATCTCTGGTTCCTCTGCCTTTTCTAAAACCAGCTTGAACATCAGGAAGTTCACAGTTCACGTATTGCTGAAGCCTGGCTTGCAGAATTTTGAGCATTACTTTACTAGCATGTGAGATGAGTGCAATTGTGTGGTAGTTTGAGCATTCTTTGGCATTGCCTTTCTTTGGAATTGGAATGAAAACTGACCTTTTCCAGTCCTGTGGCCACTGCTGAGTTTTCCAAATTTGCTGGCATATTGTGTGCAGCACTTTCACAGCATCATCTTTCAGGATTTGAAATAGCAACTGGAATTCCATCACCTCCACTAGCTTTGTTCGTAGTGATGCTTTCTAAGGTCCACTTGATTTCACATTTCAGGATGTCTGGCTCTAGGTCAGTGATCACACCATTGTGATTATCTGGGTCGTGAAGCTCTTTTTTGTACAGTTCTTCTGTGTATTCTTGCCACCTCTTCTTAATATCTTCTGCTTCTGTTAGGTCCATATCATTTCTGTCCTTTATCGAGCCCATCTTTGCATGAAATGTTCCCTTGGTATCTCTAATTTTCTTGAAGAGATCTCTAGATCCTTCTTTAGTAATCTATAATACGTTGGCCGCATTTTCTCTTACAAATTTATCTTTTATCACCTGCTTTTTCCTAACCTTATAATCACCTTGTTTGAAATAAGCATTAAAAAACCCACTTTGAATAGTGTATATATATTGATAACTCACCTTAAATTATTTCAATAAGGCATTGAAATAATAAAAAATCTATTCAATAGTATAGATCTTCAGTAGTCATGGGTTTACCATACGTTGAACATAGATTAGGCTACAAAGCTTTACTTATGTAATTTAGCTTACGTGTCCCAACAGTTGAGCTGGTTATATCTGGTAAATAGGTAAAGAAATTAACTTGCTGATGGATGAAGAGAATTCAATCTAAGGAGCACAGCTGACTCTCAAATTCAAAATCTATTTTTCCACAAATCCATATTGTCTTTCTTAACATAATTCATAGCACCATGGGAATGCTAAAACTCATCTAGAGTAGTGATGAAAAAGCAGGTTCATCACCTTTTGCATATGGAAACTATGTTACAAAAAAAGGTGTATAAACAGATATTATGTAAGCAAGGCCATTCCTGAGAGTAGGGAAACAAAATTCCAGTATACAGCAGAATGGAAATTATTTTCATATTTAAGAGCATTTTTATATGTTAAAATGCAAGTTCAGGTAAATATCCATGGCAGGCTTGAAAGGGAGGAGTTGACTTGCAAGTTTGTTGCATGATCTACAACTACTAAATATTTAAACATTTGCTGGGTGAGTCTCCATCCATACTCTTGACAAGATGATGGGAATTAAGAAGAAAGTCTAAAGATATAAGTGAAAAATTTATATTTTTTTCCTCATTTGCTGTAATTACAGAATGAATACTTCATTGATTACAGAAAAGAGGATCCATTTTTAATGAAATTCATATTTCTTTAAAGTAAAATTAATTCCATAAAATACTGTGGTAGGTTATAAAACTAAGTAATAAGAAAATCATATAGAAATATAAGATTCCACAAACACTGATTATTGTCCAAAAGCAAATCTAATGCACAATCTTCTCTTTTTGGATGGATTTGCTACAGAAGTTGGACTAGTTTTATATTCATAAAATGACTCTGTTTGGCCAGGAGAAAGCTATCGAGCTTAATTGTGCAAGAGCCCCATCTGCTTCTTCTAAAGTCAGATTGCATTTGCCCTGGGGCTGGGCTTCCCGGTTTTCTCCCATCAGTGACTGACAGTGAGTGGCAGGGAGGCTAAGGGGTACCACTCCTGAGAGACAGGAGACTGTTTCTGATAGCTGAGCTGACGTGAAGAGGTCTTAAAGGCCTTCCTACATCTTAGATTTCATTGTAGTCTAGGATGCGTCCACTCCACCTTTGCCCATCTTTTTCCTTCACTTAGAGTCATATTTGGGCTTGCCTGGCAGCTCAGATGGTAAAGAATTTGCCTGCAATGTGAGAGACCAGGCTTCAATCCCTGGGTTGGGAAGATCTCCTGGAGAACGGAATGGCAACCCACTGTAGCATTCTTGTCTGGAGACTCCCAGGGACAGAGGATCCTGGCGGGCCACAGTCCCTGGGGTCACAAAGAGTCAGACACGACTAAGCCACTAACACACACACACACACACACACACACAGAGCCATATTTATTCACAGTCTGAAAGCTTTCCCAGTCTGCCTGCCTCCTTCCTACTGTCTTTCACACAGGTATGTGTGTTCACACAGGTATGTGTCTTTCACACAGGTACGTGTGTTCACACAGGTATGTGTCTTTCACACAGGTACGTGTGTTCACACAGGTATGTGTCTTTCACACAGGTACGTGTGTTCACACAGGTATGTGTGCGCGCTCAGCTGTGTCTGACTCTTTGCGGCCCCAAGGACAGTAGTCTGCCTGGTCACAAAAGCCTAAGTATTGAGAAGGTGCTTAAGTGCCACCTCATATTGTTGTAGAGGCTCTGCATTGCATACCCCTAAAGTAACCAGCAATGGGTACCCTCAGCAAAGAATATCTGGGATGTACAGACAGAAGCAGAGATCATTAGAAAGCAAAGTCAGTAATGCAGGAGAGGGTGATTGGGCCAGCATAGTGGCAACAAATAGGTTAAGATATATTAGAATTTAATTACCTTTTGAAGTTAAATCCAGTGGAATTTTCCAAAATATTCTACTGGGTGTGGGTGTGAAAAAAGAAGAAAGTCAAGGATAAGATGCTGATGGTTTGGACCTTAGCAACTAAAGGATAGAATGGAGATTGGGAACACTGGGAAGTACAAGTTTGTGGAGAAAGGTCAGGAGTTCAGTTCTGGGCATGTCATTTTGAGATGTTAGTTATATTAACAGGGAATCAAACATATGAATCTGAGGTTCAGAGATGAGGTCTCAGGTGGAAATATAAGGGGGAGAGTCATCAGCCTTTACATATTGCTTAGAGCCATGAGACAAGTGGCAATCACCAAGGGAAAGAAGGCGAACAGAGACAGAGATGGGTGGGTTTCTCCGTGCCTTCGCCATCCACTTTATAGCACTCTAAGAGCAAATTAAACCAAGAGTGCAAAGCACTGACCTACATACCTGGGCTACAGCTAAAGGTCAACAACTCTTAGTTTTAGGATATCCTATGCCAGCCAGTATGCCAAGGGCTTTATTTGTCATATTTCTTCTGTTCCTCACTGCATTGTATAAAATTTTTTTTAGAAATTTGCTCTGCATACTAGACATAAAAAATTAGATGTCAAGGGCTTCCCTGGTGGCTGAGTGGTAAAGGCTCCACCTGCCAGTGTAGGAGACATGGGTTCCACCCCTGGTCTGGAAAGATCCCGCATGCTGTGGAGCAGCTGAGCCTGCCAGCCACAACAGCTGGGCCTGCGCTCTAGAGCCCGGGGATCATGGCTACTAAAGCCCACGCACCCTAGAGCCACGCACCCTAGGGCACACAAACCCTAGAGCCGCGCACCCTAGAGCACACACACGCTAGAGCACACGCACCCTAGAGCACACGCACACTAGAACCACACACCCTAGGGCCACACACCTGAGAGCCATGCACCCTAGAGCACACGCACCCTAGAGCACATGCACCCTCGAGCACTCGCACCCTGGAGCCCGTGCTCTACACAAAAGAAGTCTGCACCCCACAACTAGAAAGCAGCCCGAGTCAGCACAGCTAAAGAAAAAGCCCTCCCAGCAGGGAGAACAGCACAGCCAAAAACAAACAAATAAGTAAAAGTATTTTAAAAACTCATGTCAAAGTGTTTATCACACATTTGTAGATCTAGGCAACAGAAGCGTAACAAGGCTAAGTAACTTGCCTCAAGTTCCGCAGACAGTTGGGAGTAAAAGCAGATTGAGAAGATAGAGATAAAATGCAGTGAGAATAGAGGATACCTACTGTTAGTAAGATAATAATCACATTTATTTAAGTAAGTACATTTAAATGGATTTAATACATTTCAAGAGCTTCTTTAGTTTAATTTAAAGGTACTTACTTGAATAAAGCGTTTGATGTTTTTTTAAACTACAGGGAACCTATGGCTTTGAGATACAGATTGACAGATATATGGAACTTGCAAAATACTTCTATAAAGTTTTAAAGAAAAAAGATAACTTTAAGCTTGTATTTGATGCAGAGGTAAGGACTCTATTAGTGGGCTTTTTTTGGTGGTACTTTAATGTATCTATTCTGTCTTTGCTGAGTATTTTTTCTTGAATCTATTACCTGTCTAACACTTTGAGATAATTCAAAAGTTACATGCAATAATTATCATACACATTTTATTTTATCTAAGTGCTGCAAAACATTTAGATCTTAAAAACTTTTCCATTAAATTATCTTTTTTTATAGGCCTAGGGCCTAATAGATTAATTTAATAGTTGCCTTGCCTTTGTGCGTCCTTAATTATGTCTGACTCTTAGTGATCCCATGGACTATATCCCACTGGGCTCTCAATTAAAAAAAAAATTAAGATAAAACTATTTGGTTATAATTGCTTTTCTGATTTTGATGGCACTTAATCAAGAGAAATTTAATTTTTCCTAGCATTTTTCTTGTAAGTTAAGACTATGCAGTTGGGTTTCTGGAGAGTAGGTGACATAAGAAAAAGTGGTCTTTAAGTTACCTGATAATCCTTGGTTAATTATTACTAAGGTACTAAATTATAGATATTAATGATAAAATTGAGAGTTTTGCTAGTATTATATCCATCTTCCTCTTCAAGGGCTAGTCAGCCCCTTGGCAGCCTGATGGCATGGGTAATTAAAATACTTCTGGGATAATTAAGCAATTAGGTAGGGCTTTAAGAATACTCGTAAAATTACTAAAGAAGTAGATGAAACTTTAAGAATACTTGTAAAGTGTTAATTTTTGATTTAGCCTGAGTTCACCAATGTCTGCTTCTGGTATTTCCCACCAACACTTAAACACATCCCAAAAAGTTTTGAAAGAGATCAAGAACTGCAAAAGGTAAGTCTGTGTGTGTGATATGGGGGTTATGATTTTAATACTGCATTAAGTAACGTGTGCATGCCCTCTGCATGCCCCAGGTCTCAGCACCACTTTGCCCTATAGTATCCATAGTGACCGCAGAGTGTTATGTGATCTCACGTCACCTGCGCAGTGTTGTTTTAGGAGCTGTGCAAGACATTAAACAGGTAGAATTTTCCTCTGTAGAATTTACAAAGAAACCATATTTCACTGCAAAACAGTGACCTTGTTGAAAAGCTCAAGTTGTATTGTAATAATTCAGAGAGTGAAAGTTAGAATATCAGAAGGTATTCCTACTTTTCCTTTCTCTAGTTCATTTTACCTCTCTCCCAAAGATGGCTGTCTAGATTGACATATAAATGTAAACAAAATGTCATACAACCTTCTTTAATGTATTCTAGTACACTTGCATTATTTTATGAGTTTGGTAATTGTGAATCATGGGCTAGCAAGAGTGTTAATATGTGTTTAGAACAGGCTGCTTTTTTTCTGTAGTAAGCTGCTTATTAAAAATTATCCCTGACAGTTTTAAATTGCCTGCAATTTACCTCAAGCTAATGATAGTCATGTAGTCATCTAGGAGGTAGAACAGTATTTATTTGTAAGCTTTCTTTTTAATGATATTTGTGTTTATACACAGATTGCTCCAAAGATTAAAGCTCAGATGATAGTGGAAGGTACAGTCATGCTCAGCTACCAGCCCTGTGGGGACAAAGTAAATTTTTTCCGAATGGTCTTTTCTAATCCTGCCACAAGACAAACAGATGTTGACTATCTTATTGATGAAATTCAAAGACTTGGAAAAGAATTATGATACTGCAGCATAAACTTGAATACCAAATGTAAAAACCAACTTAAAAAATCTATTGCTGAAGACAATAAGAAAGGGGTATTATAAATGGTATCCTCTCTTTAGAATGTTTGATTCTTTTTTATCCTGTGTTATGTAAGATGATGACAGGGGAGTGGGTTCACTGGAGACAGATATAGAGATTCAAGTTTGTTTATGTATTTGTTGTTTTCACTAATTCAGTACAATTTATGGAAAGTCACAACTGTCTTGGGCTTCAAAATCACTGCAGATGGTGACTGCAGCCATCAAAATAAAAGACGCTTGTCCTTGGACGAAAAGCTATGACAAATCTAGACGGCGTATTAAAAAGCAGACATTACTTTGCTGACAAACGTCCATCTAGTCAAAGCTATGGTTTTTCCAGTGGTCATGTATGGATGTGAGAGTTGGACTATAAAGAAAGCTGACTGCCAAAGAATTGATGCTTTTGAATTGTGGTGTTGAAGATTCTTGAGAGTCCCTTAGACTGCAAGGAGATCCAACCAGTCCATCTTAAAGGAAATTAGTCCTGAATATTCATTAGAAGGACTGATGCTGAAACTGAAGCTCCAATACTTTGGCCACCTGATGCAAAGAGCTGACTCATTAGAAAAGACTCTGATGCTGGGAAAGATTGAAGGTGGGAGGAGAAGGGGACGGGACGACAGAGGATGAGATGGTTGGCTGGCATCACCGACTCAATGGACATGAGTTTGAGCATGGCCCAGGAGGTGGTGAAGGACAGGAAGCCTAGTGTGCTGCAGTCCATGGGGTCACAAAGAGTCGGACACGACTGAGCAACTGAATAACCACCACAGCTGTCAGGGATATTTCTTGGTGCATTAAAATACATCAGTAAATTAAAAAGACAGAAATCCCTCCTCTTATAAAGAAAGAAATTTCATTGTAAAATTTGGTAAGTTAATATATATTTACATGATTGATTTCATTGCATAGAGACTTGCCAAGTTCAAATAATTTTCAGTATCATATGGTAGTATTCTGTCTCTGTAAAAAATAAAGTAGTACATATGTTCCTCTATTTCAATAAATCAGATGAAGAAGTGTTCTGTATTTTGGAGCAGAGAGTCAGAGAAGAGAATGACAGGGCTGACAGATTGGCCTTTTGATCCTTGCATTTTTATTTAGAAGGAATTGTGGCTTCTACCAAGCTTATATGCAGTGATTGAATTAACTGTTTCTGCAATGCCATTTTTAATGTCTCTGAAGATCAACAACAGTGATATTTAATGTCCATCTAAACATATCTGCTCTTTTCCTAATCCAAATCCCCAGCATAATGTGGATACAAATTCAATAAATATTTTTACAGAAATATCAGAGTTGATTTTCCCAATCTCATGTGAGGCTTCTTATCTCTAGGTCCCCATTTTAGTTTTCCTTTCACAAATACAAGAATAGATGTACATTAAATCTTTCTGACCTTCACTCTCACATGGAATGTCTTTTCACGTAAAAAAAAAAAACTTTGCAAGACACTTCCTTGATAAAGTGGTGATAGTGGCTATGCTGATATGTTATTTAAACTCCATATAGGAGTAACAGACAGCCCATTAAACCACACCTGTATACTCTCAAACGAATGAGCCATTTCTGAGGAGCACTGTTGTGACTTAAATTCTGCAGCTCATTGGATATTGAAACAGTCTTACCATCTAGCAACTTCCACTCAGTATTGTGAACTATCCTATTAAGAATAACTTAAAAATTTCTTTTAAAAAGTAGCTTTGGTAATCTAGATGCACATCTGGGTGTGTATGTGTGTGCTCAGTCACTCAGCCGCTTAGTCATGTCCAACTCTGTGTGACCCAGTGGGCTGTAGCCCACCAGGTTTCTCTGTCCATGGAATTTTCCAGGCAAGAACACTAGGTAATACTAGCATTACCTACTCCAAGGGATCTTCCCAGCCCAGGGATAGAACCTACATCTCTTGTATCTCCTGCATTGACAGGTGGATTCTTTATCACTGGCACCACCTGGGAAGCCCAGATGCATACCTTACCATGTTTTTAATTATAAACAATGGAATATTACTCAGTCATTAAAAAAGAACACATTTGAGTCAGTGCTAATGACGTGGAAGAACCTAGAGCTTGATTATACAGAGTGAAGTCAGTCAGAAAGAGATAAATATCATATATTAATACATATAAATGGAATCTAGAAAGATGGTACTGATGAACCAATTTGCAGGGCAGCAATCAAGAGACAAACATAAAGAACAGACTCATGGACACAGGAAGTGGAGGGGAAGAGTGGGTCAGATGGATGGAGAGGGGAACAAGGAAACATACGCACTGCCATATGTAACATAGATAGTGGGAATTCGCAATATGACTCAGGGAGCTCAGCCCGGGGCTCTGTATCAACCTAGAGGGGTGGGATGGGGTGGGAGGTGAGAGGGAGGTTGGAGAGAGAGGGAACATGTGTATACCTGTGGCTGATTCATGTGGATACACGACAGAAACCAACACAAAACTGTAAAGCAATTATCCTTCAATTAAAAATAAATTTAAAAAGTTAAATTGGCTGTGGTCAATAAATTCTAGCAGTACTTTAAATTCTAGCAGTACTTTATGAAGCTAAGGTCCCTGAAAGCCAAACAAATAAAACAATTTTCAATTATACTCAGGTTTTATAATTTTATTTCCTAAGTGCAAAGAACATCACCTTTCTTATAAAATGACCAGACTTTATCAGAAAATATAATATTAATCTAGAAAGAAGAGACATAACCGTATCAGGAAAAGAAGTTTTATACAAATTTTATCCGTGAATCGTCCCTGACCCGCGTGATTTTTCCTGGCTGTCTCCTGTATTTAGCACATGTGTGATCTTGGTGTCTTAAAGGCTGAAATACAGCAAGAACGAGGTTACTCATGTGAATTATGGAGACATTTATGAGAGTTGGAAATTTTTGAGACAGCCAGTAACCCATGTGGATCAAAACAATGAATGTTATGTTTGTTGAGGTTGGTTCTGTATCCCAGGCAGACCAAATAATCTTGGCTGCAGAGATATCTCATACATTTGGAACTTGTACTTGGAACTGACCCACAATTTCAAATTTTCTCTCAGCAACTCTGCAATCTTGACGGTATTTTACCATTGTGGTCCCTTGGGAATATTTTATGGCAAATTTAGCTTTCCACGGGTAGTAGACACAGTTTTTCTGTCTCAGCTCCTATGTTTCCATTTGTCAAATCATTTCAACATAAATAGAAATCAAAGTGAAACCATACCTATCCGAATTATCTTTGATTTATTCAAAGTCTTAAAGGCCTTCCCAGGTGGCACTATTGGTAAAGAAGCCGCCTGTCAACGCAGGAGACTTAAAGAGAAGTGGGCTCGATCCCTGGGTTGGGAAGATCCTCCAGGGCAGGGCAACCCACTCCAGAGGTATGACAGAATTTATTTGTGCATGCTAAGTTGCTTCGGTTGTGTCTAACTCTTTGCGACCCTATGGACTGTAGCCCACCAGGCTCCTCTGTCCATGGGATTCTCCAGGCAAGAATACTGGAGTGGGTTGCCATGCCCTCCTCCAGGGGATCTTCCTGACCCAGGGATCAAACCAGCATCTCATGTCTCTTGCACTGGCAGGTGGGTTCTTCCCCACTAGCGCCATTGGGGAAGCCTGGCATAATTCATACTTTACATTAATTCCCTTTGCCCAGATCACAGAGCTGAGGGAATAACTTGCATAATTAAAAGTAAAACTTTGTTCAAACAATTTAACTTTAGGACATGTCCTTTATTTCAGTGATTTATGGATAACTTTGAAAATCAGCATTACTCAGCCCCTCTCAAATGCTATGGATTGATCCTTGTATAATTACAGCAAATGCATTCAGTAACTGTGTTATAAATTAAAATTTCCTTTGAACAGATAATTTATCATGATCATTCAACTGTGCTTGATTTTTGTTACAATGACTCTGCCTAGAAAAGTTAAATGTCTCCTGAAAGTAAGTTGACAAAAATGTGAGAATGCCAACTATATAGAGTTGTTTTATTCCTTTATTAAATTTGGTTTCTATTTACTTTTCCCAGGGCTTCCCTGGTGGCTCATATGGTAAAGAATCTGCCTGTAATTCAGGAGACCTGTGTTCGATCCCTGGAGAAAGGAATGGCTACCTACTCCAGTATTCTTTCCTGGAGAATTTCATGAACAGAGGAGCCTGTCAGGCTACAGTCCATTGGGTCACAAAGAGTCAGACACGACTGAGCAGCTAACACACACACACACACAATCCACTAATACTCCAGTAGTTTTGTTACCATAATTTTTAAATGCCTCCAGGAAGTGAGATGACAAAAATGTGTGAATGCCAACTGTATAGAGTTGTTTTATAGCTTTATTAAGTTTAGTCTCTGTTTACCTTTTCCTTGACTTCTAAAGCAAAGAACGTTTCTGTGGGTTTTTTCTTCTTAAATAAGAAGAACAACTTCATATCATTTTGCCTTGCATTTTATTCTTACCTTTCACCCTGTAACTCCAAGACCATTAAAATTAGGGTTTCCTAACTGAGCGCTGTGAGGCAAGAGTCAGTCTCAGTTCAGTTCAGTCGCTCAGTCGTGTCCGACTCTTTGCGACCCTGTGAATTGCAGCACGCCAGGCCTCCCTGTCCATCACCAACTCCCGGAGTTCACTCAAACTCACATCCATCGAGTTGGTGATGCCATCCAGCCATCTCATCCTCTGTTGTTCCCTTCTCCTCCTGCCGCCAATCCCTCCCAGCATCAGGGTCTTTTCCAATGAGTCAACTCTTCGCATGAGGTGGCCAAGGTATTGGAGTTTCAGCTTCAGCATCAGTCCTTCCAAAGGACACCCAGGACTGATCTCCTTTAGGATGGACTGGTTGGATCTCCTTGCAATCCAAGGGACTCTCAAGAGTCTTCTCCAACACCACAGTTCAAAAGCATCAATTCTTCGGCACTCAGCTTTCTTCACAGTCCAACTCTCACATCCATACAAGCATAGACTGGGAGAAAAATCATGTTTCCAACAAAGCACTTGTTTCCAGATTATATAAGAACTCTCAGGATCCAGCAATAAGAAAAAGAAGGAACCTGATATTAAAGAACGGGCAAAAGATCTGAACAGATACTTCATCAGAGATGGCAAATAAGCACATGAAAATATGCTCAACATAATTATTCATTAGTAAAAGCCCCGTCAAAACCACAATGAAATATCACTAAAGACTTAACAGAATGAAAAAAAAATGGCAATACCAATTGCTTACCAGAATGCAGATCAAGTCTAACTCTCCTGCATTACTAATGGGAATGCAAAATAGTGCCAATTTGACCTTTTCTTAGGCATAGACTTCTTATAAAACTCACTAAATTCCACTCTCAGTTATTTGTCTAAGAGGAATAAAATCTTGTTTGTATAAATCTTGCAGGCAAATGTTTATTTATAGCAACTCTATTTCTTATCACCAAAAAAACAAGAAACAACCCAAACGTCCTTCAACCAGTAAACGGATAAACCGACTGTGGTATATATCGCATTGTATGCTCTCAGTAAGAAACACAAACTACTGGTTCCTGTAACAACACAGATGACTCTCCAATGCATTTTGTTAAGTGAAAGCAGTTATGCATGAATTGTAGGAAAAGGCAAAATTATTAGAGACAGAGATCAGATGAATGATTCTCAGGAGTTGCAAGTCGGGGGAGATGGTCCCTGAAAGAGACGATCAAACTATTTTGTGTAGAGGCAGTAGTGGTGGATGTGATACTCTATGCCTTTGTCAAAACCCAGAGAACTGTGTATTGTGAAAAGTTAATTTTACCCTTTGTAATTTTTAAAATAAAAAATAACAATCTGGAAAATTAAAGCAAAGTAATAACTACTTTGTCCTCGGTTGCACTTCTGAAATAATACAATGATTTGACTCAATGATTTGAGAGTCAACCTGAGACAAACGGTAGTCACAAAATACCGAGCACTGGTAAATATTTCAAAAATATTACCCTGCCACTATACTGCTAAAATTGGGGGATTTGCCATGCTTGTTATAGTCATTTTACCAGATATATTAATTATTTACCAGATGCATTAATTATAGCTTATAACATGGATGGACTTTATTTTCACTCCATTCCATAGGCAGAAACTCCTGGATGCAAAATAAAATGTTGGAATCCAAAGGTTCGTGAGGGATTCATCCATTCATCCAAAAAGTAATATCTATTTTAGATACCATTGCCATTGGGTTTAGGGTAAAGATGCCTATACTTGCTTCTATTACTAAAAAAAAGAACCAAAATTGCAAATCTATTAACAGATATTTTTTTAAGTAGAATCACTAATGATAAGATACATGGAGACAAATAATTGAGTTTAATATTTTGTAAATAAAGGAAGGAAAGAGTTTACAAATAGAATTAAAAGTATATTTTATAACTAGAACCATGTGGAAAACTTCCACTCTGGCAGAAAATCTGCACGTCTACTTTGACAGATGATCTGAAGTCTTAAAATAAGAGTGAGTCACAAAAATTAGGGAAAGACCAGTATTTAATAGGGCCTATTTAATGGGCTTCTGGCTGATTCTTCTCGAGCAAAGGAAAATAGGGAAACTCATATCCAACTTTCTATCCTTCATTTCAGGTGACTGATCACTCAGTGGGTCTTCTATATTTGTTGCCGTGACAACAGAGATGTGGAAATGGAGACGCTATTAACTATGTCTCTTTAGAAACTCAATTACATGTCTGATAGGGGGATGTGGTTAATCAAAAATGGCAGTGCGACACACCGCTCCAAACTCTGTCTGAATTCTCTTTGTGCAGGCTGTCTTCTGAGCCATTCCATCAATGTTTATGATGTCAGACCTTGGCAAACTGTTTCCTCTTGATCTAGTGGTCCTCATAAACTACTGCTTCTCTGGACTGTGTGTGTGTGTGTGTGTGTGTGAGTTGCTCCGGCGTGTCTGACTCTTTGCGACCCCATGGGCTGCAGCCTACCAGACTCCTCCATCCATGGAATTTTCCAGGCAAGAGTACTGGAGTGGGTTGCCATTGCCTTCCCCTTCTCTGGACTACATACATTTCCACAATATTCTCCATTGATGACCCTACTGCTGCTGCTGCTGCTGCTAAGTCACTTCAGTCGTGTCCGACTCTATGCGACCCCATAGACAGCAGCCCATCAAGCTCCCCCGTCCCTGGGATTCTCCAGGCAAGAACACTGGAGTGGGTTGCCATTTCCTTCTCCAATGCATGAAGGTGAAAAGTGAAAGTGAAGTCACTCAGTCCTGTCCGACTCTTAGCGACCCCATGGACTGCAGCCCACCAGGCTCCTCCGTCCATGGGATTTTCCAGGCAAGACTACTGGAGTAGGGTGCCATTGCCTTCTCCAGATGACCCTACTACTGTGCTGAATATACTGTGCTCGATATACAATTATTACTAGCTTGATGGTTTTCCGGATGCTTGTTCATCTGCAGCAGAAGAGAAAGTTCTTGCTCAACTTGCCTGGGGAGATAATCAACCAACTATGAATCTTAATTCTGTCTTTACATATATATCCTTATTTATAAGATTTTTTTCTAAAATAATGTTTCTTTCAATAATATATACTTCTTATATTCAATTAGACAATTATCTCTACAAAGATGAGGATGACCTATAGGACTACCATTTTGTAACCAGGACCAATTATATGGTGTCAAGAATATAATTGTAAGAAAAGCTATGATAAACCCAGACAGCATATTAAAAAGCAGAGACATCTATTTTCCAACAAAGGTCCACAGAGTCAAAGCTATGGCTCTTCCAGTAGTCAGGTATGGATGTGAGAGTTGGACCAGTAAAGAAGGCTGAGTGCTGAAGAATTGATACTTTCAAAATGTGGTGCTGGAGAAGACTCTGGAGAGTCTCTTGGACAGCAAGAAGATCAAACTAGTCAATTTTAAAGGAAATCAACACTGAATATTAGAAGCTCAATACTTTGGCCACCTGATGCGAAGAGCCAACTCATTGGAAAATACCCTGATGCTGGGGAATGTTGAAGGCAAGAGAAAGGGGTGACAGAGGATGAGATGGTTGGATGGTTGCATGACTCAACATGGACATGAGTTTGAGCAAACTCTGGGAGATAATGAAGGACAGGGAAGCCTGGCATGCTGCAGTCCATGGGGTGGCAAAGAGTCAGACATGACTTAGTGACTGAACAACAGTAAGAATACAATTAACACACATTTACTGACATGGGTAATACTGAATACATGACATGGCATTGATATGCTTGGCAAACTGGCTCTCTCACTGGACAGTAACCTCTTCTGGGCCAAGGATGATGCTATTCTTCGCAAGTGCTAGGTATGCAGTGATGCCTAGTACATTGCTGTGTCATGCTCTTAACTGTACGAGGGTAATGCTTCAAGGGTTAGATAACTGTAGTGTAATGAAATTTAGGACTGTTTTCCTCTATGGTATAACGTGTCATTTCTTATTCCCTGTTCTGTAGAGAAATGGTACAGAAGAAAATGGTACAGAATAATTTAATGCAAAGAGCAGATAACACATAAACCACACACATATAAAAATTACATAAAATCAGGAGCAATTATATAAAACAAAAGTTAATTCATTCATTATTATAGATGGCCCTAAGCAAGACTGTAGTATGTTGAATTCCAAGGCTATATACATGAGTGTATTATGAGGAGGCAAAGCCAGAATTTTAAAAATATAGTGACATTATTTGATTACTCTTCACACATTATATTGACAAGGACTTGGTGGCATTCTTTCTCGCTTTTTAGTAAAACACAGTTTTCTACAGTGTTCTATTAGAGAGAAATTACTTGGCTGGAATTCAGCGCTTCGGGTGTTTGAGCCTTATTTTGCCTCTGGTGGTTTTTAAACTCTGGGTCATGACCCTGTCTGTTCATTCAACTCAGTTTTCTCTGGGGGAGGGTTTTTTTTTTTTTTTTTTTTTGATACAATGCAAGGAACCACCCAGACAAATTAAATGAGAACTTTTGGGATTATGATCAGAATAGTTTTTAAAGCATCCCCAGTGATTCTAATGAACAGTTATAGTTGAGTCTCTGGCTTATCAGCCAATAATGTTAAACAGAGAAGTCTGACCTCACTGAGTTCTATTTTCTGTACAGCCATCAATACACTGGCTATTTTTTTGAGGGAATGAATGTACACATTTATTGTACACAATGTTTTGCTCTACCACAACGTTTAATGAAATGTCATGAGAAACGCTGGGCTGGATGAAGCACAAATTGGAATCAAGATTGCTGGGAGAAATATCAATAACCTCAATATGCAGATGACACCACCCTAATGGCAGAAAGTGAAGAAGAACTAAAGAGCCTCTTGATGAAAGTGAAAGAGGAGAGTGAAAAAGTTGGCTTAAAGCTCAACATTCAGAAAACAAAGATCAACGCATATATATGAAATTTAGAAAGATGGTAACAATAACCCCGTGTACAAGACAGCAAAAGAGACACTGATGTATAGAACAGTCTTATGCACTCTGTTGGAGAGGGAGAGGGTGGGAAGATTTGGGAGAATGGCATTGAAACATGTATAATATCATGTATGAAACAAGTTGCCAGTCCAGGTTCAATGCTATACTGGATGCTTGGGGCTGGTGCACTGGGACGACCCAGAGGGATGGTATGGGGAGGGAGGAGGGAGGAGGGTTCAGGATGGGGAACACATGTATACCTGTGGCGGATTCATTTCGATATTTGGCAAAACTAATACAATATTGTAAAGTTTAAAAATAAAATAAAATTAAAAAAAAGAAAAAGAAAACAAAGATCATGGTATCCGGTCCCATCACTTCATGGCAAATAGATGGAGAAACAATGGAAACTGTCAGACTTTATTTTTGGGGGCTCCAAAATCACTGCAGATAGTGACTGCAGCCATGAAATTAAAAGACACTTACTCCTTGGAAGAAAAGTTATGATCAACGTAGACAGCATATTAAAAAGCAGAGACATTACTTTGTCAACAAAAGTCCATCTAGTCAAGGCTATGGTTTTTCCAGTAGTCATGTATGGATGTGAGAGTTGGACTTTGAAGAAATTTGAGCGCCGAAGAATTGATGCTTTTGAACTGTGGTGCTGGAGAAGACTCTTGCGAGTCCCTTGGACTGCAAGGAGATCCAACCAGTCCATCCTAAAGGAGATCAGTCCTGGGTGTTCATTGGAAGGACTGATGTTGAAGCTGAAACTCCAACACTTTGGCCACCTGATGTGAAGAGCTGACTCATGGGAAAATACCCTGATGCTGGGAAAGATTGAAGGTGGGAGGAGAAGGAATGACAGAGGATGAGATGGTTGGATGCCATCACCTACTCAATGGACATGAGTTTGAATACGCTCCGGGAGTTGGTGATGGACAAGAAGGCCAGGTGTGCTGCAGTCCATGGGATCGCAAAGAGTCAGACACGACTGAGTGACTGAACTGAACTGAAAGTATCCAGTTGACCCAAAGAGCTCATTATCTGAGCATTTAATGTATTCATAAAAAGATCTCTGGTATTTGAATAGATGTCTGGCTTCCCTGGTGGCTCAGACTATAAAGAATCTGCCTGTTATTCAGGAGATGGGATTTGATCCCTGGGTCAGGAAGATCCCCTGCAGAAGGGAATGGCTACCCCCTCTAGTATTCTTGCCTGGAGAATCCCATGGACAGAGGAGGCTGGTGGGCTACAGGGGAAAAAAAAATAAAGATGCGGCAACAACTCCTGTTCTCTCTATAATTTATTCAACAGGTAGAGTTGCCTCAGGATTTTTTTTTTTCCTCTAGACAAAACATGCAACCAAAAAAGAGTGAATCCAATTTTTAATTTCAACTAGCATTTCAAGAGCATTTTGGAAAATATCCTTTTATTTTCAAGGTATAAAGAATAAATCTAAATTGGAAAAGTCTGAAATGTATGTCATCAGTCTGTGTCTAAAGGTCGAAACTTTAATATGAGGGTTTGATAAAAGAAATACTTATATAAAAACTTTTACCTCCAAAAAGTCTTGACTTCTATACTGCTGATATAAATTTAGTATTGAAAAAGAAATTATTTCGCCAAATGATGTATTCTCCTCATATTCTAAATAAAGAAAACAAACCTCGGGCAAAATGATCAATAAATGGATAGAAGTACATGTTAACACTTAAGATGAAACAGGGCCTCAAATACAGATTTTAAAAATGATAATAAAATTGAAAGCAAAAATTAATGTTAATAATTTTGAAGAACATATTACCATAATACTCTCAATAAGAAGTATCAAAATAGAAGAAAGTAAACACATTAAATCAGTTGACACAGCTACCCTATAGTGGAGACAGACATCGGGTCTTGGTATTTTTGTAGGTGGGTTTTTTTACAGCCTCAAGACACAGTATAATTTCATCACAGAATAAGAAAAGAAAGTAACCCCTAATTCCCAAATAAATATGTATTCTAACTGTTTTAGTAAGACCAAAATAGAATAATATAATAAAACTACATTTTACACCAAACACTCTTGTGACCACTGAGTTGTATGTTTTAAATAAAATACCATCAGATCGTATTCAGCAGTGTTTGCTCCCCTAAAAGAAGACTCAGTGTCTTAAAACGGAAGGTTTTCTTAAGTAATCTTTACATTCAAAGCAGTTTCAATCAAATTCTCAACAGATGTTTTGTGTTTATTTTTCAAAACTTGATAGCCTGATCTCAAACTTCTGATAATGGAACAAAGAACCATGAATACCTAAGTCATTCTGAAGCATAAGTATCAGCATAAGGAAGAAGAACTCGCCTTACCGAATATCAAAACTTCCTGTAAAGCTCAAGTAGTTCAGACACAGGTAATGACAGAGGAGCACATCAGTATCTTACTGGATGACTGGAGTTGAAAGTGAGAATTCATTTATATGTAATAGAGAAGTAAAAATATGGGTGAGCAGAATACACACCAAGTTCAGGATTAATAACTTCCTTCTTGACACAGGAAACAGTCGAGATAGCATTTCAACAAAACATGGAAACTGATGTTTCTTTTTTTCCCGGTTTTATTGAAAAATAATTGGCATATATCCTTCTTTAAGGTTCACAGCATGATGGCTTGATTTACGTACATTGTGAAATGATTACTAACATCCATCATCTCATGCAGATACAATAAAAAGAAAGGAGAAAAGGAAAGGAAAATTTTGTACTTTTGATGAGAGCTCTTAGAATTTACTGTCAATAATTTCCCTGTATATCATGGGGCATTGTTAACCATTGCAGGAAGGTGGTAAAAAGTCTAAACTTCCAGTGGGAAGCGCTAGGGATGTAACGTCTGACAGGATATCTACAATTAACACTGCTGCACGGGGTACAGTGAAGACACCAGTTACATTTCTTGACTATCAAGCAAATGGAAAAAACAATATTAAGCTTTGTTTATCCGAATGATGGGTGAATGGAAATTTGTTAAATCATCTTCTATATGATTAAAATATTTCATATTTGAACAAATTAGAAACTCATTTTTGGAGTAGTTGGAAAATATGAACTGAAAGTCAGAAAACTTGAATTTTCATCCCTTTTCAGCCTTTAATTATCTCTATAACTGAGCTGTCAAGGATCAGTGTTCTCATTAATAAAATAAAGCCACTAGAAGAGGTCTGTGCCTTCAGCCACCAAATGGTAATGTCCCTGGCTGCTCTAACCCATGTATTTCCCAGGAATTTCAATGAGCTTTGAGTTGTAGCAGAATTTATCAGCCAGCCTGTGTTTGTCAAGCAGGTGACTACAGTTCTTAACTCCTGCTCCTTAATTCTCCGAGGAGCAATTATGATAATATCATCAATGTAACTCACTAACTGGCTGTTAATGTTTATCATTTCCAAGCCCTTCCTCATCTAATTATGACAAATGGCCACGTATTCACATACCCCAGTGGGAGAATAGTAAATGTCTACAGAGTTCCATCCAAAAGCATGGAAAGTGGGCCTGGCTGGGCTTCAAGTTTGCACTTCTATGAGGGAAAAGAAGACCTTAGCCAGATCTGTGAGGACACAGCTCACTTTGAATCGTTCATTCTTTTTCCCATTCCATAGAGCGGGAGCCATCAAAGATACCACCTATGTGATTCTCCATACTCTTAACCTCCAGAGTGTCTACTTTACTTACTGACCAGACAAGCCTATTAAGAGGGGATTTAGTGGGACTTCCCTGGTGGTCCAGTGGCTCAGACTCTGAGATCCCAGTGCAGGGGCATCTGGTTGTGGAACCAGATCCCACATGCAGAACCTAAGGCCTGGCACAGCCAAAGAAATAAAGAAATAGAAGTATTTTAAAAAGAGGGGGGTTTTTTAAAAAGATACGAAATAATACTTCTGCTTCAGTCATTTTTTTAATAAGAGTAGTGATCTCTTGCTGCTTTCCAGGCAGGTCTCAACGTGGTCATTTAGTCTGGTTAGTCGTAACTAGGCACAGGGCAGAACTAGACCACAGGAAAAGGAGTGGACAGCACGACTGTTCACTCATTGTATCCGCCCCACTCATGCGTTTGGAAAAAGGCAACAAGACTTCAGAGTAACCTTTCCAGCTACATTTTCTTTGCACCGTGTAACACAGTTCACACCTTTCTATCCTCTTCAGCACTGACTCGCCATACTGGACCTCCCCTCTGCATCACCGGGCCTCTCAGAACATCATCGGTGCCCCTCGTAGCCACAAAGCCAAAGCATTTTGCCCGTGATGCTCCCTGCCTGCTTCACTCAGAGGGTGGCCTGGGATCCCCACTAGGGGTAGGATGGTTGGCCAAGCAGATCGTGGGCTCTAACTTTTTTTTGAGATTGTATCCCTTAAAACTGAGACAGTGAACTCAGCTCTGGTTCAAATATTTTTCATTCCAAACTGAAATCCTCACAGGTGAATTTGAATTCCTTGTCTTGGAGGTATAAGGAGAATAGATTCTGTCATCCTTTTTTTGGGGGGGGGTAGTTTTAATTAATTGCTACTGGGGTATAGTCGCTTTCCAATGCTGTGATAGTGTCTACTATACAGCAAAGTGAGTCTGCCACATGTATACACACACCCCTCTCTGGGGATTTTCTTCCTTTTACGTCCCTGCAGAGCACTGAGCAGCTTCCCTGTCATCTTCATTGATAGAGTGCTGAGCTTTGGGTGGACAGGCACTTAGGTTACTGGAGTTACTCTGTCGGGCCTGAGAGTGGACACCTAGCTGTCTTTTTTCCAGGACTTTAAAAAAAATATTAAAAAAGGCACAGGAGTATAGTTTCATGAAGGTGCCAGCAGATGTCAGCAAAAGGCAAGGCAATCACACTTGACTTTTGTATTGGGACGTCAAATATTTAAGTATCAAAGTCATAGCTTAACAAAACATATCAAGTTTTTATATTCATTTACTTTGTATTTATATTAAAAAATGGGGGGAGTGGGGAGTTGTGCTTCACAGCACACAGGATCTTGGTTCCCTGACCAGGGATGGAACCTGAGCCCCTTGTAGGGGTGGTGGTGGTTTAGTCACTAAGTCGTGTCCAAATCTTGCGAGTCCATGGGCTGCAGCCCGCTGGACTCCTCTGTCCATGGAATTCTTCAGGCCAGAATACAGGGTGGGTTGTCATTTCCTTCTCCACGGGATCTTCCAGGAATCGAACCTGGGTCTCCTGCATTGTAGGCAGATTCTTCACCGACTGAGCTACGAGGGAATCCCTTGTAGTGGATGGAGGCTTAATCATGGCCACCAAGGAAGTCCCTCACGTTTTCAAATGCAGTGACTGTACCTTTAATTCCCTTTCTGGGGACAGTGGACAAGGGGGATAGCAAAAAGAGAAATTTGATCTTCCAGGGTAGAAGTTCTACTCTTTGATGCCAGAAAAATTGCTACAAGTCACTCAGTTATTCTGGCTGATCGTAGAGCTCTGAGAATTCACACTGAGAAGACATTCACAAAGAAATCTCACACCTGGAAGGGGCCAGCACCCATTATACCTTATACCTGATGAAGCTGTCTGAAGTTTCCCTCAGTGTGACTAAACTTTAGATAGACTTCTTCCTGATGCTCAGTCAGACCCTGACTTTCCTTCTCTGAAAATATTCGTTTTAGAAAATTTATAATTGTAAATTTGTCAACTAACCCTTTGAAATATAAATCTTTTTAAAACTTCTTGCCATTTTTACAGTCTAAGAATGTCTTTTGCAAAGACCTGGGAACCATGCCTTTGAAATGTCATGGAGTAAGCTTACTAAACATTTCTTTAAAGCACATTTTAATATTTAAGACTATTAAAAAAGTCATAGCAACTTTTCAAAAGGGTCTGTTAGATGGTCATGATAAATAAGGGATGGCTAAGTTATCCTTCAGGAAATTTTTTACTTAAAATTTTTGAAAAAAAATTATTAAAATAATATTTTATTATAAAATGCTGATGTATAAAGAGCTCTCAATACAAAACCACACGTCCATAGACAGTGTATTCCTGAATTAGATATAAAATCTAAGACTTTAAGTTTTAATTTGTCTCTATAAGTGACTAAGCAATGTATAAAATTATACCAGATAATAGCAAAAAATACTTCCTTAATCATGTAGCTAAGAAAGTTCAGCTGGTATAAGAGCTTGATTGTGAGCACAATAATTCCTTAAATCAGTTAAAAGTTATTTAATAACCTATTTGAACAAATAAAACCAAAATATTCTCTTGTTACCAATGCTGAGTCCTACTGTAAGGGCCATGAAATTGACAAGATAGATGTGCTTGAAAACGGTGGCAACCAGGTTAGCAGATAATTACAACAGAAAAAGTGCATTTAATTCTATGTGGATGAAAATAACATTCCATCAGTGTAAAACCAGGCATTTTGTATAAAAAGCAAAAGAATGTCTGAATAAAAATATCAAGTATAACTTGATATGGGCTATTACTTAAATTTCTAATAGTTCAAAATGATGTTATCAGAAACTATTTGTTTACATTTTCAACCACTATAAAACATTTCAGAAATGCCTTTGATTGGAGTAAGGCATTGTTTCAAAGACAAAGCACTGTTTTATTTGCTGATATTGTACTAGGTGACTGAAGAGTTAGGAGCAGTGGCAGGTGCATGCCTGTGTGCTAAGCCGCTTCAGTCCTGTCTGACTGTTTACGACCCTATGGACTGTTGCCTGGCAAGCTGCTCAGTCCATGGGATTCTCCGGGCAAGAATACTGGAGTGGATTGCCATGCCCTCCTCCAGGGGATATTCCCCACCCATGGATCCAATCTGCGTCTCCTGTGACTCCTACGTTGAAGGCGGATTATTTACCACTGAGCCACCAGGGAGGCCCAACGGTAGGTCTCCTTAAAGAAATGAAGAGTCCAACTCGCTCATAAATCATGCTAAATGCAAGTTTAATGGGTTTTCCAAAGTTATTTTACCCATTGTATTGAAATATGAATTTGTACATATTAAATATAAAAGTAAGCTTGCTCTTTATATAAAAGAAGATAAAGAATGAAAGAATGATAAGCAGGTTTGGATGCATAGATGTTCTACTATTAGTTTGCTAGTTTTTCATATAAAACTATGGAAGTGATCTGTTGGACTTTGAGGACCATATGGTCTCAGTCACAGTACTCCACCCTCCTGCTATAACGTGAAAACATCAGAGACAACATGCCAACAAATGGGCGTGGCCGTGTTCCAATAAAACTTTATTGACAAAAATAGCTAGTAAGCTGAATTTGGCCCAGAGGCCAGAGTTTGCCAACCTCTTTTCTAGACTAAAATCAGAACGTGCCATTTGAGTAGCCATTTATCCGAGTCATCTCAATATGGTATGGATATTTCCTCACCTAAACTCAGATGCCCATTAATACAGTGACTGATTTTAAATGTAAAACAAAGAAGAAATTTCATACATTCCTTAATGTGGGTAAGCAGTGAGTTCTCTATTCTTTTCTATTGGTTTTTCCAGTGCTCTTTATGTTGTTTCATACTATATTTGCCTTATTTAAATGACACTGCTCAATATTGTAATCTCTTATGTTCTTCTGTAATATTAAATTATAGTAGAAGACATAAATTTGGTTTTGGTTGTTTATCCATAGAAAAAGTATAGTTCAGTTTATGTTGCTTTTCCTTCCAAGGAAATCAAAGCAAAAAGCATATCAATTATTTACAGGAGAGAATTTATTTAGGGTGCCTAAGGGGACTCTAATAAGGATATTTAATTTATAATTTTTACAGATTTAAAGAATGATCTAAAGATGTGAGAAGATGCATGATTGTACTAAATGTGCATAAATATTTTTAAAGCCATGCAGGCAACATTATAGATTATATAATTTATATCTGTGCAGAAATAGACTCTGAGAACAGTATTTGAATTTACATGGGAAGTGAAGGCAACAGCTACAGGGGTATGGGGCAGGCGGCCAATAAAAGGCCTTTCAGCGAGCCAGCCGCCACTGTGAGCAAACAGACCTTAATTTAACCCCACTGGGACTCAATCGAAATCAACAATCAGGGACCGAGGGCTGTCCCTAGAATGTTAATTCCCCAGGACCTCTGACGTGTATCCGCTAGTCAGGCTCCAGCAGCGGGATGAGCCCCTCAGGCAGAGGTGTACTGAGTGCTCAGCACAACTCTTTTGCAACCCCTTGGACTGGAGCCCCCCAGGCTCCTCTTGCTTGGAATTTTCCATGCAAGAATAATGGAGTGGGTTGGCACTCCAATGCAGTGGTTTCCTCCTCTAGGGAATAGGTGCTGCAACAAGGAGTGAGATCCAGGGCACGCCGAAGTGGAAGGTGAGGGGGTTTAGGGGGGCACTGGCAGTGTCTACTATGGTGCATCTAACTCAGGGACCGACACCAGCTTTTGCTGCTTAGAATATTTTCAATGTTATTTTTCCTACTCTTTGGGACTGAGTCGAGAGCAAGTTTGTCTAATGAAATCTTTTTCTTTTCTTTTCTTTTTATTTCTTATTTTCTCAAGTTCTCATCCCTGGTTAAAATTGTGCTATGAATTCAGAAGAAAGACAAAAGGGTGGGGAAGGCCATTGTGAAGATCTTCTTAAATCAGCGGTCTTGGATCTCAGCTGACTCGGCTGAGATGTGTGCAAACGAGGACTCTGAAGGATATAGATGAACGGACTGGATGAATAGAAGGAATTGTGATTCTGTTTCTTGAATAAGAGATTTGGGAAGTGGAACAGTTTTCAATAATAGCAAAAAAAAAAAAAAGAAGAAGTACAGAATAGGTATGAACTTAAACGAATGAAAGATTTCGGAATTCCAGTGCGTCCACCAGTTATGGCTGCGGCAGCCACTCTCAGGGGCCGCCTGAGAAGAGTCCACTGGGAAGTGAATCACTGACAACGGCATTGCATTTTGTAGGAATTTGAGAAAAAATTTTGAATAAATATGATCAGAAATTTTGAGGGAAAAAAGATATGGAAACACATGAAATACAAAGAATACTCTTTGGTTGAAAACATCATTTGTTCAATTCTTGTCCATTGAAATTTGAAATAGATTATTATAATTCCAATCAAATCTTTCCTTAGGTTGATTCCTAAATTTAAACAGAATATTTTGTTTCAAGGAAGGAGATAATTGACAGTAAATTTCTTATCAGTGAAGAGGAGGTAGGGAGAAAGCATGTACTATGTTGAAAATACAGTGTATATTTCTGCGTGTAAAAAATACAAAAAGAAAGCACTTTAAACAAAACGAAGTGTGTGAATGAAATCAATCTTTGGGTTTTCTTTAGAAAACAATTTTATGTTAATTAAATTACTTAGATTTTAACTTTCAAGTGTAAATAATTAACAAAATTGGAGTGTCAAGTCTAGGTAAAATTCAGCCATATGTATTTATGAGATTTCATCTTAAAATCTATGTATTTATGGGGTTTCATTTTAAAATCCTTTTAACCTTAACAATTAGATTGTCTCTGACTACAGACAATCTAATTAGCAATAGCCACAATGTTCTAAATGTAATCTTCCCATCTTACTGATTAAATCTGTTCTTTAATCTACAGAAGCACAAAATAGATTTATTTTTGAAGCTCTAGAGCATTTGGTTGATTCAACATTGGAAAACCAATTAATGTCATCTGTCATATCACCAGGCTTAAGAAGAAAAATCTTATGATCACATCAAAAGATGCAGAAAAAGTATTTGACAAAAGCCAACATTTATTCATGATAGAAACACTCCACAAACTACGAACACAGGGCAACTTACTCAACTTGATAAAGAACTTTTACTCTATAGCTAAAAAGAATGAGAAGAAACGCCACAGACAGTGAAAAATATATTTGGAAAAGACGTATCTGTAGACTATTAGCCAAAACATACAAAGACCCACACCCTGAGGGGATGGAGACGAAGACTCCACAGTGCAGTTTCCTCCCATCCACTGGTCTCAAAAGCCCTGCTCAGGCCAAAGCCAACAGCAGTTTCTCATTTTTCCCTTTATCTTCCTTTTCCACAAGATGGCGCCTATTCCTCCTAGAAACCTTCATATTGGCTTCTTATTGTAGCTTATGTTCAAATGGAAGTCAAATATGATTGTGTGGTGTCTTTGTTTGCAGAAGTTCTACGTATGTACAATGGATTCTAAGAATTTCAAAAGAAACAGAAGAGCATGGGTTTTTGTGTGCCATTTAACCAAAATTCCAATAAATGAAATAATATTCAAAGGGTGTATAAGCCAGAACAATTACCTGCTGTGGAATGCCCAATTTGTTTCAAGTCATAGGATTTTATTTCTCATTAAAAAATGAGAATATTAATATACTCCTTGTAATCTTCTCTTGTGAAAATTAACTGATATTATGAATGCAAATTAAATGAGACTCAGCAATTAATGCAATTTTCTTAAGTTTATCCTGCATAACTGACCAATAGGGGTTTGGCACTACTTAGTAGAACTTGTTAGATATATTTGGGGCGAGTTTGCAACTAAGATCATGGCATCTGGTCCCATCACTTCATGGCAAATAGATGGGGAAGCAATGGAAACAGTGACAGACTATTTTGGGGGGCTCCAAAATCACTGCAGATGGTGACTGCAGCCATGAAATTAAAAGATGCTTGTTCCTTGGAAGAAAAATTGTGACCAACATAGACAGCATATTAAAAAGCAGAGACATTACATTGCCAAAAAGGTCCGTCTAGTCAGAGCTATGGTTTTTCCAGTAGTCATGTATGGACATGAGAATTGGACTATAAAGAAAGCTGAGTGCCAAAGAATTGATGCTTTGAACTGTGGTGTTGGAAAAGACTCTTGAGAGTCCCTTGGACTGCAAGGAGATCCAACCAGTCCGTCCTAAAGATCAGTCCTGGGTGTTCATTGGAAGGATTGATGTTCAAGCTGAAACTCCAATACTTTGGCCACCTGATGAGAAGAACTGACTCATTGGAAAAGACCCTGATGCTGGGAAAGATTGAAGGCAGGAGGAGAAGGGGATGACAGAGGATGAGATGGTTGGATGGCATCATCGACTCAATGGACATGAGTTTGGGTAAACTCCGGAAGTTGGTCAGGACAGGGAGGCCTGGTGTGCTGCAGTCCATGGGGTCACAAAGAGTTGGACACGACTGAGTGACTGAACTGTACTGAACTGAGCTGCACTGAACTGAATGCCACTACTTAGAACCTGATCTTTTTATAGTTTGAATTGAATATGCTACTTTATTTACTAGACTTTAATACCATCCCTTTACTACTTTCCTTACAGACCACACACACATACTGCTGCTGCTGCTACTGCTGCTAAGTCACTTCAGTCGTGTCCGACTCTGTGCGACCCCATAGACGGCAGCCTACCAGGCTCCCCCGTCCCTGGGATGCTCCAGGCAAGAACACTGGAGTGGGTGCCATTGCTACAGGAACCAAGAAATCTTCCTTGCATTTATTTAATTTGTCCACCAGATGGCATGATCAGCCCAGAGGCTGTGAAATAGTCTAGAAAAAAGTTCTTGCAAAACTTTGACATTCTTTATTTGTGAGGAATTAGAAGGCGATGGCACCCCACTCCAGTACTCTTGCCTGGAAAACCCGATGGACGAAGGAGCCTGGTGGGCTGCAGTCCATGGGGTCACTAAGAGTCGGACACGACTGAATGACTTCACTTTCACTTTTCAGTTTCATGCATTGGAGAAGGAAATGGCAACCCACTCCAGTGTTCTTGCCTAGAGAATCCCAGGGACGGCAGAGCCTGGTGGGTTGCTGTCTATGGGGTCGCACAGAGTCGGACACGACTGAAGCGACTTAGCAGCAGCAGCAGCAGGCAAACATATGGGCTTCCCTGGTAGCTCAGACAGTAAAGAACATGCGACCCAGGTTCGATCCATGGGTCAGGAAGATCCCCTGGAAAAGGGAATGACAGCCCACTCCAGTATTTCGGCCTGGAGAACCCTATGAATAGAGGATCCTGGTGGGCTACAGTCCATGAGGTCACAAAGAATCAGACACTAATACTTTCACTTTGACTTCGTGGGGAAAAGGGGGCAGGGAAGGCAGGAAGGTTGGCTTGGGATTGGCTAATCTGAGTAACTTCAGCAGGTTCTGGGGGGTGGGAGCTGTTCCTGCTTGTCTGGGACCTGGCCTTGGGGCAATGAAGGAAGTCCTTTGGTATACGGACTTAAGCTACTGTTCAGGAAGGAGAACTGATCTCAAAAGAGTCAAGACCAACACACACACACACACACACACACACAACTACATTTTGTAAGTGTCCTTAAATATTGTAGTAAGTCTCTTCATATTTCACACAAGTGAAAAAGTTTTTTCTGTTCTGTTGAAAATTGGTACTCTGTCCATTTATCCCTTAAGTGCGGTTCATGAAGGAGTTCTAGCAGCCCCTGTGTAGCCTCCTCTGCCTGAGCAGTGTAGAGGAGTCAGCCTGGGAGTCTCCCTTCCTGGAGGGGAAGAGGGGGCTGGTCTTTGTTTTCATTTTATTTACTTCTGGTGGCTCAGATGGTAAAGAATCTGCCTGCAATGCCAGAAACCTGTGTTTGATCCCTGGGTGGGGAAGATCCCTTAGAGAAGGGAATGGCAACCCACTCCAGTATTCTTGCCTGGAGAATTCCATGGACGGAGAAGCCTGGTGGGCTACAGTCCAAGGGATCGCAGAGTCAGAACAACTGAGTGAGTAATACAGACACATACACACCTTCCACACTCACTTTTACCTTTGTGTCCATTTTTCCCTGTGTATAAAATTAAAAAGCTGAACTAGGTAACAAAGATTTCTTCCTTATTTACATCGGGATATTTGATGCATAGAACTTGAGAGCCTGAAAAAAAAAAACGGGCAGGGAAACTATGCAAGTCCTGGTTAGTGAAAATCAATTAAATAATCAAGTATTACATAATAGAAAGCAAAACTTGTGGATCCTGGTAGCAAAATGATTAAGAAAGGGGGAAGGGGCAAAATGCAAATAGAAAGAATAAATTCAGGCAAAAGGCAGTATATTGACATTTGAAAACTGAAAGCCTAGAAGCTTTCAGTCCAAGTCTATATGAATACCCCAGCCCTTTTTCGTCACTCCCCAAATCAGGGAAGGCCCCCTTCCCCATGCAAAAATAAGTAATCGCCTGGCAAGAGGACCCTCTCTGAAGTTTCGCCAATCTGTCTGTCGGGGTCCTCTGTCCATGGGATCCTCTAGGCAAGAATACTGGAGTGGATTACCATGCCCTCTTCCAGGGGATCTTCCCACCCAGGGATGGAACCTACATCTCTTATGTCTCCTGCATTGGCAGGTGGGTTCTTTACCACTAGCACCACCTGGGAAGCCACTCTGGCTGTTACTCTCAAGGAAAAGAAGTGATGAAGGGAAGCATCTCAGGACATGGGAGAGCTCTCAGATTCTGACCTCACAAGCCCTTTCTCCAGCTGCTATCAGCTGGATGATGGATTTGCCTGAGGCAGAGCGATCAGACAGAGTGACCGGCCAATTCAACATGAGCTGTAAAGAAAGAATAGGCACAGTATTTTAGAGATTGTAGTACTGTCGTGGGGCATATACAGTATTTAAAGTGTAGATAGCTACCTTCTCTCTAATATTTTCACATGTTCACTTTTTAATTACATCTCACAATTTGCAGTTGAATATAGAAATGTACAATTCTTTTAAAATAGTTCATTGAGATTGCAGATTTTGTTTTTGGTTGGGATTTTTATTTTACCTTTTCTATGTTGTTACCTTGTGATTTGAAATCACGTGGAATGCATTTTCCAGGGAGGACCAAGCCTACAATGACAAGGCTTTCTTCATAAGTAGAGTAGACTTTTTAGACACAGGCACACCATCCTATCCCAGCTGTAGTCCCCCAAATGGAAAGGAAACTGTATATATATAAAAGTGTATCTAAGCTTTTTTGCCGGCAAGGATGCTTGTCTCTTTTGTTCATTTCTTGTGTTTGTTGCTCGGAATTGAGCATGGTGCTGCTAGATCTTCAACTCACTGGCTTTGTTGAACGCGTTGGAACCAATTTAATTTGTTCATAAATTGCTGTTTTGAAGGAAGGAAAAAAAAATCAAGGTTGAGTTGCATAAATTTCTCAGGAGGAAAATGTATGCAGCTTCAAATTGCATGCAAAAACTAGTGTTTAGAGGGTGAAAACTATAGTCTTTCAAAGCTGCAGTATAAAGGAAGAAAGATTCTCAGTCAACTCTAATAAAAAGTAAAGATAACTGAACTGGTGCAGAATTTGGTAAGGACAGTTTTGCTGAAAGTGTTGAACATAGTTTCCTTTAGAAAAGGCACTTGGCTGTTTGGTTGATCTATGAGACTATTTTTTTAAATAATTAAAAAAAAATCCATCAAGAGTATTGATCAGTTGGGAATAGCTAAGAAAGACCAGGATGGATTGTTTGGATGTTCATTTTATGTCATAAATGTCTAGGGTTTTAAAAATCACATATGACAATATTTTGTACTTCATTTAGCATATCTTAATTTTTTTCCATTTCTTCTAGACCTGGGTATTTCTGTACGAGTGGATCTTTCCCCTAGTATTGTGACAGCTTTTTGCGAGGCCAAGGCCAAATTATATATGCATCTTTAAAAAAGACAATAGTTCTGTAGTTGCAGAGTAATTACTTTTCTAACTTCCATGGTAAATTTTCTCTTAAAACACTATCTACAGTGTGAAATTGAGTAGACATCTGATGGAGCTCAACCCATTTATTTCTCCCCTCAAAAATCATTAAGTTTAAGTCACACTGAAAGCTGTACTGACATTAAAGAATGCATTCTAGTGCTTTAAATTGCTTTTCTACCTACACATTGTCCAGGGACAAAGGCACCTCACAATCTTCCACAATTTGAGCTTGTGTGTTTTAAATACATACATACACATTATCGTTTTATAATTAATAGGTAATAGTAACACAAAAAAGAGAACAGCCTGACATAGTTTTGGCTTCTTGGGTTACAATAAGCAGTTCTTGTGTGCAGGGATGTAATTTGGTACTAATGTTCCAACAAAAGTGCTTGTTCATTATAATTTATTTTGCCTTCTATAAATTCATATTAGTTGTGCAGAAAATGTTAGCACTCTCGTTGACTTTTAATTAGCATATTCCAAGAAGAGAATTTAATCCTAGTAGGGATATAAGGATATTGATTTTCTGCCTTCTAAGACACAGGGTCAAGTATAACATGGGTGTTTTTTGTAGTAATATATATTCCTAGCAATAGCATTGAAATCTGTCACTCTTATTGATTCTTGTTTTAAAATAACCAATGCCCATTGAGTTAGGCAGAAAAGTGATTGGGATAGATTTAGTGCTTGCTTGCTATGACTCACAGTCAATACTTGACCTATTGAACAGACATTCATATATTGCATACTCATCAAAGTATAAAGCACACAAAAGATACAGAGGATGTATATGTTAGAAGCGGCTTGTAGACCACCTATCCCTGTTGGTTATTTCTGGTGGATTTCCATGGGCGCTAGAGAGAAGCTGCGCACCGTGGAAAGGGAGTCTTGCAGAGCATGTGTGCCAGAAGCTATGGTGTCTGAAATAGTATTATGGAAATGTCTGGAGTTTATAAGAAAATTCCCAATACCCTAAGGGCATTGGATATAAAAGAATTTCTAGATTTCCATAGACAACCATAGCAGTAAAGACAATATAGGTAGGATATGACTACATTTGAAAATTCAGCAAACATGGATCTGAAAACTTATGGTGTGATATAGTCTATTTCCTATTTCTCAACAAATATTAGATTTTACCAACTATTCTAAAATTATCCTGTCTTCACACGAATTCAGGTCTAGAAGGAAGAGATACCCTACCTTAAGAACTTTCAGAAACTACTCACTTTGGGTTATCCCTGGTTCTAGGTAGGCCTATGTGTTCACTTAATACTGACCTTACTTCAGACTTTTAGATTTAGCCTTCTGTCTTGTATCTCACTATTTCATTGCATCTATGGCCTTGGCACTAACTAATATTCTTGGCTTGTCCCTATTTTCTATGGCGAACCCTGGGGATTTTACATAGCTTCTCCTTGTTATGGCCTGTCTGATGCCCACATGAACTTGATTTTACAACTTCCCATGGTTTTGCACAGGGAAAAGAAGAAAACGTACTTTCTGTCTTTAAGTAAAGCATCTGAAGGTGATTCCAGAGAAATGAGCAAATTTCCAACACCTGAAATTGGGGGAAAATATTCTATGCTTCAAGGCATTCCCAGGTGATGCAGTGATAAAGAATCTGCCTGCCAATGCAGGAGACGCAAGAGATGTGGATTCAATTCCTGAGTCAGGAAAATCCCCTGGAGGAAAAAATGGCAACCCACTCCAGAATTCTTGCTTGGGAAATACCATGGATGGAGGAGCCTGGCAGACTACAGTCATGAGGTCACAAAGAGTCAGATGTGCTTGAGAGACTGAGGCACACACACCTTCTTTTCTAGAGCTCCTATGATTTTTCTTGTTTCTTGAGAGAAGTGTAATTGGGGAGAAAAATTAGTTGATCTTTAATATGTCACCTTGTCTCCAAAGATTCATATCACTAATTAGTATAGAGATGATTTTTGACTTAAATTCTCTGTTATACTAATGTATGAAATATCTCACTATGTTAGTAGTTCAATCTAATTTCATTGCAAAGTGAAATTTCCAGTCTTATGGTTGTAGACAGTTTGGGACCTGTGAAGCACTTGGGTAACTGGTTAATAAATATTTGAGTCTGGCTTGAATCTTAAAGCATTGTATTCTAAAATATTTAAGAATATTGAATTTAGTTGTTCTCGGATGAATTTCACTCCATACGTCTCAAAAGTATTAATCTTTACAGTTGTACCCTTTTAAAAAAAGATTCTTCCTTTAAAAAAGAAAATCACAAAAATATGGGGGTATTGATCAAAAGCCAGCCTTTAGAGTTAAACAACCTTGTTTTAATACCTGATTTAACTACTTAGTGACTTAGAACTTTGGCAAGTCAGTCAACTTTTCCAAGGATATTTCCTCGGTATCTTCAGGGGATACAAATCAAAACCACAATGAGATGTCCCCTCACATCTGTCAGGACAGCCATTATTAGTTGCCAGTCCAGGTTCGATGCACGATACTGGATGCTTGGGACTGGTGCACTGGGACGACCCAGAGGGATGGAATGGGGAGGGAGGAGGGAGGAGGGTTCAGGATGGGGAACACATGTATACCTGTGGCGGATTCATTTTGATATTTGGCAAAACTAATACAATTATGTAAAGTTTAAAAATAAAATAAAAAAATAAAGACAGAACAAGAGAAAAAAAAAACAAAAAAAAACCACAAATGATAATGCGTTGAAGAGGATGTGGAGGAAAGGGCGTCCTAAGACACTAATGATGGTATTAAACTGGTGCATCCATTGTGAAAAGCGGCATGGAGGTTCCTCACAGCATTAAAACACAACTACCATACGATCCTTCAATCCCACTTCTGGGTGTTTATGTCAAGAACTGAAGTCAGTATCTCAAAGAGATACCTGCACTCCTGGGTTCATTGCGTCGTTGACCATAGCCAAGATGTGAAAACAAATCAAGTATCCTTAAGCAGACTGATGGATAAGGATAATGTGGTATATATGCACACAATAGAATATTATTCAGCCTAAAAAAGAGGATATCCTTCCAGCTATACATGGATGAACCTGGAAAATACTATGCTAAATAAAATAAGCCGGACGGAAGGGCACGTACTGTATGATCTCAGACTCATAGAAACAGGGATAGAATGGTGATCCCCAGGGGCTGAGGGAAGGGGAAGTACGGAGATAATGGTCTAAATGCATTGTTAGCGTTGATAGCTAATAATAATGTACTTAAAATTTGCTAAGAGGGTAGACCCTATGTTGAGTATTCTTACTACAAAAATAATTAAAAAGTTGTAAGTCAAGCTTACAAACCCTCAAGTAAAATATATTTGTTGATTGAATATTTATTGATTCAAGACATCTCTTGCAATCTACATGACGTTTAAAATGTTTTAATACTTGTTAATAAAAATAAAATAAAAAATGGCTAGATGCCAGAAAGAGGAAATTTCCACTGTGCATAGTAACTTTTTATAATATTTCATGAACCCAGATGTCACTGAAGACCAACAGCTATTACAAGACACTATGAAATATTAGACAAAACATTACCCACTTTTTGGCCCTGTGTCCCTTGGAGCTGCTCGGTTATAAGTTTTGAAGGCCTTATTAACATTTCCCTGTAAGCGCCAGAGTGAGAGATTAAGTAAAATGTGTTGGAGGAGGGCATGGCAACCCACTCCAGTACTCTTACCTGGAGAATCCCATGGACAGAGGAGCCTGGCGGGCTGCATTCTGTAGGGTCACACAGAGTTGGACACAACTAAAGCGACTTAGCATGCACGCATGCATAGAAGAGTAAGAAGTCATTTTTAATCCAACAATTGGCCCTAAGAAATTGTATTTATACTTTGAAACAATGAAGCTTTCTAATCTCTTTAGGAAAAAATACTCCATGGTTTGCTTAGACATGTACTAAGGTGATTTTGTTTGCTATACATAAGCAAATCTTAGGCTTCATAAACTCACACATGCACATACATGCACATGCATATTACATTTCTACTGTGTGATCAGGTTATACAAATTGATAATTAGGTGGACAGAGGAAATATCCAAGTCCCAGGTTTCATCCAAGGATAGATGTGTCATTATTATTGGGCTACTGACCTCTGCATTCTCTCGGTTGGCCATCTTGCCAGACACAGGGAGGCCCCAATTCCATCAAGCTGGTTCTCTGCGGAACTCGATATGCGGCCGTGTAGACTCATCTTCTTCCATCTGAGTCTCGATGAAATCTGATAATTGTGTTATTTTTTTGAGGGAGAGAAAGCCATTTCACAGCACCCTGGGAAGGGAGGCAGTGCATTAACACTTCAGAAGGCTGATCTCTCCGCAGCACTTTTCTCCTGGACTCTGGGGCGTGTGTGCTGGAGTACCAGTGTGCTTCGTATGGGTTTGCTGATTGCGGTTCATTCCTGGACACCACATTTCATAGAAGGTGTCAAGTCAGATGTCTTTCTGAGCTTCAGCAGCTCTAGTTTTTCCAAGGCTCTTCACATGATGAGAACTTATTTCAAAGTCACACTTTAAAAGGAAAACAAACTCAAATGCATGGTAAATAGCATTTATTTTCCTGCAGGAGAATAATCACTCAAAAATGGTAATTATCTAAAACCCTGAAACAATTCAGCAATCATTGAACAGGTTTCAATCTTTTGATATTAAATAGAGGGACAGGATCTAAATGACATTAGGAAGAATGAAAAATTTCATAGTTGGCGTAACAGTTTTTGTTGTATCAATATTTCAATGTCTACAAAGATTACAAAAATCAAAATAACAAATTATGACCAACTAAGCTTGAAAATTGTGAAAAAGAATTATTCCAGATTTGCAATAATGAGAATTAAAATGAAGGTTATTTTGCATATTTTTTACACAACATTCCTTGTTCCCTGGGCTTTATACATCGTCAAAATCAGAATAAAAAGTCAAGAACATTTCCGGTCATGGCCAGTCTCATGCTGATTTTATTTTAAGCAAGTACAAAAATCTGTGCAGTTTCTTAAATTCTAAAAGTTGTTCTCAGGCCCATCTGCTCTACAATGTTTATGACAAAAAGTCTAGTTTATCAAATATGCAAATGTTTATTTTAATTTGATGTGGTGTTTCCAATTCAGTTAAGAGTTTCCTGCAAGAGTGAACTGTTTTACAAATCAGTTCTGATGCTTGCTCATTTCCTATCTTGATATGTCCTTATCTCAGTGTCCTTTAAAGCCTGAAGTGAGGTCATCCTGGAGCAAATGGAGGTGGCGTGTACTATTCGGGTCACAGCAGTCCTACTATTTAAAAAAGCTGTGTTTGTTTCTTTGTTTTTGGCTCCACTGGGTCTTCGTTGTGGTGCATGGGCGTTTCATTGCAGTGACTTCTCTTGCTGTGGCAGGTGGATTCTTAACCGCTAGGCCACCAGGGAAGTCCTGTCTTACCATTTTCCATATCACAAAGTGCTCTGAGATTCTGATGATATTTATGTGAGTCTATGGATCCATCCCCTTGATAACACACAATAAATAACAGTGTTATATGCAGTTTCAGCGAATCTGTGTCTTTCTGACTGAATTCACGGGCTGCAGTCAGGAACCTTCATTTATTTGTTCCCATATATAGTGATGAACACGAATTTGAGCCAACTCTGGGAGATGGTAGAGGACAGAGGAGCCTGGAGTGCTACCGTCCATGCGGTCGCCAAGAGTCTGACATGACTAAGCAACTGAGCAACAAATGTTTAGTGAATGGGGCTTTAGAATATGCAAACAGGAAGCAAGTGAGCTGTGACCTCTGCAGAGTGATGATAGCCTCAGCCACCTGCACCTCAGTCTCCTTTCTGGGAAAATGACTGTTGTGTCTACTGGCATCTGTAACATGCAGCTTCTTCAGTCAAGCAAGGACAATAATTCTAATCTCATAGTACTGCTGTGAGGATTAAAGAAAATAATATGTGTGAAGTGCAGAAGGCAGTACCTGACCCAGACTGATTTTCTACAAATGTTATGTCACCTCTCTATATAGTTATATAGCATATAACGGACTCGTGTTTAATTTAACTTTTCAAATATATAGGTAAAACATATGTATGTACACATGTTACCTCTTTAGTATTGAGGATGGAAAAAATTAAAAAATGATAAAAACCTGTTAAAGTAGAATTTTACTTCTCCAATTGTGACTTTTAATCTGATGACTAGCTATCCAAGTGTACGCTAAGATTGGGAAAATAAAGAGAGGACAAAAATTTATAGTTATAGTTTAATATAAATAGTACACATTGGAATCTTGCAAGCACATTCACTGTTGCTAACAATAATGCTCCTGTCAACTCCAGAACGTGTTTGTCATTGAGACTTGGAAGACTTGTGCATGTGCTGATATGGATACAAAAATCCTTCCTCTATTTGGCTTCTTCTTCAACTGGAATAGATCAGCTTTTGTGAAGGCAAATGGTTTCTCAGGAAGAGTTCAGGTAAACTGCATTGTGGAGGCCACTGCCCAGACTCAGCCATAGGAGGACAGTCTTTTTAAATCAGCAGTGTATTTCTTGAGCAAAACTCTGAGGAAGGAACACCGAAGGGAGACATTGTATTCTGTTAACTAATAAAATTCAGGCGCTAAGCATGCTCTAACAGCCAGTGTGAGACCTGAGCACAAATTTCCAGCTTATGTATATTTTCCACTTATTCTTGACTCTAAAATTCAGTTCACAGATTTACACCCTAAATGCACTTAAGAAAAAACAGTTCAGAAATTTTAGTCTAGGTGATGTATTTCTGTGTTCCATGAAAAATCTGAATTTCCTTGTTGTTGAAAATCAGAAGTATAAAATATAATTTTGTTTTAGTATGTGGTTATATACTTCTTTCCTTGGAAAGGACTGTTGGTTCTATATTTCTTTGGATAACTCCAAAGCCGAACTGTTAACTCCTCCCTTCTTACTCTCTTTGAAACCATTTGACATAAAACAGATTTGTTCAATGAATCTCAGTAGACTCACAAGATATTTTCCTAGCTCAACAAAAAAATATTTTTTTTTGCTAGAGGAACGGTGCTTTTCAGAGGACAAATAAGGGTCTAGACTTATTCACTAAAGATATGTTAGTAATTAGTGGCTATTTACAGAAGCAGACCTTCATTGACATTTGGGAAGGCGTGTCTAAGCAGACAGTTCCAATTGACTTCAAAATGCAAACTGGACCCAAGGGTGAATTGCTGAATTATAAACCTCATCTCCTTCACCAAGATGACTTCTATGTAAACATCCTGGACATCTTTTGAGGAGGCCTGGCCTGCAGAGAGCCTGCCTAATTCCAATGCTCTGCAAAACTATATAATGCAAAACCCCTTGCTTATTCTAAAAATAGTGAGTATAATTAGTCTTGAAAATCAGTTTCCACTCATTAGGATGACAAAATAACTTGTTAAATAGGTGCTTAATTTACATATCCAAGAGTCTACAAAAGCTTGTCTACCATTTATTTGATTATATTCTTTTAAGAGAGAAAAAAAAGTGCAGTTCATTGGCCAGCTGCCACTCTCTAAAGTATAGGAGGTAATTACTACCATACTGTTGTCATGTAATAGCAAAATGCAATCTGCTTTCAGAGTGAATATGCCATGATCTTATCTGGAGCTCCTTCGTTCATAATTATTATGATATTGATGCCTAAGGCTGAAATTTAACAAAATATAAATAAATTGAAAATGCACTTCACGTGTAATATCTTGTGATTAATTCAACAAAAACTTTGGAAATTAAAATAAATGTGTGTATATATATATATATATATATATACTCACATGTATATATGTAAAAATCATTTAGTTTTTTGCATAGTAAAGGACAAAAATAGTGTGCAACAATGTTATCTTTAGCGTAATTAATGCCAATGATATATCCTTAACTATTTTTTTCGAGTGCTATGAAGTAACAGCAATTAAGAGAATGTTACTTATACTAGAATTGAACCATTATTAAAATATTTTGATGGCTAAAACCAGAAATCTACCAAACTTATGAGAAAATATGAAAAGTTTAAAAGAAGGGGTGAACTTTTGTGTCTGCTATTGTATTTCTACATTCAACTTAGGATGTGAGTTACTTTTTTTTTTTTTTTCATTTTAAAACATAGTTCTTATGGCATTTATTTATTCCCTTAAGAACCAAAGTAATATTCAACTGTCTAGTTTTCAGTCATCATGTTCAGTTCACTCAAATCTTTTGTGTATAGTAATTCTTACTCAATCATCTGATAACCAAAACCAAAAATGTTTCACGCCTTTAAAATTTTTCTAGTACCAAATATACTTGTCTAGGTGGAATATTTGAAGTCATTGGTATCAGTACATTTTTTCCTGGTTGATAGATCTACCTGGAAAGAAGTTCATTACAAGAAATTAGCTTTAGTAGTATGACCTTAGAATCAAGGATGATATTTAGTTTTTTGACATAAGGATAAAACAGCATCATAATATAGTACTATTTATAATGGAAAATATAAATTTAATTGCATTTAAGATCAGTAAATACTTGTTGAATAGATGCATTGAACTGGCCTCCTGTGTTCCAGAAACAATTCTAAGGGTTGAGAAGCCAATGATGAATAAGCCCTAAATGGGCACTTCCCTTACAAAACCTACATTTTAACAAGGAACAGAGAAGATCAAAGCTTTATTTTAGGGGGTGTGCAGTACTTGAAGATACCTAGTAGAGGGGCCAGGCTTTTTCAGAGAACCTTTAAGTTTTCTCTGAGAATATCAACTATGAGCCAAATGTGAAAGAGCAGCAGGAGTTTAAGAGAAACACATGCTTTTCTTGGGTTAGCTGATTTTTTAAAGTTTTATTTTAAATATTGCATTATGTTTAGTTTAAATTACTATTTAGCCTACTTAATACTAATAGCTTAATAACACTTTTGGATTATTTTAAATCATTAATTAAACATGATAAAATGTATTTAATATCTGAAGTTTGGAGGATGCATGATTTTTTCTAAATAGAATGTGTGTAACACAATATTCTCATACGTTATGATTACCTGAAGAGAAAGGAAAGGGAACCAAATCATTTAGGAAGTAATTATTCTACAATAAGCTTTTCCTAGGAATTATAGCATCAGAATAAAATAGCACAATAACAAATGTTATTATTTTTATAAATATACATGAATAATGTTCATTTATGTACAAATTATGTGGATTATAAATTATGTATTACAAATGTGTAATATAATAAACACAAATACTATTTTTATTTGATAGGAACTTTTCATATATCATATAGATGAGAATTGGAATAAATAATCTCAAGGAAATGAGGACCAGTTTTCCATTTCCAATCAAGTAGTCAATAACATCATATATCTGGAATTGTCACTATGTGCATGGCTGTATATTAAGTTTTATAAGTTAAAAATAAGTCATAAATCCATTTTTCTATATATCCTACTTATGACTATCCTTATGCTACAATTAGCTTAATTCATTTTATCAACAGATTGTGTCTACTTTGTGGTAGGCCTTGATATACAAAGAGTCTAAAACCCTAATACAGAGCCAAGATGGCGGAGGAGTAGGATGGGGAGAACACTTTCTCCCCCACAAATTCATCAAAAGAGCATTTAAACATCGAGTAAATTCCACAAAACAACTTCTGAATGCCGGCAGAGGACATCAGGCACCCAGAAAAGCAACCCAACTCTTTGAAAGGAGGTAGGAAAAAATATAAAAGACAAAAAAAGAGACAAAAGAGTGAGGGACGGAGTTCCGTCCCGGGAAGGGAGTTTTAAAAAGAGAGAAGTTTCCAAACACCAGGAAACCTTCTCACTGACAAATCTGTGCCGAGCTTTGGAAGCACAGAGGGCAACATAACAGGGAGAAAAAAATAAACAATTAAAAATCCCAGATTGCAAGCCCTACGGTAACTCCCCCAGCGGAGAAGCAGCGCAGACGCCTGCACACGCCATTAGCAAGCAGGGGCTGGGCAGGGAAGCGCGGCGCGGGTTGCGTCGCTTAGAGTAAGAATCTGGCCCCAATGTCCTGAGCACTATCTGAGCGAAATAATTTGGGCTAGCAAACCAGACGGTGGGATAACTACCACGCGAAAAGCCAGCCCTAACCTAAGACACCGCCAGGCCTGCGCACGGAACAAAGGACTGAACAGAGATAGCCGGCTGCAGACCTTCCCCCTCCAGTGACAGGCAGCCAGAGCCGGAAGGGGGCAATCGCAGCCCCAGAGAGACACTATCTATAAAACTGTAAGCAGGCTTCTATGCTAACTAAAACTTATTGGGGGTCTGGATGGTCAACAGCTGCCTGAGAAGGTGCGCCGGTTTTACACCCAGATAACCGAGTGGCGGGGAGGCGATAAGTCGCAGCATTGGCGCCCGCCAAACACCTCATCACCTGAGCTGCTCGGATCTGGGAAGAACACAAAACGCAGGCCCAACCTAGTCTGCGCCTCTGAGGACTACCCGAGTGCCTGAACCTGAGCGGCTTGGACCTGGGAGCTCAGCCCAGGGCCGGCCTCTGATTGTTCCCGGCGGAACAACCTAGAGCCCGAGCAGTGTGGGCAGGGAGGCTACACGCACCGTGAGCGGGGGCAGACCCAGTGTGGCTGAGGCACTGCGAGCGCACGCCAGTGTTATCTGTTTGCAGCATCCCTCCCTCCCTCCCCACAACGCGGCTGAACAAGTGAGCCTAAATAAAATAAAAAAAATAGTGTCCTCCACCGTCCCCTTTGTGTCAGGGCAGGAACCAGACACTGAAGAGACCAGCAAACAGAAGAAGCTATAACAGAGGGAAACGCCTTGGAAGCTATAGGCTATAGATTAAAACCCTGTGGTTACTACAGACTACATAGGAAGGGGCCTATAGATCTTGAGAAATATAAGTCGGACCAAGGAACTAGCCAAAAATGAACTGAACCCACAATACTCACAACAAAACCAGAGAAAGACCTGGATATATTTTTACTATTTTTACGATCAATCTTTCTTTCTTTTTTCTTTTTTTTAATTTTTTTTTAAAAAATTTTAAGTCCTCTATTGTCCTTTAATTTTCACTTTTATAACTATTACTTTGCAAAAAAAAAAAGACCCTATTTTTTTTTCATCTTCAGCAAACTTCATATATATATATTTTATAATTTTTTGACCATGTTTTGTTTTGTTTTTTTCTTTTTCTTCTTTTCTTTAACATTGTATTTTTGAAATTCCAAACTCTACTCTAGATTTTTAATTTTAGCCTTTTGGTATATGTTATCAATTTTGTACCTATAGTTTTTTTTTATAATTTCTGTGACTTTTTTTTCCCCTCTGTTTCTTTCTCTTCTTCTTTTATATAACATCATATATCTGCAATTCCAAACTCTACTCAAGATTTTTAATTTATGCTTTTTGGTATTTGATATCAATTTTGTACCTGTATTTTCTTTATAAATTTTGCAACATTGTTTTTTGTTGGTTTGTTTGTTTTCTCTCTTTATTTTTCTTCTTCTTTTTCTTAACATTGTATTTTTGAAATTCCAAACTCTACTCTAGATTTTTAATTTTTGCTTTTTGGTATTAGTTATCAATTTTGTACCTGTAGTTTCTTTATAATTTTCACGACCTTGTTTGTTTTTCTTTGTTCATTTTTTCTCTCTTTCTTTTCCTTCTTCTTTTCTTTAACATTGTATTTTTGAAATTCCAAACTCTACTCTAGATTTTTAATTTTTGCTTTTATGTATTTGTTACCAATTTTGTACCTTTAAGAACCCAATCTTCAGGACCCATTTTTCACTAGGGAGCGAGATTACTGGCATGACTGCTCTCTCTCCCTTTGGACTCTCCGTTTTCTCCACCAGGTCGCCTGTATCTCCTCCCTAACCCCTCTCTACTCTACCCAACTCTGTGAATTTCTGTGTGTTCTAGATGGTGGAGAACACTTAGGGAACTGATTACTGGCTGGATCTGTCTCCCTCCTTTTCATTTCCCCCTTGTATCCTTCTGGCCACCTCTGTCTCCTTCCTCCTTCTTCTCTTCTCTGTAAAACTCCGTGAACATCTCTGAGCGGTCCAGTTGTGGAGTGCACATAAGGAAGTGACTACTGGCTAGCCCACTCTCTCCACTATTGATTCCACCTCATCTCATTTGGGTCACCTCTAACTCCCTCCTCCCTCTTCTCTTCTCCATGTAACACTGTGAACCTCTCTGAGTGACCCTCACAGTAGAGAAACTTTTCATCTTTAACGTAGATGTTTTATCAATGGTGCTGTATAGAAGGAGAAGTTTTGAAACTACTGTAAAAATAAGACCGATAACTGGAAGTAGGAGGCTTAAGTCCAAACCCTGACTCCAGGGAACTCCTGACTCCAAGGAACATTAATTGACAGGAGCTCATCAAACGCCTCCATACCGACACTGAAACCAAGCACCACACAAGGGCCAACAAGTTCCAGGGCAAGACATACCAAGCAAATTCTCCAGCAACAAAGGAACACAGCCCTGAGCTTCAAGATACAGGCTGCCCAAAGTTACCCCAAAACCATAGACATCTCATAACTCATTACTGGACATTTCATTACACTCCAAAGAGAAGAAATACAGCTCCATCCACCAGAACATCGATACAAGCTTCCCTAACCAGGAAACCTTGACAAGCCACCTGTACAAACCCACACACAGCGAGGAAACGCCACAATAAAGAGAACTCCACAAACTGCCAGAATACAGAAAGGACACCCCAAACTCAGCAATTTAAACAAGATGAAGAGACAGAGGAATACCCAGCAGATAAAGGAACAGGAATAATGCCCACCAAACCAAACAAAAGAGGAAGAGACAGGGAATCTACCTGATAAAGAATTCTGAATAATGATAGTGAAATGGATCCAAAATCTTGAAATTAAAATGGAATCACAGATAAATAGCCTGGAGGCAAGGATTGAGAAGATGCAAGAAAGGTTTAACAAGGACCTAGAAGAAATAAAAAAGAGTCAATATATAATGAATAATGCAATAAGTGAAATTAAAAACACTCTGGAGGCAACAAATAGTAGAATAACAGAGGCAGAAGATAGGATTAGTGAATTAGAAGATAGAATGGTAGAAATAAATGAATCAGAGAGGATAAAAGAAAAACGAATTAAAAGAAATGAGGACAATCTCAGAGACCTCCAGGACAATATTAAACGCTACAACATTCGAATCATAGGGGTCCCAGAAGAAGAAGACAAAAAGAAAGACCATGAGAAAATACTTAGAGAGATAATAGTTGAAAACTTCCCTAAAATGGGGAAGGAAATAATCACCCAAGTCCAAGAAACCCAGAGAGTCCCAAACAGGATAAACCCAAGGCGAAACACCCCAAGACACATATTAATCAAATTAACAAAGATCAAACACAAAGAACAAATATTAAAAGCAGCAAGGGAAAAACAACAAATAACACACAAGGGAATACACATAAGGATAACAGCTGATCTTTCAATAGAAACTCTTCAAGCCAGGAGGGAATGGCAAGACATACTTAAAATGATGAAAGAAAATAACCTACAGCCCAGATTATTGTACCCAGCAAGGATCTCATTCAAGTATGAAGGAGAAATCAAAAGCTTTTCAGACAAGCAAAAGCTGAGAGAATTCTGCACCACCAAACCAGCTCTCCAACAAATACTAAAGGATATTCTCTAGACAGGAAACACAAAAACGGTGTATAAATTTGAACCCCAAACAATAAAGTAAATGGCAACGGGATCATACTTATCAGTAATTACCTTAAATGTAAATGGGTTGAATGCCCCAACCAAAAGACAAAGACTGGCTGAATGGATACAAAAACAAGACCCCTACATATGTTGTCTACAAGAGACCCACCTCAAAACAGGGGACACATACAGACTGAAAGTGAAGAGCTAGAAAAAGATTTTCCATGCAAATAGGGACCAAAAGAAAGCAGGAGTAGCAATACTCATATCAGATAAAATAGACTTTAAAACAAAGGCTGTGAAAAGAGACAAAGAAGGTCACTACATAATGACCAAAGGATCAATCCAAGAAGAAGATATAACAATTATAAATATATATGCACCCAACACGGGAGCACCGCAGTATGCAAGACAAATGCTAACAAGTATGAAAGGAGAAATCAACAATAACACAATAATAGTGGGAGATTTTAATACCCCACTCACACCTATGGAGAGATCAACTAAACAGAAAATTAACAAGGAAACACAAACTTTAAACGATACAATAGACCAGTTAGACCTAATTGATATCTATAGGACATTTCATCCCAAAACAACGAATTTCACCTTTTTCTCATGCACACATGGAACCTTCTCCAGGATAGATCACATCCTGGGCCATAAAGCTAGCCTTGGTAAATTCAAAAAAATAGAAATCATTCCAAGCATCTTTTCTGACCACAATGCAGTAAGATTAGATCTCAATTACAGGAGAAAAACTATTAAAAATTCCATCATATGGAGGCTGAACAACACGCTGCTGAATAACCAACAAATCACAGAAGAAACCAAAAAGAAATCAAAATTTGCATAGAAACAAATGAAAATGAAAACACCACAACCCAAAACCTGTGGGACACGGTAAAAGCAGTCCTAAGGGGAAAGTTCATAGCAATACAGGCACACCTCAAGAAACAAGAAAAAAGTCAAATAAATAACCTAACTCTACACCTAAAGCAACTAGAAAAGGAAGAAATGAAGAACCCCAGGGTTAGTAGAAGGAAAGAAATCTTAAAACTTAGAGCAGAAATAAATGCAAAAGAAACAAAAGAGATCATAGCAAAAATCAACAAAACCAAAAGCTGGTTCTTTGAAAGGATAAATAAAATGGACAAACCATTAGCCAGACTCATCAAGAAACAAAGGGAGAAAAATCAAATCAATAAAATTAGAAATGAAAATGGAGAGATCACAACAGACAACACAGAAATACAAAGGATCATAAGAGACTACTATCAACAATTATATGCCAATAAAATGGACAAATTCTTAGAAAAGTACAACTTTCCAAAAATCAACCAGGAAGAAATAGAAAATCTTAACAGACCCATCACAAGCACGGAAATTGAAACTGTAATCAAAAATCTTCCAGCAAACAAAAGCCCAGGTCCAGACGGCTTCACAGCTGAATTCTACCAAAAATTTAGAGAAGAGCTAACACCTATCCTGCTCAAACTCTTCCAGAAAATTGCAGAGGAAGGTAAACTTCCAAACTCATTCTATGAGGCCACCATCACCCTAATACCAAAACCTGACAAAGATCCCACAAAAAAAGAAAACTACAGGCCAATATCACTGATGAACATAGATGCAAAAATCCTTAACAAAATTCTAGCAATCAGAATCCAACAACACATTAAAAAGATCATACACCATGACCAAGTGGGCTTTATCCCAGGGATGCAAGGATTCTTCAATATCCGCAAATCAGTCAATGTAATACACCACATTAACAAGTTGAAAAATAAAAACCATATGATTATCTCAATAGATGCAGAGAAAGCCTTTGACAAAATTCAACATCCATTTATGATCAAAACTCTCCAGAAAGCAGGAATAGAAGGAACATACCTCAACATAATAAAAGCTATATATGACAAACCCACAGCAAACATTATCCTCAATGGTGAAAAATTGAAAGCATTTCCTCTAAAGTCAGAAACAAGACAAGGGTGCCCACTTTCACCATTACTATTCAACATAGTTTTGGAAGTTTTGGCCACAGCAATCAGAGCAGAAAAAGAAATAAAAGGAATCCAAATTGGAAAAGAAGAAGTAAAGCTCTCACTGTTTGCAGATGACATGATCCTCTACATAGAAAACCCTAAAGACTCCACCAGAAAACTACTAGAACTAATCAATGACTATAGTAAATTTGCAGGATATAAAATCAACACCCAGAAATCCATTGCATTCCTATACACTAATAATGAGAAAACAGAAAGAGAAATTAAGGAAACAATTCCATTCACCATTGCAACGGAAAGAATAAAATACTTAGGAATATATCTACCTAAAGAAACTAAGGACCTATATATAGAAAACTATAAAACACTGGTGAAAGAAATCAAAGAGGACACTGACAGATGGAGAAATATACCATGTTCATGGATTGGAAGAATCAATATAGTGAAAATGAGTATACTACCCAAAGCAATTTATAGATTCAATGCAATCCCTATCAAGCTACCAACAGTATTCTTCACAGAGCTAGAACAAAGAATTTCACAATTTGTATGGAAATACAAAAAACCTCGAATAGCCAAAGCGATCTTGAGAAAGAAGAATGGAACTGGAGGAATCAACCTGCCTGACTTCAGGCTGTACTACAAAGCCACAGTTATCAAGACAGTATGGTACTGGCACAAAGACAGAAATATTGATCAATGGAACAAAATAGAAAGCCCAGAGATAAATCCATGCACATATGGACACCTTATCTTTGACAAAGGAGGCAAGAATATACAATGGATTAAAGACAATCTCTTTAACAAGTGATGCTGGGAAATCTGGTCAACCACTTGTAAAAGAATGAAACTAGAACACTTTCCAACACCATACACAAAAATAAACTCAAAATGGATTAAAGATCTAAACGTAAGACCAGAAACTATAAAACTCCTAGAGGAGAACATAGGCAAAACACTCTCTGACATACATCGCAGCAGGATCCTCTATGACCCACCTCCCAGAATATTGGAAATAAAAGCAAAAATAAACAAATGGGACCTAATTAAAAGCTTCTGCACATCAAAGGAAACTATTAGCAAGGTGAAAAGACAGCCTTCAGAATGGGAGAAAATAATAGCAAATGAAGCAACTGACAAACAACTAATCTCAAAAATATACAAGCAACTCCTACAGCTCAACTCCAGAAAAATAAATGACCCAATCAAAAAATGGGCCAAAGAACTAAATAGACATTTCTCCAAAGAAGACATACAGATGGCTAACAAACACATGAAAAGATGCTCAACATCACTCATGATCAGAGAAATGCAAATCAAAACCACTATGAGGTACCATTTCACACCAGTCAGAATGGCTGCGATCCAAAAGTCTACAAGTAATAAATGCTGGAGAGGGTGTGGAGAAAAGGGAACCCTCTTACACTGTTGGTGGGAATGCAAACTAGTACAGCCACTATGGAGAACAGTGTGGAGATTCCTTAAAAACCTGGAAATAGAACCGCCTTATGATCCAGCAATCCCACTGCTGGGCATACACACTGAGAAAACCAGAAGGGAAAGAGACACGTGTACCCCAATGTTCATCGCAGCACTGTTTATAATAGCCAGGACATGGAAGCCACCTAGATGTCCATCAGCAGATGAATGGATAAGAAAGCAGTGGTACATATACACAATGGAGTATTACTCAGCCATTAAAAAGAATACATCTGTATCAGTTCTAATGAGGTGGATGAAACTGGAGCCTATTATACAGAGTGAAGTAAGCCAGAAAGAAAAACACCAATACAGTATACTAATGCATATATATGGAATTTAGAAAGATGGTAACAATAACCCTGTGTATGAGACAGCAAAAGAGACACTGATGTATAGAACAGTCTTATGGACTCTGTGGGAGAGGGAGAGGGTGGGAAGATTTGGGAGAATGGCATTGAAACATGTAAAATATCATGTATGAAACGAGTTGCCAGCCCAGGTTCGATGCACGATACTGGATGCTTGGGGCTGGTGCACTGGGACGACCCAGAGGGATGGTATGGGGAGGGAGGAGGGAGGAGGGTTCAGGGTGGGGGACACATTGTGTACCTGTGGTGGATTCATTTTTATATTTGGCAAAACTAATACAATTATGTAAAGTTTAAAACTAAAATAAAATTTAAAACAAATAAATAAATAAAACCCTAATACATGCCCCAAATAGCTCAAAAGAGACAGACAAATAGTGATCTACATATAGTTCAGGAAAGAGCAAAAGCTCTGGTATTTGCAATCTCATTTGATCCTGGAAGAAAAATATGGGAAACAAGAGAGATATTTTAATCATATTAATTTTAAAAGGGAAGCTTAAATGAATTCCCTGTTACCATGCATTTTGTAGATTGTAGAAGTAGATTGTGCAGCCACAGATTAGAGGGACTCACAAAATTAAATAAAACCACTAGCATTAGGTCCAAAAATCAGAATAAAATATAGAATTTGTGGTTAAAATTTTTATCTACATAACAACACCTCATGCAACTTCTAGCAATTCCCCACTTAAAAACACACACACACACACACACACACACAAACCACAAAAAACAATTACGAAATGAAAAGAGAAGAACACTGGGTGACAATTAGCTCTCACCAATACCTGGGGCTGGAAGAGGAATTCATTAATTATAAGATGTGTGGATCCCAATTAACAACCATAATCAGAAGTGATCATTCATTCATTATTGAAATTTACTGCTTGTAAGACATTTTGTTCTTTCTTAAAAGAGAGGCAATGATATGACTTAGTTTTTTCTCCCTACTGTTCTGGATCTGTTTTTCTTTTTTTAAAAAAATAATACCAACATCTATGCTAAGCCGGAAACTGGACAGCTAGTCCTTGCTTCTGAAATGGTCAATGTGAATTGTCATTCTCAACTTTTCAGAGATTGCCACAACCCAAAACAGAAGGGCAGAGAGTGTGAATGAGTGTCCATTGCACTGCGGGGTGAGTGGGAACAAATCCCAACGTGGAGGTTGCAACCCCAGAAATAAAGTGGGTAGAAGCAGAAAAAAGAGTCAGGTATTCTTTGGTTTCTTTCTATTCTTTTCTACTTCATATCATCTTAAAAACTAGCACTAATGCAAACACCTAATAATAGGAGATAATATTTCTTTCCAGCAATATTCCACATATCATATGCTCACTCATGTCACTCAGGGTTTCCCTGATACCTCCGTCTCTTCATTCTTTCTGGAGTTATTTCTCCACTGATCTCCAGTAGCATATTGGGCACCTATCATCTTTCAGTGTCCTATCTTTTTGCCTTTTCACACTGTTCATGGGGTTCTCAAGGCAAGAATACTGAAGTGGGTTGCCATGCTCTTCTCCAGTGCACCGTGTTTTGTCAGAACTCTCTACCAGTGGAGAAATAACTCCAGAAAAAATAAAGGGGTGGAGCCAAAGCAAAAGCAGCACCCAGTTGTGGATGTGACTGGTGATGGAGGTAAAGTCCGATGCTGTAAAGAACAATAAAACCTGGAGTGTTAGGTCCACGAATCAAGGCAAATTGGAAGTGGTCAAACAGGAGAACTGTTTTGAACTGTGGTGTTGGAGAAGACTCTTGAGAGTCCCTTGGACAGCAAGGAGATCCAACCAGTCCATCCTAAAGGAGATCAGTCCTGGATGTTCATTGGAAGGACTGATGCTAAAGCTGACACTCCAGTATTTTGGCCACCTGATGCAAAGAGCTGACTCATTTGAAAAGACCCTTATGCTGGGAAGGATTGGGGGCAGGAGGAGAAGGGGACGACAGAGGATGAGATGGTTGAATGGCATCACCAACTCAATGGACAAGAGTTTGAGTAAACTCCGGGAGTTGGTGATGGACAGGGAGGCCTGGCTCTGCTGCGGTTCATGGGGTCACAAAGAGTCGGACATGACTAAGCAATTGAACTGAACTGATAGCTTAGTTGGTAAAGAATCTACCTGCAATTCAGGAGACCCTGGTTCGATTCCTGGATCAGGAAGATCCGCTGGAGAAAGGATAAGCTACCTACTCTAGTATTTTTGGGTTTCCCTTGTGATTCAGCTGGTAAAGAATCTGCTTGCAGTGCCTGAGACCTGGGTTCTATCCCTGGGTTGCGAAGATCCCCTGGAAAAGGGAAAGGTTACCACTCCACTATTCTGGCCTGGATAATTCCATGAACTGTATAGTCTATGGGGTCACAAAGTATCGGACACGACTGAGTGACTTCCATTTTCACTCATTTCATTCAGGTCACGTATGTGGGAATGCTCTATAGTCTAGCTCTACCATCGGAAATAAAAATTAGGCCAGGTTCAGAAACATCCCTCTTTCCGTTATAAAATGCTTGCCCAATTCTAGTAACACCCAAGTGGGTGTGAGCAGGGACAAGGGGAATTCATATATTCTGAATGAACCACATCTTAACAGATTGCTTTTACTTTAGAGTAAGTAAACATATGAAAACACCCTTGAATTCTGCTTCTGCTTAAGATGCAGAAAGCTTCAAGAGAATATCATTTTCAAACTTACAATGAAAGAAAAAGTGCCAGGTAAACTACACAATCATTACTTTTTTTGAGCTCATCAGAGACTTGAAGTCACAAGTCAAGTAAACCACATTCCCGAGAGAGGCAATGCTTTTCAGTGAGCGATGAGGCACAGGAACTGTTTTATCTTAGGGAACAGAAGAAAGATGTGAGTGCCAGACAAACAAGTAAAAAAAAAAATATTGGCTGGAAGTTCCACGCATTATGAAAGAACAAATGTGGGCTGGCATCAGATTAGAATAGCGAAAATCCTCAGACCCAAGGGGCGTTTATGCTCATTTACAATCTCTTTTGAGTAGCTCTCCAACAGATGCTCATGAGAAAGGCTAGGGAAGTTGGGGGCTTCCCAGGTGGCACTCGTGGTTAAGAACCCGCCTGCCAATGCAGGAGATGTAAGAGATGTGGGTTTGATCCCTGGGTCGGGAAGATCCCCTGGAGGAGGGCATGGCAACCCGCTCTAGTATTCTCACCTGGAGAATCCCATGGACAGAGGAGCCTGGCGAGCTACAGTCTATGGGGTTACAAAGAGTGGGACAGGACTGGAGAAGCTGAGCACGCATGCGCAGCGGGTGTGGGGGGAGACAAGGAGGGGCACCCTTTGGCGGTGTAGGTATGGGAGGTACTTAATGCTGCGGTACAGATGCAAAACCCTGCCGAACTTCCTTGACCATTCCCTGCTATGAAGCATAAATTTTAAAATCCTAGGATATCAGTAGCAATCATTGACATCCCAGGGCTGTTTAAAAATTGGTTCTGAGCAAGAAATAGAAGCAAACCCCCTCTATCTTTGGATAAGGGTAGGAAGACCTGTGACTCAGGATAGAGCGAAGATCAGTTGCCTGGAGAAAAACCTTCTGCACCTGGAGGGGGCCAGGAAACCCTGGTGGGTTCAGGATTCTACATCCGTTTCAAGCAGGAGTCTTTTGCTAACCCTGGAGGAGGAGCTGGAGCCTAAGGCAAATCACAAAATCACATCTGAGCATGCTGACAGAGCATCCCTAGGGACCAGATAAACAGAGGCTGCCTAAGATAGAGGCTGACCAGGCCACAAACATAGATCTGAGTGAACTGCTCCCACTGGGGAAGGAGCAGAGAAAACCCTTCTGTGGCACAAGTGGGCAGGGACTGCTGAAAGCAGAGAGTGGAGCTGGAAAACTGAGAAAAACCCTCCAGACCAAGCCCTGCTCTACACACAGGTAAGAGTAGCGTTAGAAGGCTCTGATGTGCTAACAGAACAACGGCAAGAGTGAAACCCAAACCCACATCAACTCCTGACGTTTGGAGCTGGATCTCTGTATGTGATATGTTTCTTGCTGATTTTAATATCTGTTGTTTGTTTTGGAGTTTCAAAAATTTGACTGTACAGTCATCTCTGGGTATCTGTGGGGAAATTAATTTCAGGAACCCTGCTGCTGCTGCTGCTGCTAAGTCGCTTCAGTCATGTCCGACCCTGTGCAGCCCCATAGACGGCAGCCCACCAGGCTCCCCCATCCCTGGGGATTCCAAAATCTCCGGATGCTCGAGTACCTAATCGCAAATTGTGTGGTAGATTCAGCCCTCTCAATCCACAGATTCAACCAATTGCGGACTAGTTTCTGATGGCTGATTACGTCAAAGTGTTTGTTTTTTGTTTTTTTGAATTCCGATTAGAATTTGCTGAGATTCTTGGATCTGTGGGTCAACATTTTTTCTCTATTTCAGGAAGTCCTCAACTATCTTCTTTTCAAACATACATTCTTTTCTGGATACCGTATTTTTTTCCCTTTTCTTCAGGTCATGCTGTGCAGAGTTGTTCAGTCATGTCTGACTCTTTGTGACCCCATGGACTGCAGCCCGCCACGCCTCTCTGTCCATGGGACTCTCCAGGCAGGAATACTGGAGTGGGTTGCCACACCCTCCTGCAGGGAATCTTCCCAACCCAGGGATCGAAGCCAGGTCTCCCACATTGAAGGCAGATTCTTTATCGTCTAAGCCACCAGGGAAGCCTTTCTTCTGGGGATTCACACAGAATGTTAGACTGAAAGTACTGACAACAGATATTGGACACTTTTTTCCATGTGTTTTAAACTTTTTTTGTGTTTTAGTTTGGATTGCCCCATCTTCAAGTAGAGTGATCCTAAACAGCCTTCTATTTAATCTACCAGATAACCTCTCATATTTGATACTGTTTTTTAAATTTCTAGCATTTCTACATGGTTCTTTTTGCAAGTTGCCATACTTCTGTAATTACCATCTGTTTGTGAATGTTATCTACTTCCTTCAATAGATTCTTTGGCATTTTTTCATAGTTGTTTAAAATTCCTGACATAATTTCAACAACTGAGCCATCTCTAGATCTTCTTCTATAGACTTTTCCTTATCTTGTCTATATGTCACATTTTCTAAATTTGTTCATGTAGATTTTAAAATTTGTGATTATGTGTTATCATTTCCAAATAAAAATGCAGACGATAAATCAAATGATATTTACTTTCTGCATATCCATCTGATCTATAGTTTATCTGCATCTGGGCTTTGTTGCTTATTGAGTTTGAGTCCATTCTCCACTGATTTCGAATGTGTTGAGAGTTGGATGGAGATTTCCTGTCTGTGGGGCATGGGGCTAAGAAGTGATGGTGTCAAGCATTCTGGCCTGTGCTGGCCACCTAAGGCATCTCTGCCCACTGCACAGCCCGGCTGCAAGGCTTCCGGGTCACCGGAGTGTCCCATCACCTCCCCATTCTGCCCCTTGTCTTCTGTGCCTGCAGAGATCTCCAGAGTCCTCCTCTCTTCCTTCAGAGAGAGCCTCCCGGAGCTCTGTGACAACTCTGAATGTGTGTGAGTTTCAGTTCTTCTCTGCCTCCAGGCTTTGGTTTCAGAAATACTGGGCCCTTCCAAGGTGGCGCTAGTGGTAAATAACCCACCTGACAATGCAGGAGATGTAAGAGCTGCGGGTTTGATCCCTGGGTTGGGAAGATCCCCTGGAGGAAGGCATGGCAACCCACTCCAGTATTCTTGCCTGGAGAATCCCATGGACAGAGGAGCAGGGTGGGCTACAGTTTATAGGGTCGCAAAGAGTCGGGACAGGACTGAAGTGACCTTGCACTCACCCTGCCTCCAGACTGTGGTGATTAAAAGCCCCGATTCCTTTAGGTGACCTCCTCCATCTACAAGTGCAAGTCTCAGATTTTTGGCAGTTGAGAACCGGGGGGCTGGGCGGATGCTTTCTAAACATTCCTGCCTCGCCCTTCTCAGAGCAGAAACCCCAGAGCATCTTTGACAGATGTCTGCTGGTCTCTGCCCTCCCCCAACTTTCCCCAGGGGACTGCTCCGCAACGGAGGCCACAGGCACCCTAGGGAGGCGCTTCCTGGGCTCTTCGTATGTGTCTGAGCTGCTGACACGCTCCTCCCAAGTGTTTGGTGAAGTTTTGTGGGAGAATGCTGATGTTTCAGAGCAGGCCTGCTCTGCAGTGGGGATCCTTGCCCTTCTAACATGACTCAGCCCACAGGCTGATGTTAAAAGTTGTGACGAGTTTATCCATTTTCACTGTATCATCATCATCACCCTGGCATCATCGCTGGTGGATTCCTCTCTCTCCTGCTCCTTTGCCAGGGCTAAGCTCAGCTGTGGGTCTTATATCTTCTGTAGAGGATTTGCCACTGTTGGGAATTAGATCCTTTAGGACTAGGGTTGTTTGAGGCCTCAGCAAACTGTTGCTTCTGTCTCTTGTGCTTGCTGTTTTACTTTGAATAGTTTCTTTTCACTAGATCTTTTCATCTATAAGGATTTACTAGAATATATTATTCAGTTATTATTATTAAATGGTGACCCTTAAGTTTTTCCTCGCCCTTCACCACCATATGCAGTCACTACCTCTTAGAACATGTCCTGTTCCACAGAAAAGTGAAAAAACTGATAATCGTTCAGTCGCGTCTGACTCTTGCAAACTTATGGACTGTATCCTGACAGGCTCCTCTGTCTGGGGATTCTCCAGGCAAGAATACTGGAGTGAGTAGCCATTCCCTTCTCTAGGGGATCTTCCCGACCCAAAGATTGAACCCAAGTCTCCTACATTGCAGGCTGATTCTTTACCACCTGAACCACCAGGGAAGGCTTTTGTCATATTCCATTACTGTACTTAAATTATATTTTCTTTATAGTCTTCTCACTCTGTGAAGTCATGTTTTGATATATATGCCTACTTATTTGTTATCCAAGTTTCTCCCCAGAATATAATTTACGTGAGGGAAGGCACTTATTCTGTTATAGTTTCAACAAACAAATTTTGGGTGGGACATAATTTATTCCATAACAAATATCTTTTATTTTACTGGCTATTGGGTCTTTCTTTAGAAGTGTTACTTACCTCAAGTGTTTTGCTATTTTCTTATTGGATTTTCTGCTTTTCTTTTCTTGATGGCTCTTTATAAATTCTGCATATTTGTGCTTTGTTAAATATACATATTACAAATATCTTTGTCTTATCTGCAGCTTGCCTTTCACTCCTAAATGCTGTCCTTTGATAAAGGGATACTTTAAGTTGTCAAATTTATTCATGTTTTTCTTTGTATTTTTTTCTGTTTAAGAGATACTTGCCTATCAAGTGAATGACAATTTTCTCCTATTTATTCTAAAGCTTTTATTATTTTATCTTTCTTATTTACATCTGCAGCCCACTGAAACTGATTTATGTATACCATATGAGGGAGGAGTCAGGGATAGTATTTTCTACGTGCGTATCCCGTTTGATTCAATAGCATGTATTGAAGACAGTAGCATTTCCTTATTTCTCTGCAGTGTCATTTTTGGCAAAGATCAGATGACCACTTATGTTGGGGTCTGCCACCCAGGGAAGTTCACCTGATTTTACTTATCAGAGATTTTTCTGGAGGTGGTTGCATAAAGATGGATGACTGCCTCTGGGACTGACCTTAGTGCCAGAGCCTTTAGAAGCTGAAGTGAAGCCACGAAGCCCAAAGTTCCTGCCATAAATCACACTGTTAGCATAGACAGTCGGGTGTGGGCTGCTGTTCCCAGGAAAACAGAAATACTTCTCTCAGTTAGGACATTCCAAGAATTTGCAGGTTACTTCTCCAGAGCTTGAGACAAAGGGCCAAACTTTGCTTTGGGAAAGATTAATTTTTTAATAAACAGTTCTGTATAAGCTTCCCTGATAGCTCAGTTGGTAAAGAGTCTGCCTGCAATAAAGGAGACCCCAGTTCAATTCCTGGGTGGGGAAGATCTGCTGGAGAAGGGACAGGCTACCCACTCCAATATTCTTGGGCTTCCCTTGTGGCTCAGCTGGTAAAGAATCTGCCCGCAATGCGGGAGACCTGAGTTCGACTGCTGGGTTGGGAAGATCCCCTGGAGGAGGGAAAGGCAGTATTCAGGACTGGAGAATTCCAAGGACTGTGGGGTTGCAAAGAACTGGACATGACTGAGCAACTTTCACTTTCTGTACAGGCATTTATTCAGTTAGGTAATACAAACTGCACATCACGTAGACAGACATGCTTCTTTCTCCTTTTTTTTTTTTTTTTTTGCATGCTGATCTGTAATGAACAATAACAACAAAAATTCATTACAGAAATATGGCAAGTTGACACAATAGCTTCCTGATTTGGGAACAATTTACCATTTCATCCCCTCATTCCTTTTATTTTTTTCTGCAATGGTTTCAAGCTTTCAACTAATCAAATGAAATGTTAATAGAATGTAGCTTTAATAAAATTTTAATTTTCATAAAATGTAATTTTATTAGTTGAAAGCTTGAAATCACTTCAGAAAAACACATGAATAATCAACATGTAAGGGAAATTTTGCCGAGCAAATACTAACAAATGATGCTTAGAATTCATTTAGACACAGGTTTTTATCTGAAGAGTCAAGCAAAGAAATCTTTTTACCACTTTTCCAATTTGCACTAGAACTATTATTTATGGCAATTAGAAGATAATGCATTTTAAATATATACAAATCATAGAAAAGATAAAAAAATCTTTTATATTGGTATCATTATCGCTTATACTCCATAATTCAGTTATAGCCAACATTATTAGTAGTTATTTTGGGATTAGGTATCTAATTTATTAGTCATGAAGCATATTTTCTCAACTCTGAGCATTTTCATATTATTTGTATTGTATTTTGTGCACTTTATTTTGTGAAAAGAAATTTGAAGAGACAAATAACCAGATAAAAGGCTGTATCAAAGCTAAGGAGATGTTGTTAGGATATTTAATAAAACATTTGCAGTTTTGTTTTCTTCCAAAATTACTCATCTACTCTATGTGAGCAAATACATAGTATCTCATTTGGATACAGTATCACAGTTCATGGATATAGTATCACAATTCATGAACAATGTTTGTCATACAGTTTTACTACAGAAAAATTGTCAAGTGAGAGTTTCTTCAATTACTCAAATGCTCAATAGATACTGCTTCCAACCCTGGATGATAAACCTAATCTAAAGGACAGCCAGTTATAAACAACTGGAAAGGTTAGGGGACCAGGAGGAAAGTCAATGAAAGACAAGAAAGATCTTTCATCTTTCTTTTCTTGGAAAAGAAAATTGTCCTAATGGATCCAGGACTGGAAATAGAGAGGAAGGATTATCCTTAGAACGCTTGTCTGGACTAGAGGCTGAAGCCAATTTCCAAGTTAATTTGATCTGTGATCTGAGCTGATTCAACTTACTTTTATGATTTAATTTGTAGATACACTGAGCCCTTTGTCATAAGAACAGCTTCACCCTCTCAAGTATCACCACTGTAAACTTAGAACTGGCAGATACTCAAAAGCACTAGCAATGAAGCATGAGCTTCCCAGGTGGTGCTAGTGGTAAAGAACCTGCCTGCCAATGCAGTTGACATAAGAAAGGCAGGTTTGATCCCTGGATCCAGAAGATCCCCTGGAGGAGGGCATGGCAACCGACTCCAGTGTTCTTGCCTGGAAAGTCCCATGAATAGGGGAACCTGGTGGGCTACAGTCCATGGGGTCACAAAGAGTCAGACAGAACTGAAGCGTCTTAGCATAGCATGAAATTCCCAGGTGGTACTAATGGTAAAGAATCTACCTGACAATGTAGGAGACATGAGGGATGTGTGTTCAATCCCTGGGCTGGCAAGATACCCTGGAGAAAGACATGGCAACCCACTCCAGTGTTCTTGCCTGGAAATCTCCATGGACAGGGGACCAAGGTGGGCTACAGTCCATGGGGTCACAAAGAGTTGGACACGGCTGAGCAGCTGAACACAGCACACAGCAGTGAAGCTCAATCCTTTGTATGAATAATCCAATGAAATGGCATTTTAGAAAATAAATTCTATTATCTAAATATTATAAAATTTAAAAGTTCTTTTATTTTTCAGACAACTAAAAATGGACATATCATCAATGCAAGATTGACTGGATAAAATTCTTATATATTGGGTGTAGGGGACTGTCTCCATGGCACAAAATCCATGATACAAAATCTAGTACTCATGATTAATCACATAGATTCCAGTTCTGATTAAAAGAAGTACTAAGACATGTTTCTTACCAAAATGTGGATATCCTAATTACTGCTGGAATAAAAGTTGGTTATTACATAATTTAGCATTTGTAAAAATTTTTCTATTTCCCAATTCTCACTGCAGTGATACTTATTGCTATTGAGTTTGATTTGCATTAATTGTGTTCCTCTTCACAAACGGTGATATTTTTGGTGGCATAAAAAGGAATTATGTAGGTCTGAGTCTTCTGGTAGGTGTTAATAGTAATTTGAGATCAGTAATTTTAACATTCATGAAGTCGTGAAGTCGCTCAGTCGTGTCCGACTCTTTGTGACCCCGTGGACTGTAGCCCACCAGGCTTCTCCATCCATGGAATTTTCTAGGCAAGAGTACTGGAGTGGATTGCCATTATGGAAAAGAGACTACCTAAACATGAGCAAACATTGATAGTTTACCATGAACGGTGTAAATCTCTGAAGATTTAGCTTTGGGACCAGGGACCAGGCTTGATCACTCAAGAGCTTTTGTGTAGCAGAGTTTTATTAAAGCATGAAAAGGGACAGAAGAAAGCTTCTGACATAGACATCAGAAGAGGGAAGGAGAGTGCTCCCCTCATGTTAGCAAGGGTGTTATATACTTTTTAAGTTAGTTATTACAATAAATCAAAAGAATGTCTCAAGGTTGAAAAGACCTTGCCAGACCCACTCCCATAATATATATTTTAAGATAACAGGATTAGTCAGAAGGTTTTCAAGAAGGAGAAACCATCTTCAAGCAGGATAAATTGTTGCTATATAATCCTTAGTCCCATCACTTCATGGCAAATAGATGGGGAAACAGTGGAAACAGTGGCTGACTTTATTTTGGGGGGCTCCAAAATCACTGCAGATGCTGACTGCAGATTTGAAATTAAAAGACACTTGCTCCTTGGAATGAAAGTTATGACAAGCCTACACAGCATATTAAAAAGCAGAGACATTACTTTGCCAACAAAGGTCCATCTAGTCAAGGTTATGGTTTTTCCAGTGGTCATGTATGGATGTGAGAGTTGGACTGTGAAGAAAGCTGAGCACAGAAGAATTGATGCTTTTGAACTGTGGTTTTGGAGAAGACTCTTCTTGACAGTCCCTTGGACAGCAAGGAGATCCAACCAGTCCATCCTAAAGGAGATCAGTCCTGGGTGTTCATTGGAAAGACTGATGCTAAAGCTGAAACTCCAATACTTTGGCCTCCTGATGGGAAGAACTGACTCATTTGAAAAAACCCTGATGCTGGGAAAGACTGAAGGTGGGAGGAAGGGGAAGACAAAGGCTGAGATGGTTGGATGGAATCACTGACTCAACGGACATGAGTTTGAGTAAACTCTGGGAGTTAGAGATGGACAGGGAGGCCTGGCGTGCTATGGTCCATGGGGTCACAAAGAGTCAGACACGACTGAGCGGCTGAACTGAATCCTTAGTATAGAGTTTAAACTGAGCTGTTTTGTTGTGTAATCATCAGCTCCAAGCATAAAGGAAAAAAAAAATTATGTGACTAAGTCTAAGGAACATAGAGAGAAAAAAAAAAAGAGACGCTTGTTCTTTTATCCTCCTTGAGAATCCCAGACTCCTATATCCGCCTCAGGGACCCTGCACTTCTTATCAACCTACCTAGAAATTTACTCTGTCAACATAAAACACCATGAAAACCTCATCCATTTTTTCATACCCTTCAGATCTTATTAATATGTGAATAGAATCCATTAATGTTTACTTTTGCTGAATACTTCTTTCCTTCATACAACTAATGGTATAAATACTGAAGGAAATATTATGGACAGTATAATATTTTTTAGACACACTAATTTACATGAGTGATACACTTAAGAATAATTAATCCATGGGAATTTCCTGGTGGTCCAGTGGCTAACACTTAGCACTCCCAGTGCAAGGGGCCTGGATTCAAGCCCTGGTCAGGGAAGCAGATCTCACATGCTGCAATTAAGAGCTGACATGATGCAACTGTAGACCCCTCTCACTGAAACCAAGGCCTGCTGCAGTCAGATGCATAAATAAGTACCATTTTTAAAAAGTAATCCAGAAGATTTTTTTTTTATTTTATTTTATTCTTAAACTTTACAATATTGTATTGGTTCTGCCGTATATCGAAATGAATCCGCCACAGGCATACATGTGTTCCCCATCCTGAACCCTCCTCCCTCCTCCCTCCCCATACCATCCCTCTGGGGCGTCCCAGTGCACCAGCCCCAAGCATCCAGTATCGTGCATCGAATCTGGACTGGCGACTCAAAGATTTTTTTTAAGTAAGAAAGTGTAACTATTTTTTAATTCTTGAAATGCTCAGATTTTTTCAACATTAAGATCACTACCCCCAGTCTTACAATATGCTCTTGAATATATCTTATTTCAATCATTTTTTTTTTAACGTGGGAAAACTTTTGAAATTTGTAGTTCTGCTATTTGTTCTCCTATTAGAGAACCAACACATCTCTCTACAAGGCATATAAATAGGATTTTATCTAGAGATTTATCTAAAGAAGAAGAATCAAAGGAGTCAGGAGACTCAGATTATCAGAATTAGCAGATTATGTAATTTTTAATAACATGTTCAAATTCTGACTAATTTCAGACTTGTTAAGAAAACAAATTCATTTGTTTAGTTTGTAGTACTCCCCCCCTCCAAATCATTTTTTATACTATTGGATATTTGAACATAAACTAACTGCTAATAAATATTCTCTAAAATAACAGACCAAGCACAACCTTACTGGCCATATAATTGAGGGCACTCATCTTCATCCTAGCATTGTATGAATGTACATAAACTGATTTTTGTATTTTTTGTATAAAATATTTTCCAAACCTACATTTATTTAGAAAATTCTTATTTGAAAAAACTTGTCAAATGATCTAAATATCTGAGAGGAATTTAATTTTATGCACCTTTAATCTGAAGTTTAGCAGGCAACATTTACATAAAAATGTTATTTCAAGAAGAATCCATTATTTAAGTTCATGTGTTTGCATATTTCACGGGAGGATTAGATAAAATCTCTATGGCAATAAGTACTACAGAGAGAATGACATATTTAGATCTGGGGAAAAAACTTCCAAATGTACAAACATACATGAATTTTTTTCAAAAAACTTATTGAAAAATTCTACTTTTTTTGTAGAATTAAGCAAGATCGAAGAAAAATCAAAACCGTAAATATACAGAGGAAGTTGCAATTGTATCTAGGTGAAATTATTCATCATCTTTAGACACAGTTTTTACAAAGATGCAAAGTAGAATTTTTAAAATTTTCATTGGACTCGTGTCCATATGACCAATTTATATTCAAAACATAATTCTAAAGTGATCCATGGAGTTGTCAGGATTATGTGAATATATTTTGAAATTATAGAATGTAGGTTATAAAATGAATATATATATGCATGTCCCTTTGGAAGCAGTCAGAGGCCAATTTTCCTAAATTTTTTGTGGCTTTAGGAATTGGATATTTTAAGACAATTCCTGGAGATACACTGAAATAGATTGCTATAGCTCAAAGAGAATTTGAAAGTGGTATTTTTACTTGCAGGGTTCAAACATGTAAATAAAAGCATGAAAGCTTCTTACTGCCCATGGAAGTCTACTTTGTTGTTTTATACAAAAGATACTATCAATATTTTCACTGGCAAAATCAGCTGCAAAAGGCGGTAGAAGACATGGCTCCTGATTTCAAAGAGCTTTTCTATCACAATACATGTACCTTTCAACATGCCTCACCCACCACGGATCCAATTCCTCATCAGTAAACAGTAGCTAAACCAAGAAACTCTTGCGAAGATTAAATTAGAACATGTCTGGAAGACATCCTTTTACTTGTCAATAAAATGAAACTGCTGTTATTTTTAATGATTTAGAAATCTTTACAAAATAACCACTTAGGTTCTGTTAGCCTATGATGTCAGCCAAATATTTAATTGAAATTTCCTAGTAGCCACATAGAAAAGTAAAAAAGAATGTGGGAAAATTAATTTTAACAATATATTTTATTAAATTCAAAATATGCAAAGTGTTATCATTTCAACTTTCAACATTCAAATTATTAATGTGATATTTACATTCTGCTGCTGCTGCTGCTAAGTCACTTCAGTCGTGTCCAACCCTGTGCGACCCCATAGACGGCCTCCTACCAGGATCCTCTGTCCCTGGGATTCTCCAGGCAAGAACACTGGAGTGGGTTGCCATTTCCTCCTCCAATGCATGAAAGTGAAAAGTGAAAGTGAAGTCGCTCAGTTGTTTCTGACTCTTAGCGACCTCATGGACTGCAGTCTACCAGGCTCCTCCATCCATGGGATTTTCCAGGCAAGAGTACTGGAGTGGGGTGCCATTGCTTTCTCCAAGTTTTGAACCCTGGTGTGTATTTTATGCTTACAGAACATTTTAATTCTCACTGGCCACATTTCATGTTTTCAATAACCACGTGTGACTAGTAGCTAGTAATGAATAGTGACTTAGACATTGAGAAGCATTAGTATTACTTTGTCCTATAGCAAAAGCAATGTCCCAAAGCAGTCCTAAATGTATCCACTTCTGTCCTTCCTGATATTCCCATATTTCTTCTTTTGTCCTTTCCCAGTCCTGGCCATTGAGGTAATCACTCACTCCACTAGATTTATTGAGCATCTATTATACACCTGTGGAGAAGAAAATGGAAACCCACTCCAGTATCCTTGCCTGGGAAATCCCAGGGACAGAGGAACTTGGTGGGCTGTCCATGGAGTGGCAATAGTCTGACATGATTACTCAGTTCATTTCAGTTCAGTTCAGTCGCTCAGTCATGTCCAACTCTTCACGACCCCATGAATCGCAGCAGGCCAGGCCTCCCTGTCCATCACCAACTCCCGGAGTTCACTCAAACTCACGTCCATCGAGTCAGTGATGCCATCCAGCCATCTCATCCTCTGTTGTCCCCTTCTCCTCCTGCCCCTAATCCCTCCCAGCATCAGAGTCTTTTCCAATAAGTCAACTCTTCACATGAGGTGGCCAAAGTACTGGAGTTTCAGCTTTAGCATCATTCCTTCCAAAGAACACCCAGGACTGATCTCCTTCAGAATGGACTGGTTGGATCTCCTTGCAGTCCAAGGGACTCTCAAGAGTCTTCTCTAACACCACAGTTCAAAAGCATCATTGAATAAACAACAACCATTATATGTCAGACAGTGTTCTAGTTACTGCAGAAACAAACAAACGGTAATAATACCAAGCAGTTCTCTGTCAGCCTCACGCTTATGTTCTACTGGTTACATCACTAGTTTTGCATCAGTCTTGGTCAGAGCAGCACAGTTCCCATTAAGGTACACAGAGTAAGCCATTCATATAGAGATGAGACTTCACACGGTGGTGGGAGCTAGTTGTTTCTATCTTGTGTTTGGCCTGAAGTCAGCAGAGCTGGCAGTCGGGAAGGAAGGATGGTAACGCAGGGGAAAACTGAAACCCACGGAGAAAAACCAGAATCAGGAAGTCTCCTCTGAACTCACATCTATCTCTTGCTGCTTTCAATCCTGATGCCATGGGTGATGGATAAGTTGGCACCATGCACCACAAAGCAGCACAGGCACCTGACCCAAGACTCACTGAGTCTAAAGAAGAAATCGGGGGAGCTAGGAGAACGTGGAGTCCCGGGGCTGCCCCGCACCCACACGGCGAGCAGCGCATGATCGGGGCCGGAAGCAGGGCTGCAGCGCCTCTGCGCACCTGTTCCCAGCGTACACAGCAGAGCGCTCTTTTCTGCCTTCCAGCTTTTGCACTAATTCCCTCTGTGGCCAGCCGTAACCCAGAGTCATGAAACAAAGTGGATACTATGAAGAAGAGTTTGAAGGCAGCGCGTCTGACACAGTGCAAACCCATCACAGTGTCTATCTCACGGGGGATTCCCAACATAGTCCTTAGAAACATGTATATTTGATTTTCCTCTCTTTTATCCTATAGTTATCAAAAAACTTTGAAATTTTAAATGTTGAAGAAAACACCAGAAAAACTAAGCACTTTGAGCAAACAAGGTTTATGTGTACTCATTTGCATATTTTCTATAATACTTAAACACGCCCAAGAGTCCTGCAAATAGTAAGAAGACTTCAGTTAAACTGAACCACAGAGAAGGTGTGCCGCATGAGGAGCCAATTCAGATATATCGAGGTGACTGCCTTAAACTCATGAAAACTAATCTTTGCTTAATGAGAGTGTGACTATTTTAGTGGTCAGTTCTGTGCTCTAGTCATCGATGCTTTTTAGAGAGCCTATATCATTTTCCCTTATCGATCAATAATGAGAAGGTACTTCTGAAGCAAAGTCAAAGTGGGTGAAATTATTCAGTTAAAAATTATTTCTATACAGCTACTTGGAAATTCATTGGAAAGAAAAGCAGCAAAGAAGTAATACCTAAGCTGGCCAAGCAGTCGTTTTGATTTTAGGAAATGGCACGCTGGCTCACCTCTCTGCTTCCTCGTTAACTGAACACATAAAACAAGAACGAACATCTGAAAACAGGAACTGTGCTCAGCTTATATGGTTTTATCACACACAGCAGATTGCTTTCCTCATATGCATTTTAAGAATGTCAGTCCTACTTCTGTTACTTTCTTTTCATTCCATCATTGGCGAATAGTCATCTACAATATTTGCTGCAATCAGTAAGTCTGCTTCTGTGGATTCTCCCTTAGTTACCTTCACTGTAAACCTTCTGTAGGCAAGGAAATTTAATTACTATAATTTGAAGGAAATTAACTAGGCTTATTAATCTATCCCTAATGACAATGCAGTCTTCCCCAGTGGTGCTCTTGGTGAAGAAGCTGCCTGCCAATGTGGGAGACAGAGGAGACAGGTTCGATTCCTGGGTCGGGAAGATCCCTGGAGGAGGGCATAGCAACCCACTCCAGTCTTCTTGCCTGGAGACTCCCATGGATGGAGGAGCCTGGCGGGCTCCCGTCCACAGGGTCACGAAGAGGCGGGCACGACTGAAGTGACTCAGCACGCACGCATTCAGTGACAATGCAGAGGCCTTTTTCTCATGATGGACTTGGTCACACTGATCTCTGCTGTCCAGATGTGTGTTTTACTTCATTTGTTTTCTCTTTTCTGTGTTTGATTATATTCTACCAGATAAATTACCTCTGGAATGATAACAAGATAGGAATTAGTTTATTTATATATGTGGAATTTATGTGTAATTGCATAAAACATCATTAGTAATTTTAGTGTCTTGGTTTCTGTCATTATCCATAACAAGTCCAAATCCTTTCATCACTAATCATTAAAAGAGAGTGTTTGGAAGAGATTTTAATGATAACATTGACAAAACACCATGAGAAATCACTTCCAATTCAGTGTTTGAGTTCTTATGTTTTCTTACTTCATTCTTCCTGAAGTGAATACCATTTTTTCCCATTCACAATCTAATACATGATGAAACATTAATGAGTTATTTCTTAAGATTACAACAAAATTTTAATTATCCATTTGAAGGTGAACAAATCTTTTTGATATTTCTAACTACTATTGATGATGTCTTATGGAATTAATTCAGTGTCAATAATATGTCTTCTGAATCCTGATAAAGTGGGTGCTCATTTCACCTTCTCAATTCCACTTGTTTAATCATTTGCACTTTTTATTTACTTAAAATTGTTTGTTTATGGCACTGATTACAACCAGTCAAAAGATGTTTTAATTATAAAAGAAGTATTTATAGAACATTTAAGTTACTCTTGTCACTACACATAAAATATCTAAAGTCCTCATAAGAATTAGGCAAATTGAATGTTATTATCCCCTTTTCCCACTCCAGTATTCTTGCCTGGGAAATCCCATGAACAGAGGAGCCTGTCAGGCTACATAGTGCTGGGGTCCGCCGAGAGTCGGACATGACTGAACAACTAACACTTTGACTTCTGATCCCTTTTTTATCTAAAAAATTATTTCTATATATCATATAACGATATGAATCGGACCTAGAAACTGAATTTAGTTCAATCTGAATCTAGGTCCTGTGCTCTTTCCTTTATGGAACATTGCCTTTCTCTTTTGGCAAAGAAAAGAAGCTTGTCTAAGAAAATAATCTATATATTTTTATACAGATGGAAACATGCACCAAATAACATGTAAATGCAAACACTTATTATGCAAAAGGGACATAATAATAGTTTGATTTTATCACTAGGGCTTTGGGAAATTAGCATTCTGTATTTTTTTTTCTGTCTATATAAATAATTATATGTGGCTGTGTGCCAAGCCACTTCAATGGTATCCTACTCCTTGTAACCGCTGGACTGTAGCCCACCAGGCTCCTTTGTCCATGGGATTCTCCAGGCAGGAATACAGGACTTCAAAAATTTTAATGTCTTTAAATAAATGCAAGTCTGAAAGTTATTTAGCAGTAAAGGCAGGATAAGCTGGTGGAAAAGAGCACAGACTGATTGTATTTGTGATTATACTTCCTTACTTAAAAATAAAGGGGAAAATCAGAGATTCACAACCTTCATGGCACGTGTGTGCATGATAAATTGCTTCCGTCCTGTCTGACTCTTTGTGACCCTGTGGACTGTAGCTCGCCAGGCTTCTCTCTCCAGGGGATTCTCCAGGAAAGAATACTAGAATGGGCTGCCATGCCCTCCTCCAGGGGATCTTCCCAACACAAAACTGAACCTGTGTCTCTAATGCCTCCTGCGTTGGCAGGAGGGTTCTGTACCCATAGCGCCACCTGAGAAGCCCTTTATGACCCAGAGATCACTGGAATAAGATAGAATTGTATAAAAAAGGAAGTTTGCTAGATATCAAATATTGATACCAAAGTGTTAAAAACTTTTACTTTATGGAATGTATTTATAAGATGAGTTATATACATGTGGTGTCTTTCACAGCACAGTTGAATCATGCAACTTTGTGTTCATACGCTCTCTTCCCAGTTCGCCAACATTTTGCTATCTAACTGACCGTTCTACCTGCAATTTAGAGTCACATATTTTGGTGATATAGCTAAACAAACAAATTTACAACTATTAATTTTTAAAAATTCTTCATATCTTCACCCCTCAAATCTTTCATTTTCCTTGATGTTAATTCTCCTGGTCGTATCAGAATACTTTAAATTGTTGATAACTCTGATCAGTGTATCAGGATACACTGATGTATCAGGATAAAGATGAAAATGTTATAGAAGTTCTTGAAATTTTTCAAATCCTTTTATTCCTTGTTAGAAACCTATTGATAATACATGCAATTGGCATACATATATATAGTAAAAATGTATTATGCAGGTACTGGTTGCTAAGAACAGTGGGATTTATGGCCCCTCGGATAACACAGATATTTATACCACTACTCGAAGTACGAGGTGGTGGTTTATTATGGGGTTTAGGAGAGCAATGTACAACCTTGGATAGACTACTTAGCTAGTCAGAATTAAGGGAGACATGTGGTTTTGGGAGGCCTTTCCAAGGGGGGTTGGGGCCCTTGTGAGAGCAGCTGAGGAGGTGGCTGTCAATGCAGGATGGTGTCTAGGAAGGGTCATGCATGCTGACATAATTTGGGCATCAAACTAAGCTATAATGATGAAAAACTTTATCATAGTAAATACTTAGCACTATTTAGTAATCTATGAGGGGTTCCCCCGTGGCTCAATAGTAAAGAATCCACTTGCCAGTACAGGAGATGTGGGTTCAGTCCCTGCGTCAGGAAGATGCCCTGGAGAAGGAAATGGCTACCTACTCCATTGTTCTTGCCTGGAAAACCCCAAGGACAGAGGAGCCTGGTGGGCTACAGTCTGTGGGGTTGCAAAAGCTGGACACAACTTAGCAACTAAACAACAGTAATCTGTGAATTTATATTGCTATAGATAACAGAATGAGTGAATAAGAGAAAGCTCTTTCTTACAAGATAATACTAATAAAAATAGAAACAATGAGATAATTATAAAAAAATCACCATTTGGTAGCTGTCATAATTATACACTTTTTTAGGCAAGATTCTTTATTTTATTTAGGCAGGATTCTTTATTTTATTTTAGGCAGGATTCTTTATTTTATTTAGGCAGGATTCTTTATTTTTCTATATTCTTTTATTTATCTTTATTCCTTATTCATCTGCTACGTGAATTTTGATCAGCTAGAGATGAAATTAGGATACAAGGTGAGATATTTACATAATACCAAAGTATCTCTGTATACTTTTTTAATATATATGGAAAATGAGAAATTTTACAGTGAAGGAACTGACAGATATCACTTTATTTAACTACTTAAAGCTAACATCAGTAGTAGTGGAACACAGTGAAATTATAAAGCTCCAGAGGGGTATAAGAAAAATGTAGAATCTCTCTGGAGGATTCCTGTCAAAAGTGAAAGCCTTAATTTAATCATGAGGAAATAGCAGACAAACCCAAACTGAGGGTCCTTCTATAGAATAATTGATCTGTAACATCCCAAATGATAAAATCACAGAGATCTGGACAGGACTGAGGGACTGTTCCAGAGCTGAGTAAATAAGGAAATATACTGAGGATGGTGAGAATCAGTTTCTTAAGTAGAAAAGGTAGCTATAAATATGACAATGAGAAAAGCTAGAATGAACCTTATGTTTTTTATTGGAATTGGCGGTGTCACTGCGAAGCCATATTTTTGATGAGAAGGTTAAACGGATAAACAATAAAATGTAAAGATGGCAGACAGATGGATACATACATATACACATACCTATACACATATACACATACCTATACACATATACACATACATATACACATACCTATACACATATGCACATACCTATACACATATGCACACACCTATACACATATACACATACCTATACACATATGCACATACCTATACACATATACACATACCTATACACATATGCACATACTGAGCAAGTCAAAGAGACATGACATGATCCTATGAAACATGCTTGATCCTAGATTGGATCATTCTGCAAAAAATAGAAACAGTTGGATAATTGACAAAGTTTGCATGGGGTATACGAATGAAAGGAATTCAGACTTTCTGAAAACTTACGGTTCTTTCAAGATAAAAAGTTTTTTTTTTAATTTGAGAAATCTCATACAGGATAAACAACCAATACATTGAATACTGTACTTTGAAATGGGTCAATATATTCAAGTTAGTGTGCTTTAAAGTACAGTTTCTATTTTATCGATACTATGTAATTATACGTTCTAATTATACAACTAATTCCTGTAAGTATACTTATATAATTAAATGATATAATTACAGAGAGTAATTGCATAATTATTGTAATGACATAATTATAGTAACTACTCAATTTCAAAACATTCAATGTGCAAGTAAAACAACCAAATTAATCGCTTTAATAAAATATCTCCAAAAAGGCCATTTTGAATTTTAAATGGAAATTTTATTTACAGCATATTTTAAAACTATAATAGATACATATAAATTTTAAATGTACTCAGTTTTTAATCTTTATCCACCATTTAAAAAATACAGACCTAGTCAAGAAAAATATTGTACATTATTATTTAATGTTTACAGTGAATTGATTTCCTAAAATTTACTAAACTGTTCAGTCCATTATTTTCTAACATTTACTTCTAAATATTTGTGTAGAAGTATGGAAAATGCTTTTGAAAGTAAACCATTTTGCTGATTTTTTTCTTATTGATTCTTAACAAAGAATTCTCCTTGTAATGAGAGATGCATATTTTTTTTTTATTAATCTCAGGGCAAATAGAAAATCCATAGTATGTATGCAAAAGTGAATCCAGACACCCACATTAGAAAATTAATTGTATAAATTACCAAGATGAATGTTCTCTGAAGACTCCTGGACATGCCTCCCTTTACTAATTTTTCATTTGGATGAACATCTGAGTGTGTGTGTAACCCACCAAGACTGTGGTCCTTATTTTACTTCTGTTAGTACATTATCTTGTTTAGTTTGTCACTGCCTCCCTTTGCATAGCACTTTCTCACCAGTGTTTTGCAGAGTTAACTTTAGGTTAGCAAGTATAAAATTTTCAGTTTCCTTTAGATTATTGTGTCACATAAGTTTGTGCCTTTCTCTCAACCTTACTAGGAAAGAAAGAAAATGAAGTCGCTCAGCTGTGTCCAACTCTTTGCGACCCCATAAACTGTAGCCTGCTAGGCTCCTCTGTCCATGGGATTCTGGAGTGGGTTGCCATTTCCTTCTCCAGGGGATCTTCCCCACCAGGGATCAAACCTGGGTCTCCTGCACTACAGGCAGACTCTTTACCGTCTGAACCACCAGGGGCTTTCCTTGCTATAGAAACAATTTTTCCCTCTAGTATTCCTTTGTATTATTTTTAGGACACTAAATATTTGTGTTTGTGTTTGTCATTTCACTCTGATGTGAATTTAGGACATTTGGTCATGGGTATATGCCTTATACCTATGGTGTATATGGGTATAATGCAAATATACTCTTTTCTGGAGGCTCAGTGGCAAAGAATTAGCTTGCAATGGCAGGAGACACACTCCCCCGGTCAGGGAGATCCCTTGGAGAAGGAAATGGCAACCAACTTCGGTATTCTTGCCTGGAGAATCCCATGGACAGAGGAGCCTGGCGGGTACAGTCCATAGAGGTTGCAAAGAGTTGGACACGACTGAAGTGACTTAGCACATTTGCATTACATTCTTTATTTTTGATTCCTTGAAAGCCTTTGATTGGTGGAGCAATCAGCAAGTTTTTTTGTTTTTTTTTTTTCCTGTGAGAGAAATGGTTTGATAGAAAAAAAGAATAACTGGTATTTCTGACATCAGAGAACGTAAGTAATTGCCCCTTTTCAATATTTGCATTTTGATGCTAAAAAAATCCTGGCACCTAAACATGTCTCTTGAACTGAAAGCATTTTAGCCCCATGAAAGAGAGAGTAGTAGATATAATTTCTGAAAGAATTTTTTTTCCACATACATCTGTGATATTTGGGCTATCTTAATTTTTTCCTAAATGCCATAATTAAAATTATAATTCAAGTTCTATTATTTGCTTGAGTAGTTGAATTTTTTTAGATAAAATTTACATAACATAAAATTAATCATTTCAAAGTGAACAATTCAGTGACATTTCTATTTCCAAAACATTTTCATCACCTTCAAATATTTTTATCACCTTCAAAGAAAACCCAGTACCCATCACGACTGCTGAGAACTGTTTCCAGTCCTAGTTCCTACCGTCCTACTGGCATATTTTCCTCAAGTTGGAATCATTTTCCTTAAATCTTAAAAAGCACGTCTTTGTGCATGCTCACTCAATTGTGTCTGGCTCTTTGTGACCCCATGGTCTGCAGTCCGCCAGGCTCCTCTGTCCGTGGGATTTCCAGGCAAGGATGCTGGAGCGGGTTGCTATTTTCTCCTCCAGGGGATCTTCCCAACCCAGGGATCGAACCCCATCTCTGCATCTCTTGCATTGGCAGGCAGATTCTTTACCACTAAGCCACCTGGGAAGCCACAAGCATGTCTTTGCCCGTTCCTAAATGCCATTACTAAATTCTTCCCTAGGCCGCAGACCTCTGAACCCTACCTTATCGGGACTGACTTAGACTCAGATCCTCATTTAGCCCTCAGGGTTACAATTCCCTGCCCCATGAGAGTTCTATTGATTCCATACAAATAAGGAGGTCTTTGGGCTTCCCAGGTGGCTCAGAGCTTAAAGCATATGCCTGCAATGTGGGAGACCTGGGTTCAATCCCTGGGTGGGGAAGATCCCCTGGAGATGGAAATGGCAACCCACTCCAGTATTCTTGCTTGGGGAATCCCATGGATGGAGGACCCCAGCAGGCTACAGTCCACAGGGTCGCAAAGAATCAGACACGACTGAGCAACTTCACTTTACTTTATCGGGTTTCCAGAATTGTAAATGTACCGTTGTTAGGGAAGGAGAGAACAAGCCTGCTGTGGGCTGGTGGCAGGAGCCTGGCAATCAGCAGGGCCTCATCCTCTCCCTGTCCTTGAAGGAATGTGCACCCCCTTGCTAGACGCTGCCCAAGGACACATCCTTGAGGTGGTGATATGTTGAGATCATCTGGATGACTTATGTGACTGAGCCCAATTAAAGATTATATTCATACAAACTATTAAGAGTCTAGCCGATTGGTGAGGAGGTGGACTTAATAGGAAGGCCAGATAGATTCCTATTAAAATCAGGAGTAAGACAAGGACTTCATTCTCACCCTGCTTGTGTATTTCCAACATGCTTAAGTGAGTAAACAGCGAGGGAACAGAAGAGTTAGACATGGGGGATGACACAGACTTCAGTAGAATATGATTTTCCAATACAGCGAGGAATTGGTAAAACTTCACTTTTTTTTTTTTTTTTTTTGTGGGAATAAGGGTTTCTTTCAATGCTGCTTCCATTGGCTCCTGCTGCTCTATTTTAAGAAGTCAACATGGATGTACTTCACTTAAAACCTCCTGATCTATCTTCTGTGCTGTAATTCACAGAAGTTCCTACAAGGAAACTCTTGTATGATGTTATATCCTACTTCTGTTGAGCTGTGTAAACCCAATTACCTAGAAATCAATCTAAGAAGTTAGGTGATTTTTCCTAAATTGTGATCCTCAAGTAACTTGTGTGAATTCAAAACACAGATTTGGATTATGGCAAATCCCTAGCCTCACCTCAGATCTACTAAATCACAGGATCCATGCATGGCAACAAGGAATCCTTTTCTAAAGATAAATAAATAAATAAATCCCACATTACTCTTAAGGACAAGACAGGTTGAAAATATTTATTTAGATGGGATGTATTATAATATAAATCTTGTCTAGTAAAGCCCATTTATGTATATTTGCCAGGATTATTCAATGAAAGAAATTGTTCTGAAGTTTCCAAAATCCTCTTGCTCATACAAAGACCATCACTTTTTCCATTAGCATCTTCAGACAAAAAAAAAAAAAATTAGCATGCAGGGTGAAAATGATATAATAGAAATATTAAGAGTGTGCTCTTAACACTGCTAAAAATATTAAGTAGCCATAGGCTGGGATCATGTAGCAGTTGTCCAGGTTTCTAGTATACCACACACTTGAACAGCGTGGAGGTTAGGGCTACTGACCCTCTTTGCAGTAGAAAATCTGCTTGTAAAAAATCTGCTTGTTTTTGGTTCCTCCATATCTGTGATTCCTCTGTATCCTTAGATTCAATCAGCCTTGGACTGCATAGTTTCATAGTATTTACTATTGAAAAAAATCTGTATATAAGTAAACCCATTAGTTCAAACATTCCTGTTCAAAGATCAACTCTATATTTTTGAATAGATACATAATCTGTTGGAGAAGGAAATGGCAACCCCCTCCAGTACTCTTGCCTGGAAAATTCCATAGATGGAGGAGACTAGTAGGCTACAGTCCATGGGGTTGCAAAGAGTCAGACACGACTGAGCAACTTCACTTTTTTTCTTTCTATAGTTCCTTTTGGAGAAGGAAATGACAACCCACTTCAGTGTTCTTGCCTGGAGAATCCCATGGACAGAGGGGCCTGGTGGGCTACAGTCTATGGGGTTGCAAAGAGTCAGATACAGCTAAGCAACTCACACAACACAAGAGAAGACTCTATACATGGACATCATCAGATAGTCAACACCCGAATCAGATTGATTATATTCTTTGCAGCCAAAAATGGAGAAGCTCGATTTTTTGTGGGAGCGAAGTGGTAGCTGGGCTGCTCTTGGATTCCTCCTTGCTTCATTCTCCCTGTCGGGCTTCCTAGCAGCGGCCTAGCGGAGAAACAAAGATGTCTGAATACATTCGGGTAACCGAAGATGAGAATGACAAGCCTATTGAGATACCATCGGAAGACGATGGGACAGTGCTGCTGTCCACGGTTACAGCCCAGTTTCCAGGGGCATGTGGGCTGCGCTACCGGAATCCAGTGTCTCAGTGTATGAGAGGTGTCCGTCTGGTAGAAGGAATTCTGCACGCCCCCGATGCTGGCTGGGGGAATCTGGTATATGTTGTCAACTATCCCAAAGATAACAAAAGAAAAATGGATGAAACAGATGCTTCATCAGCAGTGAAAGTGAAAAGAGCGGTCCAGAAAACATCTGATTTAATAGTGTTGGGTCTCCCATGGAAAACAACTGAACAGGATCTGAAAGATTACTTCAGTACCTTTGGAGAAGTTCTTATGGTTCAGGTCAAGAAGGATATTAAAACTGGTCATTCAAAAGGGTTTGGCTTCGTTCGCTTCACGGAATATGAAACCCAGGTGAAAGTAATGTCACAACGACATATGATAGATGGACGATGGTGTGACTGTAAACTTCCAAATTCTAAGCAAAGCCCAGATGAGCCTTTGAGAAGCAGAAAGGTGTTTGTTGGGCGTTGTACAGAGGACATGACTGCTGATGAACTGCGGCAGTTCTTTTGCCAGTACGGAGAAGTGGTAGATGTCTTCATCCCCAAACCGTTCAGGGCTTTTGCCTTTGTTACGTTTGCAGATGATCAGGTTGCCCAGTCTCTTTGTGGAGAGGACTTGATCATTAAAGGAATCAGCGTACATATATCCAATGCTGAACCTAAGCACAATAGCAATAGACAGTTAGAAAGAAGTGGAAGATTTGGTGGTAATCCAGGTGGCTTTGGGAATCAGGGTGGATTTGGAAATAGTCGAGGGGGTGGAGCGGGTTTGGGAAACAATCAGGGTAGTAATATGGGTGGAGGGATGAACTTTGGTGCTTTTAGCATTAACCCAGCAATGATGGCTGCAGCCCAGGCTGCTCTGCAGAGCAGCTGGGGTATGATGGGCATGTTAGCCAGTCAGCAGAACCAGTCTGGCCCATCAGGTAATAACCAAAGCCAAGGCAACATGCAGAGGGAGCCAAATCAGGCTTTTGGTTCTGGAAATAACTCTTACAGTGGTTCTAATTCAGGTGCAGCGATTGGTTGGGGATCGGCATCAAATGCAGGGTCAGGCAGTGGTTTTAATGGAGGCTTCAGCTCTAGCATGGAATCTAAATCTTCTGGCTGGGGAATGTAGACGTTGGGTTACAGTTAGTTGGTATACTGGTGGGAATTCAAATTTTTCTAAACTCATGGTAAGTATATTGTAAAATAACATATGTAAGAATTTTCAAAATTGGTTTGTTCAGTGTGGAGTATATTCAGCAGTATTTTTGACATTTTTCTTTAGAAAAAGAGGAAGAGCTAAAGGAATTTTATAAGTTTTGTTACATAAAGGGTTGAAATATTGAGTGTTTGAACGTGAACTGCTGTTTGCCTGATTGGTAAACCAACACACTACAATTGATATCAAAGGGTTTCTCCTGTAATATTTTATCCCTGGACTGTCAAGTGAATTCTTTGCATGTTCAAAATGGAAACCATTGATTAGGACTACATTCTTTTCTCCTTGTTTTAATTTGAACCCCACCATATGGATTTCTTTCCTTAGGAAAATCTCTTCTTTGGAGATCATGGTGTCACAGTGGTTGGTTCTTTTGGTTTTTTTTTGTTTTTGTTTTAACACTTGTCTCCCTTCATATACAAAAGTACATTATGAAGCCTTCATTTAATCTCTGCAGTTCATCTCATTTCAAATGTTTATGGAAGAAGCACTTCATTGAAAGTAGTGCTGTAAATATTCTGCCATAGGAATACTTCTGTCTACATGCTTTCTCATTCAAGAACTCGCCATCACACTGCGCAGGCTGCGTCTTTGACGGTGGGTGTCCCATTTTTATCCGCTACTCTTTATTTCATGGAGTCGTATCAACGCTATGAACGCAAGGCTGTGATATGGAACCAGAAGGCTGTTTGAACTTTTGAAACCTTGTGTGGGATTGATGGTGGTGCCGAGGCATGAGAGGCTAGTATGAGCGAGAAAAGGAGAGAGCGCGTGCAGAGACTTGGTGGTGCATAATGGATATTTTTTAACTTGGCGAGATGTGTCTCTCAATCCTGTGGCTTTGGTGAAAGAGTGTGCAGAGAGCAAGGATAGCAAATAATGTACGAATGTTTTTGCATTCAAAGGACATCCACATCTGTTGGAAGACTTTTAAGTGAGTTTTGTTCTTAGATGACCCACGTTAGCTGAATGTGTTAAGTGAAACGATACTTGTATTTCCCCTACCCCTTTGTCAACTGCTGTGAATGCTGTATGGTGTGTGTTCTCTTCTGTTACTGATCTGTAAGTGTGGTAATGTGAACTGAAGCTGATGGGTTGAGAACATGGACTGAGCTTGTGGTGTGCTTTGCAGGAGTACTTGGAAGCAGAGTTCACCAGTGAGCTCGGGGTGTCTCAAAGCAGGGTGGAAGTTCTCATGTCTGTTAGCTACCCATAAGAATGCTGTTTGCTGCAGTTCTGTGTCCTGTGCTTGGATGCTTTTTATAAGAGTTGTCACTGTTGGAAATTCTTAAATAAAACTGATTTAAATAAAAAAAAAAAATGGAGAAGCTCTATACACTCAGCAAAAACAAGACCAGGAGCTGACTGTGGCTCAGATCATGAACTCCTTATTGCCAAATTCAGACTGAAATTGAAGAAAGTAGAGAAAACCACTAGACTATTCAGGTATGACCTAAATCAAATCCCTTATGATTATACAGTGGAAGTGAGAAATAGATTTAAGGGACTAGATCTGATAGACAAAGTGCCTGATGAACTATGCACGGAGGTTCGTGACATTGTACAGGAGACAGGGATCAAGACCATCACCATGGAAAAGAAATGCAAGAAAGCAAAATGACTGTCTCAGGAGGCCTTACAAATAGCTGTGAAAAGAAGAGAAGCGAAAAGCAAAGGAGAAAAGGAAAGATATAAACATCTGAATGCAGAGTTCCAAAGAATAGCAAGGAGAGATAAGAAAGCCTTCCTCAGCGATCAATGCAAAGAAATAGAAGAAAACAACAGAATGGGAAAGACTAGAGATCTCTTTAAGAAAATTAGAGATACCGAGGGAACATTTCATACGAAGATAAAGGGCTCGATAAAGAACAGAAATGGTATGGACCTAACAGAAGCAGATGATACTAAGAAGAGGTGGCAAGAATACACAGAAGAATTGTACAAAAAAGAGCTTCATGACCAAGATAATCACAATGGTGTGCTCTAGAGCCAGACATCCTGGAATGTGAAGTCAAGTGGGCCTTAGAAAGCATGACTACGAACAAAGCTAGTGGAGGTGATGGAATTCCAGTTGAGCTGTTTCAAATCCTGAAAGATGATGCTGTAAAAGTGCTGCAGTCAATATGCCAGCAATTTTGGAAAACTCAGCAGTGGCCACAGGACTGGAAAAGGTCAGTTTTCATTCCAATCCCAAAGAAAGGCAATGCCAAAGAATGCTCAAACTACCACACAATTGCACTCATCTCACACGCTAGTAAAAGTAATGCTCAAAATTCTCCAAGCCAGGCTTCAGCAATACGTGAACTGTGAACTTCCAGATGTTCAAGCTGGTTTTAGAAAAGGCAGAGGAACCAGAGATCAAATTGCCAACATCTGCTGGATCATGGAAAAAGCAAGAGAATTCCAGAAAAACTTATATTTCTGCTTTATTGACTATGCCAAAGCCTTTGACTGTGTGGATCACAATAAACTGTGGAAAATTCTTCAAGAGATGGGAGTACCAGACCACCTGACCTGCCTCTTGAGAAACCTATATGCAGGTCAGGAAGCAACAGTTAAAACTGGACATGGAACAACAGACTGGTTCCAAATAGGAAAAGGAGTATGTCAAGGCTGTGTATTATCACCCTGCTTATTTAACTTACATGCAGAGTACATCATGAGAAACGCTGGGCTGGAAGAAGCACAAGCTGGAATCAAGATTGCCAGGAGAAATATCAATAACCTCAGATATGCAGATGATACCACTCTTATGGCAGAAAGTGAAGAGGAACTAAAAAGCCTGTTGATGAAAGTGAACGTGGAGAGTGAAAAAGTTGGCTTAAAGCTCAACATTCAGAAAACGAAGATCATGGCATCCAGTCCCATCACTTCATGGGAAATAGATGGGGAAACAGTGTCAGACTCCATTTTTTTGGGCTTCAAAATCACTGCAGATGGTGATTGCAGCCATGAAATTAAAAGACACTTACTCCTTGGAAGGAAAGTTGAGACCAACCTAGATAGCATATTCAAAAGCAGAGACATTACTTTGCCAACAAAGGTCCGTCTAGTCAAGGCTATGGTTTTTCCAGTGGTCATGTATGGATGTGAGAGTTGCACTGTAAAGAAAGCTGAGCACCAAAGTATTGATACTTTAGAACTGTGGTGTTGGAGAAGACTCTTGAGAGTCCCTTGGACTGCAAGGAGATCCAACCAGTGCATTCTAAAGGAGATCAGTCCTGGGTGTTCTTTGGAAGGAATGATGCTAAAGCTGAAACTCCAGTACTGTGGCCACCTCATGCGAAGAGCTGACTCATTGGAAAAGACTCTGATGCTGGGAGGGATTGGGGGCAAGAGGAGAAGAGGACGACAGAGGATGAGATGGCTGGATGGCATCACTGACTCGATGGACGTGAGTCTGGGTGAACTCCGGGAGCTGGTGATGGACAGGGAGGCCTGGCATGCTGCGATTCATGGGGTCGCAAAGAGTTGGACATGACTGAGAGACTGAACTGAACTGAACTGAAGCAACTAACACACACATAATCTATTGTATTAATACTATTGTACTTTTTTTATATGCTCCAAAGAAAATATTCTAGTAGAGATTCTTATTCGATGCCATAGACTTGTTTAATATTTAAAAAAGAAATGATAAAACTTGCCAAGCTGCATCTTGACAATAAATTCTAGAACAAAATAAGCAATCATGTCAATGAGCCTTTTAATAACTGCTCGTGATACAACACAGCATTTTAAATTATCATGAAGTAAGCACTTCATTTACATTTAACTAGGCATGGATTGTATACTAATTAAACCATCACAGTGAGGGATACACCATCATGTGTTAAAAATACACGGATAGTTCTTAATTGGAATTCTTACACAGGCTTTAAAAAGAGGAATGGAGATTGCATTTTAATTTTAAATTATTTTGTCAAGATGCATGTTCTGATAGTTTTAAGAGACAGCGCTTTCGATCAGAGCTGGACAGATCAGCATCACCTCGTCCAGTCCACAGCCTGCTTTGTAAGTAAAGTTTTATTGGACATTGACACCCATGTCTTTACTCACTGTCTGTGGCTGCTTTTATTCAATTCTGAGGCCAGAGTTGAATAGTTGCTACGGAGGCTATATGACCTGGAAAGCCTGAAGTAATTACAACCTGGTCCTTTATAGAAAAAGTCTGCTGACTTCTGCTTTGGATGAACTCACTCCATTCTAGGGCATGCTGTATGTTCTCGGATAGTTTATTAAGCTTCTTGGTCTCATTTTCTAATGAACAAAATGGGAATTAAATGGCCTAAAGTTTATAAAGTTCTTGGTGCATGTAATTATTAAGGGAATTATTCTTAAGGGAATGCTTGCTTATACTTTCTCTATGGCCTTGTATTCTGCTTATTTGGCACTATTCCGATTTTGCCTCACAAATTACTAATATTATGTAACCAGACCACTCATTGCATGAGTCCATTTCAAAAACCTTTTTAGAGCAGGTGCTGAGTTAGAGCCTCAGGATACAGGAAAATGTGTTCCTTGTCTTTAAAGTATTTATTTATTTATGTGGCGGCATTGGGTCTTAGCCGCATCATGCAGCACGGGGGAGCTCCGGGCTCCAGAGCACACAGCTCGGAAGTAGCGGGCCATGGGCTGCGTTGCTTAGTGGCACGTGGAATCTTAGTTATGGGACCAGGGATCAAACCTGCATCCCCTGCATCACAAGGTGGAGTCTTAACCTCGGGACTACCAGGGAAGTCCCTGTTCCTTAGTTTACTGGGATTTCTAGCCTAATAGCCGATAAGAACAATTTAAATGAGTGACTACATGACAGCCTATTAACTTCCTGATTAGAAGGGACAGAACAGAAGCGCCTCACAGCTTTGCCACACCGTTAGTCTTCTAGGGCTGCATAACAAAAGCACCACAGATTGGGTGGTGTAAATACTAAAAGTTTATTTTCCCACAGTTCTGGAGGTTGAGTCTGAGACCAAGGTGTCTGAAGTGCCGGCTCTCTTCTGGGCTGTGAAGGATCCGTTCCGAGTCTTCCTTCCCAGCTTGCAGATGGCCACCTCCTCTCTGGGTCTTTGTATTGTCTGCCTCTGTATGTGTGTTCAAATTCCCTCTCCTTAAAAGGACACCAGTCATACTTGACTAGGTCTCACCTTGATGACTTCATTTTAAGTGAAGAAGACCCTGTCTGCACTTTAAAGATCTTATCTTCAAACGCAGTGATATTCTGAGCTATGAGGAGTTAGAACTTTAGCATATGACGTTGTGACCATATGTTTAGATTTTCTATATCCTTACTGATTTTATTGCTATTTATACTGTCAAATTCTGAGGGATGGGTGTTGAAATCTTCAATTATTATTGTATATATCAACCTATTTCTCTTTTCACTTCTATCAGTTTTTGCTTTACTGTCATTTGCAAATAGGTCTGAAAGCCAAGCATCACTATTCCATGGTTCTTTTAGTGAATGTAGCCTATGTACATTTGTAAAGTATCCTTCAAAATAATCTCAATAAAAGCCACTACTCCTATACCATGTATTTCCTTGATAGCTCCTGAGAGATTCCTAAGATGCTAGGTGAAACTCCAAATTATGTTTTCTGATTGGCATATGATGTCAAATTTTTAAAAATGAAGCTTTGGTTGATCAGGACATACCCTTGGCTGTGAGTCTAGGATGTTCAGCCTATGTGTTGCCCTGCTATTTTTGTCCATTTGTATTCCTAAACTGCACACAAGATGATGATACTTTAAAGTGAGTGTTTTTCTGTTTTATTTCTTTTATGGTTATCTAAGTTACTCTATTTTTATAGCAAGTAACTATAACGTTAGGCTTCCCAGTGGCAAAGAAACTCCCTGCCAATGCAGGTGACACGGAGACACGGGTTTGATCCCTGGGCCAAGAAGTTCCCCTGGAGGAGGAAGTGGCAACTCACTCTAGTGCTCTTGCCTGGGAAATTCCATGGTCAGAGGAGCCTGGCGGGCTGCAGTCCATGGGGCCACAAAGAGTCAGACACGACTGAGCACACACACACACACACTTGTCCCCTAAAGATCCTGGCTAAGCGTAAGTTACTGCCGTTTGATTTGAAACATACAGGTGCCAGTATCACATGAACATGTGAAACGACATATGAATGACACGAACGCCTCTCTCTGATGCTTTGAAAGCAAAGTTGTATAACTTAATGGCCTTTACAAAAATGGGACATATTTTGTAAACTATCAAATTACCAAATTTCTTTGGATTATGCTTGCTTTCTCTTTGCTAAGGTCATTTAGTATCTTACACAGTTACTGCCTCTCCCCTGCCCCCTAAAATGAGTCTTAATCAGTTTTTATAATATCAAAAGAAACCAAGCATTGGTGAATATTTCAAAGCTCTAGATAGTGAGACAGTCGAGCAATATATTTGTGCCTCCATATATGGACATGGCAATGTAATGTCACTCATGCTCATTTAAAAATTCCAAGTACACATAAATGTTAACACCATGACATCTTAAAATATTTTGGCTTTTATCATGTCACAGATTATTTTATTTAATCTCAGATGACTAAAATGTATAAAAATTATAGCTTTCCAAATTTAAGTTAATTTGACACAAAAATCATTTAAAAATGTTTTGTGAATTTCCTTATTCCATTCAGTTCAGTTCAGTTCAGTTCAGTCGCTCAGTTAATTTATAGCTTTCCAAATTTAAGTTAATTTGACACAAAAATCATTTAAAAATGTTTTGTGAATTTCCTTATTCCATTCAGTTCAGTTCAGTTCAGTTCAGTCGCTCAGTTGTGTCCAGATTTTTGCAAATCCATTGTCCAACTGTTTCCATGCCAGGCCTCCCTGTCCATCACCAACTCCCAGAGTTCACTCAAACTCACGTTCATCGAGTCGGTGATGCCATCCAGCCATCTCATCCTCTGTTGTCCCCTTCTACTCCTGCCCTCAATCCCTCCCAGCATCAGAGTCTTTTCCAGTGAGTCAACTCTTTGCATCAGGTGGCCAAAGTACTGGAATTTCAGCTTTAGCATCATTCCTTCCAAAGAACACCCAGAACTAATCTCCTTTAGAATGGACTGGTTGGATCTCCTTGCAGTCCAAGGGACTCTCAAGAGTCTTCTCCAACACCACAGTTCAAAGGCATCAATTCTTTGGTGCTCAGCTTTCTTCACAGTGCAACTCTCACATCCATACATGACCACCAGAAAAACCATAGCCTTGACTAGACGGACCTTTGTTGAAAAAGTAATGTCTCTGCTTTTGAATATGCTATCTAGGTTGGTCATAACTTTCCTTCCAAGGAGTAAGCATCTTTTAATTTCATGGCTGCAATCACCATCTGTAGTATTACACATTTATAAAGAGTACAATTTAATAGAATAACAGATGACAGAAAAAAAATTATGTAGCTATCATGTTGTAGAATTCTATTGAGCTTAAAGTCATTAAAACATAAGCCATTTTAACAGTAATGTCAGTGTACTGAATTGTATAGTATACAATTGCATATTATGCTGTTTTATAGAAACAATGTCATATCATTTTTCAGTTAGAATGTCAAAGATTGCAATCTATAAATGTAAGCAGTTTGCCCTACTCTGTTGTAAAGCAGAAACATGACAAATAGAAATATGTATCATAATCCACTGAAAACACTGATATTTCCCATATTTTAATTCAGCGGAGCTAGTGATTTATACGGAGAAGGCAATGGCACCCCACTCCAGTACTCTTGCCTGGAAAATCCTATGGGCAGGGGAGCCTGGTAGGCTGCAGTCCATGGGGTCGCGAACAGTCGGACATGACTGAGCGACTTCACTTTCTCTTTTCTCTTTCATGCATTGGAGAAGGAAATGGCAACCCACTCCAGTGTTCTTGCCTGGAGAATCCCAGGGACGGGGGAGCTTGGTGGGCTGCTGTCTATGGGGTCGCACAGAGTCGGACATGACTGAAGTGACTTAGCAGCAGCAGTGATTTATAAGGCTAAGTAGAGATGGTGAAAGTACACATATTAGAGAAAATACTCATGTGAAAATGGAATTGCTTTTCTTATGGAAACAAATGGCAAGTTTATTTTGTAAAGATTTTATGTTTTTAAACTTACTTGGATTTTTAAAAGATAGGTGGCAAAATTATTTGCTACTAGCATGTCATATAATTCAGTATTTAATAAAAGAAACAAAATAAATTTACCAATAGCTACAACTTGTTAGTTACTTTTGAAAAATCGGATATACAGTCTTTCATTATGTCTTCTAGTGGTATTTACTTAATAACTTCATGTTGCATTTGAAAAAAAATGCATAAATTGAAAAGAAACTTACTGACAGGTAATCCATCTTTCAACTGATGGCCATGCCTGTTGAAATATTTCCTTTTAACCAATCTTCTTGATATCAAGAGGCTCTCAGGGCCAGATAGTGAGTTCTGCTCATGACCAGCTTATGCTTGGGTGCATTTCCTTTGCAGCTAGCCAACAAGGAAATGGTCAGTCATCAGATTTAGCTTCCCTTTTAAGCAAAAATGTCCAAGATTATTCTAGAAAAATGTGTGCTTCCTGACTCTTAGTTCACACAGAAAACAAAAATAATTAATCTTGACATATTTGAAATTCCTAATGGTATTTGCTTGGACTGCAAGGAGATCCAACCAGTCCATTCTAAAGGAGATCAATCCTGGGTGTTCTTTGGAAGGAATGATGGTAAAGCTGAAACTCCACTACTTTGGCCACCTCATGCGAAGAGTTGACTCATTGGAAAAGACTCTGATGCTGGGAGGGATTGGGGGCAGGAGGAGAAGGGGACGACAGAGGATGAGATGGCTGGATGGCATCACTGACTCGATGGACTTGAGTTTGAGTGAACTCGGGGAGTTGGTGATGGACAGGAGGCCTGGAGTGCTGCAATTCATGGGGTCACAAAGAGTCGGACACAACTGAGCAACTGAACTGAACTGAACTGAATGGTATTTGCTAGAAGCCAGAAAGTGAAAATCAGAGGGATTCTAGGCAGCATATAAGAACAGCAGGAAAGGACTAATATTGAGCATGTACTGTGGTCAGAAGCTTGCGTTATTTCCATGTTTTATAACTGCCATTGTGCAACACTATCATTCTTTTTTTTCCTGGGTAGAGTAGGCAACCAAGGTTTGAGGGAGTGAAATAAATGATCTGATATTACACAGAAACGTGCAAAACTGGAACGTGAATATCATTCTAATCACAACATTGTCTCATTGAAGCAAAGCAAAACTATCATGTGAAAAAAATTCTGAAGACCACCCTTTACCATAAACCTCCATTTTAAGGACACCAGAGTTTGTCAGCCATAGATTACTCTTCCCAAACACTGTATTTTCCACCCCATCCTAATGGCAGCTAGAGATGAACATACTCTTCCCTGGGAACCTTTTTATGGAGCAACGGAGCCTTTTAAGGATTCATTTGTGCTGTACAATTGCAGAGCTTCCCATCTAAGACCTAGTAATATGTGCTAATGGTGAAAAATGAAGAGGAGTGACCTAATCAGTGAAGGATGTCATGTTTTTAGTTTTTCAATTTTAAACGCTTAATCTGTATTCTTGAATATCAATTTCAAGTTTGTTTTCAGTTAAAATGTCCTTTTTAAAACATTGCTCTACATTTCAAAGTGAAGTGATCTATATATAAATATACATGTATTTTAATTAAGAAGTATTGAGACATTTCATAATTACTAAACAGCATAATCTATTTTCCTTAGAAAATAATGCCAAGGATATTATGGTGAAAATGCTACAAGATTACATAAATGCTGGAGACAGAGCATACTGGAATAAGCTTTTTGTAAATGGATTTGGTAAAACCAAATTCAAGCATGCTTGTATCCAGTCATACATAACCTTTCCTGTGACAATAAATGAAAAACAAGAATCTGCACACATTATGTCCCACTTACATGGTGAAGGGTTAAGCAATAGCTTAGTTTTTGCAATGTGCTTTTCAAGTTTGTCAATAACGATTTCGCATGGTGGTAAAGCCAAGAATGGTTATTTCCACTGTGGTTTTCAAGAAAAATCTTGATAGGGGGCTGCTTACCTTTACTTGATGAATCCAAAGGCGCAAACTAAACACTTAGTTCTGGGACTTTCTGTATCCCTTGACTTTCCTTAATCATTGTTCTTTCTCTCAATTTTCCTCATTCCTCTTGCTGCTGCTGCTGCTAAGTTGCTTCAGTCGTGTCCGACTCTGTGTGACCCCATAGATGGCAGCCCACCAGGCTCCCTCGTCCCTGGGATTCTCCAGGCAAGAACACTGGAGTGGGTTGCCATTTCCTTCTCCAATGCATGAAAGTGAAAAGTGAAAGTGAAGTCGCTCAGTCGTGTCCGACTCTTAGTGACCCCGTGGACTGCAGCCCACCAGGCTCCTCCGTCCATGGGGTTTTCCAGGCAAGAGTACTGGAGTGGGGTGCCATTGCCTTCTCCGTCATTCCTCTTATATTGTCTCTTATCCATGAAACCGTGGTCACAAGAAGATACAAGGTGAAAAGTTAACAGAGTCTCAAGCCATTCAATCCTAAGAGCACTTTCCATCCCAATAGCTACTTCCTACATCCTCAAATTAGGCTGGTTTTCTCCTCAAATTATCCACTGTGGTACACAGTTAATTATTACTGGCATCACTGATTCAATGGACACGAGTTTGAGTAAACTCTGGGAGTTGGTGATGCTGTAGTCTAGGGGTCACAAAGAGTCAGAGACGACTGAGTGACTGAACTGAAATGAACTGACAGGGGACATGCAGAAGAATGCTTAGTTTGCAAACCTCAAATCCCAGATCCCAAACTCAGGTATGGTTACTAAAGTTTTGTGATATTCAAGACTCAATAACTAAGGATTGCACAAAGCTTCTAACTCTATGAATCTTAGACAAAAACTCATTGTGCAAGTAGACGCCATCTCTAATCCCAGTTTACTGATATAAACATGTGTTAGAGGTATAGATAGGTGTGCATACTTTTCCAACTCTGGCATGAAAACACTTGTGGAAAACTCTGTCATAATGTAAAAATCAATAAAATTGTTCCTAGACTGTCAACTATACAGTATTTACTATAAATTAACACATTCCACACCATGCTTTCTAATGCCACTCAGCATGCATTCATACAGTATAAGTAACGTTACCTCTGATTGCACATCGTGCCATTTAAAGTCAGTTTCCATTACATATTCTATATGCTGAAAGTAAATGATGATGTAATTCAGAATCAGACTGTAGACAGATATCAAATCATATTGGGATGTCAAGTCATAGGTCCTCTACGTTAAATTTCCTGATGGCTTTCTTTTCATGCGTTAGTGCTGACCCAAACACCTGAAGCTGGAAGGAATAAATAATTTAGGAGGCTCCCTTAGAGGATTACATATGCGCACACACACACAAGCTTTAGTCCCTGAAACCTTCTCTACATGTATTAATCACTCTTGTTATCCATAGCAGTTATGTTCCATCAAGTCACCTTGAAAAATGAGTTCATGAATACGGAACCATTGCTCCTAGCCCAAATACCTGGGAGTCTCAGATCTCATAAGATCAATACACAACCTTGCTTTATATGGGTTTCTGTTTAAAGACACCTTATTTAACATATATTGTTACTCCATTGAGTTTCCCTGGTGGCTCGGACAGTAAAAAATCCGCCTGCAATGCAGGAGACCTGGGTTCGATTCCTGGGTCAAGAAAATCCCCTGGAGAAAGGAATGGCTACCTACTTCAATGTTCTTGCCTGGAGAATTCCATGGACAGAAGAGCCTGGTGGGCTACAGTTCATGTTAACAGTGAACTCATGACCAATAGCACTGCAACTCATGTTAGATGGATGAAATGTATCTAACGTGTATTTTTTCCATAGGGCACATCGCAGGCTTCACCAGCTTAAGGACACTAGATAGTGCCCAAAACTATGCTTGGGGTGGGGGGTGGGGGGTCATTTTAAACTGAGAAATTGCCAACAAAAAAGCACAAAAATGAGGAAAACATAGCACTTAATAGATCATGAACAGGACACTTGAGTTTATAGTGTCAGAGCTGAAAGAAGAAAGCAGAGAACAGCCTTGTTTGACTTCAGCTGGGAATATACATAGCAAGACACTGGAGGTTTTTGTTGTTGTTGCTCTTGTTGCTTTGTACATGTCCATGAAGGATGCAAAAACAGCATGCATATTAAAATTTTATTGAGTAGGCACAGTAGCAAATAAGGAATCTACAATAATGAACATTGGCTGTGTATGTTTATGTGGTGGTGATTTAGTCACAAAGTGATGTTTGATTCTTTGCGACATCAGGGACTGTACCCTGCCAGGCTCCTCTGTCCATGGGATTTCCCAGGCAAGAATACTGGAGTGGGTTGACATTTCTTTCTTCAGGGGATCTTCCCCATGGCTCCAGCATTGCAATCAGATTACTGACTGATCCTCCAGTGAAGCCCTATTGTCCTATTTTTATTGTATTTTGATATTAACATATTCTACTTGGACACCACCACTGATAGTCCTTAACGGACAACTACTCCCATGGAAAATCTCCAAAATCAGGGCAGGAAAGTCATCCCAACAGGAGACGCAGCCATATAAGTACACCCAACAGTGACAGTAAACACATATTTTTGCAGAGATATAATTGTAAAACTCGATCTGAAGGACACCTAAGCATGATCTAATTATTTTTCAAAAATAAGGAAGGAGAAGGACAGGATCACATTGCTTTACCAGCAATGTCAAGATTAGAATGCAGCCGTCTCTTCTCCCAGAACATTTCTTTTTCCTGCAAAATCACCCTAGCTTCCAAAGCTCCATTCTGGGATTTTCATGCCAATAGTTCATTGCTCAGCAACAAGGACATATTCCATTCATGTTGTGAATAGACATTGAAAGTGAAACTCACTCAGTCTGTCTGAGAGTTTGTGACCCCATGGACTGTAGCCCACCAGGCTCCTCTGTCCATGGGATTCTCCAGGCAAGAATACTGGAGTGGGTTGCTATTTCCTTCTCCAGGGGATCTTCCTGACCCAGGGGTCAAACCCAGGTCTTCTGCATTGCAGGCGTATTCTTTCCTGTTTGAGCCTCCAGGAAGCCTGAATAGATGTTAGGGCCATTGAAAAATCTATCCTAGTGATAATGGTGAGATGGGAACACTTCTTTAATCTGGCATCTGTAAGCGAGTAAATAACTTTCTAATAAAAGTGGTTGAGACTTAGCTTCTTTTTGGCCTATTTCTTGTTTTGAGCTCTGTAATTAGCTAATCATATTCAAAGGCAGGGATTATATTTTGCATATCTACCATGTTGATAAATATAATAATTTTTTTTTACATAGAAGAATAGTGTGAGCATACCAGAGCAAGTGAACACAGCTTTCAGGATCTTACCTTTTATTTTCCTTGGCACCCTGAAGGTCAAAGTCTTTGTGACTTGCCTCAAAGCTATTTGGAGTAACATTATTTTTGATCAGAGTAAGAATAACTGAGATTTATCAACCACATGTAGCAGGGTCAATAATAAATTATCACCACCACCACAATTTGGACAAACAACCTGCTTCAGACTTCTCTTGGCCTTCATTCTAATGAAAAATTAAACCATTTACTTTTTCCCCTCCTATAATGAAAATAATCCAATATTTCATAAACCTGTTCCAAAATTGGAGTCATAGATTTCATCCGTCCAAAAGAATATGCAAAGCCTGTCCCACTGCACCACTCCAAGCTGTATCCTTTAGCTTTCAAAGGAAACGTCAGTAGGAAAAGCTGTCCTGCCCCAGAGCTGTTGCCACCTCTCACAGTGCTGATGCCGGCAGCCCGGCAGCCCGGCAGCCCTGCAGCCCGGATGAAAACAACGGGGAATCGCGTCTTCTGACTCCCCCGCTTCCCTGAGGACAACGCATGTGTGTCTCTTAAAATAGCCATGTCTCCAATTACACATCAATGGGAAACTTTGAATTTCCACATCCCCAATACTGCAACTCAAACAATGAGCCTTCAGCTCTAAAATTCAGAGCTGTACAGCATCCCCCAAAGGAAAAGAAAATGTTAGTCACTCAATCCCCAAAGGAAAAGAAGGTGTTAGTCACTCAATCCCCAAAGGAAAAGAAGGTGTTAGCCACTCAGTCCTGTTAACTCTTTGCGACCTCATGGACTGTAGCCCACCAGGTTCCTCTGTCCATGGACTTCTCCAGGCAAGGATACTGGAGTGGGTTGCCATTTCCTCTAGGGGATCTTTCTGACCCAGGGATTGAACCAGGTCTCTAGCATTGCAGGTGGATTCTTTACCATCTGAGCCACCAGGGAAGCCAGAAAGTACCAAGCAATTATACCTCCTCCCTTTAAAACTTTCTCTAGTTCATTTATTCATGTGACCTCTCCCTAAACAGACAGTAAGAGTCGTGTGCACCTAAACAGGGAAAGGTTGCCAAAGGCTCCAAAATTCATGGCAGTTTCTACTTCTTACAATCAATTCAAGACCTCCAGTCAATATAAATAACAGATTAAATTGTTAGCATTTCCCCATTATACAGATTTTAAAACAGCAACAAAAACACTGTGAGTCTAGCTAAAAAAGCTATTGGAAAACCGTCACACCACACCAAAGCCAGTGCTGAACCATAATTCCTAATTCCCAGTGCAGTGTTCTTATCATTCCTTTTGCACAGAAGTTGTGTTTTATTCTGATCAGTTGAAAGTTTAATTTCACTGGGATTAAAATATAGGGGGCCTCACAGGTAGCGCAGTGGTGAAGAATCCACCCGCCCATGCAGGAGAAGCAGGAGACGAGGGTTTGATCTCTTGATTGGGAAGATTCCCTGGAGGAAGAAATGGCAACCCGCTCCAATATTCTGGCCTGGAAAATTCCATGGAGAAAGGAGCCTGGTGGGCTACAGTCCATGGGGTTGCAAAGAGTCAGACATGACTGAGGGCGTGTGTGCATGTGAACACACACACAGAAATTATAACTTAAACTAGAAAACAAACATCTACTTGATCATCCAGAAACTGAAGTTGGTATTTCTCACCCTGACTATTTGATAGGAGAACTTAAGCAATTACTATAAAGGATTTCAGAAAATTCTGCAAAAATCTCAAACCTCGAAGAAGAATATAAAGCTATAAAAGTGTGTGGCCTGGGACTTCCCTGGGTTTTCAGGGGTTGAGACTTCACCTTCTACTGCAGGAGCTGTAGGTTCAAGAGCTGAGGTCCCACATGACTCATGGCCACGAAACCAAAACATAAAACAGAATTAATATTGTAACAAATGCTATAAAGGCTTTAAAAATGGTTCACATCTTTTAAAAAGTGTATGGCCTTATACGTGCAAATGCACACCTGGCTGAAGGTATACTGTGATGGGATATAGGTCTATGTTATAACCAAGTAAAGGGAAATTTTCAAGACTAGACTCTAAATCAGAGTCACAATTAGTCTGTAACAGGCCTCAATGGGAATCAAAAATAGACCTCTCCTTCAGGTAAGCTCAGCCCATCACGTCTTCCAATTAGGGTTTAGAGCAAGGCTGGACCATCTGACTCCTTGAGGGGGCACTCTTATGGAGGACACAGTCTGCATGGTCCATGTGGTCGCCCTACCTAACTGAATGACTCCCAGCCCTCCCAGAGTCACTTGCTATAAAGTATAGTTACCAGGGAAAAACATATGGATGGAATTAGAACATACTGTTCAGATTTCCTATGCTATTTTTAGGACTGACTATGTTTTTAATTTCTCTATTCATGCGTGTATTATAAAGCCTTTGTAAGAGGTTTGAACCAGCTTTTATTTTCTGTATTTAAATACCCTTTGCAACCCCACAGGACTGTGGAGGCCACCAGGTTCCTCTGTCCCTGGGATTTCCCAGGAAGAATACTGGAGTGTGTTGACATTTCCTTCTCCAGGTGATATTTCCAACCCAGGGATAGAGCCCAGATCTCCTGTTTGGCTTCTTCACCATTGAGCCACCTGGCAAGACCTTAAATAGGCTTGCTGCTATACAAAAACGTCAGACATACCATCTTGAATTCTAGAGACTATAATCTACAAACATTTTAACATGCTTTCCAGCTCCTGAACCCATTTAAGCTTTAGTATAAAGTCATATGAAAATGAACATTCAGAAGTAAAACTATGGGCAGAAAACAAGTTAATATACATTTGTTGGGTTGGTTGGAATCTAAAATTATAGTAAAATTGTGATATACCTGAAGTTAGTCATTTGTATTTTATGAGGCAATAAAAATTCAAGATTATATATAAATATCATTTGGATTTCCTTAATTTCTCTTTATTACAAATGGAAATGAATTGTAACAGACTTCATCTTTAATGCCTCAGTATTGCTTAGTATCATTTTGTGGATAATCTCCCAAAATGTTATCATCATCCATCCATTTAGTATCAAAAATATTTAAATGACATTCAGTCCAGCAACTAAAATGAAACTTATTGCACACTTAAAACTGTAATCTCCTGGAAAGCAAAGTAAAAAACTGTATCTCTTGGATTCCAGAAAAGTACAATAGCAGCTTTATGGAGAATTGATTCTATGGCTGCAGAGAATGCAGACATGATTTGAAGAAGTGTTTAATATTTCACAACAAAACATTCAGATATATCATTTGTTCGGTTTTCTCTTTTATTTACAGCCATGAGATTGTCCATCAACCAGTGACAAAATATTATCACTACCTTTCAATTTACCTGTAAAGTGAATCATAGCTGAGAGTGTGAGCATGACCTAAATAAATTGATACTTGGTTCTAGCAGGATGAGGAAGGGCATGCTCAATGATACTCCAGCAGGCGATTCTTTGCCACAAGTACGCACTTCGTCATTTCAGTGGTTATTTGATTTGAGAGAATAGAATCAAGAAGTCTCTGGATTCTAATTTAAGACATTTAACAGGAAAGTTCAGAATGATGGCAATAGCAACAGACCTTCTAAAGCTTTTAGATGTAGAAGTGCTACCAAAACTTTACTTGAATCGGAAAATTGTCCTGTTCATAAAAGAAATTGGAGAAGATTAGCAAAAGAGATTTTAGGTAGAATAAAATGTGCTTTCATTCCAGAGACGAGACCAGTAAGTTTATGTAGTGAAATAATACATTAGTAACTGATGTGCGGGACTTGCCTGGCAGTCCAGTGGTTCAGAGTCTGTGCGTCCAGTGCAGGGGGCGTGGGTTCAACCTGGCCAGGGAACTGGGATCCCACGCATGCCATGTGGCAATCCACTGATGAGTTCCCTGGGATTTTTCCTCGTCTCTTTTATATCCTAGCCAAGTGCTAAAGAAGCTTGCAACTAGAAATGTCAACTAACACAGACCTACAAAAGCCTCAAGAAAACCCCCTTTTATCTAGATGAAGCATCAGAATAGGGTGATCCAGTTGATTATTCGCTTCTGTCCTTTTTGTTCTTGAGATTTCAAACACCAGGGAAAAGTGGTGTCCATCTTCCACCCCAGCAGATACTGGGTTAATTGTTCACCTTCCCCTCCCCTCCCTCCACTTAGGAGGAGGCAGCCCTCCCGGTAGAACCTCTGAGCTCTGGTCACCCTGCTCTGTGAAGGTGGTTGCCCCTTGCTCACTGAGCTGGGGGGGACTCTTACCTTCCCTCCCTGTAGTAAGAAGGAGGCACCGCTCCCTGGTGGAACCTGTGAGCAGAACTCTGTCAGTGGCACTCCCCAGGCAGCGCTAAGAAGGCTGTGGGGTACAGTCCTGTCTTCTGGGGCACTCACAAGTGAAGCAGAGGCTTTATAAACTAAATTGACATTTGAACCACAGTCCACACAGATGACAGCTTCCCTGGTGGCTCAGTCAGTAAAGAATCTCCCTGCAGTGCAGGAAATCCCAGTTCGATCCCTGGGCTGGGAAGATCCCCTAGAAGGGGAAATGGCAATCCACTCCAGTATTCTTGCCTGGAGAATCCCATGAACAGAGGAGCCTCGTGGGCTACAGTCCATGGCATCACAAAGAGTTGTACACGACTTAGTGACTAAACCACCAGACAAATGAACCAGGACTTCTGACCCTACCCTAACAGGTTGACCGCCTGCTTAAATAGAAGACTTAAAAAGGAATCCGAGTTATACAACACAATAGTTAAAATGTGAAGATACAATCCAAAAGTATTTGTCACATGGAAAGTCAGGACAATCTCAGGTCATCTGAGCAACTATAATCAGCAGATGCCAACACTGAGATCATATGGATGCTGAAATTACCAAATAAGTATTTTAAAGCAGCTATCCTATAAATGCTCCACAGAGCAGCTATGAACATTCTTAAAACACAAATGAAAAATTAGAAAAGCACAGCTAACAGATGGAAGAAGTAAAGAACCAAATTCTAGAAATTTAGAACTGAAAATGGAATAGCTAAGGACAAAGAAACTTAGTAGCAGAACAACAGTAATGGGAACGAAAGAGTGAACTGAATATGGAAAAGTAGGCATGATCCAGTCTGAACAACGGACAGAAAGCAGAATCATACAAAGGGTAATAAACTATAGTAAATGACGCGGTCCTGTTACACATGCATTAAGTTCGCAAAACATAAGAACCACCATTGTGTTGGTGTGTAGAGTAATAAGGCCTCTAATATGCTGCTGGTGGAAAGTGAGTAAGTGTAAGCTCTTTGGCAGTATCTGGTGGTGATGACGCGCATAGAAGCCTAGCATCCAGTATTTCTAAGACTGATATTCTACAGAAATTCTACCACATGTGCACAGGGAAGTTTATTAAATTGTTAGTTGGAGGATTGTTTGCAAAAATGAAAAATGAAAACTTTATCAGTTGAAAAGATATATTTTAGACCACTCAAACATTCACCATCTGAGCCACCTGGGAAGCCCTTTCTTGAATACAGAGAAATTAAAATGAATTAGTTATGTTTCCATATACCAACACTTAGGGTGAGTGAAAAAATGCAAATTAAGTAACATTTCAGAGTGTGAAACGTGTTTATTAATGTAAGCATTAATAATTAATTTGCTATTTACTACTAATGTAAAAAAATAAAATAATACCATATATTTATTATGAATATACAAAGGTGTGGTAAAGTACATGTACTGATCAGTGGTTATATTCTAGTTAGAACTTTTTCGTTGTACGGAAGCTGATTGCAGGACTTCCCTGCCGTCCAGAGGCTGAGACTCCCTTCAAGCGCGGGGTGTGCAGGCTTGATCCCTGGTTGGGAGATAAGATCCCACATGGCTTGCAGCCAAAAAATGAAAACATAAAGCAGAAACAATATTGTAACAAATTCAATAAAAAACTTTAAAAACAATGGTCCACATAAAAAGAGATTTTTTATAAAAAAGCTGACTATTTGAGGAAAGCACCAAAATACACCTCAAGAACCATGACTTATTACTTTATTTTAAAAATATTTGAAACCAATATAGCATAATATTGCTATTTTGTTAAATCTGGTAGTGAAGGAACATCATATCTCTGCTGTACTTTCTGTATAGTTTTTTTATAACAGGGTAAACCCTGTTATATCATGCACAGTGTTTCAAATAGTCTATTTTTCTAAAAAGTATAGCTCTCTTGCAGACCTCCTGGAGCACCAAGAATGAGATATTTACCCTGTAGAGTCAGATTTCCTGCGTACTTTAGTCTCACTCTAATTTTCTCCTAACTTGTACTTGTTGTTCATTTACCATCAAGATATTCTGAGTCTCATTAAAAAGAGCTTTACTTAATTTAACTCTTTCATTTCCAAGTAGCAATCATCATATGTAATTTTCTGGGAAGATGGAAACCCCAGCAAACAAGAGACTAACATCCAAGAAGAGGGTAGCTTCACTTATTTTCTCTTTCTACTCAGAATATTTTATTTTAATTTAATTATATATATATATAAATGTATAATAAATATACAAATATATATTGTTTTAATTATAATAAAATATTTTGTTCAGACACTGAACATGTAGAATGTAGACACTGTTGGGAGAAACTAAGGTCAGTTCAAATACATTTGAATAATTATTTTAGGACTAATAATATGAATCATAATAACAAAAATAGTAAGTATTATTTATCGATTTTATGGGCTTCTCAGGTGGTGTTGGTGGTAAAAAAAAACCTGCCTGTCAATGCAGGAGACATAAGAGATACTGTTTAGTTCCCTGGGTCGGGAAGATCCCCTGAAGAAAGGCATGGCCACCCACTCCAGTATTTTGCCTGGATAATCCCATGGACGGGGAGCCTGGTGGGCTGTAGTCCATAGGGTTGCAGAGTTGGAATTCACTGAAGCAGCTTAGCACGCATGCATGGATGCATGCATGCCAAGTCGCTTCAGTCGTGTCCGACTCTGTGCGACCCTATGGACAGCAGCCCACCAGGCTCCTCTGTCCACAGGATCCTCCAGGCGAGAACACTGGGGTGGGTGCCATTTCCTTCTCCAATGCATGCATGCATGCTAAGTCGCTTCAGTCATGTCCGACTCTGTGTGACCTTATGGACAACAGCCCGCCAGGCTCCCCGTCCACAGGATTCTCCAGGCGAGAACACTGGAGGCACCAGGCTCCTCTGTCCACAGGATTCTCCAGGCGAGAACACTGGAGGCACCAGGCTCCTCTGTCCACAGGATTCTCCAGGCGAGAACACTGGAGGCACCAGGCTCCTCTGTCCACAGGATTCTCCAGGCGAGAACACTGGAGGCACCAGGCTCCTCTGTCCACAGGATTCTCCAGGCGAGAACACTGGAGGCACCAGGTTCCTCTGTCCATAGGATTCTCCAGGCGAGAACACTGGAGGCACCAGGCTCCTCTGTCCACAGGATTCTCCAGGTGAGAACACTGGAGTGGGTGCCAGTTCCTCCTCCACTTAGCACACATAACGCATGCCGATTTTACTATAGGCTGATATGGTGCAAAATAATTCATGATGTGAATCTCATGTGAGAGACAATATACAAATAAACCCTGACCAGACCTTATGTAAGAATGTAGCACCGGGAAAGAGTTCCGGAAGCCAAACTGTCATCTCTATAGCAATTAATCCCAAGGATCAAAACTCAAAAACCGCCCGCTTCCCAATTTTTCACCTTTGCTTCCAACTGAGAAACCCTGTTATGCTCTCCTCTTCACAAAGGATGCCCACTTCTCATCAAGCAGCCTCCAGCTTTCCCAACCACCCACAGCCAGCGAGGGTGACTTAAAACACTCCTTTTGTTCACCATCAAGCTTTTACACTCTTCTGCCTGCCTCTGAGTCTCCAGTAAAGCTGGGCGATGGTGTCTGATTCCCTTCCTTTAGCAACCTAAGGGTAAAGAGTCTTTGCTTGTTCTTGCTTGGTTGGTCTTCATTTATTTCCACATGTCACGAAATTTATTCCCCCTGAGACCCTGATAAAGAAAGGCGTTACTATTCCCATTTGAGGAAAATGAGGCAAAGGAAAGCATACATAAATTGCCAAAGAGAGCACACACACAAAAAATAAACTAAGAGCTGTGATTTGAACTTATAAAGTATGATTCCAGAGCCTGTCCACATAGTACTACGAAACCTATATTAAACTGTCTTAAATAGAATTGCTAGTGTCAGGCAGAAAGGGGCAGGCTGTGTCCCAGTGACACACACCCTCTAAAATCTCAGGAGTCAAACATCACAAAAGACTAACCTTTGCTTGTGCTCCATAAACACTGCTTGTTGCTTGAAAGCTCTATTCACATCTTTTCACCGTAACCAGGCTGATCATACATCTATCATTGGTGGCCGAGGGAGAGAGAGAGCAAAGATTGCATACTGGCTCTTAACGCTTCAGCCCAGGGACTTCGCTGGCGGCCCACTGGTTAAGGCTGTGCTTTCGATGCCGGGGGCCAGGGTTGGACCCCTGGTCAAGGAGCTGGATCCCACATGCTGCAACTAAAGATCCCACATCCCACACGCAAAGATCTCTATATGCTGCAATTAAGACCCGGCACAGTCAAATAAAAAATGCATTTACTTTAACAAATGATAACGCTTCCAGCCAGAAGTGACACTTAGCACTTCTGCTTAGGTTGTCATTGGCCAAAATAGGCCATATATTCACCTAGTTTTAAGGTGCCAGAAGTACTGTTTTTCCATGTACGTGGGAAGAAGAATGATTAATTCAGCAGCTGAAAAAAATATATAAACAGTCTTTGTTGTTTAAATCTCTTAACCATATTATAAATGAAAAGGACTCTGACTCCTCTTCAAAGTAAAGACCAGTTCAATGGTAAAAATACAAATACTCTTTCTTTGATTCTAGTGTACTTAAGCCTCAGTAATATGAGGGGATGTTCAGTAAAGTAGATTTGAGTGGTTTAAAGAGACTGTTGAGTCTTTGAATGCAAATAGACCTATAAATACATATCAACATCGTGGGTATTCACATGATGGTTATAAACCTCCTAACAGGTGGTGGTAGGATACTTCCGACCTCAGCGGGTCCCTGACTCAGTGGCCTCTGATGTATCAGATCATAACTAGTAATGGAAATAGAATCCCTTCTGGAGTCTCTTTTTATCTTGGGTGACTTAGTTCAGAGCATTGTTTCATTATTTTCTCAAATAAATAGCATAGTTCACTGAAGAAAATGTTGATAAGCAAAAAATTAAGTAAAGAAAAAATTTATGCAGATTATACTATCCAGAAGTAACAGCTATTAATGTCCTCTGTTTGCTCTGTAGACTTTTTCTTTCCTGCGTCAGTCCAATGCTTACCACACAGTAGGCCTTGAATAAATTTTGAATGAGTGAATGAATATGCATATTCACATTTAAATATATGCATCGCAATAAAAATGAGAAGATACTCTTTTAAATAGTGTTCCTTTCCAAATGGATCTATAAATATACAATGAGTTGCTCTTAAAAACAAACAATTTGATATGGGATATGAAATCACCAATCTGAATACCTACATATAGCAAAGCTTCTCCTACGTTAAAGAAAAATTCTTAATCTTGGTGAATTCAGGATTTCCCAACATTATTGAATAGATTTTTTTTTATTTCATGTCAGCTGAATCTAGAAATAGAAATCATTTCCTCTCTTACAGTCTCATTATAAAAATCTCATCCTATCCATGACCTTGAAATGGGCTACTTCATGCTCTATTAGACGTCTTGTACCCTCTTTACTGCTTATTGGATCAACTCTGAACTTCTGATCCAAGACAGGCAAATCAGAGGCTGTTCAAAAATATAAGAATTTGGGCATAGGCACTCATTTGGAAAACAAATGGAAAATCAGACGTTGAGGCCTTTGTTTAAGGACAATACGTAAGTAGATCAATGAACTGAAAAACTGATTAGAGAGAAAGTAAATAATGAAGCAGATATACAACGAGAAAGTCAGAGACAATCAATTCCTTAGAGAGAGGGAGGGCAGTTACCTGACAATGACCCAATTCCCCTGAGCCTAACATTCACAAGTGGATTCTAAAAATTCTCTTACATCTTTATATTAAATGTCATCCTTAATCAAGCTTATTCTAGCAGTAAGCACAGCTACTGCCATTTTTCTTAAAGAGTATATAATAGTAAGCTGAGAAGCTGTTGCTCTTCAGTCACTCAGTCATGTCCGACTCTTTGCGACCCCACGGACTGCAGCACGCCAGGCTTCTCTGTCCTTCGCGATCCCCCAGAGTTTGCTCAAACTCACATTTGAGCCGTCTGATATACTTGAACTATCAGGTGGTTTTCAACACGCCTCCTTCATTTTAGACAAGTTCAGTTTAAAAAGACCTAAACCTTCATGTCACTTGTCTCTTCCACCTCTGTGTCTCTCCCTTTCACTTTTTCTCTACCCCAATCAAGATGAAGCAGGTGTGAGCTCCGCTGCCTTTGTCCCTCCTACCCTATGCAGCAAGTCCCACGCAATAGCTGTCGTGGGAAAATAGAGTCTTGTGGAAGTACCTGCGTTATCTAAGACTGCCACATTGCATTCTGATGCACTAAAGAGAATCCCCCTTTTCTTGATTAAGCCAGGTTTTCACACTATTGCTGCCAATTTAAACAAACAAACAAACCAATGAAAAAAATCTCATTTGACTGTCAAAGCTGAAAAATGACTTGCTTGTTTCAGGGAAAGTCTTTATTGAAACCTAGAAAGTTGTTTCTTCAAAGGGGATCAAGGGTGGGGAGAGGAAAGTCTCCAGAACAACAATATTTACATGATATGGCAAGGTATCTAAAAATGTTTTTAAGCACTTTTTCTATTATACTTAATTAATTACAGGTTCAAAGCAATATAAGCACAAAACAAGTATGAAAAACAAAACGGTAGGAAAACATATAGGAGAGTCTCCTATAGTACAAAAGAAATAAAATTTTGTGGGAGAAATATTGTACAGGAAGATAGCTTGTTAGCTAGGAGCTGAATATTTAAAATACACAGACATACACCTTTCCTGCTGATAGTCTAACTTTTATAAATGCCAAAAGAATAACTTAATGCACTTGATGTTTTTACAACAGAATAGAAATGCAAGTTCATATCCTCCGTTAGCTCGAAAATCTTCACAGTTAGAAGCCAACAAAGCAAGTCACATAACCACAGGTTACAGGTATATTGTCTTTGTTAGACCTACATGCATACTTTGGAAAGCAACATTTTATCGTCTACCATCAGGAAAGCGTCAAGAGACCCTTCCTAAAAAGATGCTCAACCTCTGGCAGGCATGAGAATGAGCTACTTAAAGGCCTATGCTACGACTGTACTTTATCTTTTCACATCCTTCATGTGAAGATCCCAGAGCGCATTTTGTATTATTTTGTGACCCATTTTTGTATCTGTGTAAACTAGTAACTTCTCTGGATAATGTCAGAGTCAAAATAAATTTAACCTCTTGCTATAGTTTATAATTTGGCCGGTCCTCTTTTCTGCTATTTAGCTCTCTGCAAATGCAGGGGCTGGTGAAAACCTAGAAAGGTAAGGCTATGTAAGAATAATAAACTATCTTGTGTCACATTCACCTGATTCCACAGAAAGCACGGCACTGAAACACACTGTGAGTTAAAGAAGAACCAGGTTTAACCGCTGCCTAACTTCATCACTGCTGTGTGTTGGTCGTTCAGCTGTGCCCGACTCTTTGCAACCCCATGACCTGCAGCCTGGTGATCGAACCCAGGTTCAATCCCTGGGTCAGGAAGATCCCCCAGAGAAGGCAATGGCACCCCACTCCAGTACTCTTGCCTGGAAAATCCCATGGACAGAGGAGCCTGGTGGGCTGCAGTCCATGGGGTCGCGAAGAGTCAGACACAACTGAGCGACTTCACTTTCACTTTTCACTTTCATGCATTGGAGAAGGAAATGGCAACCCACTCCAGTGTTCTTGCCTGGAGAATCCCAGGGACGGGGGAGCCTGGTGGGCTTCCGTCTATGGGGTCGCACAGAGTCGGACTCGACTGAAGCGACTTAACAGCAGCAGCAGCAGACCTGTAGCCCACCAAGTTCCTCTATCCGTGGAATTCTCCAGGCAAGAATACTGGAGTGGGCTGCCATTCCTTCTCTGGGGGATCTTTCTGACCCAGGGAATGAACCTGAGTCTCCTACATTGCAGGCAGATTCTTTACCATCTTTCTCACCAGGGAAATTGGACAGCTTTATTAGCCACTTTTTTTTTTTTTTACTTTTGCCAATTAATTGATTGTTTTGTTTACTTACTTAACTTTCTTTTCTAAGTGGAGTTGAAAAATACTACTATCTTTTTCTTAACTAAATTTCTAAGGCAAAAATTTATCCAATATCATAGATAATCAGAGATGGCAGGCTGCAGATTCTAAAATCTAGAACTGAAAATGTTTTCTCTATTAGTTCCTTACATATTTACTTAATTGGCCAAGAGCTTATCTTCCTTCCTGAAACCCTAGAATTACCTTCTACCTGGAACATCCTTAACACTTTAGCATAAGGCTCACTGACTCAAATCAGTTTCAATCCCAAAATGACATTTTACAGGATGCTATATAAATATCAACTCTTTCTACTTTAAAGCATCTGACACAATGTCTAGGCTTGAAGAAACAAAGAATGTCCTTCCTGGATTAGAATTTAAGTATAACCTGAAACCTGAGTCCGATATTTCAAGGGATGCTCATTTTGAAGCATCTGAAATTACAAATCCAAAGTAATTCAACAATCCTCAGTTCAAATACATTGCCAGAGGACACAACATTATCCAATTTCTAAACTTCCTTATTCCTATTCTCAAGAGAAAGTCACTGAAGGACGCAAAGGGTCACGACATTTTGCCTGGGGTATTTCCCCCCAATTTAAAATGCTGTAAGAACGATGGAATGGGATTGCTAATTCTAATTCTCCCTGATTCTAATATGTCACATGACAATTTAATTCTTAGATCATCCAGAAAAACCTAAAAAAAAAACCTATAGCAACATCTTCTATATAAATTGCTATACAGCAAATATTGAACAAATTATTGTATCATCAATTACTTACAGTGCAATAGATGTAACTATGTTTGATATTTACTTTGCTATTTTTAAATGTGGAGATTTTGACTGTTTTCATTTTATGATTATCCTAAAGTTTTAGCTTCTATTAAAATGTATTTTTTTTCTGAGAATTCTTTGCTTTTGTTTATACGTTTTATCATTTCATTAAAAAAATCTGCGTGCCTTTTGTGCCACTAATGTTACTCTCCGCCTTATTTTCTTCTAATCTATACTTTTCATGTCTGTATGTATGTATTGGGAAATCATTCAAAAATGATTTCTTTATAACCAGTGTATTCTCCTAAATTATTGCTGCAGTTATTTGAATTCTTTTTTCCCTGAAGAACTTCATGTATCTCATCAATCACTGCTTCTAGTGATCGCCAAATTTTACTCAAAGTGTTAGTCACTCAGTCGTGTCTGACCCTTTGCGACCCCATGGACTGTAGCCCACCAGGCTCCTCTGTCCATGGAATTTCCCAGGCAGGAATGCTGGAGTGGGTTGCCAGTCCCTTCTCCAGGGGATCTTCCAGACCCAGGGATTAAACTGGGTCTCTCACATTGCAGCCAAAAATCTAGTGTTTGTATATTTACCTACTAGTTCTAAGATGACTTCAAAATACAGTCCTATGCTACCATCTCAAGTTATGGAATATTTGTTCCACTTTTTTTTTTTTTTTTTGGTTGAGAAATTGTGTCTGGTCCAAATCCAGTGTTTGTGTTATTTCTATTAAAAATGTCTTCTCTTAATATCAACTTATTATCCTGTTAAATTGATTCTTTCTACAGCTAGGGTAGCCTTTATTTATCAATGTGGTATCTGCTCATGTCAAAATTTACACATTGCAGATGAATTTTTGAACAATGCAAGTAACTTTTTTTGTTTTTGCCTTAGTTACACAGATTTTTTATCAAATAGTAAATACTGAGTTGGAGAATGAATTCTGATGTGGAAAGCTAACTATTAGGAGCAGTGAAGAAAGGCAAGGTAGGTCATTGAAGTCGCTAGAACCTCACAAAGGTGCATGAATGAGGATTTCATGCCATGGGGAAAAGTTTCAAAACTAATCCAATAAGATCAAGTGTTGCCACATTTCATCAGGGAAAGAAATGGTATGAGAAAAAACGAAGTGAAGAAGGCTAAACAGCTCAGTCATTTGCTTGGAAATTTATTTATTCATGTGCAAAATCATAATTTTAAGTGAGACTGTGCATAACAAAGCACTTCCTCTTACACGGACCCCATTGTGTTTAATATTTACTCATGTTAATAAAGTAGATTGAAAAGTAGTAAGAATTGTTTAGCTGCTATAGTCATGCTGGATAAAGAAAAGAGGAGAAATTATTTAAATAGAACAAATATAATAATAAATGGTGGTCATAAAATTAGAATTAAAAATACCTTTGTACATGATGTGTTCATATAAACAGAGATATCAAAGAGAGAGAAAGTACAAAGGTAATTTAAAAAACTAATTGGAAAAGGCTATTTTAAATAAAATAGTATTTTAAGTAAAATAAAATACTGTTTTATTTTAAATATATACTATATTAATATGTTGAAGATAAACAGGATAATCCCTTTAGCCTGCAGTATTCTCAGTACAGCACTATTGACATGTTGGGCCAGTTAATTCTTTGCTGGGGGGCTGTTCTGTGCATTGTAAGACATCTAGCACCAACCCTAGTCTCTTCCCGTCAAATGCTTGGAGTACCCCAGCCCTCAAACTGCGATGACCAAACATCTCCAGACATTGCCAGATGTTCCCACGGAGGGGGTTGGGGGAGTTTTGTAAAGTGCTCTGTTGAGAACTATTGCTTTAATGCAATAGTCACATTTGAAAAAAATCAAAACACGCCCACTTCATTAGTCACAGTACTGATTTTCCTTAAAAGAAACAAACAGACAAAAATCAGATATTGTTTACAGTTTTAGAGCCTCCTGGGGAGATATTAACCTTAAACTGTGGCACAGGTATTGAAGGCTGGAGCTAAAGCACTTCACATTCAATGCGTATTTCACAAATGAAAGAGCTGGTAGCCATGCCAGCAAGTCTATGCTGTTTGCCTTTAACAGCTGTAGCAAAGATAAATGTCTCAGCAACCCAGTTTTAAGGAAATCTCTCTGCTTAGAGTCACTCCTATTATCTCACCTTAAAAATCCCTATTGAAGAAAGTGTTCTAGTTTCATTCTTTTACAAGTGGTTGACCAGATTTCCCAGCATCACTTGTTAAAGAGATTGTCTTTAATCCATTGTATATTCTTGCCTCCTTTGTCAAAGATAAGGTGTCCATATGTGCGTGGATTTATCTCTGGGCTTTCTATTTTGTTCCATTGATCTATATTTCTGTCTTTGTGCCAGTACCATACTGTCTTGATAACTGTGGCTTTGTAGTAGAGCCTGAAGTCAGGTAGGTTGATTCCTCCAGTTCCATTCTTCTTTCTCAAGATCGCTTTGGCTATTCGAGGTTTTTTGTATTTCCATACAAATTGTGAAATTCTTTGTCCTAGCTCTGTGAAGAATACTGTTGGTAGCTTGATAGGGATTGCATTGAATCTATAAATTGCTTTGGGTAGTATACTCATTTTCACTATATTGATTCTTCCAATCTATGAACATGGTATATTTCTCCATCTGTTAGTGTCCTCTTTGATTTCTTTCACCAGTGTTTTTTATAGTTTTCTATATATAGGTCTTTACGTAGATATATTCCTAAGTATTTCATTCTTTCCGTTGCAATGGTGAATGGAATTGTTTCCTTAATTTCTCTTTCTGTTTTCTCATTATTAGTGTATAGGAATGCAAGGGATTTCTGGGTGTTGATTTTATATCCTGCAACTTTACTATAGTCATTGATTAGTTCTAGTAATTTTCTGGTGGAGTCTTTAGGGTTTTCTATGTAGAGGATCATGTCATCTGCAAATAGTGAGAGTTTTACTTCTTCTTTTCCAATTTGGATTCCTTTTATTTCTTTTTCTGCTCTGATTGCTGTGGCCAACACTTCCAAAACTATGTTGAATAGTAATGGTGAAAGTGGGCACCCTTGTCTTGTTCCTGACTTTAGAGGAAATGCTTTCAATTTTTCACCATTGAGGATAATGTTTGCTGTGGGTTTGTCATATATAGCTTTTATTATGTTGAGGTATGTTCCTTCTATTCCTGCTTTCTGGAGAGTTTTGATCATAAATGGATGTTGAATTTTGTCAAAGGCTTTCTCTGCATCTATTGAGATAATCATATGGTTTTTATTTTTCAATTTGTTAATGTGGTGTATTACATTGATTGATTTGTGGATATTGAAGAATCCTTGCATCCCTGGGATAAACTCAAAATGGATTAAAGATCTCAACATAAGACCAGAAACTATAAAACTCCTAGAGGAGAACATAGGCAAAACACTCTCTGACATACATCACAGCAGGATCCTCTATGACCCACCTCCCAGAATATTGGAAATAAAAGCAAAAATAAACAAATGGGACCTAATTAACCTTAAAAGCTTCTGCACATCAAAGGAAACTATTAGCAAGGTGAAAAGACAGCCTTCAGAATGGGAGAAAATAATAGCAAATGAAGCAACTGACAAACAACTAATCTCAAAAATATACAAGCAACTCCTATAGCTCAACTCCAGAAAAATAAATGACCCAATCAAAAAATGGGCCAAAGAACTAAATAGACATTTCTCCAAAGAAGACATACAGATGGCTAACAAACACATGAAAAGATGCTCAACATCACTCATTATCTGAGAAATGCAAATCAAAACCACTATGAGGTACCATTTCACGCCAGTCAGAATGGCTGCGATCCAAAAGTCTACAAGTAATAAATGCTGGAGAGGGTGTGGAGAAAAGGGAACCCTCTTCCACTGTTGGTGGGAATGCAAACTAGTACAGCCACTATGGAGAACAGTGTGGAGATTCCTCAAAAAACTGGAAATAGAACTGCCTTATGATCCAGCAATCCCACTACTGGGCATACACACTGAGGAAACCAGAAGGGAAAGAGACACGTGTACCCCAATGTTCATCGCAGCACTGTTTATAATAGCCAGGACATGGAAGCCACCTAGATGTCCATCAGCAGATGAATGGATAAGAAAGCAGTGGTACATAGACACAATGGAGTATTACTCAGCCATTAAAAAGAATACATTTGAATCAGTTCTAATGAGGTGGATGAAACTGGAGCCTATTATACAGAGTGAAGTGAGCCAGAAAGAAAAACACCAATACAGTATATTAACGCATATATATGGAATTTAGAAAGATGGTAACAATAACCCTGTGTACGAGACAGCAAAAGAGACACTGATGTATAGAACAGTCTTATGGACTCTGTGGGAGAGGGAGAGGGTGGGAAGATTTGGGAGAATGGCATTGAAACATGTAAAATATCATGTATGAAATGAGTTGCCAGTCCAGGTTCGATGCACGATACTGGATGCTTGGGGCTAGTGCACTGGGACAACCCAGAGGGATGGTATGGGGAGGGAGGAGGGAGGAGGGTTCAGGGTGGGGAACACATATATACCTGTGGCAGATTCATTTTGATATTTGGCAAAACTAATACAATTATGTAAAGTTTAAAAATAAAATAAAATTCAAATAACAACAACAACAACAAAAATCCCTATTGAAAACAACAGCCCAAAACATAAAAATAAAAGGTGAAACGGAAGCAAAAATATGTAGTTACAGGTTCCTGGAACTTCTCAGCGCTGGTGACTGTAGATTTTGGTGTTCTGATTTTGCCTGCCTACCTCTTACTCAGCACCTTAAACTTCTATGAGGTAAAATCTTCCAATATTCCAGCTTCATTCTTCATCCTAAAACCAGCTGGGTCATAGACCTGTTAAGAATCAATTCAGATGTTGCAACAAAACAGGTTTTGTCCTGCTCTGCCTGGCCATTCTTTTAAGTGGCTTGAACTGAATGTGTAGGGCAGCTGTGTCTCTAGAATTTTCTAATCGCTCATAAAATCGAAGTAAAAATTATAAAATATTAAAAGTTTTTAATCTATCCCAGAATATAGTTATTTATAAATCATGAACCAATATTGTTCTTCTAATGATAATAGGCATCATAAAACACACAGAAATAGATATTAAAAGGGGATAGAATAAATAAAGCATATGATAGATTTTATATTTAAATGGTACAAATATTTTTGATCTCACTACAAATGTTATTCATCATATTTTACTGAAAGCAAAGTGATTCAATATCTACCTTTGGAAAACCTTGTTTAAATATGTTGAGATACAACAGCTCAAGAACCTAGTTTGAAGTTCAGTATTTTTTGATATAGGATTTGTAATGACCACCACTGAAAAAGATATATCACAATAAAATAACACAATTTATAAAGAAGAAAACATATGCTTGGGCAAGTTTGCCATATCAGTAGTAAACAGAAATCCATACTGAAAATAATATTTGCAGTAGTTTAAATTTTGGCTGGTTTGGTCAAATCTGGTTAGTTTGCCAGTATTATTACTAAATAACCTTCCCTGGTAAAGAATCCACCTGCAATGTAGGAGACCCAGGTTCACTTTGTGGGTGGGGAAGATCCCATGGAGAAGAGAATGGCTACACACTCCAGTACTCTTGCTGGCAAATCCCATGGACAGAGGAGCCTGGTGGACTACAGTTCATGGGGTCACGAAGAGTCGGGCGTGACTGAGCAACTAACACACACGACCTGGCTTAGGAAGAGCTTATGCTAGAAGGAAAAATGTCATCTCTGAGGAATCAAATTTTCAGTATTATTTTAAATTCTTGTTCTCTTCTCAGGAGTTTATTTAAGCCACTTCTTCATTTTCTGAGATTAGTTTCAGTTAAAACTAGAAAATATCATACATAAATCCACTTAACTGGCAGCCAACACATTTTAATGCTTTGCAAAATACGGCAAACAGATGAGGGCATTTTTGGGTGTATCTCTGAATTTTGGAACTCGTAATTTTCCTTGAAGATAGCATTCTAACTCCAGTTGATGTTGGAAGGCCTGAAAGTCAATCTGTATATTAAATGTTAATAAAGCCTAATTGTCATATGTTAGATTAAAATGAATGGAAAAGGAAATGAACCATACTCCCCATGCATACATTTGGGCTGCTGTCTATGGGGTTGCACAGAGTCGAACACGACTGAAGTGACTTAGCAGCAGCAGCAGCCCTTTCTTCAGAGTTGTGTGTCTTCCTTAAGCCTACTGATTTATGGTTTTTTCCTCTTCCTAAACATTCCATTTGTAACTTAACTCCTTTAATGAAATAAAATTATTTTCTAGATTCTGTAATTAGTGAAATTATTAGTATTTTTTGGTACTCAACAAGATCTTCTGTGCCCCCACATTATAAACAGCAAACATACAAAGGAAAAACAAGACTCCATGATGACATAAGATTTTAGCTGTTAATTGGAAACTAAGAAGTCGAGATTGGAAAATGTTCCATTGCTGTGAATGAAATCAGCCGTTAGTTTATCAAGATTCTTAGAGCCTAAAATTATAGAATTATTTTATTGATAAAATATATATGTATTTTAAAATCTCAATTAGCTACATACCAGAGCAGTTTAGAAAGAATGGGCTATAAATTACACTATTTTATCTCCTCAAGATAATGACATAATCCATATAGTCTGCTAAATCTTCCTATTTTCCAATATCACAGTCAAGGACTATCAAGTCAGAACAGTCTGAAGACAGCTGATTCTACATGTACAAGTCTAAAGACTGCCTAGGTGCTTAACCCCAGGCTCAGGTAAACTCAATCCATATATGTTTGTATACTAGCAGAGATATAAAATAGAAATCAGAAGTTTGGGATATGTTGGGATAAAGAAATTATAAGCAAAAGAAAACACAATTATCCAAGTTAAAAATGGACAAACAAGTCACACAGGAAATGATTCATAGCATCGTCACAGAACTATACTAATGAAACCATCTGGTATTCTACTGTAAGGAAGTAGCATTGTATCCAAATTTTTATTCTTATAATTAAACTTATCTTGAATTGCAAAGGTAGAAATCTGAGATGACAATTCATAAGTGCATTCTTAAATTAATATTTTTGTATTTTCATATGGGCTTCTCAGGTGTCTCTGGTGGTAAAAGAACCTGCCTATCAATGCAGGAGACGTAAGAGACACAGGTTCAATGACTGGGTTGGGAAGATCCTCTAGAGGAGGGCATGACAACCCACCCCAGTATTCTTGTCTGGAGAATCCCACTGACAGAGGAGCCTGGAGGGCTAGGATCCACAGGGTCACAAAGAGTTGGACACGACTGAAGCAGCTTAGCATATAGCACAAATATAGTCACCTTCACTCAGAAATCTTATTGCTATATTATAGAAACTGTCTTTTTTTTCTACTTAAAGAATTTATTTATGGAGAAACCATGTTAAAAACAAATCTAGGTTGGGAAAAATGGAATCAGTGACATTTTATTTTCTTGGGCTCCAAAATTGCTATGGATGGTGACTGTAGTCATGAAATTAAAGGCGCTTGCTCCTTGGAAGAAAAGCTATGACAAACCTAGACAGTGTATTTAAAAGCAGAGACAGCACTTTGTCAACAAGTTCTGTGTAGTCAAAGATATACTTTTTCCACTTGTCATGTGCAGATATGAGAGTTGGACCTTAAAGAAGGCTGAGCACCAAGGAATTGATGCTTTTGAATTGTGGTGTTGGAGAAGACTCTTGAGAGTCCATTGGACTGCAAAGAGATCAAACCAGTCAATCCTAAAGGAAATCAGTCCTGAATATTCATTGGAAGGACTGATGCTGAAGCTGAAGCTCCAATATTTGGCCACCTGATGTGAAGAGCCAACTCACTGGGAAAGACCCTGATGCTGGGCAAGACTGAGAGCAAGAGGAGAAGGGGACAACAGAGGATGAGATGGTTGGATGGCGTCACTGACTTAATGGACATGAGTTTGAGCAAACTCCGGGAGATGGTGATGGACAGGGAAGCCTGGCATGCTGCAGTCCATGGGATCACAGAGAGTTGGATACAACCGAGTGACTGAAAAACAACATATTAAAAACAAAAATCACTGTGTTTAAATAGAATGCTTCTCTACTTTATAATCCCCTGGAGAAGGAAATGGGAACCCACTCCAGTATTCTTGCCTAGAGAATCCCATGGACAGACCATAGGATCGCAAAGAGTTGGACACGACTGAGCGACTAACACACACTGCTTTCTCATACCTTATCACTTCCCTTCTTTGTCAAGCTGACTTAGACTCATCATTAAGACGGCTCTTACATTTGTTCTCATGGCTCAAGAGATGGAAAGATGACTCATTACAATTGTTCTAGGAACAATTTCATGGATCATCCCTTGCTCCCACTCGTCACGGTTTTAGATGTTCCATCTTTAAACCTTTCAGCAGTGCCTATCCCAGCACTGTACTTCTGATCAGTATCATGCTGAGCTGTATTGGAGCTTGAAGCCAAAGGAAAAGTCAGTAGCAGTGACCTTGCTTTATTTAAAACATGGATATTTTCATTATCATGGAATGTGTGCATCAATTTTTATTTTTAAAAACGTTGAATTAAAATATGGCTTATTCTGATTACTGAGATTTTCTTTGTGCTCTCTTCAACTTTATGCCTGAGGTGAGCACTTCGCTAGTGCCTCTCATGCCTGTCCTGCTCCTCGCTCTCTGTATGCCTGTTTCCTTGTGCAGACTGTGGACTTTCTGAAAACAGCGGTGACGTCGTTCCATTTTTGAAGCACCTGGTGCAGCTCTAGCATTTTATAAGTGTGCAACAGGTCCTTACTGAATATAGATTAAATGCATATGCATGTCTTTAAACCTTATGCGCTCTCTATACAAATTATTCTTCAGAAGTCTACTTGGTTTCAAATCTAACTTTTACAACTAGGCAAGACAGTCATATATTTTTAACTTTCAGGAATAGCAACAATTCCAGCATTTCCTTTTAAAATTCCATTTGCTATGACATCATGCCCAACCCTCGTTGACTTCCCTTGTCTAGAGAAAATTGTGAACTTTTCACTAATTGCTCTCCCACTTTTTTTTTCAGTATTTTGCTAGCTTTTTGTCTGACTTAATGGAGTTTTGTTTTAAATGAGCTTCTGCCACGTGTATTGGAGCTTGATGTATATCTCAGTAAAGTGTGAACTCAAAAATGTGTCCCTCAAAGATTCAGATGTCAGAAACCAGCTACTGCTGACTGTTCCCGTCCATCTTCCATTTTTACACATTTCTAGATCTTTATCTCTTCTTCAAATAATACACATTCCCTATCCATTGTTAGTATTTTCTGGATATTTTCTTATCCTTCAATTATTTTAATGTTATGGTCAAAGATGAACACTATTCTGAAGTTGTAATCAGACTGTAGGAAAGCTGTAGTGATTGGTTGAACCTGTGGATGCTGAACCCACATATCCAGAATGATGACCTGGTTCCGGCATTTTACATGACAGATGTGAGCATCTGCAGATTTTGGTACCCACGGGGGCTTTTGGAACCACGCCCCTGCAGACACCGAGGGACACAAAGTAGTGAGAGGCTTACAGGATAAAACTGAAAAGTGAGCTGGTTATGAAATTATTGAAGACAGTGTCTGGAGTACCAAGGAGGAGTGTTCTGAGCAAAAGCAGGCCATTTCTCTTAATTGCCAATTTATTTATATATAATGTAATCACTGGCCCATTTCACGAGTGAAAATCTTTTCAGATTTACTTATTTCTTATAACTGTTTAGTTTAACTTGACCAGTTTTTTTTTTTTTTTTTTTTAATGGCTACACTTAACAGAATAGTTTGATTAACCTAAGCAGCTCTTTCTTGTTGTGGCTAGAGATTTAGGAGCAGATTGAATGAGATTAAATGCCCTAAAAATATATTCCCAGAATATATTATCTTGTATATTAATTGTTCTTGTTAATATATCCCCATTTATATTATCATAAAATATTATAATTTTTAAAAGTAATATTTATATCATAACTATTTATGTATTGATAAGATACTTCTTTAAAAAAATGTTTACTTATTTACTTATATGGCTGCATGTGCCTTAGTTGTGTATACGGGACCTTCCACTGCAATGCATAGGCTTCTCTCTATTGTGACCCACAGGTGCCCAGGCCCCGCCTCCCTAACGCATGTGGGATCTTAGCTACCTGACCAGGGATCAAGCCAGTGCCACCTGCATTGCAAGGCGGATTCTTAACCACTGGACCTGGTCAGTCCAGTAAGTCCTAGGAAGATACTTCAATATTTTTGTGGATATGTTTTTAGCTATACTTGGATATATTTAGTAAATATATTATTCACAAAATTATCTTATAAACCCTCTTAAGAATAATATATTCAGAAAAATGCATCAAAGAATTGCCCCTTAAAGGTTAATGCTAGTTATGTTTGATGAATAATCACATTTAGGAATATCGAATGGTGACAATGTTGGAATAGCATTCACAGTCATAATTCATAGAGATCGCTGAGTCACTGTGAGGCTTAATGGTGCTTTTTGACAGAATTAAAATATTTTCCAAGAATTTTGTCTGTGACTTGGGAAGTCACTTCATTACACCTGGTCCTGCCCACATGGGTAGGGAAGCTTTGCAGCACGAGATAATGATTAGCTCCCCTGGGAGGTTATTCAACTGGAAGCTTGACACAAGAGTCGTTGGATAGAGGTAGATAAGGTAATTACCAAGAGTCACAGGCAGATACGCTCAAACTGATGCTTTAAAACTGTGGTGCTGGAGAACTCTTGAGAGACCCTTGGACTACAAGGTAGATCAACCAGTCAAGCCTAGAGGAAACCAACCCTGTATATTCATTGGAAGGACTGATGCTGAAGCTCCAATACTTTGGCCACCTGATATGAAGAGCTGACTCATTGGGAAAGACCCTGATGCTGGGAAAGATTGAAGGTGGAAGGAGGAGGGGATGACAGAGGATGAGATGGCTGGATGACATCACTGACTCAATAGACATGAATTTGAGTAAACTCTGGGAGATAGTGGAGGACACAAGAGCCTGGTGTACTGCAGTTCATGGGGTTGGTTGCAAAGAGCTGGACATGACTTAGCGACTGAACAACTAGCAGAAAACTTTATAACTAGATCCAGAATTATGGGACAGCTATGACTGTGGCAGGGACTGGCACTCAGCATCACTGAGTCATTTCTAGGGTAAAGGCAGCAGATCATGGTTGTTTCACCCCTGAAACTCCAGAACTGTACTGCTCAGCAGGTGACAAACCCCAGCCAGTTCCAGAGGCTGCAATGGTCCTGGCAATCATTTCATTTGGAAAAGAAAAGAAAATTTCCGTATCACTGAGGGATTTTTTGAAGAGTCTCAGCCACAGCAGAGTTGGTGAAATAGATTAAAATAAAACCCTCTAATTATAGTGACATAAATTATGGATACATCCTCTTTCTCTAGGAGCCAAAGATGTGTCCCAGAGAGCATGACAGAGCAAGCACCTAGATCTCATAAGCAACGACTGCATCTCCACGGCAACCAGGGTACACTGAAGAACAAAGAAGGAGAGGGTTTTGTACAGAACTTTAAGTGTTTTCATTGTCATCAAGATGATGACAAGTGCACCTCGAAGAGGGCATGAGTAGTGTGATGCCCTGCTAAGCTGGATTAGCACGTAAGTATCAGGCAAAGCAAGAACTCCACTCAAATGTGTGTCTGCTCAGCTGACCACCTGATGCGAAGAACTGACTCATTGGAAAAGACCCTGACGCTGGGAAAGATTGAAGGCGGGAGGAGAAGGGGACGACAGAGGGTGAGATGGCTGGATGGCATCACCGACTCAGTGGACGTGACTTTGAGTAAACTCCGGGAGTTGGTGATGGACAGGGAGGCCTGGTGTGCTGCAGTCCACGGGGTCACAAAGAGTCGGACACAACTGAGCGACTGAACTGAACTGAAGGCGACTGTTTGCAACCCCCTGGACTGTAGCCACCAGGCTCCTCTGTCCATGGGATTCTCCAGGCAAGAATACTGGAGTGGGTAGCCGTTTCTTTCTCCAAGGGATCCTCCTGACCCAGGGATCGAACCCTGGTCTCCTGCATTGGCAGGTGGGTTCTTTACCACTGAGCCACCTGGGAAGCCCCTCTCCTCAAGTATGAAGCCACAAATCATGATCTCCCACCTTCCTCATCAAAACAGTAGGGAAGGCCTGGTTTTCTTTCTTTCTAATATTGGGTTTTCTGGGGACTCTGAGGTTTAGATAAAAAGATACTATGTTCTGAAGATGAGTAGACTCTATCAATTAGTAAAAACAGAGAATAAATGAAGAAGCATATACATAACATATGTACATACATACATACAGTAAATCATGGTTTAATCCCAATGGATTGTGGAAATCAACTAATTCAGTTCTCCTATTCATCAATAATACTTATTTTGTCTACTAAATAGTATATTATTTATGCACTCTGCTCTACTGGATATTATGAGTCAGAGCGGTGATGCTTTGAGCATAGTAACTTGTACATTGTGGTGTTTCTTAAAAATGACTGAATGAATAAATGAAAACTTGGGCAGTAGAGGCTGTCCGACGTCCCCAGTCACACGGCCTTCATTCAGACCTGCCGCTTCCTTAATCTTCCATCGTGTATTGGACCCCATGAACATATTTCAAACACTACAGTTAGATGGCTTGTCATTGATTATTGATAGATTCAGAGGATCATAAAGAATCTGAGAGCACTTCAAGATAAGAATCTTTGCCTGTCACTCAATTTCATAGTAAAGAAAATGCTAAATCATAGATATTTCTGGTTAACCAAATGATATATATGTTAAGTTGGGAGCACATTGTTTAGCCCACTTTTTAAGAGCCTCATTATTATCAAGGTAAGAACAGAAAGGATCCTTCTTAACTCTATTCCACAACTACTCTTTGCATCTCACTCTAAAGTAACATAGGTCTGTACATTCTGGAAAGCTCAGAATTATTTTCTCTGTGCGTCTTTGAGCTTCTGTTATTGAGGATGCTAGTTAAGAATTACAAAGAAAGTAAATCATGATTAGTTATTTAAACGTAAAAAAATGTTACGTGTAGCTTAGAGGCTTAGAGCTAAATAACACTCCTATGCTGAATAGCTTATATGTTTTTGTTTTTGTTTTTTTAAAAAGCAGAAGGTCATTTATCTCCACTACTGGCATTAAGGTGTCATTAATATCGAAAGGCCCAATATCAATAATAGAAACGTCTTCAGCACTGAGGCCTGGATTGTGTGGAAGCATTGGATTTCTGCAATTAAAATATCATGTAAGGGAAAAACTGAAGCAGAACTCTACAGTATCACTGGAGGAGTACATGGGATACATGTGGGAAACAGATCAGACGCTTACAATGATTCACAATCCTGATGACATGATAAGCATACTTCTGACCTCAGTCCGTCACCATGGTTTTCACTCTTGGTAAATCATTTGTTTCATCAGGTAAGTGGGTGCCAAAAGAAGCTTCTTTCTTCTTATCTTGCAAGTACAGTATGTATAGAATGCAATTTATTCAGCACCCAGGGTACAGAGAAGAAACAAATTTACATTGACCTAGATTTAAAGGACTCCTAAGTCACCCAGATGATTGTAGTCAACATTGTTGGCTGGTAAATCATGTTGCCCATGATTTGAAATACCAACCAGTTGTGGGTTTTAAGTCTTAAGGAACAGCAATGATTCTCTGGAAAATTAATACTACCTCTCTAGGACTAATTCTGTGGCATCTCTGGTGGCTCAGACTAAAGAATCTGCCTGAAATGCAGGAGACCTCAGTTCGATCTCTGGGTTGAGAATCCCCTGGAGATCCCCTGGAGAAGGGAACAGCTACCCACTCCAGTATTCTTGCCTGGAGAATTCCATGGACAGAGGAGCCTGATGGGCTACAGTCCATGGGGTCACAAAGGGTCGGACAGGACTGCACGCGTTTCACTTTCACTTTCAGGGCTAATTCTAATTTGCTTCACATTGCTACATACAGTGAATTTGAATGTTTCTAAAGCCATCTTAAAGTTGTTTATATTTTAAGAAAAATATAAGGACACTCTTGAATACATACTTTAAAAATTTATTATGTTCCCATGTTTTCTAAATTGTTTGAAAGATATGACTTTCATATCTAGTATCTTATAAATTTCTAATAAATTTATTAGAAAAATTAAAACATATTTATTTATAACAAATATGAAATATATGACTTTAATATTTCATATCTAATATCAAGGTCTAATACAGGATATGCTTTTCTATTTATATGGAGATGAAGCCAGTGAATTTACATCAAAGAAATAAAGATGAGAGAAAAACTTAAAATGGCAGGTTCTACTTTAATTCTCATATCATCAAAATTACCATTTCTTATATTAGTTTTTAAATTGTACTGATTAGCTTTCTCACTTACCTGTTGATCATAATGGGTCTCTTAAAACTATAGTCATAGGGTCAAACCAATACTAAAATGTAAAGTAATAGCACTGTGACATTGTACTCAGTATACAGCTACGTCCATAATTAAGATCATCTTATTAGAAATGAGCATATATTATTTCCAGAGTGAAGGTTATATTTTTGTGTGAAGATTATTTACCAATTTCAGTTGCATTAGGACCAAAGCTGAGGAGTGTAGAGAATTTGAAACACAGCTCCTCTTACCTTGGCCGTATATGGTTTGTCCAATTACATATTGTTTGTAATAAATCACCCACAAACCTAGTGGCTAATTTTTTTATTATTATTATTCCCACAAATCTGAAGTTTGGGCTATCTCTACTCAATAGACTGGGTGAATCAAAGCCAAAGTCTAACATCTTTTGAAAGCTTGCTCACTCATATCTAATGCATGGGTTAGAAAGAAACTGACACCTCGGTGGTAGAAAAACAGAGCCCATAAGAGTTTAGAAGTTTTATTGTAATGATGTTGACCATTTGTTTTTTCAAACAAAGAGCATAAAACAGTAGATACACCCGTGGGGCAAAGGGCATAATATTTGTGTCTGAGGAAGAAAACCCTACCTAGGGGTACTACTTACTTATTGCTCACTCTCTCTAATTTTCTAGCATATGTTTCAGTAAAATCTATTTAAAATAAAAATGCTCCTTCAGAAAAATTAGTAATGATTAGAAAGAAAGAACATGGGAGAGAAAAATAGATACAATTCAAAAATTAGGGTAAAAGACATATACTAAACAAAATAAGGATAAACATGTTAGAAAATTGTAGTTTAAGAAAAAAATTAAGATATTTTCATAAATAGGTTTTGTAGAAAAACACAACTGAATCACCTCAAATAGATATCAAAAGCAGAAAGGGGATAGAATGTTAGTGTTGAATCTAAAAAATAATTGGGAAAGTGTTGTTGCATCATTACTAAAATGCTACCTTAGAAGCAACACAAAGTTCAGTTGATAATGGTAAAAGTATAGATGAGGCAAGAAGGCTGGACTTCAAAACAAATCACAGAAAATTAAATGGGGATTAACAAAAAGATAACAGTGAAATAATGAATAGGGAAAATGAAATAGATGAAAGACAGATGAAGAAATAGGACATACTGTAAGTATAATTTATGCTGCTAAAGAAGAGCATATAAATAAAGATGAAATTAAAAAATAAATGTATTTCTCAAAGTATAAATTTTCAGTAAAAACCATAGTGTGTTTGAGGGAGAAAATGATATGGAATAATTACTATCAATATATAGTAGTAAAATTTTTAAACATCTTTGAAGATTAAAAAAAAATCCGAGAAACATCCAAAAAGAAAAATCATGTCATTGATCAAAGAGAAAACATAAAGGTGATATCAACATGCCAAAGAGCACATTTTAATTCTGAATTACATTTCCAAAGAAACAAAAGTTTAACTCAAAAGGCTTTCATACTCAGCCATGTCATTAAAATATTTTGACATATGCAACAATTTGAAGGATAAAACAACCATACAATTTAAAGAAAACAAGAAACATTGCCTACTAAAACTGAGCAACAATCAGTTGTTGGAACCAAGTGACACAGCTAACAAGGACCGAGGGAAGAGCAACTTTGACTTCAGTTCAGTTCAGTCGCTCAGTCCTGTCCAACTTAGGATGTAGGAATCTGTGAGAGGACTGCTATCTTCATTAACAAGTTACAGCCAGACATTCCATAAAATCAGAACTTCTCTTGAAACCCTTGAAAGGTGGAGTTCTTACAGTAACAACTAAATTTTATTTATTTATTAATTAAATTTATTTATTTATTTATTTTTAATTTATTTTTTTAATTTTATTTTTAAACTTTACATATTTGTATTAGTTTTGCCAAATATCAAAATGAATCCACCACAGGTACACATGTGTTCCCCATCCTGAACCCTCCTCCCTCGTCCCTCCCCATACCATCCCTCTGGGTCGTCCCAGTGCACCAGCCCCAAGCATCCAGTATCGTGCATCGAACCTGGACTGGCAACTCATTTCATACATGATATTTTACATGTTTCAATGCCATTCTCCCAAATCTTCCCACCCTCTCCCTCTCCCACAGAGTCCATAAGACTGTTCTATACATCAGTGTCTCTTCTGCTGTCTCGTACACAGGGTTATTGTTACCATCTTTCTAAATTCCATATATATGCGTTAGTATACTGTATTGGTGTTTTTCTTTCTGGCTTACTTCACTCTGTATAATAGGCTCCAGTTTCATCCACCTCATTAGAACTGATTCAAATGTATTCTTTTTAATGGCTGAGTAATACTCCATTGTGTATATGTACCACTGCTTTCTTATCCATTCATCTGTTGATGGACATCTAGGTTGCTTCCATGTCCTGGTTATTATAAACAGTGCTGCGATGAACATTGGGGTACACGTGTCTCTTTCCCTTCTGGTTTCCTCAGTGTGTATGCCCAGCAGTGCGATTGCTGGGTCATAAGGCAGTTCTATTTCCAGCTTTTTAAGGAATCTCCACACTGTTCTCCATAGTGGCTGTACTAGTTTGCATTCCCACCAACAGTGGAAGAGGGTTCCCTTTTCTCCACACCCTCTCTAGCATTTATTACTTGTAGACTTTTGGATCGCAGCCATTCTGACTGGTGTGAAATGGTACCTCAGAGTGGTTTTGATTTGCATTTCTCTGATCATGAGTGATGTTGAGCATCTTTTCATGTGTTTGTTAGCCATCTGTATGTCTTCTTTGGAGAAATGTCTATTTAGTTCTTTGGCCCATTTTTTTGATTGGGTCATTTATTTTTCTGGAGTTGAGCTGTAGGAGTTGCTTGTATATTCTCGAGATTAGTTGTTTGTCAGTTGTTTCATTTGCTATTATCTTCTCCCATTCTGAAGGCTGTCTTTTCACCTTGCTAATAGTTTCCTTTGATGTGCAGAAGCTTTTAAGGTTAATTAGGTCCCATTTGTTTATTTTTGCTTTTATTTCCAATATTCTGGGAGGTGGGTCATAGAGGATCCTGCTGTGATGTATGTCAGAGAGTGTTTTGCCTATGTTCTCCTCTAGGAGTTTTATAGTTTCTGGTCTTACATTGAGATCTTTAATCCATTTTGAGTTTATTTTTGTGTATGGTGTTAGAAAGTGTTCTAGTTTCATTCTTTTACAAGTGGTTGACCAGATTTCCCAGCACCACTTGTTAAAGAGATTGTCTTTAATCCATTGTATATTCTTGCCTCCTTTGTCGAAGATAAGGTGCGTGGATTTATCTCTGGGCTTTCTATTTTGTTCCATTGATCTATATTTCTGTCTTTGTGCCAGTACCATACTGTCTTGATAACTGTGGCTTTGTAGTAGAGCCTGAAGTCAGGTAGGTTGATTCCTCCAGTTCCATTCTTCTTTCTCAAGATCGCTTTGGCTATTCGAGGTTTTTTGTATTTCCATACAAATTGTGAAATTCTTTGTTCTAGCTCTGTGAAGAATACTGTTGGTAGCTTGATAGGGATTGCATTGAATCTATAAATTGCTTTGGGTAGTATACTCATTTTCACTATATTGATTCTTCCAATCCATGAACATGGTATATTTCTCCATCTGTTAGTGTCCTCTTTGATTTCTTTCACCAGTGTTTTATAGTTTTCTATATATAGGTCTTTAGTTTCTTTAGGTAGATATATTCCTAAGTATTTCATTCTTTCCGTTGCAATGGTGAATGGAATTGTTTCCTTAATTTCTCTTTCTGTTTTCTCATTATTAGTGTATAGGAATGCAAGGGATTTCTGTGTGTTGATTTTATATCCTGCAACTTGGGCAGACCCAGTGTGGCTGAGGCACTGTGAGCGCACGCCAGTGTTATTTGTTTGCAGCATCCCTCCCTCCCTCCCCACAGCACAACTGAACAAGTGAGCCTAAATTAAAAAAAAAAAAAAGTGTCCTCCACCGTCCCCTTTGTGTCAGGGCAGAAACCAGACACTGAAGAGACCAGCAAACAGAAGAAGCTATAACAGAGGGAAACGCCTTGGAAGCTACAGGCCATAGATTAAAACCCTGTGGTTACTATGGACTACATAGGAAGGGGCCTATAGATCCTGAGAAATATAAGTCGGACCAAGGAACTAGCCAAAAATGAACTGAACCCACAATACTCACAACAAAACCAGAGAAAGACCTAGATATATTTTTACTATTTTTATGATCAATCTTTCTTTCTTTTTTTTTTTAATTTTTTAAAACAAATTTTAAGTCCTCTATTGTGCTTTAATTTTCACTTTTATAACCTATTACTTTGCAAAAAAAAAAAAAAACCTATTTTTTTTCTTCTTCAGCAAACTTCATATATATATTTTATAATTTTTTGACTGTGTTTTATTTTATTTTCTTTTTCTTCTTTTCTTTAACATTGTATTTTTGAAATTCCAAACTCTACTCTAGATTTTTAATTTTAGCCTTTTGGTATATGTTATCAATTTTGTACCTATAGTTTTTTTTATAATTTCTGTGACTTTTTTTTTCCCTCTGTTTCTTTCTCTTCTTCTTTTATATAACATCGTATATCTGCAATTCCAAACTCTACTCAAGATTTTTAATTTATGCTTTTTGGTATTTGATATCAATTTTGTACCTGTATTTTCTTTATAATTTTTGCGACATTGTTTTTGTTGGTTTGTTTGTTTTCTCTCTTTATTTTTCTTCTTCTTTTTCTTAACATTGTATTTTTGAAATTCCAAACTCTACTCTAGATTTTTAATTTTTGCTTTTTGGTATTAGTTATCAATTTTGTACCTGTAGTTTCTTTATAATTTTCACGACCTTGTTTGTTTTTCTTTGTTTGTTTTTTCTCTCTTTCTTTTCCTTCTTCTTTTCTTTAACATCATATTTTTGAAATTCCAAACTCTACTCTAGATTTTTAATTTTTGCTTTTATATATTTGTTACCAATTTTGTACCTTTAAGAACCCAATCTTCAGGACCCATTTTTCACTAGGGAGCGAGATTACTGGACTGACTGCTCTCTCTCCCTTTGGACTCTCCGTTTTCTCCACCAGGTCGCCTGTATCTCCTCCCTAACCCCTCTCTACTCTACCCAACTCTGTGAATTTCTGTGTGTTCCAGACAGTGGAGAACACTTAGGGAACTGATTACTGGCTGGATCTGTCTCCCTCCTTTTCATTTCCCCCTTTTATCCTTCTGGCCACCTCTGTCTCCTGCCTCCTTCTTCTCTTCTCTGTATAACTCCGTGAACATCTCTGAGCGGTCCAGTTGTGGAGTGCACATAAGGAAGTGACTACTGGCTAGCCCACTCTCTCCACTATTGATTCCACCTCATCTCATTTGGGTCACCTCTAATTCCCTCCTCCCTCTTCTCTTCTCCATGTAACGCTGTGAACCTCTCTGAGTGACCCTCACAGTAGAGAAACTTTTCATCTTTAACGTAGATGTTTTATCAATGGTGCTGTATAGAAGGAGAAGTTTTGAAACTACTGTAAAAATAAGACCGATAACTGGAAGCAGGAGGCTTAAGTCCAAACCCTGACTCCAGGGAACTCCTGACTCCAAGGAACATTAATTGACAGGAGCTCATCAAACGCCTCCATACCGGCACTGAAACCAAGCACCACACAAGGGCCAACAAGTTCCAGGGCAAGACATACCAAGCAAATTCTCCAGCAACAAAGGAACACAGCCCTGAGCTTCAAGATACAGGCTGCCCAAAGTTACCCCAAAACCAGCGACATCTCATAACTCATTACTGGACATTTCATTACACTCCAGAGAGAAGAAATATAGCTCCATCCACCAGAACATCAACACAAGCTTCCCTAACCAGGAAACCTTGACAAGCCACCTGTACAAACCCACACACAGCAAGGAAATACCACAATAAAGAGAACTCCACAAACTGCCAGAATACAGAAAGGACACCCCAAACTCAGCAATTTAAACAAGATGAAGAGACAGAGGAATACCCAGCAGATAAAGGAACAGGATAAATGCCCACCAAACCAAACAAAAGAGGAAGAGATAGGGAATCTACCTGATAAAGAATTCTGAATAATGATAGTGAAATGGATCCAAAATCTTGAAATTAAAATGGAATCACAGATAAATAGCCTGGAGGCAAGGATTGAGAAGATGCAAGAAGGGTTTAACAAGGACTTAGAAGAATAAAAAAAGAGTCAATATATAATGAATAATGCAATAAGTGAAATTAAAAACACTCTGGAGGCAACAAATAGTAGAATAACAGAGGCAGAAGATAGGATTAGTGAATTAGAAGATAGAATGGTAGAAATAAATGAATCAGAGAGGATAAAAGAAAAACAAATTAAAAGAAATGAGGACAATCTCAGAGACCTCCAGGACAATATTAAATGCTACAACATTCAAATCATAGGGGTCCCAGAAGAAGAAGACAAAAAGAAAGACCATGAGAAAATACTTGAGGAGATAATAGTTGAAAACTTCCCTAAAATGGGGAAGGAAATAATCACCCAAGTCCAAGAAACCCAGAGAGTCCCAAACAGGATAAACCCAAGGCGAAACACCCCAAGACACATATTAATCAAATTAACAAAGATCAAACACAAAGAACAAATATTAAAAGCAGCAAGGGAAAAACAACAAATAACACACAAGGGAATACCCATAAGGATAACAGCTGATCTTTCAAGAGAAACTCTTCAAGCCAGGAGGGAATGGCAAGACATACTTAAAATGATGAAAGAAAATAACCTACAGCCCAGATTATTGTACCCAGCAAGGATATCATTCAAGTATGAAGGAGAAATCAAAAGCTTTTCAGACAAGCAAAAGCTGAGAGAATTCTGCACCACCAAGCCAGCACTCCAACAAATACTAAAGGATATTCTCTAGATAGGAAACACAAAAACGGTGTATAAATTCGAACCCAAAACAATAAATAAATGGCAACGGGATCATACTTATCAGTAATTACCTTAAACGTAAATGGGTTGAATGCCCCAACCAAAAGACAAAGACTGGCTGAATGGATACAAAAACAAGACCCCTGCATATGTTGTCTACAAGAGACCCACCTCAAAACAGGGGACACATACAGAATGAAAGTGAAGGGCTAGAAAAAGATTTTCCACGCAGATAGGGACCAAAAGAAAGCAGGAGTAGCAATACTCATCTCAGATAAAATAGACTTTAAAACAAAGGCTGTGAAAAGAGACAAAGAAGGTCACTACATAATGATCAAAGGATCAATCCAAGAAGAAGATATAACAATTATAAATATATATGCACCCAACACGGGAGCACCGCAGTATGTAAGACAAATGCTAACAAGTATGAAAGGAGAAATTAACAATAACACAATAATAGTGGGAGACTTTAATACCCCACTCACACCTATGGATAGATCAACTAAACAGAAAATTAACAAGGAAACACAAACTTTAAACGATACAACAGACCAGTTAGACCTAATTGATATCTATAGGACATTTCATCCCAAAACAATGAATTTCACCTTTTTCTCAAGCGCACATGGAACCTTCTCCAGGATAGATCACATCCTGGGCCATAAAGCTAGCCTTGGTAAATTCAAAAAAATAGAAATCATTCCAAGCATCTTTTCTGACCACAATGCAGTAAGATTAGATCTCAATTACAGGAGAAAAACTATTAAAAAATCCAACATATGGAGGCTGAACAACACGCTGCTGAATAACCAACAAATCACAGAAGAAATCAAAAAAGAAATCAAAATTTGCATAGAAACAAATGAAAATGAAAACACAACAACCCAAAACCTGTGGGACACGGTAAAAGCAGTCCTAAAGGGAAAGTTCATAGCAATACAGGCACACCTCAAGAAACAAGAAAAAAGTCAAATAAATAACCTAACTCTACACCTAAAGCAACTAGAAAAGGAAGAAATGAAGAACCCCAGGGTTAGTAGAAGGAAAGAAATCTTAAAACTTAGAGCAGAAATAAATGCAAAAGAAACAAAAGAGACCATAGCAAAAATCAACAAAACCAAAAGCTGGTTCTTTGAAAGGATAAATAAAATTGACAAACCATTAGCCAGACTCATCAAGAAACAAAGGGAGAAAAATCAAATCAATAAAACTAGAAATGAAAATGGAGAGATCACAACAGACAACACAGAAATACAAAGGATCATAAGAGACTACTATCAACAATTATATGCCAATAAAATGGACAAATTCTTAGAAAAGTACAACTTTCCAAAAATCAACCATGAAGAAATAGAAAATCTTAACAGACCCATCACAAGCACGGAAATTGAAACTGTAATCAAAAATCTTCCAGCAAACAAAAGCCCAGGTCCAGACGGCTTCACAGCTGAATTCTACCAAAAATTTAGAGAAGAGCTAACACCTATCCTGCTCAAACTCTTCCAGAAAATTGCAGAGGATGGTAAACTTGCAAACTCATTCTATGAGGCCACCATCACCCTAATACAAAAACCTGACAAAGATCCCACAAAAAAAGAAAACTACAGGCCAATATCACTGATGAACATAGATGCAAAAATCCTTAACAAAATTCTAACAATCAGAATCCAACAACACATTAAAAAGATCATACACCATGACCAAGTGGGCTTTATCCCAGGGATGCAAGGATTCTTCAATATCTGCAAATCAATCAATGTAATACACCACATTAACAAATTGAAAAATAAAAACCATATGATTATCTCAATAGATGCAGAGAAAGCCTTTGACAAAATTCAACATCCATTTATGATCAAAACTCTCCAGAAAGCAGGAATAGAAGGAACATACCTCAACATAATCAAAGCTATATATGACAAACCCACAGCAAACATTATCCTCAATGGTGAAAAATTGAAAGCATTTCCTCTAAAGTCAGGAACAAGACAAGGGTGCCCACTTTCACCATTACTATTCAACATAGTTTTGGAAGTTTTGGCCACAGCAATCAGAGCAGAAAAAGAAATAAAAGGAATCCAAATTGGAAAAGAAGAAGTAAAGCTCTCACTATTTGCAGATGACATGATCCTCTACATAGCCTTAAATTTAAAGAAAGGCAAGGACCTCCAAGGAGAGATGGAAAGAGCTCAGGGTTCCCTAGAGCAGAGAACAGGAGGAGGATGGGATGGCCACACAAAATGAGAAGAAGAATTCAGCTAAAATGTTTGCTAATTCTTAATAAGCTGCTAGTGGCCAAGTGTGGGCCAATATGAGCACGCGGAAGCTCTGGGAGCCACAGACCTGGGGGATTCACACCCACGAGCAAGTCCTTCTCCGTGGACCGCACCAGGTGCCCCAGACCAAGACGGGGCAATGAGCAGGCTGGAGGGTGCTCCCACAGAAGCAGGCTTTGGGGAGGAGTCGGATACCACTCCTGGGAAGCCTGCAGCCTTCTCCCCAGCGGATCAGAAGGTGTTTGCAGCTAGGGGAGCAGGGCAAACTCTGTGGTCCCCAAGGTTCACTTGAAGACCCTTGGCAGCTGTGAAAGTGAAAGGGTAAAGACCCTCTATCTTTGACGAGGCTGACATAAGGCAAGTTAGAGTTTCACTGCACGCCGTATCGTCTGTATGTTCTGAATCCTCAGTATCATCAAGACACTTGAACAACATGATGGTATATGTATGTAGTACTTAATAGAGATGGGCTTCCCTGGTGGCTCAGAGGTAAAGAATCTGCCTGCAATACAGGGGACATGGGTCGATCCCTGGGTTGGGAAGATGCCCTGGAGAATCAAGTGTCGACCCGTTCCAGTATTCCTGACGGGGAAATCCCATGGACAGAGGAGCCTGGCGGGGCTACAGTACCTGGGGTCACCAAGAGTCGGACATGACCTTGAGACACAACCATCACCACCACCACTTAATAAAGATCAGGGAAGAGGCAAAAACAAAACAAAACAAAACAAAAACCCTCTGTCTTCAGGAGGGGCAGAAAAATGTCCTGGACTCACAGTGTAAAGAAGGCCTCACGCTGTGAGAAGGGCGGATGGACTCCTACCAGCTGACACTGGCCCTTCCTGTTCAGCCTCCTTCATCCACGGGGCGCCAAACCAGGCTCTAACAACATACATCTTTAATTCCGAATGCCACAGACTCTATGCATATTTTTTCCTCTCTGAAAGTAAGGATTCACATTTCTTATTAGAACAAGAAGATACCAGAGAGAAAAATAATAATGGTACAATTTCATATATTCATGACGGATACTTCACAGAATCAGAATTCTCAATGAATATTGCAAAGGGAGGTCAGATAGTTTAGCTTTGATACAAGAAACCATTTAAAAATTCTAATTAGATGAAAAAGGAATATGCTTTTTAAATTAAATTCGGCAGTCATTTCAGTTTAAAATTTCCCTTCTGTTAAAAAAGAAAAAAAAAAAAACCTTATGCAGTGTGCTAATACTGTTACTTTTTTATCTACTAGCTGCCAAACAATCCCTGATTAAAAGAATGAAATTTCATCATAATAGGGAAATTTAATGAGTTCTCATGAACAATTAAAAAGATTATTTGCATATTTTTAGCCTATTGGAGGAAAAAATACCAAGCAGGAAAGGTCTAGCAATAATCGCATGCTGAGAAGGAGTGGAAAGGGAGACATTAAATGCTTCTCTTTCTTCCTGAAGCCTTGGATAACATTTCAGGAGACTTATTAGCCTGCCTGTTAGTGACCTGGTTTACCAAGTCTCTGCACTTAGGCAGGCATTTATTGGAGGTGCTTCATCTCTGGTATCTTTATCCCTCCAAGAAAAATTAGGAATACAGAGAGGACCCATGTCTGATTACGTTCACAGTGGTGTATACTGCAGTAACTGGAAGAGGGAAATTACACCCAGAGCAAAGCTCGAGAAACATGTCACAAGCTCTCTTTGAAGAGTCTATTTTGTGACATTTGTTGTTTGTTCCCTACCTTCTGGCACAGAGACCCATCAGAAACATCTGGCCCCAAAGTCCAGGCAGCAAAGGAGCTGGAAAGTATATGAACTTTGAGTCAGAAATATTCAACCATTTACTGCCAAGTGACCTCAAACAAGAATTTCTTTTTCCTCTATAAATTTATAGATTACGTTTGTGTAAAGTTTGCAATAATGTCTATCTTTTAGGATTGTTATGATGATCAAGGAAGATGTACTCTTCCCGGTAGTTTCCTATATATAGAAGGCACTCACTGCTTGGCAGCTAGGGCACAGAATATCTAAATCATAATAAACACGACTAGCAGACAAGCGGCACATCGTTAATGGGGAGAATACTTGTTAGTATTTAACACGTGGAAAACAATAGAGCCAATAGAGACCAACAGTGATGTCTGCTACCCTGCCTCTTCCCCACCTGCATCCTTAATCAACCCTGACCCTGGAATGTCCTTCTTTCAATAGGAAATAAACTGAAAACATTGGCATACTCCCGCATCTCTTTCCCTCAGCTCATTTTTCTTTCAGCCATGACTCCAGGGGCTTGGCTGACTCAGCTGCCATTGCCCCACCCAAAAGCACGCTGCTTATCTTTTTGGGGTTTTGCCTCAAAGCTTTTTCAGGAGCCACACAGCTCTCTTAGACTATATATAGAAAAATACAGCCTCACTGCAAGAGAGGGACGGAAAGAAAGTAAAAGTGAAGTTGCCTAGTCGTGTCCTACTCTTTGCAACCCCACGGACTGTAGCCCACCAGGCTTCTCCATCTATGGGATTTCCCAGGCAAAAATACTGGAGTGGGTTGCTCTTTCCTTCTCCAGGGGATCTTCCCGACCCAGGGATCGAACCCGGGTCTCCTGCATTGGAGGCAAACATTTTACAGTCTGAGCCACCAGGGAAGTTGAGAGGGATGGAGGGTGTAGTCAATTCCTGAGGCAACTTTCAACCAATGGGAATAAGATCCAGTGGATAAGTCCCCCAGACTCCTGTTCTTAGGAAGGAAAATTCTAGCAGGCATTCTTCACAGGTTGTGTAGATGCCTTCTGGGCTGAGCCCCTTTTGCCTTCAGGGGGGCTCTCTACAGCGCATAATTGGCTTTCATTCTCTTCTTTTCTCTCTCCAGCCCCCTTTTCCAATTCCCTGGCATCTTCTGCACAAGAAGCGTCCTCTTTCAGGCTCTGTTCTCAGGAGGGTCCCACTGTTCGAAAGTGGAATGCATATCAGTTGTAATTCTGATCTGGGTTCACTCAAAAGGCACACACTCTGTAGCTTTGATATGCTATGATTTGAATAAAAAAGCAATTACTTTTCACAAGATCTTGCATACACATGGAAGATAGGCATGCAATAAAAAGAGGTGATAGATTGTCAGGAAGAAAACATATTGGGAAGAAAAATATGTAGCTCGATTATTTAGTATTTCATATTCATTTTACTTGGTCTTATGCACATGGAGGTAATGAACTCTTAAGAAATATAACAGATTAAAATGCAGAAAAGAATCTTAGTTGAAGATTTTTTATAGTTTTTTATATAATGTAATATATTCAAGGATGAATTTTATATTTCAACATGGAAAAAATGTAATTTTCTAACACCTACACCCTTAAAAAGATGGGAATACCAGACCGCCTTACCTGTCTCCTGAGAAATCTGTGTGCAGGTCAGGAAGCAACAGTTAGAACTGGACATGGAATAGCAGACTGGTTCAAAATTGAGAAAGGAGTACATTAAGGCTGTATATTAGCACCCTGCTTATTTAACTTATATTCAGAGTACATCATACTAAATGCTGGGCTGGATGAATTACAAGCTGGAATCAAGATTGCTGGGAGAAATATCAACAACCTCAGATAGGCAGATAATACCACTCTAATAGCAAAAAGCAAAGAAGAACTAAAGAGCATCTTGATGAAAGTGAAAAAAGAGAGTGAAAAAGCTTGTTTAAAACTCAGTGTTCAAAAAACAAAGATTATGGCATCCAGTTCCATCAATTCACAGCAAATAGATGTGTAAAAATGGCAAACAGTGACAGACTTTATTTCCTTGGGCTCCACAATCACTGCAGCCAGGAAATTAAAAGACTTGCTCCTTGGAAGAAAGTGAAAGTCTTAGTTACTCAGCTGTGTCTGACTCTTTGAGACCCCATGGAGTGCTATGACAAACCTAGACAGCATATTAAAAAGCAGAGACATCACTTTGCCAACAAATGTACGTCTAGTCAAAGCTATAGTTTTTCCGGTAGTCCAGTACAGTTGTGAGAGGTGAACCATAAAGAAGGCTGAGCACCAAAGAATTGATGCTTTTGAATTGTGGTGTTGGAGAAGACTCTTGAGAATCCCTTGGAGAGCAAGGAGATTTGCTTTTTTATGAAGTGCATGTAGTCTTTTAAATTTCTACCAGCAATGACTGAGAGTTTTTGCTGTTTCACATTCTAATCAAATTTGAAATTTGTCTTTTAAAAATTCTGGGAATTCTAATAGTGTCATATTCTGTTTTAAATTTTTACTTCTATGGTGACTAATGATGTTGAGTTTTTTTTTTTTATGTGCTTATTGGTCATTCTTGTTTTCTAGACTGTTGAATTCTTTTATCTATTTTTATTATTTTGTCTTCTAATTAATATGTTGCAGAAGTTCTTCATATATATTTGATATCAGTCCTTTGCAGGATATCTTAATTACAAAAAGGTCACTCAATATGTGACTTGCTTATTCATTTTCTTAAAATTTTTTTGAAGAATAAATCTATTAAACTTTGTCTAATTTATCATTTTATTACTGCTATTATGTCCTGTTTTTAAAAAGTATTGCCTACACTCTATTACAAAAATATCCTCTGATATTTTCTTACAGTTTTATAATTTTAGCTTTTGTATTTAGATCTGTGATCTCTCACAAATATATATATTTTTTTCTGTATGGTGTGAGATTGGAGTCAAATTTCTTTTTCTTTTTTCAAGTGGATATCCAGTTTCTCCAGAACCATTGGCTGAAAACCTTATCCTTTCTCCCACTAAATTAGCTCTTTGCCATTGTGAAAATCAATTGGCTGTAGACATGTGGATCTATTTCTGAACTCTCAATTCTGTTGCATTTGATTTATTTTTCCCCACATATACTGTTACTTAAACTGTCTTGGTTGCTATTACTTTATATTGATCTCTGAAATCAGGTTGATCAATTTCTCAAATTTTACCTTCTTTATCAATACTTTTTGGTTGTCCGATGTCTTTTGCATGTTATTGAATTAAATTATTCAATATTTTAAATTATAAATTTAAATTACTGAATCAGCTTATTAATTTCTACAAAATAGCCTATGAGAATTTTTATTGGAGTTGTAGTGAATACATATAAACTTAGGTATAACTGATGTCTGACTATCAACATTGCATCTCTCAGTCTATGAACATAGTATATCAACTTACTTAGGTGTTCTTTTATTTATTTCAGCAATGTTTTGTAATTTTCAGCATATAGTTCTTACACATATTTCATTAATTTCATTCTTAAATAGTTAATGGTTTTTGCTACTATTTATAAATAATTATTTTTATTGTACTTTTCTATTAATTGTTGTTTATGTTTAGACCTACAATTAATTTTTTTATATTGAGCTAGTGTACTGTAACATTGCTAAATTTCCTTACTAGTTCTAGTCGAGTATTGTTATTGTTTTGTTTCTGTACATTACTTAGATTTTTCCAAAATAAGCTGTCATGCAATATTCATTTTTCATTATCCTCAGATGTTATTAATAGTAATGTAAATAAGCAAATAATGGGAGAATCACATTATTGATTAATCATTAGGAAGTAACTAAAGAATATGGAACATAAAACATTTCAAAACCTATTTCTCATTCACAGCACTGCACAGATATTGTCAGATGTTAAATATAGAATAAGATTTCATTGACTTAGTGTTATTTAAAAGTAGGTCAACTTTCACCCCATTGCTTTGGATGGTATTTTAATCCTCTGTATTTTGTATTTTATGCTCAAAGAAATACATAAAGGTATTATTTCATTACTGTATTTCAAGAAGAAATATGATAAAGACTTGCCAAGCACTGGTGTACCAAACAAGAGAACTGCCCAACAGTATCACACCTGCACATGTGGACAGAATGCTGTGCATATACTATGCGTGATCTTGGTTGTCAGTAATTTCAACAGGGGCTTCCCCGGTGGCTCAGACAGTAAGGAGTCTGCCTGCAATGCAGGAGATGTGGGTTCTGTCCCTGGGTCGGGAAGAGCCCCTGGAGAAAGGAAAGGCTCTCCACTCCAGTATTCTTGCCTGGAGCATTCCATGAACAGAAGAAGCTGATGACTACAGTCCACAGGGTCACAAAGAGTTAGAAGGACTGAGTGACTAACACTTTCACTTTTCAATTACAACAGGGCTTTTTGCAGTGACAGGAACAGAGCATCCGACTTGAAGTTGCCAACAACTACCCTGGTGGCTCAGATGGTAAAGCTTCTGCCGGCAACGCAGGAAGCCTGGCTCGATCCCTGGGCTGGGAGATCCCCTGGGGAAGGGAATGGCCACCCACTCCAATATCCTTGCCTGGAGAATGCCATGGACAGAGGAGTCTGGCAGGCTACGGTCCATGGGGTTGCAAAAGAGTTGGGACATGACTGAGTGATGAACACTAGAGGAATTAGTTGCCAATTCAGATGCATATTTGGAAATAGAAAATTGGTCTTGTGGCGACTATAAAATTCCCTTCGTGCAAGCCATTCATGGTATAATGTCAATGCGAATTTCTCTGAGTTTGTCATAAATTCCAGCCATCGAATCTTGAAGTCAAAGAAATGCACGGTCCCTTATATCGAACTCCTCTTCTGAAGCACATCAGCAGGTAAACCTTGCTGTGCTGAGTTGTCTTGAGTCACAGTGTGCTCTCTGTGACCAAAGGCCTAGCAAAGTCTTTTGTGATGTTCAACATTACTTTTACTGTCATTTGAAAAGGTGACATTGAGGTAGCACTGGAGACTTAGGCTTCAGAAAAAAACCAAAAATGGCATTTCAAAATATTTCAGAATGCTTTGAATTTTACTTGTTTCTTGGTGATGTTACTTTCAACTATTCTTAATTTGCAGCAGAAGAGAAAGATAGATCCAAGGACGTAAATTTTCCAGTGTTAAATTATGAATGACAATATATTTGCAAATGAAGCAACTGACAAAGAATTAATCCAAAAAATATAAACAGCTCATGCAACTCAATATCAAAGAAAAAAAAAAAAGAAAGCAAACAATCAAGGCAAAAAACAGGTAGAAGACCTAAATAGATATTTCTCCAAAGAAGACAAACAGATGGCCAAGAAACACATGAAAAGATGCTCAACATCACTAATTATTAGAGAAATGCAAGTCAAAACTACAGTGAGATAGCACCTCACAGTAGTAAGAGACGCCGTCATCGGAAACTTTGCAATCTGTGCTGGAGAGGGTGTGGAGAAAACAGGAAAACCTTCCTGAACTTCTGGTGGTAATGGAAATTGATAGACACGATAGAGAATAGTATGGGGTTCCTTAAAAGCTAAAAATACAACTACCACATGACCCAGCAATCCCACTACTGGACATACATCCAGTGGAAACTATCATTCGAAAGATACATGCACCCCTGTGCTCACTGCAGCGCTATTTACAACAGCCAGGCATGGAAGCAACCTGAACATCCATCAACAGAGGAATGGACAGAGAAGATGTGGTACGTATATACAATAGAATATTACTCAACCCACTCCAGTGTTCTTGCCTGGAGAATCCCAGGGACGGGGGGGCCTGGTGGGCTGCCGTCTATGGGGTCGCACAGAGTCGGACACGACTGAAGCGACTTAGCAGCAGCAGCAGCAGCAGCCATAAAAGGAACAAAACTGGGTCATTTGTAGAGGTGTAGATGAACCTAGAGGCTGTCATACAGAGTGAAATCAGAAAGAGAAAAACGAAGTTTATTAACACACATATGTGGAATCTAGAAAAATGGTATAGATGATCTTATTTGCAAAGTAGAAATAGACAACAGACGTAGAGAACAAACGTATGGACATCAAAGGCCAGGGCTGGGGGTGGGGCGGAAAGAGTGAGGGAAGGATGAATCAAGAGACTTGGATTCACATATATACACTAGTGATACGATGTATGAAATAGATAATGAATGTGAATCTACTGGATAGGTCAGGGAACTCCACTCACTGCTAGTTCAGTTCAGTTCAGTCCCTCAATCGTGTCCAGCTTTTTGCGACCCCATGAACCGCAGCACGCCAGGCCTCCCTGTCCATCACCAACTCCTGGAGTTCATCCAAACTCATTCCCATTGAGTCAGTGATGCCATCCAACCATCTCATCCTCTGTTGTCCCCTTCTTCTCCTCGCGCCTTCAATCTTTCCCAGCATCATGGTCTTTTCCAAGGAGTCAGCTCTTCACATCAGGTGGTCAAAGTATTGGAATTTTAGCTTCAACATCAGTCCTTCCAATGAACACCCAGGACTGATCAGGATGGATTGGTTGGATCTCCTTGCAGTCCAAGGGACTCTCAAGAGTCTTCTCCAACACTACAGTTCAAAAGCATCAGTTCTTTGGCGCTCAGCTTTCTTTATAGTCCAACTTTCACATCCATACATGACTACTGGAAAAACCATGGCGTTGACTAGATGGACCTTTGTTGGCAAAGTGATGTCTTTGCTTTTTAATATGCTGTCCAGGTTGGTCACAGCTTTCCTTCCAAGGAGTAAGCGTCTTACTGTGAATAGTTCTACACAATTTTTAAAAGGCTTTCTGAGACGTATTTTTGAACCTGTAGCTATATTTCATTTGTTGTTACTGTTGCATACTATACCATAAAATGAAAGAATGATAATGTATTTCTCCTTCTTCAGTGGATATGAGTTTTTTCCAGTTTTCTTACTACTTCAAAAGATGCTATGCATATTCTGATATATTTCTCCCGTAGAACATGTGTAAGAGTTTCATTAATGTATGTATTTTGAGTAAAATTTTTGGTAATTTTTAAGTTTATTGGAACATATCAAAATCTAAAATGGTTGTTCCAGTTTACAGTCCCACCAAAAATGTGCAATGATTTCTTGGCTCCACATACTTAAGTACTGTCACTCTTTTAAAATCTTGCCTATCTTAAATACAAGAGATGGTACATTGTTTTCCAATTTGGATTATGCTAATTGCCCTTTGAGTATTGCAAATAATGCTACTATGAAAATTGGTACACTTTTGATTGATTTTTAAATGTGAAGTACCTAGAATACATTCAATTTGGTCATAACGTAGTATGCTTTTAAAATATGTTAAGTTATGGTTTGCCAGTGCTGTGTTAAGGAATTTTGTATCTGTATTTATGAAGATAATGGTTGGCAATTTTATATTTTGTCCTATACTTTTTTTAATTAACTTTTGGTATTAGAGATTTGCTAGGAGAAGGCAATGGCACCCCACTCTAGTTCTGTTGCCTGGAAAATCCCATGGATGGCGAAGCCTGGTAGGCTGCAGTCCATGGGGTCGCTAAGAGTTGGACGCAACTGAGCGACTTCACTTTCACTTTTCACTTTCATGCATTGGAGAAAGAAATGGCAACCCACTCCAGTGTTCTTGCCTGGAGAATCCCAGGGACAGGAGAGCCTGGTGGGCTGCCGTCTCTGGGGTCGCACAGAGTTGGACATGACTGAAGCGACTTAGCAGCAGCAGCAGCAGCAGCAGCAGCCTCATAAAACCAGTTAGTCCTAGCCAGTAATCCCTATTCTTCTGTTTTCTGAAAAAGTTTATGTAATTTCTTTCTTGACTGCTTGATAAATCTTATCATATGATTCTTGAGCTTTCTTATTAGAAAGATTTTTGATAAGCAATTCAAATTTTAATAGTGGGCTTATAGATTCTTGTGTCAATTTTGCAAGGCTGAATTTTTCAAGAAAACTTGTCTGTTTCATAAAATTAAAAAAAAGTTGTCATAAAATTTCTTATACTATTCTCTCTATCATATATATATATATATATATACACACATATATATGATAGGATACATATATTTGTGTGTGTGGATGTTAGTCATTCAGTTGTGTCTGGCTCTTTGTGACCCCATGGACTGTAGCCTGCTAAGCTCCTCTATCAATGGAATTTGAATACTGGAGTGGGTTGCCATTCCTTCCTTCCAGGGATCTTCCCACCCAGGGATCAAACCCAGGTCTCCTGTATTGCAGGCAGATGCTTTACCATCTGAGACACCAGGGAAGCATATACATATATATGTATATATATATATATATATATATATATATATATATATATATATAAAAAACATCCTACCCATATAATCTGTCGTGATAACTCCTTTTTCACTGCTAATCTGGTGATTTGTACTGTCTCTTTTTCTTGATCAGTACAGCTAAAGAGTTTGTCAATAAATGAGAGTTCTTTGGTCTGCAAGGAGATCCAACCAGTCCATTCTGAAGGAGATCAGCCCTGGGATTTCTTTGGAAGGAATGATGCTAAAGCTGAAACTCCAGTACTTTGGCCACCTCATGCAAAGAGTTGACTCATTGGAAAAGACTCTGATGCTGGGAGGGACTGGGGGCAGGAGGAGAAGGGGACGACAGAGGATGAGATGGCTGGATGGCATCACTGACTCGATGGACGTGAATCTCAGTGAACTCCGGGAGTTGGTGATGGACAGGGAGGCCTGGCGTGCTGGGATTCGTGGGCTCGCCAAGAGTCGGACACAACTGAGCGACTGATCTGATCTGATCTGATTAGTTATTTATATGTATTAATTATATTAAATAATTTAATTTATTTATATTTTCAAAGAACTAGCTTTGGGCTTGACTGATATTCTTTATTGCCTATCCCTTTTCTATTTAATTAATTTCTCCTCATTGCCATTTTCTTTTCCTATATACTTTCAGTTCACTTTGCTTCTTTTTTAAAGTTCGTAAGGTCAAACCTGAAGGCACTGGTGAAAAATCTTTTGTCTTTTCTAATATCAGAAATTTCTAAAGTAAGTTTCTCTTTAAGCAATGCTTTAGCTCTATCTCACTAATTTTGATATGTTATATTTTTTGTTATTTATCTTAATGTCCATTAAGATCTTATCTTTTTCTCTTATATAATTTTAAAATACATTGTTTTATTTCCCAGTACTCGGGTTTCCTAGATATTTTACTATTATCAAAAATTTAATTTGTATAATTGTAACTATTTTAAATTCAAATGGGAAACCTGTGGTCCTTTTTTTGTTGTTATTTAGTTGCTTAGTTGTGTCCAACTCTTTGTGACCCCATGAACTGTAGCCCTCCAGGCTCCTCTGTCCATGGGATTTCCCAGACAAGATTACTGGAGTGGGCTGGCATTTCCTTCTGCAGGGATTGTCCTGGCTCAGAGATTGAACCTGAGTCTCTGCATTGGCAGGCGATTCTTTACCACTAATTCTTTATCAGGGAAGCTCCCTTAAATGCACGCTACATTGAAGTTAAACTTAGGTTCAATTTAATTTTAAAATAGACTATGTTTTCCTATTATAAGTCTTGTAGAAAAAAGATGGACAGCACTGTATACTGTTACGATTAAAGAAAAGCATCTCATAAAGAAGGAGTCTCCAGAAAGAAGTTAACTGTAGTATTAACTTGTAACTTGTCTCTTTAAGTTAACTGTAAAAAACAAGATGTTTTTTCTTCCTTCTATTAAGTTTATCAGCTTTGGCCTAACAATATATATCATTTCTGAATAAATATGGGCTTTCTAAAAGATGAGCCATTTCCTTTTTAAATACTGCACAGAGACTTTCAGGCTTCTTAGAATTTCTGTGAAGACTATTGAAATTTCAGAAGCACTTTTCAAACATTTTTGGCAAATGTATAGATGTCACCTTCAAAACCAAATTGCATGAAAGTTAAACATCCAAGGAAGACTTTATTCTAGGGGAGAAAGACCAGAGCTCATTCGAGATTTGGGGTGTGGGGATCACAGGCCTTCTACTTGCTAACTGGTCAGACCCAAGGCACAAGGACACTTTCCTGTGCCTTTGTGATGGGAGGAAGGTTCCCACTCAGAGCAAGGTGCCCCGGAAGGGAACTCGAGCTCCTCCCCTCCCATGGAGACTGGTAGGTAGGAACACCTCCTTCTTCCATAATGTCATTTCAAAGGGTTGGCCCCAGGTCCTTGAGAAACACAGTCCTGGGTATAAAACTGGCAAGAGGCTTTTAAAAAAAGATTTGCATTTCAAAGGGGCAAAGAAAGAGTTTACAATCATACATTTTTCTAAAGTAAACGCTCTAAGAAAAGGGAGCCAAGGGACCTCTGTGGTTAGGCCATCTGGATTCTGTAAGGGCCTGGGTGAAAGGGCGGTCAGGGGCCTGGAGGCAGGAAGAGCTTGTTTAAAGCGCAGTTAAGCTGAGGGAACTGTTAAGGCCATCTTGACCATCAGTTCTTTAGCTGCTGAGTTCATGTTTCTGACACTCAGTCTTCGTTGTTGCATAACACCATGGAAACAGTCCTTAAGCAGAGAATGGACTTCTGATCCAGGAAGCTGAGGCTCCAAGGCCATGTCATTTTGCTCTAGGCCCAGCTGAATGTGACCAAAATAGTCAGTACTTCAAGACCACAGTGAGAACAGGATAGATTCAAGTGGCCTATATAGTTGTACACATTGTACTTTAACAGGAGTAATTTTTCCTAATTGATCAGGAAAGCTGAAGTCTCCTCCAATACTAATGAAAATAGAATTGGTGATACTTGGTGTGCTCTAACTCAGATCTTTACCATATTGTTTGTCAAAAATGATGCAGCACACATATTATTCTGGGAGCAGAGAGGTTGAATTTAATCAGTGCCTTTTGTTTTCTTGCTATTTGCTTTGATTGCTGCAGTTTAGCTGTTTGGCTCTGTTGAGTCATTATCTCTTCCTCCCCCTCCTTCCTTACTTCTCTTTGTTTCATTAGCATCTTTATCTTATAATTTCTTTATTGTTTGAGCTGTGCTTCTCAGTGTTCAAATGATTGTTTTGTTTCCAAATTCCTTTTTGCATCAGAAACTTTTATTTCAAACTGAAGTTTGGAAATAATAAGTTCGAACAAATCTGATGTCTACTTTGGAATTGCATTCCTTCATACTTTTGTGGACAGTTGGTAGAATACTATTGAATGATATGGATAATTATGTAAATTAGCATCATACCTTGTAGGTCAGTTCAGTTCAGTTCAGTCGCTCAGTCGTGTCCGACTCTTTGCGACCCCATGAATTGCAACACGCCAGGCCTCCCTGTCCATCACCATCTCCCGGAGTTCACTCAAACTCACATCCATAGAGTTGGTGATGCCATCCAGCCATCTCATCCTCTGTCATCCCCTTCTTCTCCTGCCCCCAATCCCTCCCAGCATCAGGGTCTTTTCCAATGAGTCAGCTCTTTGCATGAAGTGGACAAAGGATTGGAATTTCAGCCTCAGCATCAGTCTTTCCAATGAACACCCAGAACTGGTCTCCTTTAGGATGGACTGGTTGGATCTCCTTGCAGTCCAAGGGACTCTCAAGAATCTTCTCCAACACCACAGTTCAAAAGCATCAATTCTTTGGCACTCAGCTTTCTTCACAGTCCAACTCTCACATCCATACATGACCACTGGAAAAACCATAGCCTTGACTAAATGGACCTTTGTTGGCAAAGTAATATCTCTGCTTTTGAATATGCTATCTAGGTTGGTCATAACTTTCCTTCCAAGGAGTAAGTGTCTTTTAATTTCATGGCTGCAGTCACCATCTGCAGTGATTTTGGAGCCCAAAAAATTAAAGTCTGACACTGTTTCCACTGTTTCCCCATCTATTTCCCATGAAGTGATGGGACCAGATGCTATGATCTTCGTTTTCTGAATGTGGAGCTTTAAGCCAGTTTTTTCACTCTCCTCTTTCACTTTCATCAAGAGGCTTTTTAGTTCCTCTTCACTTTCTGCCATAAGGGTGGTGTCATCTGCATATCTGAGGTTATTGATATTTCTCCCGACAATCTTGATTCCAGCTTGTGCTTCTTCCAGCCCAACGTTTCTCATGATGTACTCTGCATATAAGTTAAATAAGCAGGGTGACAGTATACAGCCTTGACGTACTCCTTTTCCTATTTGGAATTGATTGCCTTGATAGCCCCTGTTAATGCCCTCACTATAACCATGCTCCTTGAAGTATGACTCTGCTGCTCTCCTTATCAAGAGGTAGAGTGTATTTCTCCACACTTTGAATTGGTACAGTCTTATGACTTGCTTTGACCATTAGAATGAAGCAGAAGAGCTATTTGCCAGTTCCAAGCCTAGGAACTTTAATGGATACCTGCATCTTCCCTGAGTATTAAAGCCAGACTAGTCAATGGAAGGGTTAGAGACCGCATTGAAGACAGCTGAGTATTCTCAGCCAGCCAGTCTACCAACTAGCAAGTACCTGAACAAGAGCACTCAAGATCAGCCACATCTGTTCATATCAGGGGAACCACTGGTTGATACATAGACCAAGAACAAAAATAAATGTTAATGTTTCCCACTACCAGGGTTTTGTAGTTGTTTGTTACACAGCACTGTTAGAGCATTAAGTAACTGATATAGCAACTGTCTTTTCCCTAGATGACTCCCACCTAATTATTTCAAACATTTGTTGACTGCTATATTATGTACCCAGGTACAATGGTCAGTACTAAAGACACAAAAACAAATATCAAGAATCCTTCTCTCAGTTGACATGCTCAGGCAAGAGACAGAGGGAGAAAAAATAGTCAACACTCTGTAACAGATTGTCATGTGTTATATCCGATGAGCACAGGGTTCATGGAGCCCCCATATTGGTATTTAACACAAAGAAACATCCAATGATCTTCCTGGCAATGACTGAAGTGTGTGGAATCTTGATTAGGATGAGTAAGAGATAAATTGGTTAGAAAGATGTGATAGAAAAACATTTGAGGAAGCAGCAAATTATTTTTAAATCATGAGAGAGCAAAGGATACTGCAAAAATGTTAAGTACTTAAAAATAATGACATATGTGGGTTTAGCAGAGATGATTTGGGGAATTTAAGTAAAAAAACAGATTAGAGCATAAATATCCTTGAGTTCCAAAAGTTTGATCTCTATCTTGAAAATCTTAGAGAAAAGCAAAGATTGTTAAAAGTTATAGTTGATGTGGTTATTCCAAGCATTTGAGAAGGTCTTTATGGTAGTCATGATGAGAGTCAAAGATAGGAGCCGTGCAGTAAAAGCCAACGGCAGGCGTACAGGCAACGAGGGGAGAAGCTGTGGTGTACCTGTAGCCGTTCAGAAAATGCAAAGAAAAAAGGAGTAACAAGGACAGAGACCTTGCTTTTGCTAATATTCAAAGAATGGATAGAGACACAATGAGAAATGTAAAAAAAGAAAACCACAATATGTATAGAAGGAAATTAAACTACCCCATGGCATCAGTTTCATAGCTGACATCCCGTGTGTGTGTGTGTGTGTGTGTGTGCGCGCACGCGCGCATGCGTGCAGTGTGCACACTTGCTGTGTCTGACTCTCTGTGGCCCTGTGGACTGCAGCCTTCCAGGCTCCTCTGTCCAAGGAATTTTCAGGCAAGAATACTGGAGTGGGGTGCCACTTCCTGCTCTGGGGGCCGACACAGAGATCGAACCTGTGTTTCCCATGTCTCCCTCGTAGGCAGGGGGTTCTTTACCCGCTAAGCCAATAGGGAAGCCCCAGCTGGCATCCCCATGGGGATTTCCAAGTTTCTGGGGAAGAGTCTCACTACCACTGAGGGAAGAAAGAGAGCAGCGAGCTATAAACTTTGAGCTCAGAGGTGTCTGGGGACTGAATCTGTGTCCTAAGTTATGAATTAACTTTCATCTCATGGTTGTACCTTCATGAATGAGAGTTCCTCAAAGGAGGTTGAACGCAAAAATGTGCACATAACCTTTCCTTCAGGAGGTAGACTCTCTTTCTCTGCCCCTTCAATCTGGGCATCCCATGTAATTTGATTTGACTACAAGAAATGATGGAAAGGAAACTGAGCAAATTCTGAGTCTGACCTCATGACACTTCTATATGCGTCTCACCCTTGGGACACTGAGACCATCGTGTGTCCAAGCCTGAGTTAACCTGCGGGGAGCTAAGAGACCAAGTGGAATAAAGACAAGCCCAGGTGACACAGTGCTAAAGAATCTGTTTGCCAATGCTGGAGACACAAGAGATGCGGGTTTGATCCTTGGGGTGGGAAGATCTCCTGGAGTAGGAAATGGCAACCCCTATTTGCCTGGAGAATTCCATGGACAGAGGATCCTGGCAGGCTACAGTCCATGGGGTCAGTAAGAGTCAGACACACCTGAATGACTGAACACACACAGTCTAGTTAACATCCCTTTGACCAGCTAGGCTCTGTCAACCAGGAAGCTTGCTGTGGGTGAATGAGAGAGTCCAGCTGAGATCAGCTGAAGGACTTTTCTAGCTGACTCAGAAAAAAGTGCATATCCAATGATGAACATATGGCTATTGTTTCAAGTCACAGTGTTTATGAGGATTTTTAAAGCTATAAAAGACATAAAATATGATAAAGAAGTTTCCCTAAAAGATGGTCCCGATTATTGTCTCTGTGATGCAATGGGTTAGTGCGTTCGGCTGTTAACCAAAAGATTGGTGAGTTTAGGCCACCCAGGGACAGTGCTTTAGATTTTGGGAATTCCCTGGTAGCTCAGTTGGTAAAGAATCTGCCTGCAGTGCAGGAGACCTGGGTTCGATCCCTGGGTCAGGAAGATTCCCCTGGAGAAGGGAATGGCAACCCACTTACCATTTCCAGCATTCTCGCCTGGAAAATCCCATGGACAGAGGAACCTGGCAGGCCCCAGTCCATGGGGTAGCAAGAGTTGGAAATAATTTAGGGATTAAACCATCACAGAATATCATGGCTTCCAGTTGGAGCCGAGATATTTCTATTTATCATGCTCTGTGTTCTGCGATAGTATCTGCATTTTGAATTGTGACATATGAATATAAAAGCGAAGAAAATGAAGCAGGGTGGAAAGAAACTGATGATTCTACTTAACTAAACTAGGTAGGGATAAAATCGATAACCTTTATGGTTTGAATTTATAAGCCCATTTTACCCTCAATTTAGTTTTATGTCTTCAAAAGCATTTATCCAATTTTTACAGATTTCATACAAGAAATCATTTTCTTTTGAAATTTCAAAATTGCTTTTTGGTTCAATTAAACCTTGATGCCAGGGCAACTGAAGCTGTAACCAGTTGACTGTCCTCCACATCTTGGTCAAGTGAATACATTCTGCATTTTTCCTTTATCTGCTTTGGATGAATTATTCATTGATTGAACTCACATTTCCAGGAACACAGATGGAAAATGGTTTTTAAAATGTGCCCTTTAATAGAGTATTCTATTTTTTTTTCTCATTAAACGCCTTTGTATAGTCAACTATTGCTTCTGACCAACCACAGCTATGCCCCAGTGGCTCATCGTCACCCCGGATTCTTTCACTGTCCCACAGTTTCCTTTTTTCTAGACCCGAGTTTGCTATTCCAGACATGCCTGTGCAGTCAACACATCTGAAATCTTACATGTATACTGTTCCTTCTGACAGATGAAACACACAAGATACAATATGTGGGACTGAGCAAAATGTGCAGCATTTTCTCTCCTTTTTCCCCCCACTACCTTCCCTCTTTTCCTCTATTCTTCCTACCTTCTTCCTTCCTTTTATCTTTGATTTATTAGAATACTAAAGTATTATTTGATACACTGTTTATCAGTGTGACTATATCCAATTATTCTGAACGCCCAACTCTTTCAAATGTTTCATATTTTGAACCCATTTAAATATTTTTCTTCTCTTAAATGTAGTATAATAGAAAAAGAAGCAATTTTGAAGTCACACATTTTGTATTTAATCCAGACTGAACCGCGTTCTGGTAAAGAAATGAGTTAAGTAACCTAAATGATTCTCACTATCTTACCTACAAAATAAGGCAAATAACCCTATTTTAGAAGAGCATTATGAGAATAACATTGTCTATATTTTTTTAAAAATTGTAATATAGGTGGTGCTTTAAACACTGTAGAACAGTGTAAGAATTTCCAGGGAGTGAAATGAGTAGTAAGTTCCTAAAATGAACTGAAGTAGAGAAAGGCTTTTCTTGGACTTGAAATTTTAAATGATCCTTGAAGGGTCACAAAAATTGATAATTTTAAGAGAGGCGAGTTCTTCTAGGAAGAGACTTTTCCAAATATCTGAGTCCCTATGGTTATTTCTTGTAGCCTTCTGAATATTTAAAATGGAAGCTTTTGCATTTGGGAGATTAATCTATGTCTCCTATTGCAAGACTGACATCATATGTATACATACTCTTAAGTAAGAGGCATCAGAAGCTATTCTCTTTCATTGTGGTGTTTTAACTTTCATAAGAGAAGAGCTGTCCTTATATAGAAAGAATATATTTCTATTTTCATATTCACAGCTTTTCTTCCATTTTCATCTATTTTTTGACAACATTTTTCACTTCACAAACTTGGCATGTATCTTATGCAAGAAAACAGAAAGTAAGTACAAAGTCATATATATATATATATATATATATATATATATATATTTCAAATAGAGGTTGGGCAGACAAAAAGATTAATTTGCTTTTTGTCAGCCTCACCCTCCATTATTCCTATCTCACTTACTTCTCTGTGCTTCTTGGTAACTGGGAGAGACACACTGAGTAAATTATAGGGAAAGAGTTCATCAGCTCGTAAAAATCCGTGTAACGAGGTGAAATTCAGATTCAGCTTAACTTTGCCATGCTGGTTGTACTACCTTGGATATTCTTGATTGCAAAGGTAAGAGATATAGTTTGATTTCAAACTTGCAGCATCAAATATGCCGTTAGATGGGAGAATCACTTGGTTTGTGGTTTCTATTTGTGGCCTCCAGAGGGCAGTGTCCATCCTTTCAATACTCGCTCGCTCGCTCGCTTAGTCGCTTCAGTCGTGTCCGACTCTGCGCGACCCCATAGACGGAAGCCCACCAGGCTCCCCCGTCCCTGGGATTCTCCAGGCAAGAACACTGGAGTGGGTTGCCATTTCCTTCTCCAATGCAGGAAAGTGGAAAGTGAAAGTGAAGTCGCTCACTTCAGCGACTTCATGGACTGCAGCCTTCCAGGCTCCTCCGTCCATGGGATTTTCCAGGCAAGAGTACTGGAGGGGGTGCCATTGCCTTCTCCGCCTTTCAATACTGCAGAACCCTAATAGCTGTCTATGTATCATCTATTAATTAACTATCTATCTCCCTTCAAATTTATGTTAGTGTTTTTGCCTAGGGGCAAAGAATCCTCTACTAACAAAAGATTTATGAGAAGATAGACATACATTATAAGTGCGCATGCGTGCTGTCGTTTCGGTCGTGTCTGACTCTTTGTGACCCCATGGACCCTAGCCGGCCAGGCTCCTCTGTCCATGGGATTCTCCAGGCAAGTTTACTGGAGTGGGTTGCCATGCCCTCCTCCAGGAGATCTTCCCGACCCAGGGACTGAGCCCGTCTCTTAAACCCCCGGCATTGGCAAGTGGGTTCTTTACCACCAGCGCCACCTGGAAAGCCCAATACATTATATATGATCATTTAAAATAGTTATCAGATACTTTCTTTGCGCATCTGAAAGAACAAATGCAACATGGCCAACAAAACAGTAACACTAAATAGCAACTACTTTCATAAGGAAAAAGCCTTCCTGCTTTAGTGTGTGGGCGGGGGCACAGTGCACACTGGCTCAATCATGTCCAATTCTTTGTGACCCTGTGGACTCCTCTGTCCACTGAGTCCTCCAGGCAAGAACACTGGAGTGGGTTGCCATTTCCTTCTCCAGCTGTTCTTCTCAACCCGGGGATCGAAGCTGCATCTCTTGCATCTCCTGCATTGGCAGTTTCTTTACCACTGCTTTTGTAAATAATTATTTAAATAGATGCCAAAAATGACCCCAGTCTCCTCCAAATCCAGAAAGCAAGCATAGATGAAGATCGGACTTTCACCAGGACGAGTCTTTCTAAGAGTGAACAGTGACAAGTGGTATATTCTCAACAACACTCCGATTTCCCCATATACTGCAAGGAAAACTGTGATGCTCTCTTTGGAAAAGGTTTTCTTCTGTAGATACTTGTTTAGGTTTTTAATAAGTCAAGACCAGTGAGTGATCACTTATAAACTACTGCTATTATTCGAACTATAGAAAGAATGTGTGATATAGAATCATTTGGGAGTGTAGGGAGGTAAATGTGTGTTGCCTGACTAATGAGACTTTGAATGACCTTTCTTCTGACAAGCTATTCAAAGAACAATGCTGAGAGAAGGTGAAAAGAGTTTTACTCTAATTGATTCTTTCTTAATTCCATATTTAAGTTTGCCTATAATAAGAAAAGACAGGACAAAATGATCATTTTCACGGAGACATTTCAGTTACTGGATTAAATCCTTGGATTTCATACTAAAAATTTGTAGCAAGGGGGGACATTCTGTTTACAGAGAGAACAAAGACCATGAACGAGGACCATGGAGAATGTAAAAGTACAAGACGTGTTATTAATAATTGTACATATACCACAGCAACTAAATCTATCCCCCCAAATTAAAGAAAAATAAAGTCACAACCAATGTTTAAAAACACAAGAAATGGAAAGATATTACTTTGATATACTATGGTTATTTGCACAACCTGGTCACAAAAACTTTCACAATGCACTTCTTTTTTTTTTAATGTAAAGGTAGCCCAGGATCCTAAAATCCACTTGCAAGAAAACGAATACTTGGGGGAAAGTGCAGAATGATTGAAAGATGTTAACAAATCATCACATTCTTTTTCTTTCTATGCTTAATAAGTAAGAATGAAGCTACATCTACGAGAGTCTTCTTTAACCCTAGCACTGTGATTTACACACAAAATAAATTCAGATAGAGCTATTTGGGGAGCCTAGAGATAGCAGGATCGCCATTTGTCAGAGATTATTACTCTAGAAGGCTCCCTGGGAGAGGCATAAATTTGCCCTGAAATAACACATCACATCATCACAGCAAGGAGCCTGTCTCTGTTCTCCTCACAGGCTGTTCACCTGCTCAGAGGGACCTTCCTACTGAGCCTACAAGCCAACCTGCTCATTCGCGTGGCAATCTCAGCCCTTAGGAACTACTGGAGTGAAACCAGACCATCAAATCACCCACTAACATGCTGTCTTTGAGGCACAGAGAGGATAGATCTGTTTTGTTTGGAAATCTAAATATTTTAAGAAGGACAGAATGGTTAAGTGGGAAGATAGGAGACACTGGAGTCAAGCAATTCCAGTTTAATGCAGACAAAGAACAGGCTTGTGGATGCAGTGGGGGAAGGAGACAGTGGGATAAATTGAGAGAGTAACACTGAAACATACAGATTGCCATATGGAAAAGACAGCCAGTGCAAATTTGCTATGCAATGAAGGGAGCTCAACCCCCGGACTCTGTGACAACCTGAAGGCCAGGGATGGGGTGGGGGGTGGGAGGAAGGTTCTAGAAGGAGGGAGCACATGCATGCCTATGGCTGATTGGTGCTGACGGTGGCAGAAGCCAGCACAACGTTGTGAAGTGATGAGCCTCCAATTAAAAATAAAATAAAATCCCAATAATTTGGCCAATTTAGTAGTGTGATGATCAGTGTCCTCATGTCTAAACTGGGAATAATAAAGCTCTTCTCTGGATCAGGAAGATCCCCTGGAGAAGGACATGGCAACCTGCTCCAGTGTTCTTGCCTGGAAAATCCCACAGGCTGAGGAGCCTGGAGGGCTACAGTCCGTGGGGTCGCAAGGAGTCAGACAGGACTGAGCGGCTCACACACACACCCCCCTCATAAGGTTGGTGTAAAGACTATAATTGAGTTGTTGCTTAGTCACTCATTCGTGTCCAGCTTTTGTGACCCCATGGATCATAGTCCGCCAGGCTCCTCTGTTCATGGGATTCTCCAGGCAAGAATCCTGGAGTGGGCTGCATGCCCTCCTCCAGGAGATCATCCCAACTCAGGGGGTCTAACTTGCCTCTACTACGTGGACAGGCAGATTCTTTACCACTGAGCCTTAAGGGAAGCCTAACTATGTTAGGCCTGGTCATATTTTGCATTTTTTTCTGGGTTAGAATCAGAGGACTTTTTATACGCAACTACAGCTGTTGTGCTTCATGTAAGGTGACAGAAAACCCCGCGAGCAGAGTAAGCCTGGGCTCCGGGCAGTAGCAGTGACCTACCCCGTTAGATGACTTGCCCGCGTCTGATTCAGGGATGTGACGGTGCAGCATAGGTTGATTCTGGCCATGGGACTGCAAAGAGCGAAGTGGCTTTTACTGGAGTCGTACTTTGTACTAATTCAGTTGTTCACTCATTAAGTCGTGTCTGACTCTGTGACCCCATGGACTGCAGCACACCAGGCTCCTCTGTCCCCCACTATCCCAGAGTTTGCACAAATTCACACCTATTGAATCAGTGATGCTATCTAACCATTGAGTCAGTGATGTTATATAACCATGAATTGCTCATGTTCATGCCCATTGAATCAGTGACGCTAGTCAGCATCAAGTTCCAAATAACGCCTTTATATTGAACTAGTACTTGAGCCACTTGTAAGGACATTTTAACTCAAAGATACCACTTTGAAGATGGGAGCACACCTCATTGTTATTGAAACTGTTTTAGTTAATAGCATTATTAAGCCTTGTAATCTTTACCCATTTATAGCTCCACTGGTATTTTATCATTTTGGAAGAGTGATTGCAGGGAGTGTACTCATTTACCAAGACTACCCTAAGAGCTGGCAAATGTGGTTTTGCTAAACATAAATGAAAAACTAAACTCAGCAATTTAATCCAAATAATGAGTTACTAATTATTTTCAGAATCTTAGATCCTCTTTTGGATATAAATTTCTGTTTCCCAATAGTAACTAGTCAGTCATTTTTACCATAAAGCCTATTATTATTTTAAATGGTTTTAATCATTAAAAGTGTTTGGAGTTTCAGAAAGTCAGACAGCATTAAAATACCTAATAATACCCTCCAAGCCATCTACAATGCATTTTTAACTTTATCTGGTTCCAAAGAGAAAATTGACTAAAATATTTTTGTTAGATGAATATCAGTGGGTTTCCACTGCATTCATTATTTCCAACAGGGATAAGCATATGGTTAAGCAGAAAAAAAACTGACTGATTTGATTAAAATTTTTTTCTTAGAAAACCACAAATAGAGATAATGTAGGGAAACATGGCAAGACTTTTCAGGGCACTATAATTTTAGATATATATGACTATACATAGTTATATGTACATAGCTATATATGCTCACTAAGAAATAATTAATATTGTAAAATAATATTGTAACTCCCCATTAAAACACCTTTCCTAAATAATCATTGTTTTCTTTAAAAAGCATCTCCCTGCTGTATTATTCACCCAAAAAGCCCACAAATCAGCAGAGGACAGGATCACAACCACAGTATTTTAAAACATAATTTTAAAATAGGAAAACATGAACTACTTAGAGAAGATGCCCTCATCTGAGAAAAAAATAAAGCTATATTCTAGAATTAGTTTTAGCTTGCACAAAAATTCACTAGTTCAAAAGACAGGTGTTTCTAAGACTACTCAGTATATCTCCAAATTCTATACATTCAGTAATTTTGGTTCAATGTACATAGAAGCTGTGGTGGTTTATGCTATATAATTATAACCTTATAAAGACATATTCTACTAATAAAACAGGCTGAGGAAGTGCCTATTATGGGGCAAAAAGGATTCCTTCTTTAGAAAAGAAAGGAGCTTGTATATGAAATATAAAAATGCCAGGAGAATGTCAGGACCCACCTTCATAACTAATTCCTCTTCCAGGCTAGATTCTAGACTTCCAGACAGAAACTCTGTACTGAGTAAGGTCTAACTCCTCATCCCACCCTCCCTCTAGATGCTGGTAACCACTCTTCTAGCTTCTGTCTGTATTGATTTGATTACTCAATGTACCTCGTGAAAGCAAAATTATACAAAATTTTTTCTTCTGTGTGTAGCCTATTAGCATAATGTCTTCTAGGTTCATCTATGTTGTGGCATGTGTCAGAATTTCACTCATTTTTAAGGCTACATAATATGCTACTGTAGGTACATACTAAAATTTGTTTCTCCACTCACCCGCTGATGGACATTTGGCTTATTTTTTACCTTTTGGCTATGAGTGGAGGTGATGGAATTCCAGTTGAGCTATTTCAAATCCTGAAAGATGATGCCGTAAAAGTGCTGCACTCAATATGCCAGCAAATTTGGAAAACTCAGCAGTGACCACAGGACTGGAAAAGGTCAGTTTTCATTCCAATCCCAAAGAAAGGCAATGCCAAAGAATGCTCAAACTACCACACAGTTGCACTCATCTCACATGCTAGTAAGGTCATGCTCAAAATTCTCCAAGCCAGGCTTCAGCAATACATGAACCATGAACTCCCAGATGTTCAAGCTGGTTTTAGAAAAGGCAGAGGAACCAGAGATCAAATTGGCAACATCTGCTGGATCATCAAAAAAGCAAGAGAGTTTCAGAGAAACATATACTTCTGCTTTATTGACTATGCCAAAGCCTTTGACTGTGTGGATCACAATAAACTGTGGAAAAATTCTAAAAGAGATGGGAATACCAGACCACCTGACCTGCCTCTAGAGAAACCTATATTCAGGTCAGGAAGCAACAGTTAGAACTGGACATGGAACAACAGACTGGTTCCAAATAGGAAAAGGAGTACATCAAGGCTGTATATTGTCACCTTGCTTATTTAACTTATATGCAGAGTATATCATGAGAAACGCTGGGCTGCAAGAAGCACAAGCTGGAATCAAGATTGCCGGGAGAAATCTCAATAACCTCAGATATGCAGATGACACCACTCTTATGGCAGAAAGTGAAGAGGAACTAAAAAGCCTCTTGATGAAAGTGAAAGAGGAGAGTGAAAAAATTGGCTTACAGCTCCACATTGAGAAAACGAAGATCATGGCATCTGGTCCTATCACTTCATGGGAAATAGATGGGGAAACAGTGGAAACAGTGTCAGACTTCATTTTTGGGGGCTCCAGAATCACTGCAGATGGTGATTGCAGCCAGGAAATTAAAAGATGCTTACTGCTTGGAAGGAAAGTTATGAAAAACCTAGATAGCATATTAAAAAGCAGATTACTTTGCCAACAAAGGTCGGTCAAGTCAAGGCTATGGTTTTTCCAGAAGTCATGTATGGATGTGAGAGTTGGACTGTGAAGAAAGCTGAGCACCAAAAAATGGATGCTTTTGAACTGTGGTGTTGGAGAAGACTCTTGAGAGTCCCTTGGACTGCAAAGAGATCCAACCAGTCCATTCTAAAGGAGATTAGTCCTGGGTGTTCATTGGAAGGAATGATGCTAAAGCTGAAACTCCAATACTTTGGCCATCTCATGCAAAGAGTTGACTGATTGGAAAAGACCCTGATCCCGGGAGGGATTGGGGGCAGGAGTAGAAGGGGACAACAGAGGATGAGATGGCTGGATGGCATTACTGACCCAATGGACGTGAGTTTGAGTGATCTCCGGTAGTTGGTGATGGACAGGGAGGCCTGGCCTGCTGCGGTTCATGGGGTCACAAAGAGTCGGACACGACTGAGCAACTGAACTGAACTGAACTGATGCTATTATTAACATAGATGCACAAATATCTGTCTGGGTTTCTTCTTTCACTTTTTTGGGTATACAGTCAGAAGTGAAATTGCTGGATCATTTCCATCATCAGTCGGTGCCCAAGAGGTCCAATTTCTCCACATTCTCACTAATATTTGTCAATTTCCATTTACTTTTTTTTTTAATTTTATTTTATTTTTAAACTTTACATAACTGTATTAGTTTTGCCAAATATCAAAATGAATCTGCCACAGGTATACATTTACTTTTTTATAATAACCATTCTAATAGATATGAAGTAGTATCTCAACTTGATTTTTAATCTGTGTGTTCCATCTTTTAATCAAGGTTTTAAATAATTGAATCAAGATTAAAGATAAAGTGAATAAATCTGATTCCACTGGCTTCAAGGGAACTTGCTGTTTATGGAATGATCTAGAAATGACAGTGAGGTGCCCCACCCAGGAAGCAGGGTGTAGTACGTGTCTGAGAGAAAAGCACCATTATTTGAGAGTGCAGTGGTAAGGATTTTGCCTGCCAATGTAGTAGATACAAGAGTCTCGGGTTTGATCCCTGGGTTCAGAAGACTCCTTGGAGAAGGAACTGGCAACCCACTTCAGTATTCTTGTCTGGAAAATTCCATGAACAGAGGAGCCTGGCGGGCTATGTCCATGGGGTTGTTGCAGAGAGTTGGATACAACTGAGCAACTGAGCACACACACACACACACACACACACACACACACAAGACTAATTATATCTCTAGGAAAAAACAGATTTCCATCATATCAAGAACTTTCAGTGGCGAGATTGAGGAAATAGACGTTGCTGATGAGTTTACTATGAGTTGTTGAGTACAGAGTGAAAAGTTTTATGTGAAATAGAGACAGGATGAAATAGGAAGTGATGAAGGGTATACAAGACTTTGTAGGGGTTAGACTAGCAATGAGGACAAATATCTAGAAAGCACGCATTTCTCGTTGAGTAGAGGCAGACAGACAGAATGTGAAGGGACCTTCTGCTAGTAAATGCACATAATTACTTCCCATATGTTCCCCCTTCCTAAGGGTGTATTTTGCTTCATGTTAGGATACACGTTAGGACCACAGGGGTAATGGTGGAATGGGCACGGATGGCCTCACCAGACACAAGTCAACTTCTTGGGTTTCTTTTAAAAATTGTGTTCAGTGAAGAACTCTATAATAGATTCCTAAAAGAGTGATGGGGTCAAATTGTATGCTCTTTATAAAGTGTGACTATTACCTATGTAAAGCTGATATCCACTTTTAAAAAGTATTACTTAATAGAGCTAGAGTAAAAACAGAGAAAGAAAAACTAACAAATCCCACCATTCAGAAAAGAAGTACCTTAAATAGTACACAGTGTTTCAATATAGGTCTATGTATATGCAGATAGAAAAAGAACTAGGAAATATTCTGTAAAATCACTTCAATGACACTTTAAAGATGTCTTAGTTCATAAAACCTGAACTTGATTTTGTCAGATTTATAGTAATAAACGCATTGTGAAATAAAGCAGAAGAAACTAAAACTTCTGACAAATGTTTTACACAGAAAATAATTTCCTAAGAAATTCTACTAAGGTAATGAAAATGATTATGACAAGCACTGCAGTTGGAATTACCATTTATAAGTACATATTTGAATTTTAGACACTTTATTCCCCCCCTCAAAGTGTTAAAAAATTTTACCTTTTCAATTTTACTCTCAATTTCCCCAAATCTCTTAATTTTAAGTTATTTTTTATATTAAAGTATGTCACATTTATATTGTAACACATTTCACAGAGTTATTTCTTCTTACCTTCATATTTAAAAGAATTTAGTACTAAATACTTGTCTTCTTCCCACAAAACTTGTCAATTCTTGCAGTCTTTTGAATCATACCACGAATGGCTGGATGGCCTCATCAAGTGATATTTTTAAGCAATATTCATAAGAATTAGATTCTACAGGTTCTTGTATAATTCAAAATATAGCTTTTTTCTTTATATTAAAGGTAAGAAAACTAAGATCATGGCATCTGGTCCCATCACTTCATGGGAAATAGATGGGGAAACAGTGGAAACAGTGTCAGACTTTATTTTTGGGGGCTCCAAAATCACTGCAGATGGTGACTGCAGCCATGAAATTAAAAGATGCTTACTCCTTGGAAGAAAAGTTATGACCAACCTAGATAGCATATTCAAAAGCAGAGACATTATGTTGCCAACAAAGGTCCGTTTAGTCAAGGCTATGGTTTTTCCAGTGGTCATGTATGGATGTGAGAGTTGGACTGTGAAGAAAGCTGAGTTCCAAAGAATTGATGCTTTTGAACTGTGGTGTTAGAGAACACTCTTGAGAGTCCCTTGGACTGCAAGGAGATCCAACCAGTCCATTCTGAAGGAGATCAGCCCTGGGTGTTCTTTGGAAAGAATGATGCTAAAGCTGAAACTCCAGTACTTTGGCCACTTCATGCAAAGAGTTGACTCATTGGAAAAGACTCTGATGCTGGGAGATATTGGGGGCAGGAGGAGAAGGGGACGACAGAGGATGAGATGGCTGGATGGCATCAACGACTCGATGGACGTGAGTTTCAGTGAACTCCGGGAGTTGGTGATGGACAGGGAGGCCTGGCGTGCTGCGATTCATGGGGTTGCAAAGAGTCGGACACGACTGAGTGACTGAACTGAACTGAACTGAACTGAATGCAGGCTTCCCTGATAACTCAGTTGGTAAAGAAACCACCTACAATGCAGGAGACCCCAGTCCAGTTCCTGCGTGGGGAAGATCCACTGGAGAAGGGATAGGCTACCCACCCCAGTATTCTTGGGCTTCCCTTGTGGCTCAGCTGGTAAAGAATCCACCTGCAATGTGGGAGACCTGGGTTCAGTCTCTGGGTTGGGAAGATCCCATGGAGAAGGGAACGGCTACCCACTCCAGTATTCTGGCCTGGAGAATTCCATGGTCCATGGGGTCACAAAGAGTTGGATATGACGAAACGATGTTCACTTTCACTTCAAAGGTTAAACCTTGCTTGTATATAATATTTTTGAAGTATGTTATTTTTTACTCAGTACTTTGTACATATTATTCTGGAGTATTTCAGTCCTCGATATTCCTATGGAGAAATAGGTCAATTGGAATTTTTCCACTGGGTTTACCTAGCATTTTCTGCCCAAAATACTATTTTTCTTTTTCCATCATTTAAATAATTTATCTAGGATATAACATGGTGTCAACTGCTACCTGATTATTTTTCCCCTTGGGATAAAATCCCTTTCAAACTGAGTTTTACAACTTTCTTCCATTAAATAAAAATTTTTCTATAATAACATTAGAAACATTTTATTAGATGTTGAGCGGTAAAACATATTTATGAAACATGCCTAATTTTTGTTTTCCTTTTCACCTTGTTTAAGCAAGAAAATGCTTCCAGTAATTAGATACCCTCCTTATACTCCAGAATGCATCCACTCCTTCCCCCCTCAGAGGTAACCGCCACCATGAATTTTGTTTTAGTTATTTCTGAGACTTTAGAAACTGTTTTTCATCATGTTTTTCCCCCTGAATAAAGTGTTGTTTAGTTTTGTATGGTTTTGAAATTTATATAAATTGAGTAACATCATAGGTATCCTTCAACTTTTATTTTTATTCGATACTGTTTTCCATAGAGCCAGCCATGGTATTCAACGTGGCTGCACCTAGTTTTACTGTTCTATATCATGATATTGTATATGTTGTCCACAATTTATTCATTCTATAATAATAATATGTGTTACTTTTACTTAGGAACTATTGGCAGAAATACTGCTATATTTCTGCAGCTTTGGGAACTTTTATACAAGAATTTCTCTAAGCTTTGGGAACTCTTATACAAGAATTTCTCTAAGCCCAGGAGTAGAACTGCTGAGTCATGGGTTTGAGACATCTTCAACTTTACTAGATAATGCCAAATTGTTTTCCAAAGTGATTATAAAATTTTATACTCCCCAAACGTGACATAAAAGCCCAGGTTCCTACCCACCATCAGTTACACTTGTAATTGTCAAATTTTACCTGTTATTTTGTTAAGTGTAAAACAATATCTGATAGTTGTTGCAACTGGCAATTTCAGGAGCCTATAATTAACATTTGCCCTTTTCTCTGTTCTTTTCTGTGAAGTGCTTGTTCATAACTTTGGATTGTTGACTTGAAGAAGTTCTTTGTATATTTCAGGTCCAATTCTTAATCGGTTATAATTTTACATGTGCTGTCTCCCAGTTTAAGGATTATCCATCATGTCTACACACTTTAACTGTAAGATCTTTGGATGCATAGATACTCCTCATTTAATTCAGCAAAATTTGCCATCATTTCCACTATGCTCTGTGGGTTTGTATATTTTTAAATTATAAATTACTTATATGATAAATCATAAAATTTTTATGGTTTGTCTCTCACCTTTATTCCATCTAGAATTGATTATTTTGTCCTTTTATGCAAGTTGTCTATCATATAAACTTGTAGTCTGTATTATCATATTTTTATGCAAGTTGGGGCTCTCATTTTTCCATTCTGCATGTGGGTCTTCTTTATCTCTTGTATTAATATACTAAGCAATTATATCTTTAAGTATATTTCTTACATTGTTATCAAAAATATTTTCAAGATAAATAATATGGCTTCGCTGGTAAATCCTACCAAGCATTTACAGAAGAATTAATACTCATCCTTCTCAAACTCTTTCAAAAACTGAAGTAGAGATAACACTGTTAAACTCATTTTGCAATGTCAAAATTATCCTAATTCCAAAGCCAGACATGGACACTACAAAAAAAAAAAAAAGAAAGAAAGAAAAAATGCAGGCCACTTTTCCTGGTGAACATAGATGCTAAATTCCCAACAAAAACTAGGATGCAAGAGTGACTCAATATATGCAAATCAATAAGTGTGATTCACCACATTATTAAGTTAAAGGGTTAAAATCATATAATCCTCTCAAAAAATTCAGCAAAAGTATTTGAAAAAAGTCAAGATTTTTTCATAATAAAAATCCTCAATAAATTAGGTACAGAAGACATGTTCCTCAATATAATGAAGGTCATCTATAAGCTCAAAGCTAACATCATATACTCAATGAGGAAAAGTTGAACAAGATAAGGATGCCCACTCTCATGATTTTTCTTCAGTATAGTACTGGAGGTCCTAACTAGAGTAACTAAAGAAGAAAAGGAACTAAAATGCATCCAAATTGGAAAGGAAGAGGTAAAACTGACTGCAGATGATATGGCCTTATACATAGAAAACCCTAAGGATTCCATTCCAAAACTGTTAGAATTAATAAGTGAATTTAGTCAAGTTGAAGGATACAAAATACAAAAACTTAGTTGTGTTTCTATACACTAAAAATGACCCATCTAGAAGAAAAATAGAGAAAACAATGCCATTCACAATAGCATCAAAGACAGTAAAATGGGATTGCCTCAAACTAAAAAGTATCTCTACAACAAAGAAAAACTATGCAGCAAAAATATCAACCATGGAATGGGAGACAACCCCTGCAAACCATCAACTGATAAGGAATTAAGATCCAAAAATGCAAAAGGAACTCAAGCAACTCAATAGCAAGAAAGCAAATAAAACCAATTAAAAACTTGGCAAAGACTTAAATAGACATTTTTTTTTTCCAAAGAAGGCATACAAATGGCCATCGGATATATTACAAAGTACTCAACATCACTAATCACCAGGGAAATGCAAATCAAAACCGCTTAATAAAAGTCTGCTCATTAATTCCAAAAGAGGAATAAAAATGGCTAGATAGAGCTTTCAAATCCTCTCTTTAAGCACCTAAAGTAGATGATGGTTTATAATTCCTACAATGATACTCAGGATGCAAATGAGAAACTGACAACAGATTCTTTAACTCGACTCCAGGACATTTTAGTATCAAAATAGCATACAGCACTCTAGATGGAGGCTAAAAAGGTCTCTTCTTTCATTTGCATGAAATTTATACCTTCTACTGATAACTTGAGTGCATTTTATTTCTTTTTTTAATTTTTATTATTTTTAATTTTTAGGGCTACTGTTTGAATGAAAGAGACTAATGAGTAATGCAATTTTGAATAATAATTTAGCAGCAATGATAGAGAATATGCTTCCATCTGAGTCCCTGGGATCATTCTAAACACTGATTTATGATATGTTCTACACATTCTATCTGCCATGACTGACCTGGGTCTTCCCATGTGTAAGGGTCTCAGTGATTTACTCCTTGTGTTGCTGATATGAAAAAGTGACCTGGGAAATTAGAAAGTCAGTCTCTTTCTTGTTCTCAGTCTTTCTGATAGCATTGTGTTTCAGAACACAAGTTTTGGAATGTTATAAATCTAGGTTCAAAGGCCAGTTATTTGAGTTACTTCATCTTTTAGAATTTCATCAGTAAAGTAATGATAGTAATAGCTAGTTCATCAGCTTTTTGTGCAAATTAAGTGGGATAATGTGTGTAAAAGAGCCCAGTACCTCACCATTAATATAAGCTGTTCCAAGACGGGTGGGTCTTGGGGAGACGGGTGGAGAGATCTGACAGAATGTGGTCCACTGGAGAAGGGAATGGCAAACCACTTCAGTATTCTTGCCTTGAGAACCCCATGAACAGTATGAAAAGGCAAAATGATAGGACACTGAAAGAGGAACTCCCCAGGTCAGTAGGTGCCCAATATGCTACAGGAGATCAGTGGAGAAATAGCTCCAGAAAGAATGAAGGGATGGAGCCAAAGCAAAAACAGTACCCAGCTGTGGAGGTGACTGGTGATAAAAGCAAGGTCCGATGCTGTAAACAGCAATATTGCATAGGAACCTGGAATGTCAGGTCTATGAATCAAGGCAAATTGGAAGTGGTCAAACAGGAGATGGCAAGAGTGAATGTCGACATTCTAGGAATCAGCGAACTGAAATGGACTGGAATGGGTGAATTTAACTCAGATGACCATTATATCTACTACTGCGGGCAGGAATCCCTCATAAGAAATGGAGTAGCCATCATGGTCAACAAAAGAGTCCGAAATGCAGTACTTGGATGCAATCTCAAAAAAGACAGAATGATCTCTGTTCGTTTTCAAGGCAAACCATTCAATATCACAGTAATCCAAGTCTATGCCCCAACCAGTAACGCTGAAGACGCTGAAGTTGAACGGTTCTATGAAGACCTACAAGACCTTTTAGAACTAACACCCAAAAAAGATGTCCTTTTCATTATAGGGGACTGGAATGCAAAAGTAGGAAGTCAAGAAACACCTGGAATAACAGGCAAATTTGGCCTTGTAATACGGAATGAAGCAGGGCAAAGACTAATAGAGTTTTGCCAAGAAAGTGCACTGGTCATAGCAAACACCCTCTTTCAACAACACAAGAAAAGACTCTACACATGGACATCACCAGATGGTCAACACCGAAATCAGATTGATTATGTTCTTTGCAGCCAAAGATGGAGAAGCTATATACAGTCAACAAAAACAAGATGGGGAGCTGACTGTGGCTCAGATCATGAACTCCTTATTACTAAATTCAGACTTAAATTGAAGAAAGTAGGGAAAATCACTAGACCATTCAGGTATGACCTAAATCAAATCCCTTATGATTATACAGTGGAAGTGAGAAATAGATTTAAGGGTCTAGATCTGATAGATAGAGTGCCTGATGAACTATGGAATGAGGTTCATGACATTGTACAGGAGACAGGGATCAAGACCATCACCATGGAAAAGAAATGCAAAAAAGCAAAATGGCTGTCTGGGGAGGCCTTACAAATAGCTGTGAAAAGAAGAGACGCGAAAAGCAAAGGAGAAAAGGAAAGATATAAGCATCTGAATGCAGAGTTCCAAAGAATAGCAAGAAGAGATAAGAAAGCCTTCCTCAGCGATCAATGCAAAGAAATAGAGGAAAACAACAGAAAGGGAAAGACTAGAGATCTCTTCAAGAAAATTAGAGATACCAAGGGGACATTTCATGCAAAGATGGGCTCGATAAAGGACAGAAATGGTATGGATCTAACAGAAGCAGAAGATATTAAGAAGAGGTGGCAGGAATACACAGAAGAACTGTACAAGAAAGATCTTCATGACCCAGATAATCACGATGGTGTGATCACTGACCTAGAGCCAGACATCCTGGAATGTGAAGTCAAGTGGGCCTTAGAAAGCATCACTATGAACAAAGCTGGTGGAGGTGATGGAATTCCAGTTGAGCTATTTCAAATCCTCAAAGATGATGCTGTGAAATGCTGTGAAAGTGCTGGACTCAATATGCCAGCAAATTTGGAAAACTCAGCAGTGGCCACAGGACTGGAAAAGGTCAGTTTTCATTCCAATCCCAAAGAAAGGCAATGCCAAAGAATGCTCAAACTACCGCACAATTGCACTCATCTCACACACTAGTAAAGTAATGCTCAAAATTCTCCAAGCCAGGCTTCAGTAACATGTGAACCGTGAACTTCCTCATGTTCAAGCTGGTTTTAGAAAAGGCAGAGGAACCAGAGATAAATTGCCAACATCCGCTGGATCATGGAAAAAGCAAGAGAGTTCCAGAAAAACATCTACTTCTGCTTTCTTGACTATGCCAAAGCCTTTGACTGTGTGGATCACAATAAACTGTGGAAAATTCTGAAAGAGATGGGAATACCAGACTACCTGACCTGCCTCTTGAGAAATCTGTATGCAGGTCAGGAGGCAACAGTTAGAACTGGACATGGAACAACAGACTGGTTGCAAATAGGAAAAGGAGTTCATCAAGGCTGTATATTGTCACCCTGCTTATTTAACTTCTATGCAGAGTACATCATGAGAAAAGCTGGACTGGAAGAAACACAAGCTGGAATCAAGATTGCCAGGAGAAATATCAATAACCTCAGATATGCAGATGATACCACCCTTATGGCAGAAAGTGGAGAGGAACTAAAAAGTCTCTTGATGAAAGTGAAAGAGGAGAGTGAAAAAGTTGGCTTAAAGTTCAACATTCAGAAAACAAAGATCATGGCATCTGGTCCCATCACTTCATGGGAAATAGATGGGGAAACAGTGGAAACAGTGTCAGACTTTATATTTTTGGGCTCCAAAATCACAGCAGATGGTGACTGCAGCCATGAAATTAAAAGATGCTTACTCCTTGGAAGGAAAGTTATGTCCAACCTAGATAGCATATTCAAAATCAGAGACATTACTTTGCCAACAAAGGTCCATCTAGTCAAGGCTATGGTTTTTCCAGTGGTCATGTATGGATGTGAAAGTTGGACTGTGAAGAAGGCTGAGTGCCGAAGAATTGATACTTTTGAACTGTGGTTTTGGAGAAAACTCTTGAGAGTCCCTTGGACTGCAAGGAGATCCAACCAGTCCATTCTGAAGGAGATCAGCCCTGGGATTTCTTTGGAAGGAATGATGCTAAAGCTGAAACTCCAGTACTTTGGCCACCTCATGGGAAGAGTTGACTCATTGGAAAAGACTCTGATGCTGGGAGGGATTGGGGGCAGGAGTAGAAGGGGACAACAGAGGATGAGATGGCTGGATGGCATCACAGACTCGATGGATGTGAGTCTGAGTGAACTCAGGGAGTTGGTGATGGACAGGGAGGCCTGGCATGCTGCAATTCATGGGGTTGCAAAGAGTCGGACACGACTGGGCAACTGAACTGAACTGATGCTATCTTATGGGTTGAAAGAAGTGGCAGACATTAATGGTAAATGTGTGTTTATCTTTGGGAACCAAGGCGAAAGATCATGAAGACTTGATCAACAGATCAAGAGATGAATAAGAAGAGGAAACCAGTCAAGACAGCAAGAGATAATAGATGCAAAGAAAAGTGGAAAAATAATTTTTTTTTAATGTAGACAAGTAATTTAAAAAAGTAAGAGACTTCCTAAAATCTAGTTAGGCTTCTGACTTTAAATGAAGAATAATATCCTTATGAAAGTTAAAGTTGCTCAGTCCTCAGTCGTGTCCAACTCTTTGCGACCACATGGACTATATAGTCCATGGAAATCTCCAGGCCAGAATACTGGAGTGGGTAGCTTTTCCCTTCTCCAGGGGATCTTCCCAATACAGGGATCAAGCTCAGGTCTCCAGCATAGCAGGCAGATTCTCTACCAGCTGAGCCACAAGGGAAGCCCAAGAATACTGGAGTGGGTAGCCTATCCCTTCTCCAGCAGATCTTCCTGACCCAGGAATTGAACCAGAGTCTCCTTCATTGCAGGTGGATTCTTTACCAACTGAGCTATCAGGGAAGCCCAATTTGCTTATAATAAAGAGCATAAATCCTAAATATTGAGCTCCTAAATATAAACCCTAAATATTGAATTTATATAAATGCCTCTACAACTACCAAGCAAATAAAAATAAAAGACAATTTATAGTTCCCCCAGAAGGCTCTGTCATAATACAAATCAACAACCGCCTTCCAAAGATAATAGCTATTCTAACCCCTATCTTGGATGTCATACAAATGGAATGACACTGCATTCATGCTTTTGTGTCTGACTTCTTTCAGTCAGCATAGTATCTATGAGAATTATCCATGTTGTTGAATTTCCCTACTGCTATTAACTATTCTAGTAGATGAATATCCCACAAATGTGTTTATCCTTCTACTGGTGAACTTGAGATAGTTTCCATTTGAGGACTATTAAAGCAGCTATGTGTGTGTGCGCAGTCTCTAAGGTGTGTCTGACTCTTTGCGATCTCATGGACTGTAGCCCAGCAGGCTCCTCTGTCCATGGGATTTCCTAGGCAAGAATATTGGCGTGTTTTGCCATTTCCTCCTCCAGTGAATCTTTCCAACCCAGGAATCCAGCTTGCATCTCCTACATTGGTAGGTGGGTTCTTTACCACTGAGCCACCAGGGAAAGCCCATTAAAGCAGCTATCATTCATTATAAACTTTTGTATACATGTCTTTTAATAGAAATAAACACTCACTGTTTGGTTTATAACCAGAACTGAAATTACTGAATTAAAGAGTAAATGTGTTTAGCTTTTGTGAGATACTGCCAAATAATTTCATATGTGGTTGAAGCAAATTACACTCCTACCTAGCAATATCAATGCCCCAAATATGCCACACCCTTGGCAACATTTGATACTGGCCATTGTTTGAGTTTTAACTAACCTGATCTGTGGTTATTACTTTAATTTGCATTTCTATAATGGCTAATGAAATTGAGCATGGTTTTCTATTCATCATGGCCATTTGGACATTCTTTCTGAGGTGACTGTTGAAGCATTATGCCCATTTTTTTATTAATAGAAATTGCATTGCTCACTTATTTAGTTACTTAAAAACTTACATTGCACTTAAACCATCTGTTATTCATCTCAAATCCTGTGTGTGATATAAATTCAGAATGAAGATTCATATTTTTAAAAATTTCTATACAGCTATCCTTTGACTGGGCTTCCCTGGTGGCTCAATGGTAAAGAATCTGCCTACCAGTGCAGGGGACGCAGGCTCGATCCCTGATCCAGGAAGAGCCCTTGGCAACGGAAACTGCAATCCATTCCAATATTCTTGCCTGGGAAGTTCCATGGACCGAGAAGTCTGGTGGGCTACAGTCCATGGGGTCACAAAAGAGTCGGACATGACTGAGTGACTGAAAGAATGACTCTTTTGCTACCGCACAGTTTAGTGACTGGTTCCGGGGCCCTTGCTGTGTGTCCTGTATGTGGGTCTGTCCCCAGGGCCTTTGTGCTGATCCATTTGACTATTCTTCTATTCTTGTGCCAATGCAACCCTTCATATCTGTATCTTAATAGTAAGTCTTGATACTTAGTGTTGTACATCTCCAATTTTGTTTTTCTTCTTCCAACTACCTTGGCTATTCTAGTTCCCTTAGATTTGGATATAGATTTTAGAATCAGCTAGAAGCCCATTTCCCAAATCGCTCTGTGCCTCTGTGTCTTTGAGAAGCAGGTAGTCAGTGAGAACAGCAAACTCTAGTGCAAACGTCCCAAGTTACTTAAATTCCTAAAATACGCGTCTGTGTTTTTTCAGCCTTATTTTCCAAGCATTCCTCTTCACTAACCTCTCACTGTCCCCTCGTGTTTATTTAAATCCCTGCCTCTGTCATTCGACAGCTGTGTCCCCAGCTGGAGTTCTCTCCCAAGTCCCTTCTACCCATCTAAGCCTTATTTCCGTCTCTGAAGTTTCTGTTCCCAGAATCACACGCCACTTCCCACAGCAGCTTTCTCCTCTCCCTCTACCCCTCGTTGAACACTGCCTCATCGGACCTTCCACCGTAGTTGCTTCCTGCTGCACCAAATAAAATTTGGACTAATATAGCCTTACAGTTTTAGTTCCTATTTTATGGGATAACTTTTGGCAAGTGTCTTGCTTTCAGATTTTGTGTGTGGTATAAATTCATTAGATGTTGTGATAGACACTAGGATTCAAAGGCCCGCAGAGAGTCCACATCGCCACATGGGTCACTTCGGCTGTGATTTTGTTTCAAAAGTCCTTTAGACCCGATGGACTGTAGCCACCAGGCTCCTCTGTCCATGGGATTCTCCAGGCAAGAATACTGGAGAGGGTAGCCATTCCCTTCTCCAGGGGATCTTCCCGACCCAGGGATCAACACTCAGTCTTCATCATTGCAAGTGGATTTTCTACTGTCTGAGACAACAGGGAAGCCTTTAGACTTGACTACACAATCATAATAACTAGAAGGAAAGTACAGTCTTATAATAATATTCATCCTACATGCTTCATGAATCCAGAATCATGCAACAAAACAATTAACACAGTGATGGTTGAATTAAGGGTAATATTAATTAGGACGGAGTCCCTCCCTGCAGTGAGCTTACTCCCTGCTGACCTGTCGTGACTAAATCAGGACCCACAGGCTTTCGCAATGCAGTGTAAACGGTGCTCCGTTATGTGCTGGGCAGAACTTACTGACTAAACCCATGAGCTAGTGCAGGCCAAAGGAAGCCACGTGCTAAGTCGCTTTAGTTGTGTTTGGCTCTTTGTAACCCTATAGAATGTAGTCTGCCAGGCTCCTCTTTCTGTGGGATTCTCCAGGCAAGAATACTGGAGTGGGCTGCCATTTCCTTCTCCAGGGGATCTTCCCAACTCAGGGTTTGAACCCACACCTCTTATGTCTCCTGCATTGACAGGCAGGTTCTTTAAAGGAAGTAAGTTCAGGTATTACTTGAGGTGGCCAATTTGGTACATAAGAAAAGTTCCATTTTGAAGAGTAGATATACATAAACACCTGCACATATAACTACAGGTTTTAGGGATATACATTTGATCTACAGAAATTAAGTCCTAACAGGCTTGTCTCCGGTCTGAGGAATCACAAGCAGTGATGCTGGGTAAAGTTGGTGCCATGGAGAACTCATAGCCGATTAGCGATCCATCCCCTTGGAAGCAGGGCATTATAGAACGTGAAAGAGACCTGTCCTCAACCTAATTTTTTCTTTACTGTTATTATAGTCCTTAAGAGAAAGATGACAGCCTACCATTTAGAAAACATTTCTCTTAATGATTGCTTATTTGCATGAAATCTTAACATACTAGATTCTATAACTGTTCAACTTCCTCACTAAAATTACCTAACTTTTATTTTTGCACAAATATAACATGCCTATCATTTTGAAAAAATGTATCCGACTAATATCACTAATTACAGACTTATTACAATCTTGCCTGCCAACATAATGAAAGAAATTGTACATGAATCACTCTTAAATTACATATTGGTGAGCAATAAATTTTCTTTCTATCAATCATGATTTTTCCCCAATGAACTATGCAATTTGTGGATCCATTCATTCCTCTGAATTGTTTTGCTATCACTGGTATATTCAAATTTGCAGGAAGAATTGTAAAGACTGGTTAGGGAGAAAGGACGGTGTTTCACATAATGATGTGTACTAATGAAAATGCATTGAAAAAGTCATTATTAATTAACTCACTGAGGTTACTCAAGGGCAGAGAGAAGCAACACAGGGCTAATAATCATTGAACAAGAATAAAATGTAACGAGTAATTCCTATTGTGTGGACACTTTATGTAACCCCTGTTGCCCATGCACTCAAGTGGGAAGTCATCTTCTGGGTTATCTTCTGGAGGACTGCCACAGTTTGTCTGTCTCACACATCACACTTCCCTCAAAATAAAATCAGAGGATTCGTCCTTTTGGACAATACAGCTGTCATCGGTTGCAAATCCTCTGACCACTTTGAATTAGTAAGAGATTTGTAAAGAAAGGGGAAAAATAATTGGCTTCCAACATTCCATGACACGTCACAAAACAATAGGGGGCTCAGCACCACGTCCCCACTCTATGTAATCACAGTCTTAGCCTTTCCATGTTCTGCCATCTTTTACAAAAGGTGCTTTATTCTTCTTGTCATGGCTCTAATGCCATGAGAGTAGATTTTGATGAAACACTGGTTACCCTCCTTGTAGGGATTCCTGTATTCTCTGTGGCTATGGTTTTCTCCCTGTAGCCTGTGGGTTTTACAATGAACCTACCTCTACACTGCTATATCACTTTTGTTCTTAAAGTATCTCACACGTGAAAGTGAAAGTGTTAGTCACTCAGCTGTGTCTGACTCTAGTGACCCCATGGACTGTAGCCCATCAGGCTCCTCTGTCCATGGAACTCTCCAGGCAAGAATACTGGAGTGGGTAGTCGTTCCCTTCTCCTGGAGATCATCCCAACCCAGGGATCAAAGCTGGGCCTCCTGCATTGCAGGCAGATTCTTTACATTTCTTTACCATGGAGTAATCTCTAGTTTCCATGGTGGTCATGAACTTGGAGTTGTCTCCCACAAAGAGTCCTCTGCAGGGTGTCTTCGCTTGTTTCTCCTCTGCTCTGAGGCCTGTGACTTTGCTATTAGGTAGGATTATTGTGGCTTCCCACGTGGCTTAGTGGTAAAGAATCCACTTGCCAATGCAAGAGATTTAAGAGACATGGGTTTAATCCCTGGGTTAGGAAGATCCCCTGGAGGAGGAAATGGCGACCCACTCCAGTATTCTCACTTGGAAAATCCCATGGACAGAGGAGCCTGGTGGGCTTCAGTCCATGGGGTCACAAAGAGTCAGACTCGACTGAGTGACTGAGCACACATGTGCTGTGGCTTTGGGCTTTCCATTTGATCTGTAACATCTTTGACTGCTATTGAAGACACCTATTTGAGAAGGTTTCTATTGCAAAGTGTTCCATGGGAAAAAGAAAATCACATTGATATTTCAGAACTTTCCTGTTTTTCCTCAACTAGCTCAAAACTGGGGGGCTACATGAAATTACAATCAAAGTTAAATTCTCTCCAACAATTCACACGGTTTGATGTAAAATCATACCCTAAAAATTCATAAGCTGCCCAAAAGAAATACTTCTCCAGCTCACCCCAGGTCCCACCTATTTCAGGAGTTCAGAGTGTTTTAAACATGATGAGAGTGCCTAGGCAAGCGTAGGCACACAGGAAAAGTGCTGCCTGACATGTGCAAGCAGAAACGAGACAGTGGCTCCTTATTGGACCATGATTGGACAGGTTTTCTGGCTCTGCAGCCACAGTGCTGGATGGCACTTCTTTTTAACTGAGTACAGGACAGTCTTTTCTACATTTGGGAAACCCCTCTATGTGTCTTGTGAGGAAGAAACCACCTCCAACTGTAAGAGATGCACGTGCTGGTGGCTTGCCCTCCATGGCTCCGTGCAGCTGGGATACAAGCGAATGTGTTGCTCCAACCAGCTGGATGCGTCCTTACCAGACTTCGAGCCTGCAGCTGACAATATAAATAACTCTGGGTGTTATCTTAGTTATTTATTGCTGCATCACAGATTTTACCATCATTTAGTGGCTTCAAGCATAAGCTATCTGAGTTTTCGTGGGTGCAGCGGAGCCTTCTGCTGTAGAACCTCCTTAAGGCTGCAGTCGGGACACTGGTGGGACCACAGCCATCTGAAAGCTCGAGCAGGGCGGTTCTTTCTCTAAGCACCTCACACAGTTGCTGGCAGGACTTGGCTCTTCCTGGGCTCTCAGGCTGTGGACCTCTGTTCCTCAAGCCTGCTTGCTAAGGCTGCTCCCGTTTCCTTGCCACATGGGACTCATAAGGGGAAGCTCTCATGTGGCAAGGAAACAGGAGCAGCCTTAGCAAGCAGGCTTCTCTTCACATGCGCTCTTTCTGTTTCCAGAATGAGGAAATAAAAATACAAAGCTTAGTTGTGAGAGATGACAACTAAGATAAAGATGAAACGTTGAACTTATATTAGGAGGTTCACGGGGTTGAAGAGCATCCCTCCAGAATCCCAGTTTACTCAGAACCTCAAAATTTGATCTCATTTGACATCAGGATTTTTGCAGATGTAATTAGTTAGGATGAGGTCATGCTGAACCAAAGTGACTTGGGCACGCACGCACCTAAATCAAAAGACTTGTATCCTTGTATGAAGTCCTTGTGGAGACACACCAGGGAGAAGACTGGGTGGGCCTGGATCAGGGAGGGAAGTGATGCAGCTACAAACCAAGGGCACCGCGTATTTCCAGGAACCACCAGAAGCCAGAGAGAAGCCCAGAAAGATTCTCCGCAGGAGCTTTCAGAGCTTCAGGCTGCAGCCTCCAGAATCTTCTGGAAGAGAACAAATTTCTGCTGTCGTAAGTCACCTGCATGCACGCTCAGTGACTTCAGTTGTGTCTGATTCCTTGTGACCTGATGGACTGTAGCCCACCATCCTCCTCTGTGCATGGAATTCTCCAGGCAAGAGCACTGGAGTAAGTCGCCATGCCCTCCTTCAGGGGATCTTCCCAACCCAGGGGTCTAACCCGAGTCTCTCACGTCTCCTGTATTGGCCAGTGGGTTCTTTAGTGCTGAGCCACTGGGGAGCCCCTGTAAGTCACCCAGCTTGTGGTAATTCATAACAGCAGCCCTGGGAAGCCAATGCAAGGAAGTTACAGGATTAGTTATGCTCCCTCAGAGTTCATATGTCACAGTTCCAAACTTCAGTACCTCACACTGTGACTATATTTAGAGACAGGGCCCTTAAAGAGGTGATTAAGGTAAAGCCAAGCCAAATGATGGGCCCTCATCCAATCTGACTGGTGTCACAGGAAGAAGTGTGGACACAGGCACCACGAAAATGGAGGGACAACCACGCAGACGCAGAAAGAAGGCAGCCTTCTGCCAGCCACGAAGCGAGGTCTGAGGAGAAGCCAAACCTGCAGACACCTTGATCTTGAACCATAAACCTCCAGAACAGTGAGAACATGCCTTCCTGTTGTTCAAGACACTCAGTCTCTGGTATTTTGTCATAGCTGCTGTAGCAAACTAGTACCAGGGCTGCAGGGTAGGAGAAGGATGGGAAACAAACCTGCACCTTTATCCTTACTATATTTCTGCTCGTCTGCTTTAGGGGGAGATGCGACTGAGGGATTCTCTGAAGAGAGAAGGAAGAGGTTGAAATATGAGGGGTGTTGATTGCGTGTTGATTGGCAGCCCCTTGTTGGCCAGGGAGAAGACAACACTGAGTCGGAAGAATCTTTTGCATTCCTTTAGTGTTTACTTTTTATTTTTTTGGCCATGCTGCATGGCATGTAGGATCTTAGTTCCCTGACCAGGTGTCAAACCCATGCCCTCTGCAGTGGAAGCATGGAATCTTAACCATGGGGGATCACCAGGGAAGCCCTGCTTAGGGTGTTTATGTAGCCATCCTTGGTCATTGCTTTTAAAGAAAAAGAGAAGCAGGGATGTAATCAGCGGGTATAAATAAGGAATTAGTGATTTCCAGCAACTATAGACTTGGGAATCTGTGTGTCCAAGATTCCCTGTAGTTCTAATACAGAAAACTAGCATTTTGTATAAGACAGACATTCAAGAAAAACAGTCTAGGAATGAGCAGTGTTGGTCCTTCCCTTGCAATATAACTTTCATGTGCTTGAGACTCACGCAGATTTAAGAAAGATTTAAGAAAGACTAAAGCCCCTGGAATTTCTATGACATTATTTACAAACCAGACAGTCACTGAAGCATAGAGATTTGGGAAGAAAAATTATTTTACAGAATAGAAATACCAGAGTGCTGTAGGGGTTTTTGGTAGGAAAATCCAGTCCATAATGGGAAGATACTACTGTTAAAGAATAGTCAGATTCCCTATATACTATATATTTTTTAAAAAAGTAAATGGGCCAGCAAGGCAATAGAAATAAAAACAAAAATAAACAAATGGGACCTAATCAAACTTACAAGCTTGCACGACAAAGGAAACCATAAAAGGAAATGAAAAGTCAGTCTATGGAGTGGGAGAAAGTGTTTGCAGACAGTGCGATCAACAAGGGCTTAATTTCCAAAAGATGCAAAGAGCTCATAATTCAACAACAACACAAAACAAAAAAACCCAATCAAAAAATAGGCCCAAAACCTAAATAGACATTTCTCCAAAGAAGATATACAGATGGACAGAAAGCACATGAAAAGATACTCAGCACTGCTAATTATTAGAACAATGCAAACCAAAGCTACAATGAGGTGCCTCCTCACACTGGTCTGAAAGGCCATCAGTAAGTCCACACAGAGAGAGGGGGTATATGAACACTTATAGCTGATTCAGGTCATTGTACAGCAGAAACCAACAGACCATGATAAAACAATTATCCTACAATTAAAAAAAACGTCTACAAATAACAAATGCTGGGCAGCTGTGGAGAAAAGGGAACCCTCCTACTCGGTTGGCGGAAAAATAAATTGGTGCAGCCGCCCCAGAAAACAATATGGAGGTTTCTCAGAACTAAAAATAGAATTAACAAAGATCCAGCCATCCCACTCCTGGGCACACATCTGGACAAAACTCTAATTCAAAAAGATACACGCACCCCTATGTTCATAGCATCTCTATTTACAATAGCCAAGACATGGGAACAACTGAAATATCCATCGAGAGATGAATGGATAAAGGAAATGTGGTACCTATGTACAACAGACTACTACTCAGCACTAGAAAGAATGAAATAATGCCATTTGCAGCGACGTGGATACAGCTAGAGATTGCCATACTATCTGAAGCAAGTCAGAAAGAGAAAGACAAACAGCAAATGATACCACTTGCATGTGGCATCTAAAATATGATACAAATGAATTCATCCATGAAACAGAAGCAGACTCACAGACACGGAAGAGACACTTGTGGTTCCTCCAGGGGAAGGGATGTAGCGACGAGACGGACCGGGCCTTCGGAGTTAACATATGCACGCTGTTATGTGTAGAATGGGTGAACACAAGGTCCTACTGTATGGCAGAGGGACCTATATTCAATATCCTGGGATAAACCATAACAGAGAAGAAAATTTAACAAAGAACGTATATAGTGAAGGTGATGGAATTCCAGTGGAGCTATTTCAAATCCTGAAAGATGATGCTGTGAAAGTGCTGCACTCAATATGCCAGCAAATTTGGAAAACTCAGCAATGGCCACAGGACTGGAAAAGGTCAGTTTTCATTCCAATCCCAAATAAAGGTAATGCCAAAGAATGTTCAAACTACCGCACAATTGCACTCATCTCACACGCTGGTAAAGTAATACTCAAAATTCTCCAAGCCAGGCTTCAGCAATATGTGAACCGTGAACTTCCTGATGTTCAAGCTGGTTTTAGAAAAGGCAGAGGAACCAGAGATCAAATGGCCAACATCCGCTGGATCATGGGAAAAGCAAGAGAGTTCCAGAAAAACATCTATTTCTGCTTTCTTGACTATGCCAAAGCCTTTGACTGTGTGGATCACAATAAACTGTGGAAAATTCTGAAAGAGATGGGAATACCAGACCACCTGATCTGCCTCTTGAGAAATTTGTATGCAGGTCAGGAAGTAAGTTAGAACTGGACATGGAACAACAGACTGGTTCCAAATAGGAAAAGGAGTTCGTCAAGGCTGTATATTGTCACCCTGTTTATTTAACTTATATGCAGAGTACATCATGAAAAACGCTGGACTGGAAGAAACACAAGCTGGAATCAAGATTGCCGGGAGAAATCTCAATAACCTCAGATATGCAGATGACACCACCCTTATGGCAGAAAGTGAAGAGGAGCTAAAAAGCCTCTTGATGAAGGTGAAAGAGGAGAGTGAAAAAGTTGGCTTAAAGCTCAACATTCAGAAAACGAAGATCATGGCATCTGGTCCCATCACTTCATGGGAAATAGATGGGGAAACAGTGGAAACAGTGTCAGACTTTATTTTTCTGGGCTCCAAAATCACTGCAGATGGTGACTGCAGCCATGAAATTAAAAGACACTTACTCCTTGGAGGGAAAGTTATGACCAACCTAGATAGCATATTGAAAATTACTTTGCCAACAAAGGTCCATCTAGTCAAGGCTATGGTTTTTCCAGTGGTCATGTATGGATGTGAGAACTGGACTGTGAAGAAAGCTGAGTGCCGAAGATTTGATGCTTTTGAACTGTGGTCCTGGAGAAGGCTCTTGAGAGTCCCTTGGACTGCAAGGAGATCCAACCAGTCCATTCTGAAGGAGATCAGCCCTGGGATTTCTTTGGAAGGAATGATGCTAAAGCTGAAACTCCAGTACTTTGGCCACCTCATGCGGAGTTGACTCATTGGAAAAGATTCTGATGCTGGGAGGGGTTGGGGGCAGGAGGAGAAGGGGACGACAGAGGATGAGATGGCTGGATGGCATCACCGACTCGATGGACTTGAGTCTGAGTGAACTCCAGGAGTTGGTGATGGACAGGGAGGCCTGGCGTGCTGTGATTCATGGGGTCGCAAAGAGTCGGACACGACTGAGCAACTGAACTGAACTAAACTGATATGTATAACTGAGTAATTTCCCTGTACAGCAGAAATTAAGATAACATTGTAAATCAACTATACTTCGATAAAAAATGTGTTAAAAATAAAGAACATGCGAGAGCAGAGGCTGACCAGTAGAAATACCTATAAACTAAATTTATATGTAGCACTCCAGGACCAAAAAACAAACTAAGAGTGAAACGTGTGTAGGAACACTTGACAAATATAAAAGTTAAAGTGATTATCAGTCCCAATGTCAATTTCAGTTATCATTCTTAAGACTGCATTAAAAGCCATTAAAAGAATAAAATAAATGGGTCAGAATGTCTGTGTTGAATGAAGTAAAAGTACTATATGACTTGTTTAGTTTGGATAAAAGGGAATGCCTATTCCTGGCACTGCATAACATATTCATACCTTAATATATAATTGAGTTTTATTTGTTACACAAGAAGACACAAACTGTAGCTGAAAATGACATTTCTCAAATTCTTCTGGATGAGAGACTCATGTTAGAGTGCCTTCTGGCAGTGCTGAGTATATTAAGGACAAGAAAATTTCAGTTTAGGAAGAACCACCCAAACCTTTTTGATTCTTTGAAAAGAAAGGTATTTCTAAAGGGAAAACAGTTAAATATCTTTTTTTCAGTATAGATAAACTCGTTACCTCTAATTATTTGGGCTTTAAAACTTCTTTAGCAGAGCAAATTTTCCATTATTGCATTTCTCCCAGGTAATGGCCATCTTATATAAGGGGATAAAGTCAAAGTAAAGGTAATTTATTGTCCACTAAAATTTTCATCTTCTGTCAGCATCCAAAATATGAGATCATATATATGAGCCCAAATACAAATTATAGAGATTAATTTTATTAAAATGCAGCAACAAGCAGAATTTTTCCCCAATATGATAAATCTTTCAGACACATTAGAGACCTTGAATTTAAACCTGTGATGTTATCTTGCCCTCTTAAAAATGGCTATAAAAGCCATAGTTAATAGAGTTGTTCATAGACACTTCCATAGTCTGATTCAGTTTTCCTTAGCTCTCAGGAGCACGAAATAAAAAGTTAAAAGAAACCCATGATTGGAGATTATTTATGTTATAATTATACATATGCTTGTGTAAGTATGCTAACAAAATTATATATACACAGATGAGAAAGCCTTCTAAGTAAAGTCTTGTAAGGCAGGACCTCAGTTTTAAGCAATTAAGATGGTGATAAAAAATCATGGCTTGCTGGAGTTTTGCAATCACCAGAATCTTAGGCATCCTTCAGAGCTTATAAGAGAATTTCTATCACCTCCGGAGCTAGCCAGTCCAGCTGCCTCCTGTCTATATGGGCCTCTGAGATATGATCTCGCAAGTATCTTTTCATGTCATGATAACCAAAGTGTGGAAATCATCAGGGGATGCTCAAAGGCACACAGGCGCCCTGAAAAGGAAGCCCTCTGTGCTAAGATCTGGTCCTGTTGGGATTTTGACAGCAGGCTTATTGTGGTGACTTGAGTTTGCTTTTTAATCATAGTTAATGTTAAGAATAAATCCTCTATGACTACAAAGTGTGAGCTCTTCTGCCCCATTGCCTCTTCAAACAGGAAAGTGCTCAAGATTCTACATTTGAGCTGAGAAGGAGGGTTAGAGAAAGACTGTACTGTGCCCATACAGGATTTTAATTTCGTGTATGGTCAGTAGCAACAGTTTTCACTATCTTTATTTATGTGCTTTTGTTATAGTACAAGGTCACTGAGAAATACAATTTCACAACATTCTGTCCATGAATTTTGCATGATTGTGTTATTTTTTGAACTTCACTTATCAAATGATGGTGAGTTCCTTCTGCATTCCTACAGAAATTCTGTTACAGTTGATAGAAAATTTTTATCTGAGACCCTTCTGACATTATCAGACATATTTGTCTAAATCAATGATTCATAGTAGTACATGGAGTTGTTGTACATAGGGGTATGGAATTACTCCGAAGCTTTCAGAAGCCACTTCCAGAAAAAAGACCCAAAAACCTATCTTCTTAAAATCGTCAATCTAGATGTAATGCCTTGTGTAACAAACAGAAGCTCTTTCCCTTCCCAAAATTATAAGAGTGACTCTTAAAAATTGGAATTTATGCCAAATGGTAGCTGATATTATCTACAGTTTCATTAGAGTGTGCTCCTGGTTTCACATAGAAGTACTTTATAGACGCTTCTTTTTGGAAACATGATCATTATATTTGTTTTTCTTAAAAAGTGCACAGGCAATGGGAGACCATGCATGGAGTTTATTAGGCTTAGCTAATTTTCTGTCAGTTCTAGGAATCGAGATTAGCCATGTGCAGTTCATAGCTGGCACTGGCAAAGCACAAAAGTTCACCTAGAGAAAATCTAGAAGCAACTTTGTGCCTTAAAAATTAAAGTAGTGTGAGATATAAAATATCACAGTACTGCTGAGAAAAAAAACTAGCAAAATTCTCAGAATCAATCAGCCATAGATAATTGTGTTATTAAGAAACCATTTGACTGTGTATAGATGAAAAGCCATATTTTGTTCAACCTAAAAAAACTTCACAGTATATCTAAAACATCTAAATTACTTTTAGTAAAGTATATAAAATGTATAATTTTGAGTAGTATGCTGGATTAATTGCCTAACAAAGTGAGTGAGTCCCCATGAGCATGCTATGCAAATCATTTTGGAAAAGGTCAATTTTTTTTTTTTTGGAACAGTGGTCATTTCAAATATGTGATTTCTGGAATAATGCAGCATAATGTACTATTACATTCCAAGCCTATGAATATTAAACCTAACAAAGCCTTATTTTCAGAGACTAAGCATAAGTTAAGCAAATCTGAGCTATTTGTGATTTATTCAGTGTTCGCTTACTTCACAAATGTTTACTGATGATCTCCTAAGTGCCTAGCACCCAAAAGGATACAATCACCTCTCTTACTCATTCTGGTCTTTGCAGCCATAGAGCGTTTTATCCACAGAGATTGAGCACACAGACATAGAGGAGCTATGCAATAAATAACGGCTACTTTCCCTGATGAAATGTTATGGAACATGTATCGGGTATAAGATACTGATGCAGGTCTTGAGAATACAATGGTGAGTAAAATGGGCACGGTTCCTACTCTCATGGGAAGCATCATGGAGACCATAAAAAAGAAACAAACAGGATCCTTTCAGATGGCAATAATTTCCCGAAGAAAGCAAGCCCGATAGAAAGACAAGTGTGGGCAACGTTTGATAGAAGGATCAAGGAAGACCACTTCACTTTGGAGCTGAAAACTGGGCAGTCAGAAGAGTTAGCCAAGCAGAAATTGACAGAAAGGATTTTTTAAGCCAAAGTTGCTGGTGCAGAAGTCCCATGCTCCCAGACCATTTTTAATATTACTATTTGCCATAAATATGGATTCTTGAAATCTCAGGTGTTTCTTATTGTTCATCAAGAGCAGAGGTTCCAAGAGAAGAGATGGCCACGGGGTTAGCACCAACGCAGGGTCTGGAAGCTGTTTTTGTCTGTTCCATTATTTTAAGCCAACAGTTAGAAGTTGGGAGATTTTGAATTAAGATCTAGATTTCTTTCATTAGACTTTTCATTGGAAACCAGAAGGTGTGGAGCCTTGGGACCTGAATTCCAGCTCAGCAGACATCGCTGTAGCTGGTGGCAGCTGCCCCTGCAGATGAGCTGTGAGGTTTTGCATCCAATTTGCTAATCTCTTGACAATTTCTTCTTTTGTCCCAGAGCTGAAGCCAAAGTTCAGCTTCCATTTCTCATCATGCTTCTGATATTGGTTTTTCTCCATAACGGTGATTCCATCAAAAGTTGGGAAAGAAAATCTAGGTTGAGAGGGTTATGTGTTTCAAGAAAAATCGTAGAAAAATATGGAAAACAGTCTATGTCATTTGAATACAATCCAGTCTTTCCTCTCATTTGTATTTTCGTCCTGGCCTTATTAGGTACAAGAGTTTAGACGCTTAAACTAGGATTTTAAACTCAAAATCATAGTCCAAAATTCCATTTTGGAAAAATAAAACTAGAATAACTGCAGTTTTAGGCTGCTTCTGGGGGGACAGTTTTGGATATCTGAAGCAATTGAATTAGAATTTTATTTTCAACACTTACTAAACTTATAATGGGCCATATAATATGTCTTTCATTCTCAGGGTTCTCATCTATAAACCTGTTGATTTGGATATATAATAATTAACTTTGCCACATTATTCTAAGAATTAAAAGAATCACTCTATATCATCACACAGACACTCAATAAATGCGAAATTCTCATTATTACATGGTCAATTTGTGGTTTGGCACCGAAGCACTCAGAAGAACAGTTCAATTCACCTTAGTTATATTCTGAAGTTCTCCTAAGTGAAAGTGTTAGTCACACAGTTGTGTTTGACTCTTTGTGACCCCACAGGCTATAGCCCGCCAGGCTCCTCTGTTCATGGAATTCTCCAGGCAAGAATAGCAGAGTGGGTAGCCATTCCCTTCTCCAAGGGATCTTCTTTATCCAAGGATTAACCCAGGTCTCCTGCATTGCAGGCAGATTCTTTACCATCTGAGCTACCAGGGAAGTTCTCACAAGGTGGTTAGAAAGGGAAGAGACTGGGGAAATAGAAAAAAGGGAGAGGAGGGTTTCTCAGGTGGCTCAGTGGTAAAAAATCTGCTTGCCAATACAGGAATCATGGGTTTGATCCCTGGTCCAGCAAGATCCCACATGCTGCAGAGCAGCTAAGCCCATGTGCCGCAACTACTGAGCTGCTTCTCTAAAGCCTGGGAACCTCAACTACTGAGCCCACTAGCTGCGGCTACCGGAGCCCATGTGCCCTGGAACCCGCGGTTCCCAACAAGAGAAGCCCCAGCAATGAGAAGCCCATGTGCCACAATCGAGGAGGAGCCCCTGCTCACCAAAACGAGACCAAAGCCTGCACTGCAAGAAAGACCCTGCAAGGCCTAAATCAATAAAAGTACTTTTAAAGAAGAAGAGGAAGAAAGGAGGAGAAACAGTAAAATTATTTGGTGTTCAATGAGTGCCAGCTACCTGCCAGGTTTTTGACTCATATTACCTTCTGAAGCAAAAATCATACTTAAAATTTAAATTTCTCTGGTCAATGGTCCACTTTTTTTTTGTATACCTGTGGTTTCTTTTAAACTAAGGAAGCCGTCCATCCAGTGATTTGACAAATAGTTAATGATACATTATTTAAATTTTCTATGGTTTGATATTTTTCAACCCAAATGCATCAGAAACCTACTTCTTAGTGTGATGTGAGGTGAGGTTTCTAATTTCTGGCTTGGTATTTATCAGATAAAGGATCTTAATTTACAATTCGAAATCATTTTCTTTTCATCCTTAGAATCTTCACTTTCCCCATGGCAAAGAAGAGAGATAAAAGATAGCAAAGCAAGCATGAAATGTGGTATTGTTGTTTCCCTAATTAACATGGAATGAGTATCTATGTCGGGAATGGCTTTTCTGAATATCTTCTAGTTAATAAATTGACTTTTGCTTGTTTGTAGAAAAAAATTAGATAGATTGACTAAAACATACATAAAATGCTCATAATTAGGAGAAATAGAAAAAAAAGGAACATGGAAATGCTCAACTTTTACCACAGTCTTTCACCTATGAAAGGTAAATATGAATTTACGGCTTCTAGATTATTTGACAAACTGAGAGCAAAAATGTTTTTTAGGCAAGTTATGGAATATCAAGAGAGAACTGTGAGGTGGGGCAGGAAGTGATGTTAGCAAAGGATATCAATGTGAGTTGAGCAGACCTAAGAAAACACTTCTGTTGCTACTTTCTGGAGAGTCATTTTGGTTGCTTTAGGCAGAATCATCCGTCAGAACCGCTGAGGGAGACCATATAAAAGAGCAAATCCAAACAGGAGTCCCAGGTGCTGCAGAGTCGATGTAGAACCTGCAGAAGAGCAGCACCCTAACAGCAAACCCTGTTAGTCCCCAAGACCTTTCTCTGGTTGCTCTTTTTTCTCTCTTTTGGATGCACCACGTGGCGTACAAGATCCTAGTTCCCCAACCAAGGGTCAGTCGCACGCCCCCTGCAGTGGAAGCATGGAGTCTTCACGTCTGGACTGCCAGGGAAGTCCGTAGTTACTCTTACTTCTATCTTTAGGTAGAAAACAAAATCAGAGGTGAGAGCAGAGAAAGACCTGGTAAAGCTGCATGGTCACGGCAGAGGGACCCTTCCCAAGTCACCGACTGGAGGGAGCAGAAGGAGAAAGGGACAAGATTGTATGGTTAGGGAGCACAGTCTAGCTTTCAAAAAAATGTTTTTGTTTGTTTCTTTGCTTACTTGTTTGTGTGCTCGTTGTCAGGCCAAAGTACTAAGTGTTATGGTCAGAATCAAAGACAAGTAAGTCAAATGGTCTGAAACTTACATCCCTCTACCAAGTATTCATTGAGGTCTGACCATAAGCCGTCATCCATTCTAGGGGTTTGAAATACCTGCAGGAACAATGCATGTATGGTCCCTGCCCTCATAGAAACTCTTATTATTATGTTCTCTTGAAATATTTAAAATGGAAAAAACAGAGAATAATATAAAACACATTTTTGTATCCTCAAGATTTAACACTCTTAACATTTTGCATATTTGTTTTGAAACTTTTATTTAAAGAAATAAAATCATATAGCTACAGTGAGAGTTGCTTTGGCCTCTCTCTAATTTAATTTCCCTTTTTCTCTTCAGGGAAGTAATTAATTGTCTTAAAGTTGGCGTTCTTCAGATTCTTTTTTAAAAATATATCACCACACACATGTGTGCGTGCTAAGTCACTTCAGTCGTGTCTGACTCTTTGCAACCCTATGGACTGTGGCCCACTAGGCTCCTCTGTCCACACCACATACACCTGTTCATTAGAACTGTGTAGTCTACTTTGGCATTTTGGAAATTTTGAAATGATGTTTTTAGTGTAGAATGACAACATGCTTTTTAGACTTCATATCAGGTTTTTGAGATAATCCACTTGATATTTACTAAATATATACTATGTCTCAGGCATTGTTCTAAGTATTAGAATAAAGGAGTGAATAACCTCCCTCCCCCTAAAATCCATGACCTTATGAAGATTTTATCATAGTAGGGTGAACAGACAATAAACAACAAAGTATGAAATACTCTATGTAGGCTGCTGTTTTGGACTGAATTGTATCTCCCCACACCCCCTACACACCCCCGAAAAAAATCATACGTTGAAGCCCAAACCTACAATGTGGCTCAATTTGGAGACAGGGCCTATAGAGAGAGGAAATAAATGTTAACAGCAGACATACAGGAAGGGTCTTAACCTGATTGGACTGGTATTCTTTTTTTTTTTTTGGAGATTTTTCTAATTGGTCTTTTTAAAAAATTAATTGAATCGTTTATCCGACTTTGCTGGCCTCTTTGTGGTGTGCGGGGTCTCTATTTGTGGCATGAGAACTCCTAGTTGTGGCATGCAGGATCCGGTTCCCTGCTGGGCTTCGAACTCATGGTTTCTGTACTGGGAGTGTTGAGTTTTAGCCACTGGATGGCCAGGGAAGTCCCAGAACTAGTGTTCTTGTAAGAGAAAGAGACACCTGAAATTTATTTTTCTCTTAGTGCCTGCACAGATGAAAGGCTCCGGGAATACACATGAATAGGCACTGTCTACAAGCCATGAAGACAGCACACACCAGATCCCAAATCTACTGGCAAAACCCACTGACATCTAGCGACATCTCAATCCGAAACTTCAGCCTCCAGAACTGCAAGAAAATAAGTGTGTGTTGTTTAAGTCCCCTGTTGTTGTTGTTTAGTCCCTAAGTCATGTCCACTCTTTGCAACCCCATGGACTGCAACACATCAGACTTCCTTGTCTTTACCATCTCCCCCAGAGCTTGCTCAAACTCATGTCCATTGAGTCAATGATGCCATCCAACTATCTCATCTTCTGTCGTCCCTTTCTCCTCCTGCCCTCAATCCTTCCCAGTAACGGGGACTTTTCCAATAAGTCAGCTCTTCACATCTGGTGGCCAAATTATTGGAGCTTCAGCTTCCGCATCAGTCCTTCCAATGAATTTATTCAGTCACTCAGTCATGTCCGATTCTTTGCTACCCCACGGACTGCAGCACACTAGGCTTTCTTGTCTTTCACCATTTCCCAGAGCTTTCTCAAACTCATGTCCTTCCTGTCATCCCCTTCTCCTCCTGCCTTCAATCTTTCCCAGAATCAGGGTCTTTTCTGATGAACCATTTCTTCTCATCAGGTGGCCAAAGTATTGGAGTTGCAGCTTCAGCATCAGTCCTTTCAATGAAAATTCAGGGTTGATTTCCTTTAAGATTGACTGGTTTGATTTCCTTGCAGTCCAAGGGACTCTCAAGAGTCTTCTCCAGCACCACTATTCAAAAACGCCAATTCTTTGACACTCAGCCATCTGTATGGTCCAGCTGTCACATCCATACATGACTACTGGGAAAACTATGACTTTAACTATTAGGATCTCTGTCAGCAAATTAATGTTTCTGCTCTTTAATATGCTAGGATTAGTGCCCTTATCAGAAGAGACACTAAAGAGCTCTCTCTCCACTGTATGAGGACAAAGTGAGAAGGTGACCATTTGCAATACAAAGAAAGAGTGCTCTCCAGACACATCTTGCTGGTACCTTGATCTTGGACTTTACTATCCACACCTGTGGGTAAAAAAATAAATTTCTGTTGTTGAGTTACTTAGCCTATGGTATTTTTTTATGGAAGCCTGAGCTGACTAAGACATGGGGTAAGGGAAAATGAGCTGCCTCTATCTGAGAGGCCTCAGCAAGAACTGCATTTCAAAGGAAGAGTAAGATTTCAATCAAGGTAGAGACGAAAGAAATTTTCTGTAAGCAGCTGATGACATAGGTAGATTTGTTTCCCAGGAAACTGCATCTCGAATGGGCATACTTTTCTGTATTCTACAAAGATGTCCCACAACTAACTGTTGGTTTTTTAATTTGAATTTTGGAACTCCATATTATTAAAACAGAAATTTTAATACTTATGAGAGAAATATGTTTTAACTTCATGTTTGGACTTTTTGTAAAACTTCATAGGCTATTTTTTTCCATAGATTTAAAAAAATGATTATTGTATTATTTTTCTAAATGACAATATGTGAGAAAAAGTTTCTGACTGCCATTTTTTAAATTCCATTTTATGAAAAATTTAATTCAGTAAACATTTTACCATGTTTTATGTCACTAGTTTTTGTTGTATAAGTTTTCCTAAGGTGATATAGAGTAATTTTTATACAATGAACATTACTTACGGATCTGTTGATGACCATATCTTAAGGAAAGTTTTCAGACCTTATTTCAGCACTTTAATTGATATTTCAATGTAAGGATTCCTTTGATTTTTTGTGTGTTTTTAAAAATTGGGTTGTATGCATAAAATATATATATCAAATAATAAAAATGTGAGATATAAAACCATCATGACTACTATATTAGCTATCAGTATTCCAGTAAAGGTTAAACCAATGGTCATGAATATGCTGCTCTGATATGTACTAACTTCCAAGAATGTTAACTAATTACATGCTTAGTGGTTCTATGGTTGTATTTAAAAATGAAAATAATTGTGTGGATTAGTGTTTATCAATTCAGGTCTCAAACGGATGACGCTGGTACCTTTATGTGAAATCAGCCTCCAGACCAACTTTTCAGTTTGCTGAAGTCATAAACCAGCCTTGCTCAAACATTCACATATTTAAATTTTCATCAGCATTCTCATCATTCCTGACTTAGACTCTTGTATCTCAATATATTTTTAGATACTAGCTTTACTATGTTCATCTCTTCATAAATAAAGTAGCTTCTATTGTTTGAAACCATCATTACAAACCGCAGTTCAGAGACCGTGTTTAAGATCTACTAAAGCAAGGATGTGTATGAAATCTATGAGGGTATATTGGGAATACTTCACTTTGCTAGTGGCTTCAGAATAAGAAATTCTCAGTGTTACATCATTCTGCAATGGCTACTAATGAGTTCCAAAGCTATAAAAGTATAATAAGTTCTAACAATTTTATGTAGAGATGTTTTCTCATTTAGAAGTTTGACTTTTACTATCACAATGTAAATGCATCCTCCATGATAAATCTAGTTGCTCTTGAAGATATTTATTATTTATCTGTATACCCTGCAAATACCTTATCAAAATCAGGAGTAGGATAATGATCTTGGCAATAAATCTATTTTAATGTACTATTTTTTCATATTATATAAAACTTTGAGAACTTTAAGGGCTTCCCTTGTGGCTCAGCTGGTAAAGAATCTGCCTGCAATGGGGAAGACCTGGGTTGGGAAGATTCCCCTGGAGAAGGGAATTGCTACCCACTCTGGTATTCTGGCCTGGAGAATTCTGTGGACTGTATAGTCCATGGGATTGCAAAGAGTCAGACACTACTAAGTGACTTTCACTTTGAGAAATTTAAACACTAAAGATTCAAGAAAATAATTGTTTAAGACAGAGGGAGAAAAAGGAGCAAATAGGTTAAACAAATCGTATGTGCAATTCTGAATTTACACATTTTTGAAAACTCTGAATTTATTTTTGTTTATTTAGAGTAAAGTAGATAGATAAAATATTGAGCTGTATATATGCAAGCACATCAAATGAGTAGACAACAATGCAAATGTTCATTTTCAATATTTTTTCTTGTATCCTTATCAGAGCCTTTTCCTTGTTCTCTTTCAATAGAACATTAGGGATGTAATTAGTGTTAATGGCTCTTTATCAGCAGCACAAATTCACTTTTATGCCTTTCTGTTTATGTTGCATTTTGCTGGTTCCAGAAAGGTACTTTGGCTCTTACAAAAGACCTGTCAAAAGCCAAGAGGACAAAGGAGGATATGTAGATTTCTGGCAGGAGATTAGGGCTCAGTTTGTTAATAGAACATTTGTACCTGGCTGGGCTGGCTGTCCTTGGAGTGGACACAGCTGGTGAACCTTAGGTCTTCTGAACATATGTTCCCTTTCTCCAGAGAGCTAAAAGACCACATACCTCTTATTGTTCTGAAAATGAAGACGCAAGATATCAGAAGACAGAACAAAGAGGCTTCCATAATTCTTCCACTGTCTTTAGTCACACTTTAAGCGAGCTAGATGGCCCAGTATATAGTACATACTGTTTTATTTCACCAGCCCACATGGAACTGAAATAAATGTCTGTATAGAACTAACTTTACTGTTAGAATTTGTTTAGTCACGTCACTCAGTAATTACAACCTGTAATTATAATCCTTTCAGTTAAGCGAAAGCAAATATTAATCTTAGTTTTGAAATTAATAATGATCATCCAGTTAATGTAATTATCATTTCAGGAAAGTAAAAGGATATATCCTAGCCATGCCCAGTTAGAGATAATGCATTTAATTAATAAAGATGTTTAAACAATTATGTTTTTAACACACATTAAAAGTTGGGTTCTGTTGTCAGACTTTAATTCTGAATCATTTTGGCACAATCAGGGGTGCATTCCATCCCAAGTTAAAATTATTTATTTCTTTTTTTCCTTTTTTTAGTGTAACTGTGGAGAATTTGACAGTAATGTTTCCCATAAATATTTTTCTATTTTCTTATTCTGATGTGAAATTCTAACATTTCTAATTATTCCAAGGGTAATTCAAAACATATTTAAAATATAACATTTTCTCCAAATTTATATCCATCTCATTTTCACTGGAAAGAGACAGTCTATTATTCTAAGAAAAATTGTAGGCATTTGCTCCTATGTATTTCAAGGCCAAGGAAGAAAGGACTAACATATGATCTTGCAAGCTGTAGCACATAAGCAAATGCAACTTCTTCAACCATATTTCTAAGATGTCAGTTGATTCATAAAAATAATCCAGCTTGTGAACAAAAATGTTGACTGACTCTCTGACAGATCAGTTTGTCATGTGAGAAAAATCATTGAGAGGATGCCTAGTTATGCTTTGAGTTTTTTTCTTAGGATTTTAGAGAGGAAAGTCTTCAAGTACTGGGAGAAATAAACCAATTTAATGTGGCAAATTTTTTTACATTAAAAGATTAATGAAAATATCCAAAGAACTCTCAGAGAAACTGCGTTTTCCCTATGACTTTTTTCTATTCTAGTTTTGTTCTTAAAGACACCATTTGCCGATAGTAGAAAAGAAAGAGTTGGGTATATCACGGAAAGACTTTAATCTGGAGCACCCTGGGGTAATGTTTCTTTCATATTAAATAGAAATATCAACTTCAAAACATATTATTTGATAATCATCTAGTAGAACTCCAAGTTAAAATGGTGTTTAATTTTCCCAACTCAGCTTTTTGCGATTGACTGCTAAGAGAACTGGCAAAGCAAGGGAAGCCATTACTCACATTTCCAGTGTTGCCAGGGCCTTGGAGCTTCGTTCCATCTTCTCCTGGTGGCTGGCCTTCAGTTTAACCCAACCGAAGGAACACCCGTGGTCGCTGGTGGCATCATCATCACCAGACGTATTTCCCTTCAGAAACATACTTTCTCTGGCCAGCAGAAATCAGAAATTTGTCTTTATTCTAGATGGGTACAGTTATTGCTCCCCACACTTCAGCAATTTTTTCTTTCCACTCTCAGCTGAAGAGTAAAACTTCCAGAGAATAAATTTTTATGAAGCAGGCAGAGGAACTAGCACTGGGATATTGCATCCCAAGAATTTGGTGGTGACGGGAATTGGAAAATCTGAGTGTCTCCTGGTATTGAATTACATTCTCTTCTCCTGTTCAGAGTGAAAGAGGTTTAGGAAGTGAGAACTGAAAACCTTATCATAGTCTAGTAGAGTTACACTTGATAAAATCCTAATAACAGACATTAAAACTTGGTCTAGGAGCTATGCCCATTAACTGGATGTCTGGCCAAATCTCTGCAAGGGAATTTTCATCCAACACGAAAAAGCCTAGAGGCTGGGACCAAAGGCAAACACATCCTTTGTCCTTTGACAAATTGTGAACCTTGACAAAAGGCATCCGTCTGACGATGAGAAAGCAAAACAGTAACAATAACAAAATAACAAGAAAGAGACCTATGAAAGACATAGCAGGTTCAGGGAGGAACAGAAATCATCATCCTAAAAGCTGAGAAAATGACACTAAGAACCAGAAATAATAATAAAAGGAAATTGCAATGACATTTTGGACTCATCATAAGATGCAAAACAATATACAAAGTCTATGATGTAGCTTTAAAAGGCATACATAAAAATATGTATATAAAACAGGATAAAATGAAATGAGAGGTGATTAAGTAAAGGAAGCATGGTGGAAAAATTCAAATGCAATGAAAGAATTAAAATCACATTAGACATTACAATTCATTGAAAAATAAAATCAGTAATAAAGTCAAAATCTCATATTTTTTCAGAATGCAAAAAAAAAAGAAAATGACCAAGAGATTAAAAAGAAGGGGACAGAAGGAGAAAAGAAGGTGACAGACAAATTTGTCAAGAACACATTATGGAAGAACAGTAATTTTTGATACGTGAAAAATATAAGCAATCTGAACATCAGTAAAATCTTAAACAAACAAGCAAACAAGAATCTGAGTAAGTCAACCAAAGAATCATCCCATTCTATCCATAGGATAATTGAAGAGTCCTAGCCCAAGACACCGTTGGCAGAAATTTTGATTTAAATGGATAAAGACAGTACTGAGAGAACACAGGGAAAAACTAGCTTGCCTTTATATTTTTCCTCTGCATTTACTAAGCACCAGAAAATTTTGATATAACATCTATAATGTTTTTAAAGTGAAAAGTTATAACTAAAGAATTTTGAAGAAATTGTTTTTCATTTGTGAGGCCAACAAAAAGATATTACCTTATAAACAAAATTTTCAAAGTATACTAATCACTTACCTATCTTGGGAACATAAGGCTATATTTCAGATGAGAGAAAAATTAGAATTGAAAAAGTAGAAGTAGTGATAGATACGGTAGAGGCAAATTTGCATTTATTTTCCCCTTCTAGAAAAGATACCAAGAAGAACTTATCTGAAATATATAAAAGATTTAGGCATAAAGAAACACATTACAGTACAATTATAGCATAACTGTAAAAAATTCCTAAATATTCAACAATAGAATGCCATGCAAGAAGTTAAGCTTGGGATGAATCTTAATGATACAGGTTAATTTTATGATGAAATTTTTAGTAAAGAGTAGAGTGTAAAATAATAAATCCATGATTTAACAATGTAAATAAAAATGCACATGGAACTTTTATCTGTAAGATTTTTGCATCTTTAAAAATGAGATCTGAAGGAAATATTAATTTTAACTTTTTAGAACTATTAAGTAGTGTTATAAAAATGTTTCTGTTTTCCTTTTACTTCATTTTATGTATTTTTTCAGAACTAACTTTAAAAAAAAATGGTCATAGGGAATAGACTGTAAGAAAGCTTCACCACGTCTATCACTTTTCAGTACAGAGTACATGGTCCCTTTTTCCCCTGCTATTTCCAAATCGGGAAAGGAATATGTCAAGGCTGTATATTGTCACCCTGCTTATTTAACTTATATGCAGAATACATCATGTGAAATGCTGGACTGGATGAAGCACAAGCTGGAATCAAGATTGCTGGGAGAAATATCAATAATCTCAGATATGCAGATGACACCACCCTTGTGGCAGAAAGTGAAGAAGAACCAAAGAGCCTCTTGATGAAAGTGAAAGTGGAGAGTGAAAAAGTTGGCTTAAAGCTCAACATTCAGAAAACTAAGATCATGGCATCCGGTCCCATCACTTCATGGCAAATAGATGGGGAAACAGTGGAAACAGTGGCTGACTTTATTTTCTTGGGCTCCAAAATCACTGTAGATGGTGACTGCAGCCATGAAATTAAAAGACGCTTGCTCCTTGGAAGAAAAGCTATGACCAACCTAGACAGCATATTAAAAAGCAGAGACATTACTTTGCCAACAAAGGTCCATCTAGTCAAAGCTATGGTTTTTCCAGTAGTCATGTGTGGATATGAGAGTTGGACTATAAAGAAAGCTGAGCACTGAAGAATTGATGCTTTTGAACTGTGGTGTTGGAGAAGACTCTTGAGAGTCTCTTGGACTGCAAGGAGATCTAACCAGTCCATTCTAAAGGAGATCAGTCCTGAGTGTTCATTGGAAAGACTGATGCTGAAGCTGAAACTCCAATACTTTGGCCACCTGATGCAAAGAACTGCCTCATTTGAAAAGACTCTGATGCTGGGAGGGATTGGGGGCAGGAGGAGAAGGGGACAACAGAGGATGAGATGGCTGGATGGCATCACTGACTTGATGGACATGAGTTTGAGTGAACTCCGGGAGTTGGTGATGGACAGGGAGGCCTGGTGTGCTGCGATTCATGGGGTCGCAAAGAGCCGGACAAGACTGAGTGACTGAATTGAACTGATTTTGAATTTTCTGTAAGTTTTTCCACATTTCCTACAGAAAAAAGAACACTGTCCCAAATGAAAGAAGATCATCTACCAGGCTTCAGAAATAAGAGTGTTTTGAACATTCTAGCACCAACCCTGTATGAGTTAAGTGAAACTTAACCTCTCTATCTATTTCCTCATCCATAAAATATAAAAAGGTTAGCATTTCTTCTTCCTAGAATTCTTATGCGTATGACTTAATAAAATCCTCTGAAGCAATACATGTCTATAAGAAAGATTTTTTTTTAATGAGCATCTTTCGGTGGAGGGAGCTGACTTTTGCTGGGTTGGGTTGGTTTGGTTTGTGAATGTGGCTCAGCAAGTGTTCTTGTGGCTGTGATTGGAGTTAAACTGTTAATGAGGCTCACCTTTATAGGAAGTGTTGACTATTTCCCTTGGCGGTCAGAGTAAAACAAGTGTCAGTCTGTGATTTTGGCAACATTAAAGGGAACAAAGTGAAGTCGCTCAGTCGTGTCCGACCCTCAGCGACCCCATGGACTGCAGCCTTCCAGGCTCCTCCATCCATGGGATTTTCCAGGCAAGAGTACTGGAGTGGGGTGCCATTGCCTTCTCCAAAAAGGAACAACGGAGGCAGAAATTTTGCCTTAGAGGAGGAGTTTTCGATCTGTTCAGTCAGTCATTAGTACAGGAATTAAGTACAGAAAAATTAAAAGCAGGGAGTGGGTGACAGCGTGCTCTAACTCATCCAAGGAGCCAGTGGTCAGATCCAGAGCTGTGACAAGTGCCAGTCTGTCTGTCCCCCGACCCTGCTCCTCTTCTTCCTCAGTGCACAGCCAAAACATGTTTACCGGGTTTCCATGCAGCTAGTCTTGCACTTGGGACTGAACTCTAGCCTGTGACATATAAGAGATGTGATCTGCACTTCAGAGTGATGGACTGGCATGTGGCCGCCGCCCACAAGTGATCCTTCCTCTCCTCATCTTTCACTGGCTTGTGTACAGGCTTCCGTGATGATTAGCCTGGGTTCGGATCATTGTAGGGACAAGAGATTGCCCCTCAAGTCGAGTTTCTCATGAAAACAAAATAAACTTGTAATGTGTCTACCCACTGAATTTTTTAGTTTCTATGTTACAATGATTAGCACTGTTCTTACCAGGGCTTCCTTGGTAGCTCAGTGGTAAAGAATTTGACTGCAATGCAGGAGACACAGGAGAATTGGCTCTGATCCCTGGGTCAGCAAGATCCCCTGGAGGGCACGGCAACCCAGTGCAGTGTTCTTGCCTGGAGAATCCCATGGACAGAGGAGCCTGGCAGGCTACAGGCCATGGGACTGCAATGTTGGTTACAACTGAAGCGACTGAACACTGTCCTAAATGACAGAGGTTTTCTCATCTTAGGAAGCAGCAAGTTGAAGATACAAACATCAAGGCTCTCTATTCAAGAGAAGAAGGGAGGAGGTCGAAATAATGGGAAGGCTCACAAAAACCTTTAGATTTTGAATCATAGCAGCAGTGTGTAATGCATAGCAGACATGGAACAAAGATTTGTTGATTTTAGTTCCTGGTATTGACCTTAATCTCACACAACATTAGCAGTCAGGACAGAATCAACCTTAACTGGAAATCAAAGGGAGTGTTAAGTAATAGCTAATGCCTATTAGCATACAAACACACTCTATGGCCTCTATCATTTGAATACAAAACACGTCCCTTGGTGCCATATCTTCCCAGTAGCTGCCACTCAATTTCTCTGCTCTTCTCTAAGACAAACCTCAGCAAAGAGAAAGCTGTCTACTTATGCTGTCTCCCATCATGCTTCAGGAGTCCACTCCTAACATGGTATCCGTTCTACTGTAGTATCTGCTTCCACCATTCCAATCCAACCATTCCTGCCCACAGGACCAGTGGCTTTCATCAGGACAAAGCTAATGGAAACTTTTCAGTGCTCATCAACCTAAAACTTCCATCAGCTTCCCATAGAATTGGTGGCTTCCTCTCTGCTTGAAGCTATCCATTGCTTTTCATTGAGCTCGAATCACACTTAAGAATTTTAGCATGGCCTCATCATCTCTGGGTGAGCTGGCCATGGTCTGTCTGATATAATACCTAAACAGTCTAATGTAATGGTTTAATGTATGGGAACTCTTACATCCAAATCCTAGTTGAAATCTTACTTTCAATCTCTGCAAGCTACTTTCTGCCTGCCTCAGTTTCCTTCATTTGTAAAATAGAGAGCATCATAATACCCACATTATCGATTTGTTGTATAGACCAAATAAGATAATGCCTAAGAAGAGATCAGAGCCACCCCTGACTCTCATTAAAACCTCTATTATTATTATTGTAGTACTTTTCATGCTTTCACACTTTTAAAATATCTTCCTGCCACACTGGATTTCTCTCTTTCCTTGAGTCCAGCTGCATCTGTTTCTGCTCCCCCCACTTTGATATTTTCCATATGTTTCCTCCCACCTGGAATATTTATCCCACCAATCTCCCTGACTGGTTTCTTTGCATTCTTCCCCTTGGAGTGGCTTTTTTATTTTACTATCTTATCTAAAATATCTTTTCATTTTTAACTTTTAGTGATGCACCATTCTTTTCCTTCATGGCACACACAACAATTTGGAATTATTTTGAAACACGTACTCATACCCACACGTTTAGTACTTTTTCTGTCTTACCCAATTATATAGACATTACTGTGCAACTTTGTTCACCTGGTAATGTCCTGGTACATATTTGGTTGTCAATAAACATGTACTGAGTGACAGAGAAATTAATAAATGTAAGTGCTTTTTATGCTGGGTTCCAACTTTTCCAGTAGGGAGAAGGCCTGCCTAAAAGGAGTTGAGGAGAACCAGGTGGAAAGTGTTGTAGGCAGAAGAGACGGACAGGACAGTGCTTCCTGCAAAAGCATTACAAAATGGGAAACATCCCACATGATGTTTCATGTGGATGAGAAATGAAGTATTTCTCGCCATATCCGTGAACGAAGGATGTCATAGCCACTGCAGACGGTGAGCTGGTGAGCCTTGAGGGAACTCAGGGAAGGAAGAACACCCACCACCTAGCAGCCGTCAAACTGCAGCCACTCCCCAGGGTGAGCCCTGAGAAAGCTCAGGATGTGGAAAACCAGGAACTTAGCCCCAGATGGGGGAGGGGCGTTTCAAAGTAATGATTTCAGGGAGCCCAGACTCTTACATCTTCGCATGCGTAGAAAAGTGCTAAATTCCTTAACTTGAGATATCCAGTTTTCTTTAATTTACAAAAAAATTTAATGTTCAGACTACCTGCCCTTTGTTGTAAAACTTTTATATAATCTGGCTCCTCCTCATGCCTCCTCAGAATAGTTCTCTCAGGGTTACTTGAGATGCTGCCTCCTAGGCTAGACTTAAGTTCTAAAAATGTCCCCTAAATAAAACATAATTTTTAGATTGCATGTGTTTTTTCAGTTGATATAGATATGATTATTTTTGTAGTAATCAAGAAATCATTCATGTTCAGATAATGCTTGCTGCATTTTTATGTAGGATGAAGTGCATGTGTGTAAGATTAAATGCATCTTTGTTAGATCTAGAAATGCTTTATATTTCAAGTGATAAGCTCATGGAAGCAAATCTTAAATGGTGCCTAAGGCAAAGTATTGAGTAAAGTAGATGCTTGATAAATATGGATTAATTAATAAATTTGTTAATGGTTCTCTTGAAGTGGTTGTGCAGCTGAAATCGTCTATTCAATTCTAAATGATTTACATCGAATTCCATATTTTGATGAAAGCAATCCTGCCAAGTGAAATTGGCTGCAAGCTCTGTCTAAGCTCAGCTTATTTTAATATTTTTGGCTTTTCCCCAAAATATTTATAGTTTTCTTTTCACCTTCAGTGATTTAGTGTTCAACTGTGGTTCGCAGAGGCTAAAAGAATCACCCTTAATACATATACAGCATTGCTGTCAGTGTCTTGAGTACAGTTTTCTCATTCCAAGGGTATGGCAGACAATTTTCAAGCATAAATTATATACGCACTCCTACTTTCATTTCAACTTTTTTTTTTTACTGAGCATATTATTATATATACCAGACATTACTTTTAGAGGTGACTTTAGTGGGGTCATGGTGAGAGAGGGATAAGAAAAGTGCCTCTGTTGTTTCTTTTGCATTTATTTCTGCTCTAAGTTTTAAGATTTCTTTCCTTCTACTAACCCTGGGGTTCTTCATTTCTTCCTTTTCTAGTTGCTTTAGGTGTAGAGTTAGGTTATTTATTTGACTTTTTTCTTGTTTCCTGAGGTGTTATAGCAAAAATCAACAAAACCAAAAGCTGGTTTTTTGAAAGGATAAATAAAATTGACAAACCATTAGCCAGACTCATCAAGAAACAAAGGGAGAAAAATCAAATCAATAAAATTAGAAATGAAAATGGAGAGATCACAACAGACAACACAGAAATACAGAGGATCATAAGAGAGTACTATCAACAATTATATGCCAATAAAATGGACAACGTGGAAGAAATGGACAAATTCTTAGAAAAGTACAACTTGCCAAAACTCGACCAGGAAGAAATAGAAAATCTTAACAGACCCATCACAAGCACGGAAATTGAAACTGTAATCAGAAATCCTCCAGCAAACAAAAGCCCAGGTCCAGATGGCTTCACAGCTGAATTCTACCAAAAATTTAGAGAAGAGCTAACACCTATCCTGCTCAAACTCTCCCAGAAAATTGCAGAGGATGGTAAACTTCCAAACTCATTCTATGAGGCCACCATCACCCTCATACCAAAACCTGACAAAGATCCCACAAAAAAAGAAAACTACAGGCCAATATCACTGATGAACATAGATGCAAAAATCCTTAACAAAATTCTAGCAATCAGAATCCAACAACACATTAAAAAGATCATACACCATGACCAAGTGGGCTTTATCCCAGGGATGCAAGGATTCTTCAATATCCGCAAATCAATCAATGTAATACACCACATTAACAAGTTGAAAAATAAAAACCATATGATTATCTCAATAGATGCAGAGAAAGCCTTTGACAAAATTCAACATCCATTTATGATCAAAACTCTCCAGAAAGCAGGAATAGAAGGAACATACCTCAACATAATAAAAGCTAGATATGACAAACCCACAGCAAACATTATCCTCAATGGTGAAAAATTGAAAGCATTTCCTCTAAAGTCAGGAACAAGTCAAGGGTGCCCACTTTCACCATTACTATTCAACATAGTTTTGGAAGTTTTGGCCACAGCAATCAGAGCAGAAAAAGAAATAAAAGGAATCCAAATTGGAAAAGAAGAAGTAAAGCTCTCACTATTTGCAGATGACATGATCCTCTACATAGAAAACCCTAAAGACTCCACCAGAAAATTACTAGAACTAATCAATGACTATAGTAAAGTTGCAGGATATAAAATCAACACCCAGAAATCCCTTGCATTCCTATACACGAATAATGAGAAAACAGAAAGAGAAATTAAGGAAACAATTCCATTCACCATTGCAACGGAAAGAATAAAATACTTAGGAATATATCTACCTAAAGAAACTAAAGACCTATATATAGAAAACTATAAAACACTGGTGAAAGAAATCAAAGAGGACACAAATAGATGGAGAAATATACCATGTTCATGGATTGGAAGAATCAATATAGTGAAAATGAGTATACTACCCAAAGCAATTTATAGATTCAATGCAATCCCTATCAAGCTACCAACAGTATTCTTCACAGAGCTAGAACAAATAATTCCACAATTTGTATGGAAATACAAAAAACCTCAAATAGCCAAAGCGATCTTGAGAAAGAAGAATGGAACTGGAGGAATCAACCTACCTGACCTCAGGCTCTAATACAAAGCCACAGTTATCAAGACAGTATGGTACTGGCACAAAGACAGAAATATAGATCAATGGAACAAAATAGAAAGCCCAGAGATAAATCCATGCACATATGGACACCTTATCTTTGACAAAGGAGGCAAGAATATACAATGGATTAAAGACAATCTCTTTAACAAGTGGTGCTGGGAAATCTGCTCAACCACTTGTAAAAGAATGAAACTAGAACACTTTCTAACACCATACACAAAAATAAACTCAAAATGGATTAAAGATCTCAACATAAGACCAGAAACTATAAAACTCCTAGAGGAGAACATAGGCAAAACACTCTCTGACATACATCACAGCAGGATCCTCTATGACCCACCTCCCAAAATATTGGAAATAAAAGCAAAAATAAACAAATGGGACCTAATTAACCTTAAAAGCTTCTGCACATCAAAGGAAACTATTAGCAAGGTGAAAAGACAGCCTTCAGAATGGGAGAAGATAATAGCAAATGAAGCAACTGACAAACAACTAATCTCGAGAATATACAAGCAACTCCTACAGCTCAACTCCAGAAAAATAAATGACCCAATCAAAAAATGGGTCAAAGAACTAAATAGACATTTCTCCAAAGACATACAGATGGCTAACAAACACATGAAAAGATGTTCAACATCACTCATGATCAGAGAAATGCAAATCAAAACCACTATGAGGTACCATTTCACACCAGTCAGAATGGCTGCGATCCAAAAGTCTACAAGCAATAAATGCTGGAGAGGGTGTGGAGAAAAGGGAACCCTCTTCCACTGTTGGTGGGAATGCAAACTAGTACAGCCACTATGGAGAACAGTGTGGAGATTCCTTAAAAAACTGGAAATAGAACTGCCTTATGATCCAGCAATCCCACTGCTGGGCATACACACTGAGGAAACCAGAAGGGAAAGAGACACGTGTACCCCAATGTTCATCGCAGCACTGTTTATAATAGCCAGGACATGGAAGCAACCTAGATGTCCATCAGCAGATGAATGGATAAGAAAGCGGTGGTACATATACACAATGGAGTATTACTCAGCCATTAAAAAGAATACATCTGTATCAGTTCTAATGAGGTGGATGAAACTGGAGCCTATTATACAGAGTGAAGTAAGCCAGAAAGAAAAACACCAATACAGTATACTAACGCATATATATGGAATTTAGAAAGATGATAACAATAACCCTGTGTACGAGACAGCAAAAGAGACACTGATGTATAGAACAGTCTTATGGACTCTGTGGGAGAGGGAGAGGGTGGGAAGATTTGGGAGAATGGTATTGAAACATGTAAAATATCATGTATGAAACGAGTTGCCAGGCCAGGTTCGATGCACGATACTGGATGCTTGGGGCTGGTGCACTGGGAAGACCCAGAGGGAGGGAATGGGGAGGGAGGAGGGAGGAGGGTTCAGGATGGGGAACACATGTGTACCTGTGGTGGATTCATTTTGATATTTGGCAAAACTAATACAATTATGTAAAGTTTAAAAATAAAATAAAATTAAAAAAAAAATAAAGGCAACCTAAAGAACAAAAAAAAAAAAAGAAAGAAATGTGCCTCTGTACGACACAAGAGCCTTGTTCTCTTTATCGGCGTTTTGTAAGATACAGATGCCTCCAGACTTCCTTTGTGAATTTCTGAGTCTATGACACTAAGAAAGAGAAAGTCTAGAATGTTTCTGGCAGATACAATGAAAAAATTAAGTAGTAGCATTATTACCTTAATTAAAACAGTGCTAGGAAATTCTCTCCCAAAGGGTATGTATGCATCCATCTTCAAGAGTAAAATGGGAGTTGTATGTTGAAGAGTCTCACTTTTATAAGACAAGTTTCTTGAAGTGAAGGATAAAATTTCAACTGTGTAAAAACCAACAGAACCCTTGGTTCACTTCCCATTAGCTATCTAATTTACACATGTGCTGTGCTGTGCTTAGTCGCTCCGTCGTGTCTGACTCTTTGTGACCCCATAGACTATAGACCAGGCTCCTCTGTCCATGGGGATTCTCCAGGCAAGAATACTGGAGTGGTTGCCATGCCCTCCACAGCGGATCTTCCCAACCCAGGGATCAAACCCAGGTCTGCTGCATTGCAGGAGGATTCTTTACTGAGTCGCCACGGGAGCCAAATTTACAAATAGTGTGTGTATATGTCAATATTACTCTCAATTTATCCCACCCTGTCCTTCCTCCCATGTCTACAAGTCCATCCTGTATGTCTGCATCTCTATTACTGCCCTTAAAATAAGTTCATCAGTATCATTTTTCTAGATTCCTTATATACGCAATAATGTATTTGTTTTTTCAGTTCTGACTTAGAAGATTGCCTTTTTATGTACCTCCTTCTCCATGTCTCCTTTTGTAATTTTCCTCTACCCATTGCCTCACTCAGGTTTCCAGGGTCCTGATACTGCTGTTTATTAAAATCCTGATTATTGTACTTTGCATATCCTAAAGAACACCCTCCGTCTTTTATCCAGCATCTTTTATCTTAGGATTCTCCATTCTGTTAAGTCACAACGGGTGAGAAAACAGTCCAGCAGCACTGTCTGCTAAGAGCCTTTATCCTAAGCGAGAAGAAAAGATTCTTAATGACAAGTCTTCCTTTTACTCGTCTATTCCTTAGTTTTATTTACTCCTAACAACTGCAGTTTCTTTCCCCCTATTTGTTTCCTGTGCCACACAGTAGCAATGTAACATTTTTCCCAAAAAAGTGTAGATTAGAAAACTGTAATTTGAATTAATTTTTCATCTAATAATTATTTTCTTATTTTAGTCTGTTCATTGCTCGTCTCCATCTTCATTTCCATTCACTTTTAATGAACTTTATCAAATCTATTACTCAATTGCTGACACCATCTAGACTTTCCAGTTTGAACTTAGTTAAGGGGGTAAAAATCCCCATTCATTCACCCATTTATTCAACAAATATTTATTATATATTAGATATATCAGTGTACCAGAAACTAGTTAGTCCCAGCGATGCCAAAATCCTCACCCTCACTCTTGTAAGTAAAGGAGTACTAAGGAATCAAATAGTCTAAGAAGTAAAGGAGAGAAAGCAGACATTGACCTCATGTTCGATTTGTTTAAATCCAACCACTGAATCAGAATATGTATTAAAACTTAAAAGAATCATCACAGATATTGGAGCATTTGCAATGTCGAGGTGAGTCACAATGATGAACTGCTGCCTGATTCTGTTTGTATTACAAACAGAAGCAGGTTTATTTTGTATATTTTGTTTTTTCTCAGAACTACCACCTGCCAATGCAGGAGATGCAAGAGACATGGGTTCGATCCCTGGATTGGGTAGATCCTTTGGAGTAGGAAATGGCAACGCTCCAATATTCTTGCCTGGGACATTCCATGGACAGAGGAGCCTGGCAGACTATAATCCACGGGGTTGAAAAAAGTCGGAGACAACTGAGCATGAACTAACAAATATATGCAGAGGAGGAAGAAAAGGCAGCCACTCTGAATTCTCTGTCTCATAAAGCAAAGACCTAGTATTTTTTCACTGTATAGTATTTACAGTTAGATGAATGGATTTAAGTTTAGAATTTCAAGCAAAAATCTCTACCACTGATATTTTTATGCCTCAGACTGAATCCTGGATGAAAAAGAATTCCTAAGGTTCAAGGCAGCAAGGGAAAGCTCTCCCTGGAGGCTTGGAGTGCGACGCAGGACACTGATCTAAAGTCCTGGTACATCGTATGCCTGGCGTCCTGCTGACATTAACAGCGTGCCTTGTGGGAGGCGCAGAACTACGCCTGATAGAGAGAGCCAGGGGTTCGTTCTGAAGGTCGAGGCCAGCAGGTTCACAGGCGCTACTGTGCTGCACGGCAGGAAGTGATCGCAGGTTGACGGTGCGCGCGCTCCCCAGGCGTGTAGAGGGGCTCAGTGCTGCAGGCGCGCTTACCACTCGGGGAAGAGTCAGCGCTCCTACGGAGATTGGAACACAAAATGAGTCAGGCTGCTGCACAAATTACGGTGCATGGCCCTGCTGTGTTCCTGACCTATATTCACTTTCAAGCTTAGTATGAAGCTCTGTATCTGGAGCCAGCAATTTAGTGGACGGTGGCAAAGAAGGTAATGCATTCAAGAGAGAAACAGGGAGCATTCGGATCTCTTTAGATCAAAAAGTAAATGCAGAATAGTGCAGGGATGATGAAACTGAATTTTTAATTCTGGACTAAAGGATCGATTCTGGTCTAACTAATCCAGTGGCAGTCTGGGAGGCTTTGGAAAGGGAAGCCAGCTAGGTTAACAAGAGGTGGTTTTCATCATTGCTTATAACACTGCTTTCTTCTTTGGCACATTTTATAAACTACATTAGGTCTTAAAGTCTCCTTTAACCTTTCATGGTCCCAGTATTTTTTTTTTTTTTCAGAGAGTTGAGTCAGGTCTTTTAGTGCAAAAAACATATTTGCATTAATATTCAATTAAAAGGACATTCAAGGTGTGAGATTAAAGGGAAGAAACGAACGTCTATTGTCTAATTTCAGAAGAAGAGTTGAGACCCTGGTCTAATTCAAAATGACAAAATACAATGAGAAACATATTACTTTCCTGTTGGAGAACACGTTATTTTTTTAAGAATAGGATCTTTCAGTAAAGAGCATAACATTCAAAGTCAAATGGAAGCATTGTGCTTTTATAGATGCTTGCCTGTCAGCAAGTTGAACTTGCCAAGTAATAGTTCTCAAAGTCCTATAGTCCACATTCAAGTGGCAGTTTGACAGAATAACCTTATTTTTTATGTTTCCGATGAAATTATACTTCTGCTTAAACTAATTTCAACTAATGACATTTCTTCCAAAACTTTCATGAGCAAGTAAAAATTCTAATGGTTCAATATAGTAAACATTTCTGAAGTGGCTTTAAACAATTTATAGTCGATTTAAGCAATTCAAATATTCTTAGAAATTTTTGAGAAAGAACATTCTGTTATCCTTCCGTACTATTTAACCAAAGATATTCTTATACAAGCTAAATAGTTCTCTCAAGGTCACATAATTATTTAAGAACAGACAAAGCTCTGCGACCTTCAGTAACTCTTCATTTAATCCCTTATCCATCCACCCATTTTGTACTTCTCGCTCCCATAATTACTCTGAATCCTAAGCATATCTCTCTCTCTCAAAGAAATGTTTCTTGGAGGATTTGGTAATGATGTTATACACTCCGCTGGCTCATTGGCTAACTGAAATAGATCATCTCCCATATGTGGTGTTATTCTACAACTATGACTCGGCCGGAAGAAGAGGCTAGGTGTAGGGAAAAAAAAGAAGTTGGAATATCATGACAGCATATGCTCCCGAAATTAATGAGCATCTATTTCTTTTTCAGTCTCAGTTTTGTGTTGAACTTTTAAAAGACTTTTAAGTAAAATTTGCTGCTTTGAAAAAGCGTTTTCATAGACTCAAAAAAAAAAAAAAAGCAATAAAATAAAAGCAGTTTTTCACCTGAGAGAAGCAGCCCCAGTTGCATTCAGAGACTTGGAGCCCTCTGACCAAGGCTGTGGAAACTACACTCCCTTCAGTCCCCTACTGGGAAAACCAGCGTGTAGCTGAGAGGCGTGTGCTCAGGCTTCACCTGTGTCTCGGGGGCAAAGAATGTGCCTGTCGGCGCAGGAGATGTGGGCTTGATCCCTAGGTCGTGAAGATCCCTGGAGAAGGAAATAGTAACTCACTCCAGTTTTCTTGCTTGGGAAATCCCGTGGGCAGGGGAGCCTGGTGTGCTGCAGTCAGTGGGGTCAAAAAGGGCCAGACACAATTCAGCAACTAAACAGCAGCAGCAGCGCTGTGCAGCGCGGTGTGTGGTCAAGAGACCCTGGGTTGCGCGCCTCTGTGTGCTGATTTCCTGGTGCCGCCTTAGCAAACGGCCACGCCCTGAATGGACGACAACAGCGCGAATGCGTCGCTTCCCAGTTCGGAAGGCCGGCCGTCTGAGGTCGCGGTGCTGGCGTGGTGGGTTCCTTCTGAAGGCCGTGAGGCAGGGGTCTGTTTCCGGCGTCGCTCCTTGCCCTATGGCCATCTTCTTTCTGTGTCCCTTCACACTGTCTTCCCTCTGTGCCTGTCTCTGTGTCCAGATCTCCCCCTTTTAAAGGGACACCAGCCATGTGGCATTAGGGATCACTCTAAAGACCTCACTTTAATTGGATCACTTCTATAAACAACCTGTTCTCCAAATAAGATTGTATTTTGAGATGAGGACTTCAGCATATGCACTGGAGCATGGGGGACATAATTCAAGCCAAAATAATGTGAAAATACCAGATACACTCACTGCCTTAAACCTGTCATCTAAAGTTATCAAAGAGAAGAACCAGAAATACTGACATTTTATGGGTGTGCATGAAGTGATGATAAATCTGAAACTATTAACCTGTTATAAGGTATCTGTAAAAGAAGATAGATGGAGAAATGATAACATAAGCACCTTACTCAAAAATGTAATGGTAACCAAAAGAAGAGCTACATCCGGAAACTGCTAAAGTAGTTTTCTCTGAGTTTTGAGGCAGGAGCAGGGATCAACTGTTTTCATTAGTAGTCCTGTTGAATTAACTCCCTTTTAACATTGTATATATGCATGTTTAAAATTTTTTAATTAGAATATTAAACTAAAGGGTTAAGTTTCTGGTAATTATTAAATCAATTGGCAATTGTAATTAAACAAGAATAGTCCTGGAAAATCAAATACAATGACTTTGTCTGATAAAACTTGTATTAAGTCCTTATGCAGGTAGTTCACAATTGATTGCAAAAAATGGGACTTCATAGGACTAGAGAATAGAGCTGCCTTTTTTCACTGGCAAAGGTAGTGTCTAGTAGAAAGACACTGTGAGAGGTGGTGTAAAATTGGAGATGTAGTTTCAGGATTAGGGGATAGAGAATGAGGCTGAGAGTATCCTAGATTTTTTTCTCAGATACATCACTCACTTGTTTGATGGTTTTCAACAAGACACTTAACCTTTCTATCTCACGTTCTTTATTGTCTGTAAAATGAGAAAAATGCTCCTATTTCCTTTGATTTATAATGTTTTTCCTCAACATTTTTTTCTCTTATTCAGTTGTGTGTATATATGTATGACATATATTAAACGTGTATAATATACTATATATGTATACTTTTGTGTATATACATGTAGATACGTTTATTTTATTGTCAGATATAATAAAATGTTATTGCCAAACTGTAATAAATTCTCCTTCAAATGACTTCTAAAGATCACAAAAACTCATCTAACTTCTGACTCTACACAGCAAACTTTCCATCATCTGAGTTGTGAATAAGAAGTGAAAACCCACTAGCAGCAATTAAACAGCAGCCTGATTCTGGATGTGGAAGTGTGTTTTCAGAACAATTTGCAATGGCTCTAACTCTAAATGCTAATCAATTTAAGTGAATTCCATATTGACTATAGAGAAAAACAAAAAAAGCAAACAAATGCATCCAGGCTCAACACAAGCCTCCTCCTGCAGAGAACCCAGGAATTGAATTTGGGGCAAGTTTTTTCAAGCTATAATGAGCCACCTGCCTCCAGCTATAAAACCCAAAGAAGAAGGCGAGGAGACATGCTGAACAACAAGAGGCAATCTCCAGCGCTCTGCAGCAGGCTCTCTGTAGAGTATTCTTTTGCATAATGTCACCAGCCAACAGCCTTTCAGGAGAGGAAGGACTATGTCTTGGATTAGTTTATATCTGATCAGTCTTTTAAATGTTAATGTTTACTTTTTTATTGAAGGTAGAAATTGTATTTTTGTGAAACAGTCATTAAATGTCTACTGAATATAAGAGGGAGCGGACACAGGTATACCTATGGCTGATTCATGTTGATGCTTGGCAGAAGTGAACAGATACTGTAAAGTAATTATCATCTAATTAAAAATAAATACATTAAAAAATTTTTTTAATGTCTACTGAATGTTAGTTACCATAGTGGATGGTACAGATCAAAGGGGAAAAGTCAGTGGGAGTGAGGTGGCCATTAGAAATGGAAGCCCTCAAAGTGAAAGGACTCTTCAGGCAAAAGGAGCCATCATTAGGAATCATTCAAAAGAGAAAAAAAAAATAGAGCTCAAAGACACTATTTGATGGACATATGTATTGCAAATTTTGTTTTGTTTGGTTACACCTAGGAGCAGTTTTGCTATTGCACCCTGAAAAGAGGAAGACAGAAAGCAGAGTGTCTCCTCTCTACCCGTGCAGAACGCACTCGTCTTGTTTCCCAGGATGCAGCCGCACTGGCCTTTGCCATAGCAATGACGTTTTGTATAATATTAATTAGCTTTCTTCATTTCCCTCATTCTTAGCAAGACGGTAAACCAACATAGTTTACTAAATATGTAATAATACAGGGAGATACCTTTCAACATTCAAAAATGTAGATGAACCTCATTAATTTGGAGAAAATAAAAAGGAAAGCTAAAATGATTCTTAAAAATCTCAATTTTTATGGAGTTTGATTACTCCAAGTATCTCACAGGAAAGGTGAGGTGGTGGTGGTTTAGTTGCTGAGTCGTGTCTGACTCTCTGCAGCCCCACGGACTGTAACTTCCCAGGCTCCTCTGTCCATGGGATTTTCCAAGCAAGAATAGTGTAGTGGATTGCCATTTCCTTCTTCAGGGGATCTTCCCCACCAGGGATCGAACCCATGTCTCCTGCTTTGTAGGTGGATTCTTTACGACTGAGCCACCTGGGAAGCCTCATGGTAAAGGTAGTTTATACACTAATTCCTTTGGTCTGGAGCTACTAACACTACTGGAAAACCTTTCTTACCAATTTAGGCAAAGGCTTCACTTTAACTTTTCACTTTCATGCTTTGGAGAAGGAAATGGCAACCCACTCCAGTGTTCTTGCCTGGAGAATCCCAGGGGCGTGGGAGGCTGGTGGGCTGCCGTCGATGGGGTTGCACAGAGTCGCACATGACTGAAGTGACTTAGCAGCAGCAAGAGATTTTTACTTTGGCAACCTGATGTGAAGAGAACTGACTCATTGGAAAAGATCCTGATACTGGAGAAGATTGAAGGCAGGAGGAGCAGGGGATGACAGACGATGAGGTGGTTGGGTGGCATCACCAACTCAATGGACATGAGTTTGAGCAAACTCCGGGAGTTGGTGATGGACAGGGAAGCCTGGCATGCTGCAGTCCATGGAGTCACAGTGAGTCGGACACAACTGAGCGACTGAACTGAAGAGATTTTCATTGCACTTGTTTTTACTGTTGTTTGCTTTTATCAAAGGAGGGACAAATTCTGGGGAATTCTTTGGGAAGACTACTATGTTGATGTGGAGAAACTGAAGGCAGTAGAACTCAGGTAATGAGGTAGCTAGGTTTTTTTTTTTTTTTCTATTCAAATATGCCGAATAACTTTTTTTTTAGTTTTATTTTATTTTTAAACTTTACATAATTGTATTAGTTTTGCCAAATATCAAAATGAATCCGCCATAGGTATGCATGTGTTCCCCAAATCCTCCTCCCTCCTCCCTCCCCATACCATCCCTCTGGGTCATCCCAGTGCACTAGCCCCAAGCATCCAGTATCGTGCATCAAGTAAGTGATGATAAATTTGATAAGATAGGAGCAAATATAATACATATTACAGAGAGAAAATCAACAGAACCATGCTTCATTTATACTCTCACTTTCTAAAGCACTAAGGAAAGCTGTGTCCTATATATTGAAGTCTTATTAATATAGACTGGTTGAATAAATGAATACACACCCATGAAGGAAAATTCTTTCATATATGAATGAATGAGTTAAAATTTATAGGATTTGGGGGGTGGGCAGCAATGCAGCAATGATTAAGCTTGACACCTTAGTGGCTGTTGGCATTAGGGTGATCTTAGGTCAGGATTGGCACATTAATTATTGAGACCTGTTCTCATCGGTTTTACAACTGGTGTTCATCCGGGGTGAGATAGGCAATTCTGGGAGCGCAGGACAACACTACAGAAGAGCACACCGTGTAGATGGGATGCCTGAGGATGTACACAGTAAAAGCTGGCAACATATAGACTCAGTCGTGAGGTTTTCTGGGAAGGGTGCAGACAGAAGAGGGGATGCAGGGGTTGAAAGGAAGAGAGGAAAGAAGAGAGGAAGGAAGAGGAGGGAGGGGCAAAGCTTGAAGAGCAGTGTCCGCAGTGGATGAGGTCACGTGACCGCGGTGGCAGTGACGCAGGCATTGTCAGAAAAGGGCCTCCTCTCCTGTCACCTGCATCCCGAGAGTGCCGCTAATCTGAAACTACCGCACTGCTATTACTTGCCTTCCTCTTTGGAATAAATACAAGAGAAATAATTTGAATTAATCAGAAGACGACTGCATTTTAAAGGCAAATATGAAAGAAAACATTAATGAAATCCCAATTGTAGCACAGAATGATTTCCTTATTGTAACATTTACCAAAAAAATGCCCTTTTTGTCATTGAACTGTATTGGTATGCTTGTGTGCTAAGTCCGTTCAGTTCAGTTCAGTCACTCAGTCGTGTCCAACTCTGCAACCCCATGAATTGCAGCACGCCAGGCCTCCCTGTCCATCACCAACTCCCTGAGCTCACTCAAACTCATGTCCATCGAGTCGGTGATGCCATCCAGCCATCTCATCCTCTGTCGTCCCCTTCTCTTCCAGCCCTCAATCCCTCCCAGCATCAGTCTTTTCCAATGAGTCAGCTCTTCACATGAGGTGGCCCAAGTATTGAAGTTTCAGCTTCAGCATCAGTCCTTCCAATGAACACCCAGGACTGGTCTCCTTTAGGATGGACTGGTTGGATCTCCTTGCAGTCCAAGGGACTCTCAAGAGCCTTCTCCAACACCACAGTTCAAAAGCATCAATTCTTCGGCACTCAGCTCTCCTCACAGTCCAACTCTCACATCCATACATGACCACTGGAAAAACCATAGCCTTGACTAGATGAAACTTTGTTGGCAAAGTAATGTCTCTACTTTTCAACATGCTATCTAGGTTGGTCATAATGTTCCTTCCAAGGAGCAAGCATCTTTTAATTTCATGGCTGCAATCACCATCTGCAGTGATTTTGGAGCCCCTAAAAATAAAGTCAGCCACTGTTTCCACTGTTTCCCCATCTATTTCCCATGAAGTGATGGGACCAGGTGCCATGATCTTCATTTTCTGAATGTTGAGCTTTAAGCCAACTTTTTCACTCTCCTATTTCACTTTTATCAACAGGCTTTTTAGTTCCTCTTCACTTTCTGCCATAAGGGTGGTGTCATCTGCATATCTGAGGTTATTGATATTTCTCCCGGCAATGTTGATTCCAGCTTATGCTTCTTCCAGCCCAGCGTTTCTCATGATGTACTCTGCATATATGTTAAATAAGCAGGGTGACAATATACAGCCTTGATGTACTCCTTTTCCTATTTGGAACCAGTCTGTTGTTCCATGTCCAGTTCTGACTGTTGCTTCCTGACCTGCATATAGGTTTCTCAACAGGCAGGTCAGGTGGTCTGGTATTCCCATCTCTTTCAGAATTTTCCACAGTTTATTGTGATCCACACAGTCAAAGGCTTTGGCATAGTCAATAAAGCAGAAGCAGATGTTTTTCTGGAACTCTCTTGCTTTTTCCATGATCCAGTGGATGTTGGCAATTTGATCTCTGGTTCCTCTGCCTTTTCTAAAACCAGCTTGAACATCTGGAAGTTTATGGTTCACATATTGCTTCTTCAGTCGTGTCCAACTCTTTGTGACCCCATGGACTGTAGCCTGCGAGGCTTATCTGTCCATGGGATTCTCCAGGCGAGAATACTGGCGTCAGTTGCCATTTCTTACTCCAGAGGGTCTTCCTGACCCAGCTTTCGAACCTGAGTCTCTTGTGTCTCCTGCATTGGCAGTCAGATTCTTTAGCACTGCCCTACTTGGGAAGCCCTACTGACAAGGTACAGAATAGTAACAGGACTCTGATTTTAAACACAGCTTGAACTCTGGCTATCTCATCTGATCAAATCTCCCTGTAATTCTGAACTCTACTTGGTTACTACTGTTATTCTACCTTGTATGCTTCTGTATAAAATGTTTATTTATTTATTATAAACAGAATTGATTCAAATGTCTATAGAGTGCCTAGTCCAGAGACATGCGTAATCTATGCAAAATAAAATTTTTAAAAGGAGTAGTGATGGGTAAGATATATCTCATTCTTTGCCCAAGCAAAGTTAAATAAAAATCTTAGAACATTAAAGGAAACAATTTGAAAGATTGTTAAAGAACACTTTCCTTTCCAGCTCTACCAACATATTTTTGTAGTTGAAGTATGAGAAAAGGAAAAGGATTTGTTAAAATCACCAATCTAGCTCGTGGCAAAAGTGGCTTGACATGTTTCCCTGTTTGCATGTGTGTGTGTGAACCCTGAATGCCGGGGAGGTGGTATTTTCAGGTTGGTAAATACGTAAAGGAGAGGCTGGAGGAATGGAACAGCTATAAGTTAAGCAACAAAACTTTCAAATTAAAAAAATCCAAACATTCAATTCTCTCATTGCTTCAAGTCTTTTGATTTTATTTTTTTTAATATAAATTTATTTATCTTAATTGGAGGCTAATTACTTTACAATATTGTATTGGTTTTGCCATACATCAACATGAATCCACCATGGGTATATGCGTGTTCCCCCTCCTGAACCCCCCTCCCACCTTCCTCCCCATCCCATCCCTCTGAGTCATCCTAGCTGCACCAGCCCCGAGCATCCTGTATCATGCATCGAACCTGGACTAGTGATCTGTTTCACATATTATACATGTTTCAATGCCATTCTCCCAAATCATCCCACCCTCGTCCAGAGTCCAAAAGACTGTTCTATACATCTGTCTCTTTTTGCTGTCTTGCTTACAGGGTTATTGCTACCATCTTTCTAAATTCCATATATATGCATTACTATACTGCATTGGTATTTTTCTTTCTGGCTTACTTCACTCTGTATAATAGGCTCCAGTTTCATCCACCTCATTAGAACTGATTCAAATGTATTCCCTTTAATGACTGAGTAATACTCCATTGTGTATATGTACCACAGCTTCCCTATCCAGTCATCTGCTGATGGACATCTAGGTTGCTTCCATGCCCTGGCTATTGTAAACAGTGCTGCGATGAACACTGGGAAACACTTTTGGTTTCCTTGGTGTGTATGCCCAGCAGTGGGATTGCTGGGTCGTATGGCAGTTCTATTTCCAGTTTTTTAAGGAATCTCCACACTGTTCTCCATAGTGGCTGTACTAGTTTGCATTCCCACCAACAGTGGAAGAGGGTTCCCTTTTCTCCACACCCTCTCCAGCATTTAATGCTTGTAGACTTTTGGATCACAGCCATTCTGACTGCCGTGAAATGGTACCTCATTGTGGTTTTGATTTGCATTTCTCTGATAATGAGTTATGTTGAGCATCTTTTCGTGTGTTTGTTAGCCCTCTGTATGTCTTCTTTGGAGAAATATCTGTTTAGTTCTTTGGCTCACTTTTTTATTAGGTCGTTTATTTTTCTGGATTTGAGCTGTAGGAGTTGCTTGTATATTTTTGAGATTAATTCTTTGTCAGTTGCTTCATTTGCTATTATTTTCTCCCATTCTGAAGGCTGTCTTTTCACCTTGCTTATAGTTTCCTTCGTTGTGCAAAAGCTTTTAAGTTTAATTACATCCCATTTGTTTATTTTTGCTTTTATTTCCATTACTCTGGGAGGTGGGTCATAAAGGATCCTGCTGTGATTTATGTCAGAAAATATTTTGCCTATGTTTTCCTCTAGGAGTTTTATAGTTTCTGGTCTTAGGTTTAGATCTTTAATCCATATTGAGTTTATTTTTGTGTATGGTGTTAGAAAGTGTTCTAGTTTCATTCTTTTACAAGTGGTTGACCAGTTTTCCGAGCACCACTTGTTAAAGAGATTGTCTTTTCTCCATTGTATAGTGTCGCCTCCTTTGTCAAAGATAAGGTGTCCATAGGTGCGTGGATTTATCTCTGGGCTTTCTATTTTATTCTATTGATCTATATTTCTGTCTTTGTGCCAGTACCATACTGTCTTGATGACTGTGGCTTTGTAGTAGAGCCTGAAGTCAGGCAGGTTGATTCCTCCAGCTCCATTCTTCTTTCTCAAGATTGCTTTTGCTATTTGAGGTTTTTTGTATTTCCATACAAATTGTGGAATTATTTGTTCTAGCTCTGTGAAAAATACCGTTGGTAGCTTGATAGGGATTGCATTGAATCTACAGATTGCTTTGGGTAGTATATTCATTTTCACTATATTGATTCTTCCGATCCATGAACATGGTATATTTTTCCATCTATTAGTGCCCTCTTTGATTTCTTTCACCAGTATTTTATAGTTTTCTATATATAGGTCTTTTGTTTCTTTAGGTAGATATATTCCTAAGTACTTTATCCTTTTCGTTGGAATGGTGAATGGAATTGTTTTCTTAATTTCTCTTTCTGTTTTCTCATTGTTAGTGTATAGGAATGCAAGGGATTTCTGTGTGTTAATTTTATATCCTGCAACTTTACTATATTCATTGATTAGCTCTAATAATTTTCTGGTGGAGTCTTTAGGGTTTTCTTGATTTGAAGAAACACAAGCTGGAATCAAGATTGCCGGGAGAAATATCAGTAACCTCAGATATGCAGATGACACCACCCTTATGGCAGAAAGTGAAGAGGAACTAAAGCCTCTTGATAAAAGTGAAAGTGGAGAGTGAAAAATTTGGCTTAAAGCTCGACATTCAGAAAATGAAGATCATGGCATCCGGTCCCATTACTTCATAGGAAATAGATGGGGAAACAGTGGAAACAGTGGCAGACTTTGTTTTTCTGGGCTCCAAAATCACTGCAGATGGTGACTGCAGCCATGAAATTAAAAGACACTTACTCCTTGGAAGGAGCATTATGACCAACCTAGATAGCATATTCAAAAGCAGAGACATTACTTTGCCAACAAAGGTTCGTCTAGTCAAGGCTATGGTTTTTCCTGTGGTCATGTATGGATGTGAGAGTTGGACTGTGAAGAAGGCTGAGCGCCAAAGAATTGATGCTTTTGAACTGTGGTTTTGGAGAAGACTCTTGAGAGTCCCTTGGACTGCAAGGAGATCCAACCAGACAATTCTGAACAGCTCTGGGATTTCTTTGGAAGGAATGATGCTAAAGCTGAAACTCCAGTACTTTGGCCACCTCATGTGAAGAGTTGACTCATTGGAAAAGACTCTGATGCTGGGAGGGATTGGGGGCAAGAGGAGAAGGGGACGACAGAGGATGAGATGGCTGGATGGCATGACTGACTCAATGGACATGAGTCTGAGTGAACTCTGGGAGTTGGCGATGGACAGGGAGGCCTGGCGTGCTGCGATTCATGGGGTTGCAAAGAGTCGGACACGACTGAGCAACTGATCTGATGTAGAGGATCACATCATCTGCAAACAGTGAGAGTTTTACTTCTTGTTTTCCAATTTGGATTCCTTATATTTCTTTTTCTGCTCTGATTGCTGTGGCCAAAACTTCCAAAACTATGTTGAATGGTAGTGGTGAGAGTGGGCACCCTTGTCTTGATTTTAAGGTCACTACTGTTTCAACTGAATTTCATTCCTAAGCAAGTAACAGAGTCATCGAAGGAATATTCAGTTCTCTGAGATTTATAGTCCTGTTCTGCTTTTAGAATTTTAAACTGTGTAGATGATAAAAAGAATGGAATATCCAAATTTTCTTGAAACAATAAAAAGGATAAAGGCCACACTTCCTTCTTTTGTTCCTCATTGCACGTGCTTATTTGTGCCTTCCTTCTGCAGGAGAGTACAGCCTTTCTAAGATGCATTATGAAATTGAACACAGAAGGAGGTTTAGAAGAGACAAGCAACAGGGACAAACAAGCCATTACAGGGCAGGAGCCCTTGTCAGGTAAAGGACGCTGCTAATGGAAAGAACGGTGAACACCAGCAATGGCTTAAATGGGACCGTCCAAAAGTCCACTCCAAATTTGACTTTCTATATAAAGCCTTCTTCAAGATTTTCCATAACCTATATTAAAACATTTTAATGAATATCACATTGAGATGGAAGAAGGCCATTATAGTGAACATCCATTGTGTGGGGAATTTGCATTAATAGCTAAAAAGGTTTTGGTCTCTTGCTCCTTAGCAACTGCAAGTGATTTCTTGTAATTTTTTTTTTTCTTCCTGCTTTAAGATGACCTTGTTCTTTTCCTTTCTAATTTAGAGTCCCAAGGGGAGGATGGTCTGAGAAAAGGGTTATTAACAAATGCCAGTTTTATGAATTCCTTTATTGTCAAATATTCATGAAGAGACAATTAAACTGTTCCCTTTCACTCTCCAGGATGTTCTGAATAAGTGGTATGAAGTTTTTGAGATTACCTTTTCCTAACAAAAATGAGGGGCTTCCCTGGTGGCTCTAGTGGTCAAGAACCTAACTGCATGAGACACAGGAGACTCGGGTTTGAGTCCTGGGTTGGGAAGCTTCTCTAGAGAAGGAAATGGCAACCACTCCAGTATTCTCACCTGGGAAAGCCCATGGACATAGGATTCTTGCAGGCTACAGTCCAGGGGGTTGCAAAGAGTCAGACATGACTTAGTGACTAAAACAAAATAACAACAAAAATTAGACAGCAATGATAATGTCTAACATTGTGTAGTGTCTACAATGTGCCAGGTACTGTTCCAAATGTTGCACATATATTAATGCATTTACACCTTATTTCAGTCCTATGAGGTCAGTGCTAATATTATCCCCATTTTACGTATGAGGAAACTGAGGTGGAGACAGGTTAAATAACTTGCCAAAGGTAATCTACTACTAAATTGTAGGAACAAGTGAAAAATTAAGCAAATTGACTGTTCTTAACCTATAAAGCTAGAAGTTTCTCTTACTGCACTAAATTTTATGTTCCTTTGTCCAACTTGGCATTCCCTTCCAGTTCAGTTCAGTCGCTCAGTCATGTCCAACTCTTTGCGACCCCATGAATTGCAGCATGCCAGGCCTCCTTGTCCATCACCAACTCCCTGAGCTCACTCAAACTCATGTCCATCGAGTCGGTGATGCCATCCAGCCATCTCATCCTCTGTCATCCCCTTCTCCTCCTGCCCCCAATCCCTCCCAGCATCAGAGTCTTTTCCATATGGAGGCTGAACAACACGCTGCTGAATAACCAACAAATCACAGAAGAAATCAAAAAAGAAATTAAATTTGCATAGAAATGAATGAAAATGAAAACACAACAATCCAAAACCTGTGGGACACTGTAAAAGCAGTCCTAAGGGGAAAGTTCATAGCAATACAGGCACACCTCAAGAAACAAGAAAAAAGTCAAATAAATAATCTAACTCTACACCTAAAGCAACTAGAAAAGGAAGAAATGAAGAACCCCAGGGTTAGTAGAAGGAAAGAAATCTTAAAACTTAGAGCAGAAATAAATGCAAAAGAAACAAAAGAGACCATAGCAAAAATCAACAAAACCAAAAGCTGGTTCTTTGAAAGGATAAATAAAATTGACAAACCATTAGCCAGACTCATCAAGAAACAAAGGGAGAAAAATCAAATCAATAAAATTAGAAATGAAAATGGAGAGATCACAACAGACAACACAGAAATACAAAGGATCATAAGAGACTACTATCAACAATTATATGCCAATAAAATGGACAACGTGGAAGAAATGGACAAATTCTTAGAAAAGTACAACTTGCCAAAACTCGACCAGGAAGAAATAGAAAATCTTAACAGACCCATCACAAGCACGGAAATTGAAACTGTAATCAAAAATCTTCCAGCAAACAAAAGCCCAGTTCCAGACGGCTTCACAGCTGAATTCTACCAAAAATTTAGAGAAGAGCTAACACCTATCCTGCTCAAACTCTTCCAGAAAATTGCAGAGGATGGTAAACTTCCAAACTCATTCTATGAGGCCACCACCACCCTCATACCAAAACCTGACAAAGATCCCACAAAAAAAGAAAACTACAGGCCAATATCACTGATGAACATAGATGCAAAAATCCTTAACAAAATTCTAGCAATCAGAATCCAACAACACATTAAAAAGATCATACACCATGACCAAGTGGGCTTTATCCCAGGGATGCAAGGATTCTTCAATATCCGCAAATCAATGTAATACACCACATTAACAAGTTGAAAAATAAAAACCATATGATTATCTCAATAGATGCAGAGAAAGCCTTTGACAAAATTCAACATCCATTTATGATCAAAACTCTCCAGAAAGCAGGAATAGAAGGAACATACCTCAACATAATAAAAGCTATATCTGACAAACCCACAGCAAACATTATCCTCAATGGTGAAAAATTGAAAGCATTTCCTCTAAAGTCAGGAATAAGACAAGGGTGCCCACTTTCACCACTACTATTCAACATAGTTTTGGAAGTTTTGGCCACAGCAATCAGAGCAGAAAAAGAAATAAAAGGAATCCAAATTGGAAAAGAAGAAGTAAAACTCTCATTGTTTGCAGATGACATGATCCTCTACATAGAAAACCCTAAAGACTCCACCAGAAAATTACTAGAACTAATCAATGACTATAGTAAAGTTGCAGGATATAAAATCAACACCCAGAAATCCCTTGCATTCCTATACACTAATAATGAGAAAACAGAAAGAGAAATTAAGGAAACAATTCCTATCACCATTGCAACGGAAAGAATAAAATACTTAGGAATATATCTACCTAAAGAAACTAAAGACCTATATATAGAAAACTATAAAACACTGGTGAGGACTTCCCTGGTGGTGCAGTGGATAAGAATCCACCTGCCAACTCAAGGGACACGGGTTCGATCCCTGATCTGGGAAGATTCTTTATGCCATGGAGCAACTATGCCTGTGCACCACAACTATTGAGTCTGTGCTCTAGAGCCCAGGAGCCGCAACTGCTGAAGCCCAAGGGCCCTAGAGCCTGTGCTCTGCATCGAGAGAAGCCACAACAACGGGAAGCCTTCACACCGCAACAAAGGCTAACCCTTGCTTGCCCAATCAGAGAAAGCCTGTGTGCAGCAACAAAGACCCAGCACAGCCAAAAATAAATAAATAAAATGATTAAAAAAAATAAAAATAAAACACTGGTGAAAGAAATCAAAGAGGACACTAATAGATGGAGAAATATACCATGTTCATGGATTGGAAGAATCAATATAGTGAAAATGAGTATACTACCCAAACAATTTATAGATTCAATACAATCCCCATCAAGCTACCAACAGTATTCTTCACAGAGCTAGAACAAATTATTTCACAATTTGTATGGAAATACAAAAAACCTCGAATAGCCAAAGCGATCTTGAGAAAGAAGAATGGAACTGGAGGAATCAACCTACCTGACTTCAGGCTCTACTACAAAGCCACAGTTATCAAGACAGTATGGTACTGGCACAAAGACAGAAATATAGATCAATGGAACAAAATAGAAAGCCCAGAGATAAATCCACGCACCTATGGACACCTTATCTTTGACAAAGGAGGCAAGAATATACAATGGATTAAAGACAATCTCTTTAACAAGTGGTGCTGGGAAATCTGCTCAACCACTTGTAAAAGAATGAAACTAGAACACTTTCTAACACCATACACAAAAATAAACTCAAAATGGATTAAAGATCTCAACATAAGACCAGAAACTATAAAACTCCTAGAGGAGAACATAGGCAAAACACTCTCTGACATACATCACAGCAGGATCCTCTATGACCCACCTCCCAGAATATTGGAAATAAAAGCAAAAATAAACAAATGGGACCTAATTAACCTTAAAAGCTTCTGCACATCAAAGGAAACTATTAGCAAGGTGAAAAGACAGCCTTCAGAATGGGAGAAGATAATAGCAAATGAAGCAACGGACAAACAACTAATCTCGAGAATATACAAGCAACTCCTACAGCTCAACTCCAGAAAAATAAATGACCCAATCAAAAAACGGGCCAAAGAACTAAATAGACATTTCTCCAAAGAAGACATACAGATGGCTAACAAACACATGAAAAGATGTTCAACATCACTCATGATCAGAGAAATGCAAATCAAAACCACTATGAGGTACCATTTCACACCAGTCAGAATGGCTGCGATCCAAAAGTCTACAAGCAATAAATACTGGAGAGGGTGTGGAGAAAAGGGAACCCTCTTCCACTGTTGGTGGGAATGCAAACTAGTACAGCCACTATGGAGAACAGTGTGGAGATTCCTTAAAAAACTGGAAATAGAATTGCCTTATGATCCAGCAATCCCACTGCTGGGCATACACACTGAGGAAACCAGAAGGGAAAGAGACACGTGTACCCCAATGTTCATTGCAGCACTGTTTATAATAGCCAGGACATGGAAGCAACCTAGATGTCCATCAGCAGATGAATGGATAAGAAAGCTGTGGTACATAGACACAATGGAGTATTACTCAGCCATTAAAAAGAATACATTTGAATCAGTTCTAATGAGGTGGATGAAACTGGAGCCTATTATACAGAGTGAAGTAAGCCAGAAAGAAAAACACCAATACAGTATACTAACGCATATATATGGAATTTAGAAAGATGGTAACAATAACCCTGTGTACGAGACAGCAAAAGAGACACTGATGTATAGAACAGTCTTATGGACTCTGTGGGAGAGGGAGAGGGTGGGAAGATTTGGGAGAATGGCATTGAAACATGTAAAATATCATGTATGAAATGAGTTGCCAGGCCAGGTTCGATGCATGATACTGGATGCTTGGGGCTAGTGCACTGGGACGACCCAGAGGGATGGTATGGGGAGGGAGGAGGGAGGAGCGTTCAGGGTGGGGAACACATGTATACCTGTGGCGGATTCATTTTGATATTTGGCAAAACTAATACAATTATGTAAATTAAAAAAAAAAAGTTAAACACACACACACACAAAAAAGAATGAAATAAAAGAAGAAATAATGCCATCTGCAGCAACATGGATGGGACCCAGAGATTGTCATACCGAGTGAAAGTAAGCCAAAGAAAGACAAATATCATATGATATAGCTTTTATGCGGAATCTAAAAATATAGTACAAATGAACTTACGTAGAAAACAAACTTATGGTTACCAGGGGGGTAATGGGTGGGGGAAAAATTGTGAGATTGGGATTGAGAATCTCCTATACTACTACTATCTATAAAATAGGTAACTAAAAAGGGACCTATTCTACAGTACAGGGAACTCGACTCAGCACTCAGTAATGGCCTATAATGGGAACAGAATCTAAAACAAGAGTGGATATATGTATAACTAATTCACTTTGTTGTACAACAGAAACACAACACTGTAAATCAACTATACTTCAATAAAAATTAAGAGCAAAAACCATAGAGCAAAAACAAAAAACCCAAAATGTGCTATATACAAAAATGGAGTATTACTCAGCTTTAAAAAGGAAGGAATCCCATCATGTGCTACAACATGGATGAATCTTAAGGACATAATGCTAAGTGAAATAAGGCAATCACAGAAGGACAAGTACTGCATGATTCCACTTATATGATGTATCAAAAGTTGTCAAACTCTTAGAAGGGGAAAGTAGAATGATGGTTGTCAGGGACTGGGGGGAGGGAGAAATATGGAAGTACTATTGAAGTTTCAGTCACAAGCTTAAAAAAAAGTTCTAGAGATTTGCTATACAAAATGTGCATATAGTTGACACCACTGTATTGTACACTTAATTTGTTAGGGAGGTATATTTCATGTTATATGTTATCACACAAAATAGAGCAGATATGAATGGAGACTGAAATATATTAATTTGCAAGACATATACATGATTTGAATAAATGAATAAAAATGTTTGATTAAAAAGAGCAAAAAAAAAAAAAAAAGAGTCTTTTCCAATGAGTCAACTCTTCACCTGAGGTGGCCAAAGTACTGGAGTTTCAGCTTTAGCATCAGTCCTTCCAAAGAACACCCAGGACTGATCTCCTTCAGAATGGACTGGTTGGATCTCCTTACAGTCCAAGGGTCTTCTCCAACACCACAGTTCAAAGGCATCAATTCTTCGGTGCTCAGCTTTCTTCACAGTCCAACTCTCACATCCATACATGACCACTGGAAAAACCATAGCCTTGACTAGATGGACCTTTGTTGGCAAAGTAATGTCTCTGCTTTTGAATATGCTATCTAGGTTGGTCATAACTTTCCTTCCAAGGAGTAAGCGTCTTTTAATTTAATGGCTGCAGTCACTATCTGCAGTGATTTTGGAGCCCAGAAAAATAAAGTCTGACACTGTTTCCACTGTTTCCCCATCTATTTCCCATGTAGTGATGGGACCAGATGCCATGATCTTCATTTTCTGAATGTTGAGCTTTAAGCCAACTTTTTCACTCTCCTCTTTCACTTTCATTAAGAGGTTTTCCAGGTAACTACTAGAGATCAGCCCAGGATTTAAAGGAGCTTTGAATTCTCAAGTATGGAATACAAAAATTTAAATGTACTCTAGGAATTAGGTCTTCCGAGGCCCCATTTTACAACTGAAGGTCGTGAGAACAGTTACCTAACTGACACTTTAAAGAATTAAGAATAGCAATGGAAGCAGTGGTCATCCTCAAGTCTTCTAGATGTTTTCAATCTTTCTTATTTGATCCTGCACTGAATCTCCAAGTACTTTAAGACAGGGTTCCCTTGTCGTATGTTTGGGAAACTTTTTTGTACTGATACAAAGAATTTCAATAAATGTTAGCTATTATATACCAGGAATGTGTTAAGTGTATATAGTCTTTATATGCAGTCTTTTCCCCTCTACAGCCGTGTCGTGGCAAAGAGGCTTGTGTAATTCAGTGACAGTGTGAGCCAGGCCATGTAGGGATGCCCAAGATGAATGGGTCACAGTGAAGAATTCTGACCAAGTGTGGTCCCCTGCAGGAAGGAATGGCAGCCCACTCCAGTATTCTTGCCTGGAGAACCCAATGGATAGTATGAAAAGGCAGAAACATGGAAACACGAGCCCCTCAACTCAGAAGCTGTCCATAGTCTTTGTATATAGTCTTTAGCTGATAATTATTATGCCTTTTGTAGGCAAGAAATCTTGTAGCCTCCAGAACTGTGAGAGAACAAATTTATGTTGTTTTAAGCCACGTGGTTTCTGGTAAATTGTTACAGCAACTGTAGGAAAATAATACAGTTTGCACGATGCTTTCAAAGAGAACTAGGGCAAGCATCATGTGACCCGTTACTTCCTTATGACCGCTGTAACAAGGCTACAAGTCTGACATCAACGTGTCATCTGGGCAGGCGTCCTCTGAAGGCTCTAGAGAAGAATTCTCCCTTGTCTCTTCCAGCCTCTGGTGGCTCCAGGAGTTCCTTGGCTTGGAGCAGCATCACTCTAATTTCTGCCTCTGTCTTCATACCACATTCATGATGCCCCGTAATCAGGAAATGGAGGTCAACTGCAGAAGACCTCATACAAGGAGGATAGACAACATAGCCTCAAAGTTATTTTTAACTGCAAAATGTTATATTTTATTCTAAGCTTTACATTCTTCAAATGTAGGCTGAGGCAAATTTAGGTTCACATAGCCTGTTGTGATACGATAATGGCAGGAGAGAATCTTACTAATTCTGTTAGGCATGAAAAATTCATTCACATATCCAATTTATTGTTGCTTTTAGTAGCTAAGTCTTGTCCATCTCTTTTGCTACCCGATGGACTATAGCCCGTTTGGCTCTTCTGTCCATGAAATTCTCCAGGCAAGAATACTGTAGTGGGTTGCCCTTTCTTTCTCAGGGATCTTCCCTACCCAGGCATCGAACCCATGTCTCCTGCATTGGCAACAGGATTCTTTACTACTGAATCACCAGGAAAGCCCTGTATCCAGTTTACATAAGCTACAAATTAGACTTGTTGTAATTGGTAAATATTCACAAGCATAATTCAATAATAGGCTCAATCTTCTTTTACAAGAAAGCGCCTTTCTAAGATAATTTTCTTAGCAGTGGAGTAAAACTATGTCTTAGAAACAAAAACACCAGATCATTGTGACTCAGGTCCTCAATATTTTAGATGCCAGTGCTTTTTTATTTGATATAATAATAATAAAAAGCCTTGAGATACTTCAACAGGCTTGCACAAGAAAAAGTTATTAACAAATTTCAGCCTGCTGTAATGCATCTTTCATGGTCAGGCAGCCTGTGAAGTGAACTGAAGCCAGCTCTTGTCAGTTTGGACATATTTTCATAACTCTTATTTTGTGCCCGTTGTTCCTTGTTACTCTCCACAGTTCTAAAACGTGACAGTAGTTACCTGAATAATCATACTCATTATTATCACAAGGAATATTGCTTACAGTTTCATGTAATTGCTTAGCTCTGTAATTTTCCATGAAGCCAATGGGATTTTAAATGATCAGCAAGAATGGATTATAGAGTTTAGAATGTCTCCCAGATTTCCTTCTGTTCGTCTCTCGTCTGCAAGAACTTAACTAATTTTCATATTTGAAATTGGTCTCTATTGGTAAATAGTCATGTGTGTCTAAGAATGTTTAATAGCATTTGCCCTCCTGACATACTTCAGCATTTCACTCAATCTTATTTTTTCCTATAGGCTCAAATTCTTAAAAAGTGCTGACATCAACTATGCCACCACAACAGGGTAACCATGACTAGAAATAGTATATGCACATTATAACTGGATGTAACAAACTCAGAAGGGAAGCTAAAACTTATTTGAGTGAATAGTATCATTAATGATAATTCATATTTTTACATAAATTCATTTGAATAAAAAAGGATTCAGTGCAGTTGTAGAATGAACTGCCATTCTCCCCAAATCCATAGATTAAAGCCTTAATCCCCAGTGTGACTATATTTGGAGACAGGGCCTTGAAAGAGGCAGTGGCTCAGTGTTAGAGTCTGCTTCAATGCCCGAGACAGGAGTCTGATCTGTGGGTGGGGAAGATCCCCTGGAGGCAGATGGCAACCTGCTCCGGTTTTCTTGCCTAGAAAACCCCATGGACAGGGGAGCCTGGTGGGCTACAGTTCATGGGGTCGCCAAAGAGTTGGACACAATTTAGCTACTAAACAACAATAAAGATTAAATGCTTTCATTTGCATGCATGCAGGCTAAGTTGCTTCAATTGTGTCTGACTCTTTGCAATCCTGTGGACAGAGGAGCCCGCCAGGCAAGAATACTGGAGTGGCTTGCCATGCCCTCTGCAAATGCTTTCATATAGCTGGACCCTAATCCAATCTGAACAAGATCTTTGTAAAAAGAGGAAGAGATGTCAGGGATGTATGCAGATAGAGAAAAGACCAGATGGGGACCCAGGAAGAAGGTGGCATCCAACAAGCCAACGAGAGACACCTCAGAAGAAGTTAACCATACTGACACCTTGATCTTGAACTTCCAGTTTCCAGAACTATGAGAAAATACAAGGGTTTCCTCTGGTGATCGAAGCCACCCTGGTCATGCGTGCAGCAGGTCAGAAGTGTCAGAGATTCAGCTCTAGCGTCCGTGGTCATGATGAACTGTCAGGTACCTTTCGTTGGCTTCTTCCTCTTCTTCCTCACCTCCCTACTTCTGTGCTGGTGTTCCCTGGAACTACCTCCCAAGTAAACCGTTTGTGCTGAACACTTGTCTTGACGTCATCTTTCAGGGAAACCCAAACCAAGAGAGCCTCATAGGGTTTTCTGTGATTAACTGAGGGTTCTAGATGAAAAGTATCTGCATTACCTGATGCTTCATGAGAGCCGCTCAATAAATGTTGACTATTATGATGAAATTGATTCTCAACCCTACTGAACTAACTTGTGTTCTTTCTGTTCTTCCAGCCTAAATTTTAAATCCACAGCTTTCTCAGTTCCTCTTCCCCCTGCTCATATCTTCATAATAGCCCTTATGGATTTACCACTGAAGCTGGGAGAAGAGCACATGCAGACAGGCCGAGGGGCAGAGATTCATCGAAGGGCTCCGTGCCTTTCTGGCAGATGTGCTGCAGTGGCCTGCGCTGAGACTCTCCACGGCCCATGAACTGGCTCCAGCTCATAAGCTTCTCAGGTTCCTTCTTCACTGACTCCAGTTATTTACCTTTTTCTGGAGTCAGAAATGCAATGTGGTTGGACAGGGGGGTTCTGAGAGCAGCATCAGAAAATTACAAAAAAATACATTTAGATTATCCAAAACAATTATGCACTCAATTGGCATTGTACAAAGAACACAGAGCTAGGAGTCCAGAGCCCTGGATCCTGTTACTAACTGTGCGTACCTTGAATAAGTCATTGAACTTCCTCTGCGTTTCATATCAGATTACTCATGTGAACATCAATGGGTACATATAGGTTGTCTCAAAATATTCTCAAAACCCCAGATGCCTGTGCTCAGTTGCTCAGTCATGTCTGACTCTTTGCAACCCCATGGACTGCAGCAAGCCAGGCTTCCCTGTCCTTCACTATCTCCCAGAGTTTGCTCAAGTTCACATTCATTGAGTCAGTGATGCCATCCAACCATCTCATCCTCTGCTGCCCTCTTCTTTTGCCTTCGATCTTTCCCAGCATCAGGGTCTAAAAGCTTTTGATGCTTTTTAAGTCAATGTATGAATCTTCATGATACATTCATCTGCAAGAAGAAAAAGCCGGCCCGGAGCTGAAGTGTGAGACAACTGTGAAAAAACTGAGGTGCTAACTTGCAAATTTAAAGTTTGGTCTTTAAAGAACTCACACAACCAGGAAGAGCATGAGATTTGACATAAGCAAAATATTCTAAATTATGACATGTATCCTTTGAAATGGTGATTTTTAACAGTCTGGTAGTGCAATTCAGGGGTCTAGCCTGAGTCATGTGCTTGAGCAGCAGAAGTCACTCACAAAGAGCCATGAAAGCTGAGGATGAAAGGTGCCATATGCAGTGGTACAAAATATGATGTGTTGAATGGATTATTGGACCCCAAATCAATAAGCTGCTCCTTTTTGGGCTTGTACATGGAAATGCAAAAAATGGAACTGACTTGAAATCAAAACGAAACAGACTCATCTATTTCTGTTGGCCTAGATAATTAAAGAATGAGATTGACCCAAGAGCATGTATGATGGGAAGTAAATGGGTTTTTAAAGATTTTTCTTCAGCACTGGAAAACACAACACAGGGCTTTCTTATGCCCTCTCATCAGCTGGTACAAAATTATCAGGTGCTTTTTCTAACACCCAAACTTGAAACCTCAGAGTTTCCTAAGCCATCTCCAGGGCCTTCAGGGAAGGCAAACACACAAGACAAAAGGAAGAAGGGAGCATCTCATGAAACGGAGAGTATGCACACCCTCCCCCAGAAAAACAACAACAAGCCTGGCACGTTTCTTGCCACACCTGGTGCTTTCTGTCCTCTGCTTTAGCACGATCCACTTTTTTCCCCCCCAGCCTTTCCATCAAATCTATTCAGTCACCAAAGCGTGTTGCTTCTCATTTCCTATGTTTCTCTCTTGAATAATTTCTTTCTATTTTATAGTGAAAAGTGAAAAAGAAAGTGAAGTCACTCAGTCGTGACTTCACGACCCCATGGCCTGTAGCCCACCAGGCTTCTCCGTCCATGGGGTTTTCCAGGAAGAGTACTGGAGTAAGGTGCCGTTTCCTCTGGTATCACTCAAACTTCCACAACATTCTTGCAATTGGAATTTTGCCTTTACAATTTTTTTTGATAAATCCAACAATATGTCATCAAATTAATATTTAATATTAATTCATCAAATTAATATTTAAATCACTCTTAACTCATAATGCATGCCAACATGCATGCTCAGTCGCTTTAGTCATGTCTGACTCTTTGCAAGCCTATGGACTGTAGCCCACCAGCCTCCTCCAGGCAAGGATACTGGAGTGGGTAGCCATTCCCTTCTCCAAGGGATCTTCAGAGCCAGGGATTGAACCCTTTTCTCCTGCACCTCCTGCATTGCAGGCTGATCCATACCCACTGAGCCACCCGGGAAGCCCCTTAACCCATAGGTTTCTGCTCAGAGCCATGCTTCCTATCACCAACAGGCTCAGGTCCAAACTTGCTGCCTGAGACTTAGTGTCAATTATTGCCCAGAAATAAACTACCTTTCTAGCTTTATGTCTCACCTCTACCTCCCAGCCAAGTTAGTTAAGTTAGTCTTTCTTCTAGGAATATTGAGCTTCCCATTGTTCTGGTTGGACTTATATTATTTAATTCTGCTTATAATGCTTTTCTAGTCTCTGTACTTAATTTGTGTAGCTCTTCTCAGCCTCTAAATGCTCAACTCATAACAACTCACTATTCTTCCAATAAGTTCCTAACAAACTGGTCACCTCAGAGATCTATGTTAATAAGATACATATATTTATCAGAAATTTAAAGTGGAATATTTTGTAAATTGACTTATATATACTTGTAGATTAATATATTCTACTTTCCAAGTAAATATGTATAAAATAAAAAGTCAAACAGTCTTTACCATAATAAGTAAACCTATTATCTGATTTTGGATGATGGAAATGTCACATTTATTGTGCTGATTGCACAACTCTAAATTTAGTGAAAATATGCATTAAACACAGGTGAATTTTATAATATCTAAAATATACATCAATAAAACTGTTGAAATTGTATTATCACGCCTAACTACAATAGTTTCTCAAATATATATGCTTAAAATATAAAATATCACTAGCCAACATTGATCATTCATCTGACTTTCAGCATATTACCCTACCCTCTAGGAATGTTTGTCTGAATTTTGTTGTTTAGTCATTAAGTCATGTCCAACAATTTGCTACCCCATGGGCTATAGCCCACCAGGCCCCTCTGTCCATGGGATTTCCCAGGCAAGAATACTGGAGTGGGTTGCCATTTCTTTCTGATCTTCCTAACCCAGGGATTGAACCCCCATCTCCTGCTTTGGGAGGCAGATTCTTTTTCTGCTGAGCCACCAAGGAAGGCCCTTTGAATTACAGAGTGAATATTGTACATGTTGGCATTATTTTCTTTTCCTTCACACTTGATCAGGCTTTTAAAAATATGTGTAAAATTTATGTAGACTCCTCAAATATACACTTATTTTCTGCCATGGCCATATTGAAAGGAACTGCGAGGAAAATTGGACCAAACTCATTTATATGTTTACACACACACATTTACACATGCACACAGTTTAACACTAAGGTTTGATTTGCTTTACTTGATTTTCATTTAAATCTGCTGTGAAGGGATCACAGCAATTTCAGACAGAGCAAAGACAAATCTAAACTGAAGTCCTCCTCTGACAAACAGCTGTATTACAGAGTCAGTTCATTCAGAATGCCACCCATTTAACGCTGAATATTTGCCTCAGTCAATACATCGTTATCGTAATTCCTTTCTAATTGAACTTCCTCTTTTCCAAAATCGACACGTTAGGAGTTATTATCACTCTGCTTCTGCAGAATGCTTCTGGTACAAGGCTGTTCAGAACCCTCCCATCCTTCCTACTCCCAAAGTGTAGTGTCACTCATAGCGTCTCCTGCAGCTTATACCGTATCAGTGTATTTATTCTAAGATTTCACATTACATCTCTATATGGTCAATATGGTAATTTACTGAAAATACACCTTTTCATGTAACTGGATAAAATAAATCAGCCAGCACACAGTCAGTTTTCATCAACACCCTGCAAAATTAGAACCCAACTCTTCTAGTCCAGTAGTTTTCCTGGTCTCAACCTCTTTTTACCCTTTGGTGCTTACAATTTTAAAAATTTATCTCTTCCTTAATTTAATTTCTCTCCCCAGTAACATGTGAAGTTTCAGTGAGTGAATAGTGGGAATTCAATGAAAAATGCTAACAAGCTCAAAAGTCGGGTTCTCTTTTCTAATCACCCAGACTTGAAACATCACCCTTGTGGTTTTTCACTTTCTTTTCCTTGACTATACAATCTGATCAGCTGCTCTTGCTTGTATATTTTCTTCCAGAGACAACATGGGTGAGGGAGGGGTGGGGGGAATAAGCAAAGGAGAAGGAAGTCCTAGAGTCAATGAGGACCTTCTACTCTGCTTCGTTTTCACTTGATGAGAGGTTTGCCTCTCATCATCTGGCATTTGGATTAGATCTTCACACCAGGAGTAACAGGAAAATGATTATTCTTGTTGAAAGGTGGTGCGAAGATCTAATCAAAGGCAGATCTATTGTGGCTTACTGTTAGTGTTCCTAAAATTATACTGGCAGACCAGGGGCTGACTTGTGCCCCCGAAGAGCTTGATTACAGGTGCCTGATCATACTTCAGGTAAGAAAAGCCATTTAGAGTGCTAAATTCGTAAGCACTGCTGAAGTGCTGCAGGAATTTCTATAAAGTACGTATATAGAAAAATAATATATGTAACTTAATAATAGCATCCATCACCTAAAAACAGTATTGTGTTATCTCTGTATAAGGGACTTTGGATATTTACATGCTGCTGCTGCTGCTAAGTCGCTTCAGTTGTGTCCGACTCTGTGCGACCCCATAGACGGCAGCCCACCAGGCTCCCCCATCCCTGGGATTCAATAGATACACAGCATTTTGCAAATCACAAGATTTACTGATGAAACCCAGCAAAGGGGCCTTTTCAAACTGTTAAGATATATTGAAAATTTTCTATCAAATTAAAAAGCATATAAGGAAAAATAGATGGTTCCATTCCCATAACAAGGGACAGATATTTGCCCTGCTGTATTATTTAAATATGTGACATTGTTTTAAAAGAAAAAACATCCTACAAATTGCAATGGCATTCACATCTAAAATCACTGAAAATTGCAGAGTTTGATTATCTAAAGAAATCAACTCCAAATGATAAAATGAATATACTTGTATTTAATTGGAATATTGTGAAGGTTAATGAAATCAAACAACCTTTAAAGAATGTAGGTGATGGTTAATATACCACATTGAATTTTTGGATTAATATTAAAAGAAAACGACCCGATTCATTTCTGTTTATTCCAATATTCAAACCAAGTAGAACTCCTGGGAATTATTAGAAAGACAAATTAAAACAACAGATGGACTTGCAGTTGCCTGCATAAGAATGTCTTTTCACAGAGTCTCCTGACAATTTCAGAGATTCTAAGGTGTTCTATTTAATTTCAAATAAAGAATACTACATTTTTTCCTCTTCCCAGGCTGTCAGTCTCTGAAAGCCCTAAAGAAAATGATTTGAAAACATCATGAAAGTATTTTCTTGGGTTTTTATAAGACTCATCTTGTAAGACAGGCATAAGGCTCACTACTTTTTAATGACAGAAGAAAAAAGGGTAAGCAATTTCTATCTCCTAAAGTATGAATCTCTATTTTGGGTATTAAATGGAAGCAATTCCTTTTATAGAATACAATTTTGACATGGATTTTAAAGGCAAAATACCCAATTTACTGCCATATCTTTATTTCATGTAATTAAAAACTTTTATTCTTATTTTATGGGTCACTGAGTTAAATCAGCAGACAGATAGTGGCCATGGTGGGACTTGACTCTAAATGTTCTGCCGTTTGACACTCAGTCCTATAGACAGGTTGTTTTGTTCTGCGTTGCTATTAAAGATGTTTTGGATATTAAGGGAATTATTCTTATTTTTTGATAGATGATTCATGTAGACATCAAAAATACATAATGGGGCTTCTACTGGCAGGAAAATGTCTAATTTCAAAGGGTTTAATTGTATAGATTGTGTTAAAGTCTATGTAAAGAAAACCATGGGTTTATAAAACAAATTCTCAAAATGGGTCCTTGGAATTTCTGCTTCCTTTAGTTGCAGAATGGCTTTCTTTTCTGACTGAATCTCCTTCTGAGAACAACCAGAAAGGCTGGATTTTTTGTTTTAATTTGCCTGAAAGCATCAGTGAGGTAAAAAGGGGCTTAGGGGATCACAGTTCCAGAAGGGATGAAAGTACAGAAGCGAGCCCAGCGTTCAGCAGCACTTTTCTCTGAGGAACTTGTTGGTTCTCGAGAGCTGGTGGGAGTTGAAAAGCTGAGCAGACCTTACACGGCACTATGCAACTGGGAGCAAGCAGAGTTTGAATACATGGCCCATCAAGAAGAAGGGGCTCTTATAAACACTCTGGACTCTCAGGAGTCACTGATGGGGGACTGTATCTTAACAGGAAGTGCACACTCAGTCGTGTCCGCCTCTTTGCAAACCCACGGACTGTAGCCCACCAGGCTCCTCTGTCCATGGGATTTTCCAGGCAAGAAAACTGGAGTGGGTTGTCATCTCCTCCTCCAGGGGAGCTTCCCCATGTCTCTGGCATCTCCTGCATTAGCAGGTGGATTCTTTACCACTGCACTACCAAATAAATTGGCTTTCAAGAGACTGAAATCCACCTTGAACTCAGATAAATTCTTGACTGGATTAAGGGCATATTCCTTAGCTCAAATGCTTACCAAAAGCAAAACTAAGTGCCCTGTAGACAAATACATTATTATCTCTAAATATTTGCATAATTTATATGGAAGGAAGGAAGTGGAAGGAAGTGAAGTAGCTCAGTCGTGTCCGACTCTTTGTGACCCCACAGACTGTAGCCTACAAGGCTCCTCTGTCCACGGGATTCTCCAGGCAAGAGTACTGGAGTGGGTTGCCATTTCCTTCTCCAGAGGAGCTTCCCGACCTAGGGATCAAACCCAGGTCTCCTGCATTGTAGGCAGACGCTTTACTGTCTGAGCCACCAGGGAACACCCAGTAAAAATTTCCATTGCATTCCATGAGACAAAATAACAGAATGAGCCCAAAAAAGAAAAGGAAAAAAACCTGAATAGCAGAAACAGACACAAAATATAGTCAAGGTATCCAAAGTAAAATTTTAAGTAACTATCATTAATATGCTAAAATACAATAGTCCCCCTTTCTCCATGGTTTTGATTTCTATAGTATCAGTTACCTATGTTCAACCATGGTCTGAAAATATGAAATGAAAAATTACAGAAATAAACAATTTATAAGTTTTAAATTTCAAGTCCTTCTGAGTAGCATGATCAAATCTGAAGACATCCAGCTCTGTCCTGCCCGGGACTTGAGTCATTGCTTTGTCCAGTCAGCCATTAGTCATTTAGTAGTCATTCCAGTTATCAGATAGTCTCAGTACTGCAGTACTGTTCAACTAAACTTTATTTTGCTTAATAATGGCCCCAAAGTTCCAGAGTAGTGATGCTATTTAGATATGCCAAAGACAAGCTGTAAAGTGCTTCCTTTGGGTGAAACGTTGAGAGTTCTTGACTTAATAAGGAAAGAGAAAAAAATAATCATATGTTGAGGTTGCTAAGATCAATGGTAAGAAAAATTTTTTTCTCCATGAAATTGTGAAGAAGGAAAAATTAATGGGTGGTAGTTTGCTCTGGCACCTCAGGTTGCAAAAGCTATGGCCACAGTGTGCGACAACTGCTTAGCTAAGATGGAAAAGGCGATGAATTCATACAATAAGATATTCTGTGAAAGAGAGAAAGAGATTGCATTTGCGTAACTTTTACTGCAGTATATTGTTAAAATTGTTTCATGCTGTTATTATTGTTGCTAATCTCCTACTGTGCCTAATTTATAAATTTAACTTTATCATAGGCATATACGTACAGGAAAAAACAGTATATATAGGATTCTGCACCATCCAAGGTTTCAGGTGTCCAGTAGGGGTCTTGGAATGTATCCCCCTGTGAATAAGGGGGGACTACTGTTTAGATAATATGATAAAAAACTTTATCAGAGAACTGGAAACAATCAAAAAGAATCAAATGAAATTCTACAACTAACCACTGTAATAACCTAAAGGAAGAAGAAATAGACGGGTTTGACAGCAGATTAGATAAACCAGAAGAGAGGAACAGTGAACTGAAAGATAACTCAATAGAAGGTGGAATGAAAAACACAGAGAAAAAAACTGATGGGATATAAAATACACAGTAAAAAGGTAAAAAAATAAAAATAAAAAAGGTGTTGTAATCAGAGTCAGGGAGAAAGAAGGAAAGAGAATAGAACAGAGGCCATTTTAGAAGAGATCATTATTGGGAAATTTCTGACACCAGTAAAAGTAAGACGTCACAGATTAAGAAGCTCTATATATGCAATCATATAAAATCCAGGAACACTACATTCTCTCAGAAATAAAGATGATGACTTCTTTACCTGGAGAGGAACACGAGGGAGCCCAGTAGTTCGGACAATAGTCTTTTTCTTCATCAGGGTACTTGACCCAGGTACAAAGAGTATTCAGTTTGTGAAAATTCACTGTGCTGCACATTGACAATCTGTGCATTTTTATCTTATGTATTTTACTCTTCAAACTGTAGTTTTAAAATGTACATTAACAAAGTTACTAACAATAATGCGGCTATACAAATCCCCAAGCAGGGTTAATACAATGGAAACCATCCCTCGGCACCGCACAGAAAAAATTCTGAAAACAAAATCCAACCATATGCTGTTTACAAGACATACACCTTTAATCAGAGGACAAAGAAAATATGATTCTAGATGGATTAAAAAAGGCGATGCGGGCCAATTCTCATCAAAAGAAAGCTTATGTAACTATACTGATATGATGCAAGATAGACATCAAGGCATAAAGCATTACTAGATACAAAGAGAGACACTTCTTAATGATATGTCAATTCACTAAGAACATAAAAAAATTCTAAATTTGTGTACAATCCACAAGGTAGTGTTAACTTATGGGAAGAGATATTTTAACAATCTCTTTTTATAGCGGACAAAATAAGCAGACCAAAAAAAAAAATATGTTAGACTACAGAGAATCTGAACAATTATACATACAATCCAAATGTCAATTCTGACATATGTGAAGCATGGTAGAGACTACATGATTTTCAAGTACTCATTAAATACTTCATGAAACCGACTATCTGGTCATTTTACAAATGAGGAAGTTGAACTGCCACTGGGAGCAACAGAAATGAAACAACGGGATCGAGATTATGACGTGACAGAGCGTTCATCAGAACACACACCTGGGTTCCAGTCCTCGGTGCTGCCGTTGCCTCAACGTAAATGATCAAGACCTACAGCATACTCTGGGCTTCTAGGTGGTAAAGAATCCCACCTGCTGAACAGGAAACGTGGGCTTGATCCCTGGGTTGGGAAAATCCCCTGGAGGAGGAAATGGCAACTCACTCTAGTAGTCTCGCCTGGGAAATCCCATGGACAGGGGGCTGGCGAGCCACAGACCATTGGGTTGCAAAGAGTTAGACATGGCTTAGGGACTAAACAGCGACGGATATTCTAATAAATGCTTTGCAACTGATCTTCTGGCTGCCTAGGCAAGAAGCAGCTACTATGGAGATTTTGCTGTAGAAATAAAGAAAAACCTCTAAAGAGTGTCATTTTCTATTCTAACTAGGGGTAGAACGGTGTCAGATTGGGCAAATTCAGCATCACAAATCCACTGAGAGTGGCTTGCAATTTATATTTGACAACATGATTAGGGTGTAATGACTCCAAAATAGCTTGTGTGTGTGTGTGTATGTGTGTGTGTGTGTGTGTGTATGTGTGTGTGCAAAGTCACTGCAGTCGTGCCTGACTCTTTGTCACTCTATGGACTGTAGCCCACAAGATTCCTCTGTCCATGGGATTCTCCAGGCAAGAATACTAGAGTGGGTAGCCATTCCCTTCTCCAGGGGATCTTCCTGACCCAGGAATCGAACCCACATCTCTGGTCTCCTGTATTGGCAGGCAGATTCTTAACCACTGTGCCACCTGGGAAGCCTCCTTAGATAATTTATACACATTCCATTTATTCTTTACAAAAAAGTTTCAAGCTGGGTGTTATTGTCCCTTTTTAACTGATGGAGAACCTCGAATTCTGAGGGTTTTAAGTAATTTGCCCAACATCAACATATTGTGCCCGTCTATCCTCAGTGTTTACCCCGGCCTCATTCTGCATTGCAATCCGCTACAGAGAGGTAATTACTCCAGGGGACATTACTGTCAGAAAGAGAAGAGTATGGAATACAGAAGAGCAACAGCAGATAATACAGAACCAGGGTACTGATAAAAGAAAAGCCTAAGGAAACCAGAGCGAACATGGGTCTGAGAGGAGTCAAATACTAGAGAAACAAACCCTGCATTATTCACAGTTTGGACTGAGTGTGTGTGTGGTAAGGAGAGTGATGTATATGTTTCCATGAGAAAGATCGTGCATTGTAAAAAGTTAACCCCTTAGTAAACTGCATTTTGTTTATTTCATAGTTTTATTTCAGCCACTTTCAATTAATCCTTTTTTGAATCATCCCCCTTGGTGGGTGATTCCCACATGTTAGCATTTATCTGAGTCATTGGTGGGCTTGTTAAGCATGAATTTCTAGGTTTTACCCCTAGAGTTTCTAGTCTAGGATGTCTGGGTGATATTCAAATTTTACACTTACAGCAAGTTTCCAGGTGATATTGATGAAGGTGGCCCAGGGGCCACGTTTTGGGAACCAGTGCTTGGGATATTGCTAAAGGATAAATTGCCATTTTTCAAGTAGGGATAAGCCAGTAAACCACGTGGTTAATAAAGATAAGATTTAATATTTACTGACCAATTTTTCTTTTCAGACACTCTGCCAAATACTTCATATTGATGACCTCATTTAATCTCTCTAACAATTCTTTAAGGTAGATGTTGTTGGTCTTCCATTTTGTAGAAGAGGAAATGGAGGTTGAAAACAGGAAACTTGCCCCAAATCACATTGCTAGACTTACTGGAACCCAATTCGTTTAATTTCATAAGAACTCCCAAACTATGCTTGCCTGGTTCTCAAATATTATTGTGCAAAAGAGGTCATCAAATGAATATTACAGGGCTTCCCTGGTGGCTCAGTGGTAAAGAATCTATGGTCTAATGCAGGAGACACGGGTTAAATTCCTCATCCCGGAAGCTCCCACATGCTGCGGAGCAACTGTGCCCGACCACAACTCAATCTATGTGCCAACGCAGGAGACACGGGTTAAATTCCTCATCCCGGAAGCTCCCACATGCTGCGGAGCAGCTGTGCCCGACCACAACTACTCAGCCTGCACCCGAGAGCCTGGGGGTCACAGCCACTGAGCCCACATGCCACAGGCGCCGAGCCTGTGCGCCTAGGGCCTGCGGCCCACAGGAAGAGACCCTTCCTCAACGAGAAGCTCATGCAGGGCAACTAGAGAGCAGTCCCTGCTTGCTAGGGAGAGCCCCCTGCAACAGCGAAGACCCAGCACAGCCAACAAGAAATAAATAAATAGAATATGATAACAAGTCCGGTTCTTGGGGCCCTAGTTTGAGATTCTGACTCAACATCTTTACAATGAAGCTCGGAAATCTGCATTTCTAACTAACAACACAGTTTTAGATCTTCAATTAAACACTCACCTATTCTGGTCCCAGAGTAGGCAGGCCAGGTAAATGGTAGAATCCGCTTGATGATATTGTAGAATACAGGCTTATTCTTGACTGTGGGTATTGTACAGACTCCAGAGGCCTTTTTCAGCAATGCAGAATATTAAAGTTAGATCTTTAGCTTATTGTTTCACCATCAGTTTAACAACTCCACAAAAGTTTAGAACACACCAGACATTATCCATGGTTACCGCATCAGTTCCCATTGATCACACAAGGCTTCTGTGGTCAATTGCCGGTTCCAGCTGAGCAGTGGTTCTCCAACAGGGGAGAGGACAAGATTCCCTCAAGAGTTATGGGGATGGGTGATGTTTGCTTGTTTTAATGAGTTTCGGAGGTTCACAGTCGGTAGCAGGGGAGTGAGGTTCAAATGGCTCTATTTGTAAAAACGTGGTGGGTGACTCATTATCATCAGGCAGGATGGAAAGCACTGTTCCAGAGGATTTGGAGATCAGAATTAGTTCTGACTATAAAGAGCTGGATTACAGAGAGCAAACTGTACCTTTTGTTCGGCTGTTTCTGAGTGTATATTCTGCTTCGGTCTTTTCACTTTGTTGCCCCATGGACTCTCAGATGGTGGACTTGTCAGTCACATCAGCACACAGATGAGATGGAGAGAGAGGAGAGAGGCAGCTGAGCAGTGCAGGGGCTCTCACTCTACTGACCCCTGATTCTGGTCCTCAGCTGCAAAAGTCACAAGTTGTTATTTCACTGATTTTCTCAGGCAGTCAAGTAATTTCAAGTAGACAATCCCCCCAACTGGTTTGTATAAGGAGCAGTAGCAAGAGCGTGAAGACAGTTGCTGGAGCTGAAAAAGGCCGTCCATTCGATCCTCGAATACATGCGGCACACACGCCTGCTGCCAGGCCTTGTGTTCCGTGCCCGTGACCCTGAGGAAAATCAGAAGACCACACCCCTACCTTCAGACTGGCTTAAACCCATCGGAGCAATTAGAAATTAAAGAGGTAAGAAAAGTGGACAACCATGATTCCAATAGTGATAACTGTCATACAGAAATTAAAACAGGACAATTTGAAAGTGAGTTACTAGAGATGAGATAAAGTGTTAGTTGCTCAGTCATGTCCAACTCTTTGCAACCCCACAGACTGTCTCCTGCCAGGCTCCTCTGTTTATGAATTTTCCAGGCAAGAATACTGGAGTGGGTAACCATTCCCTTCTCCAGGGGATCTTCCCAACCCAGGGATAGAACCTGCATCTCTTGAGTCTCCTGCATTGGCAAGTGGATTCTCTGCCACTGCCCTACCTGGGAAGCCCAATATATTCATAGAGAGAATAAAAACCACACAGATGGAAACTTCCCTCAAGAAACAAAGAAAATGCGTGACTTGATAAACTGATGTGGAAAAGTAAACAAGCAACAAATGAAAAGAAATCTCCGTGCTGGAGTACTAGCCCTTCTGGGATTTAAAATATGAAGTCTCGATAACTTGAGAAGTGTGCTACTGGAACACGAGTCATTTTCCATCCATTATATTGAGCTATTAGTGGAGGAGAATAAGAAGTCACAGAATAGCTGCAAATAGATAGAAAGCTTTAGAATATGATAAAGACAGCATTTCAGATTGGTAGCGAACAGATGTATATCAATAGTGATGGGACAACTGGATAACCATCTGGAAAACAAAGTAAAGTTAGATTCATACCTCATCCATAGTCTGGATAAATTAATTTCAAATTTCAAAAATGTATATGTTAATATGGCAATGAAAAATGGCACAGCTACTTTAGAAAACATTTTGGCAGTCTCTTACAGAGAGAAGCATATACTTACCATATGACCCAGTTTATTCTATTCCTAGTCTCAATAGAAATGAAAATACATGTTCACACAAAAAAATATGGTTTTTTGCACTGGCTTTACTTAATTCACCAAAAACTGGAAACAAACAAAATATCCTTCAACAAGTGAATGGACAAGCAAACTAATGTTGTCAAACTATGGAACACTACTCAATGATTGTGGTTTATACACCCAATAAAATACTATACAACTGCTAAAAATAAATGATAGGTATGAGTATCAAATCCATAAATATCACGCATATGTGATAAATATAAATATCACATATATGACGTTGAGGAAAAATGTTAAGGGCAATAGCACAAAGTATGTAATGTCCATGAATATTAAGTTGTGAATATCAGCAACATATATTCTTAAGGATATATAAATATGTGTAGGGATCTTAAGGGGCTTCCCAGGAGGCACTAGTGGTAAATAATCCACCTGCCAGCGCAGAAGACATGATACAACGTGGGTTCGAGTAAAGAGATGTATAGGCTTCATAAACATCAAGCCCGGGTTGGTGGATATCAGACGTGAAAGGAAATGGATGGAGCTAGAGCGGGGTTCCTAGGGAGCTGTGACTCAATTGATAATACTGTTACAGTTGGGTGGTTGGGCACATAAATGTTTTTCAAATTATACTTTATAGTTTTTAAAATGTCTGAAATAATATAAAAATAAGATTAAAAATAAAAAATACCTTTTTGAGGTTTTGCTTCAAGGAATAATTGCTTAAGGGGGTCAATAGGAATAATAATCACACTTACAGTATGGCTGTGTGGTGGGAATTAAATTTACTAGCAGATAAAGTGTTCTTAGAATGCAATCCAGTATAAGTGTGCTAACATGTTAATACTTAGTGCTAACATGTGCTAAAATGTTAGTAAGCACTAACATTTAAAGTGCTTGATAAATCTTTCCATTTATTATTATTATATTATTATTATCATCTTCACATGTGCTCAAGCATGCTAAGTAACTTCAGTCATGTCCAACTCTTTGTGACCCTGTGGACTGTAGCCCAGCAGGGTCCTCTGTCCATGGGATTCTCCAGGCAGGAATACTGGAGTGGATTGCCATGCCCTCCTCCAGGGGATCTTCCCGACCCTGGGATTGAACCTGCATCTCTTATGTCTCCTGGATTGGCAGGCGGGTTCTTTACCGCTAGCGCCACCTAGGAAGTCATCTTCATAACTGGTGTTCATGTGAACCAAAAGCCTGATCTTGGCAAAAAGCAAATCATGTGTATATAAAAAACTCTGGTTCTTGAGCAGTTTCTGAGGAAACTTGATTAAGAGAACAACAGTAATATGCTATAGAAACACAGAGCTGACTGGCAAACCACTTTTCTCTGTGCAAGGAATCCCCTATGCTGTGAATCTTCGCTGAATCTGTCTCCTTAAAGTCAAAAATCACCAGAAACTTCCTCTTTGCACTTCGGCACCTCGACCAGGCATGAGACCCAAATTCTGCCAATTGGAAGCTTCTACTTAGGACTTTGAAACTTCAATGAATAAAAGGATACATCAGGAAGTAGCAATCCAACGAGACTGGGAACTTTCACCCCAAAATAAGTAACAAAATTCACTGAAAGATGACAGATATATACAGCAATTTCAAAACAAGGTCTTATAACTACTTATTTATTGATGGATTCACCAAAACTCAAAAATCACCACTGACTACGTGACTTCTGGGAAGCTGAAGATTAATTAGATGGATGTCTGATGATATAAAACATTCAAAGTCTAGTTAGGAATCAAGTCATAGAAATACAAGAACAACGGCAGAAGCAACCATCACCCCGTTTTTGTGCCGTGTAAGAAGAACCACCTCGGAGGCATATGTCATGTTTCTGCAGAGACTAAAGAAGAAATCGAGTGCATCTGCCTGTTAGGGGGTGGGGAGAAGCAGAGACAGCTTCCAGAGGGTACCTTAAATGGGGCAGGAACTCACTCCCCAGTAAAAAAGGGAAAGTCATTTCAGAAAGAAAAGTATTAGCCGCAGATGCACGTAGTTATGAAAAAAAACCTAGCATGCTGAAGGCAATATGAGCAGTTTCCACAACAGCCAGCAGAGTGTTTTTACATGGAACCTGTTCAAATCCTGGGTTAATACACGATTAAGTGAATGCACATATGAATAAAACTAAGCTTTGGGCAAATTTTTGGTAATAGTGAAAGTCAATAATTTACCACCTGATTTGTTAGCCCATGAGTTTTTAATGAGTCGAATTCACTTGTCAGCTTAGCTTTTGAGAAAGTTCATAACTATTTTTTTAATTGCTTACATAATCAATTCTTATTTATGATTATTTTATTGCCAATTAAAACATAGCCCCGTCATCTTAAGTTAAAACAATAATTTTCATGAGTTCAATGGAAAATGAGCACTCGAACTACCGTGAACGCTGGTGGTGGTGGCGTGCACGCTGGCTTAGTGTGTCCACCGCTTTGCGACCTCGTGGGTTGTAGCCCGCCTTGCTCCTCTGTTCATGGGCTTTCCCAGGCAGGAAGACTGGAGTGGGTTGCTGTTTCCTCCTCCAGAGGATCTTCCCAACCCACGAATTGAATCCACATCTCCTGTATCTCCTGGGTTAACTTATTTAGCTCTATTATTTTAAAACCTCGGTGATTATAAATTTAATAATTCACATTATATTATGTTAAAAAATAATTAACATTACAAAAAGGGATTTCTCTTTGAAGAAACTAAATGATAAATATTAAAATACAGACATAACTTAAAAATTTTTTTTGACAAATTTGGGTAGGAATAAATAGGGAAATGCTAGAATTTATCAAATGCCCTCAAGGGTTTTATGTTTTGTTTTGTTTATAAAATGAAAATGCTGTAAAAATAAATGCATCTAAAAAAAAGTTAAAAGCATCTAAATTTTGCAGAAATAATACAATTAAAATATTTATTTTTTAAGTCTTTTAAATGGGCTCAGTGAAGATGGATTAAAAGCATTTTGATCAGCTGCCTCACTGAATCTTTTTATAGAGCCAGTCTTTGTAACCCATCAACTCTATTGGAATTGCTATTATGAATCTTTGAGCTTATTAGATTGATTCTTAAATTTAAGCCCAATTACTAAAGCATTTGTAGTTTCTTATTTCTTTATTGTTAAACTTTAGTGAATGTGTATATGTCCTTACTATGCTTGTTATTTAACATTAATCTTCTATCATCAGAAGGAAGAACATATGACGCCTCATGAGTAAGAAAGGCATAATAATTTTAAAAAATATTCGCATGCATTTATATAGCCATCATAATGAAATGAAATAAAGATTATCTAAGTTTACCCCCTCGCCTCATATCTGAATTCCTTGCATTTCCCTTGCATTTGGAGCCTAAAGCATACTCTCACCTTTCTCATCATTTCAGTTTTTCATTTCTTAATATTTCTAAATTAAATCTTACATCTGATCACATGCCAGACTTTGTATACATGAAACTTCAGGCACCAACTGTATTTCAGTAGTGGCCTGCTCTAGAGAAACTCTGGCTTCCCAGGTGGCTCAGCAGTAAAGCATCCGCCTGCAATGCAGGAGATGCAGGAAACGCGAGTTCCATCCCAGGGTCAGGAAGATCCCCTGGAGGAGGGCATGGCAACCCACTGCAGTGTTCTTGCCTGGAGAACCCCATGGACAGAGCAGCCTGGCGGGCCACAGTCCACAGGGTCGCTGAGTTGGACACGACTGAGGCAACTGAGCACACACACAGCGAGACTCATTTTCCCACGGGGCGGTAGGTAGGCTTGGCGGTTGCTCTGGTCTAAAGGATTTGAGTTGATCATTGAGTTCTTTGTCTCTTTCTCCTCCTTTCTCTCTCTTGTCTCTCTCTCCCAGTGGTGGCTATGTTTATGGGTTTTTAAGATTCCTTTGCCCTTAAATCACAAATAAGCAAATATCCTTCCTTCTTAAGTTAACTTCCCTCCTTATTCTCCTCGAGTTTTACAGTAACATCTGCCCCTGTTATTCTAAGGGTGATTCATTCGTTCAGTATTTTAACACTCTTGCTTAAGTCACCTGATATGAAAGATAACATCATCAAACAGTCATCTCTCCCTTGGGTAGGCACATTTTCACTGACCCACCCTGACTTCATGTTTGAGAATTCTTTCAAGCACAATGTACCACCTTGCATGGAACAGAAACCTAATTTTTCTCTTTGGGCATTAAGCCCACCCTCTGCAGTTTTCTAGAATGGCAATACCTATCTGCTCTCTGAGGCCACCATGGTAAGTCAATCTTATAACCCTGAGTTTCAGATATGCTTTATGTTTTTGAGTCTCAGGTATTGGCCTTACATTGTTTTAAATTCAGCAATGTATTTAGAAGGAAGATTGTGATATCTTATCCAGAATTTTAAGTCTTTATTTTTTTCAAAAGAAATGTCCGGTTGTCTATTCTGACATATTGCCCAGTTCTCTACATTCTGGAACAAATGGTCTTTTTCTGTTCTTATGTTAGTACAAAACATGCAGACACGCATAAGGGAATAAATGTTGGATATGGTAGTCCTGGTATTTTCCTGGCCATTTTAATATTAAATACTTAATATTAAATATTTAAATTTTAGTGAAGTTTTGAAGTTCAAATGCAATATCCTAAAGTTGGCTTTATTTACAACACTTAGTATTTATGGCCATTTTTAATCTAATGGTTTAAACTGTGTTACAGTAGATTTCTCAGAGTCTGATGGTAGTGTAGCTAATTGAAGTTACAGAGCTAATGCACTGTTCCATTCACAGGATGATTATCCAAGATACACGGCTGTCACACAGCAGCAAAAACATGTTGATTTACTTAAATTTGTAACACATGGAAATGTGCAATGGTTCAATAGGAGACCATTACTGTTGTCTTAATTCCTTGCCTTTTTGTATGTCACTATACAAAGCTGATCAATGCACATTTTCTCATCTACTTTTTAAAAAATAACAGCTCCTCAAATTCTAGTCAACAATGTGCTCTCTTTCCCTTTCAGTTCCTGAATATGCAATGCTGCTGCTGCTGCTGCTAAGTCACTTCAGTCGTGTCAGACTCTGTGCGACCCCATAGATGGCAGCCCACCAGTATCCTCCATCCCTGGGATTCTCCAGGCAAGAATACTGGAGTGGGTTGCCATTTCTTTCTCCATGAATATGCAATAAAATTACAGAATTTCAAAGGCAGTTATTTATTTTCCAAGTTTGATTCCTCTAATTATTCTACATAGAATAGTCATTTTCATGACAGATGAAAACAATAAGAAATTGCATTTAACTGATGGACTGTAACATAGGAATAAGTGTTACAGAAAAGAGCCTCAAATTGTAAATTAGTGGATGGTGCTGGAATGTAAACCCATTACTTGTTCATAAGGCTCTGAAAAATATAAGATGTGAGAGGTGGACCATAAAGAATGCTTAGCACTGAAGAATTGATACTTTCAAACTGTGATGCTGGAGAAGACTCTTGAGAGCCCCTTGGACAGCAAGGAGATCAAACCAGTCAATCCTAAAGGAAATGAATCCTGAATATGTACTGGAAGGACTGATGATGAAGCTGAAGCTCTAATATTTTGGCCAGCTGATGCAGAGTTGACTCTTTGGAAAAGCCCCTGATGCTGGGAAAGATTGAAGGCAGGAGAAGGGGACGACAGATGATGAGATGATTTTACGACATCATCGACTTGATGGACACAAGTTTGAGTAAACTCTGGGAGATGGTGAAGGACAGGGAAGCCTGGCAAGCTGCAGTTCATGGGATTGCAAAGAGTTGGATGCAACTTAGAGACAGAACAACAAGAAAAACAACAAAATATAAGTGCAGCAGCATATGTGAAATCATTTTGATCACTAGAGGAGAAAATGACTATTTACATGAGTCACATTCTTAGTTTTTGATGACTATGAAATATATTGGACTTCCCTTGTGGCTCAGCTGGTAAAGAATCTGCCTGCAGTGCAGGAGACCTAGGTTCCATCCCTGGGTTGGGAAGATCCCCTGGAGGAGGGAATGTCTACCCACTATTAGTAATATTAAGTATACATTTGCATAATAGATAGCATTCAATGAAATACATATGGTCGTCTTACAGTCCTATCACCTGATAACAGTGTTTAATGTGGTCAAGCCTATTTTCAGAAGAAGTAATGGAGTCGATGAGGCTAAAGAAGAAGGCAAGATGGACCTCCTCCCTGGTCTAGCAGCCAAAAGGACAAGCAACACAGAAGTCTCATGAAGTGGAGGATATGGTAACAGCTCCTCTGCTGGCATGTGTAATGAGTTCTGTGACCTGCTGAGCACAAGGGTGGCCCCAAGAGAACCAAACGAACTTGCTGAATGTACAGAGTTGGCCTGGGCAATGCACAGAGCTAGCAAAGGAAATGGAGTTCTTTCATCTCTCTAATGTAATGACAGAAATTGCATTCTAAATAAAGCCAAGACTGTATACTTTAAGAGTTCTCTGGTTGCTGCCTTTGTGATGAACTTGGCTTTCATATCAGTTGCCAATGCTTAGACTCAAATGTAATTAAACTTAAAATCAAACTTTGATCCATTAGCATTTAGTGCTGTTTCCAAGACCTGAATTTCAGGCATTAGTATTAAACTGAAGTGTAGCGTTAGTTACTTGTATATTACATGGGTACAAGGGACCACTATTGAGTCTTTATTTTAATCACTGAGGGTCTATTTGACCCTTAGGGTGAATTTAAAACCTATAACTGTGCCTCTTTGAACACAGAACACAGTACTTCCTGCTCGGTTGCCTTTTTGGTCTACTCAATGTTAATTTTCATATTGAATCACATGTTGTAACGTTTTGGTTTTTCTGATATGGGTAAAAGCAACGCTTTTGTCACAATATCACAAACTTAAGAAATGTAATCTGTTGTGTAAAATTAGTGTTTTGAATGAGAGTGAGTTCTATATAGGAGAATTACATAAAAACTAGGTGACTCTGTGAGAAAGTTCTCGGGAATGCGGAGAGAGTAACATGACCGACAAGAGTCGCAGGCAGAGGTCAAGGCTGGAATATTTGTGCACACGCATGTGTGTCTTTGGATGCAAATACGCTGTTTATTTTGGAAATAAAACTCCAAGGCAATGTGGGACCACATCAATTAGGTACAATTATGGTTAAAATTAGGTCAATTAAGCGGCCTTACAGGAACAGACACACACTTCTAATCAATGAATATATCTAACCAAGGAACTGTCTGTCGGAGAAAGTAGTGACCATCTAAAGAAACAGAGTTAATTCAGAAAGACACCTTTTAAGAAGAAAGTAGTAATTATATACTCCTCATATAATACTCCTCCATACTTTTAAAACCACGTGAGCTGTTTCATGTTCCCCTTATTTGTATTTATTAGGTAAACAAATAAGTCAACTTGTTATTGATTAAACTATAAACCTCCAGAATCCTTTGCAATTATTAATTAATTCAGTTTGCCATGCAGTCTAGTCTTTGCTGCCTAATCACAGGGATGCCAGAAATGCCACAAAATTTGAGTGCTGAACTGAATGTACTAAGCTGCAATTTTTAAGACTGTTTCATGATCTTAAAAATAATATCTGAGTATTACTCTTTTGAATCTGCGATATCTTATATTTGAATTACCATTAGACATTTCCATGTTATTTAGATCTTAATAATTTTGAAAAGATAAGAGAAAGACTCCAAAATTATATTCTCTCTCCCATATATGAGAGATTGACATTTCAACAAAATTCTTAGTGTGACGTACAATTTACTGCATCCTCCACATCCAGTCCTACATAGCAACCCCTTCTTGGCACATGGTAAACATTCAGCAAATATTGTTGAATGATTGATTAACTGCAAGATATATTGAAAAGAGCATAGTGTCAAGCAGAACTGGCCTCATATTTTAGCTCTACGACTTTAGGCAAGTTATTTAACCTCTCTGAGCTTGAAATTCATCCTCTATTAATAATACCTACCTGACAGGACAGCCGTGAAAATGAAATAAGACCACATAAATAAAACACATAGGATATTACCCCCAACATAGTAAGGGTTCAATAAATGTTGATTTCTTTCATCAGATGTCTTTTCAGTGCTGCCCATATTCGTAAGTGAGCTGCTACATCCCAACCAGTATGATATTTCTGGGATGATTTAATCTAATTTTTAAATTTAAAGGCAAATATGCATGTTATAAAAATAACCATTTGTAACATTACAATAAGAACGGTATCTGGTGTGTATGAAGAAAATTCATTGAACTATCACTCATAGGAACTTGCTTGACCCAAAATTGAAGTGACGTGAGAAATGAGGAGTGTCTAAACTCAAGCTGTTTTTCATTTGGGGATAAACATTTGTCCCACCTGGGGTCACAGGGAGCAACTGGTCAAAAGGAACAGAACTGATTCCAGCTGGCTGAAGCGAGGGATGATTATAAGACGGCGGCATCATCTCAGGGAACACGGGCAGAAACTCAAGGGACTCACCAGAGGCCTGACTGTTACGAAATGGGCCACTGAGATCCTCCGCCTCCCGGCCTCCTCTCAGTCTGCTGTCAGCTCACACCTCGCAGCCCATCGTTTCCTCCCCTGACTTACTCAGTCCTCAGACACGGCTGCTCCAGTGCTGACTTTCCAGGGCTTCCTTTCCTCGAGCATCCAGCAGTGACTGACAGAAGTGCTGGGGATCCATTTCAGACCTGAGGGGAAACACTTTGATGGACTCAGCAGAACCTCTGACGGGCTCTCTCTGACCATCTCATCATCTAGGCCCACACAAGAGTGGCTCTCAGAAGCTGATAAAACTGACTTCAGTTGGTATGATCATCTCCAGGGCCATCTACATGGCTGCAAATGGCATCAGTTTATCTTTTAATGGCTGAATAACATCCCACCGTATATAAGTACCAAGCTTCTTTATCCATCCATCTTTTGATGGATATTTAGGTGGCTAATCATACCAAGGGAAGGAAGTCATGAATCAAGGTAAATTGGAAGTGGTCAAACAGGAGATGGCAAGAATGAACATTGACATTTTAGGAATCAGTGAACTAAAATGGACTGGAATGGGTGGATTTAACTCAGATGACCATTATATTTACTACTGTGGCCAAGAATCCCTTAGAAGAAATGGAGTAGCCCTCATAGTCAACAAAAGAGTCTGAAATGCAGTACTTTGATGCAATCTCAAAAATGACAGAATAATCTCTATTTGTTTCCAAGGCAAACCATTCAATATCATGGTAATCCAAGTCTATGCCCCAACCAGTAATGCTGAAGAAGCTGAAGTTAAATGGCTCTATGAAGACTGACCTCCTTATTGCCAAATTCAGACTTAAATTGAAGAAGGTAGGGAAAAATACTAGACCATTCAGGCAAGACCTAAATCAAAACCCTACGATTATATGGTGGAAGTGACAAACAGATTCAAGGGTTAGATCTGATCGCAACGTGCCTGAAGAACTACGGATGGAGGTTCACGACATGGTACAGGGGGCAGGGATCAAGACCACCCCCAAGAGAAAGAAATGCAAAAAGGCAAAATGGCTGTCTGAGGAGCCCTTACAAATAGCTGAGAAAAGAAGAGACATGAAAGGCAAAGGAGAAAAGGAAAGATGTATCCATTTGAATGCAGAGTTCCAAAGAATAGCAAGGAGGGATAAGAAAGCCTTCCACAGGGATCAGTGCAAAGAAATAGACAAAAATAATAGAATGGGAAAGACTGGAGATCTTTTCAAGAAAATTAGAGATACCAAGGGAACATTTCATGCAAAGATGGGCTCAATGAAGGACAGAAATGGTATGGACCTAACAGAAGCAGAAGATGTTAGACGAGGTGGCAAGAATACATAGAAGAATTATACAAGCAAGATCTTCATGATCCAGATAACCACGATGGTGTGATCACTCACCTAGAACCAGACATCCTGGAATGTGAAGTCAAGTGGGCCTTAGAAAGCATCACTACGAACAAAGCTAGTGGAGGTGATGGAATTCCATTTGAGCTATTTCACATCCTAAAAGATGATGCTGTGAAAGTGCTGCACTCAATATGCCAGCAAAATTGTAAAACTCAGTAGTGGCTGCAAGACTGGAAAATGTCAGTTTTCATTCCAGTCCCAAAGAAAGGCAATACCAAAGAATGCTCAAACTACCACATAATTGCACTCATCTCACATGCTAGTAAAGTAGTGCTCAAAATTCTCCAAGCCAGGCTTCAACAATATGTGAACCATCAACTTCCATGTCTTCAAGCTGGATTTAGAGAAGGCATAGGAAACAGAGATCACACTGCCAACATCTGTTAGATCATCAAAAAAGCAAAAGAGTTTCAGAGAAACATATCCTTCTGCTTTATTGACTATGCCAAAGCCTATGACTGTGTGGATCACAACAAACTGTGGAAAATTCTGAAAGAGAAGGGAATACCAGACCACCTGACCTGCCTCTTGAGAAATCTGTATGCAGGTCAGGAAGCAACAGTTAGAACTGGACATGGAACAACAGACTGGTTCCAAATCGGGAAAGGAGTATATCAAGGTTGTATATTGTCACCCTGCTTATTTAACTTATATGCAGAGTACATCATGGGAAATGCTGGGCTCGATGAAGCACAAGCTGGAATCAAGATTGCCAGGGGAAATATTAATAATCTCAGATATTCAGATGACACCACCCTTATGGCAGAAAGTGAAGAAGAACTAAAGAGCCTATTGATGAAAGTGAAAGAGGAGGGTGAAAAAGTTGGCTTAAAACTCAACATTCAGAAAACGAAGATCATGGCATCTGGTCCTATCACTTCATGGGAAATAGGTGGGGAAACAGTAGAAACAGTGGCTGACTTTATTTTTGGGGGCTCCAAAATCACTCCAGATAGTGACTGCAGCCATGAAATTAAAAGATACTTACTCCTTGGAAGAAAAGCTATGACCAACCTAGACAGCATATTGAAAAGCAGAGACTACTTTACCAACAAAGGTCTGTCTAGCTAAGGCTATCGTCTTTCCAGTAGTCATGTATGGATGTGAAAGTTGGACTATAAAGAAATCTGAGCACCGAAGAATTGATGCTTTTGAACTGTGGTGTTGGAGAATTCTCTTGAAAGTCCCTTGGACTGCAAGGAGATCCAACCAGTTCATCCTAAAGGAAATCAGTCTTGAGTGTTCATTGAAAGGACTGATGTTGAAGCTGAAACTCCCGTATTTTCGCCACCTGGTGAATAACTGACTCATTTGAAAAGACCCTGATGCTGGGAAAGATTGAAGGTGAGAGAAGGGGACGACAGAGAATGAGATGGTTGGATGGCATCACTGACTCAATGGATATGAGTTTGAGTAAGCTCCGAAAGTTGGTGATGGACAGGGAAGTCTTATGTGCTTCAGTCCATGGGGTCGCAAAGAGTTGGACACGACTGAGCGACTGAACTGAACTGAACTGAAGTAAATCAGATAAAGACAAAAATGATGACAATGAACTTATTTTCAGGATAGAAACAGACTCACAGAGTTAGAGAACAAACTTATGGTTACCAGGGGTGGATTCAGGGTGGGGAAAGGGATAGGTTGGGAGTTTAGGATTGACATGTACACACTGCTATATTTAAAATAAAATGCCTTTCCATGTAAAAGCCAAGGAGCAAAGTTTTAATATGACAGGCAAATTTAAAATTAATATCCTGAATCAGTCTAAAAAGCGTAATATGTCAAAACCACACAGTCTTTATTCTATACACTGTTCTAGAGCTTTGGAAATACTGATCATTTAACATTCTCAGCAATATTGTGGGGGAACCTTTGTTGGTATCATTGTGGGATGACGAAGTAAAGCGTTGGTATATTAAGCTATGTTCCCAAGACCCAAAGCTGGGAAGTGGCAGAGCTGGGCCTCTGCACCCACACTTTAGTTGCATAGTCTGTGCTCTGAGCAGCAACGCTAGTCGGCCTTTCCATGAAATTATGTTTACCTGTAAACAAGCTTTATTTCAGAGCCCTGGGCACTGTAATATTTAGCAACACCTCTAGGATCTCCTGGCTCAGAACTCCAAGGACAGAATGAAGTTTTCCTGAATCCAGTCCCCCTGTGTAACCACCACCAAGCCAAAGCAACTCGTCGGAATTAAGACAGCACCCATTTCGCGTGTTCTCCATGAGAGGGAGTTACAGCTTGAGTATGACCATCAGTTAGACACCAAAATGTCAAAGGAAACTCTTTTTGTCACCCATTCATCAACAAAAATATCTCATAGAAAGCCATTTTCTCTGTGAATCATCCATTAGGCAAGACGGTTCTCCTTGCAAAGCTACATTGCTGTTTGTTGTTTAGTCACTCAGTTGTGTCAAACTCTCTGCAAACCCATGGCCTGTAGTCCACCAGGCTCCTCTGTCCATGGAATTTCCCAGGCAAGGATACTGGAGTGGGTTGCCACTTCCTTCTCCAGGAGGTCGTCCCAACCCAGGGGTCGAACCCGTGTTTCCTGCATCTCCTGCATTGGCAGGTGGATTCTTTGGTGCTGAGCCACCAGAACCTTCCAATTTCTACTCTATTAAGATGAGAAGGTAAAAAGGAGTATTACCTTTCAGTTTTATCAAAATCATGAGTCAATTACCTGAAATTAGCGTAAGAATGTTTGCAGGGGTATCATGCAGACCAACATCATTTGTTCAGCCAATTCTCACACAGTGATGGAACTCAGCATCGTCATGTGAAGCATACAGTTTAATTACCTCCTTTCTTTCAAAATTCATCGAGAATGCTACATAAGATAGTACTTTTAAGCAAGAAAATCTCTCCAGGATATAGCAAAACATCAAATCAATTTTATTATACATTTAAAATACAATTCTTAGTGTCTCAGGTAATTAACTTGATAGAATATTGTTATAATATGTCCACTGCGTAAAACAAAAGGGGTGTTTTATGCTCGCTAATGATTTCTCCATAAGCCACATGTGACAAAATATTTTTAAAAGACACAGTTAAAAATGAATCTTAGCAATCTTTGAGAGACATATTACAAAACTCCCGTCTAACAGATGTGTCTGCGACAGTAAAGAAAAATAAACTTCCACATATTCACGAACATGTTTCCCACCTTTCAAACCTGGTGTGCGAGTGATGTCTGCTGGAAAATCAAGCACCTGCAAAGTGGAAGGATTGATTGACTGTGACTAAGGGCCGTGCCAAAGTTTTTGAAGCCTTCTTGAGGCTCCATAACAAAACACATATAATGATGGTTGGTCACAAAGCTAACACTGACAATTAAGTTTCATGAACTAACTGAGATTTACAACCTTCTGGTTTCAATTTTACAGTTCAGTTCTGCCAGATGGAGTAGGGAGAAAATAACATACATAATTAAAATCAATGAAGTTATATCAAACCCTAACACCAAAAAAAAAAAAAAAAAATGAAGAAAAAGAAAAAAAAAAACAAGCAAGAAAAAGTAATCCCAATCATATATTTTCCCACATCTGTAGCTGAAGTCAAAATTCTGCAAGTTAGAACTCGGAAGCTTTAAAGAATAAATCTTAGCTATGATGCAGAAAGCTTCAAATATGTCACTTAGATCCAGGTAATATATAAGAATTTAAGCAATGATATCTTAAAGAAAGAGTCACTTGTTATTTGAATTTTAAGAAAGGTAGGTAGTCATGTTGCTGTTTAAAACAATAATAAAAGGACCTTATGATGATAAAATGGAAATAAAGAAGCATGATCCCAAGGTAAGAACAGATATGAGATGGTAGTACAGTGTCTGACACATAGCAGGTTCTCAATTATATTTAGTCAATTAGTGGATTACTGACCACATAAAAGACCCTGCTTTGCATCAGCATTCAATCTCCTGATAAAACATCACAAACTAATGTGTAACAGACAATTACAGGGCTACTGGAGAGTAGAGGGAGCCTAGTTATGACATTGTTTCCTGAAATATATCAGATAATTAAAGTCCGAGATGAGGGGAATAAATTTATATGAATAAATTCTTTCTCCAGGTGGACTAGGACTTGTTTTATTATTTTATTTTTTAAGTTAAAAAGGGAATATACATCTAATTCAGTCTACTGGTTGCATATACAGTCTTTTTATGTCCTCCCCTGAAATTTCATTGAAATTAGAAAATAAATGCTGAAAAGAACTCTAAACAAACAGGCAAGTGTTAGAGGTTGATAAGATAGTGAGAAATTTATGGGAAATATGTAGCTAATGGGAGCAGATGAAGTGCTGACAATTGAGGAAATCTCAAACTGATATTCAATTGAGTCTGAAAGTAAAGACTCGGGAATAATTCCAAGAAGAGAGAAATATGCTGTATTTACTTATACGCATTAAAGAAATAATGTAAATAATGAGGAAAGAATGAAACTAGGAAAGAGAAAAAAGCTAAGGAAATAGAAATAAGATACTAAATAGATGAAAATACTTTAGTAACTTCAGTGAGAGTCAAGAAACCAAACACACTCATGTATGTTTTGTACATAAACACACACATACACACACACACACATATATATACATATATATATATATAAAACACACCCATATATTTATAAAATTAAACTCAGCATTTGGGAAAATTAAAAATATTTAATGAAATAATTTGAAAAATCTCAATTCCTAGTGAGAAAAACCAAAATATCAAAGTTTGATGACACAAAAGATTCTGCCAAGGTATTTTTCTAAAACATATCACTCAAAATGTAGATAGAGAAATACCATGTAAGGCTTTCAGAAGGAAAGAATAGTGAGGAACAGCACATTCAAGGAAATAATATATTCCTGGACTGAAAAAAAGCATGTCTTCAGACATGCAGAACCGACTCATCAAACAAGATAAATTTAAAAAAAATAAAATAAGATTCAGACCTAGCCAGACCTAGACCCAAGCATACTCTCTCCAATACATGCACACACACATGAAATTTCTGAACTAGAAAAGAAAAATCTTTAAAACCAAGATGGTGAGAAGAAAAGATGACTTATAAATCAGTAGGAATCAAAGTGGCCTGGAACTTCGCTAATGTGAAAGCTAAACGTCAGCAGACATATCAGAAAAAGTAGATCACTTTGACATTAACTATGACAAAAAGTTAGTGACATAGCAGTTTAATTTTTGCTTACAGGGTATGTCCCAAGCAGGTTGGTGCCGTGGAAAGGGTGTTCTACCTGCACTGAGCTCAGTGGCTCAGGCTAACAGCTGCTTCACCTCAGTTATCTCTGTCAACATTCATTGCAGATGGTGGAAGGCGACATGGTGAGCAGCTCCATGCAAGGAAGCTTTCACCTAAAAGTGATGTGCATGGCTTCTGCTCACACTTCTCTGGGCAAAGCAAATCACACAACCTTGTCTAAACTTCAAAAGAGGTGGGAGAGTGCATTCTTATTTTGTTCTTAGAGGGCAGAAAGCTAAGGATATATGGTTAATAGAATATCTTGTAAACAAATATTTCTATCAGTCTCTCTTCAGTACCTTCTCTGAGACGACCTAAAAGTCCCATCCAACCAGGCATCAAGCTCGACAGTCTGGCATCTCCAGGTGATGTGTGCCAGATTCTTCGAGGTAGCCAATGCTCAATAATATCAATAGCTAGTGGTATATCTAGGGTATTTGATACTACACTTGATTTTAGCTAAAAGGCCGAGAAGCAGTATCTAGGTTATTTGAAAGAAATCAATTTGTAAACACCTTTCTGTTCTATATGACAAAATTATTTTTAATAGTCATCAAGAAATAATTGAAAATCATGTTAATTTTTTTATTCATTTACTATTTTTAATGCAATGAATAATTTAAAGGGATACATTTCTATTTTAAAGATACTTTTCAAGTTTAGTAAAGTAGTTCATGGGCCTTTCAGGTGGCACGGTGGCAAAGAATCTGCCTGTCAGTGCAGAAGATGAAAGAGACACAGGTTCGATCCCTTGGTTGGGAAGATCCCCTGGAGAAGGAAATGGCAACCCTCTCCAGTATTCTTGGCTGAAGAATCCCAGGGACGGGGGAACCTGGTGGGCTGCCATCTATGGGGTCACACAGAGTTGGACATGACTGAAGAGACTTAGCAGCAACAGCACCAGCAACAAGGTAAGAAAGAGATTTAAGTGACCCACGTGTATAAAAACAAATGCCTTGAGAGAGCAAAATAAATAAACTTACCATATAAAAATCTTTCAGAAGCCTCCTCCTTAAAGGACATTGGACAAAGACTCAAAATTATAAACCAAATAAAGATTTAAAAACGGGTTTAGGAAACTCAAATTGTATTCTGGAATAGACTTAAGAACTAAAGCAAAGGGAGACCTATCCACTCTTGTTATAAATACACTCAAAACTGAATCAGAAAATAAGTTCACAAACTGAGAACACAATTACCAATTAGAGAATATCCAGCTTGTGGGTGGATGTTCCCGAAGAGTGTTAAAAAGTTTAAAAATATAAATCAATAAAATTAAGGCTCTTTAGAGAAAATAACCAGAGATTCTATCTGTAAGTGTACCTGTAGATCCTGCGAACAGAAGAGCCACCGCAAGAACCAAAGTCCCGTGCGGGTGAGAAACATGAGAGCAACTCCACCGAACCCACAGTGACTCCAGTAACAGGCAGTGTGAGTGCTCAACATCCTGTGCTTTCTTTACTCGTGATTATTTAAAACAATGGTAAATAACACTACGGCTTTGTTCATTCTTTGATTGTAACAGCATCCACCATTAAGCCCACTATTACCACAGAATATCAGATCCATCAGAGAAAAATTCTGAAGATACTCTAAAAAGGCAAACTGACTTGTCATGAGAGCATGAAGAGAGACAAAGAGCGAGAATAAGGATGAGCAGGAGAAATTGTAGCTTAAAGTACAAGTGACTTACTCTGCCAGATTGTGAAAAAGACTGAAAAAGATGAGCTTGAGGATATGCGATCTCTTCTAAAGAGATTAGAAGCAAGTGGATTTTATTTGCTTTGTTTACTAGAGTCACTCAAGGAACAGAAATTTCTAACAGTCCCCAAATGCTTTCCCAAATCCAATCTGTAAGGCTTATTTTAGGATCCTTATTAGAAGAACATTTCTTTCCCCACCGTGACATAATTCCTACAGATTTACTAGATAGGGACTAATTTCCAGATAAAACATATTTCAGACAGATTATTTTAGAAATTTTTGTAAGTTTGCCTATATATATTTATAGGCTTCCTGGGTAGTTCAAACAGTAAAGAATCTGCCTGCAAAGCAGGAGACCCAAGTTCGATCCCCAGGTTAGGAAGATCCCCTGGAGAAGGGTGTGGCCACCCACTCCAGTTTTCTTGCCTGGAGGATTCCATGGACAGAGGAGCCTGGTGGGCTAGAGTCCATGGACTCACAAAGAATCGGACGTGACTGAGCGACTAACACACACGCACAAACATATTTACAGAATAACATCTAGGATTCTGAATGCCTGTACTATTTATAAATCGAGAACTTTCCAAAGATTTAACTGTGGTCACAGTGTCTCTACGAGCAGAAGCATCTCTGTAACTGTGGCAGCTAGTGATGATTCTGACATTATGGCTCCAGTGGGTTGGACACTGCCTTCCTCCTCTCCAGCTCACGTGTGTCTGAAACTTCAGGATGTGACCTTATTTGGAAACACGGTCATTGCAGACGTAATTATTTTTTTAAAGATGAGGTCATAACGGATTAGGGTGAATCCTAAATCCAATGATGGACTCCTTATAAGAAGGGGGAAGAAGGGGCAGACGAGAGGGTGGTGCCATGTGAAATAGAGGAGGAAACAGGATGATGTATCTGCAAAGCAAAGAATGCCAGGGTCTGCCGGCCACCGCCACCAGCCAGCTGAGAGGCACGCGGCTCTCCCTCAGCACCGATGGAAGTAATCAACCCTGACGACCCTTTGATTTTGGACTTCCAGCCTCCAGAAACGTGACAGAATGAATCTGTTATAAGTCACGACTCTGGCGGTAATCTGTTACAAAAGTCTGAAGAAACTAGTACAATTATAAATCTTGCCTTTTGTGTGAGTCGTATAAAAACTTAAGACTTTGCTCCATAACAGGCCAAGGCTGAGACTTCTTGGCTCAGAGCAATTATAGGCTTCAAATAAATTAGTCAAAACATCTTCAGATCTTGTACAAGGATCATTAAATCTAATGTTATTACATATAGTGAATACCTATTGCTAAAAAACTCCAACATTTTTCTATTAGCTGATTACTTACTATGAGTTATTGCTATATTATCCTTCTTATAACACTACCCGCTTACATAGCGCTCTTAAAGCAGCAACTCTGTAACACACGAGATAGCAGAGTTGTGTGTTTTTTACTTCTAGCCTGTTCTGGGCATGCTCATGAACAGTTATTTTGGAAACTCATAGCCAATCCTTATTTAATTTTTTTGTGGGTCTTATCTTAAAAATAAAAAGGACACCAGACTGGTAAGGACTATCAAGCCTAGTCCCTGGAGTCTCTGGTAGATTCCTTTTTCTTCCTACTGGAAGTCAAGTAAATTCAAATGGAAAGCCTGTGGTCCTTTTTGGTTGTCGTTTAGTTGCTTAGTCGTGTCCAACTCTTTGTGACGCCATGGACGGTAGCCTGCCTGACTCCTCTGTCCATGGGATTTCCCAGGTGAGCATACTGGAGTGGGTTGCCATTTCCTTCTGCAGGAGATCTTCCCGACCCAGGGATCGAACCTGCATCTGTTCTGCATTGGCAGGCAGATTCTTTACCAATAAGTCACCAGGGAAGCCCACGGTTCTTTTTACTGCATGTCAAATTACTAAAATAAAAGAGTGAATATATGTACTGGTATGTTTTTAGAATAACACACTTCTTTGAGATGTTAGAGAAACCAGTCTCTTACTCTCCCGAGGTACGCTATAAAAAATGAACAACAAATGGGAAGTATGTGATATGCTGACAATACCTAAAATAATTACTGCCATTAAGTAAAAGCTCACTACAGATACTATGAAAGTAATTTTTAAATAAATAGAAATATTTTAGCAGATCATCAGGCTAAACAGGCTGTTTCGATTTCTTCTAGAGTATAACAACCAAAAAAAAAATTTCCATGGGAAATTATTCTATCAGAGGTATAAGAAATTTTGAGAAGTTCCTCTAAATCTGAGAAGAAGCACTGGAATTATTGAATTATAGGATCCATGAAAGCAAGATTTGTCAAGAACCAGAATGGTTACTAGCCAGCACCAGAAACCAAGAAGACAAACTCTCTAATGGATATTTGCCAAGCTTCCTGAAGCAAACCATCCCATACAGACAGACTGGCTGTGATATTAAATTAACTTTCACATCAGGGGGAAAACTTTTCTAGAATAGCAGAGGATGGGCAATTTGTGCCTTATATATAAATAATATAATTATGGGAAAACAATGAAACTGAGCCATGGGTAGGCACCTGGCTCTTAGGGAGAAGGGCGAGCAGCCATGGCCAGGGACAGTGCAGGATTCAGGATCATAGTTGCTCTTGGTATTCAGGCTATTGAATCCTGAGAACAGATTCTCACTGAGATGACTTCTCATGAAACGTCATTTTAAATTACATCAATATTTCTATCTGATTTTAAACAGGGGAGATAAGTTTTGACAAAGTGAAAAAGCTCTTCAGAAAACATAAGCTTTATCACACAACGGTCCTCCTGGTTAGCTCTAGGCTGCTTGCATCATCACCTGAGGCCAGATGGTTGGGGTTCTATCAGCTTTCTCAGAGCTCATACCCTAAAACTTACTGCACAGTTGCAGAAGGCATTGAATCCTGGTTGCTGGGAGAAAAGTTAAGAATATGCAGAAAACCTAATTCTCTAGTGAGTTCTCGCTCTCTTCCTCCCTCCCTCCTTCTCTCTCCTTATAGCTACAGGAAAAAAAAAACAACAACTGGGGATCCTCTGATGAAACCTGAGCTTTAGTAGCCCAAGACTAGTTAAGCTAGTTGCAGTCTCTCCCATTCATGGTACTAGCAGGCCAGCGAGAGACCATGACTGGCTTTGGAGTATTTGAAAATTTCCATGCCACTCAGGGTGTTTAGAAGGAAATATTTGATGCTGGTCAAAGTTAATCAATCTTCCAAGTCTCCTCTTTAGTGAAAAAAGTGAAAGTGTTAGTCGCTCAGTCATGTCTGACTCCTTGTGAACCCATGGATTGTAGCCCACCAGGCTCCTCTGTCCATGGGATTCTCCAGGCAAGAATACTGGAGTGGGTAGCCATTCCCTTCTCCAGGGGGTCTTCCTGACCCAGGGATCAAACCTGGGTCTCCTGCATTGCGGGCAGATTCTTTACATCTGAGCCACCAAGGAAGCCCCCCCCTTTTCAAGGTGTTTAGAAGGAAATGTCTGATGCTGGTCAAAGTTAATCAATGTTCCAAATTTCCTCTTTATTCTCAGGAAAAAACCTGTAGGCGAAATAAGTTCCTTTTGAAGTCTAATGTTTCCTTCTAGGGTTTAGTACCCACAAAGCTGGATACAGTTAAAGAAGCAACGTGCTAATCAGAAGATAAGTTATTAGCTTAAGGACAAATTGAAGTGCAGAACTGAACAGGGAAATATCATAATGTAAGTAAAAACCCTCTGGAAGCATTCCAAATCTAGTAAAAAGAAATATATTAGGGATATAAAGAAACCTTGGACAGCTTATTTTTGAAATGTTTGGTGAGTCTTATTAGAAAACATTTTCAACAAACGAAAGGTTTAAAACGGAGAGCGGAGAGTCATTACTTGAACTCACTTGGCAAACTAAAGAACGCTGGGAAGTGCAGTTCTTTAATTCTGAAACAACTGCAATAAAGAACTCGATCCAAATAGACGTATTGATCAATCTATTGCAGAACTGACGTTTCAGGAAGGTGCCCTGAATGTCAGTGGGTGTGAATCACAATGAGATCTTAAAATGAAGCAATTCATTGGGATATGTTTTATAAAAATAGCATTGAAGATGAGTAAGACTTACTGTTTCGATCTGAAAAATAAACCCTTGTCAGCTAAAGCATAGCAACAGTATGTGTTTTAAAAATCCATCTTGAGTATGTAATTTTCCACCCAAAATATGACAGATGGCTTTCCTCAAATAATTGCACCAGGTGAGATAACCGTTGGAATGCGATTTCACCCAGCACAACACCACATATCAAAGGCTTTCACCTTTGGAGGACATGAGGATGAATTGACTAAGAGTCATTATGTTTCCAAGATATACACAACACTGCTGAAGAGTTTATATGATGCATAAAACCATTAAGACGAAGGTTTATGTTAATCACAGTGGGAGACATTTCTAGGTCAGGCCCACATTTCCATTGTCGTCTTACCATGTTCTAGATGAAGCTGTAAGAAATAATATACACATTGAGAGAAAAGGGAGATGCACAGTTTTTAGTCAATTTCTTTTTTTTTCTCCCTCCAAGTTTAGTTCCTTATCAGCTTGTGAAAAGCTGCTGGAAAGAAGCAGGGATTTTGCTGCCAGGTCCGAACTGCAGGGGTGGAACTGGCAGTAGTAAAACCAAAAAGATTGAGCAAATAAGAGATAATATAGTTCGTCTCCTGTTGTGTCTGTTTTCAAATTGCTGTGTTTAAATGAACTTCTTTTTTAGCAAACTGTCTTTAGTCTCTTTCTTCCTGGCCTCCAGAGACCTTTAACTGATTTTTTATCTCCTTTGTGCCTCAAAGCATCTGAAACTTTGATCTTTCTCTTCATGTGAATAAATATGACATACACTATTGGGATAAGGAGTCTGATCAGGATTTAGGGACTATTGGGGAAATAAAATGCAATTTTACATTATGCCATTATTTGATTCATTTATTAAAATAAAAATACTTTTAATAGAGTATTAAAAGGCAAACAGTAAATATAATGCAGTTCATCTCCAGAAGAGGGGTGATGATGCTGGAATAAGACCAGCGTTTCACGTGGTCTGTAATGTCAATTTCAGCTTGTTAGACTCACTTTTGAGAGAGTAATAGGATTCCTCCTCATATCTGTTTGATAAAAAACAATGTGCCTTCAAAGAGAAAATCAACACTTAGGGAAGAGGAAATGCTCAACAACAGTAATAGTTCCCCTAAGTCAGCCAGCTTGGAAATGCAAATATTGAACCATTTCTGAGCAATGAAAAATGGTAATAGTAAGCCCTCTTATTTGGAGCCGCAAGTGCCCCCTGCTTGCTGCTGCTGCTGCTAAGTCGCTTCAGTAGTGTCTCTGTGCGACCCCATAGACGGCAGCCCACCAGGCTCTGCCGTCCCTGGGATTCTCCAGGCAAGAACACTGGAGTGGGTTGCCATTGCCTCTTCCAATGCGTGAAAGTGAAGTTGCTCAGTTGTGTCTGACTCTTAGCGATCCCATGGACTGCAGCCCACCAGGCTCCTCCGTCCATGGGATTTTCCAGGCAAGAGTGCTGGAGTGGGGTGCCATTGCCTGCACAGCCCTAATTCTTTTTGTGAATTATCTTTGGTATTTTTATTTCCCTACTTAGAATTTTTATTGCAGTTGTATTACATTGATGGAATCATTTTGGGAGAACTGACGTAAGAAAGATATTGAGCAGATGCATTAATAAGTAGATACATCTCTGTATCCATTTAGGTCATTTATGTTCTTTTAGAATTTTTAAATGTTTTTTATATAGACTGTTTTACTTTCCTAGGGCTTCCATAAAAAAAGAAGAAAAAAAAAGTGACCACAAACACCTTTGCTTCACAGAACAGAAATGTTTTTTCAGGTCTGCGGGGTCCAGAACTAAAATGTCTGCAGGGCTGTGTTTTGGAGGCCCTGGAGGAGAGTCTTTTGAGGTCTTCTACTGTTCTCACTCCAGGAAGATGCAGGAACCTCTTGATCTGTGCCTGGTGGCCGCGTCAGCCGATCCGTGCCTCCGCGGTCACAAGGCTCCTCCTCTGTATGCCTGTTCTCTGGGTGTCTCTTACAAGGACATTGTCACTGGATTTAGGGTCCACTGGTTAACTCAGGATCATATCCTCATCTTACCATCCCTAACAATTGTATCTCAAAGCCCCTTTATCAAAATAAGGCAGCATTCGTGTGTTGTCGGTATTAGACGCGAATGTCTTCAGGCGCGGAGGCTGGGGGCAGGTGAGGCGGGAAGTAAGGCGGACTTTTTGGAGTCTGTTAACAGAGACCTTGCGCATTTTTGTTAGATTTTATTCCTCGTCACATTATATTCTTTTCCTAACTGGTGACTGCTGGTATAGAGGAATGGTATCAGTTATTTATCCAGCAATTTGCTAAACTTTCATGGTAGTCCTAAATATGAGCCTTTCTCAAATGATTTTGTAGTGACTCATATCAAGTAAATAAAGTATGTTCTTATTTTCTGTATACTATTTAATTATACTTATTGCACTAAATAAGACCTCTAATGTGGTATTGAATAGAAATAGTAATAGTGACTCTCCTCGGCAGTTTCCTGGATGTAATTCTCAAGTCAATAGTAAAAATTAACACATAGTATTTATTATGTGCCAACATTGTTCTAAGTACATAAGTTCTAAATACACGTGTATACTCATATATATGTATGTAGGTATCTAATGGAGAAGGCAGTGGCACCCCCCTCCAGTACTCTTGCCTGGAAAATCCCATGGACGGAGGAGCCTGGTGGGCTGCAGCCCCTGGGGTCGCTAGGAATTGGACATGACTGAGCAACTTCACTTTCGATTTTCACTTTCCTGCATTGGAGAAGGAAATGGCAACCCACTCCAGTGTTCTTGCCTGGAGAATCCCAGGGACGGGGGAGCCCGGTGGGCTGCCGTCTATGGGGTCACACAGAGTCAGACATGACTGAAGCAACTTAGCAGTAGCAGGTATCTAATATATCTATTATATAGATAAACTCATTTAGGCCTCACAATAATCTGAGGTACAGTTATGATACATATTTTACAGATGAGGAAACTGAGACTTATCACAATCTACTTTAGGTTAATACTGACTTAATTTTGACTTAAGAGAGCAAATTTTCTCCAACGTGGTTTCTTTCCCCCCATCCTTTGTCTGATATTGTCATATTTCTCGTATATAAGGTCTAAGTTCAACATTACAGGGTTGCAACTATTGTCTTCAACAACCTCGTGGTTTTTAAAGACGGGAAGAAAGGAGGATGCAGATGCACACGCATGTTCTGTACTTGCCCACGCGTTTTCCGTGACTGTTTCTGATGCCCGTCGTTTCTCTCTGTAGATTCACTTTACAGTCAGGTGTCATTTCCTGTCTTCTGGAAGGACTTTCTTTAGTGGTTCTTATGGAACAGATCCGCTAACAGTGAATATAAATTCACTCAGTTTTTGTCTGGGAATGCCTTTAGTTTCAAAGGATGATTTTGCTGGATTTAAAATTTGGGGTCAACTCGTTTTGCTTTCAGTATTTAAAACATGTCATCCCACTGCTTTCTGTTATCCAGTTTTTCAGAACAAAAGTCAGTGAAACTTCTTATTTTTGTTCCTTGCATGTGATTAGTCAGATTTCTTTCTTGCTTTCAGGCTATTTGTCTTTGCCTTTCAGGGGTTTAATTAGATGAATCTAGGTGTGGATCTTTTGCGTTTATCATATTAAAAGTGTGTTGAGCTCCCTAGATCTACTGATTAATGTTTTTCATCAATTTTGGGCCATTATTTCTTCAATTTTCCCTCTATTTTTCTCCTCCCTCCCCTTTTGAGACTATCATTTGTACATCAGTTAATACTCTTGGCATTTTCCACAGGTCTCTGAATTCCAACATATTTTTTAGAGGTCATGCTTGGTTTTGTAAACTTTGGAACCTGCCTCCCTTGTAGGGTTTTTCTCCTGGTATTTCTACTCAGTTGCTTCTTGTTTTTAATTTTAGGTTGGCTTCTTAGTGGCTTTCCCCATGTCTGCATAACTTAGTGATCAACCAGTGAATTGGGCAAAAGTTGTACTTAAACATCTTGAGTCAGTAAGGTTTCCTACTGCTACTCTGTCTTGAGTCAGGGGTGGGGAGTGTTCCAAATTGAGCTATTTTTCAAGTCTCCTTTGGCTTTTATTTCCTGCCGGGTTCTCTTTGGTCTCTTTGCTCATGTTTCATGGACAGGCAGGGATATGTGGAAAGTTCATTCAGCTCATCAACTCTCTCTTCTCCTGCATCTCTGTTAAATTCCTGGTGGTTTTGCTTTTCACCCTAAATGAGACCGCAACCTCAGACTAACCAATCAGCAGGTTCCCCCCATTGTTTCTTGGTTGTCACATTTAGCTGACAATGATACCAGTTTTTCTCTTCCATCCCAAATTAAATCCACCCTCTTTGGAAGCGATGCTGCTGGGTTTTAGATCCAGAATCAGGTTGGTAAAATCATTGTTCTCACCAACTGAGCTATGAGTTGGAGGAAGGATAGAGTGTATGGATTTCTTGTACAGAGAAATCCATACACTCCCAGTATTCTTACTCAAAGATCTAAAATTTTTAAAATAGAAACATTTAATTTTGTTGTCCACTTTTTGTCAATCTCCAGAGCCCTGAAATGGTTGTTTTTAACAACGGTACCAATTTTCTATTTATCCTTAGGGAAGCCCCGCTGCCCTGACTCCCCACGTAGCATGTCTGGTAATCACAGTCAGCTGTGTAACGTCCAATTACTTCCGGTGCTCAAGCCTACAAATTAGCATTTAGACAGATACAGTGAGAGATAGATACAGACGTATGTGCTGTGCTGTGCTTATTTGCTCTGTCATATCTGACTCTTGGCATCCCCATGGACTGTGACTCACCAGGCTCCTCTGTCCATGGGGATTCTCCAAGGAAGAATACTGGAATGGATTTCCATGCCCTCTTCCAGGGTATCTTCTCAACTCAGGGCTCCAACCAAGGTCTCCCACATTGCAGGCAGATTCTTTACCATCTGAGCCACTGGGGAAGCCACATAGATGTATGGTATATCTATATATGTTATAGCTAGATAGATCATGTGTTAGAGATAGATAGATCTACTTATGTGGCTTTGTATCACTGTTTAGCCTGCATCAGTGGCTTTACTGGTAATTACTAGCATGAGTGCTAACTTGCCAATAGATTCCAGAGTTCAACAAAAGTTTTAGACATGTGGATGAATGGAAGGATGGCTAGATGGATGAATTGATAGATAGGCAGACAGAATGAGCCATACTATGGATCAGCCACTGGCGTATATATGATCAGAATTTCTGAGAGTAAAACCAAATCTCTGCTTTGATGGAATTTATCTCCTGGATGTATTGGACAATATGGTACAGTTGACTTGTCAATTTTCCTTCATTATCTAACATTGTTTAGTATTGTAAATATAGCCTGTTAGCTGATCTTTTAGCCATCTTCATTTTTAGAGAGACAAAGGACTGAAAAATCAGAGACCACAGAATTTAGCCTTGATGTTCTGTGTCCTTCTTTTTATTTAATAAAAGATCTTGATATCCTAAGGTTATAAGACATATGAATATCAATGACATAATCTTATACTCTCAATACTATATATGACATAGGCACAATTATGTTTCTTGAATATATATTCATTCAACAGGAAGGAGAGATGGAAAATTTATATAAATATGACATCTTAATTCAGGGTATGAATATAGTCAATAAATGCTGAACTAAATATTTATATTTATTTTTGCACTCTGTACAAAGCACTCCCTCGTTATAGTGAGTTGTCACTCTCGGATTTTTTTCTCAAGTCCCTTTTGCCATAACAACTAAGAAACTGGGAAGTAATGTGCCTTTAAACAGCTTCCCTGGTGGCTCAGTGGTAAAGAATTCACCTGCACTGCAGGAGCCGCAGGAGACATGGGTTCCTTCCCTGGCCTCAGGAAGATCCCCTGGAGGAGGGCATGGAAATCCACGCCCGTGTTCTTACCTAGAGAATCCTGTGGACAGAGAAGCCCCATGGGCTACAGTCCATGGGGTCACAGAGTCGGACACGATGGAAGTGACCTGGCAGGCACGCACGCACCTGCCTTTGGACGTGCCGGTAATGTTGCACAGGGAATGCGTCAGTCACCGTGGTGCGCAGGATGAAAAGCGCCAGCGACACGGGCGTCAGGCAGACTTATAGATTAAGAGAGAGGAAAGGGAGGACTTGGCCACAGCCCAGCCCCTGAGCTCAGCCTTGGGTTTGAAGCGCCAGTAATGTTGTGCAGGGAATGTGTCAGTCACCGTGGTGTGCAGGGTGAAAAGCATCAGCAACAAGGGTGTCAGGCAGACTTATAGATTAAGAGAGAGGAAAGGGAAGACTTGGCCACAGTCCAGCCCCTGAGCTCATCCTTGGGTTTGAAGCGCCACAGAGCAGCCCACCCCCTGACACCTCGCTTCCACACATCCAGCACCGCACGGATTCATGTTGACTTTGAACATCTGCTCCTGATGATCAGAAGTAGGTTTTAGCTTTCCAGACATCTTCTGTCTAACTTGGCATCAGCTACGCAAGCTGCAGGGTCAGTTCTGATGTCAGCCTAGTGGTGGGCTGAGGCATTGCTTGGTATGCTTACTCCAATGTTCACATCTTTAAAAGTGTTGTTTTTATCAGATATTAGGAAGCCAGAGGTATTTTCAGTCGCTATTGTTGTAAATTGTGACCAAATTGCACACGATGAAATCCTGGGTGCTTTTAAAGCATGTGAATCCCTTATGACATCCTGTGCTGATACAGAACATGGTCCATGGCTCACCATTGATAACACACACGGCACCACGTAGATGTCTGTTGCTTGTCTTACCACCAATAAACCGTCTTTAGGCTTTATATTTTCTTCAAGTACTGCCCACAGTAAATCCTGTACTTTTTTATTAAAAAGTATTATTCTGCTCTGCCTGCTCCACATCTTTGATGTCTAACAATCTATGCAGGCCAATGCTGTGTGTTGCCTCACATGGAGTCCAGAGTAAAGAAACCAATGTCCCTTTATTAACTTCCATGGCAGTTATTAATATTATGAGTTTGAATTTTCCATCAGTTTTCAGATTGTTTAAGTTATAGGAGAGTTGACATAAAATTTTCTTAAATATTGAAATTATCTGGTCTGATAGGTCTTTGCACCTAATCTTTTAGCTGGTAAATATAATTTTTAGCATGAGTGGTATCTCTCATTTGCACTAGAAATATTAAATTAAAAAATCTATCAATGAAAATTTCATAATTTATCAGAATGACATCAAAATTACTTAGGTATGTTTATTTACACATGTGTGTTTATACGTATGATTTTAATATAATATAATATATACATTGGAGAAGGAAATGGCAACCCACTCCAGTATTCTTGCCTGGAGAATCCTGTGGACAGAGGAGCCTGGCAGGCTACAGACCCTGGGGTCGCAAGAGTCGGACACAACTTAGCGACTAAACCACCACCACCACCACCAATATATACATAATTGATTAGAGAATATATACTGGGTAGATACAGGAATTAGGGCTTTTCCACCTTGAACAAATACAAAAATAATAAATTGTATGCACTTTGAGAATAAGGTTAGATTTGGGTTTTTTAATTATTTTTTTACTTGCTAAGCCCTAGTACAGTTCCAGCACAAAAGCAGACTCCCAATAAATACTTATGTAAATAATAATGAATAAACACAAGTATATATACCTATTCAATATTGATAAAAATGTAAAATATGTTTTACCATTGGCTTAAACATTTGAAGACATGAATTTTGTTATTTTAATGCTAACAAAATGTATTCTCTAAATCACAGTATCAAAAAGCACCTTGATGAAGTTACTAAAAACAGTCCACGATCATGTACTTAATTCTACTTTGAAGTCATCTTTAGGTAAGTACCATATTATTTCATCCTTATTCATGGATGGGTGAAAATGTGATAGAATCAGTGATCTAGAAACAGAAGTAAATTCCTCTTCATGTATATCCTGATATAAAGGGTTTTTTTTTACCAGATATTTAAAAAAAAAAAAACAAGTTTGTGGATATCCTTCAGCTACAGAGAGGGTTGGAAAAGAGCTTGAGATTAATTCCCATGATGCCAGTCCTCAGTACGTGGGCACAGTGTGGCAGGCTACTGCTCTTTTCTCATTCATTCATTGATTCACTCGTTCCTTCATTGTCTAGACATTAGACGTTTAATAATTTATTTAACAAATACTGGGCACCTACTATCACAGGCACCAAACATTCAAAAGTGAATCAGAATCTTTGCCCTCAAGGAGCTTATAGTTAGGAGAAATATATTTATAAACATGCAACTATGCTGAAACATGCAAATGCAAAAATAGTGATACTGCAAACCCAATAAGGAAATCAAGCCAGCTTTGGGGTAAAGCATTAAGAAGTAAGAGGAGGTGGTAGAGAAGCCTTCCTTGAGATGACTCAACTCTGTTTAAGGGGCACATACTCTTTCAAAGAGGTGACTGACCACAGGATACACCTAACCCTCTGAGGGACTTCCCTGGCGGTCCAGTGGTTAAGACTCCGCTTCCGCTGCAGAGGACATGAGCTCCATCCCTGGCCAGGGAACTAACATCCCACATGCCATGTGGTGTGGGGGAAAAAAAAACCCTGTGAACTTGAAGAGATCGCTTACCTTTTCCAAACTTCAGCTTCCACATCAGTAAGCTACCAAAGTTGAATATGATTCGGAATTTGCTTCTATTACAACATCCTATCATTCTAGAAGAGCAGGCAAGCAGGAAAAAGCCCATCACCAACCCAGGCCTGGCAGTCTGCAAGTTGTCACTTACAGTTTGACAGCGCCAGGTGGCTGAAATGGTCTCCTGCCGAAGCTGGAGTGCCCAGGATATCTAGGAAACTGGGCAGAGGCAGCGGGCTGTTTGTACACTCACTCGTGAAACAGTGATGACAACGAGTGCCGACAAGCTCGAAGGGAGGGGGCGGGAACCAGTCAAGATGCACACAGAGCGAAGCCCTGCACAGACAGAAAAGGTGAGCCCGCGGCAAGGGCGCCTCTCAGGGGGCGGGAGAGAGCTGGGCTGGCAGCCTACAGGTGTGGCCTGCGGGAGCCGCTGGGGAGGAGCCCCGGACGGGTGTCCTGATGGCTCTGAATCAGGCTGAGACTCATTCTAGAGCACACTTATCCCTCTGTTAGGCAGTGGTCTATCTTTTCACCAGTGCTTTCTCAGAGCATAAGCTTATTTGCTCTCTCCAAGAGCCACTTCAGGAGAACCAGCAACGAAAAGAAACTTAAGAGATGGGGAAGTTAACAAAGGATGTGTTACTTGAATTGGAATCTCAGCCCTTCTGTCTTATTCACAACATTAATTCAGTATTTGCAAAAAGAATTACATATATATACGTGCCAGGGTTCAGCCCCTGCTGATCCAGGGAGTTCGAAGCGGGGATGGCGTCGGCGAGGATCAAGATACAATAGCTTCAATTAGATATTAATTAAAGATGTAAAGAGTAATAGAATGAGGATAGCTCAGTAGGAAAATTCAGTGGAGAAAAGAGGCTGAGTAGCTTGGTTTATGCGGGAGACCAATAAAACTTCAAGACAAGAAGCTTGCACCACTTACATAGGCCGCCGGCGTCCTTCCGTTCTCCTGAAGGAGAGGAGACACTGAGGCCTCCCCAGTCGGATCTTAGAAGCCCAGGCATAATTAGTAAGCATGGTGGGTTCCGCGCTCCAGATGGAGACTCAGCCAGAGTTTGAGAGACAGCGCAACATGGGGAGACCAGTCTTTCGAGGAACTGATCCCAATTCTTTATTTTCCATGGTCTACTTTTATACACTGAGATGTTATGCAAAAGTCACGCGGGGTCAGCAGTCCTGACTTTTATCAAAGTCAGGTGCTTCATACAAATGTATACAGAGGTCTTAGGGGTGTTACATCATCTTCTGGCCAGGGGGCCTGCTGACAATTTATGACCCTCTCCTTGTGACAGCGGTCAGTCAACCAGGACACTTATTTCTCCAGGGGTGATTATTCTTAAAACAGACTCCACCTTCCGAAGGTACCAGATAAAGTTACATTCCTATAGGGTGAGGGTGTAGTGGGTTTTAATTAAGGATAGAATTTACTTAGCCTACGGTCTAATGTGATTAATATCAAAGGTTAATACTTATTTCTTCTATATATTCATTAATGTGTATAAGGGCAGGGGATGTGGAGACCTAGCAACAAACATTGGCTCAAATGAAAAACCCTTCACCAATACAGTTTCTAATCAGCCCACTATACTTATACTAATGGTTTTCTAACTTTTCTAAGGAACCTGTTTTTAGAAGGTTTAAAGCATCTCGTGCCTCTCACGGTTGGGAGGCTGTGAGCAATCACATGTGGCCAGACAAGCCTGTCAGGCAGTCTAGAGAACCTTCAGAGGAGTTTGTAGGTTAAAACACTCTTGTCACGCCCAGGAGTTTTTATTAACTGGAGCTCTAAGTTAACTCCTTCTCTGAAAGAGGTGGTGGGGGACAGCCCCCCGTAAAGTCAGAGGTGTAGGTGAGAGCACAAAGTAGTAAAGTAGGCAGGCTCTGGTTATGGGGGTAGATGCTCGAGGATTTCCAGGGGGACTCCTGAGGCTTGATCCCACCTTTGCGTATGTCAAGCCTCCTTCCTCATGACCTTTGCCATGGGCAGAGTGCCTCACGCTGGCCCCCAACATATATGTACAGATGTGAGAGTTGGACCATAAAGAAGGCTAAGTGCTGAAGAATTGATGCTTTCGAATTATGGTGCTGGAGCAGACTCTTGAGAGTCCCTTGGACAGCAAAGAGATCAAACCAGTCACTCTTAAAGGAAATCAACCCTGAATGTTCATTGGAAAGATTGATGCTAAAGCTGAACCTCCAATACTCTGGCCATCTGATGTGAGAAAACTGACTCATTGGAAAGGACCCCGATGCTGGGAAAGATTGAAGGCCAAAGGAGAAGGGGACAGTAGAGGATGAGATGCTTGGATAGCATCTCAATGGACGTGAATTCAAGCAAACTCTGAGAAATAGTGGAGGATACAGAAGCTTGCATGGTGTTGCCAAAAAGCTGGACACAACTTAGTGACTGAACAACAACAATGTATGTATTAGCTATCATCTCTATATTTATCTTGGAGAAAGCATTGGCAACCCACTCCAGTACTCTTGCCTGGAGAGTCCCGTGGACAGAGGAGCCTGGTGGACTGCAGTCCATGGGGTCTCACAGAGTCGGACATGACTGGAGCGACTTAGCAGCAGCATCGGCAGCTATATTTATCTATTTATCTAAAACCTTATAAGAAATTTAAAAAAACTCAAGATCAGGTTACTTTTTAAAAAACTTCTTTTTTACCAATGATGTTTTTTAAGAGATTCATTCTGTACTGTACTAAAATAATTTTTTTGGCCCCAAATCAAATACCAAAATTACCACATTTAATAACTTTAAAACTAAGCTAATTTTGAATGCACAGTGACTCAGGGTGATGTCACATAGCTCATTTCAATAAAGCAACTGAAAGCAAAGCAAGGCATAGCAAGTCACAGAAGCAAGTGTTTTAGTTCATCAGCGCTTACACTTCCTGGAATGCTAAGGATAGCTACCAGAAACACTGCTTCTTTTTGCAAATTAGAAAGGCCATGTTCTAAGTAGGGTTGGAGAGAGAGAGCAGAGTGCAGCTAGCTGAACTGACACGGCAGAAGTCCTTACCTGTTACCCATAAGCCCCAAGGAGGTGATGGGGATCGAACAACCTACTTTTAAAAAAGCAGCAGGAAAAACAGGTTAAAAAAAAAACTAATTCAGTGTTATTTTTCCTCAAACTATGAAGTGCATAAAGTCATCTGGAAAATTTGTTAAAATGAAAATTTTTGTCCCATCTCCAGATATTGTAAATTTTTAATTCTAGGGTGGCAATCATGAAATGGCCTTATAATCAAAATGCTTACAGTTCCTAGCTGTACTCGGAGAATCAGCCCACATCCTTCCCGTATTAGACCATGGCTCTCTCATTTTCCAACTTCTGGAATTTTTCTTTTTACTAAACATGAGGACACTGAGTAATGTCATTCATTACCAGAAATTCAGTTGGTATCAATTCAGCCGTATCATTCAGTTCCACCAAGCTTTTATCTTATACTCTTTATATTAAGACACTTCTGTTGAGGCAGTCCAAGCACAGGTTGGAAAAGAATTTCCAGACACAGAGAATTTCAGAAGGGAGTGAGTTTAAGAACAAAGAACAGAGATAATGTTGGCAGCATGTTGACCTCCTGACAGACCAGGAAGAGTTGACAATTGTCATGGTTTAATAGCCAATTTTTATAGCCTCAAGACAAAGAAAATTCCCGCTGGGAGGGTGGCATTAGCTGACTGGCTGGGGGGCTATAGCATAACTACCAGGGAAGGCATTTTGCCTAATTTGAGTCAGGAAGCCTGCTGATGATGATCAGGGGGGCTCGGCAATGGTTACCAAGGGGGTCAAAGGAGATCCAACCAGTCCATCCTAAAGGAAATCAGTCCTGAATATTCATTGGAAGGACTGATGCAGAATCTGAAACTCCAATACTTTGGCCACCTGATGCGAAGAGCTGACTCAATGGAAAAGACTCTGATGCTGGGAAAGATTGAGGGTGGGAGGAGAAGGGGACGACAGAGGATGAGATGGTTGGATGGGATCACTGACTCTATGGACATGAGTTTGAGTAAACTCTGGGAGTTGGTGATGGACAGGGAGGCCTGGCGTGCTGCAGTCCATGGGGCTGTAAAGAGCTGGACACAACTGAGTGACTGAACCCAACTGAACTGAACCAGGGCAGTCAGTCAGTTCCGGAGATGACCTTGTTTCTGGGCTCCACTTCTGTGGCCTTGCAGCAAGACTTTGCACCTGTGACCTTAGGGCAGGACTCAACAGCTTCTTCTTCTTGATGTCATGAAACAGGCATGCAAACCATTCAGGAGTTGAGCTGCCCCTCATTGTGCTGTGTGTGCCCATGGCGAGCTTCTATGCTGATACCCAAATCTTTCTCCTTCTTTAGTGTCAATTAGATCTGTCAACATGCTAAACATTTAACAAGATGGTTTAAAAATTAGTTGTCATGTGTAAGCACAAGAGGAGAAGAACTTTTCCTACTTGTAGAATTAGAAAATAAATTGTTAACAGGTACAGATTTATGAGCCCAGATGTGTTTCAAGCATTTATCCAATCAGCAGCAACCTATCATTTCACTAATCAGTGTCTTAAATATGTATATACCATACAGCTTTAGTCAAAGAAAGGGCTACAAAAGAAGTGAAAAATTACCCAACTCTACAGTAGTTTGTGGTTTTGCTATGGGAAGTTGTTTTTTTTTCCTTTTTTTAAACTTTTAATGTGTCTAACTCTAACTTGTCTTATGTGGTACAAGTTAAAATGAAGTAGGAATTCAGAGAGACTATTAACTTCACTGTATGGGTGTATGCGTGCATGCTAAGTTGCTTCAGTCGTGTCCAACTCTTTGCAACCCTATGGACTATAGCCTGCCAGGCTCCTCTGTCCATGGGATTCCCCAGGTAAGAATACTGGAGTGGGTTGCCATGCCTTCCTCCAGGGGATCTTCTCGACCCAGGGATCGAACCTGTGTGTCTTATAAGTCTCCTGCATTGGCAGGAGGGTTCTTTACCACTAGCGCCACCTGGGAAGCCTAGCAGTTTCTTGAGTTTATTTGCCACATTCTTTTCTGTTTAACAAATGTTTATTGAATATTTGCACAATCAAGAAACCAAGAGTAGTTGGAGTTTCCTCATATTCAGGATACCTGGTATATTTTGTTAGATTCTAAGTTTGACAATTTCATTACTTATTCACTGATTTGGCAAATTTTTTTCAGGGTCCACTATCTACCTCTTGTTTTCATTGCCACCATAATGTAATTGGAGAGCTAGATACAGTTATTTATTTAGGTATACATTTTCATATATACCTACACCCATAATGCATTGGGAGAAGGCAATGGCACCCCACTCCAGTACTGTTGCCCAGAAAACCCCATGGATGGAGGAGTCTGGTAGGCTGCAGTCCATGGTGTCGCTAAGAGTCAGACACGACTGAGCGACTTCACTTTCACTTTCCACTTTCATGCATTGGAGAAGGAAATGGCAACCCACTCCAGTGTTCTTGCCTGGAGAATCCCAGGGATGGGGGAGCCTGGTAGGCTGCAGTCCATGGGGTCACACAGAGTCAGACACGACTGAAGCGACTTAGCAGCAGCAGCATGATGCGTTAGTCTGCCATTTCTGCAATAGAGCTGGGGAAGCAAAATTCCCAGAAAGGAATCTTTTCTCTTCTTTCTCATGGTTCTGCTGTGGAGCTAGAAGAGCTCTCCTCTGGGCTATGCTGTGGTTCAAATGTGCTCTCGTATCTCATTCTCTGACCAATGGCTTCTTGGAGCATGCTTTTCTCCTGGCAGAGGAGCAGTACAGGAGGCCCAAGCAAGACACCGAAGCACACGAAAGGGCTCTGTGTCGTGCCCTCTCTCACTCCGTTGGGAAAGAGATCACACAGTTAAGCACCGAACCAGTGGAGTGAGACAGGCTGCCCAGCGCACTCTGCGGGCCGGCACCTGATGGCAGAGGAGTGAGAGTTGGAAATAACTGACAATCTATTTTTGCAGACAGCTGCCTGCAAGCCAGGAAGAGAGTTCTCACCAGAAATCAAATAAATCAACTCCTTGATTTAAACTTTCAATCCTCTAGAACTGTGAGAAAATAATTTTTGTTTGTTTGTTTATACCACCCAATGTGTGGTATTTTGTGTGGCTGCCCAAGGGGACTAGTGCAAGATTTGATTTTCATGTTTCTCATTGGGTCCTTTGCAAGCTTCCTCAGAATGACCACATGGACTTGTTGCATAACCCAAATCTACCTAAAATTTTAGTGTCATTGATAAACTTTTCTCAGCACTTCTAGAAAAGACCATATTTTTCATGTATATAAGATGTCTTTGCTGGGTGCTCAATCATGTCAGACTCTTTGCAACCCCTTGGACTGTAGCCCACCAGGCTCTTCTTTCTGTCCATGGAATTTTCCAGGCAGGAATACTGGACTGGGTTGCCATGTCTTACTCCAGGGTCTTCCCAACCCAGGGATCAAACCTGTATCTCTTGTGTCTCCTGCGTTGGCAGGTGAGCTCTTTACTGCTAGTGCCACCTGGGAAGTCCGTATAAGATGTTTATATGCCTACCATTTAAACACATGTGTGAGAATGATAATCACATTGCCTCAGTGTGTGATTCTGTATGTTCGCATGAGCCCACTGCTGTCTAGAGTTGATTAACTCGTAAAGCTTAAGAGTAAAAGGAACTCTATTGCTCCTACTTGATCCAAGACAACTTGTTTGCTTATCTCTTTTTATTTTCATGACCAGCTTGCGGGCAGGTTATCTTATGTTATAGCCTTGAAAACTAAGAATCATACCTTCCCCAGGTAGTAATTCCTCCAGGAGCCAGGATCAGAATCTAGACTTTCAGGGTCTTTTTTAATCCACTAGGTTACTCAGTCTTCCAAAGTTAAGGGTAATGGTTATAGGCCCCCAGTGCCCATCTTCGAGCACGGGGCTGTGCAAACACATGTGCTTCTTCATTTGGGGATGATGGAAGTTATGACTGATGACGTGTTGACTGGCCAGCAAAACAGTGGAATGTTTGTATTTGTATAAATTCCCAATTTTCCTATAGCTATACTAATATCAGTTCAGTTCAGCCGCTCAGTCATGTCCAACTCTTCGCGACCCCATGAATTGCAGCACACCAGGCCTCCTTGTCCATCACCAACTCCCGGAGTTCACTCAACTCACGTCCATCAAGTCAGTGATGCCATCCAGCCATCTCATCCTCTGTCGTCCCCTTCTCCTCCTGCCCCCAATCCCTCCCAGCATCAGAGTCTTTTCCAATGAGTCAACTCTTCGTATGAGGTGGATATGTAATTATTTAATTGCTAAAAAATCAACGAATTTCATATTTTATGACAATGTATTTTAGGATATCTGAATATTGAGATTTTTTTTACTGTCTGACAATGACCTTATATCTGACTGATATCTGGCCTCAAGTATTACATGGGTCTGTTAAAAGTGGCGTTTAAAGAGCAGATTTATTGTTTGCTGATGAGATGTTTCCTTTTATGTGAGTGTAGTACCTAGTTGTTCATTTTTGACTTTTTGTCTAGGGTCAAATGTAGGATCAATTTAAAATTTTATAAATCCCTGTCTACAACTCTGTCTTACCATAACCATGATGATCTACAAGGCTGCCTCCATCTCTCATTTCAATATGTGAAAGTTCTATTAGAATTTTAGGTGACAAATTGCTTGCAGCATGAAGCCACAAAAAACAAATTAGAGAACTCCATAGCAGTGCTGTTAGGGAATTCTCACTACCTATCAAATGGCAGAGTTTAAAATCAATTGGATTATGTAAAATGCATTTTTCAGCTCCAGCTCATGTTTCTCCTTTCCATGAAAAATAGGGAAATTGAATGCAACGTGGTTATGAAACAAGGCTAGAAAAAAAAAAAAAAAAAAAAGGTATTGAAGAACTGAGGACCTTGTTTTAAGATCTAACATTTTAGAAATTTCCTTGTGTCATAAGTTCTGCTCTGTTAAAATCATGAGAAAAGCCTTCCTTTTAGAAATGGGATGAAAGTTTAGGGGAAGACATTATAAGTCATATTTTCCCAGTACACAAACTAGGTTCTTTTAAAAGTCATATATTTTTCCCAGCAGCATTAATTATTTGTAAGTGAAAGATTTTCCCTTTTCTTTTACTGACTTATTTCCTAAAGATTAAGTACCTGGGCTTTTAATATTTTTGTTCTTCCTACGCACCCACCAGACTTTTGGTGTTTTTATGCACTTCAAAACTTCAGCTCTCATAAAAAGGATCAAGTTTGAGTCAGTTCCAGTGAGGCAGATGAACACAGAGCCAGCTATAAAGAGGGAAGTATGTCAGAAGGAGAAAAACAGATATTGTATATTAACGCATATATGTAGGGAATCTAGAAAAATGGTACTAATGAACCTATTTGCAGGGCAGGAATAGAGACACAGATGTAGAGGACTTGTGAACACAGCAGGGGAAGGAGAGGGTGGCATGAATCGGGAGAATAACACTGAAATAGACATATTACCATGTCTAACATAGATAGTTAATGGAAAGTTACTGTTTAACACAGGGACAACCTAGAGGGTGGCACCCGAGAGTGGGAGGGAGCTTCCAGAGGGAGGGGGGTATGTATACTTAGGGTTGATTCACGTTGTCGTATGGCGGAAACCAACACAACATTGTAAAGCAATTATCCTCTAGTTAAAAATAAATTAAGAAAAAATTGGCTCTAACATCTTCATGAATTATCCATATAACTCCAGCTCTAATGAAAGTGAAAGTCACTCAGTTGTGTCCGACTCTTTGTGACCCCATGGACTATACAGTCCATGGAATTATCCAGACCAGAATACAGGAGTGAGTAGCCGTTCCCTTTTCCAGGGGATCTTCCCAACCCAGGGATCAAACCAGCTGAGCCACTAGGGGAGCCCTCCAGCTCTAACTTCTCCATTATTATTAGTCTCATGTCTTTGATTATCTGCTGTTCACAGTATCTTCAAAATTGGGAAAGGACTAGCTCAAGGCCTGATTATTTAATTTCTATGCTGAGTACATCATGCAAAATGCCAGGCTGGATGAACTACAAGCTGGAATCAAGTCTGCCAGGAGAAATATCAGCAACCTCAGATATTCAGGTGATACTACTCTAATGAAAGAAAATGAAGAGGCACTAAAGAACCTCTTGATGAGGGTGAAAGAGGAGAGTGAAAAGACTGGCTTAAAATTCAACATTCAGAGAACTAAGATCATGGCATCCAGCCTCATCACTTCATGGCCAATAAATGGGAAAAAAGTGGGAACAGTGACAGATTTCATTTTCTTGGGCTCCAAAATGACTGCAGATGGTGACTGCAGCCATAAATTTAAAAACTCTTGCTCCTTGGAAGAAAAGCTATGATAAACAAAGACAGCATATTAAAAAGCAGAGACATTACTTTGTTGACAAAGGTCCATCTAGTCAAAGCTATGTTTCCTTTCAATAGTCATTTATGGATGTGAGAGTTGAACCATTAAGAAGACTGAGTGTCAAAGAATTGATGCTTTTGAACTGTGGTGTTGGAGAAGACTCTTGAGAGTCCCTTGGACTGCAAGGAGATTCAACCAGTCCATCCTAAAGGAAATCAGTCCTGAATATTCATTGGAAGGACAGATGCTGAAACTGCAGCTTCAATACTTTGGACACCTTATGCGAAGAGCTAACTCATTAGAAAAGACCCTGATGCTGGGAAATATTGAGAGCAAGAACAGAAGGGAATGACAGAGGAGGAGATGGTTGGATGACATCACTGACTCAATGGACATGAGTTTGAGCAAGTTCTAGGAGATGGTGAAGGACAGGGAAGCCTGGCGTGCTGCAGTCCATGGGGTGGCAAAGAGTCAGACATGACTTAGCATATGAACAACAACAACAGGGTATCTTGGATTACCTATGTTACCTTAAATTCAACATATCTTAAGACTATATCATTACATTGTGTAATATTAGCATTTCCCCCAAAAGATGCAATATTAGTCTGTTTTACTATTATGCTTCCATTCTCTCAGTAATAGCTGGGAGTCATGTTTGATTTTTTCATTTTATTCCTTCCATGCATTAATTACTTGCTTTATTGATATTTTTTTAGGTTAAAGTTCCCCCAACCATCTCCAATGCCACAGTCTTTTTATAGACTTTCAACATCTCTTCTACATTCATTACCATTTTTCCTTTATACCTCAGCTTTACCCACTCCAACCCATCCTACATATTAATCCTGCATGTCTCTTGCTGCAAAATATATTGTTCACCTTAGTCTCTTTAATCCAAAGTCATTAATATTTCTCCACTTCCTAGATAATAAAGCTTACTCTAATTACTTTGCCTAAAAGTCTCCGAAAAACACATTTCCTATTTTTCTTTCCAACTTTGTCTCTCACTACTTCCTTACACAGTATTTTTTAGTTGATTAATTATTTCCTGGACATGCCATACAGAAACAAGCTCAACTGTGTGATTGCCATGTCTTAAATTATTTTTCCATAGTTTTCATAGGGCCCCAAACTCCTGCAACCTTCTATAATGAACTCTCTCAAACCCCACTGTGATTCCTTATTTTCAGCTTCTAAACCACTTACCATCTGTTACAGGTCTTCAGCACAAAGAAAACCCATAACAATACACCTGATCTTCTGTCTCTCCATGTGTATTAAAATACTCTGGAAGAAAGGCCTCTTTTTTCCTATTAGCTACTGCAATGTTCTGTGTTCTAAATATATTAACCTAGTAAATATTTTATGACAGAAAGTGAAGAGGAACTAAAGAGCCCCTTGATGAAAGTGAAAAAGGAGAGTAAAAAAGCTGGCTTAAAACTTAACATTCAAAAAACTAAGATCATGGCATCCAGTCCTATCACTGCATGGCAAATAGATGGAGAAACAATGGAAACAGTGACAGACTTTATTTTCTTGGGCTCCAAAATCACTGCAGATGGTAACTGCAGCCTTGAAATCAAAAGATGCTTGCTCCTTGGAAGAAAAGCTACATCCAACCCAGACAGCATATTAAAAAGCAGAGACATTACTTTGCCAACAAAGGTCTGTCTAGTCAAAGCTATGGTGTTTCCAGTAGTCATGTATGAGTGTGAGAATTGGACCATAAAGAAAGCTGAGCACTGAAGAATTGATGCTTTTGACCTATGGTGTTGGAGAAGACTCTTGAGAGTCCCTTGGACTACAAGGGGATCCAACCAGTCCATCCTAGAGGAAATGAGTCCTGAAAATTTGCTGGAAGGACTAATGCTGAACTTGAAGCTCCAATACTTTGGCCACCTGATGTGAAGAACTGACTCACTGGGAAAAACCCTGATGCTGGGAAAGATTGAAAGCAGGAGGAGAAGGGGATGACAGAGGATGAGATGGTTGGATGGCATCACCAACTTGATGTACAGGAGTTTGAGCAAGCTCTGGGAGTTGGTAATGGAAAGGGAAGCCTTTCATGCTTCAGTCCATGGGATCGCAAAGAGTCGGACATGACTGAGCAACTGAACTGAACAAATATTTCCTTGTTTTTGCTGAAAATGATTGTAGAGATGATATTTGCTATGTTAGCACATGTATATCCCTGGGTTGGGAAGATCCCCTGGAGAAAGAACTGACAACCCACTCTAATATCCTTGACTGGCAAATTCCATGGAGAGAGGAGCCTGGCAGTCTATTGACCATGGGGTCACAAACAGTTGGACATGACTTAGCAACTAAAGAGCAACAAGAACATGTCTGTCATTGGAAACACTTTCCTGGCAAATAGTCTTGAGTCCCTCCTGTATTCATGCTCATCACTCCCTCATATTTGACCTGAACTTGAGTTGAAGTTTGCATAATTCAAGATTTGGATAATCAGAGGAAAGAAAGAAGAATATTCTTAAGAAATAAAACAGCATATACTAACGTATAAAGGAATGGACAGTGGTTGGTGAGTGGAAAATCAGCATAATGTAAGTAGAGAATATTGTTCACAGTGGAGTCTGACCCACTGAAGGAAATTTTAAAATGCAAATTCTAGAAAGGTGAAAAAGATAGTTCCTAATAGGAAAGTCTGAAGGGGGAAATGATGTGCAAAGAAATTGTTAAAATTGTGCATCAATGTTTAAAAAATTTTTACCTGAAAAATTAAGAAAATTATCTTGAAAAGTCTTCCCTGGTGGCTCAGAAGGTGAAGAATCTGCCTGCAATGCAGGTACCTTGGGTTGGGAAGACCTTCTGGAGGAGGGCATGGCAACCCACTCTAATATTCTTGCCCAGAGAATCCCCAGGGATGGAAGAGCCTTGTGGGTTACAGTCCATGGGGTCACAAAGAGACAGACACGACTGAGTAACTAAGCACAGATAGTGAAGATAAAAGATAAAGATTCTGGACAGAGATTATATATGAGAAGGGAGTAACCAGATTTAAAGCATTCTATAGTCACAATATTGTTTGAAAACAGAAAGGATAATATTTAATATCATTAGATATACAAAAGATTATGATTTAAGAGTTAAGTGTTGGTTGCTCAGTCGTGTCTGACTCTGCAGCACAATGGACTGTAGCCCACCGTCTCTGTCCATGGAATTCTCCAGGCAAGAATACTGGAGTGGGCAGCCATTCCCTTCTCCAGGGGATGACAAGAGAAATGAAGCCAAATACATCAATAACCATATTAAATATAAATGGACTAAAATATTAATTAAAATAACCAAATTGTCAATATAGAAAGACAATTACATACTCATCAAAATTATTTCCACTTTTTCTTGAGTACCAAGAGACTCCATACCCCAGATGTCTTCAAGTGTTTTATTAATTATTAGTTCCAGCCAATGAAATGTGAGAATAAGTACTGCTTCAAAGTCTTTCCCCCAAAAGTCTCCCACATGGCTATTTTCACACTGTTTCATCTACCACTCTCTACCAGTGACAAAAAGGCATTACAGAATAGCCGTGTGGAGGAGAGTCAGCACTATCATATGAAAGATAAGTGAACTGTTGAATCTATTACACCTAGTAAGGAAGGAAGAGAGGGGGAGGAGAGGCAGGGAAGGAAGGAGGGAGGAAGAGAAAGATTTGCGCCACTCTCTGCAGATTGGCTCTGTGTTGGGGACATGCAAAGCTTTGTGTGTGGTTCAGTTACTCCATCATGTCTGACTCTTTGTGACCCCATGGACTGCAGCACGCCAGGCTTCCCTGTCCTTCACCATCTCCTGGAGCTTGCTCAGACTCATGTCCATGGAGTCAGTGATGCTTTCAAAGCTTAGCCAGGGCTTTTATGATTCTGCCTTAACCTTCACTTTCGGCTTGTGCTAAGCCTAGAACTCGGGGAGGGCTTAGGGCCTTCTCACTCTTCCTGTCCTGGACTTATACATGGTTTTCTAAATGTCTGGAATATAAAAGTGCATTTCAGTGCCCTAATTTCCCATAGAAACTCTCTCCCCAGCTTTTTCTTCCACCCTTTTTCATCTCTGTTCTTTGCTACAACTGTGATCTATTTTCTCAGGCAGTAGCCGGTTATTCATTTGCCTTACAATGTTACAAAGAATATCCTCTGCATAACAGCTTTTCTGCTCTGAGAGGGTTCCTAGTTAAATAAAACAAAGCAAGTGCCTGTCTCAGTCCTTTAGACAGCCCCCAAGCAAGTCAAAACAGGCACACATAATTCTTCATAATTCTGTTGATCCCCCTGGGCCAGGAATCATAGTCCACACTTGGAAAATAGGTCGTCCAAGTCCCAAGACCAGCTCTAAGATGGGGAGAGGGTGGGGCATGGCAAGTAAAAATGCTGCAAAGCTTTCTTGCTGTGTTTCTTGATTTAGCATTTATTTGATTGCTGTTAACTGTTAACTATTTGCCAGCCTTCTAAGTTGATTATAACAGTTTCTGCCCAGTTTTAGGTGTTTCTGTAGAAGAGTGAGCCCTTGAAATTACCTACTCTACTTTTTTCACCAGCATTCCAGAAGCATCATTCTGAATGCAATATTTTCATGGAAACATTTCTGCAACTCTACAATGATAGTTTTTTTTTTAGTATAACCAGATTTTAATAACACAATGACCACAATGGTCTCCAATTACATGTACGTCTATATTAAAACATTTATTGTGTGTCTGCATTATTGTAGAAATGGTTGCCAAATTATTCAAATAGAACATTGGAATAAGAAGGTAATGAGCTATTCTGCTACCAAAAATGAGTCAGCCTAATTGTGGAAGTGACAGAAAAACCCCAAACCCTGGGTTCTGGTCATTGCTTACAGCTTAATTATCTGTTTGACTCTAACTTAGCCCTTTTCTTTCTCAGATATTTCACCTGCAAAATGAAAGTATTGCTGATCTGAGAAGCCCTTCTCAGTTCTAATTTTCCATTGAGTGTCAGAAGAGAAGATGCAATGTGTAGTTTTAAGCTAAATATGCATCACAGCATATGATTTCTTTAAGGGAAGATGGAGCAAGCTTACATGTAAATACAAATGTAGTCGTCTGGGGAGAGAAGTCCAGGGCATGTCTTCATAAGCCTGTTATAGAAACTGGGGTTGAATACTAAATGTTGCCTTGAGTACATTCAACATATTTTCTAGTAGTCTGCAATGAATATTTTATTTGGACTGTCAATATTAATTAAAAAACAGGTCACATTTGCAATTACAAACATAGAAAAATATATAAATAACAAATTTTGAAAGATTTAAAGAAGTCAGTGGGTTTTTTAAGACAGAGAACATGGAAATGTGGCCTCCTTAAAATTAACTGATATAAAATTAAGAAGCAAGCAAATGCCTAGTCACTTTCAATTTTTTTTCTTATTTGAAATTGAACATTTTATTCAGTTTCCTAAAATCCAAGACGATGATTCTCAGATTTCTACAGATATGTAAAACTCCATGGGCTTTTCTTTCATGCTTATAATTTATCAGATAAATGTGTGTTGACTTAGAAACTGAGCTCTGACTGCACAAAATTCTACAAATTATGAGAGCCTCAAGCTTAATGGCAGTCTGCCAAGTAAAGTAATATATAAGTGATAGAATTTAGTGAGGAAATTGTTTATTTTCAGAACATTTTCTGAAAATATGTGCTTCTTATATAGGTAAGATTACACCTAAGGAGACTTTCTTAAGGGAAATAGATAATTAAAAACTTGTATTCCACATCAGTTTTGCTCACAGCTGGTATTAAACATAGAATAGCATCAAAATAGTTCCCATCTTCTATCTCTCCAATATAAAATGAATATCTGATTGGTCATTGCTGTAAGATTTAGTCAAATGTGAAGCTTCTTTAAGGCACAAAATGGTAGTTTATTTAAATAATAAGACACTGCACAAAAAAGCAGGGATAGAGCTGGCTAAAATAAGAGCAACCCGTTTTTAAAAATTCCTCTTATTAACAGACTCAGCTGTATGTCTATTCAGACTTCACAAAAATCATGCAAAGCAGTATCATCGCTATTTTACAAGTGAATAAACTAAGGTTCAATGAGACAAAGTGCATTGTCTGAGCATCAGCACACAATTTGATAGGAATCAGAACAATGAAATGCAGAGGTCCGGCCTGTGATCCAGACCACACAGGCTGCTTGACTTTTTAAGGGCCTTTTTTTTTTTTTTTTTGAGCTTCAGTTCTATACCCCCATCTATAAAATGAGAGCAGCAGCACCAACTTTGTAGAATTGTTCTGAAAATTAGCTAAAATTCCCCTGAATTGCTTGGTATATGAGAGGTCCTTAGTAAATGATAGTAGTTCTTATCAGAGCAGCAGAGAGAATATTCAATCCCAGATTTTTTTTACCTTGAAAGCTTTTTTCAGTATGCCATTTTGTTTTTTCACTTATAAACAAAACAACAAAACAAACAGAATCCCAGTTTTGCTGAGCACTACAAGGTCACGTAGGTGGTGGTGAGATCACTAGGCTTGGCATTGGCAAAAATATATTCTTTTCTTAGCCGGTTCCCATACGAGTGAAATATCTGTGTATGCTTGGAAACTTAACTTCTCTAAGACATTAGTTCTTGTTCTGTAATAAGAGGTTTTAATAGGACTTTCCTTGGCCACCTAACAAAGTTATTATAGGTGTGAAATAAATGTAAGGAATATTAAAATACAAGGTACATAAAATAAGGAATTATTATACAATTATTATAATTACATAATTGTTTTCAATTTATGATAATTATACATTTTCACTGAAATTTGAGACTAAATATGAACTAACCAAATATGAGAACCAAAATAAAAAGCATTCATTTCGCTAAATGACCTTTCTTAAGTGTACTCAGCTACTGATAACAGTCACGTTTACTGAGTACTTGCATGGGCAAGCACTGCTCTAAATGTTCTAAATGGTTTATATGTATGTGTTCATTTAATCTTATGCACATACCTGAGTATTTAGCTTTCTCTTATGAAATATCAGTGAAACTTGGTAAGAGTTGTATATTGTATCATGCAATGGCTTGTTGCATCTAGGTGTGTAGTTTGAGGAACCAGAGTTGGGCCTGATTTATTAGTCTTATTGAGGTTACTTTATAAATTGACTTCAAAGGGGCACCTTTCTTTACATGAGCCAAGATCTTTCTCACTCTCCTTCTAGAGTCCATCAAGATAGATGCTGACGGGTCACAGAGAGGTTCTTCAGACATGAAGAAAGCATCTGAGAGCCCAGCCAAGGTTCCCACCGTCAATTTGTTTTAATGACAACCTTCTGGCTGAATGACAATGAATCCCAATCACAGCTAAATTTATCTTCAGGATTGCAACCACAGGCTTAAACTTGTGGGTCACTTTAAAAAGATTAGGTTCTGCAATTTGAAAACGTGTACTATCAGAGTTAAGGTATTAACATTGGCTATCAAACATGATTTTTATAAGTTATAAGGCAGTTTGAAGAAAATTTTCTAAATGTAATTTCACTATAATGGAGGCTAGACATACTTATTCATACTTAGACAAGTTCCTGAAGGTCAAATGAATTGTTTTTTCTACTGTGAGAATGCGGTCTCTTTTGACTCAGCAGCCTGGAAAAATCAAGACCAGGATTTAATCTCCTATAGTCCAAGGGCAAGATATGATTTAGTAAATTTTAATGGGGGTAAAAACACGGGAAATCTCTTCTCATTGGATCAACAGAGGTTATACTATGTATGTTCTTCCCTTTATGCCCATCTTTCCATCACTCATATTTTGGATTTCTGTCATGCACAAGATACATATGGAGACCAAGTGCTGAGAGTTCAAACAAGAAACTCAGTGCCCTGCTGCTTAGAGACCTGGTAAGGCATGGAAACAACTGGGCCTAACACCACTGTGCTCTCTTGATGATACGATTTCACAGCTCTTCAATATGAGTTCAGTGTTCAGAATTTTAATTACCTAGAGATCATGGTATATCGATATTGTTTTGTCTACTTAATAGAATACATCACTACTTCTGTTATGGCTCTTAACATTCTCTCATATCTTTAATATTTATCTATTAATAAATAAATATGTTTAGTTAGTTCATTTATTAGCCTGCAAGCAGAAGGTAGTTTTTGTAGTTCCTAAAACAATTATCCCAATGTGCATTGGAGATAGTAAAAAACGATTTACTCGATTGAAGAATGAAAAACAGAAACTAGCTGAATTCAGGTTAAATGTGTTGTTAGTGATATAATATTTATTACTGCTACTACTTAATTCTTCAAAGATCATTTTTAAGTATATAAATTAAAATTTTAATTTATAACATTTCCCTAACATCAGGCTCTAAATGTGGAATATTTTTAAGCTTGAATTTACAATGCAATTGTTTTTAATAAACAATTGATCAAAGCACACATTATGGCAAACTTAGAAAAAATAATTATGCTCAAATGAAAATTTATTGACAATGTGTCTACTGATGAGATGGATGCAAGATTATGATACCCGGATGACTGGAGACTTCCTTTGATATTTTTAGTTACTCTTCAGTTTGGTATTTTCATGCCATTATGCATCATGTAGTACTACTCAGAATGGATAATAGTTTGGGCTTTCTTTTGTTTTTATTTTTTTTAATCCAAAGTCTACTCATTTTATTTAAGGCTGATGAGTTTTTTATCTGATCTGAAGAAAAACCGGAGTATTGGGCTGATGAGTCTTTAAAATTTCATGGGACTTCCCTGGTGGTCCAGTGGTTAGGATTCTGTGCTTTCATTGCAGATGGTGTGGGTCTGATTCCTGGTCAGGGAATTAAGATCCTATGAGCCACACAGTGAGCCAAAAACACAAATAAATAAATTAAAAAATAATAATAATTTTATGCCAGGAAAGTTAAGAAAAGTCTTGTGAGAATGATTTTTTAATATGACAAACATGGCGAACAATACATAAGTCTGGTTGAACATGGGGGTGAATTTTACAGATTGTTTCATGTGAATCAAGAAGTAAATTTTTTTTCCTAAAGGCAATTCATCTATTTCCTCATATTTTCACAAAATCATAATTTTTCATTCAATTAACAGGAAATTATTACCATGGAAATTTGTTGTTCAGTTGCTCAGTCACATCTGACTCTTTCTGACCCCATGGACTCGCCAGGCTTCACTGTCCTTCATCTCTCGGAGTTTGCTCAAACTCTTGTTCATTGAGGTGGTGATGCCGTCCAACCATCTCTTCCTCTGTCGACTTCTCGTCCCACCTTTAATCTTTCCTAGCCTTAGGGTTTTTTCCAGTGAGTTGGCTCTTTGCATCAGGTAGCCAAAGTATTGGAGTTTCAGCTTCAGCATCAGTCCTTCCAATGAATATTCAGGGGTGATTTCCTTTAGGATGGACTAGTTGGATCTCCTTGCAGTCCAAGGGACTCTCAAGAGTCTTCTTCAGCACCCACAGTTCAAAGGCACCCACATTATTCGGTGCTCAGCCTTTTTTATTGTCCAGCTCTCGCATCCATACGTGACTACTGGAAAAACCATAGCTTTGACTACACAGACCTTTATAGGCAAAGTAATGTCTCTGCTTTTTAATATACAGTCTAGGTTTGTCATTGCTTTTCTTCCACGGAGCAAGTACAACTGAACGACTTTCACTGTCATATAATGGAATGCTGTAAATGTTACAAAAATAGATGGTAGAAATCTCTTGGGGGAGATGCTAGGTTTTAGTAAGCATTGCAGTTTTTCAACTGAGTCACAGAGAAGCAAGCCCAGTGTCCACATTGGCTCTATTCTCTAAAATTTATTTTCTGATCTTAGAAGTTGACTTAACAACTATTGAGGCAAAATCATTTTGCCTCAAACACTTCCTTTTTGCATTTATGTGTAGCAGTGCATTTATCTTTTTCCAGTTATATTGAGATACAATTGACATACAGGCTTCCTTTGCTTTGTGAAAGTCTGCTTTCTGCCACTTTGCTTTTATAAAAGACCTACCTGTTTTCACTAACTGAAAGAAATTCAAAGAACATTTTCACTTTTATGAAAAAATAGTATTTGTTTTGCAAGAAGCCGTTATAGAGGCAGCATGCACCATGAGCCTTTAAGAGCAGCATCACCAAGCTCCCTCCCCCGGAACCACACTCGACATCTCAGCATCTTAACATCAAGCCTCCATAGCTTTGAACTGTCTGTGAGCATCTGTGTTTTATCTTGATAGATTCTGTGCATCGGTTAGCAAAATGTGTCCTAAGGTAACTGATTGCTTCTTTGCTTTATGCAGTTTTGGCTATTGAAAAATTTCACAGGAATGCTCTACTTTTGGATACAGGGGAACACCTGTATAATATTGTAAGTTTAAGTCAAAAAACATGATGTTTGAGACACATATATTGTGAAATGATCATCACAATACTGTTCGTTAACATCTCAATCCCCTGACACAATTACCATTTGTTTTTGGTGATGATATCATTTACCATCTACTCTCTTAGCCACTTTCAGGTAAATAATAGAGTCTTATTAACTGTGGCCACCACACTGTACAATAGAGCCCCAGAATTACTCATTTTGTAACTACAAGTCTGTGCCCTTTGACCAACATATTCCAACTCCCACCGCCTCCTAGCTCTTGGAAACTACCGTTCTGCTCTGACTCTATGAACTCGGTTGTTCCAGACGCCACATACAGGTGATACCAATCAGTAGTTTTTTCCCCTTGTTTCACTTATCACAGTGCTCTTGAAGCCCATAATGACGCAAGTGGCAGGGATTACTTCTTTCTCATAGATCCCGTCTCTACATACATAAACCACATCTTCATTCATTTATAGAAAGGCACTTGGGTTATTTCTATATCTTGTCTATTTTGAAAAATGCTCTGATGAACCTAGAGTGCAGACCCTGATTTCATTTCCTTTGGATATACACCCAGGATATATACTCTGATATTCTGGGATCACATAGTGACTCTATTTTAGTTTTTCAAGAAACCTCAATACTGCTTTCCATAGTTGCTATATAATCTACATTCCCACCAACTGTGCACAGGGGTTCCCTTTTCTCTGCATCCACACCAGCATTTATGATCTCTTGCTTTTACAATAATAGCCTTTCTAAGAGATGTGAGATATTGTGGTTTTAACTTGCATTTTCCTGATTAGCATTGTTGAGCATATTTTCGTGTACCTGTTGACCATCTGTATGTCTTCTTTGGAAATATATCTGTTCAGTTCTTCTCCTCATTTTTAATCTGATTGCGTGGTTTTGGGTTATTTAGTTATTTAGTTTTATGGGTTATTTATACATATATTGAATATTAATCCCTTATCAGACACATGATTCACAAATATTTTCTCCCATTTTTCATTTTGTTGACTGTTTCTCTTGCTGAGTAGAATCTTTTTCTTTGAAGTCTGTGTAGCTATCTTCAAATGATAGGTCACCTCCTCCAATTGTTACTGACAATTTCTGGAGAGAAATCCCTTCCTGCAGCTCTGCTAGGGATTCTGAGGCTTTCTCAGACCTTCTTGGAGTAAGCCTGTTGATCGCTTCTCACTCCTTCTGCAGTGGGACGGGTGCCTTCTCTCTATCCTGCAACACCCCAGCCATGTGCCCACAGTCTCCCATTTGCTTTCCCAAGGCCAGAGCCAAAGCTGAAGTTTGTGGGCTGTCTCTGGCCCACAGATTCAGCCAGCTTTTTGAGCACGTTTACTAGTCCTCTGGTGGGTATGGGGTTTGATTTTAACTCTTACCATCTTGTGGCTTCTCATTTGTCCTTGGATATGGGGTATCTTTTTTTTTTGGTGGGTTCCAACATCCTCCCATGGATGGCTGTTCAGCAGCTAGTTGCAATTTTGGTGTTCTCGCAGGAGAAGATGAAAACACGTCCTTCTGCTCCACCATCTTGACTAACATCGATTCTTTACAAAGCTCCAATCTCCGTCCGCCAAGGCCTACAGCGTTTTCTAAAGTCTGCTGCCTGTGTGGGTTCCGGGGGGCTCAGTGCCCTGGGAGACAGTGAGTGGAAGGAGCTGAAAGAGAAGGGGAGGGCCGGCAGGGAAGCCCCTGAGGAGAGCGGGAGTGGAGAGAGTCCACACAGTCGCAACTATGGTTTTTCCCGTATGCATATACGAATGTGACAATCAGACTATAAAGAAGGCTGAGAGGAGGATAATTGATGTTTTTGAACTGTGGTGCTGGGGGCAGACTCTTGAGAATCCCTTGGACTGCAAGGAGATCAAACCAGTCAATCCTAAAGGAGATCAGTCCTGAATATTCATTGGAAGGACTGATGCTGAAGCTCCAATACTTTGCCCACCTGATGCAAAGAGTCAACTCATCGGAAAAGAGCATGATGTTGGGAAGGATTGAGGGCAGGGGGAGAAGAGGAGGTGACCAAGGATGAGATGGTTGGATGGCATCACCGACTCAATGGACATGAGTCTGAACAAGCGCCGGGAGATGGTGAAGGAAAGGAGGGTCTGATGTGCTGCAGTCCATGGGGTCGCACAGAGTAGGATGCACCTGAGTGACCAAGCAACAGCTCGTCCTCTCCAAAGAGTGCTCTCCTGCCCTCAGGGGTGTCAACAGGGAGCCAGCCAGGGCATGGGGCAGTGTGGGTCCAGGTGGGATGTGCAGAGCCCTGGCAGTGTTTTTGTGCCATTTGGGAGGCTCCACAGGGGAGACATCCCCAGGGCTCATAAGTGAGCATCTCGATGGAATCCTCGATGCAGTTGTTAGGATCTGCCTCCCTTTAAATGCCTCCTGAGAGTCCTGTCTACAGTTCTCCAGCCTCCTCTTGACCCCCAGTCATGCAGCTCATGACTCAGCATCAGGCCGCGGTGAGGGAGAGCGAGGCGGCCTCTGTGGCAGCTTCCCGCACAGCTGGGCTGGGCTCACCGCCCTGCTCTCACTTTCCCCGCAAGAAAAACCGCAGGTCCAGACGGTCCTTGGAGCTGAGCTGTGCTGTCTTGAGGGAGGGGTGTGCGGGTAAATAAGTCTGTTCCACTGCCCTCTCCATTGTCCAAACACAATTTTTTTTTTCTTCTTCTTTTTTTTTTTTTTGCTCCAGTGGTGTGCTAAAACTTCTCAGCTAGATATCTGGATTTCTACAAAGGCTCTCTCATCCACCAGTGACTTCCCAGGGCTGTGTTCTCCAGGGGCACCCAGACACAGCCAAGAAGGGCTGGAGCTGGTTTGAAGCTACCAGGGCCCACCGCTGTGCCCAAGGTCTGCATGCCCATTACCCAACACATGGGTGGACAAGCCTCCTCCGAGTCCCTTGGTGTGTACTGCTGAATCCCAGAAAGTCACTTTTGTCCATGGAGAGCTGCCAAATTGCTGTTGAGGGTGTGAGTGAGGGACGTCTTATTTGGTCAAGTTGCCAATGTCACTGTATGAAGGACCATCTATTTTTTGAAGGACGCTGCTAGCGCTTACAAATATAGACAAAAGAATGATTTGTAAGCAATGGAGATGCATGCTATGGAGCGTGTAGTGGGAGCTCGGGCTCTAGGGTCTTATGAGGGGGTAATCCCCATGATCTTGGGGTCTTCAGCTTTATATGTTCAGGAATAAAAAAATAAACCCAATGAAGGAGGCATTCTGCTGGGTAACTGGGTAATTTCATTTATTTCCACCCAGCAAATCTGTAAGGAAGGTGTTATCTCAGCTTGCATAGATTAAGAATCTGAGATTCCTATAGCTTGCCCACTGCCCAAGGGTATGCAGTTAAAGAAGCGGAAGATTTGGGATATAAACTTGGACTTGTGCAACACTAAAGCCACTTTTCTGTTCTATGAAAAGCTGTATGCGTGTGACTTGTCTGGGGCAGAATGGTCTGCAGGGGAGTGATGTCTTTTTCCTATGAAGAGGGAAAATAAAAGAAAAAAAAGGAGGAAAATCACCCAGAGGGATGGTATGGGGAGGGAGGAGAGAGGAGGGTTCAGGATGGGGAACACATGTATACCTGTGGCAGATTCATTTTGATATTTGGCAAAACTAATACAATTTTGTAAAGTTTAAAAATAAAATAAAATTAAAACAAAACAAAACAAAACAAAAACAAACAAACAAACAATTAAAAAAAAAAAGGAAAATCAAACAAGTAAGCCCTGTACTGGATAGCTGTGGATTGCTCTTCAATCTGAGTTCTGTACCCAGCAGCCACTCAGTTTATGTGCACAGCGCAGTCTCTTCCTTAAAGTACGGCCCTGGGCAACCACCCCTGGGGCTTCACATGAGACTCCCAAGACTCCTAATGGCTGTCCTGTGTCTGGGGTTTCGAATTCCATGCACATGTGTCAGCCATTTACTCCAACTAGAGTTTTAAACCCCTTCAGAGCAAGGTTCACTTTTTTGCTTACTAATTTTTAAAATCTGAGGGAGTTTATTTAACCTTTTTCTCTGCTTTCTCTTGTAGCACTTCACAAATGCCATCGAGGAAGCTTCCACGGAGGCAACCAAGACCAGAATTACTTCTCCAAAATGGGCAAAAACTTAATTTGCTGCAATTTCTTTGCAATTTCAAGGATATTTTCTAATTTACATGGTAGGCATAATTGGGTTACAGAAAGGCAGAACATTACAGTCTGAAACTTCTTGGCAACTTTTGACAAGCATTGCTGCCACATTTAGGATAGGACCTTAACTTCTAAAGTGTGGAAACAGAGTTTTTGAAAAGCATTGTGATCTCCAACAATGACAGAACACTTAGATAAAAGATTTTGGGCCATTTTGTGGTGCATCTGAATTCCAAAAGGGAAAAGAAGGACCTGGCTATCAACATTATGAACACAGGAGCCCTGATCTCAGCAGTGGGAACAGAAAGGAAACCTAACCATTGAAGAAGGCTGAAGAAATGACAAAACTGCTTCTAGAAATTAACAGTCTTTTTTAACTAAGCCAACCAGTCAATGTGTGTGGCTGGTTCCTCACTTCCTCAAATAGCACTTGCAGTGAGTGATCCTGTAACAACCCAGGGCACGGTGTGAACAGCCAGCAAGAGAATCATTTAAACAAATGGATTTGTGAAACATGATTGTTTTAAGCCTGTCCGTGTCAGGATGGCAGTTTGAATTAAACATAAGGTGACTTCTTTCACTGAATCAATAAGTGCAAATAACATTGCTCGCAACCATGTTTTATTTCGCAGACAAAAATGGTTCTTAACAGCTTTCTGAAGACTGTGCTTCAGCCACCTGCTGTTTAAATTGTTTGCTTTTTCTTGCAAAATTTGTTCTTTTGCAACGTTAAAGCAGGCAGATTTGCAGTCAGCTCAATTGGGGCTAGAGTCCAGGGATGTTTGAAAGGCTCTTTTCTTAATGAACACTGTACCTTCCTACACCCTTCCTACTGGCAAATCTGCACTGGGAAGAGCAGAGATGTCTGCCTGAATAGTTTGCCTAAAATTCTTACTACTACCAGCTGACTTGCAGCCAGAGGTAATTTCTACCACTTTCACAAAGACAGTCATCTAGTGATCCACATGGATCACGTGGAAACTGTTTTTAAATAAATAGTTTATTGATAATTCATAGATTCCATAGTAATACAGATTAGTAAGAAATTCAGGAAATAGAAGACATCCATTCCGCCCTTGTCTATTGCTTCTATTTTGTGAAATAAAATAGGGATCATTATAACATTTTTCTTCATATTGTTATTGTGTGTGTTAGTCGCTTAGTCGTGTCTGACTCTTTCAGACCCTATGGACTGTAGTTCATCAGGCTCCTTTATCCATGGAATTATCCAGACAAGAATAGTGGAGTGGGTTGCCATTCCCTGCTCCAGGGGATCTTCTTGACCCAGGGATTGAACCTGGGTCTCCTGCATTGTGGGCAGATTTTTTACCGTCTGTGCCACCAGCGAAGTCCAATATAGTTATTCAGTTCAGTTCAGTTGAGTCACTCAGTCGTGTCCGACTCTTTGCGACCCCATGAACCACAGCACCCAGGCCTCCCTGTCCATCACCAACTCCTGGAGTTCACCCAGACTCACGTCCATCGAGTCAGTGATGCCATCCAGCCATCTCATCTTCTATTGTCCCCTTCTCCTCCTGCCCCCAATCCCTCCCAGCATCAGGATCTTTTCCAAAGAGTCAGCTCTTCGCATGAAGTGGACAAAGTATTGGAATTTCAGTCTCAGCATCAGTCTTCCCAATGAACACCCAGAACTGGTCTCCTTTAGGATGGACTGGTTGGATCTCCTTGCAGTCCAAGGGACTCTCAAGAATCTTCTCCAACACCACAGTTCAAAATATAGTTATTAGGTGTCTTGAAAAGAGAAGTAGTGGCCTTGTGTGCAAAAATGCCCACAGCTGTTTTCAGCTTGTAATGTTGAATTTCTTGAGGTATACTCTGAAAAGGGAAGATGAACTAACTTAAAAGGTATTTATCGTCTTCCCTTGGGTGGCCAAATTCATAGAAATAAGTTTTACTGATTTTAATATCTTATTCGAATCTTCCATTTTTCTTAAAAATCTCAAATAAATACCTGAAAGAATGAAGTTACTGACCTGATGACATCACTAGTGGAAAATAAACAAAACCCACCAGAGGGACTGCTTTTGCAACGTTAATGCGTATTAGAGATGAATCATTCTCTGAGTGTTTGGTGTTTATGACCTGGAAGCAATGTGTGTTTTCTGCAGAGTATAATCAAGACACTTAAAATTTAGGCTGAAAAATAAGTAGTATGATGAAGCTGTCAGAGCATTAAAGAATAAAGCTAATATTCAGTTCATAAATATTTCATGAAGTTTGATGGAGTTCTTTTTAATAGCTAGCGTTATTTTAGAAAGTTGAATAAAATCTTGAAAATTACATAGTAGAAATTCCACCACCCACCAAATAATCTTATCTCTGGTGGTTTTCCAGATGGCTCAGTGGTGAAGCATCCACCTGCCAATGTAGGGATGCAGGAGACATGGGTTCAATCCCTGGGTCAGGAAGATCCCCTGGAGAAGGAAATGGCCTGGGAAAATCCCATGTATTTTCTTGCCTGGGAAATCCCGTGAACAAAGGAGCCTGCTAGGTTACAGTCCATGGGGTCACAAGAGAGTTGGACAAGACTTAGGGACTAAGCAACAACAGAAATCTTATCTATTCCCCTAAAAGAAATTCAACAATTTAAGATTAAATTAAAATTTTAGTTTTAGACATATGAAATAAAATACACAGAATAAGACATATATCTGGGGAAAATGGTGATTCAGTATGGTAGGAAGTATTCTGAGATAGGTTCCCTGTAATTCCTGCCTTGGGTATTTACGTCTTGAATGATCCCTTTCCCTTGAGTGTGTCTGAGGCCTGTGAATTCCCTCTGGCCAATAGAAATTGACAAAGATTCAGGGATTTTGAAGATGAATAACGTTCCCAAATCAATTGATTTTGAATTAATCAAAAGGAATATTTTCCTGGGAAAGCCTGACTTAATCAGGTGAGGATCCTTAAAAGAGGATTAGTTCTCTTTGAGATGAGAGACTCGTCTTGCAGCCTCAGTCAAGCAAGGAGCTGCACTAGAAAGGGCAACTTCCAAGGAACTACAGGCAGCCTCCATGCAGGCAACAGCCAGTGAGAATGCTGGCACCCTCATACCATCACCAGGAAACAATTTCTGCCAACAACTTGAATGACCTTGGAAGTGGATTCTTTCCCAGTCAAGCCACTAGATGAGAATGCAGCCCAGTCAGCAGACTGAGTGTTGCTTTTCAAGATAATAAATCATTAGAAGACGTGGTTAAGCTGTGCCCAGGCTCCTGACTCAGGGAAACTGTGAAATAATTAATGTGTGCCATTTTAAGTCACTAAGATTGTGCTAATTTATTGTTCAGCAATAGAAAATGCCTATACTTGTATAAGTATCCTTGTATTGTCTGCCTCCAAATATCTCCCTTCCCCTAGTCATATATAATCACACAATAGAACTTAATTTAAATGCCCACACTATTTTTTTTTAAAGGAGGAAGGAAAGTTAGGACCAACCTAGACAGCATATTAAAAATCAGAGAGATTACTTTGCCAACAAAGTTCCATCTAGTCAAGGCTATGGTTTTTCCAGTGGTCATGTATGGATGTGAGAGTTGGACTGTGAAGAAAGCTGAGTGCTGAAGAATTGATGCTTTTGAACTGTGGTGTTAGAGAAGACTCCTGAGAATCCCTTGGACTGCAAGGAGATCCAACCAGTCCATCCTAAAGGAGATCAGTCCTGGGTCTTCATTGGAAGGACTGATGCTAAAGCTGAAACTCCAGTACTTTGGCCACCTCATGCGAAGAGTTGACTCATTGGAAAAGACTCTGATGCTGGGAGGGATTGGGGGCAGGAGGAGAAGGAGACGACAGAGGATGAGATGGCTCGATGGCGTCACCAACTCGATGGACACAGGTTTGGGTAAACTCCAGGAGTTGGTGATGGACAGGGAGGCCTGGCGTGCTGCGGTTCATGGGGTTGCAAAGAGTCGGACATGACTGAATGACTGAACTGAACTGAACTTTAGTTAGTGGTAGAAACTTTGGAAGAAACCAGCCACAAGACATAAAATTTAAGAATAAATACTACATGAGCTTTAAAAGGTCTTCTATATTCAGAGAAAATAGCAAAAGGCCATGTTTAGCTCTTCTTCCTTTGAAAGAAGTGCACTGACATTGGAAATTAGAAAGGAGGATTTAAACATAAAGCTTAATTGAACGACCAGGTGCTGAAGTGAAGAAAGTAGGGGCGGGATAGGAAACTATTTTGTCGCAACATCAGTCAGTAACCACAGCAATCTTGGGAACAAAAACGCTGCCTGTGACAGGTTCTCCCTCATGTGACAGAGCTATCTCCTAACATGCAAGGCAAGACCGGGGAGACTCACCTTGAAACAATTTCAGGCTAGACCCAAATGGGACTTGACCCTTGCATACAGCCTTCACAAAAACAGTAAAGAAATAACCATGCAGAATTGAACTTCCCCACTTGGGATGACCCTAGTCAGTCAGTTCAGTTGCTCAGTCGTGTCCGACTCTTTGCGACCCCATGGACTGCAGCACGCCAGGCCTCCCTGTCCATCACCGACTCCTGGAGTTTACTCATGTCCATCGAGTCAGTGATGCCATCCAGCCATCTCATCCTCTGTCATCCCCTTCTCCTCCCGCCTTCAATCTTTCCCAGCATCAGGGTCTTTTCAAATGAGTCAGCTTTTCACATCAGGTGGCCAAAATATTGGAGTTTCAACTTCAGCATCAGTCCTTCCAATGAACATTCAGGACTGATCTCCTTTAGGATGGATTGGTGGGATCTCCTCATTGTCCACAGGACTCTCAAGAGTCTTCTCCAACACCACAGTTCAAAAGTATCAATTCTTCGGCAGTCAGCCTCTTTATAGTCCAACTCTCACATCCATACATGACCACTGGAAAAACCATAGCCTTGACTAGATGGACCTTTGTGGGCAAAGGAATCTCTCTGCTTTTTAATATGCTGTCTAGGTTGGTCATAACTTTTCTTCCAAGGAGCAAGCGTCTTTTAATTTCATGGCCACAGTCACCATCTGCAGTGATTCTGGAGCCCAAAATATAAAGTCTTTCACTGTTTCCACTGTTTCCCCATGTATTTGCTATGAAGTGATGGGACCAGGTGCCATGATCTTAGTTTTCTGAATGTTGAGGTTTAAGCCAGCTTTTTCATTCTCCTCTTTCACTTTCATCGAGAAGCTCTTTAGTTTTTCTTCGCTTTCTGCCATAAGGGTGGTGTCATCTGCATATCTGAGGTTATTGATATTTCTCCCTGCAATCTTGATTCCAGCCTGTGCTTCCTCCAGCTCCTCCCAAATTCTAGGTCTAGTGTTTTACTCATGCTCCAGCTTAAAACTTGAAAGAAAATTATAGCAGCATTTAGATGATGTTTCAGGGGCCCCAAGGAGAATTCATGCCCACTATGTTGGGGTGAATCCACATTTTATTCACCTTTCAAGAGTGAATGATAGGTAGGGTCAGAGGGCTCCCTCCATCACTGGATCCCTCCATTCTCACTGAGGCTTATGGAATCCTACCCACTCAGCCTTTCTGTTACTCTTTCTATCAGGAATTCTGTCACATAATTTGTTTGACTTTATTCATTACTTTGTTTACTATTGAATATTTTCTTCTTTATTATCTGTTTCACTGAAAACAGCAGCTTCAAGAAGAAAGCTTATTAATGTCCTGTTTAACACTGAACAACAGGCTTAGCACATAAGTGGTGGCCAATTACTATTATTTATTATGTAAATAAGTTTCAGTTATGTGTAGAAGTAATATTGATTTACATATGATATACCACAGGCAGACCAGAGCATTGAAACATTGAAAATTGAGTCATTATAATACAGACTGGAATTTAACAGATTGCTAGGCTGAACACAGTTCAGATTGCTAGCTAGCTTATGTCATTCACTTTCCATTTAATTTGATGGATAGTTTAGCTATCTATTGGTATACGTGATATAGTAATGGGTATACTGTCAGAACATTAGCTCCAGATCTGATTCTGGCAACAAAAAGTACTGTCTTTTGAAATAAATCTGTACTTCCTCGAGTATCTGTTTCTTTGTCAGAATATTCCAGTGAAATGAAATCATCTTACTTTACTCACAATGCACTATAAAATAACTTTCCATGACAAAATAACTTTAGGAAACCCATAAAACCAAGCTTCCTGTTAGAGATATTTGATTTATATTTAACATATTAAAGGTCTTGAGAAACCCAGAATAAGGTAACCTTAAATTTTTATTACCATCAATTATGTGAATATTAAACCTTTTATTTTTCTGTATAAAACTTGCAGGGCACTGGATAATGTTTTTTGGTAATCCTGGACCAGGTAGTCTTTGGATTTTTTCAAAAAATTTTCACATACAATGTGATAAAAATATGCCATGGGCAGAATAGAAGCGTTTGAAAATTCTGACAAAATGCGGTGGCTGTATTTATAATAATAAATAATGTATAAAAATAGTATATTTAATAAAGAAGATATTTGCCTTGTATGAATGTGAATTTAATAGTTAATAGTTAATTTAACCATTTAAATAGTTTCTAAATATGAAAATATATCATTCCATAAGGAAAGCTTTCAATAAATCCCATAAAGGGAAGTAGAACAGCCCCAAATTTATGCTTAACATGAAACAAGACCATAAATTTCTGACAAAAATTTTAAAAGGAAAACTCTTCAACCTGAAATTTTGTGGGAAAAAAAAATTCTTTTTAAAACTTGAATCAAAAAAGAAACGAAAATTAAAAATTACATCATATATGAAATGGCTAAAATTGTGCACACAAGAAAATCCAGAGTCTCAAACTAAGGAAACTAAGTAAAAATATGTTAATTAAAAATGAAAAAAGAAATTACACATTCCACACAAGAAAGTTAGAAAAAGAATAAGCAAAACAAAACAAAAGAAAGAGGCAGAAATGAAGCAATAAAAATGTAAGTAGAAATAACTGATCAATAATATCAAACAAATATTACTCAGAATATGTACAATGAGATTCATGTTGTTTTTATGCCTGCTAACACAACAACCATTTTGCAGCCCATGGATCAAGGGTCATTTCAATGTTCAAGTCTTATTATTTTAGAAATACATTGTATAAGGCAAAAGCTGCCATAAGTAGTGATTCCTCTAATGAATCTGAATAGAGAAAATTGAAAACTTTTCAGAAAGAGTCTACCATCCTAGGTGCCACTTTCAGAGCATTCGCGATTCATGGGAGGCGGTCAAAACATCAAGAGTTTGGAGAAAGTTGATTCCAAAACCCTCATGGATAACTTTGAGGGGCTCAAGCCTTCAGTCATGGCAGCAACTGCAGATGTAGTGGAAAAACAAGAGGACTAGACGTGGAGGCTGGAGACATGCCTGCAGCCGTGCAACCTCGTGGTGAAGACGTAATGGATGAGGAGCTGCTTCGATGGATGAGCAAAGTGGTTCCTTGAGATGAAATCTACTATTGGTGAAGATGCTGTGAAGACTGCTGAAATGACAACAAAGGACTTAGAATATTACATCAACTTAGTTGATGTAGCAGTAGGGGTTTATGAGTTTTGACTCTAATTTTGAAAGAACTACTGTGGGTAAAATGCTCTCAAGTAGCATTTCCTGCTACAGAGAAATCATTCATGAAAAGAAGAGTCGATCTGATGCACCCAACTTCAACACTTATTTTAAGAAATTGCCAGAGGCACCCAACCTTCAATAAATAACCCTGATCAGGCTGCAGCCATCAACATTGAGGCAAGACCCTCCACCAGCAAAAAGATCAGAACTTGTTGAAAGCGCAGATGAAGGCTAGCACTTTTTAGCAATAAAGCATGTTAAACTTAAGATGTGCACATTTTTAGACATAACGCTATTGCACACTTAATAGACTACAGAATAGTGTAAATGTAACTTTCACATGCAGTGGGAAACCAAAAACTTCATGTGACTTCATTGTGGTGGTCTGGAACCAGACCTGCAGTATCTCCCGGGTCTGACTGCATGCATTTATATGTGTGTCTTAGTCACTGTCCCTGGAAGTCAGTGACTGTCATATTTTATTCTGTTTTCTAGTGGCCTGTCACAAAGTTTGGCTCATTCTAAGGGTTCAATTCATTCATTCATTCAACAAAAACATTTTGAGTTTTAACCTTGGTTACTGCAGTCCTCAAGCCACACATTTCTGTACATCTGTGTAGCATCCACACAGCTTTATTTTCTTGGGCTCCAAAATCACTGCAGATGGTGACCATGGCCATGAAATTAAAAGATGATTTCTCCTTGGAAGCAAAGCTATGACCAACCTATACAGCATATTAAAAAGCAGAGACATTACTTTGATGAAAAGTTCCATCTAGTCAAAGTTATGGTTTTTCCCGTAGTCATGTACGGATGTGAGAGTTGGACTGTGAGGAAAGCTGAGTGCCGAAGAATTGATGCTTTTGAACTGTGGTGTTGGAGAAGACTCTTGAGAGTCCCTTGGACTGCAAGGAGATACAACCAGTCCATCCTAAAGATCAGTCCTGGGTGCTCTTTGGAATGACTGATGCTAAAGCTGAAACTCCAATACTTTGGCCACCTGATCCTAAGAGCTGACTCATTTGAAAAGACCCCATTGCTGGGAAAGATTGAAGGCAGGAGGAGAAGGGGACAACAGAGGATGAGATGGTTGGATGGCATCGCTGACTTAATGGACATGAGTTTGAGTAAACTCCAGGAGTTGGTGATGGACAAGGAAGCCTGGAGTGTTGCAGTCCATGGGGTCTCAAAGAGTCAGACACGACTGAGCAACTGAACTGAATTGTGCAGCATCCAAAGCCTGTGATCAGCCAGTTCTCTGTTGCAGTTCTTCCTGTGCCAAAGCGAGGAGAGCTCAGAGCCATCTGGAAGGATGTCCATCAGAATTCCAAGAAATTAGGAGAATATCACAGATAGAGTGAAGTGTTGGTCTTGTTAAAGAAAGGGGTTAGTGACTGAGTTGAACACTAGACTAGGCAGAAGAGCCAGTTCTAGACCATGGACAAAATCTCCTCCAAGAAATGGCCAATACATCTGGAGGTTATAGGATGGCTTCAGAAGCAATCTCCTCAAGATTGGAAATGTTAGCATAACGTTTCTGTTTTAGCATAATAACTCGAATCTCTTTAAACATAAGTCCCATAAGCATGCATTTGAGTTGTATGGCAGAAACTCACACAACATTGTAAAGCGATTATGCTCCAATTAAAAATAAATTAAAAAAATACTCCCTTACCAATATGGCTCACTCAGTCCATTTGGATGAGGGATGTCACTGACAGCCTACCTGGCTTTCTCAGGAGAAGAGTCACGAAGGGAGTGGCCAGTTGCAACTGGCAATATAATTCTCTCAATCCTTTAGATATCATGTTCTATAGCACAAAGATTGAGAACCATTCAAGGAGATGTATTACCTAGATTGTGCACAGATTGAACAAAGCTTCTCCAAGTCTGCAGCCTAGATTATGAAGAACATCAGATGCATCAAGCTGGTCCAATGTTCTTCTTAGTTGAGGACCTTCTGAAAGTAAGAGAGGTGTGTGATTCATTAGGAAAAGACAAAAAGCTACAAAAAATGTTTTTTCCAAAGTTTCACTTTAAGTGGAGCTGTGCCCAGTGACTCACTATTATTTGAAGTGAAGGGAGCACAGGGAGCCATCAATCTTTAGACTGCAGAGCTATTTGAACGACCCAGGAGGCTGATGCCTACTTTGGAACACAATGGCATTTTCACTAAGATCCAGTCAAGGCTCCCATTACTGTTCCTTTCATCTTCCTTTTATTCTTCGATTCCTGCCATCCTTGAGTTTATCAGAAAGTCCCTCATGCAAAAAAATATGTATATATAGCACTTTTATTATTTTATTCAACTCACCCCAAAATAGTGCCTGAGATGTGAAATTAGTTTTTACGAGAAGTCAAAAATAATGCAAATATATAAATACATTATATCTGAAACAGTCACAGTTCTGGCATGAAAAAAGATCTCACTAAATGTTTATTGAATGAATGAACATTAATTTGTTGGGAAATCAGCTGAGCCTTTCATACAGCCTTTGAAAAGTAAACAAAAATAAATTTCTCTAAACTTGCCTGGTATTTAAAGGCTTTCTCAGTTTGTTTACATGGCAAAAGGGAAGATAATGAGTATGACATTTGTTATCTCCAAATAAGCTAGATTTGCAGCCATGTGCCCAGAGACCGCTTTATTTCATTTTGAAAATTAACCCCAAGGTGGCGGCCACCAGGGGGCACCATTCAGGGCAGCAGAAAAACCTGACTTTTCAAACCTTTCTCCATACATGTTTAATGGAGAGAGACACGAAAATTTACTATTCGTTTGTAAGGCTTTTCCCTAGAAAATAAATGTCTCTGATGACCAAGATGTCAGAATAAATTTATCCCAAACTTCAATATCTACGTTTACATCTTACATTAAGAAAATACCATTTGAAGCAAAATGATAAGAAAAACTAACATCAAAGTTGAAAGAGCTGCCATGTTAAATTTGTGTTAGAGCTGCCTAGGGCTTGTTGTAAACCAAGACTGCAAGGGGCTACCAGGAGCCCCTTCCTTCCTCCTGTCTAAGTTCTTTCCATCTAGCCCTGTTGGTTCCTGGCTCTATTTTCAGGATTGCTCCCGGGGTATGTGATGTGTGTAGAGGTTTATCTGTTCAGCTTCCTCCAAATTTCTATAAATCCAGGATTCTCTTCATTCAACCAAACCCCAGCGAGGCTCTGGCTTGGCAGCTCAGCTCATTATACTGCAGGCTTTATCTGCTGCAGGGCTCCAATTAGTCCCTGGGCTGAGGAGTCACCTTGACACCTCGAGAATCAACTTTCCTCTCTTCATTAAGTGTCACCCAGCAAAAACCCCCTTTTCCGGGGCTTACTCTTCGGTAGGGCTTCATAGACTGGGCAGAGTCAGCATTCCTCTCATTCCAAATTAATTATTAAGCTCTCCTCTTTATTAACCTCTCCTGCCTGCCTGATCAGCATGATAACATGGTTATTCACCATTCAGGAAATGTCAAAGCACCGTTGCCTTTTGCTCTAGAACTTTTAGACATTAGAACATCCTACATTTTTAACATTTAACGTTTTAAACACTAAACGTAATTTTACACAATAGTTTCTCACTATGGGGGAGGCCTTCCTCTGATAGACAAGCAAAAGAGCTCATACCCAAAGAACAAACGTTCGTAACAGAACGTACTTGAAGTTTAATGACACTCATGTATTTGCCTTGCAGCTCAAATCGAAGTGTTCTATCCCAAATCATGCAGCAAACTAAGTCTGATTTCCTATGATTCTAATTCTGTGTCTTTTCTATGACACAAGTTTAACCTCTCCATAGTTCATTAATTTTTTCTTGAAAAAAAAATTAAGTGCTTAAGCTGCCTAGCACAAAATGAACCTGTTTCAAAATTGCCTTCCAGGCCAGCGAAGTTTATGAACAAACTCAAGAGGGAAGAGCATTTGCTGGCTGAGTTCTAAGAGACGGGGTTTCTAGTTGTGATTCCATGTGCCCACACATTTAGCATTTGACCATTTATTTGATAACCTTGGCCTCGTTCTCCAATGAAGTGTTAGATTAGGTTATCTCTATGGAGATTCTCAATGAGAATATCCTATGATACTCTACTATTTGGCATATATGCTTTTATTATGAAGGCAAACTCTGGTTCAGTTCGGTTCAGTTCAGTCGCTCAGTCGTGTCCAACTCTGTGACCCTATGAATCGCAGCACGCCAGGCCTCCCTGTCCATCACCAACTCCCGGAGTTCACCCAGACTCACGTCCATCGAGTCAGTGATGCCATCCAGCCATCTCATCCTCTGTTGTCCCCTTCTCCTCCTGCCCCCAATCCCTCCCAGCATCAGAGTCTTTTCCAATGAGTCAACTTTTCGCAGGAGGTGGCCAAAGTATTGGAGTTTCAGCTTTAGCATCATTCCTTCCAAAGAACACCCAGGGCTGATCTCCTTTAGAATGGACTGGTTGGATCTCCTTGCAGTCCAAAGGACTCTCAAGAGTCTCCAACCCCACAGTTCAAAAGCATCAATTCTTCGGTGCTCAGCTTTCTTCACAGTCCAACTCTTGCATCCATACATGACCACTGGAAAACCATAGCCTTGACTAAACGGACATTTGTTGGCAAAGTAATGTCTCTGCTTTTCAATATGGTTAAGTGATGTTAACTTTCCCCCACTACTGTTTAATGTAGTATGAATAGAGTGAGAGCTTATTCTATGCCTTTATACCTAAAGAATTTGACTTCTCCATGTCCCACTAAGGAAACGTAATAAGTAATATGCATTCAATAAATACGCATGAATAAAGGGAAGGAATGAGTAAAGGAAAAGAGAGAAGAATGGAAAAAAGTAAACAAATAAGCTGCTTTTCTGTTCAAAATTGAGAGCATCTCCTATTCACCCAAACTGTAAGGGGCAGACTAAATTATCATCTGTCTCTGGAAACTAACAGCCTTTACAGTTCATTTTCATTGGTACAGAAAAGCCCCCAACCTTCATTCTAGCTTTTTTTTCTCTCTTTAAATTGTGGGAGTAACATTTTCCTCCCAATGCTGGTTCTCCTCTGCACTCTTAAGCCCTGTAGTTATTCAGGATAATTGACTGCGTGACAACCTGAGATAGAAGTGATGTTAGGTCAGCAAACAAAGTCACATATCAAACTAAGAAGGTATTATGGGACAAATCACATTTTAATCAGTTGGAGCTTAGATAAATGCAGGAATATTGATAGCATTTACGGTTTGTATAACAGCCTGTGGTGTGACAGAGCAATAGCACTTTGAAATATAGTCAGTGGATGTTAATTAACGGTAAATCAAAATGGAACTCCTGTGGTATTACATGATGTCCATGTGAATTCTCTAATAATTTATAATGCTTGATGTGATCCCACAGCATGTGACAAGAAGTGTGATTATTTGTAGCTCTGCTTGATCTGCAGCATAAAATTTACTTTGGAGGCCATGGGACGTGTTGCTAATGCATACCCTGTATGGGAGTATCCTTCTGCCGAATCAAGATATGATATCAGTCGTTCAACTGGAACATAATTGTACAGTGACTAACCAGTATCTCACAGGAAATACATAAATACATTTTTTTCCAGGAAATAATAAGTGGAAAGTAGTTTCTTAATTACTGGTTCATAGCTGCCTGGTCTCAGATGCCATGATTTTGCGGTCCTAATGCTCTAATCTCAGACTAATTGCATCCTTGACATCTAATTGTTCTGTTCCAACCCTGACAGCCACACTGTTCTTTCAGATGCTTCCTGGGGAGGTGTGAGGGGGAAAAGCAAAGAAGAGGTTTATAATAGCAGACTAAAAAAATTTAAGGATACATAGCCCCACTCCCAAAATTTCTCAAAGCCCTTAAATTTCAAGAGTAGCAGAAGCATGCCACACTTTAATGATACGTTTCCTCCATGTTATTAAAGTGCTCCCACCAGTGTTATGTTAGGTGACTGACAAATGAGTCCAAAAATGCTAGAAAATGCTAATTGGATTCAACTGGCCTTTTTTTTTTTTTTAATTTGTACCCAGAAATCTGCTGTTCTTCACCTACTTGTAAGTATCCATTGCAAAACTATGAGAAGCAAATGAACAATCTTCAAGTAAATGATGCATGCTTTTTCCAGAACCATCTTCCATTTCCCTGCCCACTATCCATACAAAAACCTTGGAGTTAAAGAGAGGGGCAGAGGATTTCAGCGGGTGTGAAGGACTTCATTTGCCTCTTTCAATGCAAAACCAACAGACCCTTAGCCTGCAGGAAAAAATACAAATTTCTTCCTTTTGAAAATATCACAGAAGCAGCTGCTCCTCAGCTATTTCGAGTGTATTTTCTGTGAACAGCTTGGAGCTGCGATATTGTATACGGTGGACGGTTGGCAAGAGCCTGGTGGTGGGAGGGAACCAAGAACATGGGAGACCAATGCAAGCTCTGCTGCCTGACATGCAGAGGTCAGGCTGCGGAGGAGGCTGTGCCCGTAATGCAAAGTGATGGATGGGGGCAATGTAACCAGAGGGCAGAAGGGTGAGCCTTTTTAAGTTCCCTAAAGCAAGCTTACCACTGCTGACCTGTTAACACAATTTTACATGAGAAAAGACAGAGATGAGCGTTAAAGACAGTAGAAAGAAGTGAAAAGAATAAAGCCAGAGGAATCCATTCAAATTGAATGAAATTTTAGGCTGCAGAAAGGCAACAGGTGAGAGCCAGTTCAGGCTTGCACTGGGTTTGACAGTGCAATGGAAGAGGAGCAGGAATACTTGTCTTACACTGTCTTGCACAGTATATCTCTGGCTAGAGGCTAAAGAGGGTTGAAATCCCTGCTCTAAGTCATAGTGACTAATTCCTGTATATGTAAAGGAAGCGTGGTTAAGCAAGATTGCTGCGCATCTTGAGATAATAACTAGAGTATCGTCAGGAAAGAGGGAGGGGACATGTGTAAGCCTACGGCTGATTCACGTTGATGTATGGCAGAAACCAACACAATACTGTAGAGCAATTATCCTTTAGCTAAAAACAAATGCATTTAAAAAAAAGAAGAGCGTAGGTATCCACAGTCAAGCTGAAGAGACAGAGCCTCTCCGGACCTGTGTTCTTAGTCATCAGAGAGCTCCTATAGAAGAAATGCATGCATCAGACATCAAAGCATTTGAAACTAGCGGATTACGTTCCTTTTCTCTGACTGAATTAGTTCTAAGTGACTTGTTATATTTCGGCTTCCGTATAGAGTTTCCTACAGAGGTAAAACTGAATTGATCAATTGGCACAAGTTTCTTATACTCTTTGCACTTATTTTAATCATTACAAATCAATAAGTTGACACTATTTCCATGCAAATCTTTTGTGAGTTTAGTTGCCCTATGCCTTTCCCTGGGTCCAATTAATTCTGGGTATGCTAGCAAAATAAAATTCACGGAAAAGCAAGATCAAGAAGCAGATCATAGATCAGGTATTCGCCTTCAACACTATGTAAACAATTAACTTTCAAAGGAAGAATATCAAACTGCCTAAAGACATGCTGTAATGGAGGAAATTTGAAACACAAACTTAGAGTAAGAGATACAAGAAATTTAATCCATGCTTAGACATTTATCACTGTTTGACATTGAAGAAATAGTATTGAGGTAGTTCCTAAGGCTGGTATTAAATGCTTAACACACAGAACATGCCCCACACACATTAACTTGGTATTTTCTGTTTTAAATTTTGAGGCAGCACCTGCATCCTGCTCTTGCACTAATAAGAATGGGTTTGATTATAAAGACAGTGACCCTGGTTCTTAGAACTAAGGAATGTTTAAGTAAAGGATGTATGTTTAGGTCTTATTCTTTGGATATTATTCCATCAGCTCCCATGCTATCCTGTGATGGTAACCACTAGCAGGATGGAGAAAACCAATGCTTGATTGGTTTCTTTATGCTCTAAGTAGCTGATTTCATTGACACTCCTGTCTTCTTGCTTTCTAGCAATGAGAACAGTACTTGTATGACACGCTAGGACTAACCTGAGTATGGGGCCCACAGAACATTTTTGAGTAGCAGCCACTATACTTCTTCAGATTAGCACAGACTGTAAAAGTGACCTGTGTAGAATTATCCATTGTGACAACAGGGAGCGTGTCCGTGCTCAGTAGCTCAGTTGTGTCCAACTCTTTGTGACCCCACAGGCTGTAGCTTGCAGGCTCCTCTGTCCATGGGATCTTCCTGGCAAGAACACTGGAGTGGGTTGTCATTTCCTCCACCAGGGAATCTTCCCGACCCAGGGATCAAACCCAAGTTGCCTGCATCTCCTGCATTCAGTTCAGTTCAGTTCAGTCGCTCAGTCGTATCCAACTCTGTCCATCACCAACTCTTGGCGTTTACGCTAACTCATGTCCATCGAGTCGGTGACGCGTCCAGCCATCTCATCCTCTGTTGGCAGGCAGATTCTTTACCACTGAGACACCTGGGGAGCCCGGCACAGGGAATAGAGGTTCATAGCTTAGCTGACTGCCAGTACACCAGCTTCCTTTTGTTCTTTCCCAGCGGGCACTGCAGAGGCTCGATGCTGGCCCATGGATGATCAGGACAAGAAGAGAATGCCAGGACAGACTCCAAGCCTATCAAGCCTCCCGAGCCAGGATAAACCTCTGCTTTAAACATATGCTCTTCAGGCTTCCCTTGGGGCTCAGATGGTAAAGAGTCTCCCTGCAATGTGGGAGACCCAGGTTCAATCCCTGGGTCAGGAAGATCCCATGGAGGAGGGAATGGAAACCCACTTCAGTATATTTCCAGGAGAACCCCCACGGACAGAGGAGCCTGGCTGGCCACGGTCCATGGGGTCACGAAGAGTCAGACATGAGCAACTAACACTTTCACTTTCACTGTGCTGCTGTTTGCTGTTTAGCCACTAAGTTGCTACCCATGGACTGTGGCCCTCGGGGCTCCTCTGTCCATGGGGGTTCGCCTGGAAAAATACTGCAGTGGGTTGCCATTTCCTTCTCCAGGAGATCTTCCCAACCCAGGGATTAAACCTGCATCTTGTGTTTGGCAGGAGGATTCACCTGGGAAGCCCTAAAAAATAATAAAGCCTTCTTCGTGTTTAAGCAATAGAAAAGGCTTCTCGTGTTTAAGCAATAGAAGATTGGTATTGTTATCGCTTTGGGCAAATCCATAGGTCTTGCGGTGGAGAGGACTGTAGACACTTTCGGGGCTACAGTTCTTACAAGAATCCCTCTAAGATCCATCCATGAAAACAAGTATTATTATTATGTACCTAATTGACATAAAAAAAATAAAGGAATTTTTATATAATAAGAATTTAAGACATGCTAGTTTTTAAACTCATTATTACATGTCAGAGCTGGCCAGGGCTTTTCATCACAGGAGGTAGAAAACTACAACTAATCTCAACAGCCACATGCTTATGAATAACACTTATTTCTTCTCACACTTTCATCATGGGAACTTTTTAAAGACAATTCACAGAAGATGACTAAGTTTCTAATAAATTGTAATAATTTGCCACCTTCAGAAATGTAAGTATCTGGCTTAATCTGCCAGATTTTAAGAGAACTTCCAAAGGATGCATGATAAATGAGTTCTTATATTAAGTTGAGTTAGAATAAATGGAACTCATAATATTCTGTGGTAGTGCTATTGGTATGCTTTAAATTACTATATAGACTTGCACCATAATTTAACAGGTTTGAGAGACTGTAAGGATATAGGAGGGAATATGTACTTTGACAGCATATTAAAAAGCAGACATCACTTTGTCACCAAAGTTCTGTATAGTCAAAGCAATGGCTTTTCCAGTAGCTATGTACAGATCTGAGAGCTGGACCATAAAGGCTGAGCACCAAAGAACTGATGCTTTCAAATTGTGGTGCTGGAGAAGACTCTTAAGAGTCCCTTGGACTACAAGGAGATCAAACCAGTTGATCTTAAAGGAAACCAACCCTGAATAATTCTTGGAAGGACTGAAGCTGAAGCTCCAATACTTTAACCACCTGATGTGAAAAGCTGACTCATTGGGAAAAACTTTGATGCTGGGAAAGACTGAAGGCAAAAGGAGAAGAAGGTGACAGAGGATGAGATGTTTAGATAGCATCACTGACTGAATGGACATGAATTTGAGAAAACTCTGGGTGATACTGAAGCATAGAGGAGCCTGGAGTGCTGCAGTCCATGGGGTCGCAAAGAGACACGACTTAGTGACTCAACAAGAGCAACAACATGTACTTTTACATGTGTGGTGTTAGCACTTTTGTGGAATAGGAGGCATTCAAAAGATAATGTCGTGATTTTCAGCATGTGAAGGGAAACAACAAAAAATTCTACTGAGCAAATCTTGAGCATGTATATACTGAATCCAAGTGATGAAATATATGTTGGTTGCTTTACTGCAATTATTTTAGGATATATTGTTATTAGAGGTATGGAGGGGGGATTCTATATTGGATAATGCCTGAGGAAACATCACTTCAGCCTACCCCAAACTGTAATATGATTCCCATCAATCAAGGAAAGCTTTAAGTTGTGCTATATTTAAAGGTGAAGAACCTTAAGAGAAAAAACATAATGCCCTTGAAGGAAGGTTTTTCTGATAAGACATTGTCTTTTGGTGAGAAACAAAACACAAGAAAACTCATCTCGCAGTATACACACTGCTTATTAAAAAAAAAAAAATAGAAATAAGCTAGACTCTTTACCCTCCGTATCAACTTGTAAAGGGAACTTTTATTCTAAACAATGTTGAAAATCTGACAGCCTCACATGCATAATGAAGGACAGCCCCAAATTTGAAGGGATACAATAGATTAATGGTGAAAGAATGGGAAGGAAATCACATTTTTTGCTATTGAGAAGAAAATACAACATCAGAATAAGGGTCATCCAAATGGACAAATATGAGTAAAAATATGAGACACAAAGATAAGGCAGTCAGAAAGGAAATACATTTGGAAATACATAGCTATTTGGAATGATAATGCATCAAATAATTATGGGAAGTCTAAAAAGTAAAATGATTTGAACTGCGCCTTCAGAAATGTCACATGAAGTAACTGTTGCATGGTAGAGTCATGAGACAAACTAATCACTTGTCACAGGTTTTGTTTTAGTAGATTTTAATTTTTAGAGCAGTGTTAGGTTCACAGCAATGTTGAGTAGAAGGTACAGAATTCCCTCAGATACCCCTCCTCGTAAACACATAGCTTCCTCCACAACCAGCAATTTTTAAAAAGTGTGTGTGGGAAGAGGCAAAATAATCACCCTTGAGAGGAAAATAATGAGCATTCAAAAAACTTGGAAATAAGTAAAGCCCACAAATAGATGGAATTAGTCATCTGTATGAACTAACGCAAGCGATCTTCTGAAGACATGTCATAGAGAAGTCTATAAAAATACAACATCTTACAGGATAACAACCAAAGCATAATGTGAGCACAACCAAAGAACTAAGAAAAATTTCCCTTCACTTTTTTTTTTTTTTTTACACAGACTTCCATCACACTAAGTATAGGACAGGTACCTCAGGTAACCTAGAAAAAGAGGATTTCACGTAACAAGGACGGATAAATCTGCTTCTGATACAGATGGCAGGAAAAGGCCCAGCCTGGGGGACTCGAGCATTTGGTGAGTGAACACAGCCATCAAAACCATTACGTCCTTCCAGCAACTTCTTCCTATGGCCCCATGTTTGGCATATACACTTTGAGCTATAACTGGCTTCTGATACAGACTTGGAGATAATAAACTGACCATTACGCACAAATCTGGAGCCCACGTTCATTTTTTTATTATATGTTCATTATTTGCATTCTGATTAAAAACCAGATCCTTTTCACTCACCTTCTATATTTTTAACATCTTTTTCTAAACTTAATCTAATATTTATATATTGCCTAAAGCAAAACAACAAAAAAATAAATTCCAGGAATGCGTTTTCTTAAGGGTGGCTGTCAGGAAGCATTTAACAGGAGGCTTCCTGTGTGCTGTTTTGGATCTGTCAGGAATCCTCTGTTCCTTATTAATTCCTGAATATTCAGGAATTAAGAGGAAAGGCAGCCTCTCTGGGGCTGAGGGATCCAGGCATTTCCTTCGTTAGTTTTTCTATTCGGTGATAAGTACCCTCTTCCTTCTTGTGAACCATATGGTAAAAGTGATTGTTTACAACTCTCTCTCTCTTTAATGTGGATTGCAAAGAAATAGAGGAAAACAATAGAATGGGAAAGACTAGGGATCTCTTCAAGAAAATCAGAGATACCAAAGGAACATTTCATGCAAAGATGAGCTTGATAAAGGACAGAAATGGTATGGACCTAACAGAAGCAGAAGATATTAAGAAGAGGTGGCAAGAATACACAGAAGAACTGTACAAAAAAGATCTGCATGACCCAGATAATCACGATGGTGTGATCACTGGCCTAGAGCCAGACATCCTGGAATGTGAAGTCAGGTGGGCCTTAGAAAGCATCACTACTAACAAAGCTAGTGGAGGTGATAGAATTCCAGTTGAGCTATTCCAAATCCTGAAAGATGATGCTGTGAAAGTGCTGCACTCAATATGCCAGCAAATTTGGAAAACTCAGCAGTGGCCACAGGACTGGAAAAGGTCAGTTTTCATTCCAATCCCAAAGAAAGGCAATGCCAAAGAATGCTCAAACTACTGCACAATTGCACTCATCTCACATGCTAGTAAAGTAATGCTCAAAATTCTCCAAGCCCGGCTTCAGCAGTATGTGAACCGTGAACTTCCTGATGCTCAAGCTGGTTTTAGAAAAGGCAGAGGAACCAGAGATCAAATTGCCAACATCCGCTGGATCATGGGAAAAGCAAGAGAGTTCCAGAAAAACATCTATTTCTGCTTTATTGACTATGCCAAAGCCTTTGACTGTGTGGATCACAATAAACTGTGGAAAATTCTGAAAGACATGGGAATACCAGACCACCTGATCTGCCTCTTGAGAAATTTGTATGCAAGTCAGGAAGCAACAGTTAGAACTGGACATGGAACAACAGACTGGTTCCAAATAGGAAAAGGAGTTCGTCAAGGCTGTATATTGTCACCCTGCTTATTTAACTTATATGCAGAGTACATCATGAGAAACGCTGGGCTGGAAGAAACACAAGCTGGAATCAAGATTGCCAGGAGAAATATCAATAACCTCAGATATTCAGATGACACCACCCTTATGGCAGAAAGTGAAGAGGAACTCAAAAGCCTCTTGATGAAAGTGGAAGTGGAGAGTGAAAAAGTTGGCTTGAAGCTCAACATTCAGAAAACCAAGATCATGGCATCCGGTCCCACCACTTCATGGGAAATAGATGGGGAAACAGTGGAAACAGTGTCAGACTTTATTTTTGGGGGCTCCAAAATCACTGCAGATGGTGACTGCAGCCATGAAATTAAAAGACGCTTACTCCTTGGAAGGAAGGTTATGACCAACCTGGATAGCATATTCAAAAGCAGAGACATTACTTTGCCAACAAAGGTTCGTCTAGTCAAGGCTATGGTTTGTCCTGTGGTCATGTATGGATGTGAGAGTTGGACTGTGAAGAAGGCTGAGCGCCGAAGAATTGATGCTTTTGAACTGTGGTGTTGGAGAAGACTCTTGAGAGTCCCTTGGACTGCAAGGAAATCCAACCAGTCCATTCTGAAGGAGATCAGCCCTGGGATTTCTTTGGAAGGAACGATGCTAAAGCTGAAACTCCAGTCCTCATGCGAAGAGTTGACTCATTGGAAAAGACTCTGACGCTGGGAGGGATTGGGGGCAGGAGGAAGAGGGGATGACAGAGGATGAGATGGCTGGATGGCATCACTGACTCGATGGACATGAGTCTGAGTGAACTCCGGGAGTTGGTGATGGACAGGGAGGCCTGGCGTGCTGCTATTCATGGGGTTGCAAAGAGTCAGACAGGACTGAGCGACTGATCTGATGATCTGATCTGATGTTTTGTAAGTCTGGAATTTTAATCTTTATCTTTGCTGTGAATAACTACAGTATATATGCCCACACCATGTTGATTAAAACACCTTTGCTCCATCAGAGCTTTGGTCCCAGTCTCTTACTTTCTCTCTCTCTCTCCCTCTGTCTCTTTTTCAGGCTGATCCCCTGGAGCGCAGAGGCTCTCTAAGTTCACTTTTTGCCTGGTGTTCTAAGACCCTCTCGAGAAGGTGCTCTGCACCTTCACCCCATCTCGAGAGGGCGCCTGAGGCCTCCATGAACAGAGCAAGCCCCGTATCAGGGGCTTTATTGGCTTTCTGCATAAACCAAGGAATATCAGCCTCTTTCTCTCTCCTTTACTTTCTTATCGCTCGACTCCGCACCACCAAGTTCCGGTCCATTAAAAGACCTCAACAGGTGGGTCCTATTTAGTTTGAAATTTCTTATTTGACAAAATTCTACTTGTATTTTTTAAAGGCTACGCTGTCCTTCTTGCTGAGCTTTACAAAAAAAATACCTGAATGATTGCTAAGTATTTATATCAGTCTTATGGCTTATATAACAGTTCTATGGATTAACGATTAGTTTTCTTATTTATAAATTAGAATAATGCATCCCAGAGCAGTTAAATCCCTTTCCTTTTTTCACATATTTATTATACTATGGCAAAATCAGATTTAAAATAAGGGTCCTATTATCTAATGTTCAACATAGTTTTGTTTTTTTTCTTCTATTCTGTTGTATATTTAAAAGAAAAAAAAAAAAAAACACTCCTTGACAAGCCCTATGGAAGTCGCTCTTTGGATAGATTAAGGCTTAGTCTTTGTATTATGGCCTAGGGCTTAGAGATTTGCATATAAAAGCATTGTCTATATAGAAAAATCTGAGTGATTTCAGAGAAACATTCCCAGTACTAAAAAATGAATTTAGCTGGATCAGAGTATACAAGGTCAAAATACAATAGCCATATTTGCACTCTTAGAGCTTGACCACTTGGAGGTTCTACTGGGTGCATTGTTTATTAGACACTGTTGCTCAGCTTTGCCTTATCAGAATGTGATCATCTCCCAGGTTTTGGGATCTCTCAGAATTGTTCGATTTAGGGTTCCCAGTTGTTCCCCCAGCCTTCTAAACATGCTGTTTGGTATTCAGTTAATAAAATCAAGGTAACTCAATGACATTTCCTGGAGTACTTTCAGCCACCCCGAATTTCTATCTCATCAGTCTTGACAACTCGTCAAGAGCCCTAGGCTCTGACTAAGATGTCCCCACTTGAAATCTGATTCAGTAAATGCTTCAAGACATAAAGCTGAGATGCTGTATGACTCACCTCACTTTTCCTTCCTGGTAGGGACTATGATTATCCACATCTTTGCAGTTCAGTACTTGAATGCAGTCATTTCTTATTTCATTCAATTTTCTAGATGATTTATGAAAGACAGGAAGATTCAATCCTGATTTCGTCATCATGGCTAGAAACAAAAGTATAGAATTTAATTATCATATTCAAACAAACCGATCTATTATATTCTAGTGCAATATTTACATTAATAGTAAAACACAATATAAGATTTCAAAGACTATTAATGACTTTAGGTTTATTTTTGTCTTATGTGAGTTACGGGAATGGAAAAGTTGAGATACCGGTTTTGCTGGTTAACTTAGCCTGTGCTGTGCTATGCTTAGTCACTCATTTGTGTCTGCCTCTTTGCGACCCATGGACTGTAACCTGCCAGGCTCCTCTGTCCATGGAGATTATCCAGACAAGAATACTGGAGTGGATAGCCTATCCCTTCTCCAAGGAATCTTCCCAACCCAGGAATCGAACTGGGGTCTCCTGCACTGCAGGCAGATTCTTTACCAGCTGAGCTACCAGGGAAAGCCTAGATTAGCCTACAGCCTTTTAGTAAGGAAAAGAAGAAGTGGTCCACAGAGGGACAGCGTGTTTTTTTAAATCTTTTCATGCTGATGCAGTTTCAAGTGAGCAGAAATGATACAAGGAGAATCCAAAGAATACCTGCTTACACATTAGCTCTCTATGCTGGCTAACCAATCACTACAAACTTAGCACCTTAAAACAACATATATGCAGTTCTCAATATTTATATGAGTCAGGAGTCCAGCCGCAGATTAGCTGGCTCTTCTGCCCAGTCTCTCAGTCAAGGCGCCAGTAATTCCCTTCTGGGGTATAGCATCATCCTCTACTCTCACATGGGTGTTGGCATAATTCAGCTCTTTTCAGTTAAAGAACTGAGTTCCCATTTTCTGATGGCTGTCAGCTGAAGGCTGCTCTCGGCTCCAAGAGCCTAGTCGCCATTCCTTGTCAAGGGCCTTCCCAAACCCTCTCATAACCTGGCAGCTTACTTCTTCAAAGCTTACTTCTTATTCACTTCTGTTTCTTCAAAGCAGAAGGATCTGCTCACCCGTTTAGACCAGACCCACCCACAATAATCCCCTTTTTGATTAATTTGAAGATAACTGATTTGGCATCTTAATTGCATATGCAAAATCTTTTCACCCTGACCAGATAGAATAATCTAACCCTGGCGTGACATCTTCAGGGTCACAGGTCCCACTCACGGTCAAGGACAAAGAACTTGCAGGACATGAATATAGAGAGGGGATATCTTGGGAACCATTCTGGAAGCGACCTATCATAATACCTTTCACACATTTTGCCCACTGTAGCATTTTGCCACATTCACATTTGCCTTCGTTCTGTTGTGAGTGTATGTGCTTCTATACATGCATACCTCATTTTTCCAACTGTTTTTATTAGGGTAGTTGCTTTACAATGTTAATTTCTGCTTTGCAACGAAGAGAATGTGTGTGTGTGTGTGTGTGTGTGTATCTCCATTGTAGAAGGAAATGGCAACCCACTCCAGTGTTCTTGCCTAGAGAATCCCATGGAGAGAGGAGCCTGGTAGGCTACAGTCCATGGGGTCACATGAGTCAGACACAACTTAGCAACTAAACCAACACCCTCCCTCTTGGACCTCCCTCTGACCCACCCAACCTCCTACCCCTCTAGGTCAGCACAGATGCCGAGCTGAGCTGAGCCCCTGTATTACACAGCAGGCCCCCACTGGCTGTTTTACACGTGGTGGTGCGTATATGGCTCCCCCAGTGGCTCAGCGGTAAAGAATCTGCCTGCTAATGCGCGAGACACAGGAGACTGGGGTTTGATCCCTGGGTTGGGAAGATCCCCTGGAGGAGGGCATGGCAACCCCCTCCAGCATCCTTGCCTGGAGAGCCCCATGGACAGAGGAGCCTGGTGGGCTACAGTCCATGGGGTTGCACAGTCAGACATGATGGAGGTGACTTGGCATGCACAAATGCACACAGTACACACACATCGATTCCAATCTCCCAACTCATCCCGCCCCACGTGCCCCCCGACCACGTCCACACGTCTGTTTCTATGTCTTAGGCTCGTTTTATAATTTCTCACTGTACTGTGTTTTAAAGATACTGCAATGTTTTAAAAATTAAGGTTGGTGGAAACCCTTCACCAAGCAAGTCAATCAATGCCGCTTTTCAAGAGCTTCTGCTCACTGCATGTCTCTGTGTCACAGCTGGGTAATTCTCAAAATATTTCAAGTTTTTCATTATTATTATATTTGGCCTTGGTCATGATTTTGAACTGGCTTTATAGCTTACATTTGTTTGTGCCTCTTGGCAAGTTATTTACCATGTTTAACATAAACTTTTAGGAGGACGGTTAAATGAGATGAATGAGACTGTGAACTTTAAGGGCATGTACATATAAGACATTTAGTGAATTAAGCTACAGAGTTATAGTTTTAAAAAATTTTGGCAGAACAAGTAATCAACTGGATTTGATGCTTAAATAAGAAATCTTGAAGTATAATATTGATATGGCCAGTTTGTTCTTAATTCCAGACAAGATTTCCAATGCACAGACAAAATAGATGTTTGTATACTGATACCAGCATTTATGACTGAACCTGTGGGTGAACAGCTGACCCAAGAGCAAGCTCTTGTATTTAAACACTGAAAAAAAGTTTCCAACAGCTGATGATATTCTCAGGTCAAATACTGTTTCTATGAAAAATTGTGTGAAATAGTAAAAAAAAAAAAAGCATAAATGAGAAGGCAATGAATTTGCATCCTTGTGTATGAAAGAATCAAGAAATAATGTGATGTATCAAGTAGCAGAAAAAAAAAGTCTGCCTATTTGGACTTAAACATTGGTATAAAAGCTACAGAAATTACTACAAAGAACATTTGTGACATTAAAATTGTTGTCACACCATCTCTCACACTGAAGCTATCTCACTCAGCTACAAGGAAGCAATTTTGTAAAAAAAAAAAAAAAAAACAGAAAAGCAAAACTTGATTCTTGCAATGCTAATTAAAATATAGTGTTAAGGAAGTGAGTTATTATGACTGAAATCTTGCTAGTACTTTGTATCATTTTCAAGCATATAAAAATATAATATCAGTTTTGTAGCAAGATGATTAAAGCATTTAATTTTCAGTCAAAATTTGCTTAAACCTGATGCCTCAAAAAGCTGAATGGTATCTAAGTGTTACTGCAATACAAATGTTCTAAAACTTTTTGCCAACTGGATATCAGCTTTACAATGTAATAAGCACATTTTTTGGTGAATGGCAGAGAGGAAAAGTATATGAATTGTAACATAAGTTACCAGAAACAGTATTTTCAACAGATTTAATAATATCAGTAGGCAACTATACTAGGAGGTAGCTGTGAACCTTGCCAGGACGGAGGATTGGAGTAGAAGATGGACCCGGGGGAAATGGCTCAAGAGGACAGCTCAGATACATTTAAAGCTGCAGTGATTTACCCACGAGTATTCATAGACCTTTAAAGATGCTGAAATTCTGGTTTAAAAAAAAGTCCATTGGGCACATTTAGAGGATGAATTAAGGTATTTTTCAAAGGGCTGATGATGCAGTGGGGGAGAAAAAAGAACTTTTTATCTAAATGAATATTCATTACTATAGGATTTTTAAAGCTCTGGACTAAAATTCAGCTAGTTTCTCCAGAGTTTAGATTTGGTTTGAAGTAATGACAAATGAAATCAGGCTGGCTCATTTTTCATAACGCTCCTCTGTCTGTCCTTTTCCTTTAGACCTGACTGTCTGTACCTGGATGCCTGTAATCCTGGGAGATACACTTGGCAGACCTTAGCACATGGTTTTTGAAGACAAAGACGCAGATGCATCATCTAAAGTGGAACTGTAATGTGAGGAGAGAGGCTGACCCTGAAATGAACTCCAAAGACTGCCAGCCTTTCTGCTAGAGAAGATTATGTTAGCGAAGAATCCTGGCAAGGAATCGCCCAAAATGGTCAGTAGAAAGTCAGGAAATATGTGGAAAATGGACTGAAATATATAAAAAAAAATTTCCTTTGAAAAATATCCACAGAATTTGATTATACTTGCAAGAATAGTTTTGGTGAGGTGTTGGATGCAAAAGCCAGATTGAATTGTTGAAAGGTGAAATACTTTAAGAATGTATACATGCCCGGCTCTTTTCAGGGGATTTACTGGAAGGAGAGGTTCAAAGAAGTGGATGTAGGATGACAGAGTTTGGCAGAGAATATACTGATCAGCATTGCCAATTATTACATGAATAAGAACTAGGCTTCCCAGGTGGTGCTAGTGGTAAAGACCCTGCCTGCCAATGCAGGGGGACATAAGAAATAGCGGTTCGATCCCAGGGTCAGCAAGATTCCCCTGGAGGACGGCACGGCAACCCACTCCAGTATGCTTGGCTGGAGAATCCCAAGGACAGAGGGGCCTGGGGGGCTGCAGTCCCTGGGGTCCCAAAGAGTCAGACACCACGGAAGCAACTTAGCACTCATACAGCTAAACATAGTATATAGCTGTTTGCCATGACAAGGGCCATTTCAAGGGAGAGTTGAATGTGGATATTGACTTGCCAGGGGTCACCATGATATGGAGGTATAACATATGTCAGTTATCAATTTATTATCTCTCAACTTCATTCTTTGCAAGATAGTCTTTGAAATATGCAATTCTTTAAATACATCTCCTTTAAGTGAGAGCAACACCAAAGTTTCTCAGCAGAAGACACGGGAAGGACACTGTTAAAGGAAGAGGCTCTCCTACAGTTCTTTTCAGAGTTCATAGGTGCACTACAGGGGTGTGGGGACAGCAGGTGAGGCCCGCCCCTGCTCCGGGCCCAGAACGTGGTTCCTCTTAGATCCTACAACCTCACCCTGGTACTAACCTTTTTGCAGCCCATTCTGTCAGAAACCAGCGTGCTACAAGCTCCGAGGGCCTCCTCCCATCACCAGCTCTAGAACCTTCACTGCTCACCCTCTCTGCCACCCGTTGCTGACCACCTGCTCCCCTCCTGCACCCAGGAGAGTGAGTGTATTAGTTCTCGCCTCAGCTGTAAGACATGACCACAAACTGAGTGGCTGAAAACATAAATTTATTATCATAAAGTTCTGCAGATTATCAAGGTGTCAGCAAGGTTGATTCCTTCTGGGGTTTCTAGATGAGAATATGTATCTCTGTTTTTATTATTATTATTCAGCTTCTGGAAGCTGTCCACATTCCCTGGTTCATGGTCCCTTTCTCCACTTTCCAAGCTAGCAGTACTGTGGCTCTCAGATCATTCTTCTGTGGCCACATCTCTTTCTGGCAATGATTCTCCACTTGTAAGGATCCATATGACTACACTGGGCTTTTCCAGATAATCCAGGATCATTTCTCCATCTCAAGTTCCTGAATTCAATCACATCTTCAGCGTCCCTTTTACCATGTATAGTCACATGTTCACAGGTTCAGAAATTAGGATATGGATCTCTTAGAGGGGTTATTATCCTGCCCAACACAGTGGCTTATTTCTATCCCAGAAACTCCAGACCAACTCTGCCCTGGTTAAATCAGCAAGTTTCTCTGCTACCTGATGGGCTTAATCACATCTCTTCCAATTATGTTGGCATATGTGTGGGCACGCTGGGTCACTTGTTCTACTCTTTGTGACCTCACAGACTGTAGCCCGCCAGGCTCCTCTGTCCCTGGGATTTCACAGGCAAAAATATTGGAGTGGGTCATCATTTCCTTCTCCAGGGGATATTTCTGACTCAGGGATCAAACCTGCATCTCCTGCCTTGCAGACAGATTCTTTACCAGATTACCTAATTTGGAGAAGCCCTCAGTTAGGCCTGACCCCCTTCCCGATTGTCCTTTCTTGAGTTCTCCCCCTTAGCCCTAGAGAACCATAGAGCTTTCTTTCATTGTACATCACAGTCTTATCCCAGTCAGTACTTCTTACTGTTATCTTCCCTTGTTTAGTCTACTGTAGGGTTTCTATCTTCTGATTGGACCCCCACTGCTATAGCTTATCTGAATATATTTTGCAAAAGTAATCTATAAATCAAAAGTACTAAAACTAAAATAGGACAGATAGGAGAAGAATCAAGGATCTTAGTTTCAGTTTGGTTTGCTTTGGCTTGAGGAAAAAAAATATCGCATTCCAGCAAGTTGAAGAAAATAATAAATAAATAGGATGAATGTATGAAAAAAAAGAGAGTCTTGAAGATGGGAGAAGCTAGAATCTATTCTACAAGTTGAAAACACTGATGATCAACCATAGGAACCCTTTGTAAAATTAAAATTTCTAGGCCAACTTTTCTTTCTGATTTAACTGGTCTTGATTTATTTGGAGATTCTAATTTAATTGGCCTTGGGTAAAGCTTGGAAGGGAAGTTATGATCAACCTAGATATCATATTCAAAAGCAGAGACATTACTTTGCCAACAAAGGTCTGTCTAGTCAAGGCTATGGTTTTTCCTGTGGTCATGTATGGATGTGAGAGTTGAACTGTGAAGAAGGCTGAGTGCCTAAGAATTGATGCTTTTGAACTGTGGTGTTGGAGAAAACTCTTGAGAGTCCCTTGGACTGCAAGAAGATCCAACCAGTCCATTCTAAAGGAGATCAGTCCTGGGTGTTCTTTGGAAGGAATGATGCTAAAGCTGAAACTCCAGTACTTTGGCCACCTCATGCGAAAAGTTGACTCGTTGGAAAAGACTCTGATGCTGGGAGGGATTGGGGGCAGGAGGAGAAGGGGACGACAGAGGATGAGATGGCTGGATGGCATGACTGACTCGATGGACATGAGTCTGAGTGAACTCCGGGAGTTGGTGATGGACAGGGAGGCCTGGCGTGCTGCGATTCATGGGGTCGCAAAGAGTCGGACACGACTGAGCGATTGAACTAACTGAACTGAAAGCTTATGTATCAGTTTCTTTGATGGCTAGCAGTAGGAAGGCAAGAATGGGGTGGCTATAGGTGAATGTGCAGACATCGAAGACTAAAATGGTAATAAGGTCCCCTTCGACTACTTCAGTTGTCTGAGAAATTGAAGACAATAGTGCATGTTGACAGTGAGGCAAGAAATTGTGAAAGGGGATCTGGACACTTGCTGACAACTCCCTATACACCCACTGTGTGAGCAACTCAGTGTTTAATAATATGGATTCAAAGAAGCTTGAAACATGGTTCTTGGCCCCTTAAGCAACTTGCTCTTCAGTTGGAAGCCTGGACAAAACAATAAGAACATGAATAATAATTCCAAGTAGAATGTGTTCAGTTTATAGGAAATCATACAGGCAATGAAAACAATCGGAGTTTAGAGGAGATAAAGAATTTGGTTGTGTGATAAAGATTTCAAGATGTGGAACTTAAGATGTGGGCCTTGTAAGAAATACAGGAAGAATGGAAGCAAATATCCTTGATTCTGAGATGGATGTGTGCTCCACTGAAGAGTTTACGAGCAGATTAGCTTAGCTAGAGCAGGAGGTTTTAAAGAGAATAATGAGAGAGGTTGAATATTAGTTTAGGTCAGATTTTGTTTTTATGTAAGAGCTAGATGCAATATATTAAGGCAGGCTGTAGATAGCTACACTAAGGAATTTGGGTTTTATATCATGGGTGATGAAAAGCCACTGAAGTGGCATCTTCTGGGCGTTCCTCTCTGCCTCCCGAGACACTCTAGTCAATATTGATGGTGTGCTGAAAATTGCCAGGGCAGCCTTGCTGTGGGGGCCCAGTGACATGAGGCATGGTTATGAGTGCATAATTAGCCAGAATGTGTAACTGAATACCAAATGTATACTTCAGAAGACCATAGGTCAAAACACAGAGTAAACACGTTAATATAGTTAAAGGTTATAGTAGTGTGGAGAATGTTTTGGAGCTTCACATACGTTTTTCCCCTCTTGTATCATGTTTGTCTTGCTCTTTAGCTTATGTGAGGCTTTGTTTTCCTCCTTCAATTATTTCAGATAAAATAGATCCACAAAGTGAGTTACCCTCCAAAAAGGGAAATGGATTCAGCCAAAGCAGTGAAGCTTATCTAGCCTTTATCAGGCTTTTAGACATCCCTAATGACTTTTTATATCCAGTCTAAAGAGAACTCTTGACTTCCATATTAAGAACAAAGCCTGGAGGGTTGCCCAAAGAACCAGTGCTGAAATAGGACAGGGAAAGCAGGATGTTATTTAAAAGAAAGATCAAACCCACAGGAAAAAGGAAATTCCTCTGGAATTTTGAGTGGGGGCTTGTCAAAGTGGAGGGAAGGGACAGGTAGGTTTGAGATGGAAGAGTCATGATCACCACTAAAAGTCCATTTGGGATGGAATAAAAGCATCCAGATACAGCTGGGTGAATCTGAAGACATCAGACTGGCACACTTGTTCTCCAGGTCTAGTCTAGGGATCCTAGAAACCTTTCAGAGGAGTTCTACATTTGAATCATTATGTACGTCATGCTATGAAAATGAAAGAGGAGAGATGGCTGACTAAGCTTCGGGATAAGTGAGCCTGGAAACAGCATCCCCTCTCTGGTTTTGTTTATACAAAAACAGTGATCTAAGCACCAGGGTATGCTTGCCTCTGAGAGTATACATATATTATCCAAGGATAATAGTTTTTGGAAGTTTACTTTAAAGAAAAATTAATTTTCAGACACTTGACTTCCAAAGGTATTCCTTTCAAAACTGTGCTTATGTGAGAATTTACCAAGAATTCATCCTTATCTTTTTACAAAATTAATCATCATTGATTAAGTTATTATTAATTTCCATTAATTCTTCTACTTAACAAAACAAAAACATAAACTTTGGTACATTGCCCCAGTTGTAAAAACTTACGGGACACAAAAAACAAAGACAAATTGAATGACTGACAGTTGCTGTTGAGAAAGTAAATGCCTCTGATAATTGGGTTAAAAACACTATTTCGTAAATTGGATGCTGGTCCAGTCTTTATGTTCAAAAATTCTGGTAGAATCTATAGAGTTTTGTCAGCTGTTAGGTTATTAGAAATACTCTTGGTTAAGGATCACTTTGTGAAATTTGACGTATAACTAGGACAGACATAGAACAATTGAATGGCATTGCTACAATAAAATCACTATCGATTCCATAAAATGTGAATTCTTGCATGTGGACAAGATTTCCGAACACTTACATTTGCAAACATTTTATTTAAATGAATAGAATTGATTATTAGTCTTGTTTCTTTCAATTATATGTAATATTCATCTATAAAGTCTTAGATAAATCATCTTTTCTTCTGGAATGGACTTTAAACAAAATTTTTACCTAAATTCTGTAATATATTTGAATTCTTCAGGTTAACTAGATTCTACTAATTATGGAATTGTTAAACATAGTTCATTTCAGTCGCTCAGTCATGCCCAACTCTTTTGTGACCCCATGGACTACAGCACGCCAGGCTTCCCTGTCCATCACCAACTCCCGGAGCTTGCTCAAACTCATGTCCATTGAGTTGGTGATGCCATCCAACCATCTTATCCTCTGTCGTCCCCTTTTTCTCCTGCTCTCAATCTTTCGCAGCCTCAGGGTCTTTTCCAATGAGTCAGTTCTTCACATCAGGTGGTCAACATATTGGAGCTTCAGCCTCAGCATCAGTCCTTCCAATGAATATTCACGACTGATTTCTGACAAAACATGGTCCACTGGAGAAGGGAATGGCAAACCACTTCAGTATTCTTCCTTGAGAACCCCATGAACAGTTAAACATAAAGAAACACTTTTATATCATTTGGAGCTTATGGCCACAGAAACCAAAAAAAATTGATTTCATTTTATAGACAAAATATGGTAGGGTGAATCAGATTTTCCAACACTAATGCTGCATAAAAAGCCATAGGAAACCTCAGTATCATACAGAAATAAACACGTTTGCTCATTCATCTGGAGCAGTTGGAGGTTACATGACAAAGGATGAATGAACCCTTAGAGCCAGTTTTGCACTACAACAAGGTGTTAATTAAATGTATTTATATACATAAGAACAACTCCTAAAAGAAAAGTCAAATACAAACTACAGAGGTGAAGGACCAAGATAGAATTTGTGACTTTCTTTAAAGAAGAGTTTGTTCAATGTTTTTAATATGGATGATGGTGAGTATATTTCAAATCATTTTGAATTCATAATTCAAATCATTATGAATTTGATTACACTGGAAGCATTTTTTAAAGTGATCAGTTAGAATAGTTAAAATAGAACACTGGTTCTATTTTTAAATGTCAATATTTACAACTAAACTTGAACCTATTTGAATTTATGATGAAATGAAACTAAAAATATGTGAGTAGTAAATAGATTTTCAAAATTATTTTTGGGGATATGCAGGCAAAATAAATTGTGTTCCACTGATAAAGAGTTTCCAGAACTAAGGAGAGTATGAAATTTCTGAAAGACTAGCAAATGGCAAGAAGCCTGAGTCATATCAAACCTTATCATGTTTGGGAACCTCACAGAAACAAGTAATGATACGAGCAAGCTCCACTGGACACTTACAGTCGGGTGTAGCCCGAGCTTTTTTTTTTTTTGGTAAAGACTTGCCAACAGGACTTCTGCATCCTGTGTGGAGAGACCCTCTACTAAATAAAAACTCTAGACATTATGGCATAGTTAGAAATCTAACACCAGAAGTTTCTGAATTAGACCTTAGGTCTGGGTATAATTATAGGATTAAAGATTGAGATAGGAAGCAGATAATATGGTCTATAGATTGGTAATAGAGAAAAAATAAACAGAAGGTGGTTTCATCATGGAAGCATATTCTCTTTAAGGTTAAAAACTGTAACTTATATAATTTGCCAAACCATATATCAAAGTTCAGGCCAGTTCATGCTAGGCAAAACAAGGCAGGAAAGGCATTGAACAAACAAACCGAGTCACATAAATGGATTCAGTGAGGACCAAAGCCAGTGGCTAGAATCCAGAAGGACGAGTGTCTCAACCAGAGGATAGTGTGAAGACCAGATACACAGCCACTCGTCCCTGTGCCTCGGGGTTTTGTAGATTCTCCTGCACCCTGGAAGTGTCCCGGCAAAGAGGAAGGGCAAAGGAGATACTTTGAGAAGTGGGCTACCTTCTGAGTTATGATCTACAAAAGACTACTCAGCAGAAGAGAGTAAGATGTCTTCTTTAAAAGAAAAAGTGGTTTCTGACAATCGCATGAACGTGTGCTTGAGAAAAAGATGTAATCCATTAGAGGAAAATTCGTCGCCTCTACTTTGTACATCTAAGTAGTAGTGTCCTTAGATTGGTGCTGTTGTTGTTCAGTCATTAAGTCTTGTCTGACTCTGCAACCCCATGGGCTGCAGCACTCCAGCCTTCCTTGTCCTTCACTATCTCCCGGAGGTTCATCAAATTCACGTCTATTGAGCCAGGGATGCTATCTAACCATCTCATCCTCTGCCACCCTCTTCTCGTTTTGCCTTCAATCTTTCCCAGAATCAGGGTCTTTCCTAATGACTCAGCTCTTCACATCAGGTGGCCAAAGTATTGGAACTTCAGCTTTAGCAAGCATCAGTCCTTCCAATGAATATTCAGGGTTGAAAACACTGACTTGTCCACAAATAACAATAAAATTTATGCGTAGAGAAACCTGCATACATTATAAAATGCCAATCAAAATTTAAATGGTCTACTTTACATAATAATTTAGAGATTTTAAGATTAATCTTACAGTATTTTCCTTCATCTCTTTTAAAATACTTGAGTGTTTGACACAAACAAAAGAATGTGTGTGTTGATTCAAGGAAATGGTATCAATGTAATGCAATTTAGAAAGAAATATAATTTGGAGGGGTAAAAATCATCCATCCAGATAAGAGATTTTGTATCAAGTCATTCTAATCTATAATGCCTAGATTGTGAAATTGTTTCGTCTGCTCATTTTATGAATGTCTAATGTCTAACTCTGATGGAAAAACTAAATTACACAAGTATCAAGATTTGTTCTTGCCTGAAGCAAGCAAATTAACTAAATGATTTCTCAATTTTCCTTCCTAAGTCCTATGATTTTAACGGGGTGCAAGAGATGACTAAGTACAGAACGAGAGGAAATGCTGTCAACGTTGAGTGTTTCCTTTAGAGATATGAGTGGCTTCAGAGCCTTATCGTAAGGGAGGTGTGACCTTTTATTGAAGCACTGAGACTCGCTACAAGTATTCATGAGGTATGTGCTAAAACCCATTAAAGCAATTGCTTAGGCCTCCTTCTCATGAGGTCAGAAAAACAGAACAGAGTGTTTTGCAGGACTGGTTTCAAGAAGGGACTCAGAAAAGGATATGCTAGGATAAATGACTAAAGGGTCTATGGCAGTCACAACGCAATCGAGAGACAGAAATCTTAATAGCTCTTTTAACAGAGAGGATTTAATATTCAGAATTAATAAAGAATTATTACTATATTAACTGAAAAGGCAAAGCAAAAGCAGAGAGAGGATGGCGGCAGCACGTGCAGGAAGCAGCTACAGACTTGCCCTGAGAAAGGGTCCTGGAGAGGACAGGGGCTGAAAACCGAACCTCCAGGAAGGGACACTGGCGGCCAGCGGCCATGTCTCTGAGGCTGGATGTTCAAGAGTTAACATATGTTCCAAAATGGAGCTAATTGCTGCTTCTCCAAAGAAATGCTGCTGTTGGGGTGAAGAAGGAAGACTGGGGGAATTGGGGAGATGTGATTTAATTAAGGGAACCAATGCGCAGCAAGGAGATAAATGAGGCCTGGAGTTCAAAGGCACAGCATGGTGATTATGGACGACTATCCTGTAACACAAGCTTCAAAATTGCCAGGAGACTAGCTCTTAATTGTTCTCTTCACAAAAAGAGAAATGATAATTATGAGATGTAATACAGTATTTGCTAACCCTAGAGGCAATCATATTGTAATATATAAATGTGTCAAATCGACTTCTTGTACACCTTAAACTTACATAATGTTATATGTCAATTATATCTCAGTAAAAATACATGTTTTAAAAAAACAAGAAACAAGCAGGAACAAGTCCCATCTTCCTCTTCCAGCTTTGAAGTCTTCCTTTAACACCCTAACTGGCAGAGTCTTGTTGTTGTTGTTGTTTAGTCGCCAAGTTGTGTCTGACTCTTTGCGACCCCATGGACTGTAGCCCACAGGCTCCTCTGTCCATAGGATTCACTAGGCAAGAATACTGGAGTGGTTTGCCATTTCCTACTCCAGGGATCTTTCTGATCCAGGGATTGGACCTGTGCCTCCTGCATTGGCTGGTGGATTCTTTACCACTGAGCCTTACAAGAAGAATTGCACAGCACAAATGCAGTTTGCAAAGTACCAGCTCCAGCAAGACAAATTTGAACACAGAAGGGTGGATTTGAGGCCAAAAGCCAATAGTCTAATAATCGGAATAGGTTAAAAATTTAAGGACAGCAGTTTGTCAAATATATAGAAAATAAATCTATGGAAGCATATATCCAAAAGATAAAAACAAAAGGAGCAGATACTGTTTGAAATAGTAAATCCCTAACATTTATATGAAATTATCTTTTTATTTTAATTGAGATTTTTTTTCTTTTGATGTGGACCATTTTTAAAGTCTTTATTGAATTTGTTACAATATTGCTTCTGTTTTATGTTTGGTATTTTGGCCACAAGGTGTGTGGGATCTTAGCATCCTGACTAGGGATTAAACACACACACCCCTTGCATTAGAAGGCTAGGTCTTAACCACGAGACCACCAGGGAAGTCTCTGAAATTATCTTTGAAAGAATATAGGCATACCTCCTTTTATTGTGCTTTCCTTTGTTACACTTCACAGATACCGTGTGTTTTACAGAACAAGGTTAGTGGCAACCCTGCGTTGATCAGTGCCGTCTTTGCAAAGGCATTTGCTCACTCTGTGTCTGTGTCACATTTTTGTGTTATCGCGTTATGGACCATACAGTCCACGGAATTCTCCAGGCCAGGATGCTGAAGTGGGTAGCCTTTCCCTTCTCCAGGGGATCTTCCCAACCCAGGGATCAAACCCAGGTCTCCTGCATTGCAGGCAGATTCTCTATCAGATGAGCCACAAGAGAAGCTCAATTGTCCCGTTATTTCAGACTTTTTTCATTATTGTCATATTTCTTATGGTGATCTTTGATCAGTGATATTTGATGTTGGAAAAGACTATTATTGAAAACAGATTATAACTTGCCAAAGGCTCAGCTGATGGTTGGTGGTTTTTAGCAAGAAAGTATTTGTTAATGAAGGTCTGTGCCTTTTCTCTACATAATGCTATTTTACACTTAATAGACTACAATATACATATTGTAATAATAGACTACAATATAAATATAACTTTTATATGCACTGGAAAACCAAAATTGTGTGACTCATTTGTTAGGAAATTTGTTTTTTGCAGTGGTCTAGAATTGAACCTGAAATGTCTCTGAAGGGATGCCTGTACGTAATTCTAGTCTATAAAAAGTACAAGCTGCTAATGATCAAATATAACTTCTTTATATTTAATCAGAAAAAGATGCTGATGTTGAGGGTGAAAATTCAGATGGGCAGGTTTAAAATATACTTGGGGCTCAAACTAGCTCCTACAGAAGGAAAGGAGAGAGACACCACTGCCCCTCAGCCTTGGTTCTCTCAGATGGTCCAGCTCGGGAGACGGTTTTCAGCACTCAACACGGTACAGAGAGCAGTGGAATGTAATGAGCAAATCAACCACTGGCGAGTCTTTCAGAAGCTGACAATCCAGCCTATAACTTAACCCAAGTGTTGCCTGTGACTCCTGCGGGGCTGCACTGCGAACACACGTCTCCTTAGCAATAACCTGATACCCGGGGGGAAGGACCCACGCCAGTGTTCTTGCCTGGAGAATCCCAGGGACGGGGGAGCCTGGTGGGCTGCCGTCTCTGGGGTCGCACAGAGTCGGACACGACTGAAGCGACTTAGCAGCAACAGCAGCAGCAGCAGCAGGGGGAAGGAGAAGCCATACACACCGCATTTTGTGCTGATGGTCTCCTTCACTTTTCTCTATCGTTCACACCACAGACCACTTGCCAAAAAGGTTATAATCAAAATGAAGATCCAAACAGTGAAAAGAAAGCATGCTTTAAGAAGGTGCAAAGACATTCTTTTCAGGCTTATGAGGACGGTGAGAGTTAAAGAGTTAAGAATCATTCTCAAAATCATAGAACTAAAAACTCTGATAGAATTATAGAACCCTAATCCACTGACCCTTAAACCATAGTAATTTTCACTGCACAATGTCACCTCCCGAATATCAATATGAATGATTTTTGTGGTTCCGTGAGTCATGCTGGAAACAGATCAGAATTATTCCTTAAAATAAGGCACAAGCTAAATTGGATATTGCTCTGACATGGGCCATTTCCACTTGGCCCCACACCCATGGCCAAAGAAGGCCTGTTTAGTAGACCACATCTGTTGCCATCCCCAGAACCACATGCATCACTCTGATTCAATCAATAAAAATCAACTTAAAGAAGGTATATTATCAAATGCCATTTTCAGGATACACAGGGAGTAGAAGAAATTTTAATTCATTTAGAAAAACTATCACCAGGTCCTTGTGGGCTACATTTCATTGGGTTGCAACGAGGTGGACACGGCTGAGCACACACACGCACACCTCACCAGGTCCTAGAGTGCCAGGAATTAACATGATCCAAAGGACTTGGTCCCTATTACCAAAGAATCCACATTCTAATTGAGCTGTGCCATCAAATGAAGATGTCCTGAAAAGTGTCAATGGTCATGTCAAGATGGACACAGAGCGCTGTGAATTGGGAACTGGACTCAGGAGATTTGTGTCATCCTTACACAGGGACACTCATCTTATTTTTTCCAGTTGTAACACATACCAAAGTCAGCACGTTTACCCCATAAGTAAGCACCATAAAACAACTCTCCAAATTATTTGGAACTTTTTTTTTAAAGTTGGATGATAGTTAACGTAACTCCCAAGCCAAGCAGAAGACTTTCACAAATAGATAAATGTTCTCACACAAATCTTGGAATTAGGTTGGGCAAGCCACAAGCAATAGATTTCTCTTCCATTTACAAAGGCTTCTCCAATGTATTTAATGGCACAAAATACACTGTAGCCTGGTCAACCCTTGTGTGTGTGTGTGTGTGTGAGAGAGAGAGAGAGAGAGAGAGAATCAACTTAGGCGTCTAAGGCCCTGGCAAAAATTCAGGGACACGATGAGTTATAAGAGAAAGGAGGTTTAGACAAAGAAAATTAGAGAGAAGATGGGAATAAGTGGTCAGTCAGGAAAATGCATTTAATCTTATGCACTATTGTTTTTCTTCTGTGTGCTAGAATCCTATGAGGCATAGGAAAAAGTAAATGAATAATTGGGAAATTTTAAAATATATATTCTACATACCTCAAAGTATATGTGTATATTTATTTATATATATACTTATACATATACATACATATATGTATATATATTGAAATAGCCACAGAAATTAATCATGTTAGGTGACTCTAAACCCCAGCAACTGTTGATAGATATTCTAGATAGATAGGTATGGTATCACATAAAATTTTCATGTCCATCTACAGGGAGAAGCTTTGCTGCTAATCTGGGGGTATTCACAAAACACCCCAGGTTGGATCCTTGGCAACTGCCTTTTTAGTTCCAGCTTTCAATAGCTCTGAGATGATTTATCTGTAGGGCCTTTTGTTGATAAACGCAGTTCATTCAGTGCATCCTCTAATTAATTAGTTTGCTTTCTGGGCTATTAATGGAAGCACAAGTATGTCCATTCTCCCTCTGGGGGAGATCCCCCTGGGGGTTCGCTTGCATGCAGCCTTTAAAAAGGCGTGTTTCATAGTCCTGTAAGGTGGTGACTCTTGGAAGTGCCGTTTGGACTTCAGTAGGAAGTGGGGGATCTTCCCAGGCAATCAGGTATTCCTCTTGCCACCAAAAAGAAAAATAAATATCTGCAGGACTGTGTGTCTCCTGAACTGATTATGGTTTCACTGCAGTTTCCATCTGAAGCCACATGCGTTTTGTCAGGCTGAGGTTCAGCCATTAGGTTGCTAATTAAGTTAACAAGTGCTGTGTGCAGCTTAATTTGGCAACAAGCTAGCCTACAGATTGTTCAATAAGGAGTGTAACATTTTGGGGATGATTCTGTTTTTAAGCTTGGAATTAAACACAACACTATAATGATCCCTATAAAGGGACATCTGATGTATGTGTTCAAAATGCAGAATAGGAGAATATAGTGTTCTGCATGTTGGAGACTCACTTCTTTTATTTACAGGTTTACTGCACAGTGTAGCTGAAACAAGGGTAATTACCTGTGTGCATTTTTAATTCATCATAATTCAAATAAAATGTATTTCTTTGCTCAGTGCATTTCTTCTTGCAGCTGTCATTCTGCCCAACTCCAAACTGACTTATAGTAATGAGTTTCCATTGCAGTGGGCTAATTGTGGGAGTGATTTATCCTTTTGTTCCCTCTGTTGATCAGCCTCTCCTCCAGTGTCTGAGGGCTAAAAAAAAAAGAAATCTGATGGTTCATTTATTCAATAAATATTTACTGAGCATCTATTGTGTGATAGCGGAGAAATAATTGCACCCCACTCCAGTACTCTTGCCTGGTAGGCTGCGGTCCATGGGGTCGCTAGCAGTCGGACATGACTGAGCGACTTCACTTTCCCTTTTCACTTTCATGCATTGGAGAAGGAGATGGCAACCCACTCCAGTGTTCTTGCCTGGAGAATCCCAGGGACGGGGGAGTCTGGTGGGCTGCCGTCTCTGGGGTCACACAGGGTCGGACACGACTGAAGCGACTTAGCAGCAGCAGCATTGTGTGATAGACATTGCACTAGGCTCAAGGGCTCAGAGGAAACGGTGTGTCTAGTGGGATCTGATAGAGGTTCCAGAAGAATAATCACGCATTTGTTCAATCAAAGAAAAAATAGTTTGGAAAGGAATATACATGGAATAAGATCGTGGAGACCAACATTTAGGTATATGGTCTTTAAATATGCCTAAACTCAGTTGAGAAACAAGGAAAGAAAATGAAATAAGCAACTTGTCTAATATGCCCAGGCCTCATTTGTTCATTTATAAACTGGAGGGTTGTCTATCTGCTAAAATCCATTTCAGCCGTTCTTTTGGATAATCCAAATTCTTTCCTGATCTAACTTCAACCAAATATTATTGGGTCAATCAAAAAGTTCTTTTGGTTTTTCCATAATTGTTGGGGGCCAGAGTGAGGGACTCGGCCCGTGGCAAAGGTCATGAGGAAGGAGGCTCGATATACGCAAAGGCGGGATCGAGCCTCAGGAGTCCCCCTGGAAATCCTCGAGTATCTACCCCCATAACCAGAGCCTGCCTACTTTACTACTTTGTGCTCTCACCTACACCTCTGACTTTACGGGGGGCTGTCCCCCACCACCTCTTTTGGAGAAGGAGTTAACCTAGAGCTCCAGTTAATAAAAACTCCTGGGCGTGACAAGAGTGTTTCAACCTACAAACTCCTCTGAAGGTTCTCTAGCCTGCCTGACAGGCTTGTCATGTGATTGCTCACAGCCTCCCAACCGTGAGAGGCACGAGATGCTTTAAACCTTCTAAAAACAGGTTCCTTAGAAAAGTTAGAAAACCATTAGTATAAGTATAGTGGGCTGATTAGAAACTGTATTGGTGAAGGGTTTTTCATTTGTTGAGCCAATGTTTACTGCTAAGTCTCCACATCCCCTGCCCTTATACACATTAATGAATATATAGAAGAAATAAGTATCAACCTTTGATATAAATCACGTTAGACCTTAGGCTAAGTAAATTCTTTCCTTAACTAAAACCCACTACACCCTCACCCTATAGGAATGTAACTTTATCTGGTACCTTTGGAAGGTGGAGATTTTTTAAAGAATAATCACCCCTGGAGAAATAAGTGTCCTGGTTGACTGACCGCTGTCACAAGGAGAGGGTCATAAATTGTCAGCAGGCCCCCTGGCCAGAAGATGATGTAACACCCGTAAGACCTCTGTATACATTTGTATGAAGCACCTGACTTTGATAAAAGTCAGGACTGCTGACCCCGCGTGACTTTTGCATAACATCTCAGTGTATAAAAGTAGACCATGGAAAATAAAGAATTGGGATCAGTTCCTCGAAAGACTGGTTTCCACATGTCTCTCTCTCTCTCTCAAATTCTGGCTGAGTCTCCATCTGGAGCACGGAACCCGCCATGCTTACTAATTATGCCTGGGCTTCTAAGATCTGACCGGGGAGGCCTCAGTGTCTCCTCTCCTTCGGGAGAACAGAAGGACGCCTGCGGCCTACGTAAGTGGTGCAAACTTCTTGTCTTGAAGTTTTATTGGTCTCCCGCGTAAACCTAGCTACTCAGCCTCTTTTCTCCACTGAATTTTCCTACTGAGCTATCCTCCTTCTATTACTTTTTATATCTCTAATTAGTATCTAATTGAAGCTATGGTATCCTGATCCTCACTGACGCCGTCCCTGCTTCGAATACCCTGGATCAGCCAGGGCTGGACCCCGGCACATAATATCTTAAAGAAAAACCTGAATGAACTTTTTGGCCAATTCAATCCTCAACTAGAAGGCCTTTCGTCTTCCCTCCATTTCTGTAAATTAAAGACTACTCAGTAAAGAATATAGTCTACTTATGAAGTTGGATCAATTTCCTACTTTTCATTACTGTATTAGCTATATAAGATGGTACCATTGGATGAAGTTAGGCAATGAGTACATGGGATCTTTTCATGGTATTTTTTGCAGCTTCTTATGAGTAATTATTTCTTACAATGAGTAGTTTACTTCTTATAATGTAATTATTTTAAGACAAAATGTTTGTTTAAAAGACAATGACATTTACAACCTACCTCAAAAATGAAATCAAAAGTGATATTAATGCCTTTTCCCCTTCCCTCTGTTGTAATGTTCTGACTACATCACAATTAGTTACAAACCTCCCTGCTTCTTGATTTTAGACTCAGAGACATAACTGCACCATATTTATCTTTGTATCCTCCACAGACCTTAGAATATTTGCTTTTCTAACCCAGGTTCATTCAATTAAATTTAACAAACTGAGTTCAAAACACTGGTTAAAATATTTCCTTCATCTCTTATCTCATCAGGGAAGCTCTGCCTTGCTAGCTGCTTCCCCTCCTGTGGCATTCAGCAGAATCTGTATGCAGAACTTGTAGGGGCATATGGTTCACATACTCATTTTCTCAAGGTGCCTACCAGTAAAATGTGACCAGTAATAACACTCACCTGGACACCAAGGACAAAGAGAGTTGATTAACCGGTGATGGTAGAATATAGTACATTAATAATGGAGCATGAGAAAAATGAGGGTTATGCTATATAAACATTCAGGTCTGGCAATATTCTCTTTTGGATTTGGTTTTCAAATGGAAGAGAACTGAAATCAAGTACACTCCTATTTGGCTCTGAAGATGCTTTTGCTAGTTTTTTGAGATCTTGCAGCTCCACCTTTTGTTTTTATATATTCGTATATCATATGTATTCCTAGAAATCAATACAAGAAGGGGTGCTGAAAGTTTACTGCTACCCACCTAAAACTTGTATTTGTGAAAACTAATCATGAACTCCTTATTGCCAAATTCAGACTGAAATTGAAGAAAGTAGGGAAAACCACTAGACCATGCAGGTATGACCTAAATCAAATCCCTTATGATTATACAGTGGAAGTGAGAAATAGATTTAAGGGCCTAGATCTGATAGATAGAGTGCCTGATGAACTATAGAATGAGGTTCGTGACATTGTACAGGAGACAGAGATCAAGACCATCCCCATGGAAAAGAAATGCAAAAAATCAAAATGGCTGTCTGGGGATGCCTTACAAATAGCTGTGAAAAGAAGAGAAGCAAAAAGCAAGGGAGAGAAGGAAAGATATAGGTATCTGAATGCAGAGTTCCAAAGAATAGCAAGAAGAGATAAGAAAGCCTTCTTCAGTGATCATTGCAAAGAAATAGAGGAAAACAACAGAGTGGGAAAGACTAGAGATCTCTTCAAGAAAATTAGAGATACCAAGGCGACATTTCATGCAAAGATGGGCTCGATAAAGGACAGAAATGGTATGGACCTAACAGAAGCAGAAGATATTAAGAAGAGGTGGCAAGAATACACAGAAAAACTGTACAAAAAAGATCTTCACGACCCAGATAATCACGATGGTGTGATCACTGACCTAGAGCCAGACATCCTGGAATGTGAAGTCAAGTGGGCCTTAGAAAGCATCACTACGAACAAAGCTAGTGGAGGTGATGGAATTCCAGTTGAGCTATTCCAAATCCTGAAAGATGATGCTGTGAAAGTGCTGCACTCAATATGCCAGCAAATTTGGAACACTCAGCAGTGGCCACAGGACTGGAAAAGGTCAGTTTTCATTCCAATCCCTAAGAAAGGCAATGCCAAAGAATGCTCAAACTACTTCACAATTGCACTCATCTCCCATGCTAGTAAAGTAATGTTCAAAATTCTTCAAGCCAGGCTTCAGCAACATGTGAGCCATGAACTTCCTGATGCTCAAGCTGGTTTTAGAAAAGGCAGAGGAACCAGAGATCAAATTGCCAACATCTGCTGGATCATGGAAAAAGCAAGAGTTCCAGAAAAACATCTATTTCTGCTTTATTGACTATGCCAAAGCCTTTGACTGTGTGGATCACAATAAACTGTGGAAAATTCTTCAAGAGATGGGAATACCAGACCACCTGACCTGCCTCTTGAGAAATCTGTATGCAGGTCAGGAAGCAACAGTTAGAACTGGCCATGGAACAACAGACTGGTTCCAAATAGGAAAAGGAGTACGTCAAGGCTATATATTGTCACTCTGCTTATTTAACTTCTATGCAGAGTACATCATGAGAAACCCTGGACTGGAAGAAACACAAGCTGGAATCAAGATTGCCGGGAGAAATATCAGTAACCTCAGATATGCAGATGACACCACCCTTATGGCAGAAAGTGAAGAGGAACTAAAAAGCCTCTTGATGAAAGTGAAAGTTGAGAGTGAAAAAATTGGCTTAAAGCTCAACATTCAGAAAACGAAGATCATGGCATCTGGTCCCATCACTTCATGGGAAATAGATGGGGAAACAGGGGAAAGTGTCAGACTTTCTTTTTTGGGCTCCAAAATCACTGCAAATGGTGACTGCAGCCATGAAATTAAAAGACGCTTACTCCTTGGAAGGAAAGTTATGACCAACCTAGATAGCATACTGAAAAGCAGAGACATTACTTTGCCAACAAAGGTCCATCTAGTCGAGACTATGGTTTTTCCTGTGGTCATGTATGGATGTGAGAGTTGGACTGTGAAGAAGGCTGGGAGCCGAAGAATTGATGCTTTTGAACTGTGGTGTTGGAGAAGACTCCTGAGAGTCCCTTGGACTGCAAGGAGATCCAACCAGTCCATTCTGAAAGAGATCAGCCCTGGGATTTCTTTGGAAGGAATGATGCTGAAGCTGAAACTCCAGTACTTTGGCCACCTCATGCGAAGAGTTGACTCATTGGAAAAGACTCTGATGCTGGGAGGGATTGGGGGCAGGAGGAGAAGGGGACGACAGAGGATGAGATGGCTGGATGGCATAACGGACTCAATGGACGTGAGTCTGTGTGAACTCTGGGAGTTGGTGATGGACAAGGAGGCCTGGCGTGCTGCGATTCATGGGGTTGTGAAGAGTCGGACATGAGTGAGCGACTGAACTGAACTGAACTGAATGACAGTTGGGATCAGTCATCTTTAGCTGCTAAGATAAAAATTTCTATGTCTATATATTTACTTATTTCTTAAATATTGTTCATTGCAAATGATTAAAATGTAATTTCAGTAAAATTAAACTGAGACTAAATTAAAAAAATTAAGTCAGTGGCAACAACTATTTGAAAGCATAGGTAAGCTATTGAAAGAAAAATAAATAATAATGTCTGGGATAGAAAACTGCAAAAGCTAATAACCTTTGAGTGTTGTTTATACTGTATTGCTACTTGATTTTCCCTCCAGGAATAACTGGTGAATGTTTAGAAATATCCTTTGAGTGCGTGCTAGGTCACTTCAGTCATGTCCAACTCTTTGTGACCCCATGGACTGTAACCCACCAGGCTCCTCTGTCCATGGGATTCTCCAGGCAAGAATACTGGGGTGGGTTGCCATGCTCTCCTCCAGGAGATCTTCCCAACCCAGGGATCAAACCCATGCCTCCTGTGGTTTTTGCATTGCAGGTTGATTCTTTACCACTGAGCTACTGAGATATCCCAATCACGTATAAATAAAAAGAATGTAAATTTTAATTGTTATTTTCCCCAAATTAAGTATAACTATAATCAAATTTAATCAAAATTAATAAAAAATGTAAATAAAAACTATAAAAATATTCTGCTATTTATTTAATATACAAAAGGCAATTGCTTTCTAAATATAATAATGAACAATTGGGATTTGAAATTAAAACACAATGCCATTTAAATGAGTAGCATCCCTAATGTAAATCTTATAAAAGTGTTCATATATTACATTAACATTAAGGAAAATGTTAAAGGATAGAAGTCTTCTGTTCACCTCAAATAGAAGGTGAATTCATTTCACCGACCTCCTTATAATAAAATTGAAGGTAGAGTCCTGGTCCACACACAAATCCCAAGTTAAATGCCTGGTAAATAACCCTGGTTCCGTATAAGGGGACCCACAACCCTCTACTGTCAGTGCTCACAGCCATGTAGGGGCCACTCCAGTTTGGCAGACAGTTCACATTGCCCCATTCCAAGCAACCCACAAACCACGTTCAACTCTCTGATAACCTTTGCCTCTCCAATCACAGTGAGTCTCAGACATTGCTGGAGATGAAGGGCCAACAAGACACTAACATCTTCTGGGTATAAAGACTCGAAGGCCTCAGATCAGATCAGTCGCTCAGTCGTGTCCAACTCTTTGCGACCCCATGAATCACAGCATGCCAGGCCTCCCTGTCTATCACCAACTCCCGGAGTTCACTCAGACTCATGGCCATCGAGTCAGTCATGCCATCCAGCCATCTCATCCTCTGTCGTCCCCTTCTCCTCCTGCCCCCAATCCCTCCCAGCATCAGAGTCTTTTCCAATGAGTCAACTCTTCGCATGAGGTGGCCAAAGGACTGGAGTTTCAGCTTTAGCATCATTCCCTCCAAAGAAATCCCAGGGCTGATCTCCTTCAGAATGGACTGGTTGGATCTCCTTGCAGTCCAAGGGACTTTCAAGAGTCTTCTCCAACACCACAGTTCAAAAGCATCAATTCTTTGGCGCTCAGCCTTCTTCACAGTCCAACTCTCACATCCATACATGACCACAGGAAAAACCATAGCCTTGACTAGACAAACCTTTGTTGGCAAAGTAATGTCTCTGCTTTTGAATATGCTATCTAGGTTGGTCACAACTTTCCTTCCAAGGAGTAAGCGTCTTTTAATTTCATGGCTGCAGTCACCATCTGTAGTGATTTTGGAGCCCAGAAAAATAAAGTCTGACACTGTTTCCCCTGTTTCCCCATCTATTGCCCATGAAGTGGTAGGACCTACTCTATTTTGCTACCGTAATCGTAGCACACTTTCAGGCGCAAAAAGGAAGAGAGCTGGGTGATGTACAGAAAGGAGGAGCCAGGGCTCAGGTGACATGACTGAAGTCTCTGGATCAATCCGCGCCTGAAGCTCCTGACCTACCCAGGGACTATTCCGTAACCTGACCGAAGAAGTCCATTTTGTGTTTGTCAGTGTAAATTTGTTCTTATCTTACTTGCTGTACAAAATTCCTTAACTGGCAGCACCCTTCTATATAGTAAAAGAAATTTGTCAAGAAATTTCCATTCCAAGGGGAAAAAATAGGTACAAGCAAAAAAGCACTTGCTTGCACAACTAGTAAAAAAAAAAAAAAAAAATTAAGACAAATGAACAGTCTGTATCCCAGTAAAGATGCCTTTTAATATTGGTTGTATGGCTTTAATGACCACATCTAGATCTTAGGCTCCTAAGACACACAGTCTCCTAAGTGGCATAGTCTCCTTGGTGGGTTGAAGCTTCATGAGAAGTGAGGGAATCTTGATGCTTCTAGTGGGTGACCCTGATGATTAATATAACGCTTTGAAACTCAGCTCTCTCAACTCTACCATGAGAATAACATCATTTCCGGGCAGGGTTTTTTAAAGAATTAAATGAGATAAGAAGTGCTTGACATAGAACAGGTGTTCAGTGTGTCACTGAACACACAGTATTCTTTTCATTATTAGAAGCAGTTGTGTGTTTTACCTCAAAAAGAACCACTGTGTGAGCTGAAATGGCCCATGGCTCTACTAGCCTGGGATATCTTATGCTACAAGTTGGACTTAAGATATATATATTTTTATTTGTTTGGTACTCTTCTCTTTAAGCATTTCCTTCCTCTTTCAGAAGTGGCGGAGATCTAAAGAGTGTGCCTCAAGCCTGTCTTCCCCCTTTGCAGCGGTTGGCCGGGCTCTCTGCCTCCCACTGCCGAGACTGTGGCTCCAGCCCAAGTGCTCCTTCCCGGGCCCCCGCTTCTGCAGCCGCCGCCCGGCCACTGGCGCTGCCCCGAGGACCCCGCGGGAGCGGTGCTGGCAGTGGGCTGTCTGCTTCCTCTGGGTCGGCAGCGTCACCTCGGGATTTGTTCCGCTCACCTGTTGGGCCTCACGGCTCTTTGTGACCTTTGAGTCATTGTCCTTCCCGCTGCACCATCTCTGCCACTTCTCCTGTCTGTTTCCAGCTGCTGGCACTGATTCCAGAGCCAGAGGCCCTGGTCTGCCCCCTTTCCCTACCTCCATGCTGATTAATTCTGCTCCATGCTGCTGCTGCTGCTGCTGCTGCTAAGTCGCTTCAGTCGTGTCTGACTCTGTGCGACCCCAGAGACGGCAGCCCACCAGGCTCCACCGTCCCTGGGATTTTCCAGGCAACAACACTGGAGTGGGTTGCCATTTCCTCCTCCAATGCATGAAAGTGAAAAGTGAAAGTGAAGTCGCTCAGTCGTGTCCGACTCTTTGCGACCCCATAGACTGCAGCCTGCCAGGCTCCTCCGTCCACGGGATTTTCCAGGCAAGAGTACTGGAGTGGGGTGCCATTGCCATAGGACTGGATAAAACCTGCGGCGCCGTTTTCTCTAAACCTACAGTACGGGTTTCAATTCATGAAACAGCAGTATGCAATTTTGACAGAAGCAGCTTACCACAGTCTCAGTCACTAAAATAGCTCTAGGAAAGATTTCTCTATTTGTATATTTCCATTCTGTATTACAGCTTTCTCCTCTAGTATAATACGTGTCTATAAAGTAGTGTGTACAAATGTGGTCCAGTTTATTTTTTCATGCAATAAATATAAATTTAATGTTTTATTATAAGTTGCTGCTGGTGTAAAATTTTACCTCTTATAATAGCATACTTTATTATTTTTGAAGTTGCCAAGGTGATCTTTCTTTTTTTATTTTATATAGTCAATAACTTTATTTTGCAATTGACAGAAATAATTTCAAACTAGGATATAGTTTCTCCACAAAGTGAATAAATAATATTTTCATGTGAGTAAAGAGAAAGAATAGACCTCAGATAGAAGTGGAATAATAGAAAGGAACATGTTTCAATTTTATATCTTTCTGTCCACGATACAACGTTTGACTTGTCACTTTTCTTTTATGTTCACCATCTGCATACTGCTACAGCTCAGGAAACGTGCGATGAGTCCAGCTCGTTTGGCTCTATAATATTAAGTACGAACATAACATCTCAATAGAATGAGTCTGGTCTGGGACAGTAGACTGGAAGTCATATAATTTCCATCTCCTAGTCACCATTCATTTGTTATGACCTTGAGCAAATCATTTAACCTTTCTATGCCTCAGACTTTTCTATGAAATAGGATAATACCTATTCCCATCACAAATGCCTGCAGAAAAAGAATCAAAATTAAAGCGGCCTGGCATTTTACATAAAAGGGCTTTAGAAAAAAATAATTCCTGGGCAGTGATTTGCAAACAAGCCCTATCTACCTTGGCCACCATCGTTTTATATGCATATTCCTTGTTAATCTCAAGGGAGGGAGACAGATACAGAACTCTAGCTAAGAGCTCAGAATAATACATTAATAACAACATCTATCAAGCACTTCACTATGTGTCAGGCACTGCTTTAAGTGCTTTACCAATATTACCTTTGTTAATTCTCACACTAACTATATGAGGCTTGCACTCTTGTTAGTTCACTTGAGATAAGTTAGTCAGTTGAGAAAACCCAGGCATTAAGAGGTTAAATTAATTGCCCAAGGTTATACAGCTGTCTTAGAATGGAATTACCCCACATTTAATTCTGTGGTTAATCCACAGCCTCAAAGCCCCAGGTCACCCCTTGGGGGCACAGCCATCCCCACTCTGTTTAACACTTTTCAGGACCACAATAGATCCTAGTCTTGCCTGGGGCTAGTACCTAAATGGGCTCTGTTTGCCTAAAAAGCTAAAAACCGTCCAGAGGGAAGACACATCTCAAAGGAAGTGATGGCCAAAGAACACAGATTTGGATAAACTCTCAATTTGGGGAGAGACAGATGATTTTTTTCAGCATCATGATGCCTGTTATTTGGACTGTTCTTTACAGGCCAGCCACTCAGTTGCTCAAAGAATAATTACTAAGAACTGAGCACCTGCTGAGTTCCAGGTACTGTTGTTTTTGCCAATGAAGACATCAATGAACAAGAGGTACAGAGTCCCTGTCTTCAAAACAATTCTTCCTACTGGGGCTAGTGAGGAGAGAGTAACAAAGGATAAACAGGCAAACAAATCAATAGCGAGCATCATTTCAGATATTAAATATTGTTATGACAAAGACATGGAAAGGGCTTTTTTCTACAAAAGGCTTTTGTCCTACAAAGACAAGACAGTAAAATTAAAGGAACTGGTTTTTGGAAAGCCATCAAACACTTCTGGAAGCAGATTTTGTAATTTTTATAATAGTGGTAGAAATGGGAGGGTAACTTTTTTTACCTTAACTGCTATGGATATAGGGCAGCAGAAACAGTGGCTTAAGCCACAAGCTAGATCAACCTTCACATTTTCATCTCGACTGTAGAACTGACATTGTTCGTTATTCTAACAGGAAGATGGGTCAGCAACAGGAATAAGGAATTCACCAAAGAAATTAAACATAAAAAGTCACACTAACCCCTCTCCCCCAAAGAGGTGCTGGCGCTGAACTCCACCTGAGTTGAAGAGCATACACACAGGGCATGGCTCTGAGGTAAATCAACCCTGGGGTCAAAGCAAGACGCCTGGACAGAGGGGGGAAAAGACCCAGAAGACTCAGTTCAGTTCAGTCACTCAGTCCTGTCCAACTCTTTGCAAATCCATTGTCCAACTCTTTCCACGCCAGGCCTCCCTGTCCATCACCAACTCCTGGAATGTACCCAAACTCATGTTCATTGAGTCGGTGACACCATCCAACCATCTCATCCTCTGTCGTCCCCTTCTTCTCTCGCCTTCAATCTTTCCCAGCATCAGGGTCTTTTCAAATGAGTCAGTTCTTTGGATCAGGTGGACAAAGTATTGGAGTTTCAGCTTCAGCATCAGTCCTTCCAATGAACACCCAGGACTGATTTCCTTTAGGATGGACTGGTTGGATCTCCTTGCAGTCCAAGGGACTCTCAAGAGTCTTCTCCAAAACCACAGTTCAAAAGCATCAATTCTTCAGTGCTCAGCTTTCTTTATAGTCCAACTCTCACATGCATACATGACTATTGAAAAAACCATACCTTTGACTAGACAGACCTTTGTTGGCAAAGTAATGTCTCTGCTTTTTAATATGCTGTCTAGATTGGTCATGGCTTTTCCTTCAATCTTTAAATTTCATGTCTGCAGTCACCATCTGGAGCCTATAAAAATAAAGTCTATCACTGTTTCCATTGTTTCCACATATATTTGCAATGAAGTGATGGAACCAGATGCCATGATCTTTGTTTTCTGAATGTTGAGTTTTAAGCCAACTTTCTCACTCTCCTATTTCACTTTCATCAAGAGGCTCTTTAGTTCTTCTTCATTTTCTGGCATAAGGGTGGTGTTATCTGCATGTCTGAGGTTAACTGATATTTCTCCCAGCAATCTTGATTCCAGCTTGTGCTTCATCCAGCCCAGCACTTTGCATGATGTACTCTGCATATAAGTTAAATAAGCAGGGTGACAATATACAGCCTTGACGTACTCCTTTCCTGATTTGGAACCTGTCTGTTGTTCTATGTCCAGTTGTAACTGTTGCTTCCTGACCTGCATACAGATTTCTCAAGAGGCAGAAATGGTCTGGTATTCCCATCTCTTTAAGAATTTTCCACAGTTTGCTGTGATCCACACAGTCAAAGGCTTTGGTATAGTCAATAAAACAGAAGTAGATGTTTTTCTGGAACTCTCTTGCTTTTCCAAGGATCCAACGTATGTTGGCAATTTGATATCTGGTTCCTCTGCCTTTTCTAAAACCAGCTTGAACATCTGGAAGTTCAAGGTTCACGTACTGTTGAAGCCTGGCTTGGAGAATTTTGAACATTACTTATCCTGTGAGATGAGTGCAATGTTTGGTAGTTTGTGCATTCTTTGGCATTGCTTTTCTTTAGGATTGGAATGAAAACTGACCTTTTCCAGTCCTGTGCCCAAGACTGAGTTTTTAAAATTTGCTGGCATATTGAGTGCAGCACTTTCACAGCATCATCTTTTAGGATTTGAAATAGCTCAACTGGAACTCCATCACCTCCACTAGCTTTGTTCATAGTGATACTTTCTAAGGCCCACTTGACTTCACCTTCCAAGATGTCTGGCTCTAGGTCAGTGAACACACCATTGTGATTATCTGGGTTGTGAAGATCTTTTTTGTATAGGACTTCTGTGTATTCTTGCTATCTCTTCTTAATATCTTCTTCTTCTCTTAGGTCCATACCATTTCTTTTCTTTATCAAGCCCATCTTTGCATGAAATGTTCCTTTAGTATCTCTAAATTTCTTGAATAGATCTCCAGTCTTTCCCATTCTGTTGTTTTCCTCTATTTCTTTGTTTTCTATTTCTTTAATTGCTGAGGAAGGCTTTCTTATCTCTCCTTGCTATTCTTTGGAACTCTGCAGTCTTTCCTTTTCTCCTTTGTCTTTCACTTCTCTTCTTTTCATAGCTATTTGTAAGGTCTCCTCAAACAGCCATTTTGCTTTTTTGCATTTCTTTCTTGGGGATGGTCTTGATCACTGCCTCCTGTACAGTGTCATGAACCTCTGTCCATAGTTCTTCAGGCACTCTGTCTATCAGATCTAATCCATTGAATCTATTTGTCACTTCCACTGTATAGTCATAAGGGATTTGATTTAGGTCATACCTTAATGGTCTACTGGTTTTCCCTACTTTCTTCAATTTAAGTCTGAATTTGGCAATAAGGAGTTCATGATCTGAGCCACAGTCAGCTCCCAGTCTTGTTTTTGCTGACTGTATAGAGCTTTTCCATCTTTGGCTGCAAGGAATATAATCAATCTGATTTTGGTATGAACCATCTGATGATGTCCACATGTAGAGCCTTCTCTTGTATTGTTGGAAGAGTGTGTTTACTATGACCAGTGCATTCTCTTGGTAAAACTCTGTTAGGTTTTGCCCTGCTTCATTCTGTACTCCAAATATACCTGCTACTCCAGGTATCTCTTGACTTCCTACTTTTGCATTCCAGTCCCCTATAATGAAAAGGACATCTTTGAGGGGCATTAGTTCTAGACGGTCTTGTAGGTCTTCATAGAAACATTCAACTTCAGCTTCTTCAGCATTACTGGTTGGGGCATAGACTTGGATTACTGTGATATTGAATGGTTTGCCTTGGAAACAGAGATCATTCTGTCATTTTTGATATTGTACCCAAGTACTGCATTTTGGACTCTTTTGTTGACTATGAGGGCTACTCCATTTCTTCTAAGGAATTCCTGCACACAGTAGTAGATATAATGGTCATCTGAGTTAAATTCATCCATTCCAGTCCATTTTAGTTCACTAAATCTTAAAATGTCAATGTTCACTCTTGCCATCTCCTGCTTACCACTTCCAATTTGCCTTGATTCATGGACCTAACATTCCAGGTTCCTATGTAATATTGCTCTTTACAGCATTGGACTTTACATCCATCACCAGTCACATCCACAGCTGGGTGTTGTTCTTGCTTTGGCTCCATCTCTTCAGTCTTTCTGGAGTTACTTCTCCACTGATCTCCAGTAGCATATTGGGCACCTACCGAACTGGGGAGTTCATCTTTCAGTGTCATATCTTTTTGCCTTTTCATACTGTTCATGGGATTCTCAAGGCAAGACTACGGAAGTGGTTTGCCATTCCCTTCTCCAGTGGACCACATTTTGTCAGAACTCTCCACCATGATCCATCCATCTTGGGTGGCCCTACACGGCATGGCTCATAGTTTCACTGGGTTAGACAAGTCTGTGGTCCATGTGATCAGTTTGATTAGTTTTCTGTGACTGTAGTTTTCAGTCTGTCTGCCCTCTGATGAAGAAGGATAAGAGGCTTATGGAAACTTCCTGACTGAGGGGGAAAATGGGTCTTGTTCTGAGGGGCGGGGCCATGCTTTGTAAATCTTTAGTCCTATTTTCTGTTGATGGATGGGGCTGTGTTCCCTCCCTGTTGTTTGACCTGAGGCCAAACTAAGGTGGAGGTAAAAAAGATAATGGGGACCTCCTTCAAAAGGTCCCATGCAGGCACCGCTACACTCATGCCCCTGACCCTGCAGCAGGCCACCGCTGACCCACGCCTCCGCCAGAGACTCCTGGACACTCACAGGCAAGTAGTCTGGGTCAGTCTCTTGTGGGACCACTGCTCCTTTCTCCTGGGTCCCCATGAGAAAGTCCCAGAAGATTTCCCCCTTATAAATGACTTAAACAGTTATCTTAAAGTGTTCACAGGAGACAAAGTCTAGCTATTTAACCTGGTCATGTTGTTATTTCCATCTCTGAAGTATAAGGTATAAATACACTTGGAGGCTACTTGTAAATATCTAACCTGGAGCCACCTACCTCTGTCTCAGTGAGAAGCCACCATGGGGATTTAAGTAGACAAGTGATATGACCAGAAATAATGGTGAAAAATGCAACTAAGGCTCTGCCTTCAAAAAGCCAACATTCTAATAGGGGAAACAGATATTTTCAAATGTAATTGGGGGAAGTATAAAATATTTTTGGAATAGTTTGGTAATATCTCTAAATCTGAAATACATTTGCATCCAGCAACACTTCATAGAAATTCTTGCATATGTATAATGATGTTAATGTTATTGAAAATTTGAATAAGCCTAAATATCTATCAAAAGGATATCAAATTATACAACATAATAAAACCATAAAATGAAATATAATGCAATTATTATAAAAGAATAAGCTGAATCTAGATATAAGGATGTTTTTAAAATGGCAAAGTTTGGGGTTGTAGATATAATTAAATCTCTATTTTCTTAAACATATGTCAATAAATAAATGGTTGACCCTTGAACAACATGGGTTTGAACTATGCAGGTCCACGGATTTCTTTCAGTAGTAAATACTACGGTACTACATAATCTATGGTTGGTTGAATCTGCAGGCAGAACTGGGAATACTGAGGAACCCAGTTACTCACGGAGGAACTGAGGATAGGGAGGGCTAAGCTACATGTGGATTTTCAACTGCATGGATCATCTGTGTCCCTAGCCAACCCTTCAGCCCTGACACTATGGGACAATGGTCTATGGTATGTATACCTGAGTACTTGGTAATTTAAACACTCCTATTTGTGCTAGATTTCATTTTAACGATTATTCACACAAACGTTATATTTATCAGTGAGGATATCAAACGCATGCTAGATATATAGGAGATATTTTAAGGGGGTATGCATTTTTTACAATAAAATAATAGAAAAATATATTTTTCAAAACATAAGGGATGAGACAAAAAGTTACATGCTTACTATTTTTGGTCAGCACGTTTTTCCTCCATTAAAAATTAATGACACCCAGTGGACAAAGAGTAACCAATTCAAGTTTACATGGGTGAAGAACGCATTTTAACTTTTTATACAATTTGTTATTATTTATCTTATCAGTATTTATTCCAATGTAGTATGAAATATTTGCAAGTTATATGTTTCTATTTGTTTTAGACCCTGTGGACCTGAGGGCAATGATTGGTTCATTGCCAGCATACAGTACATGATTGGTGAATCATAAGAGTCTCATAAAAGCTGACTTCTGATACTTTAAACTCAAGAAATCAGCCTAGAAAAGTGAAAAATGCCTGAGGACATATGAGAAAGAGGCAATCCTGTGTCTGAGAATCCCAATTTGCCATCTAAAGAGGACATTCAAACTGACTGCTAACAAAACTGATCATGGCTGCAACTCAATCTGATCTCTGAAATAGCATTTCTCCAGACATCACAGAAGACTTTCTTTAAGAATAAAATCACAGCCAACTAAGATCTCATCAAGGAACTCTAATGCCCATTAGAATCATTTTAAATGCTCTCAACTGAAGCCAGCAAAGCATCATTTAATTATGCAGGGTTTCTGATTGCTTATCATCAGCTCTGTCCTCATTCTGCTCTTCACCCCATGTGCATCTCCTTGATGGAGAGTCCCCATCAGTCTGAAGAGCAGCTTTCGTAAAGGAAGACGTGAGCAGGCAAAAGAGGGGGAAGATCGGTTAGAATCTGACAAGAAAAACTGGACAGAGAGCAGGCCTTTTCTCTGAAATTCTTATAACGTTGCCTTAGTCACCAACCCGTTTATGTAACAGTCAACAATTTACAAAGTTTTAATCTCACGTCTTACCTTAACTGATACCAAACGTTACATTTCAGGTGAGTAATACATAAAATCATTACATGTTTTGGGATTAAAAGGAAGTGTACCAAAAATTATTGATTAAACAGGAATTTAGAGACACTCTGAAAAACAGTTTTGTAGTCTTCTTTGCATAGACTAACATAGAAGTTATTTTGTCCAGTTTTCCTAGGAAATATGCCTTATATTTTGACATTGAAAGATAATAACTCCACTGTAGAACAAAAGCATAACTTATTCTTTGGGGATAACCTTGAATTATGTGACTTAAGAGTTCTCTGTGCTTCCCAGGTGGAGCTAGTGGTAAAGAACCCACCTGCTAATGCAAGAAACATAATGAATCATGGGTTCGATCCCTGGGTTGGGATTTCTCTAATATTGACAAATGAAAGTTATTAAATTAATATTCACCCACTCTGACTTTAGTATTTCAGTATCTACAAGGATTCCAAATTTCAATATCCTCAGCATACTGAGATTAAATAACTTGGAAAGACATATATATATATATATATGTTCTTTAACTATATATATATATGTTGTTCTTTAGATATATATTAGACTGAGAAAGGAGCAAAAGATGCATAGAAATCCTCATTTTTATTTTTTTTTAAATTTTTGTGACATGGTGTATATTTCTTCCCCACAAAACAACTTAGGATAACTAGGGACAAGTCAATTCAGGTAACTTTTGAAGGAAACACGGTAAGTCTGTTGTCAGTACAGCTCCGTTGGAGGTCACTGACGGCTGATGTTTGACAACCTGAAAGCACTTCCTGGTTTTGAGCAGGTGCGGGCTTCGATGGGCGTACTCCACGCACGAAACAGCAGAGCGCTCCTTGATGTGATTACACTTATTATTCTGTGATTGCTACTTCCTGATCAGAGACACATTCAGGCATACAAACGTGCGGTAGAATTACCACAGATTAGGTATGAAGCTGATGGGGGGAGGGCAGGAGCACAGGAGAAGGCGCTTCAATATTTTCAGCTGACCTGGGGTGAATGACAGCTGCAGGCGGAACTGCGAGCGGAGGGTGATTAGTACATTGCGTTCACTTAAAAGGAAAGCGGGGCATGGGGTATAGAAGTGTATTTTTGAAGACATTGTTTGAGGGAAGGATAAATTGCTAAAAAATATACGGCCCTCGTTATTTGAATATGCATCGTTTGAAAGATAGAGGCTGAAAGAAAGAAGTGCAGTGGGGGTGATACTCAGTTTTTCTGTGAACTCACAACTCTTCTAAAAAGTAAAGTCTGTTTTTAAAAAAACATAAAGGTGATACAAAAAGTCACATTATAAAACAAGCTGCATCTGATCCCACTGTAAATAAACACACATATACACATGATAAAGAAAACTGAGTTATAGACATCAAAATATAGAAGTGATAGGATTAGGAATAAATATTATTTTCTTCTTTTCCTAATTTTCTAGAACACTTTCATTAATTTTACAATAGGAAATTTATCAAATAAAAGTGCATTACCCCTGAAACTCTATAACAAATGCCCTCATCGGCGCTGACTCCTTAGAGCTGTGAACTATGCAATATATGGCTCTCTTTCCCTCTTTTCCCTGATTTCTGCTCCCCACTGCTTCTTTCATTTTATGAACAACCAATATTGTAAGCAATTAAATATTTATAGAGCCACCTAATATGTTCTTGTCTCCAGAACACAAAAGAAAAAACAGAAATTTCTAGCATTCTGGTGAGGAAGTTAAAAGTAGCAACTGAGTAAGTGAGGGGCAGTTCAGTCCATCCTCTTCACTGCAGTTGAGCAGCATTACCTGAAACAGCAATTTACTCTTGCATGAGCCCATTAGATCAATGTCATTGGTTTACAAGGGATGTCACCCAGTGGTTCGGAGAACGATACAGTTAGCCACAGGCCTGGAACAATGGTGGTCTGCATGATTCTCCTCTTCAAGCAGGGGCGTATTTATAACACCTTATAACAGCAAATGGCTGTTCTCCTTCTCATTTCTGAGCAGAGCACAAGCCAATATGTGCTATGGTCCTTCGAGGGCAACATACTAGGTATGTGTCCCTGAAGTTCCTCTATCTCTTTGGCAAATACTGAGAGATTTGAATACAGCTACTGTGCTGTCTAATGCATTAAGGGTCTTTGTTTCTGTTTCATTTTTATTTCATTTTTGATGTTGTACTAAGTAGTGCCGAGTTACCTGACTCGACAGCTGAATTTTTTCATATAGATTACTTTTTCCTCACATTTGCTGTTGTTCAGTTGCTCAGTCTCGTCGACTCTGTGAGCCCATGGATGCAGCACGCCAGGCCTCCCTGTCTGTCACCATCTCGCTCAAACTCATGTTCGTTGGGTCGGTGATGCCATCCAACCACTCCTCCTGCCTTCAATTTCCCCAGCAGCAGGGTCTTTTCTAGTGAGACAGCTCTTCACATCAGGTGGCCAAAGTATTGGAGCCTCAGCTTCAGCATCCAATGAATATTCAAGATTCATTTCCTCATATTTAGAGGTTTTCAACTGCCCATCACGGGAATGCTCGATTGGTAAATCCAGATCAAACTACTAATTATTTCCTCAAATTCTTGAGATTTCTACTATAGTCTTTAATCCCATGACCACCAATGAAAGTCCACATTCATCTTCTTGGTATTCAAATTGTTTTCTCCCTCCAGAGTTCTTTTCCACCCCAAATATCCCACAGCTCCACAATGAGGAATTTCTGTTTTTGAAAAGCCAGACTATCTACTCTGTTGTCAACATGACATCCACATCCCATCCTTTGCCTTTACTCACAGACAGGTCTCCTCTCTTGGCCATCTTTATACAGTGGAAGCTAAGCCTTGATCCTGACTCTCCATTAATAGATCTCACTTTGCATCCCTGAACAGAACACATTGCTGAGGTCAAAGACAAAGATTAGACTAGAGGCATTTTGGTCACTGAATTTTCACACTTTGAGAAATGCATGAAAATGAACAACACTAATATGAGCTCTTCAGGAATGAAGAGAACAAGGAATTCTAGATCATAAACCACTCTTCTTTCTCTGACATGCATAAATTTGGATATTTAACCCCCTAAATTGACCTTACAGTTTAAATGCATGCCATATTTTTTTTCCAGAAAAAATTGTAGACCAAGAGATATTTTGTGGTATGTTTCAAGAGATATTTAATAGGACTATACAGTTATCTATTACTAGTAATTAATTCATAGCCAGGGGATAATATTCACACCTCTATTCAGAAGAAGGAATCCACTAAAAAAGGACAGTGGGTCTGTATCCTTCTCCATCAATCGAAAGAGAAATTAAGTTATCTCCAATTAAGCCTTTTCTGGGCTTTCTACTGGGGTATCAATTGAATTAGACTTTGGGAATCTATATGAAATTAATGGTTGTAATATCAGAAGAGTAGACCCATTGCAGGTACTTATATTTAAATATAATTAAGTAGATTATACAACTAAGAGATTTGTCTAAAAAGTATTGGCGAAAAGCTACTTTTGATCTTTGAAGTGAACTGAAAGTGTACTTGCACATACACCCACAGCACAAAAATATATGGAGATATTTAGAATTAACATGCAGGTTTGGTGTTCAGTTCAGTTCAGTTTAGTCACTCAGTGGTGTCCGACTCTTTGCGACCCCATGAATCACAGCATGCCAGGCCTCCCTGTCCATCACCAACTCCCGGAGTTCACTGAGACTCACGTCCATCGAGTCAGTGATGCCATCCAGCCATCTCATCCTCTGTCGTCCCCTTCTCCTCCTGCCCCCAATCCCTCCCAGCATCAGAGTCTTTTCCAATGAGTCAACTCTTCGCATGAGGTGGCCAAAGGACTGGAGTTTCAGCTTTAGCATCATTCCTTCCAAAGAAATCCCAGGGCTGATCTCCTTCAAAATAGACTGGTTGGATCTCCTTGCAGTCCAAGGGACTCTCAAGATTCTTCTCCAACACCACAGTTCAAAAGCATCAATTCTTCGGCCCTCAGCCTTCTTCACAGTCCAATTCTCACATCCATACATGACCACAGGACAAACCATAGCCTTGACTAGACTGACCTTTGTTGGCAAAGTGATGTCTCTGCTTTTGAATATGCTATCTAGTTTGGTCATAACTTTCCTTCCAAGGAGTAAGCGTCTTTTAATTTCATGGCTGCAGTCACCATCTGCAGTGATTTTAGAGCCCCCCAAAATAAAGTCTGACACTGTTTCCACTGTTTCCCCATCTATTTCCCATGAAGTGATGGGACCAGATGCCATGATCTTCATTTTCTGAACTTGAGCTTTAAGCCAACTTTTTCACTCTCCACTTTCACTTTCATCAAGAGGCTTTTGAGTTCCTCTTCACTTTCTGCCATAAGGGTGGTGTCATCTGCATGTCTGAGGTTGTTGAGATTTCTCCCGGCAATCTTGATTCCAGCTTGTGTTTCTTCCAGTCCAGTGTTTCTCATGATGTACTCTGCATATACGTTAAATAAGCAGGGTGATAATATACAGCCTTGATATACTCCTTTTCTTTTTTTGAACCAGTCTGTTGTTCCATGTCCAGTTCTAACTGTTGCTTCCTGACCTGCATACAAATTTCTCAAGAGGCAGATCAGGTGGTCTGCCTCCCATGTCTTTCAGAATTTTCCACAGTTTATTGTGACCCACACAGTCAAAGGCTTTGGTATAGTCAATAAAGCAGAAATAGATGTTTTTGTGGAACTCTCTTGCTTTTTCCATGATCCATCGGATATTGGCAATTTGATCTCTGGTTCCTCTGCCTTTTCTAAAACCAGCTTGAACATCTGGAAGTTCATGGTTCACGTATTGCTGAAGCCTGGCTTGGAGACTTTTGAGCATTACTTTACTAGCATGTGAGATGAGTGCAATTGTGCGGTAGTTTGAGCATTCTTTGGCATTGCCTTTCTTTGGGATTGGAATGAAAACTGACCTTTTCCAGTCCTGTGGTCACTGCTGAGTTTTCCAAATTTGCTGGCATATTGCGTGCAGCACTTTCACAGCATCATCTTTCAGGATTTGAAATAGCTCCACTGGAATTCCAACACCTCCACTAGCTTTTTTCGTAGTGATGCTTTTTAAGGCCCACTTGACTTCACATTCCAGGATGTCTGGCTCTAGATGAGTGATCAAACCATCATGATTGTCTGGGTCATGAAGATCTTTTTTGTACGATTCTTCTGTGTATTCTTGCCATCTCTTCTTAATATCTTCTGCTTCTGTTAGCTGTAATCTAATTGATGCTTTTGAACTGTGGTGTTGGAGAAGACTCTTGAGAGTCCCTTGGACTGCAAGGAGATCCAACCAGTCCATTCTGAAGGAGATCAGCCCTGGGGTTTCTTTGGAGGGAATGATGCTAAAGCTGAAACTCCAGTACTTTGGCCACCTCATGTGAAGAGTTGACTCATTGGAAAAGACTCTGATGCTGGGAGGGATTGGGGGCAGGAGGAGAAGGGGACGACAGAGGATGAGATGGCTGGATGGCATCACTGACTCGATGGACATGAGTCTGAGTGAACTCTGGGAGTTGGTGATGGACAGGGAGGCCTGGCATGTTGCGATTCATGGGGTCACAAAGAGTCGGACACAACTGAGCGACTGAACTGAACTGAACTGATAATCTATCCTATCCTGCAATGCTTATAGCAAGGTGGAGTTGGGGTAGATTTCAGTCCAATGTTTCCCTATTCTAAACTATTACTATATACATATCAATCTCTTGCTATATGCCAAGCACTATTCTAAGCTTGGAATATTCTATATTTGTCTACTCGTTGAATTCTCATATCAATTCTCCATTTTATAATAAGGAAACTCATCATTCTTAGTAGCCCAGAAGCTCTTCAATGTGCTTTCATGCCCACAGAAAGTACATGGGGTCTCTCTTCGGCCTATAAGACAAGACACTGAAGTTTTTCCTTCCAGCTGTGTCACCTTGCTTGAGGGCAAAAATCCTGACCAGAATTTACTGCAACCTCTAACTTCACCCAGGAAAAGTCCATACAAGTCTATCTAGCCCATTCCACTCCATCCACATGACATATTAACTACTCAATAAATGTACTGAACAGATAAATTAACCGAATACATGTTAATACAGGGTAGGATTAACTTTTCTGAATCCAAACTCAGTTTTCTGTGGGTTCCAGCTCACAGAAAACTGAAAAGGGTAATACTAAGGTCATCACTGAGAAAGCAAATGCTTTAGAAGCAAATTTACCTATCCCTCACTTTTTTCCAGCATCACCTCACTTTTCTTTCCGGGGGCAGACTTTGGTAGAAACACTGGCAGGGGGTTGGCAGGAAGGAGTGTTTGTCAAGCAATTTCTATCGTGGACAGTTCAATCTCAAATGATTTATGAAGTTTTAGTTGTTTATTGTACACAATTGCTTTATTTGAAGGAAGTTTCAGTCCAGGTGGATTTATTAGAGCCCTCCTTAGATTAGTTTGCTGGCAAGAAGAGGTTTAATTTCCCTGAGAAATGTTTTGACTGTACTCCACCCCAGAAGTCCTATACAGTGTATAAAAATTGAGGGGCAGACCACTTAGGACTAGCATATAAATGTTAATTTTTGCTATCAACAAACAAGCAAAATAAAGACAACTAGTGATTACATAGGTAATTATGAAATCTATCCAAAGATTAGAGAGTAGTCTTCTGAGAAAACAGGTCAAATTACACCTGAACATATCCTCAAAATTATTCCACAAAGAAAGCTGTTTTGTAATATTTTTTGTGTGTCCCTCAAGAAAATGGTGAGCCTTCACCCATTTCTAAATTTTTCCATGACCATAATTTCACACTAACACTAACTCCTCATCATATGATTATAGAATTTTAGAATTGGCAAATTTACACACAAAGAAATGGTTCAGTGACAACCTCGACAGTACCCAGCTGAGAGCAGAAATCCACCCTCTCCTCACGTACTATTTTCTCTGAGAATAAGGTCATCCCAATTAAGACAGAAATGCTGAGACAGAAGGTCAGTTAAAAGCAAGCAAGCACACCTTGAGAGTGTATCCGTGAGTATATTATTCTAATTAAAATAGATCCTTTAGTTTATCTGCTCTTGTCATACTTTTTCTAAATCATTGCATTGTTCACAGCTCATTAATCAGTATCAATGTATTATTATCTAATAATAATGGAAGCAAATCTAAGCATTTTAATTTTCAAGGATCAGGCTAATCCAGCACTCACAGTTTCTGTAATTGCTTCACTGATACTAAGAAGAGTGGTTGTGAATGTTTTATGATTATAATCTACTTTAATTGAATTGATTCCTTAAACTAATTATGTGACAATGTTTATTGTTACTTAGTATGTCACTACACAGCTTTGCATAAGCAAATAAAAACCACTACGTTAGCAGAAAAGCCTTCTGATGTCACTTTTTAAATAAAACACTAAGTATGAACAAGCTGAAAAGAGTACTGCAAACATTGGAACTAGACTTGATTTCCCTTAGGGAAAAAAAGAGAAGTTATATAAGTCTGTATACAGTTAAGTAGCAAAATTTACTATTATCAAATACTGATATTAAATGTGCAACCCAGCAACTGTTCGATTCTTAAAATCTGGAAAGGCAAAATGAAAAGGTTGCTCCTTTTGTTTATCGGGCAGATATATAGGCAGATATATTTTACTTTTCAAAGAAAAATCAAATAAGCACACCAATGTCTATAGCAAAAATATAAATAAACATACCCATATTCTCTGCCCAAATGGTGTTCTGGGGGACTGGAATGAAAACATGAGCCCAGCAAACACACGGAATGTTTCTCATAGGCTGAATGTCTGTGCAGGCAAGTGGCGCAGCAAAACGGCATACCACACCTCAGAAAATAACAGAAATGCATGTCAAGAACTAGGGTGACTTAAAAAGCAGTTATAACCCGAGTTGAGGAATTTAGCGCTTTTGCATGTGTGGAAAGATGCTGGAGTCTGGGCTCACAGCAATCATGCCTTCCATGTGCACCTCCGCTGTGGAGGCCCGTTTCCTGTGTTTTTCACATCCTGAGCTCCCCTGGGGCTCTCTGGAGGGAGAGGCTGCTGTCTGAGGACCGCTAGGTAACAGGCGTCCTCCTCCCTGAGCGCCCACAGCTCACAGTGCAGGGCCGCAGCGGCTGATGGCCGGGACCCCCCTGTTTACCGACATGGCAGGAAATATTCCATTTCTCAACTATAATGTAGCTACTGTCTGAAGATAACCATCTCACTTCTGGGAAATTTATATTAAGAAAGTAATTATACAAATCATACAAAATAAAGCTACATAAGAATGCCGATTGCAATGCTAACTACAATTTTGAAAGAAATTGAAACATTCTCCAGTAAATGAGCAGTTCAATCAATTTACCCTTTCTAATTATAATTATAAAGTCGATGTGAAAACAGAAAACTTTAATAATTAATATGAATTGAAAAATGCAGGATATATAAAAGGATTATAGTGATATTAATTTTTTTTACCTGGAAAAATTGTGAGAAGGATTCTACATAAACAGTACATTTGATTACGGCAGTAAGAGTAATGAGGACTTCGTTTATCCACAAAACAATCCTATATTATCAAAGAGTAAAGGAAAATAGTTGGAGTATAAATTCCAGAGTAAGGATACATTAATTCAAAACAAGAATTTCATAATTTAGAAAAGAAAAAGGTGTAACAAATACAAGTGATTTGCTTTTAGATTCAGTTCAATTATTTGGGGAACTATTTGTACAAATAGGAAAATGGGAAGATAGCCTTCTGCATAGGATCACCTGTTGAAGAGACTGCTCAGGGCATCACTATGTACTCTGAAAATAATACGTAGTACTATTGAACTTGGAACAGCATTTTTGCTATCAGTTCAGTTCAGTTCAGTCTCTCAGTCGTGTCCGGCTCTTTGCGACCCCATGAATTGCAGCACGCCAGGCCTCCCTGTCCATCACCAACTCCCAGAGTTCACTCAGACTCACGTCCATCGAGTCAGTCATGCCATCCAGCCATCTCATCCTCTGTCGTCCCCTTCTCCTCCTGCCCCCAATCCCTCCCAGCATCAGAGTCTTTTCCAATGAGTCAACTCTTCGCATGAGGACTGGAGTTTCAGCTTTAGCATCATTCCTTCCAAAGAAGTCCCAGGGCTGATCTCCTTCAGAATGGACTGGTTGGCTCTCCTTGCAGTCCAAAGGACTCTCAAGAGTCTTCTCCAACACGACAGTTCAAAAGCATCAATTCATGCTAAATTGCCCATTCTTTATTGAAGTGTGGCATTGACTGTTTGATGTATCATTATCATTCACTCATCTGTTAATCTCCTTATACTTGCTTTATCAAATGTAACTATAAAATACCCTTCCATTTCTTGGCAAATGCCAAGCATGAATCATTACTTACACTAGTAAAAACCTAAAGGCCACTGTGAACTTACAGTTATAATAAAATGATGTATCTAATGCAAAATGTTAGTACTTTCTGGTGTCCCTCTAATACTGAAGTGCTAATTACACCCTTGGGCTGTTTTATGAGGTATTTGTTTACCTACACAGTAGATAAACTGAAAGAATGAAGGTTAGAAATTTCATCCTGTTGGTAGATTTGGGTTATAACTTAGGAAAAGTGCCACAAAGGACATGACATAATGCTTTGTATAAACACACTTTTCTGCACGTGCTCTCATTGTCCACTAAGTTAAAAATTACTGGAAAACTAATATTGCTTAAAAATACATGATAAAAAAATACAGGAAGAAAGTTCCAGTTGAAAAATGAACCCCAAGTGAATCGTAAAGAATGAACATATAACTCATTTGTAATTGAGGCACTATGCTGTGCTGAGTTGCTCAGTCGTGTCTGACTCTTTGCGATTGCATGGACTATAACCATCCAGGCTCCTTTGTCCATGGAATTTTCCAGGCAAGAATACTGGAGTGGGTTGACATGCCCTCCTCCAAGGGATCCTCCCAACCTAGTTCTCCTGCATTGCAGACAGATTCTTTACCATCTGAGCCACCAGGGAAGCCCAAGAATACTGAAGAGGGTAACCTATCCTTTCTCCAGGGGATCTTCCCGACCCAGGAATCGAACTGGGGTCTCCTGCATTGCATGCAGATTCTTTACCAGCTGAGCTACCAGGGAAGTCCTTGTAATTGATAGTGCCTGTCAAATTTAACACTGTTAACTGATGGATTTCCTTTCCTCTGTAGGTTTAATCCTGCCATTTTATAGTCCCTACTTAATCAATTACAAGAAATATGAAATCATCCTGAATGCTCCTTAGAATAAGCAGCAACTAGATTAACACTTGTATAAACCATATGCCAATGGTTTGATTCTGTAGTGTGGTTAGAATTTCACACAAATTGGCTCTTCACTAAACTTTCACTAAAATAAACTTCACTAAAATTCTCATCTGGAAGTTTCAGAAAGGAACAGCATGCCAAGGATAACACCAGTCATAATTAGTTTTTGAATTAACTTTGTATTTAAATTTATAGAAAAGTTGCACAGATAGTACTGAGAGCTCCCATACAGCCTTCCCCGGCTTCCTCTGTCATTAACATCTTAGCATCACACGTTTGTCAATACTGAGAAACCAACATCAGTGCCTCACTGTTAACTAGACTCCAGACTTTGGATTTCACCAGTTCTTCCACTAATGCTGTTCTTCTGTTTCAGAAACTGATCCATCTTACCACACTGCATTTAGTATAATTACTTTTAGTAAGAAAAAAGAAAAGGTGCATATAAATTATTTAATTACAAAGCAAAATTCTCACATCACTGATTTTCCTGCTTCATTTTGCCTCTTTCCAACTGAACATGTAGTAAACTCACACTATAAATTTCCAATGGCAAAATGAAAAATGTAACACTCAAATTGTACACAGATCATATTTTCAGAGCCCATTTGCACTGTCTAGAATACCAGGAAAAATTTTATTACTTTTTTTTACCCCCAAATCAAAACTGCTAAGTTCCTACCTGCAGGACTAGCTGGTATATCATGCTATCAGGTATAAGCAGGTATAACCTGGTAATACCAGGCATTACCAGATATATAGCAGGAATAAGCAACTCTACCCTTTGAATGTTCCCCCAAAACACACTCCCAGCTGATGTCCAGTCCAATGAAGAAAAGAATTGGTTGGATTTTCATGGTCAAGAGACAGCTGGTAGATTAGACCTCAGTGCAAAAAAAAAAGGAAGTCACTCTATGTCAGGAGCATCCAATGATGACTATTATTATATGTGATTAGATAGGTTTCTAATTAATATGTGTGTGTGCATGCTAAGTCACTTTAGGAGTATCTGACTCTTTACGACTCTATGGACTGTAGCCCACCAGGCTCCCCTGCCCATGGGATTATCCAGGCAAGAATACTGGAATGGGTTGCCCTGCCCTCATCCAGGGAATCTTCCTGACCCAGGGATCTAGCCCCCGTCTCTTACATCTCCTGCATTGGCAGGCAGTTTCTCTACCACTAGCAGCACCCGGGAAGCCCCTAATTAATATATTCAATGACAAATAAGAACCACAATCTGTTTACTGTATTTGTAGTTGGCATTTTAATAGTTTATTAAAATATAATTTACATACCATATAATTCACCCATTTTATTTTATTTATTATTATTAATATTATATTAATATTTTTCTTGGCCATGCTGCATGGCATGCAGAATCTTACCTCCCCAACCAGGGACGGAACCCATGCATTTGCATTTGAAAGCACAAAGTCTTAACCACTGGACCACCATGAAAGTTCCATAGTTCACTCATTTTATGCACAATTCAATAGTTTTCAGTATATTTACATAGTTTTATAACTCTCCCTGTAATAAAATATTAGAGCATTCTGTGCATCTCGGAAGAAGCCCCATACAAACGAGCCGTGGTCTTCTCTTCCTCCGCCGACATGCTGGCCCCAGAGGGCTTTCTCTCTACCAGTGAGAGCTTGCTGGCTGGCAGGAGGAAGCCCAGTGCTCTTGGTTATGCCCGGTTACAGTAGATTTCTACAACCCAGAGGCGAGGCGGTGGTAGGAGATGCTGGATATCCATGGTCTGCCCTTCCTGGGGTTAAACACGGACCCAGATGGGAGCTGTGGGGCGAGACCATCTCCAGGATCGGAGCTGAGCGGCCAGAAGCTGAAGTGGAGGGCAGGGCGGAGAGGAAGAGGGCCTCTCAAATGCTGCAGACTCTCACTGTTCTAACGGGGGTTCACTCGTTTTCTTGAATACATATACTTCCATTTGCTGTATATCCTGTGACATTTTCCAGAAACTTTAAATGGTTTTTGTGCTTGTGGCCTTTGTTGCTGTTGTTTAGTTGTTTTCATGTTTGAATGTGTCCACTGAGATCCTTACACTGTCATTCTGGCATCCCTCGAATGCATTATTTCTATAGTCCATAATTGCAATATTCTTTTCCTCTTTGAGAAAATAGTTATATGAGAAAGAACTGCATGCTTTGTTTTGCTTTTTAACTTTCAAATGATTGGGGTTTTGCTGTTTTATCTTTGGATTTCTCATATTTCAATTTATACTGTTTTATTTTACTTTGATTTAAAATAACGTGGCCTTTAAAAAATTAACTTTAGGTCTCTTGCCATCTAGTAAATGATTATTTTTGGAGAGAGTCAGGGGCAGGGAGAAGAATGAAGTGAGAAACAAGTTGTCCAAGAAAGAAGAAGAAAAGAACACCCAAGTTGGAAGATATTCACTGAAAAATTGGTCTTCATGCTGAGAGCAGGTTTCATCATCACAAACTAAATTTAAGACAATTTTAACAAAGGCTTGCTTTGCTAACAAATCCTTACCAAGAAGCATGTCATCTAGGAATGACAGCATCAATTTCATAGAAAATTCATGACGTATTAAATAGTGAAAGATAATTTTCTTTCTAGCCTTTATTATTATCACGAAGAAGCACAAAACCATGAAAGAGGACGAGAAAGTAAAAGCTCTGCATTGACATGTAGCTTTTTCTACCGTTTGAATTATTCCAGCTGATAACATAAATGTATTTGCAGTTACATATTATTATTGCTTTGTAATCTACAAAAGGATATTACTGTGCAATGTAAACTGGTATTAAACTACTCACTATATCAAGGAAGGCATTTATATACTATACTATGAAATGATAGATACAGCTAGTTATAATGGTGTTAATAAGCATATTATTATGTAAGTATAGCTTTTTGTTCAAAGAAAAAAAAAGGAAAAAGAAGGAATCATCGCACAAAGCACTCAAAAATTGTTTATCTCTTTTTAATGTTATGGGTTATGAAACAATATGGTCTTTCTTAGGCTTAGAATTATTTTACCTGTTAGAAGAACATGGCAGTAGAGACTAGCAGTATTTAGCCCTGAGTACCCAAAGTCCAGTGCTCCATGTTACTATCATTCAAAGCAAGAAGCTTCTTGGCCAAGTGGCCAAGGGAATAACTTCCTTTGAGAGTAGGAAGGAGGGTCACCTGCTAATTGACAGAGTCTCCCTGGGTGTAAAAGGGGAAATTATAATATGATCTTTTGTTGCTTTTCAAAGATACAGCACAAGGAAAATGACTGTCATATTTGTTTCACAGATCTCAAGATAAGAACGATGTAAGTTGAAGGAATTTCTAAATATTTATAGTAAATACCTTAAAATAAAAAATGGAAATAGGATTAGTATGTTCTAAACAGGCAGAATAACAGAGAAGCTCAGAAGATAGGCTCAGGGAATCCAAATCTCAGTTGGTATCCTGCCCTTATCCCATCACAGTGTGCTGAGGACAAAAAGTCACCCGTTTATACGTTAGTTTTGTCACCTATAAAATGAGGCTATTAATAGGCTTCTTCTAACGGTTAAATAAGCCTACCCATGTAAATTTATTTGGACAGTTCTATGAAAATGTTAAGTATCAATGAATCATAATTGTCAGATCATCATCATCACTACAATTCTTCATCAACAACCACTAAAATTCTTCCTTAATTAAATTTTTAAAACAAAAAGTTTAAAATATGAAGCAAATATCCCCTCATAGAGCTACACCTAGGAAGGCATTTCAGGCTCATATTAGAACAAAACAAATATTATATCTGTCCAGTATTCCCACAGAGTAATCATCTTGGAATCTATAACTCTAAATTTAAATACCTAGGCTCACAAAATGCCAATTATAAATGGCAATTAAATGTCTCTTAAAATTAAACACTCTGTGGTCTGTTTGACCTCTCTCAGGGAGCACCAATAGCAAAGAAAGAAACAAGGAGAGAGGAAGAGTCCTCGTTCCTTGGTTGAGGTTTTTCTCTTTGAGAATAAAATACAGTAAGAACTAAGGTCTTAAACTATATTTTAAAATATTTTTATGCAATATTCTAGAGTCGCCTGCAGAAATATAAGCAAATACGTATATAAAAAGTCACATAGAAACACGTGTCTGTTTCTTTATTTTTAGTCTCTCAATCGTGTCAGACTCTTTGTGACCCCAAGGACTGCAGCCTGCCAGGCTCCTGTCCATTGAATTCTCCAGGCAAGAAGACTGGAATGAGTAGCCAGTTCCTTGTCCAGGGGATCTTCTCCACCCAAGGATTGAACCTGAGTCTTCTGTAATGCAGGCAGATTCTTTGCTATCTGAGCCACCAGGGAAGCCCCTTTCCTTAGAAATGAAGAGTGTATGTTCTATAAGATTTCCTTCTTTCCATCAATGCTTGTTCTGTCACCCTCCAATCCATTTAGACAAAACATGGTGATATATTATAAGTAAGTCACAAGTCATATGAGTATTACATGTTCCAGGATTCCTACAGAACTCCATCACTTGGTTTTTCTGTCCTGTGTGTTGCACACCCATACTCTTTATCATGTTTCCCTGAATTCCTAAATACCTTTGCTGAGTCTAGCCTTTAAGACTCAAAGGTCATTTTCTTCCTGAAGAGGTTACTAATCCCTTCTCAATCTTCCCTAGATGAATCTACCCTCAGAATATGCTGTGCATTTTTCATTATGGCACTTAGCTCTTGAGCTATATTATTCATTTACATACTAGATTCCAACTAGACTCTGAACTGTTTGGAGACAGTAACTCTATTCATCTAAATGTCTATAGGACCAAGCAGAGTAAATGATACATACATTAAAAACTGTTTATTCAATGAACAAATTAGCAAATGACCTTTTTCTTCTTAAGGTATTTGAAAGATTCTGGAAAAGGAAATTTACATTCAGTACTGTTTCTCCTAACTGAATATTCTCTTTTAGCATTTTCCCATTTTCTAATTCTCTTGGTCATTGTGTTAGAATCAAGTATGAAGGTGAGAGCACTTGTGTGTCAGGAGACCATGGCAAACTATTGAGATATGAGGAGCCTTTAATAAAATCAATCACATAGGAAAGAAAGAGAATATTAAATTGAAGATGCATTTTTAACATCTAACTCACTCACACAGAAATAAACTCTAATAAGGTAACAGGCATGAAGTATGCTTTATTTCTTTGTTCATTGTGTGTACATCTGGAATACAATATCTATTTTTAACCATATCTGTATTCATCTTCAGAATTTTATATGAACTAGAGGATGAGTTGAGAGTTCCTGAGATAAGAATTATAGAGTAAATCTAAGCATCAATTATATACAAGAACAACTACTGTTAAAATTAAACACTCTGTGGTCTGTTTGACCTCTCTCAGGGGGCACCAATAGCAAAGAAAGAAACAAGGAGATATACAAGGAAATATACAACTGTATATTTCCAATGCTGTGCTTTGTCACTCAGTCGGGTTCGACTCTTCATGACCCCATAGACTGTAGCCCACTAGGCTCCTCTGTCCATGGAATTCTCCAGGCAAGAATACTGGAATGGGTTGCTATGCTTTCCTTCAGGGAATCTTCCCAATCCAGGAATTGAACCCAGGTCTCCCGCATTGCAGGCAGATTCTTTACCATCTGAGCCAAGAATATGGGAGTGGGTAGCCTATCCTTTCTCCAGGGGGTCATCCCAACCCAGAAATTGATCCGGGGTCTCCTGCACTGCATGCAGATTCTTTACCAGATGAGCTATCAGGGAAGCCCATATAGTTTCAATATCTATCTACAATTCTAGCTGAAGAGCAGGTTAATGACAGGAGGTAGGCATAGTCAAGAAATTATCAGTTCTGTTTGCTATGATCTGAATTGCTCTTATTTTAATCTTGTTGGTCCTTCATATCCTTTCTTATTTCACGTGGTTCTGTATAGGGATAATTGCTTCCTTATGTCAAGCTCTTTATTACAGAAAATCCTTGTTCTCTTTGCAATTGCCTGAAGTTAAGATTTTTTTAGTGCATGTTTTTCATTAATTTTATTTTAAAGAGTTTGTTTACAACACTGGCTAAGTACCTGCCATCATGTACTTTTAGCTCAGTGACGATGTCTTTTTCCATTTGCTTTGCCCTGGAACTTAACTTCTCATCTATGTGTTTCTTGTCATAAACTTTTTCATTCTTATGCAATAGAGACAAGAATTCACTTTCTTTTTGTCAGAAAAATTAAATTTCAGATTTTATCAGAAACGTGGATGCCACAATGGTTCTTGTAAAAAGTTGAGTAAATGAAAATATCATGCCCATTAGATATGCCAACTGCATCAGACCAAGAAGGTTTACTAATTTGATGTTTGCCTTTTGAGATTAACTGGTTGACTTCACTGGTCTGACACCATAATTTGAAAGTTTTAACCAGTAAAAAAGTATATATATATATATATATATAATCCACTATAAAACAGGACACCAGCAACAGAATCTGGGGGACATCACAGGACAAGAGCTACCTGTCTGAGGAGTCACATCGGGCGGGGATGTACAGACAAGAGCAAAACTGGGAAAGCCCTAAAGGTTAGCAGACCAGCGTTTGAAGGTCTGTAGCCAGAAAGGATGGTCACGCCATGGTGTCTGTGTTGATGGAATTTGCCTGGCTTCTGAACCTCTGTCTTTTAACACTCCTTGGAGACCACAGTTTACAGTGGCGTGTTGAGTTCCCATACTAGTCACACAGGATTCAAAAAGCCTAACCAAGCACAGTCCTCATTTTCTCTCTTGCCATGCTTCCATGATCTCGTTTTAGGCTTTTCTTTAGAAGACCGCACTCACAATAATTCCAAATCAGCAGGTAACCTACATGTAAAATAAAACTTCTAAATCTGAGATCTGAGATGATTTATTTTTTAAAAGGCAAAATGGAAAACTCCACAGTCCCGTCATTCCTCTATTAATGAGCGCTGGATTCACAGCTCCAGGTTCTGTAAACCTCATTTAGATGTGGCAGCGAGAGCCAGCGCCGTATTAAAGGTCTGAACAGGAACAATAATTAAGAAGGCTCAATGCCAATTCCTTTTCATCTTTAACTACTGCTATGGTTCATACACAACAAATACTAAAAGGTCATCAGAACTCATTTTATAATGACTGCATATTTATATTTTCATTTTTTTTCCTCTTTATAACAATGGTAGTGACAATAGGCTGAAAAAAATTGGATTTGGCCATGGGGAATACAGAACTTGGAGAAGGAAATGGCAACCCACTCCAGTATTCTTGCCTGGAAAAGTCCCATGGACAGAGGAACTGGACGGGTTACAGTCCTTGAGGTTGCAAGAGTCAGACACAACTTGCCAACTAAACCACCACCGCCGGCACAGAACTAACCCAGGACAGAAAAGTGAAAGCCCCAGAGCAGGCCACTCAGGGCCGCCTACTCTTTGAAAATCCCTTTACAGCCCTACAACAGGCAATTTATACATCATTTAGATGAAAAGCTCTTAATATCAGGAAATACTGCTTATATCTCCCTTGATGTGTTTCTAGCTTGGAAACTTGACAGAGGACTTATTGTCCTGGTGGCTCAGTGGTGAAGAATCCGTCTGCCCATGACGGAGATGCAGGAGACATGGTTGGATCCCTGGGTCGGGAAGATCCCCTGGAGAAGGAAATGCAACCCACTCCAGTATTCTTGCCTGGGAAACCCCAAGGATGGAGGAGCCTGGTGGGCTACGGTCCATGGCGATCCCAGAAGAGTCTGCCATGATTGAGCATGCACACACACATGCATGATCTGAGAGTTCTGGTTTTCTCCTCTATAAAATGGGAAAACAACATCCAGTGATCTTTGCCATAGGATTTATCTCCTAGGATTGCTATGATGATCACATGAATTAACTCATGTTGAAGTGTTTTAAAGAGTTAGGCATGCACTAAAGGATAACATGTTATTATTTAACCCTTTTCAAATTTTCATTTTCTTTCTCATAAAAAGATTTCTATCCCATAGTAAGGGATATATTTGACATTTGTTATTTGGTGGAGAAGAGGACTTAGGCTGATTCATCCATGCCCCTCTTGTGAAGAATGAAAAATGACTGAAATCATTAATACGAACAGAGTTACTAGTAACTAGTTACTAATACTGAGTTATTAATACAGTTAGTACTAGCCACAAAAACAGAAAAGGTGCATTGCCATAACCACGTCACTGAAATTAATAAATAGGTGTATAGCTTTTGTGTATTTGGCAGTCAGAATAGTCTTCTCTGAACTGAGTCCATCCTCTTCCAACAGTTTCTCAGCTGGACTAGTTTCATCCTTGAGTTCGACATGGCATTCCCACCTAGCATCCAGAGGGCTGTTTCCAAGCCCCGCATCTCTGTGTCTCCCACTCCCAACCCTCCAGGAATGGCCAGATCCTCGTCCCCTGCAGTGTGCCTCCTCTTTCACTTGGCTTCATGCCCAGCGGCCTTGCTTTTCCTTTGATGCTCAGCCAGTGTCGACATAAGGGCCTTTGCACGTACTGTTCCTTCTTCCCGAAAGCCTCTTTCCTGAGCTCAGGGCAAGAGCCAGCTCCTCAGAATGATGTCCATCACTGCATCACTGTGTCTAAAGGAATGCTTTTCATGTACTGCTCCCTATCAATTCCCTGTGTATTCCCTTCCCAGAAACCATCAGATCAGCCAGAGCTGTATATATTTACATATTTTCTTTCTCGTACACTGGAAAGGCATCTTGCCCACATTATTCACTACGGCCTAGAATATGAGCAGCATGTAACAGGAGTGTCGTGACTATTTGTCCAAAGAGTTCTAACATAAGAAGTGAGAAAATTTGCTTAATGTTTTAACGTCTATATCATTGTCAATGAGAAAATAAATACTCCCCTCTACAAACTCTATCTGAGGAAAGATTAAAAGAGCTGAGTATTTTGAAGTCCTTAACGTATTTCTGTGTTTTATATATAGCTGTTGTTGTTCAGTTGTTAAGTCGTGTCTGACTCTCTGTGACCCCATGAACTACAGCATGCCAGGCTTACAGATGTCTGTATAAAGACACATAACTGAGTGAAATAGAATGTGAAGGTAAGTGGTTCTCAAGTTGAAGTGGGAGGAAGAGTCTAACCCACACGAGCACATCCAGCACTATTGCTGCTATTACTAGAAAGAGCGCTCGAGTCCTGCAAGTACAAAGGGGGCTTCAGACCGGCATCACCGTCACCGTTAGCAGGACTTCTGCAAGTATTGCTGTTGCTGTTGTCGAAGCCATTGATTACAAGTTTCACAGAAAAACCCTAGGAAAACGGTGTTTTGTGAAAAGAATGCCACAGACGTCCTTTGGTCAGTAAGTGACCGCGCCTAGACCCAGGCCTGCTTGGTATTCAAGAGCCCGCTTAACCAAGCTGAGAAATTCCCCGAGTGTGAAACAGCGCCCGCACTGTGCTGGGGAGCTGTCCTCGACCCTCTCACCAGGTGAAACAGAGACCTGGTTTAACTCTCTGCACCTATGTACAGTGTAGTGAATTATACACAGAAGTTCTCTCAGTATCTGTGAATAATGATTGCTGCACAGTGGTCCCTTTAGGTAAAGAAATGGTAGGCCACAAACAATATCATGCCCCATGCCCCCCAAGGACAATTTCAGTTGCCCAGATATAATGCTTCTAGGTTAAAAATAAGTTTCCATTTCATTTTGACAGCAAAAACAGTATTGAATGAAAAAATGCCTCCTAATAATGCTATTACTATAATTATTTTATTTTAGGATGGAATTGTATATTTCCCCTGATACAGATGGGTATTTACTTACTTTGTAGTGAAAATCTTAACAAAACATAAAATTCTGGCTTCAAAGAAAGGTGGTAAGATTTCCCAAATGGCCCCTAAACTTGCCTTGTGGCTGTTTTATTTGGTCCTGGATACTTTCAGATTTTCTACTTTTTCTTCATTAACATGTACATGGGCTCCCTCCTGGTAAGAAGACCCTGAGCCTTTGAAAGGCAAGCATCTCCAGCATAATGAGGACTTGTGGTGCATTTTTAGTTAGAACCACCTCACCACTGAGATATTCTCACAGTCATTGGATTCACCACTGAAGTAGATCTTGATGGAGTTATTAAGTGATTTACAGAACCTAGATTTTTCAAAACTGTTTCATTGAAGTATAACAAACACATGGAAGAGGCATGCATGATAAATGTACTGCTTGATGGATATTTCATGAGGTGAACATACCTAAGTAAAATTAGCATTCAGATCAAGATGCAGAACTTTATCTGTACCCCCAGAAGCCACTCTTTTGTACCCTACCAACCTAGATAGCATATTCAAAAGCAGAGACATTACTTTGCCAACAAAGGTCCATCTAGTCAAGGCTATGGTTTTTCCAGTAGTCATAATGGATGTGAGAATTGGACTGAGAAGAAGGCTGAGCACCAAAGAATTGATGCTTTTGAACTGTGGTGTTGGAGAAGACCCTTGAGAGTCCCTTGGACTGCAAGGAGATCCAACCAGTCCATTCTAAAGGAGATCAGTCCTGGGTGTTCTTTGGAAGGAAGGATGCTAAAGCTGAAACTCTGGTACTTTGGCCACCTCCTGTGAAGAGTTGACTCGTTGGGAAAGACTCTGATGCTGGGAGGGACTGGGGGCAGGAGGAGAAGGGGATGACAGAGGATGAGATGGCTGGATGGCATCACTGACTCGATGAACATGAGTCTGAGTGAACTCCGGGAGTTGGTGATGGACAGGGAGGCCTGGCGTGCTGCAATTCATGGGGTCGCAAAGAGTCGGACACGACTGAGCAACTGAACTGAACTGAACTGAACTTAGGGCTTCCTGGTGGCTCAGCTGGAAAAGAATCCACCTGCAATGCAGGAGACCTGGGTTGGGAAGGGAAAGGCTACCCACTCCAGTATCTGGCCTGGAGAATTCCATGGACTGGAGTAGTCCATTGCGGGTCGCAAAGGGTCGGACACGACTGAGCAACTTGCACTTTCACTTTCAGTCTTCCCTGACTTTTAAGAGTAACCACTTTTTCTAATGTCTAACATCTTGGGTTAGTTTTCTGCTGCTTTTGAACTTCATGTGTAATATACATTCTTTTGTATTGAGACCTCAGAATTGTGTCTGGGTGTGACATCCACACACTGTTGCATAGAGTTGCCATTCAAAGTCAGAGATTTGTAAGTGCTTTATATCGGACAACGAAAAATGAGGATTCTACAGATGACTCATTTCATTGTCGTAAACTCAGCTGATTATCTTTAGTCAAGAAAAATCTATACCATTTCGCCCATCCATTATAGATTAATGACATCTCCTGCCCTTGTTAACCTAAACATGTGTATTTTTTTTCAATGTATATTAACATTTTGACATTGTGTCCCTTCAAATTTATGTTTTGCAATCCTAACCCCCAATGTGTTGGAATTAGGAGGTGGCCTTTGGTAGTGATTAGATCATGAGGGTGGAGCCCTTATGAATGAGATTAGTGATCTTACAAAAAAAAAAAAAAAAAAAAAACCCTCTTAGCTTCCCAGGTGGCTCAGTGGTAAAGAATCCACCTGCCAATGCAGGAGGAGACATGGCTTCTTTTATCCCTGGATTGAGAAGATACCCTGGAAAAGGAAACGGCAACCCATTCCAGTATTCTTGCCTGGGAGATCCCACAGATGGAGGAGCCTGGCAGGCTACAGTTCATGGGGTTGCAAAAAATCAGACACAACTGGGCGACTAAACTACAGCAACAACAAAAGAAACTCTAGATCCCCTTGCCCTTTCTACCATGCTGGGATGCCTCATGAAGGTGGCCCTCTGCAAACCAGAGAGCCCGCTCTCATCAGAAGCTGACCATGCTGGCAAACTGATCTCAAATTTCCAGCCTCCAGAACAGTAAGAAGTAAATTTCTGTTGTTTATAAGCCAGCCAGTCTCTAGTATTGTTTGAGCAGCCCAAACTGACTAACACAATGGTAAAAGATGTATTGAGATCTATATTCTTATCTTTTGCTCTCCTAGCCGACAAGTGACAAGAAAAAACATAGACAGGGAATTCCTTGGCAGTCCAGTGGTTAAGACTCCACACTTCCAATGCAGAGGACAAGACTTTGACCCCTCATCAGGAAACTAAGCGCCCACATGCCTCATGGCGTTGCCATAAGAGAAAATAATAATAATAATTAATAGTTAAAATTTTTTTAAAAAATAGCCCAAATGTTGGCATTTACTAGAGATGTCACTTATGCTTCTCTATTTTCAAGGATTGCTAAAAATAAAAATGTGTGCAATTTTCCCTCAAATGTCAATAATCTTAATATTATTGAAATATTGTATTTTTCTGCCTAAGTCATTTGCTAATGCATAAATCTAGAGTCCTTTGAGGAGATCAGAAATGCACGCTCTGCCCCTCAGTGACCCATTTCTATACATGGATCTCTGAACTGAAATGAACCAGGGATCAGGGCAAGAGAAACACACTCAACAAGAGCACACTGTGGTGATTTCACAGCTGCAGATGCTCAAGAGCACAAATTATTCCAGCTAAGGCTGGCATTAATCTAATCTCAAAATCCTTGCTTCGGTTCCACCTATTTGCAAAAGCACCACAATTCCAAGATTTGCTTTTAGCCAATTTGCCCCACTTGGTGAAAAACCATGTCCCCTTTTGGGGGATCTGTTCCACCTGAAATTCAGAAGTCATGCTCATCTCAAGACCCTCATTTTGGAACATACTAAGTTTATCTGCAGCTTTGCAAATATATGCGGAGGATTTGGGCAGCTCTTTCAACTAGGTATAAGCTGTGTTTTGGAAATAAATATAGCAGCCTTCACAAATGTTCACTGTCCTTTGATACAAACAAGTGAAAAAAATGATTATTCTTTGAAGTCAAGTGATATTTTGATGTAGATTTTCACTCTGATTTGTGAGAAGCAGACAGACTTGGTAATACAAAAGAGGTTGCATTTACATACTACTTCCAGCAAATTCTTGAGAATGAAAAATCACCACTAGAATATAAAACATGCAGGCCATAGACTTACCATAAGCACTGCAATCAAATGGACTGTTCAGCAATCCATATAGAAGGACAATACGCATAATGCCTTTCAGAGAAAGATCTTTGGTCATGCTTCCAAACAGCCAAAGGAACCAAACTGCTTGACATTTTCCATACAAATTCCACTTTGACATCTTTTCCAAAGTGTCTTTCTTTAGGTAGATTTCCCTTCTGTAGGAGTCTATATCCTACCATAATCTAAGAATGACCTCATTCCACACAGTTTCTCTGAGTCTTACTAAATGATCACATTATTTAATAATCTTTTCAACAATTATAACAATAACTGCTATGGTCTGAATGTTTTTGATCCCATAAAATCAACAAAGTCCCTCGGACAGCAAGGAGATCAAACCAGTCAATCCTAAAGGAAATCAACCCTGAATAGTCATTGGAAGGACTGATGCTACAGATAAAGCTCTGATATTCTGGTGACCTGATGTAATGAGCCTACTCATTGGATAAGACTCTGACCTGGGAAAGATTAAAGGCCAAAGGAGAAGCGGGCAGGAGAGGATGAGATGGTTAGATAGCATCACTGACTCAATGAACATGAATTTGAGCAAACTCTAGGAGATAGTGAGGGACAGGGGATTCTGACATGTTACAGTCCACAGGGTTGCAAAGAGATGGACACGACTTAGCGACTGAATGGCAACAATATTAATAGGTTGAAATCCTAATGCCCAGTGTGATGGTATTAGGAGGTGAGGGCCTCTGGGAATAGCTTGGGTCATGAGAGTAGAATCCTCATGAATGGGATCAGTGCTCTTATAAAAAAGACCTCACAGAGTACCCTAGAACCTACCGCCAGGTGAGGAGACAAGTAGTCTGAAACTCAGAGGTGAGTCCTCCCTTGACCACGCTGGCATCCTGATCTCAGACCCTCAGACTGTAGAACTAGAAATAGATTTTGGTTGCTTATAAGCTACCCCGCCTGTAGAATTTTGTTATAGCAACCCAGAGAAAGACAATAACTAAAAGAACAGCACTCACAATAGATGCCTCCACTTTTTTGAGCTTCTTGTATGTCTCAGAATTTTACGTGTTGTATATAGTAGTAGTTATATCCCCTGGGCTTCCCTGGTGGCTCAAACAGGAAAGAATCTGCCTGCAATGTGGGAGTCCTGGGTTCGATCCCTACTTCAGGAAGATCCCCTATAGAAGGGAATGGCTACCCGTTCCAGTATTCTTACCTGTAGAAGCCCATGGACAGAGGAGCCTGGTGGGCTACAGTTCATGACTATACATAGCTAATTTCTGAATAAAGATGTAAAGTTCCAAGCTGTTCCTGGAGAAGGCCCTTCTTAAGTTGGAAACATTGAGTAGACTTGCTCCCTTTAACCTCATTAAAGCTGTGCATTCTTTTTAAAAGGAAATATTGCAAACTATGCACACTATTACTGTGTTAACAAATAGTTTAACATTATAAGAATATCATATCAGTGGATGTCTCACATTGTCCACCAGTCCCTAATCTTGCAGGATACCATCTGATCAGCGTCTCGGTACTTCTGTATCTGTGGTCTCCTTCGGCTCCCCTCCTGCCGCTTTGTGTCACACGTTCGTGTGTGGATGTATGTGTGTGATTCTTTTCTTCAGTGGCCTAACAGCCAGTAATTTCTATTTTTATCTGACCTCTGATTTGCACTGTGACATTTCTTCCAGGGCTCTGTTATTCCTGCTATCAGCCTCTCTTTACTGTGTTTTTATTTTTTCTCCTACGTATTTTCTTCTATTCTCATGTACATTTTCCTTTTTTTTCCCTTTCTCTAGGAGGAAGAAAGAGGCCCTTCTGCTGCTGTTTCCACCGCTCTTGATGCCTCCAGTGTGGCTTCACACACTCCTTGCATCGTAAATTATTCGAGCTTGGCACTGGCTCAGCAGCAGCTGCTCATCACCAGGCTTCCTCCAGTGCCCTCCTTTCCCAGCCCTTTCTCAATCCATTAGTTGACTTGAAGGAGCCACAGTAAAATCACTCCCTTGGAGTACGCAGTGGTTCTGAGTTCACTTTTTAACCAACTCTCAAAGCAATACAATTTTTCTATTCATTTTCTGACCAGAAATCAAGTTATTTTAGAGAGAAACAACTGGTTTTCTGGCAGAGGACTCCTTTGACAGTTCTTTCCAAAAATTAAACAAACCCAGATTCCAATTTGTGCCCTAATCTCCTTACCCTCAGGATCATTAGGCCCCCAGTGGTCCCCACAGTCTCCTTGAAATGTGTTGGTGAGTCATTTCTGAGGAGGTAGCAACTGGTCTTTAACTCGGCTATAGAATCATGTATTACAGAACATCATAAAAAAGACTGACTTGGTCAAGTTAGCCAAACTTTAGGTCAGACAAAGGTTTGTGTTTTTTTTTCCTGAATTGTTAGGACATTACAAAGATGCTGATCTAAATAACAATGGACTGAATATGCCCATTTTAAATACATGAACCATTAGCCATCAAGAAACATAACCTAACTCAGTATGATATAAATAGTATTCTGAATGAAAAATTGCCTTGTATCTTCAGGAACTTAAAAAACAAAATTGTGATATGGTAATAAACAGAATTGAAGAGCAAACTCAATGAAAACAAAGAACAAGTTTGACTTCTAATTCAGGCAGTAGATTCCTCAAGTAGGTGCTGTTAGAATAAACCACACACAACAAGGTTAAAGGAGATAAGCGTAGATCTTATCATTTGGAACTTAGTTAAGTGCAGAGATTCAATTATTACAGACAGACTTCCACGTTTCAGACGATGAAAAACAATTTTGAGGCTCAATGAACAACGTGAATAACTTTACAAAAGAGAATATAATTTTGAATATAATAAAGGATTCAATGAATTCAATGATTTTGGACAAAACATCATTTTTGATAAATTACTGGAGCATGAACTATTCATGAAAGAAAAAAAATTTATCTAATTCATCCAAAATATCATGTTTCTTAGACATTTATTGCTTCTATCACTTTTAAGCAAAGAAAGTATTATTTGGAAAATCCTTGTGGTTAAAAATGGCCATTCAGCTTGTTAGAATGACCATTGTTACTATTGAGAAAACAACTTTCCTGAAAATAGATTCACACTGAGAACAAAATGATGCAGACTTTTGAAATGGGTTGCTTCTACTCCGGATACGTTAGCTGAGCAACTGTCTACAGTAACAGGATTTTTTCCCCCATTTGAAAATTGTTAATTTTCTTGACAACGCTGCAGTTATCCACACTGTATTCTGTGCATAGCCACTTTTTAAGGTAGGGCTTTGTGTGGCTTGACTTTTCTCAACTGCATTGCTTTACACCTGAATCAACTGAACTGTGGCTGGGACAAAAGAAATCCATTTGTTTCCTCAATTAATTTTGCATGTGCATGGCTTCCTAAGGAAAACAAATGGTCCCCCAGCTTATCTAAATAAAGACCAGTCAACACTACATTGTACTCAGCACTGCATAGGGAGGAAAATAGAGTTTGTGTGTCTTAACACATAAGAAAACCCTATCAAACAGATGTCTGATAGTTTCAATGGAATGTTTTTAAGATATTCACAAGCTTCATGATATATTCTAAGAAACCTGATGGACCTATTCATTGTGTCAACAGGACTGTGGGTCCCACCTCTGTTGCTCCAATGACGTGATCTACAAAGTTTTCATTTAAAACGATGGTTTTATATTTTATCAGTAAAACCCCAAAGGTGTAGGATAAATTTAAAATGAAAAAAAAAAAAACAAAACAACAACTATATATTCACAAAACTGAGAGCGTCTCCATTTTCTAAACAAACATCAGCAGGATTTGCTAGAATAAGGCAACATTTTAAATACCTGAGAGGATGTAATTAATAACTTTAAATGTGATTAACCAAAATCTCTTGCATTTATAAACATCAGATGTCACTATGGAAATTAACTGCTCTCTAAAAGGAAAATTATTGCTATATGCATATCAAAGAGAAAAACTTTAAATAAATTTTCTCAGTGAAATGATTTGAATTTCAACCTCATTGTCATTGTACATTAAAAAAACAAAACTAGAATGTTATCAATGTTTAGATTCTCTTTACCAAAAGGTATTTGGCAATAAAAGAAAAATATTTTACAGTAATATAACTTACTGAAATAAATTATTCTCCTCCTTTAAAAAAAGCAATTCTATGCCATCTACATGTCTCATTAATTTTACAAAGTAAACAAGTAAGCCTAGAAATTGTTGGGGAAAAAAAGAGAAAGCTTAAGCTTATCAAAAATATCTCTTTTCCAAGAACAGATAACCATTAAGTTGACATATTCTCTTTGTAATATATTATGTATGTAACACCCTGTTCAGTTGGGTTTTATTTCAGTGTCCTTATCTTTATAATTACATAGTATCACTGAATGATTCTAGTGGTCTTTTCTAATATTCTCTTATCTTTGTAAAACTCTGAAAGATTTTCAAATACAGCAACTATATCTTATTGAAACTATAACAGTAAAATGTAGTTTGGTATAAACTAATATAGATTTTATCACCTTCCCTCTTGAAATCACAAATGAGAGAAATAGAAAACAATTATTCTTTTTCAGTGTCAAAGTTCACAAAACTGTTGTCTGAATTAAATGAAATGTTTTCAAGCACTTAGTAAAGCCGTAGAAAAACAGTAAATAGTCCAGATACCATAGTTTCTCTCGTTCTTCTTCTCTTTATAGGCAGAAATCAAGTCCCTTTTTATGACCCTACATTCATACTTCATACAGAGCATAATGCACAAAATGTCCTGAACAAATATCTGTCATTACCAAACTTCAACCACTATCCAAAATTCCAGGGATAGAGACAGGAAACAAAAGCCATGTCTGGTTTTAGTAAGCCTTGCTTCTTGCCTTAATTTGGGTGTGGATTCCATTCAGTGATGCCACAAATCTAAGAGGCAAAGTACTATCGGATCACATCAGAGTTAGAATGCAACCTCCATCACTTCCCTGGTGCCTTAGAGGGTAAAGCATCTGCCTGCAATGTAATAGACCCGGGTTCGATCCCTGGGTGGGGAAGATCCCCTGGAGAAGGAAATGGCAACCCACTCCAGTATTCTTGCCTGGAAAATCCCATGGACAGAGGAGACTAGGAGGCTACAGTCTATAGGGCCTCAAAGAGTCAGACACGACTGAGCGACTTCACTTTGGTATTCAGGTTTGTTTTTTTTTTAATGAACTAGAATAATACATACATAAGTTAATTTCAGTTTTATTAATCAATAAGACTGATTATGAGGAAACTGGGGAAAATATAACTACCTAAGGAAATAGTACAATTGTAGGTGGCCTTGACAAACTGCTTACAACCTTATTACAATTATTTAAAGTTATTGGTCAATATTGCATTGAAAATTATTGGTCAGTATTGCATTGAAACATCTTTGGAATTTTTCATACCACTCTAAAAAGACTTTATTCAAGTCAGAAATGCATCTTTAAGGTGTTCGATACTTGAATTCAAAATCTTGAAGTTCAAAAGGCACTGTTTTAGGTTTCCATGGAGGAAAAGAATGTGAGTGTGTGTGTGCAGAAGGAGATTGAGAGAAAGAGAGAGGGATTTATTGTAAGGAATTGGCTCATATGATTATGGAAGTTAAGACAATATCTATAGTCAGCAGTTGGATACCTAGTAGGGTCGAAGGTGTAGTTTCAGTACAAACACTGGCAAGATCAAGAATAAGATCAAGAATCAAGAAGAGCCGGCATTTCAATTCCAAGTTTGATGACAAGGAAAAAACACTGTCCCAGCTTGCTGGCAATGTGGCAGGAGGTACTCATGGAAGGGTCAACTTTTTGTTCTATTTAGGCCTTCAGTTAAGTGGATGAGGCCACCCATGTTAAGGAGGAGAATTTGCTTTACTCAGCTAGTTAAACAGATTTGTCTTATCTACTCAAGTTGGTACATAATATTAGTCATTGCAAGCAATCTCTTATTCTATTTCTCAAGTGCCATTCTTCAGCTTTTCCCTTACTCTCTCACTCTTAAGAAGAAATCAGCCTTTTAAATTTTTGAGGATGGAGGCTCCATAATTTCTATTTGTCTCTATCTGGGGTCTGAAGCTAGAAAAGATTTCAATGTGTCTAGTTGAATGCCTGGGGCATATTTGGGATGGACTTTTATGTCATTTCTAGTCTTTGAAATAATTTCATATGAAATGTATTAAAATAATTGTCATTAAATACCAAATACTGAACTAAAATATGATGATAACCTATTCATGAAGGCTTCCAGGTTTCAACACAAGAGTTTAATCAATGGGTGAGAAAAAGGTCAGACAAGTTCTCAAAGAAGTTCTGGGAGTTGAACATAATGGGGCCACCCAGCTCTAATTCAGTTCTATAGGACCTGGCCTACACACACATCAATGTTGAAGAGGTAAACTTCATAGCTGTTTATATTTCACATTGAATCAATGAAATTTAATCTACTCACTTGTCAGTAGCCAATCATATTCTTTCTTGAGAATTTTAACTAAGAAGGCTTCCCTGATAGCTCAGCTGGTAAAGAATACACCTTCAGTGTGGGAGACCTGGGTTCGATCCCTGGGTTGGGAAGAGCCACTGGAGAAGGGAAAAGCTACTCACTCCAGTATTCTGGCCTGGAGAATTCTGTGGACTGGATAGTCCATGGGGTTGCAAAGAGTCAGACACGACTGAACAACTTTCACTTTCACGTTTTCAAGAGTAGAAAGCTATGGGTCTTAAAAGATCTTGAAGACTAGGAACTAAGTGGTTTTTCATAATCAATAGCAAAGAAATGGCCATTTTCTTGCAGGGCTCTTTAAGTTCCAGTCTCCTGGATTATTCCTGGTAAGTCCAGACTAGTACTAGGACCTTGCTGTGTGCTTATGTAGCACATGTCCCCTATAAACATGTATAACCTCTTTAGTGAATTATTTAATGTTCTTATTTTTTCTGGTTTATGACCATCTTCATCCAGCACTAAACTGAAGGCAATAGTAATGGCATACAAATATGTGACAAATGGATGAGTGGCGGATAAATAACACATAACAGGCTGACTGATAGGCGTGGAAAAAATCAGAAACAAGATACAGTGAGAACCCATAAGCATTGACCTTTAATTTATCATTGAATTTACTGGTTTCCTGGGCACTGGTTTCTAACAAGCCTGGTGCATTTCATCTGACTGACATGTTGTTCTATAGTCACATAGGGCTTCCCTGGTAGCTCAGATGGTAAAGAATCTACCTGCAGTGTAGGAGACCCAGGTTTGATCCCTGAGTTGGGACAATCTCGTGGAGGAGGGGATGGCTACCCACTGCAGTATTCTTGCTGGGAAATCCTGTGGACAGACGAGCCTGGCAGGCTAAGAGTCAGCCACGATTGAGCAACTAACACTTTCACTTTCTATAGTCACTAAATTAAAAATAAGATTTGTCCACAATTTGGGTTTGTGTCTGTGCCTTAAACCAATATTCCATGGCCAAGATGGAAAGGTATCAGGGGGCTGCTGCTGCTACTGCTGCTAAGTCGCTTCAGTCGTGTCCGACTCTGTGCAGCCCCAGAGACGGCAGCCCACCAGGCTCCCCCGTCCCTGGGATTCTCCAGGCAAGAACACTGGAGAGGGTTGCCATTTACTTCTCCAATGAAGGAAAGTGAAAAGCGAAAGTGAAGTCGCTCAGTCGTGTCCGACTCTCAGCGATCCCATGGACTGAAGCCCACCAGGCGCCTCTGTCCATGGGATTTTCCAGGCAAGAGCACTGGAGTGGGGTGCCATTGCCTTCTCCGATCAGGGGGCAGAATGGCCAATTATTACAGAATCCTCTTTTTCCCCTACAAGAAAAAATAAGCAGTTGGAAAGGACCAAAATTCAGCCTTTCCTTTAGGATAATCTGCCATGTGCTAAAGATAATTGATTTTTGTTCACTATCAAAGCAGGATACTATTTGGATAGTACATTTTATGCAAATAAACAAAACAGAATTGAACCTCTGAACACTCACTGTCTTCTAGTTACATGGTTGCAAGGCAGCTGTGAAAGTCTTTCTCCATGAGAAGTCACAAGAATCAAGACACGGTGAAGAGTTATTTTAGAAAAGTTTATCCTAGAAATATTCTTTCTAGATGTAGATGTACCAAAAGTGGTCCTTTACACAGTTAAGCAGGGGTTTCCTAATGGCTCAAGGTCAGGAAGATCCCCTGGAGAAGGGCATGGCTACACACTCCAGTGTTCTTGCCTGGAGAATTCCACGGACAGAGGAGGCTGGCGGGCCACAGTCCATAGGGTCACAAAGGGTACACGGCTGAGCGACGAACACCAACACATACAGGTAGACTTTCCTTCTTCTATTATGCAGTACATGCTTGTGGAGTCAGAGTTCAGGAATATGAAAAAAGGCACACTGGCACAGGACCGGGACAACTGTGGATCTTCACAAATGTAAGAAAATGGGGCCAACATCAGAACAACGGGAAGAGGCAGCAAGGAAAAAACAACTCCGTACTCTGCTTCTACACATAGACCTCTAAAATGTGATGTAATAGAAGTGGAAATAGCTGACAATACAGCTTCCTGGAGGTGAATAAAAAATTTCCCAACACTACTTAGATTCAACAGAACCTAAGAAAAATCAGTATCCCATTGAGAAAATCAGCTTTAGTTCAATTTTTCAAGTAATTTTAATTAGTAGGATATTTTTTTTTACTATCAAAGAATGGCAAGTATATTTTCTGTTAACATATGTATATCCTTTTTTAAGCAATAAATTAATTTATTCTTAGAGATGTCTAGAGGACATAAACAATAAAAAGCTTATTCATAGAATATCTACTCTCACATTTAAGCAAGGATAACAATATTTTCAAAGATGAACTATATTTTTCCAGAGAATGACCCTGAGTATGCTACACAAATGTATCAATTATGCATGGTTTTGTGCCCTATTAGCCTGCATTATGTTGTCTTAAATACCTACACATCTGAAAAGCCCATTTTAGAAGTGTCTTAATGCAATACTAAATGCATGAAGCCCATTATTAACTATTTTCAAATTTAACTTATAACAACAAGCATATATGCATTGTAGATTATTTAGTTCGGCACCTCACATAGTTCCATTAAAATCAGTTACCAATAAAACATAGTATATTGAGTTTCAAAAGCTATTAGGAAAGCATTCATAGACCCTAGAGGCATTCGGGTATTTCTCTTCTTTAGCATTATCCTACGCACAGTTAAGATGAAGAGCTCTTAGAATTGTGACCCCACCACCACAGGGTATTAGGTTTAAGCATTACAGTGAAAGAGCTGAGGTCTAACATGTTCTGGGGAATTCATAAATCCTGCTCTAGCAGTAAGGTGGTACACGAGGGAACTACAAATGCATCATATGTGGAATATTCAAATGAGAAATATATCAAGCTTATCTAGGTCCATCCTTAAAAGAGGTTCAGCAGATATCAGAAGCATTTGGAGCCATATTCTCCCACTAGGCAAGATATTCACTGGGATGGCATTTAGTACACTACAGCATTAACATTGCAGGAGGGTACTCTAAAGTGGGCTTCTCAGGTAGCTCAGTGCGTAAAGAATCCACCTGCAATGGAGGAGACACGGGAGACCCGGGTTCTATCCCTGGGTCAGGAAAATCCCCTGGAAAAGGGCATGGCTACCCACTCCAGTATCCTTGCCTGGAGAATCACATGGACAGAGGAGCCTGGTGGGCTACAGTCTGTGGGGTCACAAAGAGTCAGCCACGACTGACTGATTAACTCTCTAAAGTACTGAAACAGTTAACGTACCTTTCAAGTGTATTTTTGTTGTTTCAGTTTATTTTTTTTTAAATAAAAAGATACTTTATAAACCAGGAGAATCTGATCAATATCTTTAAATAAATTTTATATTATCCAAAGCCTCTTCTAGAGTGGCAATAATAACTAAAATATTGATTTTCTTGTCTCATATTCTCCATGCAATTTAATTTAAATTCATTAATTTTTTTTTAAATTTTACTTTAACTTTATAATCATTTTCAGCCTATCATGGTGGATGTTCAGCTATTTAAATATGTAATCTCTATTTTTCTTTGTCTCTAAAGTTGATACTAAGACTAACAACACATTTTTAAAGCTGTATCATTACATATTATGCTCCTTGTACATGAATGTACACATTTCTTATTGCAAAATCATACTTAACAGAGTCAGTTCTGTAGAATGAGCACTTTCTTTAACATATGCGTAATTAACTTGCCTACAGTGATATGTGTGTGTGCTCAGTCACTTGAGTCGTGTCTGACTCTGTGCAACTCTATGGACGATAGCCCACCAGGCTCCTCTGTCTATGGGACTCTCCAGGCAAGGATACTGAAGTGGGTTGCCCTTTCTTCCTCCAGGGGATCTTCCCGACCCAGGGACTGAACCCATGTCTTTTACATCTCCTGCATTGGCAGGTGGGTTCTTTACCACTAGTACCACCCAATGGTACACACTAAAGTAAAATAAAAAAGCTAGGCTTAACCCACAAAATGACTGTAGATGAACCAGTCAAAGTTGATAAACTAATTTAACTAATGAAAATTATTAAATTACATAAAAGTTAATTTTTAGAAACATTATTCTTGATATTAATGTATTTATTTTACCCTTAAGAATTTGACCAAGAATTGTTTTATACTTAAATTCAAAAATTTTTGAACATGGCTTTAGCCACATTTCAAAAGAGAACACAGTGCAAAACTATAGCCTTTCTACTATAATAATTTAATATGAATATGTAATCTCAGTAGTCCTAAACTTATTAATTGCCATATTGGATAATAGGTCAACTGAATTTTGCAATGGCTCTCTGTTACCATGTTCAAGCTTTTTCATTGAAACAACTGAAATTTTAAAAAAAGAAACTTTTTGTAGAATTCATAACTAGATGAAAATTTCTAGAAAGAATATAGAAACAGACATAGGCAAAGAAAAAACCTATAAACCTAAATTTGATATTTGTAATAAATTTATCTCAGTTAATTATTGTTTCAATAGAAGATAGTGGAAAATTTGCTCTCTAATACCTAAAATGTATTTTAAATTATTTCAAAATTGCATGTTATGAAGTATGCTTTTTTCTGCAAAATAGCCCAAAACCTTTATTCAAAGCTTATTTTTCAGGAGTTAAAGAAGCAGATTTCATTTTTCCATTATACACCAAAAATAATATAGTTCACTTTTTTCAGTTCACTAAGGTATAGATGTCTATGCCAAATATAACATTCAGAAATGTATTATTTCTCTAATTTTCATAATTCCAGGAAACAGAAAATTTTACAAAGCTTGGTCTTAAGAAAGAGGAATGATAAAATAGATTTTATTTTCTTGGGCTCCAAAATCACTGTGGATGGTGACTGCAGCCATGAAATCAAAGGATGCTTGCTCCTTGGAAGAATAGCTATGACAAACCTAGACAGCATATTAAAAAGCAGAGACATCACTTGGCCAACAAAGGTCTGAATAGTCAAGCTGTGGTTTTTCCAGTAGTCATGTACAGAAATGAGAGTTGGACCATAAAAAAGGCTGAGCACTGAAGAACTGATGCTTTCAAACTGTGATGCTGGAAAAGACTCTTGAGAGTCCCTTGGACAGCAAGGAGATAAAAACAGTCAATCCTAAAGAAAATCAATCCTAAATATTCATTGGAAACACTGATTCTGAAGCTGAAGCTTCAATACTTTGGCCACCTGATGTGAAGAGACAACTCACTGGAAAAGACCCTGATGCTGGGAAAGATTGAAGGTGGAAGGAGAAGGGGACGGCAGAGGATGAGATGGTTGGATGGCCTCATCGACTCAATGGACATGAGTTTGAGCAAACTCTGGGAGATAGTGAAGGACAGGGAAGCATGGCGTGCTGCAGTCCATGGGGTCACAAAGAGTTGGACATGACTTAGTGACTGAACAACAAATAGTCTCAGCTCACATATTTTATATTAATTTTTTAAAGATGCTCAAGCACAGAAGGAATCTATATTTAATGAATGTCACATAAGTTGTGGCAGACCTAAGAATAAATAGATGTCAGGCGATTCACGCGTTTACTTGTCAAATATGACCATTAATGAATTAGACACAACTATAGATGTGTGAGATGAACCAGTGGACAAAATGGGCAAGGATACTGGCCTCTTGGAATGTACATTCTAACAAGGAGAGACAGAATACCAAGAAGAGACACAATAAATATACAAACTATATTATATATTAAATAGTCATCAGTACTGTGGAAGATAAAATATAATGTGAAACAAGTTGAAAGAGTAATGGAAAAAGAGGATGATGGCAATCATAAATATGCTGTTCACATAAATATCATTGAAAAGTCAAGAGTAAGAATAGGAAGTGAGGGAGTTAACCTTGAGGATACACTGCTAAGTCACTTCAGTCATGTACGACTCTGTGCGACCCCATAGACGGCAGCCCACCAGGCTCCCCCATCCCCGGGATTCTCCAGGCAAGAACACTGGAGTGGGTTGCTATTTCCTTCTCTGATGCATGAAAGTGAAAAGTGAAAGGGAAGTCACGTCCAACTGTTAGCGACCCCATGGACTGCAGCCTACCAGACTCCTCCATCCACGGGATTTGCCAGGCAAGAGTACTGTAGTGGGGAGCCATTGCCTTCTCCGTGAGGATACACGGGAAGATATAATTCTGCAAAAGAAGCATCAGTTCAAATGATTCCAGGCTGGAGTATAAGCCTGGGTACTTGTGGGCTTGCCAGGAAGCCAGGGTAGGGGAGCAGAAGGACAGCGTGAAGAGCAGAAGCTGGTTGGTTCCAGACGATAAGATGCCCTGTGGCTCATGCCTGTCATATTATATCACAGCCTATGGCCGTTTACATTTCAATCCCAAAGAAAGGCAATGCCAAAGAATGCTCAAACTACCGCACAATTGCACTCATCTCACACACTAGTAAAGTAATGCTCAAAATTCTCCAAGCCAGGCTGCAGCAATATGTGAACCATGAACTTCCTGATGTTCAAGCTGGTTTTAGAAAAGGCACAGGAACCAGAGATCAAATTGCCAACATCTGCTGGATCATAGAAAAAGCAAGAGAGTTCCAGAAAAACATCTATTTCTGCTTTATATGCCAAAGCCTTTGACTGTGTGGATCACAATAAACTGTGGAAAATTCTTCAAGAGATGGGAATACCAGACCACCTGACCTGCCTCTTGAGAAATTTGTAATGCAGGTCAGGAAGCAACAGTTAGAACTGGACATGGAACAACAGACTGGTTCCAAATAGGAAAAGGAGTTCGTCAAGGCTGTATATTGTCAGCCTGCTTATTTAACTTATATGCAGAGTACATTATGAGAAACGCTGGACTGGAAGAAACACAAGCTGGAATCAAGATTGCCGGGAGAAATATCAGTAACCTCAGATATGCAGATGACATCACCCTTATGGCAGAAAGTGAAGAGAAACTAAAAAGCCTCTTGATGAAGGTGAAACTGGAGAGTGAAAAAGTTGGCTTAAAGCTCAACATTCAGAAAATGAAGATCATGGCATCTGGTCCCATCACTTCATGGGAAATAGATGGGGAAACAGTGGAAACAGTGTCAGACTTTATTTTTCTGGGCTCCAAAATCACTGCAGATGGTGACTGCAGCCATGAAATTAAAAGACGCTTACTCCTTGGAAGGAAAGTTATGACCAACCTAGATAGCATATTTAAAAGCAGAGACATTACTTTGCCAACAAAGGTTCGTCTAGTCAAGGCTATGGTTTTTCCTGTGGTCATGTATGGATGTGAGAGTTGGACTGTGAAGAAGGCTGATCGCTGAAGAATTGATGCTTTTGAACTGTGGTGTTGGAGAAGACCCTTGAGAGTCCCTTGGACTGCAAGGAGATCCAACCAGTCCATTCTGAAGGAGATCAGCCCTGGGATTTCTTTGGAAGGACTGATGCTAAAGCTGAAACTCCAGTCCTTTGGCCACCTCATGCGAAGAGTTGACTCATTGGAAAAGACTCTGATGCTGGGAGGGATTGGGGGCAGGAGGAGAAGGGGACGACAGAGGATGAGATGGCTGGATGGCATCACTGACTCGATGGACATGAGTCTGAGTGAACTCTGGGAATTGGTGATGGACAGGAGGCATGGCGTGCTGCGATTCATGGGGTCAAAGAGAGTCGGACACGACTGAGTGACTGATCTGATCTGATCTGATGGCGTGCTTCAGTCCAAGGGATCGCAAAGAGTCAGGCATGACTGAGCGACTGAGCTGGCGGCTCATGCATGATCTTACTCTGCGTGAGGCGAGAAACCTTTAGAAGGAACTGAGCAGGGAGCAACATGATAGGAGTTTCATTTGAACAGGATCCCTCTGGCTGGTCTGTTGAGAAAAGCTTAAAGAGAGGCAAGAAAAGAGGCAATAAAGCCAGCCAGGGGACCACGCCTACGGTCCAGGTCAAAGATGACCATGACTTGAACCAAGATGGTAGCCATGAGATAGTGAGAAGCGCTTGAATTATTTCTGAAATGAACGGAGCCAGTATAAAGGCAGAAGCTTAGAAACATGACTGGGGCATGTTCAGATGCCCCAGACCAGTTGAATATGCTGGTGTGCCTTAGGCTGTTGGCTATATTGAAATGTTGGTTAGAGATATAAACTTCAGAGTTGTTAGTGTAGGGATGGTATTTAAAACCAGGATGCTGGATAAGTTTCACCAAGCAGATGAACATATACAGAAATGAGAGCAAACCCAAGCTTCAATTCATTGGTTGATGGCATAGGCTGCCAGAACCATTCATCAAATATGAGAAATCTCTTAGAGAATACTTCTCAAAATTGCACATCTGATCCCTCTGAATAAAAAAAAAAAAAAAGAAAAAAAAAAACACAGTTTCAAGGCAATGGACACAAAACAACTGTGTCAACAATAATAACTGTCTCATAACTAGTTCAACAAAGAATTCACCAAAGGATACAGTAAAATGTTTTCCTGAGTTTTTCTTAGGCCTCACCTGGATCAGGTTCAGTGGAGCGTTTAACGCTTCATGGGTATCAAGTGCACTGAGAAGCCTCCACAGACATGTGGCCATGGAAGAGTGTAACAGGTAAGAGAGCACCAAACGTGGGCAACGACGGAAAACACCCAGAATTACTTGGGGGCATGTGACTTCCTTGGTCCTTGTCCAGGTTTGTTTATACAGGAAGTTGGAAAGATATGGGGAAGAATAAGAAAAGTTAAATGTATATATTAAAATACTGAAAAGATTTCAAAACTATTCATCTGCAGAAGTTTGGTTAATTACATTATAGTTCATTTAAAAATAAAACAAAAGTTGCCAAGATAAAAAAACAATGCTTGTACAATGCTGTATAAAAAGAAAGAAAGACAGACACTAACTCTAAAGTTTACACGAAGAGGCAAGACAGCCAGAGTAGACAACACAATACTGAAGAAAATCAAAGTTGGAGAATCGACACGACCCAATGTCAAGAATTACCGTAAAGCTAATAACCAAGACAGTGTGGCATTGGCGAAATGCTGGACAAATGGATCATGGGACAGAGCAGAGAACCAGAAACAGACCCATGTAATTAGAGCCGACTGATCTTTGATAAAGGAGCAAAGTCAGTAAACTGTAGAAAAGACAGTCTTTACAACAAATGATATTGGAACAACCGGACATCTGCATGCAAAAAGACTAACTTACACTCCTTACAAAATAACTCAAAATGAATAATAGACCTCGATGTAAAACACAAAACTATGAAGTCCCTAGAAGATAACATTGTTGTTCAGTAGCTCAGTCTGACTGTTTGTGACCCCATGGACTGCAGCATGCCAGGCTTTCCAGTACTTTACCATCTCCTTTCCTTTGCCATCTCCTTGCTCAGACTCATGTTCATTGAGTCGTGGTTCCATCCAAACATCTCATCCTGAGAATTGATAAACTGGACTTCATTAAAATTAAAAACATCTGCTCTGCAAAAAATGTGAAGAAAACTAAAAGATAAGCCACTAGGGGAAAATATTTGCAAAAGACACATCTTAGAAAAGACTATTTCCAAAATATATGAAGAATTCTGAAAAACAACACAAAGAAAATGAACCACCCAATGAACAAACAGAACCAAGAACTTAATAGACATGTCGCCAAAGAAGATATACAGATGGCAAATAAGCCTATGAAAAGATGCTCCAAATCATATGCCATCAGGGAAGTGAAATAAAAACATCAGAAATACCACTACACACCTATTAGAATGGCTTTCCCTACCCACCCCCCAAAAGAAACAAAAACAACTGACAATAATAAATGCTAGCAAGGATGTAGAACAACAGGGATTCTCATATACTGTTGGTGGGAATGCAAAAAGGTACAGCAACTTTGGAAATCAATTTAGTGGTCTCTCATGAAGTTAAACATATCTGGCCATACAATCCAGAAATCATATTCCACAGAATTGAAAATGCTTGTCACACAAAAACCTGCATGGATATTTATGGCAGTTTTATTCATAACTTCCAAAATGTTAAGATACACAAATGTCCTTTAGTAGGTAAATGGAAAAATAAACTATGGTATTTCCAGAAAATAGAATATCACTTAGCACCAAAAATGTGAGATATCAAGCCATGAAAATACACAGAAGAACTTTAAATGCATATTTCTATTTGCATTTGAAATTTGAAAAGACTACGTACTGTATGATTTCAACTACATCATGTAGTTGAAAAGGCAGAACTATGGAAACAGCAAGATCGGTGGTTGCAGGGAATATGGAGGAGGAATAAACAGGTAGAGCATCAAGAATTTTTTTAGGCAGTGAAAATACTCTGCATGATATTATAAATGTGAATATTATACATTCGTCCAAACCTACAGAAGGTACAACACTTAGAATGAATCCTAATGTAAACCATGGACTTTGGGCAATAATCATGTATCAACGTACATTCATCACTTAAAACACATGTACCACTCTGGTGAGGATGCGTGTAAGGACAGGGGGCTATGGGAAATCTCTGTACCTTTCTCTAAATTTTGCTGAAAAAACCTAAAACTGCTCTAAAAATTGTTCTTTACAAAAAAAAAGAAAAAATCAAATATATATGTTAATAAATTACTTATAAATGTATATATAAGTTATACATTGATATAAAATATCAGAAGGGAAGTATTACATTAAAATGAAAACACAATTAAATCTAAAGGATGTTAAATTCAAGTTTAATTCTTACTCACTGCTACTTTTTCATCACAGGTCAGCAGAGGTACTGTACTCTTCACAGAGACTAGAAATTACCAAACCAGAAAAATATTAAATTAGTCAATATCGTGGAGGGTGCAATTAGGCCAATATTCTCTTATGTTGTTGATGTAAATGTGGCTTGGGAAAAAGCAATTTGTCTCAGAGAAGCAAGGAAGAGACACCATCTGTTCCAGAAAGAAAGAGAGAGCCCTGGAGGATCACACATCAGCAATCAAATGCCCCAGCCCGGAAGCGACACCTAAGTTCCACTCAGCAGTCTTTATTCTGGACCAGCCACATGGCCCCACCTAACCCACGGGGCCAGAAAGTATAATCCTACCTCGTTCTCAGCAAACTGAGAACAGATGACTGTCTCATATCTTTCACACTGATATATAAGAGCTTCCAAATTACTACTTTGATAAATAGAAAATATAAAGTTTTTTTTTTTAATCTAAGTAAACTCTCAGAGACCGAAGCATGAGACTCATCTGACAAAAACTTATCTTCCCCTGTCGTGCCCTCTCTGCTTTTCTCTCCTCCTCTCCTCACTTTCTTTCTCCCACCCTTCTCTTTCTACTATTTCTTCTTACAGGTAACCTATAGCCAGAAGATATTATGATCATATACAGAACAGAAGCTGTTGCCTTCTTCATTAATCGAAGTCCATGTTGACTGTATTTAGTGATTCTTCTCATTGTCGGCTGAAGCTGGCTCCAGTCATTCATCAGAAGAGAAAATGAGAAGTGAATGTCACTGCTGACAGCAGAATCACAGTCTCAAAGAGTAGTTCTCAGAGTTGCTGTGTGACATTTAAAGGAAAAAGGAATTTCAAAGATATATTACCAGATGTGACAAGGATGTCTCTACCTCCTGTATTTTGTCTCTATCTTTCATTCTACAAAGTACTGCAAAATTAATCTTCTAAAAGCACAGTCCTGATCATGTCATCACTGTACTGAAAATATTTCAACGTATCCACACCCCCTGCAGACTAAATTTGATTTCTCGGTTTGACATTTAGTGTTCACCGTGACTTGGCCGTAACTCAGTTGTTCAGTTCATCTTTCTACCGTTTTCCTGTTAACATTCCAAGTTCTTAATAACTGGCTGCCCCCAAATATGGCTGGCATTTTCCTATCTCCGTGGCTTTATTTATGCAATTCTCCCGGATCAAATCCCCCTGTCTCCAAACTCATACCAATTCTTGAAGACACAGCTAGAAGTTTGCCAATCCCATCAAATCTCCCAATGTCTCTAGGAAGAAAACATCCCCATCTCCCATAACTTTCACAAACCCTTATATTTACAACTATAATATAGGGGAAAACCAAATTTTATAAATGTTTGTGAAAAATTTCTCATTCATATTAATCACAATTAGCTTCAGAAATTCTTGGTAATGGAGTTTTAGCAAAGCGATGAATAATGATTAGTGTTTTAGGAATACTCTTCAAGCTCAGTTTACAAGAGCACAAACATTTCATTTATTTGGGAAAACTTGGTAGGAAGATACTAAAGGGGGAAAAGACCAAAGTCACCCGAAATTCCTACTTGTGGCATCACTGCCTCTACAAGAACAAGGGGAAAAGGTTTTGCTTGACTTTCTTTTCAGTCCCTCAATGAAGTATTCTTTGAATACACACACATGATCATATCAAGAATTGCAGAAAAAACATTTGACAAAATGGAACTCATTCATGATAACCACTCTCATTAAACTAGAAATAGGAACTTTTTGAGCTTGATAAAACCTATCTGAAAAGAATCTACAACTAACATCATATTTAATATTGGAAAACTCGAAGCGTTCCACTAAGATTAGTTACAAGGAAAGAAAATTCCCTGTCATGACTCCTTTCAACATCATACTTGCTAATGTAATAAGGCAAGGGGAGAAAAGAATGTAAACTGATTCACAAACTGTCCCCACCCCCCAACCCTGCCAAAGATGACATGATCATCCAAGTAGGAAATCTGAAAGAATTGACAAAAGCACTCCTGAAGCTAAGTGAGGGCAGCAAGGTTGCAGTATACAAGGTTAGTTTACATTTGCTCACCTATGTGCCAACAATGAACAAGAGAATTTGAAATGAAAAACACAATGCAATTTATGTTAAAATCTCCCAAAATAAAACACTTAGATACAGATTTACAAAATGTGCAAAATAGCTATACGAATAAAACAACAAAACTCTGATGAGCAAAATCAAAGAATAAAATAAATGGAGAGATATTCCATGTTCATGGATAGGAGCACTCAGTATTATTCAGTGGTTAATTCTTCCCAACTTGACTGACTGATTCAGTACAATCCAAATACAAACTCAGCAAATTATTTTATGTATATCATCAAACTGATTCTAAATTTTATATGGAGAAGCAAAAGATGCAAAGCAACCAACACAATATTGAAAGAAAAGAACTAAGTTGGTAGATAGATGCTACCCAAGTTCAAGACTTACTGTAAAGCTTGTGTGTATATATATATAAAGTGTCCAGTAAGAGTCTGTGATAGAAAAGAAAAGCTCAACCTACCCTGGCAAAAACCAGAAACGTATAGGCTCACATTTTAGGAAACAAAATGAGTACAAGACCCAAGAAATCAAATCATGTCACTGTATCTGTCCTTATTTCTCAACATTTCTTGCCTCTCTGAGGACTTCATTCTTAAAAGAACCACCAGTTTACACTGTAGCAGGGATGCCTACATGGCTATCAGCAATTCCGGATACATAATATCCTATTCTCTACATACTGCATTTGCAGTTCGCTTTCTATTCTGGCCCTGGGAAGTCCTAACCTGGCTCATCCTTTGGGTCAGAGCCCATACTCACACACTTGGCTAGGCCCCTGGGACCACATTCTGACTTTGGGTTGAGGGGGTGAGGCAAGGTGCCCATACGATCGGGGTGTGCTTGATAGGTGGCAGGAGTCAGACTCCTTGCTGACACGTCTGGGATGAGGGACCTCTGCCCCTGGGGCTTGCAGGTCTTTCTCATCCCGTCCTCCCCTGCTAGGCCTGCTAGAATTCCCGAGAGCTCACAAAACTGGTCATAGCAACAGAGCTTTGAGCCTGATTCTTCCATTCTCTAGGCACCTCTAACCCTGCTACTGCTGCTAAGTCGCTTCAGTCGTGTCCGACTCTGTGCGACCCCATAGACGGCAGCCCACCAGGCTCCCCCGTCCCTGGGATTCTCCAGGCAAGAACACTGGAGTGGGTTGCCATTTCCTTCTCCAGTGCATGAAAGTGAAAAGTGAAAGTGAAGTCGCCCAGTCGTGTCCAACTCTTTGTGACCCCATGGACTGCAGCCTGCCAGGCTCCTCCATCCATGGGATTTTCCAGGCAAGAGTACTGGAGTGGGGTGCCATTGCCTTCTCTGACCTCTAACCCTAATGCTCAGCAAATTCCATCCTATCCTTCCCCTGCCTTCTATCAGGACCAACACTTATTCTTCCCACACACCCCCATAGCCCACTCTGCAGGCTCCACCTGCACCCTGACTCCCTTCCTGGGAAACCTCACATCCCACCTACCAGGAGCAGCCCCACAGGTGTCCCCCAGTGTGTGTGTTCAAGGCAGGAGAACATTCCCTGGAGAATGTTCCCTGATGGAGGGGCTTGGGTGAGAGAGCGAGCTCCCCATCACAGGGTTGTGGAATTGGGCTGGGTCAGAAACAGAATGGGGGGGGAAAAAAAACACCTCTAGATAAAGAAAGATTTTTTCCCCCTGTTAATAGCTATACCAGACAAATCTCAGAGAAGAATTTGATTGGTCTAGCTTGTTCATGCAAAACAATAATTTTATTATGGAAGGGAGGACCCCAACGAAGGTTTAGATTAACCAAGACTGCGTCAAGGGAATGGGAGATAGATAGGGACAGAAGGGATAACCATTAGGGAAAGGCATTTTGTTATCAGAAAAATGGGGAAATGATTTCGGGCAAACAAAAAATGACATTTGTACAAAATATCTGTATGTTAACGTGCACTACACATTAGTACACACATTTTATTATTTTTATCTGATGTGTATATGTGTGTGTGAAAGTGTGTTATGTATTTAACTTTCTTATTTTTCTAGTTGTTTGAGTGTTACATATTTGGCTTTAGGGAGTTAGTTATCCAGAGTTAACCCAAACCAGAAAGTCAAAGGAAACACGCCCAACAAGCCTGCCTTTAGTCTGACACTAATTGCAAGCTTGCGGTGCTGGGCTTAATCCCTAAGTCGTGTCTGAGTCTTTGTGACCCCAGGGACTGTCTTCAATGTCCAGAGGTCTTGAGTACATACATTGAGTGGCTGGCTGTTAGCCTCCAGTCTTCCCAGAGTTCAGCCTAACACCTTTAATCTTCTGTTGCTGCTGTTTAGTAGCTAAGTTGTGCCCCACTTTTTATGACGCCATGGACTATAGCCCACCAGGCTCCTCTGTCCATGGGATTTTCCAGGCAAGAATACTGGAACAGGTTAGTTACCATTTTCTTCTCCAGGGGACCTTCCTGACCCAAGGATCAAATCCATAACTCCTGCATTGGCAGGTGGATTCTTTACCATTGAGCTACATGGGAAACCCCTAGAAAGTGAAAGTGAACGTTGCTGAGTCATGTCCGACTCTCTGCAACCCCATGGATAGTCCATGGAATTCTCCAGGCCAGAATACTGGAGTGGGTAGCCTTTCCATTTCTTCAGGGGATCTTCCCAACCCAGGGATCGAACCCAGGTCTCCCGCATTGCAGGTGGCTACTTTACCAGCTGAGCCACAAGGGAAGCCCAAGAATACTGAGGTGGGTAGCCTATCCCTTCTCCAGGGGATCTTCCAGACCCAGAAATGGAACCGGGGTCTCCTGCTTTGCAGGCGGATTCTTTATCAACTCAGCTATCAGGAAGCCCTTCGTCTCCTGACTAAATACCTAATTTCCAAAGAGAAGGATATGATGTGGCCCAAACCCCTCATCATGAACCATTGTCTGTCCTGTGACCAAAGCCTTAGGCCAAAAAAGATGCTCCTACATGCAGGCAATTCCTGGAAACCAGAGGTTACCTGCAGTGAGCAGCCTAGGGCAAAGGCCAGAACTCTCTTTGGGTTAGGCGAATCCTATATAACACGGCAACATTTTAAGTGCCAAGTCCAGACAATGCCAATGGACTTTACTGAAGTAGCAATTTCATTTATTCTCTTAAATTATTAATGAAAAATTGTACTTTAAAAAGCTTCTCTACTCACATCTCTGGTTATTATACAATGAATATTTCTTGCTTTACTTCAATTTTTCTGGTGTGTAAAGAATTAATGAGGCACAGCTCACAGATTGATGTTCATATTTATTAGTTTTTGTTCTTTTGCTAAACATGTCCTGCGTAATCTTTGATAATCGCTCAAGTTATTGAAAAAGAGTTTGCACAGCCTTAATATTATTTTCTTATTAATCTGTGACAAACCATAAAATTTGATCTTCTCACCATGACTACCTCACGAAATTCGCTCACTTTGTCTCTGATTAAAGCAGCAGCGTGCTACCAGTGCCAACAACTTTCAGAAGCGTTTCAGGGCGAGTTATGTGAATATCGCTTTTGTTTTCATTTGAGATATCCGAAAGACCTGAAAATGCTCTTCCACATCATAATCACACCCTTTGATCTGAGGATCTGTGTCTGTGCATATTCAATCCCATCCTGCTGAGATGAAACACAGCTGACACCTACCAGTAAGAATCTTTTTGAGATTAACATCTATGCTGGAGATCTAAACTGTCTCCAACAGATGCTGAAACTTCCCTTAAAATGAATACTTTAGCAAGCTTGAGTGTATAAACCCTCAATTTGATCAAGTCTGGCAGTACTTTGGCTACTCTGAATTTGATCAAATGAGACTGCAGTATACCCTGGATCCACAGAATGAATCATTCAAGTCTCAGTCAAATTCTCTTCTCCAGTCTACCTTGAATTATCTTCTATTTCCACAGTGCTCTCCTAGAAAACAACAGAAATTTTGTGTCTTAGAGTTCTTCTGGTTTTTAACCACTTTCGGGTCACAGACTCTTTAGACTATAGAACTAATTCTAGAACAATGAGGAAATAACAACTCAAGAGCAAAAACAACAAAATGTAATATAGTTCCAGGGGATTCACGGGGCATAGTTTAAACATCCTGCTATAGAATTTTTTGGCCATCAGCCATTGCTACATTAGTCTCAGATGACATACTTCTATCTAAGTACATTAGGGAGACAAATATGAACTTTCTAGTTATTGGGAAACCTTCTCCCCTCTTATGTTGTAGTTATTCCATTGCTATCCCCTTCTTTTGTCCTCCCATGTCCTCTATGCACCTTTTTAAGTTGAAACCCATTGCATTTCCCTTAACAAAAATCTGTGGTCACATTTGCAAAAGTTACTGTTATCTGTAGAAATATCACATTGCTCAGGAAGTAAAACCCAAAGGGAAAAGGAAAGAAAGTAAGGAGAAAAAATTCCAGCACACGCTATCTGAAGAAACCTGCTCCAACACCAGAACATTCAAGAACTGGTCAGAAGTAAGAACCACTATCACCTGTTCAGTTCAGTTCAGTCACTCAGGCATGTCCGACTCTTTGCGACCCCATGAACCGCAGCACACCAGGCCTCCCTGTCCATCACCAACTCCCGGAGTCCACCCAAACTCATGTCCATCGAGTCGGTGATGCCATCCAATCATCTCATCCTCTGTTGTCCCCTTCTCCTCCAGCCCTCAATCTTTCCCAGCATCAGAGTCTTTTCAAATGAGTTAGCTCTTCGCATCAGGTGGCCAAAGTATTGGAGTTTCAGCTTCAGCATCTGTCCTTCCACTATCACCTGAGTCTCCCTTATTTTGACCCACTTTAGTTTTTGCTCGTAATAGTAGCAGGTTTTCTTGTTTAAAATAATAAGAATCAAACAGATTAATATTTTGATCTGAATAACATACTTCAGTGAAAGTCTAATGCCCTCTGGATCTCTGTGTTTCAGTTTTGTTTTTAAAATCTTAGCCTGCATCCAGTCCATATTGAGAAAAATACATTGCAACTTTGTTACTTCCTTCATAGTGGAAAGTAACTGAGGTCTGGCAATAGTTATCACTGGGATCATTATTTAGAGCCCCAAACACTGAAGTTTGGTTCCCTTTATTCAGTCATTGTATCTAATATACAGTCAGGTCTTAAAACTTCACTTTAAGAATAACTTTTGCAACTTTGAAAGGAACTTCTAAGGGGAATGATATATCTGTGTAAAAAATTCCCCAGTCCAGTTGCTCCACATACTCTAAAACTGAGAGATTATATTACTAGATCTTTATTGAATAGGAAAATGCATTTTTCCTTCTTTGTCTTCTTTTACTGAAAACAGGATTTCTCTAAGCAATGGTTATCATAATATGGGTGAACACATCTGTGCTTCACGGCATATGACACCCCAGGGTGTGTTTATCCCCACTCTGCTTTTATGGCTCACAGCACTCCAGGGTGCAGCAAGCGCCTAATGGCTCTAGAAAGCATTGCCAGTAATTTTTTACCACTTAAGACAGCTACTATCTTAGAAGATGATTACAAGTTGGATGGTATTCTGTTCTTCCCCTCCATGGCTTATCCTAGCTTGTTTAATCATTGTATGTAGTATCACAGTCCTGAGACATGTACTTTCTGACCAAAGATGGCAATTTTTATACACGTGAATATACCATATGTTCATGTTTCATATTCAAATTTCATAGTTCGCTCAAGGTGAATCAGATCCTGAGATCTAAAAACAAAAGGTAATGAAAAGAAATACTTCTCTCAAGATCTCAGCGGAAGTAACAATAATGCTTAAAGTGTAACAACAATAAAAAATAAGCTTTCTTAGGCTAGAAAGGAAGCATCAGCTCAAATCAGTGTTCAGAAATGACAGCATGACAATGATTTCTTTTGTGTTTTAATATTATTGCATTATTCTATAGGGCAACTTTTATGGACCCCATGAGATTTATTAGATAAAATTATATATATATGCTATGTATATGGATATATATAGAGCTATTGGTATATTGTATGTTTATATGCTATATATGTAAGCAAGTGTAATTGCTATTTTTTAGGTGATATTTCTAACTTAATAGTAACAAAGCAATAGTAAATTATAATGGCATCTCATACAATTGAAAGAATTATTTAGGAATTGAATTAGGTTGTTTCAACCAAAATCTCCTCAGTCAAAATGGTGTGTCCTATGCCCTGAGGATAACGAACTACTTTCAGCCTTAAATTTCAGTGATTCAGGCTTTAAGGTATATATTTTTTTTCAATTTATAATTTAAAAGAAAAGACGATGTCCAACTTTTCCAAAATCTCTATCTTCTCTTCTGCAGTAATTGAATTAACAGGTTCTTAAATTTAACATTATTTAAGCTAAATGTCCATTTTAGTAAATGCCCAGTCTGCATCTTCGCTGCCATGTATAAGTATACACTTAAAGTGAAAGTGTTAGTTGTTCAGTCGTGTCCAGCTACTTGCAACCACATGGACTATATCCCACCAGGCTCCTCTGTCCACGGGATTCTTCAGGCAAGAACACTGGAGTGGGTTGCCATTCCTTTCTCCAAACGATCTTCCTGACGAGAGGGTAGAACCTGGTCTCCTGCACTGAAGCGGATTCTTTACCACTGAGCCACCATTGATGACCAATGAATGTAAATTAAATACTGAAGGGCATATTTCAGCCACTGAGCCCAAATGTTTAGTTTTTCAGTCATTTCTTAATCCTCATACTGTACACTTTAGGGCTGTGCATAGGGTCTGATTGTTGTGAATTTCTAGTATAACACTCAGGATTTACAGAGAACCAACTCTGTGGCTGGGTTAGAGTCAACTCTGGTACTATGCACATTAAAAACTAGAGCAGTGTTAGATTTTTCTGAATTTCATTACAACTCCTAGTATTGGACATGTATTAGTAGTAAAGATATATTTTTAATCTGATTGATTGAGGGATTAGTTGAATAATGGAAATTGACTGTGGTTGAGAAAGGCTGGCAAATAAATGAATACTAACAAATGAAGAGTGAATTTGACTGTTTCAAACATTATATTAGGATGGCTGAAAGGAAAAATGTCCTTGGAATCTATGATATCTCTAGTGGTTTGTAGACCAAAGAAGCAAAAAGAGAATAGCTAATGGCTAAAGAGAGACCATAGTTCATCAGGCACTCTATCTATCAGATGACATTGTACAGGAGACAGGGAGCAAGACCATCCCCATGGAAAAGAAATGCAAGAAAACAAAATGGCTGTCTGGGGAGGCTTTACAAATAGCTGTGAAAAGAAGAGAAGCGAAAAGCAAAGGAGAAAAGGAAAGATATAAATATCTGAATGCAGAGTTCCAAAGAATAGCAAGAAGAGATAAGAAAGCCTTCTTCAGCGATCAATGCAAAGAAATAGAGGAAAACAACAGAATGGGAAAGACTAGAGATCTCTTCAAGAAAATCAGAGAAACCAAAGGAATATTTCATGCAAAGATGGGCTCCATAAAGGACAGAAATGGTATGGACCTAACAGAAGCAGAAGATATTAAGAAGAGATGGCAAGAATACACAGAAGAACTGTACAAAAAAGGTCTTCATGACCCAGATAATCACGATGGCGTGATCACTGACCTAGAGCCAGACATCCTGGAATGTGAAGTCAAGTGGGCCTTAGAAAACATCACTATGAACAAAGCTAGTGGAGGTGATGGAATTCCAGTGGAGCTATTCCAAATCCTGAAAGATGATGCCATGAAAGTGCTGCACTCAATATGCCAGCAAATTTGGAAAACTCAGCAGTGGCCACAGGACTGGAAAAGGTCAGTTTTCATTCCAATCCCAAAGAAAGGCAATGCCAAAGAATGCTCAAACTACCTCACAATTGCACTCATCTCACACGCTAGTAAAGTAATGCTCAAAATTCTCCAAGCCAGGCTTCAGCAATATGTGAACCGTGAACTTCCAGATGTTCAAGCTGGTTTTAGAAAAGGCAGAGGAACCAGAGATAAATTGCCAACATCCGCTGGATCATGGAAAAAGCAAGAGAGTTCCAGAAAAACATCTATTTCTGCTTTATTGACTATGCCAAAGCCTTTGACTGTGTGGATCACAGTAAACTGTGAAAAATTCTTCAAGAGATGGGAACACCAGACCACCTGATCTGCCTCTTGAGAAATTTGTATGCAGGTCAGGAAGCAACAGTTAGAACTGGACATGGAACAACAGACTGGTTCCAAATAGGAAAAGGAGTTCGTCAAGGCTGTATATTGTCACTCTGTTTATTTAACTTATATGCAGAGTACATCATGAGAAACGCTGGACTGGAAGAAACACAAGCTGGAATCAAGATTGCCAGGAGAAATATCAATAACCTCAGATATGCAGATGACATCACCCTTATGGCAGAAAGTGAAGAGGAACTCAAAAGCCTCTTGATGAAAGTGAAAGTGGAGAGTGAAAAAGTTGGCTTAAAGCTCAACATTCAGAAAACGAAGATCATGGCATCCGGTCCCACCACTTCATGGGAAATAGATGGGGAAACAGTGGAAACAGTGTCAGACTTTATTTTTCTGGGCTCCAAAATCACTGCAGATGGTGACTGCAGCCATGAAATTAAAAGACGCTTACTCCTTGGAAGAAAAGTTATGACCAACCTAGATAGCATATTCAAAAGCAGAGACATTACTTTGCCAACAAAGGTCCGGCTAGTCAAGGCTATGGTTTTTCCTGTGGTCATGTATGGATGCGAGAGTTGAACTGTGAAGAAGGCTGATCGCCGAAGATTTGATGCTTTTGAACTGTGGTGTTGGAGAAGACTCTTGAGAGTCCCTTGGACTGCAAGGAGATCCAACCAGTCCATTCTGAAGGAGATCAGCCCTGGGATTTCTTTGGAAGGACTGATGCTAAAGCTGAAACTCCAGTACTTTGGCCACCTCATGCGAAGAGTTGACTCATTGGAAAAGACTCTGATACTGGGAGGGATTGGGGGCAGGAGGAGAAGGGGACGACAGACGATGAGATGGCTGGGTGGCATCAGTGACTCGATGGACGTGAGTCTGAGTGAGTCACCAACTCCGGGAGTTGGTGATGGACAGGGAGGCCTGGCGTGCTGCGATTCATGGGGTCGCAAAGAGTCGGACATGACTGAGCGACTGAACTGAACTGAACTGAACCACATGCCTTGGAAAGATTTAAGTAGTCAAAAGATGGGCTTTTTTAAAACCTACTGATAAGTTGCTCTAGAACCAAAAGAAGTGAAGGGTAAAGCATCTGCCTCACCACCCAGATATTGATTTGATCAGATGTTTCAGTGCCTCCTGATACAACGTGCATTCTCAGTCATGTCCAACTCTTCCCAACACAGGGGACTGTAACCCTCCAGGCTCCTCTGTCCATGGGATTCTCCAGGCAAGAATTCTGGTGTGGGTTGCTATCTCCTTCCCCAGGGGATTTTCCTCACCCAGGGATGGAACCTCTGTATCCATCATCTTCTACATTGGCAGGCAGATTCTTTACCACTGAACCACCTGGTAAGCCCCATGATACAATAAAACCACAAAATTTTTGTTAACAACAACAACAAAAAGAAATAAAAACAACAAATATTATCTCATTAAAAGGTAATAGAATTTTACTTCTGGAGATGACAGAGTAGCTAGTATTGCGTGAAAACTCGTGCAGATAAGATGATAAACACTGGATAAAATGAGAGAAAAGAAATGGTCAGAAGCAAGAAGAAACTGAAAGAGAGTCAACCTTTAGAACAGACGCGTTCGCGCGGCAGCTTCAGCTTTTATCAAACGTTTTGTGTGCGGAAGTCCTCACTGCACAGTGTGCGATGCTTGGACCTTGGGCAGAAAGCACGGGTCTTCCTGGCTGGGGTCCAGACTGTCACAGTGCCTAGACTCTATTAAAGGGAGCCCTGGAAAAGAGTCACCGTATGAGGAAGTCCAGGATTCTGCATGTAAAATCACCCAAACCCTTGGTTGACCTCTGCTCTATAAACAGCTCAGACACCTAAGTGTCTTACAAAACCGGACAAATTGTTAGAGATTTTAGCGGCTGCCAGCTGTAAGGGAACGAGCTCTTAGCATTGAGTCCAGACAAATTCACTCCTGATACAACAATTACAAACGTTCTCCAGGAGAAGATAACATAATTACTCTCTAGAATGTTTTATACACAATTTTATGTTTATAAAACAAAAATTCCTAGACAAGAAAAACAGAAAAATATGATTCTCAATAGACATTGGCTATCAGATGCCAACTGAAATATACAGGGAGGTCAGAATATAAAGCAGATATTATAAATTTGTTTGAGGACTCCAGAAAATATAGAGCAAAAAACAGAATTTCACCAGAGAAGTAAAAACTGCAAACAATGGAGACCCAATAGTACAATATGAGAAATTTTAAAAATCAGAGGATGAAGACAGCCACATTCAGAAGAACAAAACTAGACCACTGTCTTACACCACACACAAACATTAACTCAAAATGCATTAAACACTTGAATGTAAGACCTGAAACCAAAAATCTCCTAAAAGAAAATATTGATAGTTAGCTCATTGACTTAAGGTCTTGGCAATCATTTTTTTTTAATTTGATACCAAAAGCAAAGGCAATGAAAGCAAAAATGAACACGTTAGACTACCAAAAACTAAAAAGCTTCTACACAGCAGAAGAAACCATCGACAAAGTGTAAAGGCAACTCACTGAATGGGAGAAAATTATTTGCAAACCATATTTATGATGAGATTAATATCTAAAATATAAAAAGAATTCATGCACCTCAATATCAAAAACAAACAAACAATCCAATTAAAGCATGGGCAGTGTATCTAAATAGACATCTTTCCAAAGAAAACATACAGATGGCCAACAGGAACATGAAAAGATGTTCAGTGTCACTAATTATCAGGGACATGCAAATCCAAATCACCATGAACTATCATCTCACACTTGTTAGGATGGCAGTAAATAACAGTTGTTGGCGAGGATGCAGCGGAAAGGGAACAGTTATGCACTACTGGGGAATGTAAATCGGTGCAGGCACTATGAAAACCAGAATGCAAGTAGCTCAAAACATTAGAAAATAGAACTGCCATGCTGCTGCTGCTGCTGCCGCTAAGTCGCTTCAGTCGTGTCCGACTCTATGCGACCCCATGAACGGCAGCACCTGTCCATCACCCCGTCCATCACCAACTCCCAGAGTTTACTCAAGCTCGTGTCCATTGAGTCAGTGATGCCATCCAGTCCTCTCATCCTCTGCTGTTCCCTTCTCCTCCTGCCCAATCTTTCCCAGCATCAGTGTTTTATCGAATGAGTCAGCTTTTCGCATCACATGGCCAAAGTATTGGAGTTCCAGGTTCAGCATCAGTACTTCCATTGAACATTCAGGACCGATTTCCTCTAGGACGGACTCTAAGTTCAAAATCATCATTCTTTGGCACTCAACTATCTTTATAATCCAACTCTCACATCCATACATGACCACTGGAAAAACCATAGCCTTGACTAGCTGGACCTTTGTTGGCAAAGTAATGTTTTTGCTTTTTAATATACTGTCTGGGTTGGTCATAACTTTGCTTCCAAGGAGTAAGCATATTTTTATTTCATGGCTGCAGTTACCATCTGCAGTGACTTTGGAGCCCCCCAAAATAAAGTCTGACACTGTTTCCACTGTTTCCCCATCTATTTCCCATGAAGTGATTGGACCAGATGCCACTATCTTTGTTTTCTGAATGTTGAGCCTTAAGCCAACTTTTTCACTCTATTCTTTCACTTTCATCAATAGGCTCTTTAGTGCTTCTTCACTTTCTGCCATAAGGGTAGTGTCATCTGCATATCTGAGGTTATTGATGTTTCTCCCAGCAATCTTGATTCCAGCTTGTGCTTTTTCCAGCCCAGCGTTTCTCATGATGTACTCTGTATATAAGTTAAATAGGCAGGGTGACAATAGACAGCCTTGACGAACTCCTTTTCCTATTCGGAACCAGTCTGTTGTTCCATGTCCAGTCCTGACTGTTGCTTCCTGACCTGCATACAGATTTCTCAAGAGGCAGGTCAGGTGGTCTGGTATTCCCATGTCTTGAAGAATTGTCCACAGTTTATTGTGATCCACACAGTCAAAGGCTTTGGCATAGTCAGTAAAGCAGAAATAGATGTTTTTCTGGAACTCTCTTGCTTTTTTGATGATCCAGCAGATGTTGGCAATTTGATCTCTGATTCCTCTATACATACAATCTAAAAACCAAATGAACAAACAAAACAAATTTCAAAGGTACAGAACACAGACCAGTGATTTCCAGAAAGGAAGAGGGTAAGGGGTATAAGAAATGGGCAAAGGAGGTCAAGAGATACAACGTTCTAGTTATAAAATAAATAAGCCACGAGGATGTATGTAAGCATGGAAATTACAGTCAATGCTATTGTAGTATTGCATATTTAAAAGTTGCTAAGAGAGTAAACCTTAAAAGTTCTCATCACAAGCCAAAAGAAAAAAAAGTAGCTTTGGTACAGTGACAGATGGTAACCAGACAGACCTACTGTGGTGGTTTCTTCGCAGTGTATTCAAATATTGAATGCTCACGCTGCACACCGGAAACTGATACTATGTTACCTGTCAATTTCACCTCACTCATTATGCAGTCAATGGATGAGAGTAGCAGAATGTTTGATACGGAAGACACAGGATCAGCGAACCTGGAGACAGATCAGTAGAAACCATCTAATCTGAAGAGGAGAGAAAAAGGATTTATCCTCAATGGCAAGAGGAACAATATCAAGCAGTCTAACATATGAGTCATTAGAGTCACAGAAGGAGAGAAAAGGGGACAGAAAAATACTTGAGGAAATAGTGGCAGAAAATTTCTCAAATTTGTTGAAAGGTAAACTTACAGTCTGATGAAGATCAGCAAAGCATAAACATGATGAATACAAAGAAAACCACACTCAAGCTTACAAACTGCAAGCAGTCAGGAAAAAAGGTTGGGGACCATGATATGAATGACAGTTTTATGTGCAAAAAGAGCAAGGGGTGTTGGTACATCGTCACAGCTCACTGAATTATACATGGAGATGTATGCAATTCATTCTGTGTGCATTAAACTCAAACACTAAGCAGACACTGAATTACAGTTTGTGGGCTTGCCTGTTTTTTCACAGTGGTATGAGTTAGAAATTTAAAACCTGTATTCCATATACTCTAGCTTGAACAAAAGTGTAACTATATTGAGCATAGTGAAAGCTAGGTTTCTCCTTGTTGGAGAAGGAGTTACAAACATGGAAAGATGGGTGAGCAGAATGCACCCTGTAGTGCTGGATTGGAACTAGAGATATCAGGATAAACCAATAAATGTATATATACACACACACACAGAAATACAAATCTTTATATATGTAATATGTTTGCACACATGTACATGCGTGTGTATACAGATATGGATATCTATGTGTCTGATATGTCTGACATATGTGAGTGTGTGTGCAAACATACTCTTGTACATACCTATTTCCTATGCTCTCTGATGAAGGGCCTAGAAGCAGTGGTCCATCAGCAGCACTGAATATACCCAGCCCCGAAATCTTGGTCTCTAAGGACCATTCTCTGCTGAAATAAAGCAGAGATACTTTTTTCAGAAAAGCCTGGAACCTCTTACTGCACCATAAAGTAAGGAAGAGCTGAAGGAATGCTGGAGGCGTACTGAAAGAGTACAGGCCAGTTTGAAAAAGATTCCACTGGACAAATTTCGGACATTTGAATGTTAAATATTGATTGAAATGGCGTATATCCCATTGAATAAAATAAAGATCCATACATTCATTTAGATATAAATAGAGTACATAAATAGATCTAGAAGTTCTTCCTTACAGTAGAACATATATATATATATATACACACACACACACAGGATGCTTAAACTAGTGTGTAAAAGTTTAATGAGAACCAGGATGTTTATACAGCTTCAAAGTATCTTCCTCTCCATCAATTGCTTATTCATTTCAAAGGGAAAATGGTAGAAAAACTTGGCAGACAGCACCTTTACCCAGAGCTAAACCACAGTGGCACACACCTCTGATACGGCACCCTGAGAAGGGTAGGGTATACTTCCGCGATAGCCCTACTAAAACGCATCATGCCAATTTCATTATGCAGACACCAAACAAGCCCTATGGAGGAACATTCTACAAAACAACTGTTTAAAAATATCAACGTCAAAAGGCACAAATACAAAGAAACTGTTCTACAGGAGGAGAGAGCCATGGAAACGCAAGGAGACGCATCATGCTGCCTGTGTTGAATTCCAGACCGGGCGAAACAGAAAATAGCTGCAAAGGACATAATGGAGGCAGCTGATGGAATTTGAATATGGAAAATAGACTGTATTTTATCACTATTAAATTTTCTGACTTTGATCCCTGTACTGGTTTTGTAAGAGAATTCCTCATTTATGCGTAGATAGCTACGTCTCCAACTTACTCTCACATGGTTAAGAAAAAGACATAAACATATAAATATAAGGGTCAAACATAAATGCAGCTAATCCCCATTATTCACAGAATCCAATTCCGTGAATGTGCCTCTCACTATGTTTATTTGTAACAAAAAATCAGTGACCGTCGTACTTCAGCCACCAATCTGAGTCCCCTGCCTCGCCCGTTCCCAGAGGCGGCAGAACAAGCATACGGGTCGCCTTGCTGCAGCCCTCATGCTGTAAACACATGTCCTTTGCCGGGTCTATTGACTGCCACTTTTTGGGGGCATTTTTTTACTTTTCGTTGGTGATTTTGATGTTTAAAATGACCTCCAATCACAGTGCAGAGGTGGTGTTTAGTGTTCCCAAATTCAAGAAGGCTGCAATGTGCCTTGTAGAGAAAGTACTGTGCCTAAGTGAGCTTCTTTCCGGCGTGAGTTATAGCGCCCTTGGTCAGAGGTTCAGTGTTAATGAATCGACATTGTTGATTATATTGATTATACGGTTAATAAATCAATAAATGTTTTAAATAAAAATATTTATATATCAAATAAGCTGTCTTTAAACAGTACACACATAATACAAAGTTATGTGTTGCTCACTTGATTAAAAATAGTTGTGACCAGAGACTCAGAGGAATATAATCCTGTATTTTTCTAAGATCAAATATTCCATATTTACTAATTCAGTGCTCCTCCCAGAGTTATAAAATATAACTACTGCAAATAACAAGAATCCACTATGGACTGATATATGATACACACACACACAGATATAGATGCATGACTGACGATATAGATGTGTAAACACAGACCCAGCAAACAGAACAAAAAGGAAAAACTGCTGCTGAATCTGGGGAAAAGGTATACAGGAATTCCTCTTCCTAATCTTGCAACTTTTGTGCAAGTGAAAAACGGGACCAAAATAAAAAGCTGCCAAAATACATAATGGGTAATAAATTATCACAAGATGCTCTTGCTTACAAGAGACACAAACTGGTTTCTTTTCCTCAGAAATCAGAAATCCGATAGGAATGCAGCCATCCGTGTGGCGTCCTGTGGACAATTAGAGGGAGACATACTGCTTTAGTCAAGTCTAGACGCCAGGAGACACAGGCCTGTTCATGGAGTAACGATGAAGTAACGAAAAGATACAGAAGTAACGAAAATCACAGAAACCATGATTTTTCAAAGTAGCTACTGGAGCTCAGGAAATATGCAGCTGGGCCAAGACACAGTAAGCCGCGTGGTAAAAGATGATATTAACCCTCAAGAAACTGTATTTTTGTTGGGGACCTACTAGAGAAAGGGAGATTCACTCACAGGAAGAAGGTCCACATTCTGGGAAGTGGGATTTCTTTCCAGTAAAGTTGCTTGGCCTGTTAAAGTCCACTGGCTTAGACTGGAGGAGTTCAGCTATGCTGAAAGGGCTCTCTTCACCTGTTCCTCCTCCTGTTCCTGGGTGGCAACCCTTAAAGGACTGATCTCAAATAGGCTGTGGATTTTACTTTTAATTAAAATATGTTCCTTATATTATGGAGACATTAGTTCCCGATATTAAATTCTACCACTCGTTTCTAATATTAATGGATCTGGGCTCTTAGCCCTTTCAGCTATAATTTTAACATTAAGGCCCATATTTTTAAATATGAAATACCTGTCCTTAAGAAAATGTAGTTTTATAGTTACACACACACACACATATATTAATATATACATATATATAGCTTCTATGCTGTCAAATACCTGACTTAAAAAAAGAAACCTAATACTGATATTGTTTTCAATGTTTTTATTCATTGTTTTCATTTTTATTATTTTAATGGCTATAACTCAGATAATCACGTATTGATTTATCCATCAAATTTTTGGAGAAAAAATAACAAGGTAAAATACAAAAATTAATAAAGTCATTCAACTTATCTATTTAAATAAAAATTAATTTTATTGACCACAGTGTTAATAATATAACTGAAGGAAAGACGTAGACTTGGGACTGAATTCAATGTAACGAATGTTTACTGAGGCTTATGTGTGCTAAAATGTTTCTATCTTCAAGGAGCTCACACAAATACACACATATACACACAGTCACACACAGTCGTGACCAGCTATATGGCACTTGATGGAGGTTGCAGTAAATATTGGAGAAGGAAATGGCAACCCACTCCAGTGTTCTTGCCTGGAGAATCCCAGGGACGGGGGAGCCTGGTGGGCTGCCATCTATGGGGTCGCACAGAGTCGGACACGACTGAAGCGACTTAGCAGCAGCAGCAGTAGTAAATATTGGGAAGACAACGAATATTTATTGATCACTGATAATATGCTTACCACTATGCTGGCTCATTCCATCTTTACAAAAACCTCCTGGGTCCATATTTTACAGATATCTTTTGAGGCTCAGAGAAGTCATATCACCTGCTTATGGTTAGGTGGCAGAGCTAAGATTCAAACTCCTGTTTCCAATGACTGTTCACATCTTTGTTTTAATATTTTAATATGCTATTATAAGAAAATAAAAGTACAAATGAAGGAGTAAATAATTCTACTTTAATGGCTTAAAGAAGGTTTTTGAAAAGTGAGACAGTCTTTAAAAATTATGGTCGAGACTTCCCTGGTGGTGCAGTGGTTATGACTTCACCCTTTCAATGCAGGAGGTGTGGTTTTGATCCCTAGTTGCGGAACTAAGATCCCACATGATGTGTGGCATGGCCAAAAAATAAAGAAATAAAATTTTAAAATAAAAAGAAAACAATAGGTATTGGTATCTGTTGCAAGACATTGGTAAGTTCAGTGGCTGTGGTGGTATTAGATATATATCCCCAAGATAGGATCAACTTGCCAGTGTGGGTTTGGGAGACTATGGATAATTCTGGGTGGATTCTAAGGTTTCTAGCTTCAGTAATATTATTTATTAAAGTAGGAACCACAAAAGTAAAACAGGTTTGTGGAGCAAGCTATCTCACTGAAATGACTAATTCACAACCAATTATTATATCAAGATATGATTTTTACCCGGCTTTAATGGTAAAGGAGAAGATAATTGGGCAAAGAGGAAAAGAAGAAAATTGAGCTTTTGTAGCCTGAAATATGTGTAAACCCTTGGGAATATTTGAAAACGCTATAATGAAACGCTTTCTACCTAAAGGTGAAAAAAAGTGTTTTTCAACAGCACAATTATTTAGCCAAAATTGTTTCATCTTTTGTTTGTTCATTTTCTCCCACTGCATGCTGGTAAAACTGTCAGCAATTAATTAATGTCTTTTGAAGTTTCAGTCTTTATAGTCTGCAAGAAAACTTAGTGGGAAACATTTTGAGCCAAATAGCATAATGATGTGCCCCTAGATTTCAGACTCATGATTGTGTAAAATGCTTGTAGTTGTCCCACTGGGGTGTTCAAATTTCTGTAGGTGCTCTCAAAACAATCCCTTCAGACCCTGAGTTAATTGTCAATCTTCTGAGGCTGGCTCTTGATCAAAAGCACTGGGGACATGGGAGCAGAGGCTCCTGCCTAGGGTCAATTCAACAGAGGCTGCTGAGCTGGGATCCAGCGCATCTGCAGGTGTCTGTCCACCTCCTGATGCCCTTGGAGCCACCCATTTGATTAGGCTCTAAGCAAGGCTTCCCAGGTGTTGCTAGTTGTAAAGAACCTATCTGTCAATGCAGGAGACATAAGCGACGTGGGTTCAGTCCCTGAGTTGGGAAGATCCCCTGGAGAAGGCATGGCAGCTCCTCCAATATTCTTGCCTAGAGAACCCCATGGACAGAGGAGCCTGTGGCTACAGTCTATGGCGTCACAAAGAGCTGGACATGACTGAACCGACTTAACACACGCACAGACACACATGCACGGGGGAGAAAGTTTTAAAAAATGGAAAATAAAACTTACTAAGGCAAGAATGGTATAAGATTACTATGCTAAACCCGTCTAATATTTTGTTTAAGCCATCATTCTTTAACCTATCAAGTAATATGTGCAGCAGGGGAGATATATTCTTTCCCTCCTCCCCAAAGAACAATCTTACCTGGTTAGGTCAGGTTTCTAGACACCTCTGGAGCTTCCTAAGGTGATAACTTCCCTGGATTTCCTGCCCACTGTGTAAAGCAGGGCTTTCTTGTCATTTTTTATAACTCACTCTTCTAGGTTTCAAGAGTCATCTCTTATATTTAATATTCCAGGAACTGTCAAAGCCTGAAATCACCTGACACTTGGACTTCAGTTATAGGATCATATGAACTTTCAACCTACATCTGTTCAGCATTGACTCTCAATTATTTTGCTTTTAAGAATGACTCTACCATTTACCAGGTATGTGACCTTGGGCTAGCTATAGTAATTTCTCTGTGTCTTAATTCCTTCATCTTTAAATACATTTTAATAGTATCTATCTCAGAGGGTTATCATAAAAAATTAAATTATTCAGTGTGTAGAAAGACTTTAGAGTACTGCCTGATTTCTCTGGTAAGCATTCAATAATTCTCTACTAATATTTTCATCATATACATGGACAATGTCTAGATTTTAACACACTGAACAGTGCTATATTTATAACACTTCACATTTACCAGGCATTGTTTGAAGAATTTCACATATATTAAACCTTTTGGTTCTAAAACTTTATAAGGAACATACTGCTGTTGTCGTTACCATTTTATATATGATGAAACAAGTCAAGGCAACTTACATAAGTTGCCCAACATCACACAGATCACAGTGGCAGAGCTGGGATTCTCCTAGGGTTGAAGATAGATTGTACACCCTTAACTATCGTTATTTTGTATCTCATAATGATTGCTGGAAAAAGTTATTATTTAATTAGTCTTTTAAATGTTGCTGCTTCTGATGTTATTGACCTTCTTCAGTTTAGAAGAATCTACCTCAGGAGAACGGCTGAGAGGAGGAAGCAAAGTGCGTCTTTCAACAGCCCCACTTGGCCTGAGAGGGCGGGAGCCAGGTCTCCTCACGCAGCATCACGGAAATCGGGAGCCCTGGATACGGACAGGATGTCAGTTTGGCTTTGATTTTGATTGAGTAGGCATTCACATGTTCAGTGGGAAAATAGTCACGAGCATCCTAATATTTCAGTAAACTCTCAACTCGCAGGTGAGACTGTAAGATGTGGGCGGAGGAGGGAATGCAAAGGATGACCAGATCAGGGCCACAGAGCAGTTGGATGGAAGTCATCAGTGAGAAATAACGGTGCTTTACGAACCCGAAAAATGTCTAAACTGTTTTAAGGTAGTGCCTGAGAAGTACCAAAGTTGGATAAGGAGATGGTATAGTGCAGGGGATGGCAAATTATGGCCTGTTAGCCAAATATAGCATGGCATCTATTTTGGTATAGCCCCAGGAGTCAAAAATGATCTTTACTTCTTTGATTTTTTTTTTAAACTATAAGAATACATTTGGGAACATATGAAAATTATATAAAATGCAAATTTGTTTCCATAAATAGCATTTTATTGGAGCACAACCAACCCATTTGGTGATGTATTGTCATGTCTGCTTTCTCACTACAACAGCAGAGATGAAGAATCCCCACAGACCAGATGCCCCACAAATTTGTCTCCTATCTGGCCCTTTGCAGAAGAAGTTGGGCAACCTCTGGCAAAGGACAATGAAAGTAACTTAGTTCCTGCCAAAAAAATATTGATTAGTGTCACAGGAATAAAAACCCCTGCTTTTCTGTTGCTTTAGATTGTCTCACCTGTAAGATGAGAGAGTTGGCATCGGTCACAGGGGTTGTTAAACTAACCCTCGGGAATGCTGGGGTTGGCTAGGAGGGGTCATCAAAGGGTGAACGACAGAATCGCACGGGGAGGACCTCTGTCCTTCCTGCAGCTCCCTTTTTCAATCAGCAACATGGCTCCTGCATCTGCTCTGTCTAAAGAACATTTCTGAAGAATGGACTACAGTTCCCAAAACAAAAACCAGATCTGAGCACCACTGAAAGGGCCTCTCAGACTGTGAGTGGGCCTTGCTCTGCCTTCCAGCTTTCCTAAAGTGAAAGTGTTAGCCACTCAGTCCTGTCTTACTTTTTGCAACCCTGAGGACTGTAGCCCGCCAGGCTCCTCTGTCCATGGGATCCTCCAGGCAAGGATAGTGTAGTGGGCTGCCATGCCCTTCTCCAGGGGATCTTCCCCACCCAGGGATCGAACCTGGGCCACTCACATTGCAGGCAGGCTCTTTACTGTCTGAACCACCAGGGAAGCCTGCTTTCCTATCTTGTCCCCAATTCCCACAGTAAGTGAAGCTCTCTGGATTTTCCTTTGTCAAGGCCTGTCCTAGATCAGAGCAGACAGGTTCACTTTCTCCATTGTAAAACCTGCATGTTCATCAGTGAAAAAATGCAAGCCCTATCATTCAAAACTGTGGGTCTCTACACTAACGGTAGAACCTTGTTCCTCGAAAATAAGCCCTTGTCTGGGTTACCCTTGGCTTGAAAATTTTTAAATGCATCAGTAAGAAACCATGGCCAGTTTCTTGAATAAAAGACTAAAAAACTGAATTAGCTGCTGAATTTCCATGTAAAATACACGCTGGTGGTTGGTGGTTTTGTAGCTAAGACGTGTCAGACTCTTGCAACCCCATGGACTGTAGCCCACCAAGATCCTCTGTCCTCTGTCCATGGGATTTCCTGGGCAAGAATAGTGGAGTAGTTTGTCATTTCCTCCTCCAATAAAATATATATGCTATCTCAAAAGTGAAAGATTTCATCAATAAAGTTGGTTGGGGAAGAGAAATATATGCATGATAATGGTTAGCAATTTCACCCTCCATTTTTTTTTTTTAACTTGACATTGATCTGATCGAACCATCAGGTGAATGGTTGTTTGCTTCAGTTCTATAATGATTATTAAAGAATGGAGTGTCCTTTGGTTCTTTGTGGGCTTCCCTTGTAGCTCAGTCAATAAAGAATCTGCCTGCAGTTCAGGAGACCTGGGTTTGATCCCTGGGTTAGGAAGATCCCATGGAGAAGGAAATGGCAACCCACTCCAGTACCCTTGCCTGGAAAAGCTCATGGATAGAGGAGCCTGGTGGGCTACAGTCCATGGAGTCACAAATTGTCAGGCATGACTGAGCTACTAAGACTTACTTACTTGGTTCTTTGTAGATGGGGATCATCTTCCAGGATAACAAAAGATTTTGCAAAACGCTTTTTCCCCCCTTTAGTGATTTTTGCACTTAGGAAATCTATGTTATTTGTACAGACTGGTTTCCACTTAGAGATGGCAAAAATACAACTTTATGGTTCAAAGAGAAGCGCTTAACATGGCTTATAAAAAATGTATAGAACTTCTCCAACATCAAATAACTCTTGGAATACTACAGCCTGGTAGGCTAATTGAAGATGAAATGGAAACACACTCAAAACATACCTGAATTTAAAAATTAAAAGAGAAAAAGACTCTAGGCAAAATGTACCTTGATCTTGATAAGCCCAACTTATTTAAAAAGTTATTAGAGACATTTTTCTAAACACACCATAAGTAGGATTTATCCCTTTGGAATTGTTCAGTGGGGGAAAAAAAGTCCGAATGTGGAGCTAATACACAATATTCTTGATGCCATGGTTTCAAATTGAAATAGCCTGCTCTGCTTTCTTTGTGATGCTCCCATGCGATCCTGCTCTAAGCGGTTAAACACTGGCCATGGCAGAAGCAGCTGCACTGCACTGGGCTGTGAAATCATCCTCAAGCGCATCTGGTGGAAGCGTTAAGTTTAGTCATCGTTGGCACAAAAGTAACTGCAAGACAGAGGAGCGACCGAATGGACCTGCTGTCACTCGGACAGAATAAGAATTCCTGGCTTCCCTGTTTTGTAAATATATATTCTGAAATGGTATTTAAAATAAAGCTTTCTATTAACATTTTTTATCAGAGATGTAGAGGGTGAAAAGAATTCAGGATACACATTCAGCTTCACCTCCTCTCTTACCCCATTTTGCATCTCTCATCTCTGAGAATAGATCATGATGCCCCCATCTCACAGGGCTATCTGGAGATGTCTTGTTTAAGCATCCTTAGGAGAATGACATCACGATCATTAGGACTGTGGCGTAATCTAAAAACAATTGAGGTCAATAGCACAGATATTAGTGGTTGTGAAACTACCACCACCATACTTCTACCAAGAGGCAGAGGCCGGCGGTCCACTGATGATCCACTGCGGGGTTGACCTGGAGGTCAACATGGAAACTGGAGCAATGGATTAGCCCCTTGAATGAAAAGTATCCCTGTCTACAAAGCGATACTATAGAGAAATAAGCTGATTTCTTTCCGAGAGCTGGGAGCCCTCTTTGTTCCTCTCACCGCTGATTTCCTCCTAATAGCATGCTTGAGAAGCACCAGTGGGAGGAAGCCAACACTGAGAGAAAGGCGCCTTGGTCCTGACCCCGTCTCAATTTCCTGAGTCTCTTTTCTCCCCTATGATAATTAGAACTGCCCTGGTCCTCTCGATTCCGAAGTCTTTAACCTGCTTTTATTTTGTGTTGCATTTTTCTCTTGACATCTTTATTTAAATGTATGTAAATATATGTAAAGTGACTATCCCAAAGCTCAGGGCAATGACTTTATGGACCTGACCCCCACCCCACCCCCCCCCACACACACACAAACAGAGTCAGAAACATTATTAGCACCGCTTTGAGGAAAAGAGGTCCTGCAAGGTTAAACAACGGCTTGAGAGGCTAGACCGGTATTGAAACCAGGTCTGCCTTCAAAGCCTACACAGGTTCTCCTAAAACAGAATCTGCTACACAAACCTGAGGCCATATCGAGAGGCTTCTCTATGATACTTCAAAATATTTTATTATAAAGGCACTGTAGAAAATTTGCGTTCTCCATACACATCTGATAAATGTATGCATGCTGTAATTTTGATGACTGTCTTTAAAGTTAATATGAGCACATTGGCACGTTGCATATCACGTGGATGAAAAAGCTAAAATGACGTGTTGTCATACTTTTAAGGTCTACGTGTGTATTCCAGTCTTCCCCCTGTACAGCTCGCTCTCCATGGAGTGGACAGATTCTCTGCCAAGTAATGTCAGTTCCCTGAACAACACCTTCCGGTGGTTTCCTGTGCATTCCAAGTTGTGTCGGTCGTGTTTGACTCTTCGCGACCCCATGGACAGTAGCCCACCAGGCCCCTCTGTCCATGGGATTTCCAGACAAGAATACTGGAGTGGGTTGCCTTGCCCTTCTCCAGGGGATTTTCCTGAGCCAGGGATCAAACGTGGATCTCCTGCTTTGCAGGCAGATTAATTTTTAATGTCTGAGCCACTGTCATTCAGAGAAAATCCAAACTCTTTACCTCACTTTATGAGAACATGTGGTCTACTTCTTCAGTCCAGCCTTTTACCTCTCCCACCTCCCTGCCTGGGCCCCTATTCCTGGAGGTCTGGTTCCTCATCTGGAATTTTTTCTCTCATGTTTTTAACAGTGCTTTAAAAACAGAAAAAGAAAGAACAGGCACTCACAAAGCAAATACAAATACTATTGAATAAGTGGATGCTTACTTTGGCACTGGATAATACTATTCTGGTTGAGAGATTGTGGAAAGAAAAAAAAAAAAAAAAACAGGCAGACCTAACACGTAAGAGAAATAATAATGAAGAAAAGGTCAAATCATAGCATGTTCCATTGGCTGAATGAATGTGTTTCGGGAGTTAAAATTAAAAAGGTGGAAAATGTGGGTGTTCACACAGATGCACAGTGGTATTAGACATGCTGAAGAAGGATCCTGCCAGAGTCACAATGTAAAGATTGCTTTAATTTCCTCAAAATAGCATTATCAGCCATATTAAGGATGCTAATTTGAACTTTCTTGTATACTTTTGTTTGAGTTCAAGTTGAACTCAGATTATATCAAAATATGTTTTCATATTATTAGGTACATTTATGCTTATTTATAGAATTAAGTATGCAATTGCATATTTATTTTTAATATTATACATAAATATAAATTATACACTTATGAGCATAATGAACTTCCACTCAGCTTCTTTCAACATAAACTAGCATCATTCTGTGCCATGCTCAGTCACTCAGACGTGTCCGACTCTTTGCGACCCCATGGACTGTAGCCCACCAGCTCCTCTGTCCATGAAATTTTCCAAGCAAGAATACTGGAGTGGGTTGCCATTTCCTCCTCCAGATCTTCCCAAACAACTTAAATCAACTTAAATGGATCCATACCTTTCTTAAGTCTGGGAAATGCTGCCTTTTTCCATGCTGTCTCCTACTTCACACCTCTAAAATATCCTTTGAAGTTGATCAGTTTTTTAATTAAATATCAGGTGTGAGTTGTGCTTAAAATAAATCATATAAATCATTGAGAAGCACTACTGTGCGTCACAAGGACATAAGCATATTACCCTACGAGTCATTTGTGATAAACATCCCAGGAAGGAGAACGTTTATTACACAATGGATTAAATCAGTGGTTCTCAAAGTGGGGTCACAAGATTAGCATCAGTAACTCCTGGAACTTGCTAGAAATGCACTTTTTTCAGCTCCATCCCAGCTCTACTGCCCCCAGAAATGTAAGAGGGTCCTAACAAGCCTTCCGTCCCCAGTTGATCCCAGTGACCCTTAACTTTGAAGCCACCAGAGGAGATAATGGCTCAGGTAATACTAAGAATTTAGCTATATACTATAGTAATAACTTTCCTCCACAGGGCTTCCTTTACAGTGAGCTTTTTACTCTAATTTTAAAAAAAATGTGTTTCCCTTTAATGTGCATCATATCTTTCTAGATGTCTCTTTTTCTTGTCCTTTTCTTTAGGCACAAAGGCCAATGCCAGTCAAGCAGTTAAAATACATTTTGGGTAAACAGGCTGTGTTTACAGGATCCCAAATCAAGCAGTTAAGTCGATCATCTAATTCAATTAAACATGAAAGTGAAAAGTGAAGTTATACGCCACCCCTGATTGCCTCTGCCTGCAGGGTAACGCCAGAATCAGCCTGACACAGAATTCAGCGTTGGGTAGTCCCACTCTGCAGAGCCATCTCTGCAATCAGGTCTAAGACGTGTCCCAGAAGCCACCGTGGGGATTCAGAATCTGCATGTGCATCTCACACCCTGGCCACCACACTGCCGTCATTGCTACTGGTCAGGCCCCCTAGAGCTCCAAAGTCTGTGAAAGCTCTCATGGAATAGGCATCATCAAAGCCAGGAAGCCTCCAGAGGGCATGAGCTGCATTCAACTTGCACAGTCACTTATCTTGAATTAGTCTGTGGGAGAAATGGAAATGCAGCATCCTCAAGAAAGATCAGGAAAAGGCCAATTACATCCCTCTTAAAAATACCATTTAAAATAATAAATTGTTTCCCCACAAGCACACTTCCTCATTGGCCTCTGATTGAGCTCCCGTACTGTTTAAAACAACAACGGAGAGCCTCTTCTCCAAAGAAAGACACAATGTGACCCCACAAGCCCTCCAGGAGAACAAAATAACTCGGGCGTTCATCTCGGAGGCGGGGTCCCTCAGCAGCGGGGAGCTTGGCACTGGAGAAGGCACGTCACACCAGGTCCCCCGACAAAATTATCAGCTGGGAGAGAAAGTGGCTCCCGCGGAGCCCTGAGTCACAACACAGCTGGGAATCCGAAGCCATCTCTCCGAGGAGGCAGCTTGTGTTGGGAAGCCATTGCAGAAGTGGGAGGAAACCAAAGAGAAGAAAAGAAAATTAGATCTGAAGGAAAAAAATGTACCCTCTCTCGGAGCAACACACTCATCTGTGTGACACGGGTCCCTTTGCTTGGAGGTAACCCGCTTCGCTATAAAAAGGCCCTGGGTCTTCTCATTCCAGGGAGAATTTATGAATACAAACACTGAAAAGCAGTCCCCTGGCTAATCTTTTCTAAGCTGGCAGCGGTTGGAAGAGTCAGTGCTTATTCCTTGGAGTGGTGGTTAATGGGTTTATCTGGGCTAGGATCACTCTTTTTCACTCTTCCCTTCTCTAGCTCTAGGACAAGTGATTCAAGAATCATAAATTCATTTCAGGATTCATGAATTCAAAACCTATTAGAAGTTCAAAAGGTTTTTCTTTAAACCAACATCTGTAAGAAGTTCAATAATGGTTAGGAAACCTATATTCTTTTCTAAGGAAGAAAGTGGTGGTAAACAGGGTAACTGTGGGCTGTGATTACAGGGGATAAGATACAGTCAAGGCTGCCATGTGACGAGTACAAACAACAAAGCCAATCGTGTCTTAAAGAGTAAAAATATTTGACAAAAATTTTCCAAGAAAGAAAAGTCTGGTGATTCTGCCTTTTTATGGTTTAACTCTAAACTCAGGAAAGAGTATTTTCTAAGAATCCTAAAAACTAAAAACCTGTTTGGGGCAGTTATTTTCAGGTGACCAACTCCAAGTCCTCCTCCAAAAGAGCAGCAGCAGCCACAGTACGATTCATAGGAAAGAGCGTGAGTCTGGGGGCAGTGAGTTCCAAACTCCAGTAATTGCTTCACTGTACATGTTTGGATAAGCCAATGATATGTCTCAAGCTCTATCTGACTGATTCAACTGATATTTATTTATTTGGTGCTTACTACGTGCCACTTTTAAGTTTCTTGGCTAACAGAAAAACGCAAGGATGCCCCCATGCTGGAGGTGGATGGGAGAGGGGAGACACAATCAGAGAGCGATGGCAGGGCCAGGGCACGCAGCAGCCTGAAGCCATGGTCTTCAGGTCTTAGCTTCCCTAAGAAAAGAGCCCTTGGAGGAATTCCATCAAAGGAGAGAGATGCTGTGCTGTACGTATCTGCAAGCCTGCTGTGCAGAGGGTCAGGGAAACCACTTAGAAGGCTGTTGCCATTGCTAACATGAGTGAGAATGTTGTCACGAACAAGGACAAGTGGTCACTGGATATACTTTGAAGATAGAGCCAGTATAATTCACTGATGATTCAATAGTGAGTATGAGAGGAAAAAAAGAAGGCAAAGATAATCCCAAGGTTTGGGGCCTACGTGAAAAAATAAGGTAGTCATTAACTGAGACTGTGGAAGGAGCAGGTTAAGGTCAGAAAACAAGTGAAATATGAAAAGCCCAGCGTTGACAGATTCAGATGTCTGTTAGATGTCCAAATGGATATGGTACCTAAAAATAGATGAAACAGATGCCTAAGGACTGAATCTGGAGGCACTCCATCATTAGAGAGCAGGATAGCAAGAAAATAGAAAAAAAAATAGACAGGGAAAGAACAGCTGAAGAAAATGGGAAAAATTAGGACAGTGTAATTTTTGAGAAGTCAAGTGAAAGGAAAAAGCACGGTGTTACCTGCTTCTGTGGTCAGGTCATGGAGAGTGAGAGTCTATCACTGGATCTAGCAACGTGAAGACCATCCACCAATGATCGGCAAGGGTCCACTTCTGATGAGGGATTTCAGGGAGGTGGTAGAATGATGGCCTGGTTGGAATATTTTCAAGAAAGAAGGGGTAGAGAGAAACTGGAATCAGCCAGTGCAGAAATCCCATTCAAGGAGTTTGGCCACAAAAGGAAAGAGTGACATGGCCATTGTGAAAGGGGTTCAGATGGTAAAGAAAGTTGGAGTGAGCAGCCCAGGGAGCTGGAGCTCAGAACCAAGGGGAGCCTAGAGAGCAGGGTGAGAAATGACCCCAGGCGCCTGGGCTTCCACAAAGGTGAACCGGCCACGATGAGATCAGTCCCTCTGACCCCAGCTCTTCCCTCTGCCTGTGGAGGATAGAAGTCCCAGGAAACATGGGAGAGCAGAGGGATACTGTGGAGAGCAGGACAGGTTATGGAGCCTGCCTGACTCCTAATGGGCATTTGATGTGCTACTCACAGACCGAGTTCCGTCACTGTCAGCACTTGAAAGTCATAAAACACCAT